>NW_026442007.1:845000-2340594 GCF_026898425.1 Galleria mellonella | reverse complement strand
GCGACCTGCGCCGCCGACACACTCCTACTCACACTCGGTCCGAACGTCTTTTGTTCAAGTCACGTTTCTCACATTTAAAAAAAAAACATCATGGCGGATCATGGCCATCTTGTATAGACGCGATGACAGTCTAAGTTATGGCGCCATCAATTCTAATCCAGACAAATTACCATACTGAAGACTAGGCAGAATGGTCTTCGACCTTAGCCTGTTCCAAAACGGAACGAACGTACTAAAAAAAAATTATGGCGCCATTTCAAAAATACCGCTTCACTTGTAAACATAGTTTTTTTTTTATATTAGAATGACTAATATATATTTTGATAAATTGCATAGTAATAAATAAAAATATAAATAAATTTGTATTCAGTGTCATATAATACAAAGAATAAACGACGTTTGTAGCTTAGTTATCAGTAGATTTGAATCGGTGAGTAACCAATAGTTATAATTATTATAGTTAAGTATAATTAAAGTTTGCATGTATTATCTAATTGCTTAACATGTTCGTTTACACAGTAGCGAAACTATAATAATATATAATATTACAAATTTTGCTGAACTTGTATTATAAATTAAAATCTATTTGTATCCTAACATGGTTCTTATTATTTATCAATATGAATTGAAATTAAATGATAAATATTGACATATTACGAAGATAAATAGTACTTAATATATATTTAATATAATTAATTATATATGTAATAGGACTGAGGACCATTCCTTATGGCAGTCTATGAGGCAAGCCTATGTTTAGTACTAGACGAATAATGGCTGAAATGATGATGATGATGATTTGTAATATTTTACCGTTTCCCTTTAAAATGTCACTATCATATTATATTTAAATGTAATTGACATAATGTTATAAACACAAATAGAAATATTTTTTTAATATATAATATAATACGTAACATATATATTCTTTACAAGACAAAAGAACTGAGTAAGTCGTCTTAAAATAGATATGGGATCTATGACCGATGTTATTTCTAAAAAGGGCTGTAAACAAAACGAATACGTTCCTTTACGGGTAATCAACTGTCGATTTTAGGGTGTAATGTAATTATTTTTCAGTATAGCAGCTCATATTATGATTTACCATTTGTTGTTTCTGATTTGAACTGTCACAATGTACTCAGTTTGGAAGGTTCTATTGTTATAGATTTAGTCAATCAAATAAATGCAATTAATATTGATAAATATTTTGATTTGTTTCAAAGTTTAAGTAAATTATTAGGGAATTACTAGTATAGTATCATAGTTGACAAAAGCATACATCCCATTCTTTGTTCTACTAAAAAAAACCTTAAGGCCTTAAAGACAAATTATGACAGGAGTTGCATAGAATGGAAGGGTTTTTTTAATAGATGATAATGGAATAGTAACTCCGCCTGTGCTAACGATATACGCTGCCTAATGCCCACAAAAGAGACGTCAGTTAGTCCATTGTGATGAATACACCTTGAATTCAGCATGATGGTTTCCAGGGGGGACCACGTGGAGGTCGACCTGGCTGGGTATATTGTTAGCAATGGAGCCCTTAGTCTCCATTACTAACAATCCATTTCCCCCTAGAATGGAAGGGCTAGGTGTGATCGAAAAGGTGACACAGTACACTGATTAGAATAATGTAATCGTTCTTGTAGTAAAAAGGATGGCTACTGTTTGGACCCTCGACCTCTAAACTGCACAGTGCGGTGCGCGCAATACATTTTGCCGACGGACGCCAGAGTTGGCGGCACGACTGGCGTTTAGGTGTTCAACATTTTGGACGTACAGTGTGGTTTAAATGGTGGACTAATGACGGCAGCGCTGGAACGTTTGTCATGCCATTTGGACAATCAAATTTTGCTTTTTGATTTTGATTTCAATGATAATGATATCAAATTAATGCTGACATCTTAAGCTTTCGATTGCCATATCATTTTTATAATTGACATTTGTTTTTAGTAAAATCAATGTATAAATAATATATATAAAGTTTCGCCTAACAGTATATACACGAAGAGCTCAGTTCGGGTCATCATGTATTTTTACGTAAACAATATTTAGATTTCTTAAATATTGTTTATTGTTTCGATTAATATACCTAGTGTAAATATATGTCTAAAAAACTAAAATACCATAACCTAAGAAAAAAAAAAGACCAGGGAAGAAGTATTAGCACAAAATCGAGAAAATGAAAAAAAAATCATATAATAATTTCTAACAGTCAATGTATAAATATTATATAGTCAAGTATATACACATCAGTTATCATGCATTTTTATATATAATTTTTATTTTCCTATGCCACATATTACTTACCTGTCTAAACCTTTTCTAAAAAGCCAATAATTTAATTATTTACCAATATTTTGTCTGACCCATAAACATTATTTAAAAAATAAACATCCCGTATTATTTTTTCATAATAAGAACTAGGCTTATGTATCACTACTTTGATCTTTACGGAATCGGAAACAACATAGTACACTATTTGTTGCGATCTATCGAGATATTCCGGTAAAAACTAGCGCGCTGTACACGAGTATGCAGTGTACTGTACACAGTACATATGTTCGACACCGAGGTGATTAGGGCCGGTTCTCCTTATAACGCCGGTCTCGGTTCGTTCTCGGTATGATCAGTCGAAATAGTTGGAGATTGATAGGAACAGGACCGGATTGTAGTGTGAATACACATCTTCGTTTCTTACATAATAAAATTTTACCAGACCGAGAGCGGACCGAGACCGGGCGCTATGGTGTGACATTAAGGTACATCGCCACGAATGCATGATTAGTGACAAACTAATTTGTAGATACTGTACACAGTATTTAGATCGAAGAGTTGCGCGTTTACATTGGTATAGATGTTATTTTACAACGAGTATTTTTTAGCTCTGCAAAATACAGCAATTTCGATCCTTACAAAACTAAAATAAAACGAATAATCGTATCGATTGTAATAGATATATAATAGATAGTTTAATATTGGTGACATAATCGCGTAAATTTCTTGTATTATACGTAGATCTTCTATTAGATTCATGTAAAAAACATAAATATTGTTATATTTTGTTTATGAATGTGTACTTACTCAATTCTGTTGTGCGAGAGGTCGAGCTTGGTGAGGTACTCCCACACGATGCCGCTCTGCAGCTGGCACAGCTCGGCCTGGTTGGTGGGTCTGTTCAGCGGGAAGTAGATGAAGTGGCTCACGTCTGAAACGGTCAACGTGTCTTTACTGATAGTCAATATCTATATACCTACCATATCGTACCAGCCGTTAACTGTCCACTGCTGAAAATTTCAGGTCGACCTCCACGCGGTTCCCCCTGGAAACCATCGTGATTAAATTTAGTGTATTTCATCACGATGGGCTAACTGGCCTGCTTTCATTGTCACCTATCATCCTTCACTGGTGCGCCGCCAGCGTATCCCGTTAGCGCAGGCGGGGTTACCATTCCATTTTCATCCATCAAAAAAAAAAAACTGCTGAACATAGGCCTCCCCCTATTGGGGGGGTTTGGCAGTAGCTGCCACGCTTAGCAGGTGGGCTGGTAACCGCAGTGAGGCCTTGGTAATGGCAGGGTGGCCAATTCTATGCCGGGACGATACGGCATAAAATATGGGTACAAAGTATTTTTTTAAATAGGATAACATTAGCCTATTATTATGTATGCTGGCTGCGTGGTTTGGTACAGTATTTTATGCTGAAATTTCTTTCTCTTGTACTCTCTCTCTCTCTCTAAGTGTGTGTGTGAGTGTGTGTGAGTGTGTGTGTGTGTGTGTGTGTGTGTGTGTGTGTGTGTGTGTGTGTGTGTGTGTGTGTGTGTGTGTGTGTGTGTGTGTGTGTGTGTGTGTGTGTGTGTGTGTGTGTGTGTGTGTGTGTGTGTGTGTGTGTGTGTGTGTGTGTGTGTGTGTGTGTGTGTGTGTGTGTGTGTGTGTGTGTGTGTGTGTGTGTGTGTGTGTGTGTGTGTGTGTGTGTGTGAGTGTGTGTGTGAGTGTGTGTGTGTGTGTGTGTGTGTGTGTGTGTGTGTGTGTGTGTGTGTGTGTGTGTGTGTGTGAGTGTGTGTGTGTGTGTGTGTGTGTGCGTGTGTGTGTGTGTGTGTGTGTGTGTGTGTGCGCGCGCGCGCGTGTGTGTGTGTGTGTGTGTGTGTGTATGTGTGTGTGTGTGTGTGTGTGTGTGTGTGTGTGTGTGTGTGTGTGTGTGTGTGTGTGTGTGTGTGTGTGTGTGTGTGTGTGTGTGTGTGTGTGTGTGTGTGTGTGTGTGTGCTGTGTGTGTGTGTGTGTGCGTGCGAGTGTGTATGTGCGCGTGTGTACATGCGTGCGTGCGAGTATGGGTTTGTGCGTGCGAGAGTGTGTGTATTTGTGTTTGTGCGATGAAGGCAAGTGAGCCGTACCGTGCTGCAGCGTGAACTCCCGCAGCGAGAGGCCGCCGCGCCCGTCGTATTCGGCGGCGAGCCTCTTCTTGAGCACGATCCGCGGGATAAAGTCCAGATGGTTGAGCGTGAGCGTAGTGGCCTGGATGTGCAGGATGAGCCGCTGCCCGTCCACGTGAATCACGAAGCCCATCTTGTGTATGGTCAGCAGCGCCTCGCGGCTCCGGATTACTAAGAACTTGCACTCCTGCGGTGTGAACTGGGAATCGACCGATTTAACATTTAACACAACCCGATACGGGGAGGATCGGGAGAGTCGTGGCTATCCCGGAATTATCAGGTGCTCCCAGGACGTGAGCGGAGCTTCCATTTATGCGCAAACTTATACAAAGAGAGTACATACGCCAATTTTTAAAGTGGTCAGGGATTGTTCAGTTCTTAAACTGGTATACTGTGTGAAAAATTACTTTTTTAATTAAGGTAGATATTTGTCCGTGTTGACAATGGAGCGATGAACCAAGAATTAAGAGAAATCAAATCATCTTTCCTCTTAGTTTAGATTCAACAGAATTCCAAAATATATTATAAATAGTTTCGTTTTATCTATACAACGTCATCTAGCGCTACGAAATGTACCTAAATTTTATTAATTAATGACGCTGGTTCCAAGTAACTTGAAAAAAAGAAGAAGTTCTCAATTCGGTTTAAATTTCAACCTCTTTTATAAATAGATTTTTTTTATGGGTGAAAATGGTATGGTAACCCCGCCTGCGCTAACGGGATACGCTGGCGGAGCACCATTGAAGGGTGATAGATGAGAATGAATTTATAAATAGATTTGGAAATATCTTTTTTACCAGAAATGATCTTTCAGATTGGTCCCATAGAAATTTTATCAAAATCGGTTTAATAATTTAGTTCTTAAAGCAAAATAACTAGTTTTAATTCGGATAGTCTTTAAATGCCACAGTTAAAAGGCATCACGTTGTTGGTATACGTTTTATGGCTACTTGTTTACGAATGTCTAATCAGATAACAATTAGTCATATATTCGACTCGAGTGAACATTTACAGATGGCTTTTTAATTCTCACCTCTATAAAACAAGGTATGAAGCTTTTTCCTTCCAGATTGTGTAAAAGTGCATCCAGTACTTTCTCCTTTTTCCACGTGGGAGGGTATCCTTTTATCTAAAATATAATAAAAACAGATTGTTATAATTGCACGGAAATATAAAAAAAAATGTGAAAGTGTAATATTACTCTGTGACGTTGATTTTTCAATTTTAATTTTCTTTGGTAGTTAGTGTTTACTTTAAGAGGACGGACATAGAGTAAGATGGAAATGTCTCTGTATGGGTTCAAGCATTAGTACATTAACAAGTTGTCACATCTCATACTATATGTTTCAATTATATAGATAGAGTCTTTTAAAGTGTGTGTGTGTCCCTGGTGTTGCGGGCGACCATAGGCTACGGTAACCTCGTTTAGCATCAGACTGGCCGTATACTTGTTCGCCATCATAGTAGTACAAAAAAATACATGGTTCCCAAAAATAGGTTAACTTTTTTTATAAAAGTGTGTGTGAATTGGGTCACTATAATGTAAATTTATTACTCGGTATATGGGAGAAATAATATTGTAATGTAAGTCATAGACTTATGTTTTAAAGTACCCCGACCTTTTGCAACCACATGCGGCATTATTTCCATCCCCCTTGCTAATACTTACACTGACTTGAATAAACTGGTTGTCTTTCTCGTAGTGCGATTCCATTTGTTCTTGCTCCAGAATCATAACCGACTGCAACATTAGAACAATTTAACAACACTATCTATCTATTATCATCTTTGTTTCGGTAGTTAGATAAATAATTCAAATACACTACAGACATACACTGTAGTCTTACTTTATTACTTTACTGTACTGTACTGTACTGTACAGTAACACCTACGTGCAAACCTCGTCCAAGGCAGGACCCGAATTAGGCGATTATCAAATAACGATGATTTGTCGACACTACACTTGATTAATTTCTCACAAAAATTTTGTGTATTATTTGACCTCTGGCCTGAATTAAAAATAGTTTATTCTTAATTTGGGTATTACATTAGCTAAATCTAATGATTCTGTTCGCGAGAATTGGGTATACTGTGTTTAACACAGTGTTGGGATCTGTAGGGATTTTTTGTACCTCTGATTGTTACTCTTACCTGTGTTAGGGACATGCGCAGAGAAACATTCAGCCTATAATATAATACGAAAGTCTGGCCGGCGCAGGCTCTCGGTTTGGCGTCCCTAATATTTGTTTTAGTTTTAGTGGCAATATTAGGTGGCAACATTACGTCCGGGTCGAGTTGCAGTTTTTTCTATTATACTATGCTATGTTACAATTCTGCCTTGATTGTTTATATGGCTATTGTTTGGTTTGAAGGATGGCGTATGGCAGTGCCACTGAGCACGGAGGCGTAACTCCATAACCAACGCATGAAGGATACCATATGTGTTCCAGTGTATTTCTAGTGATTACCACTCTACACCAGGTGGACTGTCAATTCGTTTGTTATTCTCAGTTATATATAAAAAACACATCACCTTGGATTGCCTGGCTGTGACAGATTTCTGCACCGGCACGGTCTTCTTCCAAGGCCAGTTGATTAGGTTCTTCATGACAGTCTCATCGGTGCTGGTGATCACGTCTTGCCTCAGGTGCACTGGTACGTACTCCGGTTCCCGGTTTTCGTTAGTCAAATCCAAAACTTCTCTGTAACAAGTGGGTTATTATACTTTTACTTACACTTTAAATGCATATGTTAATGTGGATTGCACAGGCAGCCTACACGTAAGTCTACGTTAAATTTTTTAGTACTACATTTACCTCACCACGAGTCTCGTCGTTCTCGAAAGTGAACGTTTCATGCACGTTGAACCCGTCGCTTCCGATTAAATTGATGAGCAAACTAGCTTGCACGCCTGACTCCTCCTTATGCACCTCGGATACATTTAGAAAATATTAATGCGTATTCCACCGTGCTGATGGGGCTGCCATGCAAACTCAAGTCTGATTGAGGTCTCGCATGCTCCATACTCTACGTCTACCTAATTCACTCGTACACATGGCACAAAATTTTAATGCAGAATAATTTATTAAATTAAAACACCGCTGCCACCGTGTTGTGTTAACATCCAGTTGAGATGACAACTGAATTATTATTCAACTACCCACAACAGGTAATATTTATCTGTAATCGCGTCGCGCGAGCTTTAGGCTCGAGTGTAAATTTAAATATATGTAAACAATGCAAAAATTAAAATTAAGAAATCACCTGACAGACTCCTTCTTGTTGCAGAGCAGGTTGATGGTCAACTTAGGTTTCTTGGGCTGCGTGAGGGGACCCAACCGCTGGAACGCGCTCAGCCGCTTGTGACTTCCACCCGCCTCCTGGAACTCCACATCTTCGTTGCTGTCTGCAATGTAAATACCAACATTTTTAATACAACCTATTTTTCTGCTCGCCTCATGGTTGACTGGTTGGACAGAGAACGCCATTAGGTGTTAAGTCCGCCATATGTACACTTGCTGTCATTCAATATATAAAGTATCCTATATTTTAAGTTAGGACATCACTTTTAAATCTGTTCAGCGTTTTTGCGTGAAAAAATAATAAACACCCATCCATCACCACTAATCTACGCATTTATAATAGTAGTTTTGGGTAGAAGGATTGTTAGTAATGCGGACCATCAGTTCCATTGCTAGCAATATACCCTGTCAGGTCGATCTCCACGTGGCCCCCTCTGGAAACCATCGTGCTGAATTCCATGTGTATTCATCACGATGGGCTAACTGGTATGCCTTTTCATTCTCAACTATCATCCCTCACTGGCGTTTCGTCAGCGTATACCGTTAGCGCAGGCGCGGCTACCATTCCATTATCATTCATAAACAAATAGTAGCGGTAGGGGATGTTATGGATGGTTGAAAATTCTCGCTTGGAACATTGAATATGGCAATCCTAAAACTAGAATAATAATGAAGATAAAAGTTTTATGTCGCTCCTCACAGCGAAACATGTCAGTGATTTCTTGATATCTTTTTAGTACATCACATGAGCATATTTTTTAATCATAAAATAAAGGGCCATTATTCACTGGCCTAATTTCAACAATAATAAATACCTTAAACATTTATATTATTCTCTAGCTTACCTTGGCTGGCATCGTTTTCGTTATTAATGTTGTCAGAAATATCATTCATATAGATATCAGAAGGCGAGTAGGGCTGCGGGATAACGGGCGAGCACTGCGACGTCTCTACATACAGCTGCGCCTGCTGTTCTGGAACTTCCTCGTTATAGCTAGGCGCTGTTGGCGTGTTGGGTTGTCCTGACCAATTCATCGTCGGTGGAATCCTTTGTATAGTTTGAATATTATGCTCTGTAAAAATATACAAAAGATTAAAAAAATAATCCGATTTTTTTACAGTGATCAAGATCTTTTTGTCTACTGTAATAAACAGTAGACAAAAAGAATGCTCATAAAACTTGAGTCTTTCTACGTTCATAAGTTATAAATAAACAGAGAAACTAAGGTGAAACAAATCTCCAACATGACGGCACGGGCGTACGAGAGGACGACATCAATCTACTATCATATTGATCACGCGGCTTGAAACCGGGTTTTATTTAGTGTTTTTCTTCTTTTGAACCGGTGTATTGTGCTCTGTCTCCTGAGTCATCTCTTACAATTTTAGCATCGAAAAGGAATGATGACAAATATATAAAAATAGAAACCAAAAGAAATGCTTACGTATCATTCTCCCAGGGTCTTGATTTTGTTGCATCAAAAAGCTCTTCGGGATACCTGTGAACAATTTGTGCGTTAACTCACTAAAAACCAAAATTCTACATTATTGTAACTTGTACAAAAATTGTACATTATTAAAATCATGCTAAAATAGCAGAATATTCCTGTAAACATTGCCATTTAAGAACCAAATTTAAAGTATCACACACAAGCCCAAGAGGTATAAGTGGTACTAAAAAATCCAGTTTTTTGTAATGAATATGCATGCTAATTAAATAAAAATATTATAAAATAAAAAAAATTAATTTACGAGTGCTCTTTAGAATATGTACCTATAGTATTGGAGTAGATTTGTTTAACAACCAACTTCAAAAAAGAAGTTCACAATTTAGTTGTATTAGTTATGTTTGTAACCCCATAACTCTAACAGTCATAAATCGAATTGATATCTGACAGAATAATTTATAGATTGATCCCATAAAAAAAAATATCAAAATCAGTTCAGTACAGTACACCAGTTATTTTTAATTTAAAAACTACACGTTTTTAAATTAAAAATAACTAGTCTAGCCACAACTACCGTTGTTTTTTTTTGTGGCATAGAATTATATTATTAAGTTTTCTTAGAATATTTATTTAAATTCACGTTCAAACAATTATAAAAAAGTACCTTTAGGACGAGAGTGTGTGAAACCTGAAACAAAACAATCAATCAATGAGCCAATCATTTAATTGCATAAATATAGGTAAATAAAGCGATTAATATGCGCAAGTTTATCACAAATTATCGTGATAAAAATGTCGGCATAATAAGGAATTAGGGGAAGCAGTCATTGTATTTTGTCAGATGAAGTCTGACAACGGACGATGTTGAATGTTGGCACGTACATTATTATTATTTATTATTATTATAGCTTTTTTTATCCACTTCCGTGGTCCCCAAGGGTAAAAGCCTCCTCCATCTTTTTCCACTTCTCCTTGTCTATAGCAATACCCGTCCAGTTCTTTCCTGCTATCTTTATTATGTCATCTTCCCATCTCTTTCTTTGTCTTCCAACATTTCTTTTTCCTGCTGGACCTCGCCATTTTGTTGTTTGGAGAGTCCACCTTTTATCTTTGTACCTCACTATATGACCTGCCCATCTCCACTTCTGTTTCATACTATGCTGAAGAGCATCTTTTATTTTGGTTTTCTTCCTAATATCAGTGTTTCTTATTTTCTGTATTTTTCTTAACTTTAAGATACTTCTTTCCATCGCATGCTGACATGATAGGATTTTGTTCTTTATTTTTTCTGTATAGGTCCATGTTTGGCATGCATATGTTAGGCTTGGAAGGATGCAGGAATCCATAATTATCTTTTTTAAGTTGAGACTGTAGTTCCCTTTAAGGATTTCTTTTTGAGCCCAATATTTCTTCCATGTTATGTTTATTCTTCTATCAACTTCATTTTCTCCACTGTTCGTTTCGAAAGAGACCATTTTACCTAGGTACACATAACTATCCACATAATCTATAGGGTTCTCTTCTATTGTGATAATTTTTTTGCTGTGGTTTGTCATGATCTTTGTTTTGGTTGCATTCATATTTAGGCCAATTTTCTTACTTTCCAAATCTAGTTCTTGTAGCATTTTTTCTAGGTTGCTAACCGATTCGCTAAAAAGTACTATATCATCTGCGAAACATAAGTGTGTTAGTCTTTTGTTCAGTATCCATATACCCTCATGGCTCCAATCGATACTTTTAAAGATGTTGTTAAGTACTGCTATGAAAAGTTTTGGAGAAAGTGGATCTCCCTGTCTTACGCCTCTTCCAATTGTGAACTTTTCACCCTGCCTCTCCAGTTTGACTCTGCTTATACTATTAGAGTAAATATTTTTTATAATATTTATGTAGGTGCTGTTTATGTTATTGTCAGCCAAAGCATGCCATATGGATGAATGTGTAATGCTATCGAAGGCCTTGGAGTAGTCCACAAATGCTATGTAAAGTGATTTATTAAATTCTTTGTACTTTTCTATTATCTGTTCTATTGTGTGGATGTGATCGATTGTAGAGTAATGTGGTCTGAATCCAGCCTGCTCTATTGGTTGATATTTGTCAATTTCTGTTGCTATTCTGCTCAAAATAATGGATGAAAAGAGTTTGTAAACTGTGGATAGTAAGCTGATAGGTCTGTAGTTGCCAATATCAAGCGGGTTGCCTTTCTTGTACAGCAGTATAATGTCAGATTCACACCATTGCTTTGGTACCACTTGCTTTTCCAAAACTAGGTTAAAAATTTTCACTATATATGTGATTAAAATAGGCACTCCGATTTTTATGGCTTCATTCGTAATGTTGTCTGAACCTGGGCTTTTTTCAGGTTTTAATTTTTTAATAAGTTTTATGACCTCGTACTCTGTAATCTGGTTCGGTGCTGCTTCTGAATTGCTTTCCTTACACACAATGTCTTCATCTTTATATGTTTCTTTTTCTAAAGGTTTTTTATACAGGTCGGTGTAGAATGCCGTTGCACTTCTGACTATGTCATCTCTTTCCCTGATTTCGCCTTTACCATTATTTAGAGATTGTATCCATTTTTTATGTGTTGTAAGTTCTTTGAAGGCTCTTTTTGAACTTCGGAACTTTGTCATGTTTCTTTCAATAACTGCTCTTCTGTAATTATCATGGTCTTTCCTAATTGCTCTATTAGTTTCCTTAAATAACTTCTTTATTTTTTCTCTAGTTTCTTTGGTTTTGTGCTTCTCAGTCACTAGTTCAGTTCTTCTAGAGATTAGACTCAGTGTTTCACTGCTTAAGATTTTATGTTGGCCAGCTTTTCTTTTCTTATCAAATCTTAAACTTTCTAATATTATTTCTTCCAGTTTGTTGCTCAAGGCCTGTACATCTTCTAAATTAATCAGTGAGTCATGTGATTGTGCTAGATTCTTTTTCAGATTTCGTATATAGCTGTTTCTTTTCTCAGTGGAGTTCAGTTGATTTGGAGAAGTGTTAAAAGCTCTTCTACTTATTTTTGACTTTTTGGTTTTAAGAGTGCATCTCACTAATCTATGATCAGACGGAAAGCTTGTTTTGTTTAACACCTCTATATTACTTACAGAATTTGGATTAGAGCTCAGAATGAAGTCGATTTCATTTTTTGTTTTATGGTCTGGTGATATCCATGTCCATTTTCTAGATTCTTTTTTCTTAAAAAATGTATTCATGATCGACAACTTATTCTCGTAAGCATATTGTATCAGACGTTCACCTCTTTCATTCCGTGTTCCATATCCAAATTTTCCCATTATGATGTTTTCATGTGGTTTCGGGTGTCCAATTTTTCCATTGAAATCTCCAATGACAAGCACGTTTTTGTCAGCTAAGTTTTGTGCTTTTGTTAAGTCGTTATAGAATTTTGTTAGTTCCTCTTCACTTGAGCTCACAGTTGGGGAATAAACTTGTATAATCGATATTGGTCCATCCCTCAGATTCATTCTTAGCAATGCGACTCTTTCCGATATTCCCACAAAACTTGAAATATTGTTCTTTAATGACTTCTTAATAATGAAACCCACTCCATGTAGGCCCACTGTTTCGCCTATGTAACAGAGTATATATTTGTCATGTTCTTCTATAGCGCTTCCCATTTTTTTTGTTTCTGCAAGTCCCATAATGTCCCAATTAATTTTTTCTATTGCTTGGTTTAGTTCTATCATTCTTTCTTTAGTTGCGAGTGATCTTACATTGTATGTGCATATTTTTAGGTATTGATCTATTTTTAATTTTGTTTTTTCTTTTGTATTGCTTAAGTTAATTCTATTGCTACTTACATTTTTGTTTTTGGTATTTGTTATTTTATTTGATATTTTATTTGATGAAGGGTAATGGTCGTCTTCCCCCACGGTGACCAGCCGGCTTGGGGTGTATTCTGTTAGTGTTACATTTGATGGTTTTAGTAAATTTGTTTTGTTTTGATTCCGTTTGCTAGAGGTAGTTATTAGTTTTTTGCTAGTTCCGACATGGATGATGATCTTCCACGTGCCACATAATTAAGTATTGTTTTGGTTTTGGTTTGTCTTTCATTAAATCTGTAGGCAAAACAGGTGAAATATAAGATGAATTTGGACTGCTGTTAGCCAACAGTTTTTTACTGTGATTTTTAGTAGTTGGTGAATCAGTGTTTTCTCTTTTACGCTTTTCGCGATTGCTTTCTTTTGGTTTCTTTACTACTAATTGATCATATTTCAAATAAGCTATATTTCCTTTCTTTCTTTCCTCCTCTAATTTCGGTTGTAGTTTTCTACGTATATCTAGTACCTCTTTGGGATAGTCTTCTTTAAAGTAGATGCCATGTGGAAGGTTAGATTTATTTTGTTGTACAAGGTGCTTTTTCCATGTCGACGAAAAGGACACCACTATTGGTCGGCTTTTGTTTGATGAAGATCCAATTTTATACACACTTGCTATTTCATGACTATCTAAGTGTACTCCCATATCCATTATTATTTCTTTTATATAATCCACTAATTCAGCTTCGCTTCTCTCATGTTCCTTAATTCCAAAGAATACTAAGTTGTTTTTCCTTTTATCTTTCTCTATAAAATTGAGTTTTTGTTCTAATTTTGTTATTCTTGTTTTAAGAGCGTTATTTTCCATTACAAGGGCTTTCATCTTCTCATCTAATGCTTGCATTACATTTTTAGTAACTTCGGTAGATATAATTGAAGTCTGCTTGTTCAGTTTTTCGTCTAGTTTTGAGAGTAACAGTTCCATATTTTTGTCCATATTGAGTGTTTAAAGTCGTGAACGTAATCCGTTAGTAAATTAACACTTTTTAATTTTAGCACTTTTTTCTTTGTCTGGCAACACCACAACTATCAGTGTCAAATATGATATGGTTGGTACGTAGATGTAGATTGGATTTGTAGGGTTGGTACTATTGTTGAAGTTTCTTCTATTGTCTATGATGCGAGATGAATTGTCACTTTTGAATATTTTTGAGGTTATGTTCGCAGGAATATCGTTTAAAATTTTCTAACTAACACTATTTTTTCAGCAAAATTTTTTTATAAATCACACACTTTGTAGGGTTTTGATAACTAATATCACTGTTTTGTGCACGTTTGGTGTTTTTTCCACTGTTTAAGAATATTATCGGCTTAGCAAACTAACAAGAGTATTAACAGTTACGGTACCGGAAACGGAAGTCCCGTACATACATATAATAGATATGTATATACGTGGCACGTACATATAATAGATAATGGCTTATAATGAAATCAATGAGGGATCATCTATTAAAATTATAACTACGTCATACTAGAGGTCTTCACTCACAGATATGAAAGTGGCCAGGAAACTAGACTCAGAGGGAGCCACCGTCACGCGAGTAGTACTAGTAGTATTATAATGGCCAATATTTGTAAAATTTCAATAAGGGACTGTATAATGTGGATGCAACTAAATACCTCCATAAGATGAATATCTCTGTCTCTGAGTGTTGTAGGCGGCGGAGTCGTCAGTTGGTTGTAACACTACAAACAAACAATTAAAATGGTAAAAATATTGTAAGTGAATATAAATTTATTCACAATGTTTTTACCCGATATATTATATACCATTCTAATCTTGAAGATTTTCAGTGTTAAAAGTATACATTCTCAATAGAGTCAAAAAATTACCTGTAAATGTTACGTTTTTCTGAGGGTTTATGGTGTATAAAACAACTGCATCTTTCTTATTGGCCTGAGATGGGCTCTCAGGTTCGAAATGAGTTTGGATTGAAGGTTTCACTGAAAATATAACAAAAACATAAATTGTAATTAAAGAAAAAATAATACAGAAATATGGTTGTGGTAATATTTGATTTTATTTTAGTTGGGATCATAGACAAGGTATTTTTTTTAATATAGATGATAAAAACAGCTATGGAACAGCTGTGGAAGTAGGTTAATTATTACATAGTAACTTATAGTAAATAGATAAAGCCATATTGACTGTATAATCAAGTTGAAAATACCTTATAATTTATGTAGTTAAACTATTCTTGTAACAAAGATAATTTTTATACAATTGTTCAGAAAGTATAAGAGTATGTACAGGAGTGCAGAGTTGCAGACAGACCGCAAACCAGTTTCGCGGCACTTTACTTCAATTAAATAAAACAAAAAATAAAGAATGATAATGCATTTACCTTGAATATGTCTACTTTGATTTACATTAACATTTGGTTGTTGAGTCTCTTCCATTTTTGATCCCCCACTGTTGATATGAATACAATAATTATTATTGATATTATTTATTGTTTAATAAATTATTCCAGATATTTCAAGAATAATATCTTCTTGTTCAAAAGGGGAGTAAAGAGGTTTCTTCAGAGTTGGCAACGCGCGTGTAATACCTCTGGTATTGCAGGTGTTCATAGGCTACGGTAACCACTTACCATCAGGTGGGCCGTAAGCTTGTTTGCCACCTTAGTGGTATAAATAATAATAATATATATTGTTGTGTGATCCATCCCTACTTCTTTATAATGCAGTTTTTATTCTTGTACCTAAATTTTCCTAGGTAAGCATATTGGGAAACTGTAAAACTTACCTAGTTGATTCAAGTAATAAATAATGTTTAAATAAATATCTTAAATAATCAAGGCTAACTAGGTATAGGACTAATTTAAGTTAGTCCATTACAAAGAAATTTAAAACCTAAAGAAGAGACAAAGAGTCTTGATGTAAGTATATTAAAAATTTTACCAATAATGTTCCAGCATAATAGAAATTTGGTATACATGTAGAGAAGGATATATTTTATCTCAGTTAATAAACATATGCCATTTACACTGACAAAGTCGTGGGTAAAAGCTAGTATACATATGGATTAGTGTAGCGGTTTTCTTTTTGCCAAATATTATTTTGCAGTATTCAGTCTTTGTAAATTTCTGTGCCAATTATCTCTCCAAGTACAACTTTGCATGATATTTAGAGGGACTCACATTGCCACAGAACTTGATGGATTATCACCAGAGGCTACAGATGTTTTATTACTATTTTCTCCTCTGTTAAGAGCTGGTTTGATTTGTTCACTGTTAATAGTAGGGCCCGATGCAGATGCTTTTCGTTGTTTAATTTTAGGCTTCTGATGCGGAGCCACGTTACCCCCAACTTTTACTGATTTTGGTTGCTCCAAATTTAGAATAGCTGGTGTTTCAGGGTCTAAAAACGGACCATCTGGAGGTATATCTATATCCGCCCAGAATTTATTTGTAGTTGGTACATTAGCAGATTTCTTCTTTTTGTTTCGGTTTACCCTAAAAACAATAGTAATTGGTTTAATATGCCATAACAGGGGTAAAAGGGATTGTAAGTAATGGGGATTAGCAATTCTATTAGTAGCAATATACTCTATCAGGTTGATTTGCTCGCAGTTCCCCCTGGAAACCATTGTGGCTGATCTATTGGTGAATTTGTCATGATGGGCTAAGTGATCTTCATCTTCAGTTATCACTCCTCTCTAGTGTCCCACCAGTGTATACTAATAGCGAAGGTGGGGTTACCATTCCATTATCATCCATTAAAAACAAATATCATTACAGATGTAGGACACCTGGTGCTGGGATTTGTTGCAGGTTATTTACAACCAATCAGTGCTGTATAATGAACAACTTATTAATATGATTATGAAATGATAATCCCGCCTGCACTATTAATATACACAATAAGTATAGGTAATGTCAGTACCACTGTCATATCTATATATGTGTTAGAAAAAAGGGTCATTACCCATTTCGATATAGCCCATACCTGTTGAATAATCTAATTTCAATTGTTTTTTATTTCATTTATATATTGGATAAATGATATTTAATAAATCATTTACTGGGCTAATATATACATATAGTAACTACAATACATAGATACTGCTATATATTATCCACCACTGGTACCAGTAATTTCATATTCTATTCCAATACTGATGTGGGAAAGTAAGTTTTATATATGCTAAATAAAATTAAAAAAAAAAATTATGTGGCCTTATTCAGACAAGGCCAAGAAAGGTCTGACAAAGTAAAATGTGTGCGCGGGATGTTTATGCATCTATTTCAACCATAGGAAGAAAGGACGCTGAGGTTATGTTTGCATCCGGGCACTGCTCGAGTTAGAGAATTAGGTTCGGGTTGAGCCAACGAGACATTATTTAACCTGACAGAGAACTATTACAAAACTAAGAGAGATTATATGTGACGACCAAGACTTTCATTTAAAAGTACGTACGGCTGTGGCCGCGACTTTCTGTACTGAATATTATGTAAAGTTTGGTTTCTTTTCATGCTTTTGATTCCTTAATACAGCAAAAGTATATAAGATGTTTTTGTTTTGATATTAATCATTGACCGAAAAATGCTATTAATCTACGAGTCATTGACACACAAATGACAATGTTTGACAGTTGACAGAAATTGACATTTAATATGACTTTGATAGCTAGATATACATAGATGAAGGATTCTTAGCAATTGTGATGTAGGTAGGTAGGTTACTACAGCCAATTTATTAATATAATATCGATATACTAACATAGTTAATTTTAAAATTTCGTGTTATTTACACATATTTTAAATACAAAATCGGGATATGACGCTATAAAAAAAAAGAAGACCACGATGTGGTGCAATCTACGTTGAAACGTCGTCAATCAAAAAGCAGGTATGTAAGCACTACTTATCTGCAAAGGTTTTTTCATCGCGTCAAGACCTGTTTGTTTAAATATATTATATAATGATTTTAAATATATTTACTTTAATATTTGTTTCAACGTGGTTTCGACAGAATATATCAGTGTGGTCAACAAGAAAATTTAATAAATCTGCAAGGTCATAGATTAAAGATATTATTAGCGCCCTGCTACTCCTGCGCTATCTGTATACGCTGGCGGAGCACCAGTGAGAAATTATAGGTGAGCATGAAAGTTCAGAAGAATTTTACGAGAAGTAACCATGATAGTTTTCAAGGGGAACCGCGTGAAGGTCGACCTGATAGGGTACATTGCTAGCAATGTGGCTGTTAGATCTCATTACTAACAATCAATTTTACTCTGCGTAGAAGGTTTACTCCATATTTATTTAAAAAATTAAAATCGTGTAGGTACTTTTCACGTAATCTGCATAGTTTTAATTTTTTTAGAAAGTATTTATATTATTTCTTTAAAACACTTGTTTCTATAGATATGAGTTATAAATAAACAAAATTCGATATTAGGATATTCTAAGAAGCATTAAAGCAATCAATATAGTCGAAATGATTAGTAGGCTGGAATGGTAACGGACTATCCACATAATTGCCTGATATATAAGTAGCTGATATGCGATGGAAAATAAAGGTTTTCAAGTGAGAGCTCGTGTGGTGGTGTGAGCAGTGTGCTCCCCTCTGCAACCTCTTCGAAAGGGGAAGAAAGGATTGTTGGTAGTGAGAAGTAACAGCATCATTGCTAGCAGTATTCTGTAAGGTCGAACTTTACGCGATATCTCATTATGCTGGGCCAATTGATCTGTTTTGACTTAAGTCAATTGTTTTGACCCATCTTACGATACCTACGAGAAAGGAAGGGTGGACTACTCTATGCTGACACCACATGTAGATACAGATATGCTTTCATTGCGGGGAAAGGGATTGTTAGTAATTGTCATGTATAGTTAGTTTGAAGGTAGTTGAATAATATGATTAAAACAGTTGTTGTCTGACATTGGGATGGTTTCATTAAAACATTACATGGTGGCAGCGGTGGGATATAAGGAACCTATGATTCCAGTAGAGATACCCCCTTTGCCGTGGACGAAAGTAGGTACTGATATTTTTGAGTACAGAAGAAAATATTATTTGATTGTCGTAGATTATTATTCTAATTATGTTGAAGTATGTAATTTACAAAATATTACCTCATATACAGTCATACAAAATATAAAGGAAGTATTTTCTCGTCATGGCATACCTGAAATATTAATAAGTGACAACGGCACTCAATTTAGTAGTCGCGAGTTTAAATTATTTGCTAGTGACTGGAGTTTTCATCACGTGACTTCTTCACCCAACTATCCTCAGTCAAATGGAAAGAGTGAGCGTGCTGTACAAACAGTTAAGTCACTGTTGAGTAAAGCAATTAAGACAGGAGGAGATTTTCAATTAGCGTTATTGAATTACAGAAATACTCCTAGAGAAGGTTTAAGCTCTCCTGCACAGATGTTAATGAGTCGCAGATTAAGATGTAAACTTCCGGCCAGCGTACAAATATTAAAACCAAAACTTGTAAATGAAACAGAATATCATACCTTGGTCTATAAGCAAAAGTCCAATAAGGGATACTATGATCGGCATTGTAAGACGCTATGCAAGTTAGAAAAAGGTGACCAAGTAATATGTAATGATGGTAAAAATCGTACTAGGGCCACTGTAGTAAGCACGGCTGATACGCCTCGTTCTTATATTATAGAAAATAAAATAGGAACCAAATATCGACGTAATCGTCGTCATTTAATCAAATGTGAACCACCGGAAGTAAAGTTTGAAATAAACAAAGCTGAACCAGCCGTGGTTACTAAGGTTTTAAACCAAAAAACATCTGAGACAAGGTCGGACGTATGTATCGGTGGCACGATGGATGCACCGTACCGCACTGCTGAGACACCGCCGGGTTCGAACCCGCAACCAAATAGCAGTAGTGGTAGTATGTTTCTTAAACCACCGCTTACGCGCAAGCGTGCCAAAACACTCAAATAAATTAGATAGAATGCATTCTCAGTGAACACACTCATATCTGTTTTTGTATAAAACATACTACATCTACTATATTTCTTTATATTGATTTCTTTAGCAATAAGGTGTTATAAAGTAGTATATAAGAAGTACATATTAAAGCATTACAAACTCGGACTGTAATTGCATTTACATGTTTATTTTTTGATAAGGTTTATTTTCATCTATAGATTTAATAAAAATATATATTCCTATTTACTGTTTATAGACTTGTATTGTAGTAGATAAGTAACTATGTAGTTAAAGTGTATATATTTAAGCAAATAGGTAATAAGTACTCAATTATATATTTTGTTTGGGAATATAAGTTCTTATGTCTTCTTTTTTTATATAGGGAAAGATGTCATGTATAGTTAGTTTGAAGGTAGTTGAATAATATGATTAAAACAGTTGTTGTCTGACATTGGGATGGTTTCATTAAAACATTACAGTAATGGAGACTAAATATCCCATAGCTAGCAATATACCCAACCAGGTCGACCTCTTCGTAGTTCCCCCTGGAAATTATCATGGTTAATTCCTGATGAATTCATCATGATGGGCTAACTGGCCTGTTTTCATTCTCATCGATCACCCTTCACTGGTGCTCCACCAGCGTATCCCGTTAGCTCAGGCGGAGATACCATTCCATTTTCACCCATCAGAAGATTTGCTTTTATTGATTTAGTGTCGTTTGATCTGCATTTGTTTCTCAGGGTGTATGCTTTTACTCGATTAATTTTAATTATGATATTAATGAAACTATTAATATCAGTGGCCTAGTCTTTGGTACTGTTCCCTCGGGGACCCAGTCGACACGAGTAGCAGGCGCGGTGCGGCGCGGCGTGGCGCGGCGCAGCGTGCACTCAGTAGGCAGTCATTGTAGTCAGCACTCAGCCCGCGGCTGCTTATAAAATGCAATATTGCTCGTTAAACCCACTTGACCCATGGCGCGGCCCTCTCCAGTTCACAGGCTGTTTTATTATTTCACGTCGGGAAATAAAAATATCACGACATATTAAATTCGAGCATTAGGTACCTACTGTGCAGAAATTTATTTCGCTAGCTTTACTTCGCCAGCTTAGTAGAAATAGATTTTTTGTAATTTAAGTTTATAGTATTTTCCTTTTTTATTTCTTATACTCGAATCATAAATACATTATAGAATAGGTACTAGTCTATAGGTTCATGCCAATACTACGAATACATGGACGTACAAACTTACATATTATATGTATGTGTCTATAAGCCGGATCGAGTTATAACGGGATTTGCATAGTCATCGTGTTATATGTTAGGTGCTACCGAAAACACTACAGGATCAAGTTTAAAACATTTTCAATATTTAGATGTGATGACTAAATCACAGTTAATTTACACTAGTAAATTAATTTACAAATATTCTCTATTTGTAATGAGTTTTTTTATGTATAATTGTACTGTTTGTGATTTTTGATGTTGTAAATAAGTTAGTTAAAGTTAGTTTAGTCATTTTCCTGCAATGATAACAACAGACTGCATTTATATATATATATATATATATATATATATATATATATATATATATATATATATTGATATAATAGTTTTGATTGCATCGATGATATAAGTATTAAGAAGTGAAGTCAAGACAACACGCATTGAATAATACAGCTATGTACAGAGTATCACGCGGCAATCACAATAATAATTAATTACAATTAATATCTTTAAATGGAAGCTATTGTTGTCAACAAGGGATGTTAATTATGCAATACAATGCTACCAAATCGAATTAAATTAATGGAAACCGAAGCTGTTGGGACAAATTGCTAGTTGCTATTAGGTAATAAAATTGCAGGATATGGAAAGTCGTGTTGCACATCGCAATTATATTTCCACACCTATATTTGTAACAATAATAATGGTAACGGCCTGTAGGTACTATTGTAACACGTTAATAGGGTCACGATCCCGAATATTAGTAACAGAAGAAAATTAAATAATAAGCATCAACTCTAAATAAATGCCAGTACTAGGATTGAACTTGTGCCAACCGGGACTTTTGATAATGTGCGCTAATTAAATTCAAGGAAAATAATACACAATACCTATTTAATATCGTGACTAGTGACAAAATAATATGGTTCCATGTGTGTTAATGTCCTAGAGCGTTTACAAGTTTTATGAAATATCAAGTAATGGCTCCGTCGCTTTAGGTGCGGAAGACTGATTGGTGATTTTTTGAATTGATTGAGAAATACCTATCACAGTGTTTTAGGAGTAAAGATTACATATATAGACAACTAGTTACATACATGACTAGTTGTTACATGCCGCTTGACCCAAGCAAATTGGGATAAAATATATCTGATGTATTTGTAGTATACATGTTTTCACCATGGCTCACCTATGTACTAAATAGATGTTATTAAATCTAAACGGTCAGAATTTTTTATAAAAAACTAATAAACTTTTAATTCTTGTGATTATTGTAAATTTGTAAGGTTATAACGATTCGGATGGTCGGTTACTCAACACGCTTGAACAGTTGAACTTTATAAATATATAAGATAAGATAATTTTATAAATATTGTATTAAACGAACGAAGCTGATGGTTATAGCTAGTTCATAATATTAGTAAAATTAAATTGGCGTACAATATGTTTTCGCAATTTTTTTGGTCTCAGTAATTGAGAAGTTTCAACAGGGTTGTCCCTCTCTACGTGTATCCGATTACGTCGGTAACGTTATCAATATACAATTATCGTGTTGTAAAATTCAATTATCAATATTAATCTTCAGATGAAAATTATTATATACAAGTCTTACATGAGATTATAGTGAATCGGACAACAAGAAATGTAGTGGGAACATATTGTATGGCGTCACAATTGTTTACATGAATTTAAATTATACAAGAAACTTCAAAAAGATTAATGTGAAAGTATTAGTGTATATTATCATTCATCATTAATAAAACGTCATAACTGTTCGTCAAACTATTTAGATTTGATATAAATAGAATAACCTTTTTAGGTGTGAACAATCGTGATTGTAGTACAAATGTATTGTAATTACAGATGGGCAAAGCACCGGGTTTAAACCCGGTGCTTTGGTAAAAACCCAATAAACACCCATAAACTCCCATAATCACCCAAAAAAATAGGTTTTTACGTATTTTTTTGAAAATATGTAAGTAATACCAATAAATTATTTTTATAAATTGTATTGATCAATTCTACAATATTAAATAAAACGTTAACTAATAATATTTCAGGAAATTTTAAAAATCTATATATAATAAAATGAAAGTAATTAATTTTCAGTGTTTTCATGTTGCAGTTGATCAACATGTTGGCCTTTTGCTTCCCGTAGATACTTTAAAATTTCTTCATAACACCTCGTTCGCACACATGGCCGTATATATTTAAATTCTTGAGCCACTAACAGTCCGAAATACTCATTTCTTTTATCCTCTTCTCCATAAATTAAGCATTTAGAACAGTTTGTTTCTTCTTTCAGTAAATTTTCTTTTACTTTATCCTCGTTTTTTTTCTTTGTTGCGACGACGCTGGGTAAATCATCTGGACACTGGGTCTCACTATCGCCAAATATATTTGGAGATCGGCTTCGGCTACGGCTTGGCAGACATTTTTTTCTTTCTACAATTTTAAATTAAATTTATTAGAATAAATGCTTCGAACACACGCGATCTAAGTACCTTTTGTGTTTATTATACCTTACCTACCTAGGTATAAAAAGAGTACTTACGTAGATTTTCTTTTATTAACTGTTTTATACGAAGATCTTGATCTCTCAAATTAGCATCCATTTTACTTCCAGTGATTATCAACTAAATTAATAATCCACAAAGTATTAAATAACGTTTTTATGAAATATTTAGCACAAAAACAATACCCTTTAAATATCGATCGTCAGTAACTGTGGCTGACTTACCTATATTCTAGCAAGCAGGACTGCCAGATGTGAAGGGGAAATCCCCAATAAATTGTTGCATGTGACTGATGATGTGAGCATGTTCGTTTCATAATAAAAATGTTGCCAGGTAACCAAAAAGTCGTATGTTTTTGTGCGAATTACGATCATAATCTTTACGATCGTACATTAAAAAATAGACAAATAATAGTATGAGTACGATTTAAATCGTATATCTGTCAACCCTGCTAGCAAGACAGCGACAAAATCACGTTGCATAACAATGTAGCCCAAGCTTATATCTTATGAAATATACGGAAGAGATACGGACTTAGAAAAAACAGAAATGTTGTTCTTTGTGGAAGTCATTGATGAAATTCTATGTATTTTAGCCCGCAAACTTTCTTCAAACAAAAACAGCGCCATCTAGTATCGAGTTCTGTAATTATCTCTTTGTTTATGGATTTGAAGTAAGACCGCCACGCATGCAATACATTATGACTGGGGATTCCCCTATTCGTCGACGCTGAATATGAGGCGACGACAATCACTGTCAAACGTGTTCACTATTACTCTGACTCTGGTAACGTGACTTCCTGGTAACGTGTTAGGTAGGAAAAGCAGTAAAAAAGTGCATATTAAGGGAGCAGATTTGAAATAATATTTATACTTAACAAGAAATAATTAAAGGTAAGTGGATTTTTGAATGATACAATTATATCATGATCACTTAACAATTTTAACTTAAAATTAGATGTATTATTACAAGCTTTTATTTAGCTTGCGTTATGTAAATAAAAGTATGTAGGTATGTTCGTATGTTGATGCAATTATCCTCAATCCTCAACCGACTGGGATAAAATTTTCCATACACGTTTATTTTGGATGATAGTGCATAGTTAGCTGAGAGTCGTCATTGGATAATAATGGTGGATAGCCTAAGATGTGTACTAGATATTTATTTTTAACATAATATGCGTAAGTACCTAATCGAATTAAAGAAGTTGCTGAGAAAAATACAGAACAATACGATAATAAACTAGCGTCTGCGTTTAATCCTCCGAGGAGATGTAATTTTACAAAGGTTTTTTGTATTTATTTTATTATTTTTTTAATAAATTTATTGTAAATAACAAGAAATAATCATTGTAAAAAAATAGGCACTCTATTGTTGAATTTTCGTCAGACCAACTAATCATCGTTCATTTTTTTAGGTTCAATGGGGAGACCTAAAGATTTACGCATATGGGAGCACTACCGTACTTTACCAAACAAGTCTGTTTCTTGCAAGCTTTGTAATAAGGTCTACAAATTCAGTAATGCTGCCAAAATGCTTCAACATCTTATCACTTGTCCAAAATCTCCAGAAACATTAAAAGACTCTATGAAACTTATAAAAGATAGCTCGTCCAAAACCAAAATGTCTGGACTGTCAGAGATAGAGACAAATGATTCTTTTATAAGCCCCTCGTCGTCTGCTAACACTACAATAAATGCTGAGTTTCAAGACACCGATGATCATATAAAAACAGAATTAGCGAGAGCTATATTTGTAACAGGGACGCCATTATCGATGGTGCAACATCCTTTATGGATACAATTTTTCGAAAAATTGCAACCAAAATTTAAAATACCTTCACGTAAAGCTTTAGCGACAAAATACTTAGATAAAATATATAGAGAAATGCGTTTTGAGTTAAATGAGGAACTAAATGCTTGTAGTTACTTACACCTTCAGTGCGATGGCTGGTCTAATTTAAGAAATGAAGGAATAATAAACTTTCTTATATCAAAACCTCAACCTGCATACGTTAAAAGTTTGAATACAGAAAGTAATCCTCACACTAGTGAATACCTTAGCCAAGAAGTTGAAAAAGTAATGAAAGTGTATGGAGCAAATAAGTTTCTTGTACTTATTGGCGATAACGCTAGAAATATACAACACATGTTGTTCCTCTCGGTTGCTGTGCACATATCCTTAACTTGTTGTGCCAAGATATTGTAAAGATACAAGAAGTAACTGTGTTTATTATGCAAGCCATAAATATAATAAAAACTGTTAAAAGGAGTCAACGATTAAGTTCCTTGTTGATAAAATCAAGGCAGGGTGAAGATTCTACACAAACACTAAAATTGCCTTGTGCTACAAGATGGGGAAGTCATGTTACTTCGTTAAAAAGTTTGAAAGCAAATAAGATAGCTTTGCAAATATTAACAGTTAGAGAAGATGTGGTAATTTCAAGAGATATTAAAGATTTAATTCTAAGTGATGATTTCTGGACGAAGACAGGGGAATGTATAAGTATTTTGGAACCAGTCACTGAAAGCATATTTTACTTAGAGAGCGACCAGAATCGTTTGCATCGCACATACATTACATTTAGAGATGTACAAGCTAAGATACGTTTTGCATTAAATGAGATTTCGACATTGAGCGAAGAAAGCAAACAGCAGATTCTAACATCAGTATCTTCAAGATGCAATATGGCAATGAGGCCAATACATTTTGCAGCATATATTCTAGACCCCAGGACTCTAGGAGTCGAACTTACTCAAGAGGAAGAACTTAAGGGTATGGAGTTTATCTACAATTTAAGCCAACACTTAAGTTTGTCAAATGTAATGGCAGATTTGGCGTGTTATAAAGCTAAAGAAAACTTTTGGGCCAGAGGATTTGTATGGAGCTCATTAGATAGCATTGAGCCCCTAATATGGTGGAAAGGTATTTGTGGTTCCACTGAGTTAAGCAAAGTAGCGATTCGTATTCTATCAGCTCCCTGTACTTCGGCAGCCACTGAGCGTTCCTTTAGTATCCAAGGCTACATACATAATAACAAAAGAAATCGACTTACAACTGAAAGAACTGAAAAAATTTCATTCATTTGTTATAACTGGAAGCTTTCATTGAGCAAGTAAATGAACATAACAGTTTAGACGAAATAGAGCCTATCGAACCTATACAATTCATCGCTTGTAATAACTCTGAATCTGACAGTGATTGACTGTAGTTTTACATTTTACTTTCATCTCTTTCTTAATAAACTCAAAATCAAATTAAAAGTTTTTTATTCTGTAGGCTGCATAATAATATTGTCTATGTCCAGTATAGTGGACGTCTTGCGGCTGAGATGACGATGATGAAGTACAAAATCATAAACACCCAAAAATTTGGGTGTTTATGGGGTTTAAACCCAATAAACCCAAAACACCCGGTTTTTACCCACCAGACTTTAAACCCACCCAGGTGGATTGCCCATCTCTAATTGTAATGATGTTTGCTATAATCATCGGGTCATGTGTTGGTATATTTATTATTATTAAAACAAAAAAGTGAAGACTCAATATTTTATTTATTAATTTCAATATTTTTAAAATTAAATAATGAACATCGTCTCTATTTTGACAAGTAAATTTTCGATAGTTTTTACACATATTGCATTACAATGTTTTCACGTAGGTACATTCTCTTTATGGTATTAGATTAGTTATAAGTTTATGGTCTTAGACATAATATATCAAATATTCCTATAAAAAGATATTTTCAGGAGTCAAATTAAAACTATAAAGTGGCTATGGAATCAGTGGCGTAACTATACCATTTGGGGCCTGTGGCAAATTCTTTTGATGGGTCCTATCAGTAAAAAAAAACATACTTTTCAAGTAAAATAAAATACTCACGTACAATGTAAAAAAAAAATATTTCTGAGCTCGCGGCCTCTTGAGCTGGGGTCCTTTTGGATCGGGGGCCCGTGGCATTTTGCCAGCCCTGCCACCCTATTGTTACGCCACTGTATGGAATGTCTCTTCTTCTGGAAATTAGTTTGTTCTTTAGCATCTTTTCCAGCACAACACTCAGGAATCTGTTACTGCTGTGACATTAACTAGCTGCATCCAAGTGCCCTGACTATAATCAGGAGCCTTCTTTGTCACCATGAGATTTCTTGATGTTTCTGTGATTATTTTAGCAGAATTTGCCATCTCTCTAGTTGCCCATGCTAGTCAGTTAAACTACCAAACAAAAAAGAGAGACAGAGAACAGCTTTTGGTATTTGAAATAGGGTTTGGCCTATTGCAATATCTACAATTCTGCTCGATACCGATCCCATTTAAAAATCGACATCAAAATGTGAAAATTATTGAAGCACGGTTTTAGCAAATTTTAATCCTAATGATTTTATTCCAGTACTAATTTGATTTTGTAACGGTGTAATTTGAAATCCAATTTTAATCCTTAACTGGTATCGTAAATTTAATAAGTACTTAACTCGCAAAGTGAGGGCTGTGCGACCTTCAAGTGATATTTGTTTCCAGAAACCGAATTTCAAAATTGGATAAAATGTCTTATATTTTGTAAATAATAATACATAGTTTTCTGTAATCATATTGTTGTTATTATTTACACATTATTAATGGCACAGAAGTGTTTATATGAGGAGCCACGATGTCATGCCCTGCTCTGTTGGATGGGTTTTTTATCGAAAGTTGAGGTACAAAAAAAGTGGCCTGAAAACTTTGTACGTTACCGCACTCATATGATAACTTTACTACTATAAATTGTGGGATGGGTAATTTATTAAGTAACATTTATTTGTATATATGGGTATATATATATATATATATATATATATATATATATATATATATATATATATATATATATATATATATATATATATATATATATATATATATATATATATATATATATATTGCCCAATAACTGACAAATCATTCCGTACCTATATAATTTCTAAATGAATTCAAACATCTGATCGGCACGGGTGATATCGAAATGTCATACATTTTCATTTGTCATACAGGCCTTTTTCTTCATTATTGCCCAGAGAAATCCAATATATAGATATTGGGTGCAATACTGATATTACCCATGCCGATTTATTAGTATTTATTTTATATTTATTTTCGGATTTATATTCTCCGCTTCCAAGTTGTTATTGTTTTATTAACAGTTTATATTATATAATTTTAAGAGCACGTTTTTACTAGTATTGCATATATTTATTGTAATTCAAAATACATATTTATAATTTTTTTCTTCAAGAGATATATTCGAGCGCCTTAATGACAGTAGGTATCTGGTAATTGTTTGAACAGACAATGTGTTTTTCTGTACGTGGTTCATACATATTCCTGAAGTTATTTAGAAGTTTTGTATTGAAGAATCGTATCTCTCGATCTCGGAAATATAAGAAGTTTGGTAAATCAAACAAATTGAAAGTGTCATGGCGGCGGCGACGTCAGCACTGAGGTGGTACGTATATACCTACTATTGTTAATTAATTCATGTTGTCACACTGTAATATGTATTTACATTTAGCATACTGCAATACACTTATATTGATTATTTAAGTATTTGTTTAACCTATATTATATATTAAAGTGGTAAGCGTCGCAAATAGACATGAACAACACCATAATATGACATTATAGAGTTTTAGATTATATAGGTAGAGTGTCTCCATACAAATGCTTTGCTAAAAACAGGTCAACTTTTTTATTCATACTGCGTCAGTGGAGTATATATATATTACTATGTATATAGGGGAAAGTGTATTGTAAGGTTAAATTGAAAAACAAAAACTATTCATAATTCTTATAATGTATTTGAAAGAATCAGATAAACAGTCGATAATTATAACAACGCTTATCTTTACTGAATGCTTCGATTTATGTTTGAGTACAGATATAAAATGTTTTAGTTTTTAAATAATTGGAAACATGTATAATAATTTGAAATTATAAAGTATATTTATATTATATCAGAGAAGTAATTCCAATACAAATTCAAAAATTTGGGGGATTTTTAATCTAATTACTTGCAATATAGAAAAAAGTGCGTTGCTTTAATTTAAAAAAAAAAACAAAAAAACATTCGTCAGCCAATATGACGTTTGGCATTACACTAAAGATTACTAGATAAGGCTTACATAAATCTCATTAAAGAGAGAATGACTGAAAATTGGAAGAAACATTTCACTTATTGTACAGCAATTTTAAATAAAGGGCTATGGTACTCTTCAATTAATAACATTATTAATAAAACTCCTTGGTTCAGTAAATCGATTCAATTTCTAAATAGAAAATCTTGTGCTACTATTTGTCGCTTAAGATTTGCTCATTGGCATCTTAATTTTCATCTTTTCCACTTTAATATGGCAACTAGCCCTCAATTTGAATTCTGCCAAACAGGGGAAGATTAATCTTTACATCACTTTTTAATAATAATAGATGGGCTAATTCAAATGTTCATAGTATAAAATAATATATAAATTTCCCGCGTTCTTTGGATGACGTAAAGTATATCCTTTGTTATTTAACTTGGTAAATAATATTATTGGTGAAACTTGATGCCTGGCACTGATAAGATTTTTGAGAAGAATTTAGTACATTCTGTAAATGTTTCTACTAAATATATAAATTGTCTACCTGTACATGAAGAACATATAGAAATGACATTTGGAATTTATAATTTATTTATAAGAAAATTTATAAATATTGTGTAAATAGTTTTACAAAAGAAATATATAATCTTTACATGAAGAGTAAGTCAAAATGGAGACTGTTTCCTCAACACAACTCCTATGAAGAGTAATATACAATATGTATGAAATAATATTCTCCGCATTTATGGAAAACTGATAATATCTTATGACTAGGCTGTATGGGCCATGCTCTTTGCCTGTCCATTTTGGGCGGAATTTAAAACAACAACAACTAAAAGTTGTCTCGTTTTTTACACTTAATGCTCTATCTATATAATAATTTTTATTTTCAGACTACAATTTGGTCTATTTTAAGCAACAGTTTCATTCAACCTATGTTAGTGAAAAAAAGTAAATATTCAAATAAAGCTATTAACTCAGATGTGTTTCAGTCGATTAGATCAGTATCCGAATGAAATGCATAATTATAGGCGAGTTGTATTTCTCGTCTATTATTATCAGAATGCTGTTGGTGCTTGTTTTAAACCTGTGTAGCAATGATGCAGATCTCTTTCTCCTCATAGCGTAGTAATCATCCACCCGAGATTGAGCAAACATGCTAGAGGCGCTACAAAAGCGAGGTAGCCCCAACAGCAGTCTGAATCTGTTATTATACTGGATTCGTACGGCATTGAGTGAGACCTCTCTATGTGTGTGTGTGAGTGTGGCTTTGAAGAGTGTGATATTTACTTCTTCATTACAACGAGCAAATCTGCCAACATGTTGCACCCAACAGCCAATGCCTTATGATCCCTTTCGACATCAGTTTGAAATTTAAGGTCATCAGTAACATAGTGCCTCAGATATTCAAATTTATGCACTCTTTTTATATTTGCTCTGTATAATTGGATATCGGGCACATGCGTAGGATATTTACCGTTGGCTTTAAATATTTAACACTCTGTCTTGTTTACATTATCTTTTAAACCACGACTCGCAGTACGTCTCACACATATGCATAAGCTGTCTTAGGGCTCCGATCGTTGGAGTCAGTAGCACCATGTTGTCAGCATAGCTAATATTGTTAACACAGACATTATTTACGTGACATCCAACACAGCTACTGTTGATTCCAATAATCAGATCATTTATAATAATCATCAGATAATTGAAGAGCCTGGACGAAGTTAAAGTACCTCACCTCATTCTGCATTCTAGCCTGTACTCTTCAGAAAGCGCATTGTTCCACCAAACGCTGTTTAACTGATTGGTATACTAATACTGTAATATATTAATCAGTCCATTACATACGGTACTATCTTTAGGTTTTTTCCAAAGCATATCATAAGATACGAGGTCAAAGGTCTTGGAAAGTTCCAGAAAACATGCAAATATCTGTGTTTGTTTGTTTGTATAATACTGGACAGTAGCCAGTAGTAGTAAGACTCAGATTTGCCAATTCAGTACATAGCTCAGAACGGAAATCAAACTGAGCGTCATGTAAATGTAGATGTTTGTTCAAATACGAGTCAAGCAAACCGTCTAATACCTTAGACAACAGTAACCAGTGAAATAGGTATATAGCTGTTATAGTCTGAGATGTCTCCCGTTTTATTTTATGAAATTGGCGCAACCACTGTTTTAATTAATTTGATGGGTAAATTAGAAATACGAGTACAGAATACATTACGCCGCCCATAATTACTATATCTTAGGACTAAACTATTATGCGTTCGTACTCTGTAAATTTACTGCAGTGTTCTATCCCAGTGGGTATATTATGTTTTGTGATCCTGCCTTTTAAAACTAAACTCAAATATACAAGTATAATTATTGTAAAACTATTTCTCTGATACATAATTATCAATTATAAATTTCATGTTTTAATGCTTTAGTCGCCTTCTGTTACATCTTGGGGATTTTGGGGACGACTAGAAGCGGGGATATGCCGAATTCTTGTTCTGGTAGTAGTAACAACACATTGTTCGTCTGTTTAAATAAAATTAATTACTTCTACTTTGTTCTGTTCTAAAGATTATCTTTTTAGGTTTCTTCTTCTTAGCGCCAGCAATATCTTGGGGCAATACTTAGATGTCGGGCCATTTGAAAACAATGGTGTTTGCGGCAAAATGATTTGTAACACATTGGAGAAGTTAAAAGAATTAGAGGGCTGCATGGTCGTGGTCGGAGATCTGCAAGTTTCACTTTTGGAGAAAACGAAAAGAGAAGATTTTGAAGGAATATCCTTTAACCTTAGAGAAGTAAGTGAAAGATTCGGTTTGTTTTTATAGATGACACCGCCTAAAAAAATTACATCATATACTCGTATTACATATCTTAAGGATGTGGCAAAAATGTCTGTCTGTCTGAAACTCATTGAATATTTATGAAACAACTTTCTTCAATACAGATCGAAAATCAGAATAGGAAAAACATAATATTTATTATATAATATATAAGATATGCTTATGAAGATTATTTACCTACTTAAGATTTTTTATAAACGCAAAGTACTCTCATTGATAAATAAATAAATTGCTTTATGTAAAACTCATTATAAACTGTCACAAAACTGGACATTTTTTGCTATTAGGTAATTTTAAAGCGGCATTTGAATATGGAAATATTATTAATATTATCACCGAAATATATATATCTGCGCAGGTAACTGGATACGTGGTGTTTTATCGGGTGATTGGCTTGGAGTCCCTCGGACAATTGTTCCCGAACCTGACTAGAATACGAGGAGCTCAAGTCCTAAATGATTATTCTTTGATTATTTTCGATATGCCAAATCTTAAAGAGGTAAGACTTCATATATGTTTTAGTAGTTAAACGTTATATTTGTATTGGTGAAATTACTGTAACTGCTATTATTAGATATAACATCATAGTCCCCAGGAATAGTAACGCATAACGGGCTACCATGAGCGTCACACTGTGTTCGGATATGTCCATGGTGCTGTTTATATCTATAGGCGACGGTTTATTTGCTATATTAATTTGCATTTAGTGTCATAAAAACTCGTACGGATTAAGTACCAGAGGGAGACTTTGTACAAAAGTCGATTGCTTGGGTACCTCTGTCCCATTCGTGTTTCTATCGTGAAGCAGTTGTGTTTGCATGGCTGTGTTTTGATTTGTAGGGTGGGATATGGCGTGAATTTACTGGGTACAGAGGAATAACAACTGAGTCCTCAGGAATGGCAACGCATGGGGGGTATCGTGGGCGAAATAGTATACTCTGTTATGTCTTATGTCTATAGGCTTCGGTTACCAGTTTTCATCAGGTAAGCCGTCAGCTTGTTTGCCATTCTAAGTTGTATAAAAAATATGTTACGTTTTATTATATTTATTACCTTTATTTAAAAGCTACGCTCTTGTCGCTGGAGCTTCCGTCACTCACTACTATTTTTGGCGTGTCTCTTTATCTCTTGATATTTATGTTTATTTGCATTTATTGGTGCACCTATCACAGATCGGCCTGTACAGTTTGCTTAGAATAGACCGGGGCGGAATCATAGTATGGGCCGCACCACAGGCCTGCTACTTGAACACCATTAACTGGAAGGTGATAGCGCCGAGGTCCCGCCATGTTCTGGGCTCGTCCGATGTGAAAATGCAATGTGTCTCCACTTGTAGGTGTACTAGTGACATTGAAACAAATTATTGCTGGAATTACAAGTAAGTGGGCGTCAATGGATTGATAAAATATGAATATTTAATCATTTGGCAAAATTCTAATATATATAATTTATTATTAGTAAGTTTATTTTTTTCATTTATCTCGTATTTTTACTTATTTTTATACATATCATTAAATTACTTTTACCTGAGAATCTGTGGTAGTGTAGGCGATGAAAGTTCCGTAATTTTGCTGTTAATATCTATAAAGATGCATCACTTTTGATATTGTTATTTATAAGGATCACTGTGTGTTTATACAGAAAATGTCAGCGTTACGTAGAAGGACCTGAAGCTGACAAATGCAACGAACAGTGTCTCGGCTGCAAGAAAACCAACGGGAACGATTGCAGTGTTTGCCGGTATTACACGTACAGAGGTCGTTGTGTGTCCAAGTGTCCAGTCAATACGTTAGTATCGTACTATGTTCAGTATTAATTTAAAATCTCCTTCATTAGATTATAAGTTAGACCAAGACAGACAGACTAAGATTCTGAGTAGAGCTCAATGTGATAGCTATTTCCACGTAGGTATCACAATTAAAACATTACTGTGTTTGCATAATGGCATTTAAGCACCAAGTTTAAGTTTTTTAAGCACTGACTTTAAATTTTATTTCAGTTATGCGCGAACACGACTGAATGTAATTAGCTCACTACGCTTCGTTTAGATAGTATCTACTTATATCAGACTTGTCGACCTAGAAATTAACTCTTGGAGTTTGAACTTTTTTTAATATTTATATGAATTTTTCTTATTATTTATTTAGAAATAAAGTTACAGAAAGCAAAAACGTCAAGTCTTTCTAGGTAATGTCGGCCTAGTCCTCTCACCTACCTAGGCAACAGAACGGCACCACATCTATTCCTGTATAGGTATATAATATACTTCCGATGCGTGTATGTACCTAAATCTCAGATTCTTTTGGCTTCTGTTCATCTCTCGAGACTTCATTCTCACTAAAGTTTGGGCAGTGTATTCTCCACAAGAGATCCTATTCTTGTGAAAAATAAGCTGTTTATCCTTAGAAAGCCTATCAACTATCCTAACCGTTTTTCCTTTAAATTTCACATCAAGGTTCAATATTTCACATCCTCTTAATCTGTTCCAACATTGTAATTATAAAATAAAATTTTAATACAACTTAAAATGGCAAAAATCGAATTATGAAAAGTGGTAATCTTCGCCCATAGACCTGAACAGCCCCGTGGATTTGTAGGAATACACTGCGATGACATCCATGCCATGACAGCCCTCATGTTTCCTTTCCTCAAATTTAATACCTATTAATGTGATATGGGTCTCTCTCTTCGCCTCTACAAAAACCCTTGTGTTCGCATCATTGACCTTAGATAGTATTTACATAAAGGGAAGCAGTGTATCATCCATAGTATTTCTCGCCTTCAGTTTTCTTTAATATTGTTATCATATATTGTTATATTGTTTCCATCTCTTGTAAAAACCACTTCCTATATACACAAATTATTTTATCCGTGTCACAGATTTATTTATAATTCTTATATTATTTTGTTACTTAATATTACTGACGGGTTCATATTTCAATTGTTTGTATGTATTTTTGAGCGCGCTGCGAGCATTTCTTGGTCTCTATGCGGCATAGACTATGCTTGACTAAAACTCAAATATTTGTGGCAAAAACCCATTAGTTATGTATAGTGAAAATCCAATACGTTTTGTTCTTGTATTCATACTAATATTATAAATGCGAAAGTTTGTAAAAATGCTTGAATGTTTATAACTTAATCACGTTTAAAATGCTAAACGGGATCGAATGAAACTTTGGTACACAGGTAGGTTATATCGTAACTTAACACATAGTACACTTTATATACATGAAACTAGAATTGCGTGAAATAGCTAGTAGTTAGATAATGCTGTTTCTTTCTAACACTGTCACTTTTTTTATTATTTTTTGAAGCTTTTTATCTAAGATATTCTATCACCTAGTATTATTCGTACCATATGCTGTAGTTCAATAACGGATAGGTATTAATTTGATTTCAGCTTACTTTTGCCAGTTAACAAATATTGCCTGGATATAGAGGAATGCTTCGAATTAAAAGGATGGGCATGGAATAATACATGTGTGTTTGACTGTCCTCTCGGTTATGTTGTTTCGAACATTTCTAATATTATAAGCTGCAAACCCTGCCCTAACTGTCACAAGGTAATGTTTAATATTACTAGGTACTTGTTTGGTGGTAATATAGTTAAGATCTTATGCAAATAAGTTAATCGAAAATTATCTAAATTATATATATATATATATATATATATATATATATATATATATATATATATATATATATATATATATATATATATATATATAATATAAATATGATTTAAAATGAATATATATAATGATATATGTTGATTTCTGTTTATGTATTTCAGACTTGTGACAGTTTAATGATACAAACAACAAGTGCCATACAGGCCGCCCAAAGATGCGTTTACATTAATGGATCGTTGACTATACACATCAGAGCGATCCCAGAAGCAATGGACGAACTAAGAGCATACCTCGGACAGATTGAAGAAGTTTCGGACTTTATTTTTATTTATGGCTCGCTCGTTATAACATCTTTAGAGTTTTTATCATCCCTACGCTATATAGGCGGTAGAAATTTAAAAGACAATAAATATAGTCTCGTTGTTGACAGCATGATTAATCTACAATCATTATTTACTACGAACGTCACAAATAACCTTAAAATTGGCCGCGGTGCACTGAATTTCTCTCGTAATCCAGTCCTGTGTATCAATCATATAGAACAATTAAACCGTTTGTTTCCACTGAAGCTCGACAATTCCGATGTGTTACAAAACAACGGTTATAGTGGCGGTTGTAAGTACGCGTCCGTGGGCCTCCAGATACGAGTCATGAATGAAACCTCAGCTTTGGTGATGTTTACTCCGATGGAGGAACCGGACGTACATTATACTATATTATACATTCGATTACCTATTGGATCTCATAAGATGTTCGTGCCCGAGACTTGTAGCGATTCCGAATGGCACGCTATAAACGTACCGATAGATTTTGGCAAAAATGGTTTAGTGGAACTCTCGTCCTTACGTCCCGCATCCACTTATGCACTATGTATAGAGAGTTACGACACCCCACGCAAATATCTGGCCAGAAGCACTATTTTCAATTTTACGACTCCAGTTGGCAAACCTGAACCACCATTTATTTCAGAGCTGGTCGCAAACTCTTCAACACTTGTGGTTTTACGGTGGGTAGATCATAAAGTGTACCGCCCACATATAACGCGATACGAAGTCGATTTAACTATAATAGATATTAATCCAAAAAATATTAGGATTCGAAATCACTGCAAAGAGGATAATGTCCCTGAAATAGACTTCTTTCGCCACGCTGTAGTAATGCGACCGCCACCCGACTACGATAGAAGCTGCGAGTCGATGTGCGGAGTGCTGTCGACAGTCACCGCGGGTGCGCTGGTCGAGGAGTACATCGATTTTTGTAGCGATACAGATTCCAACTGCAATATCGACGAAGAGGAGGCTCCCGGGAATACAACAATAGGAAGGTTCGTTCGCACCATGTCCCTAAATATAAGCGCCTCTCGAAAAGACTTTCAGATAGGCGGTCTCGCACCGTACAGAGATTACAGGTTTCGGCTACGCGCCTGTGTCGAGGACGTCTGCAGTCGATCCGCTCGAAGCGTAGTGAGAACTCTGTATTCAGACTACGCGGACATACCCACAATAACGGACGTCAGCGCGAACGACGACGGGGAAATTTCCGTGAAATGGAAACCGCCCGATTTCGTGAACGGAATCGTTTTGTCCTATTCTGTCCAAGTGCTGATTCCGAGAGTCGCGGAGAGCGAGGAGATAGAATTCTCGCCGAACGTGTGGTGCGTGGCGGCCGACAAGCTGAGCGTAGTGGTGAAGTACATAGCGAGGAGGAAGTACTACGTGCGCGTGTGCGCGGCGAGCCTGGCGCAGAGCGGCGCGTGCGGCGAGTGGGCCGCCGTGCGCGCGCCCGCGCCCGCGACCTCCCGGCACAGCGGGCACGTGCCGGCCGCCGCCGCCGCCGCCGCCGCCGCCGCCGCCGCCGCCGCGCTGCTGTTCGCCGCGTCCGCCGCCGCCGGCGTCTGCTGCGCCCGGACCAGGCCTCCGCACGACGACCGCGTACCGCTCGTGGATATTACCTCTATGTATAGGATACCCGGGGAACCGGCCGACTTGATGCTGTCGGACTTGGTGTCCCTCTCTCTAGTAACGGAACAGAACAATTATACAGAGTAGCATTTTAACTTCGTAATAAAACATGTTTTATAATGATGTATGAGCGTTTCAGTAACAAATAGTACAATTTACAATAACGACCTTTTCTTAAATGTGGAGACAATTGTAAGGAAATTGACAATAATTTATTTATTTAGTACAGTATTTAAAGACGATGACGATGTTGCGAATTTAATAACATGAACGGGAAATGGACACCGACGGGGCTTATTCGGTGGTGCATTCCAGTATACACCTTAAGGCACCGTTGTACCGCCCCGTCTGGGTAATATCCTATAGGTGGAGTACCTACTTAATTTAATATTATAACAACAAATTAGGCGGTTGTTGCCTAGAGGATATGAGTCTGGCAAGGAATCATCTATTTTGTGAGGCTCGGAAAGTTCGTACATTGAGGTTTTTCTCGAGGCAAATTTTAGCAGAAAAATAAAGAACATATCTATATTGCCATGGCATTACGAGAAAATAGTTAAACGAATATCACTTAATATTATAGAATAAAAAACAATTCTTTAAGACATGTACATTTTGACCTTTCTGTTGCTTGAAATCGTGTAAATTGTGGACGATTTTATGGTTATGTTGGGAAGGCCAATTGAGTTAGGAATAAGTAATGATATGAGTATTACTATCGAAAAATACCTAAAGTATTCTAAGTATAATAGAGTTGTTCTTATTATTTACAAAAAGTGAACGTCATTTCTCTATTTGAGCCGGTCATGAGACTTGGCTTGGCATAAAATGGCAATTAAATTCTTGCATAACAACTAAGTAATTACGGAACAGTGAAAATTCTCCATCGTAACCATTTATGAATTTCAGTTACCGAAGTGGACCAAAGGAAAATGTTGTTTAGAAATGATAGCTTTCAATTCGTATCAAATAGGACATCATCAAAAGCCGTAATAATATTTACTTGCTTATTTAAGTTCCAGGAACAACAAGTGCCTACTTACAAAACCTAACAAAACGAAGGGAGTATTAATTAATTAGATTCGCAACAAACCGCGGATAAAAAATGTTCTAGAAGAGTTGCAATTAAACCTTTAGTAGTATAGATTGGAGTATTTACATATTTATGCGTGAATCTTGTATTTAAGCGACGGCAAAATAAACTCGAATCTAAGTTGTTTATTATGTGTATAAGCTACATTATGTTTTACTCGTTAAAATGATTCAATAACCTATATACAAAATAAATACTATTGTTAACCTCTTTATATCAAACAGTAACAGCCCACTGCTGAACATACGAGTAAACCATGGTACTGCTCATGTCTATAGGCGACGGTTACCACTTTACATCAGGTGGGCCGTCAGCTTGTTTGCCATTCTAATTTGTATAAAAAAAAAAACCTCAGCCTTGTTGGTTGGTTTTGCCAGTAGTTGCCACGCTTAGCAGGCGGGTTGGTAACCGCAGGTAACCTTTCGTGATGTTTAAAGAGGGACGATGCTGATCATTTCTCGACCATTAAATATTCTTAGTCACCTCTTACAACACCCATGGGTATCACACCACACGGTGAATTATTATCATCAGATTTTTTATTTGTGATTGCATGATTACGTTTTTTCACGTCCATTTTAAACGGTTTTCATCGATTTTCTTTGAAATGGATAGATTTTACTCAATTGTTGATCTGGTATTAATTCTGTGTTTTTTTTTTTCGCGGAGCAAAAAACTTATTTGTAATGAAGCAAATTCTATTTGCATATTCTACGGTGTACATTCAAATACTTATTTTCAATTTATGAAGTCACAAAAATTCCATCGTTTATACACAGGTATTGAATAAACGAAATAAAAACAGCGACTTCAATAGCAGATTTATTAGTTGTGGAGCAACAGAGGTCATTTCTAGTTTAGTTCTGTCAATTAATTGACAATTAAATTCAATTTCAGTAAAGACAATCATTCAAGTGTCTAATTATTATAAGTTTTTATATTCAGGTTTTATAATTTATTACTTTTTTTTTTTTATAAAATAAACACAAATTTCATCGTTGCGGTTTGTGTGGCAGCATAGAGCAGTCTGTAACACAGGACATGTGTTTGCTATTTATATGTATGTAACTAATTTTACATTTTATCTTGTTATTGTATGGGGAAGAAAAGGAGTGTTGACGTATTGTATTCGTATTCCATTAGTTGAGTTAATATCCTAATTCACGCAAGCAAAGTTTATTTATTTATATATATATTTATACATTCACTTACAGTATAGATATTAGGTTATAACAAAAATGTATACAGGTAGACTTATCCTTTAAAGCAATTTCTTCTAGTCAACCTTGGGAATCCAAAAGGAGAAAGTGTCAAAAACTACTCGTATATGGTAAGTAAAAATGTCAGTAAAAACATTAACAAATATATATAGTGGAAAATAATACTGATAAGTAATATATATATATATATATATATATATATATATATATATATATATATATACATATATATATATACAATATATATATATATATATATATATATATATATATATATATATATATATATATATATGTATGTATATCTATATATATATATAATATATATATATATATAAACTTAGAATAACTACTATACACATATAAGTAACTCAACTGTCAATTGTATATTATTTTTTTTGTTTGTTTTGAAGACATGGATGGTCTACGGCATTATGGTATAATAATTAGGCGGAGGGGTTGGGGGGGGGGGGGGGGGATCCAGAATCTAGCAGCTTGCACTGTAAAGGGTTTGGTGTAGGAGTAGGAGTTGTAGATAGGTAATTCTAATGTATGATGTTTTAGACAATGCACATGGGGATCGGGTATTCTAAAAGAAAATCTCTCGCGGAGGTAATCTGGGGCCGAAGGGTCAAACAATATCTTTATGTGACCCAAAGTTGTAGTATAAAGGTAGTAATATATTTATTTATGATACTTAGAATGGTAAACAAGCTAACGACCCGTTTGATGGAAACTGATAAACGTCACTTTTTTTTAAATAGATGATAATGGAATGGTGACCCCACCTGCGCTATCGGTATACATCGGCGGGGCACCAGTGAAGAATGATAGGTGAGGATGAAGTAGGTCAGTTAGCCCATCGTGATGAATTCAACAAGAATTGTTCACGATGGTTTCCACGTGGAAGTCGACCTAATAAGGTATATTGCTAGCAATGGGGTTGTCAAACTCCATTGCTAACAATCCTTTTCCCCCGATAAACGTCACTTATAGACACGAACATACACTGTGGTGTCTGTTGTACACATCACGCACTGCCATTTTTGAGGACTATGGTCTTAAGTCTCTGTAACTTGGTATTCCAATTTCATATTAATTTTTTGAAACTAATACGAGTAGTACACAGCCTCGCAAATGAGAGACAGGCGTGACAGATATGTGTGTATGTAAAACGTAGCGTGTAAGATTAACGAATGATTGCCTCATCCCAGAAATACGTAGTAAGAAGTAAGAGCTACTTAAGTAAAGCGCGTTTGTACAAAGTTCAATAACAATATATAATAGTACAGAGAGAGTTGTGAGCAGAACTTGTAAAATTACTTTAGGCGTACGATGCTGTTACATAGCAACATACTTCTTGTTTTCATTCTATGACAATCCTACCAAGATAGGACCCCTACTCCCACTAATGTTTGGGCATTTCACGATATCATTAAGATATTTAATTTACGTATGGCAATAACTATATCCGTATGGGAGGAAAGGGATTGTTAGTAATGGAGACTGAGAATCCCATTGCTAGCAATATACCCAACCAGGTCGACCTCCTCGCGGTTCCCCCTGGAAACTATCATGGTTAATTCCTGATGAATTCATCATGATGGGCTAACTGGCCTGTTTTCATTCTCATCTATCACCCTTCACTGGTGCTCCGACAGTGTATCCCGTTAGCGCAGGCGGGGCTACCATACCATTTTCACCCATAAAAAAAAAAAAAACTATATCCGTATATCTCGTTGTGTGGTTCCAGCATAAAATGGGCCATCTCTTTCTTTTCCGTGGATGTCGTAAGAGGCGACTAAGGGAATTTAATGATCGAGGGATGGGCAGAGGAGTGGCAACTACTGGACCTCCCATAATTCAGCTATTCGATAGATTATTTAACTGATATATTGCATATGTATATAAGTAAGTAGTTAGCGTTGTAGACGTAATCAACAATAGCATATCCCCAGTTCTACCAACTTGTCCGCCGCTAGTAGCAGTACCCATGTTTACGTGCAATAAACACTTTTATACCTTATATATTACCTTTGTATATGACCCTTGTACTGTAGTCCTTAACTACGAGTGAGTTCCTGTCGTGACTACGACGCAGTGCAATCCGCGACGTAACGTCGGCAATGAAAATGTATATAAATTAAGATTTTGCTCTGCAATGAGGACATATTCTTCGAAGAAAAAACGACTTAATCCTAAAAAAATATCATAAACTGACCAGTTTTTTTGTAGACACATTGAAAATATTTGTATTTCGAACGTCAACGTGTTCACAAGTAAATTTTACTCAGTAACAAGCAGTTTTTTCCCACAAAGAAAATCAGCGGCTTCGATCTTCACAAAACATGTGATACGCTACGTCTGTGTCTCCTAAAGATAAATAATTACAAATCTCTTCACTTTTTATGTTCTTAAAAATTGTAAAGTATTAGTGTAGAACTAATTTTAATTCAGCATGAAGTCAGATTCTTGTCTAAAATCGCTTTGCTTAAAATAGGTTTTATGAGTAGAAAGTGAACTTAAAAGTGTTATATAGACCGTAATGACTTACATTAATATAGACTGCAGCTTGCTTGCAATTTAAATAAATTATTAATTACTAGTTGCATCCCTTGGTTTGGCTTAAATTACGTTGAAAGTAGTCTGCGTGTTAACTAGGTTAACATGCAGACCTATTCTAAATAATATGTCTATGTACGTAAAAAATATTATTCTTTGAAGTTTAAAAATAAACATAAATAAAGAAACAAATACGAAAATATCTTTAAAAACTTACAAATTCATAATATTAATAGCGAATATAATTTTCGTGATATAGAGAGGTACTTTATTTAAAAAAAAACTTATTTATTCTATACTTATAGCTGTACAAAAAAACACAAAATACACAAGAGTGATTTTCGTATTTTTTTGTGCTAAACGTGTGACTGTCACGTCATTTATATTTATTTTACTTTGCCATGAAACCTGTACTTATATCGCCATTTTTTTTATTTTTTTCAAAAGTTTATTCAATTTTTCTCTTTTAACAAAGAATTCCAGGTACTGATTAGATGTCTAAAAACTCAGTGTTCAATAGGGAACTGCTGACAAACTATCCCGGCGCCACTAACAAATCACGATACGGACAAAGCTTAACTTCAAGTAACTTTCCGTCGTACTGTTTCGTTTGTGTACTTCGTGTGACACTACAAAAACTTATGCTAGTAGAAATATATATTATTCACTTATTTAGAAATATATATCATATATCATTTAGTACGTTACGCGTAGAGTAAAAACTTTTGGATCGCAATCAAGATCGCAAGAAGGTATCGTGATTTACATCAATTTAAGATCATGTAAAATTAAAGTTACTTATAAGTGGGTTTACATTTGGGTTTACATATGATAGTTTACGTATGTAAGTATACATACATAATATTTTATTGATTTCTTGAGGATCTATATTGTCCTGTAGATGTCAAGAGATGCTGGAATTGGTGCACGACATTTTAAATATTACATAGAATATTCAGTGAAATGTCACAAGAAATGAAATTAATGAGAAATAATTGGGTTTTAACACGGATGGCAAATACAATTTATGTAGAATGAAGAGCGATTCTGGGAATAGGCAGAATGGCGTTCTTATTATACAGGTCACAATCGAAATCATTAGCGACCTTTCAAATGAGTGTTCTGCCTGTCGAAATGAACATTTTCATGGATTGAAAAATGGTATAAAAACTCACAGCTTTCGTTGCATGTCTACAAATTTGATAGACGCGCCGTTTTAGTATTTAAGGCTGTAAACATTTTGTTGTATTTCGACTCAAATGTTTAGTTACTTTAATATAACACTAACATACTACTGTGGTGGCAAGCAAGGATGGTTATGATTTCTATCGCCCCTTGTGAAGTGAATTTGATTGTTGTTACCTCTTAAGAGGTATGAGTATAAGATGTTAACATCTTTTATATACATATATGAATATAATCATCTCCCTGGGCGGGTTTTGTCAATAGTTCTTACGCTTGGCAGGCGTATTGGCAACCGCAGTTAGGCTTTAGATATGTTTTAAGTGGGACGCTGCTGCCTACGGGAAAGGAAGGGATGGCCTATTCTATATCGAGACCACACGGCGGTCACACATACTGGTATAAATTGGATGGAGAAGAATATAGGCTATTTTTGACCCGGTCAGTGAACATATAAGTTAATAATAATATAAATGTGAAAGCGAGTTTGTTTATTTGTTTGCTACTTCTTGAGATCCTAACAGCTCAACCAATCGCCACGGTGTTTAGTACATATGTACTGTTTGAGACGGCGAAGGACACAGGCTACTTTCCATCCCAGTCACACGGAGGTTATGCAATATAATAATGTACCTGAATAGGATAACTCGTTTCGTATATGATTATGTATATAATACAACTTTAAACTCCGTTCCGTTAATACTATCTCAGTCTCAGTCTCAAAATACAATGAACACTTGAATCGCTTGACCGTACTTAACCGTTGTTAAAAAGCAATTCAACAAGACAAACGGGCGGGAAGGGATTATCCGCCCCACGCACAATGTATGTGCGTAGCTCTGTACATCCATCCTCCACATAAATCTATGTACGTGTACTTACCTACTAGTAACGCCTCTGGTCAAAATTCATCCGAAATCTTCACGTGTATATTTTATTTTATTTCTAATTTGGATATGCGGTTGTTACCTAAAATGCAGGCTTGTTGTAGATTCGGCGGTAGTTTGTACAGAATTATCTGTATACGTAAAACTATATATGTATTTTTGTAACCATTTTTTTTTTGTAAAAACTAAACAGAAGTATTTTTTATATATTAATACGTGCAGCAAAAACTTTGTACCCATTTTTCCGCAAATTGCGCGTATGAAGCAGTATGAAATTTGGAACACTTGTTTACTACTACTACTACTACTAAATAGAGAAGGAGTGCATAATGTTAATATTTTTTTTTTAAATTATGTATAAAAATACATTAAATTAATTAAAAATAAAATTACACACACTACCATTAATTTGACAAATACACGCATATATATTCTTTTGTTTATTGTTAAAGTCTGTGGTCAAATTAAGAATAGATTAATATTGTTTGTCTTTAATATTATTTGTCTATGGTCTTATTGAATGTCAAACATAACCATAATAAATCTGTTTATTACATATATGTTATGGTCGAATTTCGACCATTGGGCGACCATTAGTTATTATTATATTAGGTGACATATAAATAAAGATATTTACGATTTCGTGAAATATGTAAATAAATCCAGAAAACATGAAAGATTTTCAATAATTTAATCCGTTTATTGATTCACTTATACTTGAATAAAACATTATTGAAATATTTTGTAATATAACAAAAATACGATAATGTATTGTGATACTGAATTCAATCTAGAAAAATAGGAAAGGAAAACTGTACTGTTAGGTATCAAAAGGTTTGTATTACAATTTGTATAATACTCGTATGTATGTTTTAATACTACATTTCTAAACATTATTGAATGTCTACTACTCTTGTTGGCAATATAGCTAACTGTGTGTTCATATAACTATTGTTCATTGTACAATCTTCGCCAGTTAAGTATTATTTTATGGTGTATGCATCATTTCACAACTTTCCATTATGTTCAGAAAATCGGATAAGGAACTACGCAGGTAATTTTAGATTACAGTTTTGAAATAGATCAAACAGCAAAAGTAAAATTTAAAATAAGTTAGTTCAGCCATGAGAAGTAAGAGGTTGCTTTGATGTTTTGTGTGGTAGTACCTAATTTTATTAAAGAGTGGACGGCCGCGAGGTCTACACATCTCCTTCGTAGCCAGCGGCTACACAGCTCAATATAAAATAATTGTTGAGGTTTTATTTAAGTTATTTTTAAAGATAGAATTTATTTATTTTTCTTGTTATGTCAATTGAGTATTTTGTTTATTAAAAAAACGTCATTAAAAACATCTATTTTTTGTGTATTATATATCTTTATTCAGTGTATATTTTTATTGTTTTATCCAACGAACCCTTCACAATAATTATAAATTATGACGTTGACATAAACGTACGTTTGAAAATTGTTTGAAATGTCTAAAAAAGTAGCTACTTTTTTTTTTTATACTGCACTGTTGCCATCAACAGGGAATTTATCCGTATGCGCTAGAATTTAAACAGTCGCGTACACTGCGGTTTCAGACGAGTTTTCTACCGCGATTTTTTTTCTCAATAGGTAATAATGAAGGCGGTTGATATCATCTAAATATTTTTTTTATAAAGAAAATAAGTATTAAAATAATAATATTCATGTATACAGCTACTGTAATCCAGTCACAGTACAATCATTGCTTAGTTTGGAACTAAAAGATTCTAGACATAAATATTATTTTCGGTATGAAATTATGTTGAAATCTAAAAAGAATTTTTAAACTTTTTGTTCAAATCTTTGTTTATTGTTGTTGTTTTATTTGTTGCACGATAGACTTAGTAAGTAGGTTGTTATTTATTTGGAAAAGATCCGAAATTATTGTTACAGTTCAGACGGTCATACATGTGACAACAAAAAAAAAACATGCAATTATAAGGTTCCCATTATCTCAATTTATTTACAGAACACTATGTTAAAATATATGCTGTGAACATTCGTCAGCGTTCTTTTGTTCTTTTTTGTTACATGCTACCTAATAGTGATTAAAGCCAAGGCAATTTAGTTACTTCTTTTTTACATCATTAATCCCTCAGCTCACGTTTCAAGCCCAGTGAATTAGCATTCAGTGATGTACGAGTATTGAGAGACCGTTTTAATTTAATTGTAGTTTATATTTAATTTTGTACGCTGTTATCCACATTTTTTTAAAGTCTAAGATTTATTAGAGTCCTATTCTCGATCTATTGGAATATTAAATGTACTTCATATAAGTAAACCTCGAATCACGGTGACTGACGTATATTTTAAAATTTCGCTAACGTACTCGTATATTCTGTGCGCTGTAGCATGGTGCGAATGACAGCTGACATTATGGCAGTTCTGCAGTGAAGTCACTGTATTGAGTGAGATTTTTGTAGTCAAAGTTAATTTAATCTGTGAACGCTATACAAAAATTTACGTTGCAATTGCTTTGACTTTTACTCAATATGTTTGTGTGGAAATTTGATTTTCCTAACCTATTCGTTATAGTCACAGTAAAATTTTCCATATAAATTTATGGCGTATATGTGCGCAATTGTAATGTAAATTTTTGTACAACTCACACTGGACATTCGGATATTTTATAACGATTAAATTTGCTGATGTGAATGTTCAACTTGCATTTTAGTATTTCCTCTATTGTTTTAGTTATTTGTCATTTATATTGTCCTATAACGCGCAAATTATAATACCTATTTGTTTTGCATTTTTATTATGATTACTAGTTTTATCCGCGATTTCGTCTGCATGATCGGGATATGTTAATTAATAACCGCGATGGAAAGAAGCCTTTAACCTTCTTCACCCTTTTTTTCCTGTATACGAAATATTATAGTGCTTGGTTAAGCCGTTAAGGCTCTATAAGGTAACAAACAAACTCACTTTCTCATTTATAATATTAAGTAAGGGTAGTGAGGATAAGGATAAGGGTTCTTTTGTCAGGGGAACTACTGCGTCTTCAAAATTCGGGGCTATACGAGTACACACGACGCTAATGGGATATGTCGTGATGACCTGTGATTGTTATACAATTTTACACAGAAGTTTTTTCTCAAGTGACGTACTATTATGGATTATTGAGAGTTCCAAAACAAGCTGGAAGAGAATAAAGCTTAAGTTGGAATAGTAATACAATGAACTTCTATACAAATTTGGCAAAGGCTTATTTGGCAAAGTCTTGTTTGACATTGTTTTTTAAGCTGGTAAAGGGGAGTAAACCCTCTCGATATAAAAAGTATTATTAAAAAATTCATAATATTAGGCCACAATATAGTAATTTTGTCAAGACTGCAGTCGAAAAAACCTTAATTATTAAAATTTGTTTAATTCTTTCAATTCTCTGTGGAAGGTCTTCTTTCTCATAGTATCCTACCAGCTATATATCTCATTTATTCTGTAAGTACTTAAATATACAGTAAATATATTACGTCAATGTATATAGTGATAAATGGACATCATTGTTTACTTTACACACTTCAATTCCCAAGAACATTTCAGTATTTTTTCTCCGAAAAATGGCGACGCTAAAAAAACTTTACGAACCGTGCTCCCTCATAGATTTAATCGCCAGTCCATTTAACTTTACGTTAGTCAAGAGCGCTCTTATTATAAAATTACCTACTGCGTGGAATGATCGGTTTGCACTCGTGATAAATGCATCGGGAAATAATTCAAAGACATTCGAAAGGCTTCGTTTTTTTATACCACTGAGGTGGCGAACAAGCATACGGCCCACCTGATGATAAGCGGTTACTGTAGCCTATGAAGGCCTGCAATACCAGAGGTATTACGCGCGCGTTGCTGGCCCTGAAGAAACCTCTTAATCCCCCTTTTGAAGAAACCCATGCTGTAGTCTCTTGGGAAAACCTCGGCAGGGAGCTCATTCCATAACCTGAGTGTTCGTGGGAGAAAACATCTCTTAAAATGCGCTGTATGCGACCATTTAGGCTGTAAAAGGCTTCGTACCGAAGCGTGGTGATTGATTAATTATTTGAAAAGTGCTCCGATAGCTAATTAAAAAGCTAATCCTGCTACAAGATTCCTAACAAGCTATTTGAGAACGTCATGTGAAAACTTAAAATAATAAAATAAGATCCATTTTATATATAAACGAATGTGTTGGTGTGTTTGGCTTTTTATCATAATCAAGACTTAATATTTAATTTATTCTTAGGTACCTAATAAATTGAATATGTAGTACACACCGAGGAGCAATAATTTTTTTTTAGTTATGGCTATATTGGTTTTCAGATGATTTGCCAATTTCCAGATTATAATAGACACTATAACATCAAAGTAATATAGATACTTACTGATTAAATGACGGAATGACTGTTACCTGATATTTTTGTACCTAAGAACAAGAAATCTTTGTTTTGTACCTTACAATTTGACATATCATGCCAATCACAATAATAAACAATGAATGTTGCCATATCCTTGTTCATGCCATAGGTGTATACAATAAATTTATATTAGATAAAGATTTCACAGACTAAAATCTGAAATATATTTCAACACTTTAAAAACAAAATATTATGTGGGTGTAATATTTTTTTTTGTGCGACGCGTTATTCATGAAAGGAAATACTAGTATCAGTAGGTTTTCTTTAAATCTATATAAGGTAATACAATTTACGCTATAAGAAGGCTATTGGTTTATACTGGCCAGGGACTAGTGAGGGATCCTTCACTAGTCACCTGAGACGTAAATTGACCTATTGCGACGAATTCACTAGATTATAATTACAATGATTTTCAATAAGGATCGTATGGAGGTAGACTTGACAAAAAGGAAACTTGACTTGAAAAGAAGTTACTAGTTTTTACTACTAATAATCATCGTGCTATAGTTAAACTTGGGTCAGCGAAATATTTTATTTATTTATTTACACTTTATTGCACCAAGTAAAAAGAGAAATAACAAATACAGTAAATATTAATGAGAAGTGATACAAAAGGCGGCCTTATTGCTAAGCAATCTCTTCCAGGTGGCGCACTATTATATAAATATTATCATATACAAACATATATAGATACATACATACATATATACATATATAATATATACACAATTAAATATATACATAACATACACATACTTAACAGCACACATACAACAGAAAAAAAAAATGACGAAGGAAAACGAAGAGAGAACACAGGAAAATAGTACTAAAGTGAGAGGTAGTAAGATTTAACAGAGGTTTTGAAGCTAGTAAGAGTTTGAGCGCACCGAATAGAGGTAGGTAGTGAGTTCCATAGACGAACTGCCTGAACAGTAAAGGATCTAGAATAAAAGGAAGAAGAATGAGTGGGAAATTTAAGTCGGAGGTTATTGACACTGCGTAAAGTATGATCATTAGCCTCACTGAGAAACAAGAATCGGTCTTTTAGATAATCAGGAGCAGCAGGATTAAAAAGGATTGTGTAAAGAAGAGACAGGATATGCAGATTACGACGAAAACGGATAGAGAGCCACTTGAGTTGAGTACGAAATTGAGAAATGTGATCATATTTGCGAAGACCAAATATGAAGCGGATACATAAATTTTGGAGACGCTCAAGCTTGTTTAATTGCTCTTCGGTGAGGTCTAAATAACATGAGTCGGCATAATCAAGAATGGGTAGGAGTAAGGTGTGTGCGAGCGCAATTTTGGTGTTAACTGGGAGGAAATTACGTAGTCTATTTAAGGCAAAAGTTGCAGCAAACATTTTTTTACTGACCTCCGAGATTTGTGGCATAATAAATATTGTGTTTATTTCTTATTGTACGCAACTGTACTAAATGTGTATAGAGTAAGCATTCAGTTTTGTACTTGGGTAGTAGGGAGCTTAACGTTAATCGGTTAACGATATCGATAAACGATACCGGCCTAAACTTAAAACTTTCCCCTATTAACTAGCGACGGGACAGTGAAAAACTTGGAGCGTTATTGGCCTTGGATTTGGGTAGTTTAAAAGTTCACCCGTAAAGTATCCTACTTTGTTTTCTCTTAAAAAAAAAAGGTAGGCAAACGAGAAAAGTCTTTGTTTATGTGTCTGTGTATTATTTTTATAAAACATAGAATAAACAGATAATAAACCAATAGTCCACCTGATGGAAAGTGATAATAGTCGTCTATAGATATGAATTAATGCTGTTCATGTACTATGGATATTATAGAATACACTGTGACGCTCATGGTACCACTAATTTTTATTTGTACGCTAGTTTAATCGAAATATAGCAATATATAACTACGTCTTTTCATCCCTGGGGTGTCGTAAGAGGGGTGTTGGGGAAATTGGCGCAATACCCCACTATAAAAGAAGGAAAATTCGTAATAAAACTACACCTGACTTGGTGTCATATTTATGTGTCTTGTGGTGTTTATGGCAAGCGTTGTAATAGTAGGCATTTATTTATATACATTTATTTTAAAGTGTAGAGAGAAAACTGAGCGCATTGTATTGTATTGCACTGTAAAATCCTTATTGTACATACTTTACATTGGAAAGTTCAATATACAATGACACGGACTTATAGAAGAACCTCTTGAAGTCAACATTTTAGAAGCTGAGAGAGAACTATAGGATATTTAAAGGTAAAAACAGTACAACTGAAGATAGATGTGCATTTGTATGATGATGCAACTCTTAAATTTAAACTGAAGTGATAAAAATGTTATACATAGTAGTGGCTCTTTATACTGCGGTAAAATATTGGAATATTGATAGTGATTGATTGAGTGATTGGATAAAACAGTAAATAGTTCTTATTTAACGTCTGATTTAATATTAAATGTATTGATTAGCTAGTTGGTAAGCAGTACTTGTAAGAGTAGTAAGTTTTTAGCTTTTCTAAGTCTGTCACGGTTAAATATTTGACGTCCAGATAAATAACTGTAGTCATTTATCTAAGTTTCCATGGTGTTTTCATTTAATGTTGCCATAAGTATAATATTTCATTCACTGAGCTCTTTGTGACGAAAAAATATATATTGCGAAATAAAATGAAGTAAAAAATTCAATAGGTACTGTATAGACTTTCTCGTTCAATTTTGTTTATAATAGACTTCGTGTGTATGTATTTATTAAATTTCAGTTTTATGTATGCGTGAACAACAAAAATTCAACAACAACAGAAATGAAATTTAATTAAAGAATATTGTTCTGCTATATGTTAATGCTATAGAAAATGAACCTAAGTTTGAAAAATAACATTTCATACTGAAACTTAACTGAAATTTATTTCAGTGAAAATATAAATTCGAAATAAAATATTTATTGTATAAAGACCGTAGATACTATTCTATGTTTATGACAGAAATAGTATTAGTCATAGACTTAGTATACAGTATTAGGTATTAGTATGACGTCATTGAGCAAATCAACAAATACGAAATACGAGTATAGCTCCTTATTCGCGGTAAACGTAGAATGAGGACCGCAGATGTTACCCTGTATCTATACATTTGACTATTGTAATGTGATAAATAGTTAAAGCCCGCTATTACTTTAGTATTCAGTCTGTTATTCCGTGTAAACCATGGTTTTACCGTATTAATAACTTTAATAGACGTGCTACGACTTCTATTATTAGTATGAGACGCGGCCATGTGCGTGCCCCTTCTCATTTGGCCAAGTAAACAATTGTGAATATTAATATGTGCAATTGTGGCACAGATGTGGGTGATTTGAATCACATTCTCCTAAATTGTCCTCTCTATAACCATTTTGTTCTTTTCAATTCCCCCCTGTCTCTCCGTATTTCCTTACCAAATTCAGTTACAGCATTGTTGTTTCTTGATAATTTAGAAGTATCTAATTTGATTTTCTCTTTTATTCTTATGAATAATATTAAGTTGTAAATTATTTCAGTTTATGTACTTTACATATACATATTTCTAAGATTAAATATATTGTAACTTCTATTCAGCTATTCCTTTATTCAACTTTTCTAATCCTTATCCTAAATTCCGTCCTCCAAAACTTCTTTTACTAAAACGCACTTTACTAAACTTTATTTTTGGCGGATTTTCTATTCATTTGGCACTCTGTACCGTGCCATATGAATAGAAAAAATCAAATGTCAATAATATATATATATATATATATATATATATATATATATACATTATTAATTATTAAGAAAAAAATTGGTTTGTTCTGAAATGGTCCTGAGGACTTTTGATCAAGATGAAATAAATGTCAGACGGCGAGTAATACGAGACGCTATTTTTATGTTCACAGTACGTTCATTACGGAGTAGGTAGAAAGAAACGACAGTCAAAGTCACAGTTCTCTCGTTTCATCCACTTTTATATACATAGATCCAAGTTGGTTTTCAAAGCAGATATTCTTTTATTTTTGCCTTTAGTGCAGCGGGCAAATGAGCATGAAGTTCACTTGATAGCAAGTGACTACCGCCGCACATGAGCACTTGTTACACCGGAGAAATTACAGGTATCTTCCCAACAATTAAAATATATTTCCTAAGTTTTATGAGAATCCATAAGATTCATATAAATTGCTTATATATCAAATTAAAAATTATTACAAAAAAAGTCTCGAAAAAATTTATTATATTTTTTTAGATATATATCAGGATCCTATATCCTGATATTACCTATAAAATAATAAAGTAGCCATTTCAGACCTCTTGTTCCTTTCCTGATTAATCTCGGACAGCTGTAGAATTGGGCCCTTTGACCACGGATGCGTAGTTTCAGTGATGCTTACATCATTGTATCAGATGAGTAAGTATCTTTACAGAGTTCAAGCTGCATATAAGTGACCTACTTACAATTACAGTCCTTGAGTTAATATGACTGTGCTTTAATTTAATAATAATTGGGGATTTACTATTAATATTAAGATTAATATTTCAGTGCTATATAAAGAGTTAATATGAAGCGCGAAATTACGTGCTTACGTTGAAATAAGTTCATACCGCAATCAGACTTACAGTCTCTCACTTTTTGTGTCATAAACCAGATTCGCAGTGTTCAAACCATCGAATGATAAAACATTTTTAACAACATTTTCTTGCATATTTTAACACAAAGTTTGTGTTTCGTTTGGCTTCGAAATTTCATAGTTACAGACTAACTTTCATGACAAGTAGGCTGGTTTGAACCGGCTTAGTAGTGGCACGTTTAAGAGAGCCACGTAGTTTTGTATAAGTACCTATACTCAAGTTAACTACGGCGAGCTGCTTGTTTGTAGTTTGAGTTCTGCAGGGGCACTTACTCAGTTGCTTATACGCCTGTTTGTGGCATTTGGAGGTCAGGCTTCACTGCACTTGCTACGTTTCTTTGTATAACTTTGCTAGGGAGCAAAGTATGTTACTTGACTTCAGAACTTAGATTACAATGTAAATCGTTGTGAGAACCAAAATAGCTTGAATTATCTGGGACTATGTGAATTTTCTGGCTTATTGTGTTGCATTAGGAATTGCCTAGGAATAAGTTGCAAGATTACTTGAAAATTATAACTACAATACGGGCTCGAAGGGGCGGGGTTTTTTCAGTCTCTATTATGCTTATTAGCTCTCTCAAATCTAGCTTTTCAATTAACAATTGGTGAACATATAAATGATAATACAAGGCCCATTAGATTTTCGTATTATTTAAATCCTCTTTTCATTGTTATTGTAGTCCTTGATATGTAAAATATTTTACATAGTATTAGGTAATGTCTTGTTACGCATATATTTTATCAAAACTGGTTCATTAGTTTTTATTTAATGCTATTACAGTTAGAGAAAAATATCTGAAATAATGAATATATTTTTGTGAGTCTGTGCACAGACTAGAGTTTTCTATGCTTATTATTGTGTATGTATGGACTGCGCCAGCTATTTTGTGATGTTTCATCCCAACGATACCATATGATATTCGCAGTATCAAGTGTCCTATTGTTGATCTATCAATGCTTTCAGACATCCATAATCTGTTACCTGATACTGTACTTTCTAGTACACGCGAACAGTAAAGGGCATATGTCTAATGTTGTACAGATTACGGCGCTCGTATCGATACCGCCCCAAGTTATACATGGGCTGCTTCTTTTCTTTTGCGCGCTCGAGCTAAGTATCGAATCTCAGTTTTGGGGATCGTAAATGGTTCTGCAGTTAGATTAAATAATATTATATGTGCTTGTTATTTATAATATTATTTTTAATCAGTGACGTGTGTATTAGGATAAAAGCATTTTATGTGTTAAATTAAGTCCATCTTACGAATAGATGGATTAAATCTCTTTTTTTTTTCATTACTTAACGTTTATGTGTAAAATTATTTATAAAAACTTTCACATTAGTAATCTTAGTAAGGTATATTGATTCGGATATATTGACTTAATCAAGATTACTTAGGGAATGGACTATTGCTGATTTGGCAATTTAATACATTAGCGGTTTAGATTGTGCTTCAAAAGGATAATCGTTTGATTTAAGATAATATTGGTTATCTTTTAATACCTGGCTATTATCTGATCCTTAGTCTCTACTAAGTGATGCTTTACGCATGCTTAGTGTATGATTCGTAAAATTAATCATCGATGTAAAAGTAAATTTGGCTAATAAATATTATTTTATTTAATTTCATTAATATAACAAAACATAGTCGAAACAGTTTAAGAATCAGTAAACGTCATGTAAATTTTTTTATTGATTAATGAGTTGGAAATTTTTTATATATGGGTAGAGGAAGACGTAAAATATGAACGAACTGGGTGAGTGGGAAATATGCATGATTTGGTTAGAATGTACACTAAAATAATTAGAAGATAATCCTACCAATATGGAATTACATGGAATATTGAATGAACGATGGTGAAAATATTTGGACCACATAAAATATGTGGTATTGATGGGCCCAAGAGCTCTATCAAGTTACCTCGAGGTCCTGAGGGCTTGTTTATTACAAGTGGCAAACGGTTCAATTACTGAATACGTTTATGCTATCACATGCATGAGGAACACGGTAAGATGTAGCAGTTTGCCCTTTTATGTGTGTGGTACGCGGAATTTATTCTTTAGCAGGAAAATAATAAAGGCCCTTTTACTGTGTCGAGACAGAAGCGCCAATGCATGATCCCGTTTCCACTTGTCTACAGGGAGAGACACAATAACCTTTGTCTTGTCGGGCATTTATTGTTATTAATGATGCTTTGGGAGGTGAAGTTTGTTGTCTAGTATGTACACACTCGTACAAAGATGATGAAAAATTAGTAATTGTATGAGTATTTTTAGAATTAGTTTCTGAGGATGAGGTGAATCAATTTTGATGATTCTTTTTGCAACCAATATGGTTTACCTAAAGTTAAATTTGTTACGATTGTAACTGTTTTTTTTTTTTCAAACGAGAAGCTATTGGCCCACCTCAGGGGAAAGCGAAACCATCATTCATGGGCATAAATAGCACTTTGTATACATTACTGAACTTAACTGTGACCCCCATGGTAGCCCTAATGCATTACCACTTCCGAGGATGTTATGTCTCCGTAACTACTAATTTCACTACCTATATATCTCCCCCTTAATTTACAGACGAGCGAGTTATATACGTAGTGCGAAAGATACAGAAAGCGCACGCAACGTAGTGAAGCGTATATGCTCTGGGAATTAGTAATGTTAATACTTACGGAACCCTTACCTTATACGGGACATTATTCTTTACGATATTACAGACATATCTGGAGAATTTAGCCGCGGGCTACGCAGACGTAGGTACTCGATAAAACACGGCTTGTTCACCTTTGAACTGGAAATTGCGAGGGAGCCTCCAACTAGAATTTACAATGATCCGAAGATATGCCGATACCTCTGTCACACACCATCTATCTGTGTCTACCTCTGTATACATTTAAGCAGTTTTTCATTGATTTTCTACTTGGTACTCTTGATTCACCATTTGTTGCCTACGGACCTGTAGGTAAACATAAATTTGTTTTCACAAGTTTCTATTTTGCTCGTTGCTAATAATAAATTTGTATTGATATTAGCTGAAATCTGCATACAAAATAAATAAATTAATAAATCTAAAATAATTCTGGTAAATCTTCAACTCTTCATGTGTAATAGAGTAACAGACATTCTAAGATCTTTTTATTTTTACTTTTTACAACACACCTGATGGTAAGTGATTACCGCCGCCCATACTACATACATACATACACTAACGGCATGGTGCGCTGCCGGCCTTTTAAAAAGGAGTATGTTCTTTTCTTGAAGGTTATGTTGTCGTTTCGGTTCGGAAACGTAGAAAGATCTGTAGAAACTTTCACATTTACAATATTAGAAATACAAGGGATTTGTAAGTAAATGATCCATCACGGCTGCGAAAAGCAAATTCTTGTTTTCCTAGAAAGCAATCAATCAATCAGTCAATTTAAATATAGAAATACTCGTACATTGTGTTCAATCGAATTTTGTATTTCATAATCTAATTCTGGCCTTAACGACAGGAGATTAAGATATGCCATATCAAATTATATACCAGAGGAACACTTTGTACAAAAATGGTTTGCTTGGGCATCTCTGTCCCATTCGTGTTTCTGCCGCGAAGCAGTTGTGCTTGCATGGCTGTGTTTCGGTTTTGAAGGGTGGGATATGGCAGTGAATTTACAGGGTACAGAGGAATAACACCTGAGTCCTCAGGAATGGCAACGTATGGGGGCTATCATAGGTAAAACAGTGAACTCTGTTGTGTAGGTGAGATCACCTGGCGGTCGACCTGACAGAGTATATTACTAACAATGGGACTGGTAGTCCACATTTCTACCAATCCCTTACCCCAAGACAGTAGTAGTTAGCAAATAATAATGCATAATGTTCATTTTTCAGGTACGACCGATAATTTTAGAATTAGCACTGTGGTTTAGTTTTATTATGGCATCGTATTACACAGCGCTGGGAGTAATGGGAGGCATACTTCATTTGCACCGGACACTACACGACGCCGTTCCTCTAAGCTGTTACCATCGTTGTATTGGCCATATCTATATTTAGTGACTTTAATATTAGAAGTTTATCAATCATTTATAATTTGTCATTCCGAAATAAACCCAAATTGAAGTTACTTGTAGTGTTCCAGGCTAATTGGAACGACAAACAAGTTAACGGCGCTTCCGATAGGAAACGGTAACCGCTGCCTATAAATAAATATAGCGCCATCTGCCGAGCTTGTATTATAGGCACTAAATAAGTTTGTAAACAACGGTGTTTGGCGGTTTTGTTGCTGGTAACACATTTTGTGAGGTCGACACCACACCCGCCCTCCTGGAAATTAACCTGGTTAATTCTTGGTGGACCAACTGACTTGGCTTCATCCTTCATCATCATTGCAGCCATTATCTGTCCATTGCTGGACATAGACTGTATAGACTGACATAAGGAACGGTCCTGAGCCAGTTGCATCCACTGACTCCCTGCAATGCATTTGAGCTCGCCACTCCATCTTGTGGGGGGTCATTCTACACTGCGTTGACCACGTATGTGACTAGGCCATTGCTACTTCAGCTTGCTTATCCTTCACCCTTACCGGCCATTAAATTAACACTCACTGAAGCTCCTCTAGTGTATACCATTAGTGCAGGTGACAATTGTAACTGTAATAATAGTGGAAATATATTTTTATTTTACGTTAGTGAAAATGGGTATTGGACAGTATATAATTCTTTTGGCGTTTCGTTCTCTCTGCTTTCCTGTAATGTGACATAACAATATTATATTTATAAATTTACACTGTTGAATATTTGAATTTCTATAATACCTGAAAGCAATTTGTAACATTGTGTAAAATATTATTAACTTTATGGATTGCTGATCGGAACTTTGTTTTAGCAATTATCGATAATTTAATTACACCGACCGACAATAGCTAATCAATGTTATAAATAATAACAGATAATGTAATTATATTAAATTTGTTTACCATTCATTATTACAGTCAGTTACAGAAGAACGTTTCGTATTATTAGTCTCAGTCAAAATCTTTGGTGCCTAATCAAGAGCTCTCCTGAAGAGTTAAAAACACTATTCTAAGTTTTGAATGTTTTAATTTAAAATGCTTGTAACCGGTTGAGAATCGGCGAAATAAGGAATATTTGACCGGTGAAAAGCGTTTACGACAAAGTCTGACAACTTCTGCCAGTAACATTTTAAGCATTTCTAAATTATTAGGTATCTAAAATATAATTGTAGAGAAAACTAGAACGGTTTGCAAATAAATGCTATTTTTCGATTACCTATTGTTTTACTTCTGAAGCTTAGAATAGTTTGATTACATTTTTATATATATCTTCTTCTACTTATATCTATTAATATTTTTTTTTTTTTATACAACTTAGAATGGCAAACAAGCTGACGGCCCACCTGATGGAAAGTGGTAACCGTTGCCTATAGACATGAGCAGTACCATGGACATAACAGAGTATACTGTTTCGCCCATGATACTCCCCATGCGTTGCCACTCCTGAGGACTCAGGTGTTATTCCTCTGTACCCAGTAAATTCACGCCATATCCCACCCTTCAAACCGAAACACAGTCATGCCAACACAACTGCTTCACGGTTGAAACACGAATGGGACAGAGGTACCCAAGCAATCGACTTTTGTACAAAGTCTCCCTCTGGTCTAATATGTTTTAAATCAATTGTGTCAATTCTTTTTAATCAATAGGGTTTACTCTTATTATTATTTCGTTCCGTTAACTGTCCACTGCTGAACATAAGCCTTCCCCATAAGGGGAGTTTTGTCAGTAGTTGTCACGCGTGATAGGCGGATGTTTTAAAAGGGACGCTACTACCCATCATTCGCCCACCTTTAGTCGACTCTTACGACATCCAAGAGAAAGGTTTACTCTTATACTGATTTTATATTAACTTTGTTAAGATAGAAGCAAATTTTGAATTATATTTAAATTATATGTATTGAGCATATAACAAAAACAATTTTTTTTCCTTTCAGCGGCCTTGTGTCATGCTGATTATACATACGTACAAACAACTTTTAGTTTCTCAATTTGGACAGTGAGGAACAGTGTCGTTATTGCAGTGGTTTGGATCATTATGTATCTATATTATTTCTAATATTACATAAATATTTTTACTTTTCTAATATATTTATTTGTTTTCTTTCGATAAAATAATTAGGTACTGCCAATGCGTAAACATTTTTATCGATACCTCTTTCTCACTAGTTTGCAGTTACGTGTAGTGTCAAAATGCCATGACTGTTTCAGTCTGAAGGGTGGCATACAGTACTGCAATTATATATATTGATACCCAGAATGGTAGCGCATCTTGAGTGTTACCGTATATTCCGTGATATTCATGGCGCTGGGTATCTTCGGCTGATTTTGTTAAGGATGAATTTTCTTTTAAATTATCGAAATTTATGAAAATACGCAATTGAAATATTTTTGTATTATAATTCAATTTGTAGCATGCAGACGCGTTTTAAATTACGATTAAATGTAATTTGTAGCAAATAAATTGGCCAATCTGCAATGTTGCCTGTTAGGGGAATAAATTCAATTTTAACTTCACATTTCCCCTTCCTGGCAGTAGATGATATTCCGATGGCGGTATTATAATTTGATTGATTATATTATTTTATAATTTATATATACATATTTATATATAGCTAATGGAACATCTCAGAGGGGGACTGTGCATTCAAATTTGAACTATATGAGTACCTCTATTTCACTCGTGTTTCTTTCTACCACTAGGCAACAGTGCTTGCTTAGATGTGTTTCGAGTTAATGGGAGGGATATGGCAGTGAAATGAAATGACTGTAAATGATAAAAAAAGATTAATCGTCAGGAGTGGCAACACAACAGGAGTACTACGTGGCTTGCAGTTGTTCATCGAACTTACATAATGCGCTCGTTTACTTTAAAGCCAGGTAAATGATTTGGAATTTTTTTATCTATAAGGATATACTTATAGATTGTTCCTCATAGAAATTTTATTAAAATCGGTTCAGCAGTTTACTTTTTTTTTAAACAAAGTAACTAATTTTGTCACAACTGAAGTCGGTTTTTTGTTGTACGCAATCTTAATTATTTGTTATACCTTCGCCAATTCTGAATTCGATTTCAAAACGACCCTGTTGTACCTACAGTTATTAATGTTGGCATGTTGGCTTTGTATAGCATTTTGTTTTCCTTCCCTTGCACTGCTGTTATACGCATTAATTCATTAATTTCTGCAATTACTTGTTCACTGTGAAACATCATGCCTCTCCAATAGACTGCTGTAAAAAATGCTCCTGAGCCACCTGCGAGCACTAGCTATCTCAATAACATCAGTATTGAAGTCATTATCAGCAATTACTGTCCACTGCTGAACATAGGCCTCCCCCTTAGACCGCCATAAGGAACGGCCTTGAACCATCTGGAATCACTGACTCCCTGCATTGCATTTGAGGTCGTAACTCCATTTAGTGGGGGTCGTTCTACACTGCGTTTGCCTGTACGAGGCGCCACTCAAGAACCTTTTTTCCTCATCGGTTGTCGGTTCTTCGAGCTATGTGACCCATTGCCACTTCAGCTTGCTTATCCTTCTATTGAAGGATTCGCGCTTTTTTTAACAATTTACACTAACCAGCGTTTCAAGAATTAAAATTGCAGAGATGATACATACAAAGGAATCCATCAGTGTAATTTATTTCTATATGTTCACACAAATAATATAGTACTGAATGCGTTGCATGGATTTTACCAGAATTACGGCTGCGCATTACAATTGTGTGTTTTTCCTTTTGTTACGAGTCCATTCCTTTGTGTATATTGTATTTTATATTTATTTTATATATAATAGTAACTAATTTTTGTCTATATTTCATAGAAAAGTACTGAAATGCAGTTGTTGGATATTTTCATAAAAAAAAATAGCTTAGTAAGTTTATTACAGCGCTAACCGTTAGGATTAATTAATAAAACGTGATATATTAAATTCTTATTCCTACAGATTGGCTGAAAATGCAATGCGGGCCGTCAGCTTGTTTGCGTTTTTAAGTTGCATAAAAACAGCAGCGAGCATTTGTAGCAGACGATAATGATGTAATGTAATCATTATCAAAAAAAGCCATTATTTATATTTTTGTAAAAAGTATCACACTTAATATTGTGCTCAAATAAAATATGTCAAATTACAAGGCTTGATTGGAGTCGAATATTTCCTTTAAACATAACGTCTCATTTATACAAAATATATATATACAAATTTTGTTTTTTGAAGTCGGCTAAATCCATAGTAAGATACTCATTTAATGCCTAAGGAAAAATGTATATTATCATACGATGATTCCTTCAAAGGCACTGAGCATTTTCAAACTGCGTCGCGAGCAAATACAAAATAATCTGGCGGCAGCGCGCCGTTTGATGCTGCGTGCTTGAATTATATTTCAGGAATGAATAGGTAAGCAATTTCATGGTAACAACATAATAGTATTAAATACAGCAAAGCTTACATACATTTTATTTAATACGGACAATATTCGCAAAGTATAATCAAAATAGTATGCTGCAAAAGTAAACTGCACATTGTAAATAAATAAATTGTAATAATTTGAAAAATTATAATTCATTGCCAAAAATAACATCTTCCTAATATTTGACTACAAAATAAAGCCCTGACCCATCAACCACTGCTTTACTTTACTGAGGTCATCGCTCTATCTCGTCGAATAAAACTACATTGTTATTCTACAATAAATGTTTTATAAACAATAAACACTTAAAAGAAAACATTATCAAGGATCTTATGTCTCCATTCTAAAACTATTTACAGCGATAACATTGTAACCCCAAAACATTGTATAAAATACGACAATAACAATCCTAGTGAAACCTTCCCCAAAGCCGGACCCCTGGAAGCAGCTTGTGTTCACAAATACACAGTATAGAAATATATTAAATGTTATTAGCCAATATAAAATTAAGTGGACCACTACACTCCATAGAAATATATATATAATAATATTTCGTCTTCCGTAAATACTCCAATCATGAGAATTATGCTAGTGAAAAACATCTCTGCTATATCTCAGGTGTTATTTCTTTGTACCCTTCAAACAGAAACACAGCCATGCAAACACAATTGTTTCACGGTAGAAATACGAATGGGATAGAGGTGCCCATGCTAACGACTTTTGTACTACAAAGCCTCCCCTGGTAAAGATTGACATATGTTATCTATTTATTGCAGAGTAACATTTACTTGTATTTTCTTATAATATATTTTTACTCAACTACTGAAGAATGGCGAATAATATTTTTCGTGTATATGTATGGAAGTACATAGTTTGTTTGGATCGTTGGTGCAACTTGTAGGTAACGTGTATGTTAACTCTCTTGTGCAGACTTAAACCACAGACAGGCAGGGCCGGGCTAATCATATTGAGGTCCCAATACACTCGCTTACAAAAAAGTGCTATAATATTATTTAATATATAATAACTTGAAACGTTTTATGAAATATATTGAAATGTGACGATATAATGTAAAAAATAAGGCAATAACTTTTTCATTGAGGGTTTGTTAGATACAAATTTTCACACGTAACTATTATTTAAAGAGTTTTTCTGAAAAAAAAATTTTTTTTTGGCGCGGGGCCCCTGTCCTATGCCCTCCATAGGCATGCCCCTAGGCAGTTGCCTACACAACTTAATAGATAATCCGGTCCTGTAAACAGGTATGCTAAACCCTTTGTATGTGAGTGGATACTTACACTCTGTTAGTTAAACAGTAAATTTTCGATTAAATTTACTTACCCTTTACGCCACATGACACGTACCATCGAAATATTTATAGGGAATCTGTTTATTATTAACCCTCCACGCAGCCCGGCAACTATATAATGCTTGCCGACCTTTAGGACGATGTGAATAGTTTTACAAAATACATAAATAACTCCCTCTAAAATATTTGACTTTAGGAAAATCACTGGCATTCCATAAAGCACTAGAACACAGAATGTATATATGTACAGAAGTTTAGATTAGGTATTTTATTTTATTCATAATAAGTGTTTAATATTAATTCGAAAACTCTATGAGTTAAAATTACATTTTATATAACTATTTATATATTATTATATGTACATTATTGATTTCATCAAATAAGGATTTATTACATTTATATGTGAAAAGAAATAAAATGTTTCAATTTACTTTAAAAAGGTCTCTATTTTTTGTGTATACTAAGTTAGTCAATTTGAAACAATTTCGATAATTCCTGCAGTGTTTAATATATCGATTGCAAGATACGATTATATATGTGAAAGGTTCGAATTGGGTGGAACAAATAAAGTAGGAAAAACGGACAATAAGAAGCATTATGTTACCAGTACTCTTAGTACACGTACATGACATTCCCTTTTTTACAAATATATTTTGACAGAAAAAAAAAATAGAAATTCTATATTTAAAAGCATAGTAAAATTAAATAAAACCTCAATATATACTCTCCCATTGTGATGATATTGTAAGACAGACGGACACACACAACTTACATCTATACTGATATTATAAAGAGGGAAGATTTGCTTGTTTGATTGTAGTAGATAAACTTAAAAACTACTAAACGGATTAAAATATAAATATATATATATATATATATATATATATATATAAAATAATTACAGCGAGTAACATATGCTAATGTGTGCCTTAATTGGACATGTGCCAGTAAGGCATATACTATACAAGATGGGTTTATCTTCGCACAGACTGTGCGGTGAGAAATCGGAATCCATGGAACACTTGATGTACAACTGCAATTTATTGGCAAGCATGCGTATGAGTCTACTGGGAACGGCTTATCCAGAGCCAGGGGACTACAGATATCTTAAACCGCGGGAAATCATTTACTTTTGTAGGATGATAATGAAATGGTAACCCCGCCTGCGCTATCGGTATACGCTGGCGGGGCACCAGTGAAGGATGATAGATGACGATATAAGCAGGTCAGTTAACCCATCGTGGTGAATACACCTGGATTTGACAGGGTATATTGCTAGCAATGGAGCTGGTAGTCCGCATCACTAACAATTCCCCTCCCTTCCGCGGGATATCGTTAAAGTAACACATAGGATCTATAAAATAATGGTATGAGTATTAAGGCAGGGGAAAGTACAAAAGTTCCAGATGGGTCGACGTGCAACGGCTTAGCTGACCCCATACGCGAATAAAAGATAAGAACTTTTTTTTTGTACAACTTAGAATGGCAAACAAGCTGACGGCCCACCTGATGGAAAGCGGTAACCGTGGCCTATAGATATGAGCAGTACTATGGACATAACTGAGTGTACTGTTTCGCCCATGATACCCCCCATGCGTTGCCATTCCTGAGAACTCAGGTGTTATTCCTCTGTACCCAGTAAATTCACGCCATATCCCACCCTTCAAACCGAAACACAGCCATGCAAACACAGCTGTTTCACGGTTGAAACACGAATGTGACAGAGGTACCCAAGCAATAGATTTTTGTACAAAGTCTCCCTCTGGTAAACATACGAGTATGTTAAATATGATTTTCAATAATTCTCTCTACTCGTTCGAAGCCGGGCCGGATTATTAGTTTCATATAAAATAATTAATTGAACATCATAACTCACAAGCTCTAGGCTTGATGACATAAGTCAATGATCTTGAATTGATGATATTCTCGAGCTCATACAAGATCGTAATGAGTTCGCAGTAACCCAGTGATGCTTTGCTTAGCATTCTGTGAAATTAACTCTGTTTGCTGTACAACAACTGTTAAATTTCTTGCTTTGACTTCGACGATACAGGCGTTTCCTAATTTGGGGTCATTACTATATTGTACCATTGGATAATTTTGTATAAGGAAATAAAGTCATTCTACGTAAAATATCCTTGCCAGACTTTTACCATTCTCTTCCAGAATTCTTCTCAACACGGCGTAAATGGGGGCAAAAATACCATTTAATTTTCTGAATGAAATGAAAAATAGTTTGAGAAGAAACCTCTTACCATATATACATATGCATTTAAAATTTGTCCTACGAGTATTATCCCCGTAAATTACTTTACAATTACATCTCTTAGTTAAAAATTTTCTCAGTTTTTTTTATACAACTTAGAATGGCAAATAAGTTGACAGCTCACCTGATGGAAAGTGGTAAGCGTCGCCAATAGACATAAGCAGTACCATGGACATAACAGCGTATACTGTTTCGCCCATGATACCCTCCATGCGTTGCCATTCCTGAGGACTCAGGTGTTATTCCTCTGTATCCAGTAAATTCAAGCGATATCCCACCGTTCAAACCGAAACAGCCATGCCAACACAACTGCTTCTCGGTTGAAACACGAATGGGACAGAGGTACCCAAGCAATCGACTTTTGTACAAAGTCTCCCTTATAATAAAATCATTATTTATATTATCAGCCATTCACAATTAAATTGTTGTCTGGCAAAGCGTGGGTAGTTAATAATAATATGGTTTTTTATGTAATGGGTGACAATGATATGGTAACCCCGCCTACGCTATCGGTATACGCTGGCGGAGCACCAGTGAGGGATGACAGGTGATGATGAAAGCAGGTCTGTTAGCCTATCGTGACGAATTTCGCTAGAATTAACCACGATGGTTTCCAGGGGGAACCACGTGGAGGTCGACCTGATAGGGTGTATTGTTGGCAATGGGTTAGTTAAATCTCATTACTAACAATCCCTTACCCCCTCTAATAATAAGGTTAATTGTCTACGGGTGTGCAATTGCTAGCAAAATATAGTTTATTCAATCTCCACGCAGTACCCTTAAATATTTTAATTTTTAGAGAATTGAATGCGATGACCTGACTTCTCATCCTTCATCCTTCATTGGCGCCCCGACATTATTTACCACTAGCATAGATGAGTGCATCGTTTTATTTTCATTCTTTGAAAAAATCACAAGATACAACCTTCGAACAAAAATAATGCAGCTGCAGTGCGACTAACTACGCTGATTTTATTTGTATACCAAACTACATGAAGAATTGAAAAGGAAATTTTAATATGTAAAAAGTTCAACATAATCTAAAGTGAGTAATATTCAATATAGGATATATTTGACTGGAAAAGCTACAAAAATTGGATGTAAATAAAATATTTATTTTTAATTTTTGTTTTTCATTGATAGCAAAAATTTTGTAGGTTCTTTTTATGTGTCTGAGAATAAAAAACGACTTGAAGGCCCAATAATGGAAAATGTTAACAGATCACACTGTGGCTCCTGGCTACATTTTACACTTTGCTATTCCTGAGGATTTCGTTGTTATACCTGCGTACTGTGTCACCTTACTCTTCGAACACAATAAAGTTAAAAACGCTTTTGTACAAAGTGTTCTCGTGATCTCGCTACAAAACAGCTAGCAAAGCATTGATGTCGTTTATATTAAACAAGTACAAGGAAGTGCAATGTTCACATTACAAAGAATGTAGCTGCGATAAAACGTGAAATGAAACAAGTTGACCAACTATCTCCATAGATTAATATTCTGTCGAAACGAGAAACTTTCAAAATTACTCACCGATTTCTGGGAATATTTCCACTTTGACGGATGATTTAGATTAGTGCGGCGCGATAATAGAAGTAACTCAATAAAACTGTACTAAAAGGTGTTATTTTGTATGCACTTATAAGTATATGTATACTGTATCAAAAGGTAATATTTGACAGCTTTAATTTGGCGGTTTTACACACTGATTATGGTTAAGGTTTTCAATTATTAAGGGTTAAATCTCTAAATGATACGAATAATATGTATTCATTTTTCTTTTTTTTTTTTATACAACTTAAAATGGCAAACAAGCTGACGGCCCACCTGATAGAAAGTGGTAACTGTCGCCTATAGACATGAGCAGTACCATGGACATAACAGAGTATACTGTTTCGCCCATGATATCCCCCATGCGTTGCCATTACTGAGGACTCAGATGTTATTCCTCTGTACCCAGTAAATTCACGACATATCCCACCCTTCAAACTGAAACACAGCCATGCAAATACAACTGCTTCACGGTTGAAACACGAATGTGACAGAGGTACCTAAGCAATCGACTTTTGTACAAAGTCTCCCTCTGGTAAACATTTCTTAATATAAATTTATTAATTAATAAGCAAATTTTGCTCTATAACACACTTCAATTTATTCAGGTAATTTACCATTTCATGAGCATTTCTGGTAGACTATTCCTTATAGCATGGGCATACCTCTATGGGGGAGATGTATGTTTAACAGTGGATAATTAATGAATTATCCTAATATCATTATAATATCATTGCTCGCTCGGGAATAACGGCGGCTTACGGCAAGTTTTGGATGTAATATCACAATTCACGTGAGCATACTCGATGGTTACAGCTTCTTTTGTATGTACTGTTTCTATGATATAGGCATTTTTGTATGAATTGTTTCGAGTATTTATCGATAAGTATACAGAACTCTCAAATACGTAGGTACTCAACGGTAATATAATTTTATACGACGCTCGACTATAGCGTAACGGTATTGTTTTTATTATGATATTTTACAGGCAAATAAATACTTTACGACTACTTCTGCTGAATGTGTATTGAAAATTCGATATAGTCGAGTATTATATTCTGAATTAGGTTTTTATACGTTATTTTATGCTCCTGTGCTTCTTTCGAACGAAGTAACAAATGAATTTCCTTTTATTTAGAGATATTATAATATAAATAATTGGTGCAGTGCAAATACGGTCCACGCTTCGAGGGTTCCATATTGAAACACTACAAAACTAAATCGCGCTCGCCGCTATGACTAAGGGTCCCGGATGGACCTGAAACTAATTGATCATTCTCGACTAAAACACACGTAAGTTAATCTTCGGTTGTTCTTATATAAAACAAATAACCTCTTAAATAAATAAAAATAATTGTTTTATACAGGTAAAATCGAAATTGCAAGCAGTACTATTATTTAAAATTAAGAATCTACCTATAATATAAATCATACTGTGTTAGGTTAAAAATTATGTGATTCAAAAACTCACAAGTTCTACTCTAACCCACCAGCGGAATGCACCGTGTTAGTATAGGAGGCACAATTTTTTTTACCGTTTTTGACTTCTATTTATTTGGTCAAAATGTTCAATTTTGTTGGTATCAACGATACTACCGATTTTGAATTCACTGTGGGTACTGTTACAAATTATTATTTATATATTATAGGATTATTATTATTTTTTAAGTGTATGTAAGTGACTTTAAACAGCAGGGGATGCTACATACAATAAGAGTGAGTGTAGGGAGTGAGCTTGATGGGTATCAGTGGCAGAGGACCTACTCACTGCACCGTTTTCAAATAATGTCAAGGGAATTTTAATTGTGTTTATGGGGTAGAAAGCACTTAAACTGAGAGGTTTGAGTTAATTGTGTTGTTTCCTCTATATGTAACTTTATCAGCTTTAGAACGTTAAAACCGTTCTGTAGTCACTACATCTTTACTGTGCCCTTATAAATAATGGTTCACTATTAGTGAGGTTCATTGTACGTGGTAATAACAATACACCTAATATTGCCGACTGTCTCTTATCGCGCATAAAATAAAGTTGAGGATTGTTTGAGTTTCCAACAAATCGAGTTTCGAAGCGTGACCCAAAAGACCCGGATCAAGCGATCGATTTAACCGTGGCATGAGCGTTCAAATTTCGCAACCCATGTCACGTACAGTGGACATAATAAGTAGGCACGTTGCTGAGATTTTCATTATAACCTTCGCACTGCCCGCCGGCTGCCATATGGGATATTATAATTTTTTTTCAACTTTCCACGTTATTTATGTTCGTGTGAAAAATGGGATTTATTAATTCATTTAGATTGTCACTCGGATTAACGGAGGTAGGCTCGCCTCTTACCACTTGGGGCTCTAACATGCTTAGCGGAATGTGTGCATGTTGAACTGGGGCAGTCAGGGGACGACCCCAGCAGGGATTGCATACGTGAGCATATTTAATTATTTTTTAACAATCTATAAGAGATTATATTGAACAACACGAAAATTAAAGATTTTTTCGCAAAAAAAAAAATTTAAATCGTGGTAAAATTAATATGGGACGAACACGGAAGTACAATCTACCGAAATCAAAATTTATACAAAAAAATACAAGCGAATGATAGATTAATTATTAAAAATAATTACAAGCGAAAAATACAAGCAAAGCGATGATAGAATCAATATGCAGAATTCAACAATGTTTATAATAAATGTTACTTATTTTTAATTTATTATTACTTTAATTGTTTTCAACGAGAGTCTGCAAGGTCAGCTCTACCTGACCTATGACAGCAAATGAATTCTATTCATTCACTGTCATACCTCATGTCACACGTCGGGTACGGAAACCTGCCTCACTCTCCATCAGACAATACGAGTACATACAGGATCTGTATTCTGATCATGATTATATCAGTCTTGGCCACCCTCAATACGGCAGTTTTTGTATCTATGTTATGCTATATTTTTGCTACTTATGGATTTGTTTTCATTGCTTCAAAAAGAAGTTCAATTCTAAATCGATTTTGACTATTCTTTTTTGCAGTGTATATGTTAGTCTCATATTGATTTTGTTACAATTGATATATCTACTTATAGATAGAGGATTTCGTATTCTAAATTCCCATTGCAATCTTTTACAATTGAAGTAATTGTTTTTTTTTAATGTATTTTGTACATACATATGTTACCCAGTATTAGATAAATTTAACAGGATTTGCGGAATTTATAGCTCGCGATAAAAGCTTAGCCGTAGAGGTCCCAGCATAGAATAGGCTATCTCTTCCTTTCCTGTAGGTGTTGTAGAGGTGACTAAGGGAGGGCGAGGGTTTTTTTCTTGATGGCTGAAAATGGTATGGTAACCCCGCCTGCGCTAACGGGATATGCTGGCGGAGCACCAGTGAAGAGTGATAGATGAGAATGAAAACAGGCCAGTTAGCCCATCATGATGAATTCATCAGGAATTAATCAAGATAGTTTCCAGGGGGAACCGCGAGGAGGTCGACCTGGTTGGGTATATTGCTAGCAATGGGATTCTCAGTCTCCATTACTAACAATCCCTTTCCCCCGGAGGGCGAGGGTTGGGCAGCAGCATCCCTCTTAAAACGTCTCCAAAGTTTAACAGCATACCAATTCGCCTGCCAAGCTTGTCAACTACTGGCAAAACCCCTAAAGGGGAGGCTGATGTTCAGCAGTGGACAGTTAAAGGCTGATATTATGATGGTTAAAGCTTGAACTAGATTTGGTGGAATAAAATATGTATCAAATTCATTGGTACATGAATTGCAAATAAAAATCATTAGTTGTGACTCAATGTTATGTTTGTAATTGGGCCTCGTTCCTTAAACCGAGTGCTCGTCCCTTAAATAGGGCGAGAGCGACAGTTCCCGACTGATACAAATAGCGGCTTAATCCAACGATTGAGCGTGAACTATGGGCGTCGTTACGGGAATCCAGCCAACGTAATATTCCTTCTTTGTCGCTAATGTGCCATAAAAGAACGCTGTCCTCGCGAATGCCTTTATGGATGGTCGGGTTAGACCAACAATTACACATCTATTGTGTTCTCATTTTTAGCCGACCCCCAAAAGAATTTCCAGTTCCCAATTGGTCCGTTGTTTATGGCTATTGTTACCTGATTAAGTAACTAATTGTGACTTAACTTTGATAAATGTTTTTGCAATCAAAACGATTTACTCCCGTGTTGGTTCTTTATTGCTATAGTGATTCATTATCGTCATCATCATCATACTTGACGACATGTCCAATCTCTTCAATTTGCATCGGAATTGGATTTTTCCTGAGTTTCGTATTTGAAATACTAAAAAAGGTTGAATCGGCGTATGGCTTAACAGGATAATGTTAGTCATAGAAGATATGGCAAAACTGATAGTCACTCAGAGGGTAAATTTTTTAAAATAAATAAATGATTTCGATTAGGAACTCTACATTTACATATTGTTCTTAAATATAAACTTTGAAGAATAGTATGCGGCAGTAAAATTATAGGGTAATAAGGTATAACATATAGTCCTTAGGAATGACAACGCATGAGTGAGATGCATGTATAATCTTTGTATCCGGGACGGTTACACGGGAGTACTGTATTGGCGACGGTTACCACATCTCAACATGTGGACCGTGAGCTTGTTTACCATTTCAATTTGTACAAAAAACTATACATATTAATAAATACTTCTCCTTAGTTGAGAGTATAAATGTGAATGTGGAAAATCATTCAGAGTGAGCTGAAAACGCGATTAGTAATTAGCTTTCATCATAAATTCATAATCATTATCGGATTTGAAGTCTAAGCATTAGCGTTTTAATATCCTCTTATATAGAAAAAGATGAATAAAGTCGCTTAATTGAAAATGTATTTTTAAACGTTCAATTTTTAGAGTTCTTTACTAAAATGGCGCAAGGAAACCCTTATGGTGCGATATCATAGCTCAAAATGAGCTTAGTACTCCAAATAGGGAATTACATATATGAAAGGATTTCATTACAATGGTATAGTATTCCTATATTATACCTTTGGAATCTTTTTACTATCCCTGGTATGGTAAAAATAGATAGATAGATACTCTTTATTGTTTTCTTCAAAGATTACAATAGTAAACTTATTATAAATATAAACAATTACAACAGTTATAATTGTACTAATATTATAAACGTGAAAATTTGTTAATGTGTTAATGTTTGTTACTCAATAATGCTTAAACAGATGGACGGATTTGAAACAAATTGGTTACATACCCACGTACGTGCCATACATCTAAACATCTTACATATTTATTATATTAGAAAAATTCACGCAGACAAAAGTCAGGGGTGATTGATTTCATTTTTGACAACAACAATTTTTAAAAACCTATTTATAAAAGCTTAACAGCGCTCGCTATCACTAGGGAGGTAATTGGTGCTTTAAATTTACATATATTTTTTAGTGTCGCTTGGATTCGAATTCACAACTTTTGAGGTGTACAAGTAGAAAATTTCCACTAGGTCAGAATTCAATTAACATAGTGGCATACTTATAAAAACTTGATTTGATGAAATAAACTAAGTATACAGTTCCATTGTGGCGGCCCTCGCCGGGGCGGGTCGGGACGCGTCGCGGGACTTATTGGGTCCAGTGACGAAATTAATTTCATCGCAGCGGGCAGCGAGAGTTTCTAACGTGACAAATAAAATTGTGTACTCCTGGGGAGAGCATGGAGCCCTCACTTGCCAACTTGACGTTTGAGTGGTGCAAATATGAAAAAAACTTTTTGTGAAGAATTTAAAATGTACGACTTGTCTTATTTGCTTAAAAATTGTTTCAGAATTTGAATTGAAATGAAAGGAAATGAAATAAAACGAAATGAAACGAAACGAAATAAAACGAAATGAAACGAAACGAAACGAAATGAAACGAAATGAAACGAATTGAAACGAATTGAAACGAAATATAGTTACCAAAAATATTGTTGATAAGATGTTGCATTTGTCCAGTTAAGAGATGTTCGGATGATAAGCTCACAGGACTATCTCCACCCGAAACTATTCCCCTTCAGCGCAGTCCTAACATGATTGAAATCTTTAATAAATTGCGGGTTGTTTAATGCTATGACATAGTTTATAAGAGCTCTTGGTAATGATAGATGCGCTGGGTGATGATGAGATGTAGCAACCAGTCGTTATTACATTAAAATATAATGTGTATTTGCGAAACCTTAAACAGATAAAAGTGTATATATATATATTTATTGGGTGTTAAATCAAACAGTGTCCTGAAGACAATTTCCGATAAAACGGACTGTCCCATCCTAAAATATTGGGTGGGACAGGTTATCAATGCAAGTGCGTCACGACCGCTAATTTACTAGCATAGGTTAAGTAAATTTATAACTAAGAAAATGGACCTTATGTTGTCTGAATATTATTATCATTATTATTTGCTGTTGGTATGCGTATTTCTTTAAAATTAATGGAAATTGTGATTCCATTCTAGCGTACATTCCATTCCAATTTGCGCAAAAGAAATTTAGATACCTACATTTATTAGATATTTATTTACTATAAATGGATTATTTCATTCATTGTACCATGTTATGTTATTTACTAAAAAAATATATATTCATTGTATATTGTCATTGTGTAACTATATAAATTAACGTTTGTTTTATTTTGTACTTTATTATTTTTCTCCAATTTACGAGGATTGTATCGTCACAAATTGGAGAAAAGTACTGTAAGTCTCTGTCGAAATATCAATCAAAAATAATGACGATGTTTTGTCATTATTTCTTTAAAAACTCTATAGTTGAAGAACGGGCAGCGTTCAACATGATTCAGAGAGTAAATGTCTCATAATTAGAGTTTCGTTTATTGGAATTCCTTCGGAGATGAAAGTTCGTGCACGCACGTCATAAATACGCCAGTTCCATGCACACTCGGGGACGACATAAAAAGGTCAATTAATGTAATCCGAGTTCACATTCGTCTCGACCTGTAAATGAGACTTTTTAGTATATAACCGTAGTCCGGATGAAGGGTTTCCAGCCTCCATTCTCTGATTAAAACTTTGCATTTATTTCAATTAGCTTGAAAGGCGAAACCTGAAATTAGGCTCATTCTATTTAATTAATGCCCGCCGCCGTACCGGCTCGGGAAACTTTTTTAAACACGCTACTGGTTTGCCCGAGTTTTTGGAAGATTTAAATTATCATTTTTCGCGGAAGCCTTTCAGGTGCGAATTTTGTTTATGAATTCTAAGGTTGGTTTTTGTGGAAATTATTTTTATTAAAGTGCGTGCGGGGCCGTTTTTCAAGTTGCGGCTGGAGAGGACAGCCAGTAGTATAGATTAGCAAATGTTCTGTTGACGCTGTTATTGTGCCTTATTTTATCACAATAGATTTATGATTTGTATTATTTTGTGTAGTTTCGACACCAATAAATATAAGTATGTCTTTACATCGATTTGTAAATAAATAATTACAAGGAAAATATATCGAAAAATGTATAGAGCAAATGAATGATGGGCGAGGATTAGGCTGGTTTCGTAAAAGGAACAAGGTGTCACATTTTTTTTGGTAGAGAATATTTGACCTTTGATCGGAATGATTTTTCATGTGGAGTAATATTGTCAACAGAAAGTTTATGGAAAAGTCCAGTGTAAAAACATTGTGATATTTTTCCAAATTATTTGAATTAATGATATCTGCAGGTTACAAAACATGTGTTCGCGTATCATTCTATAAGTGAATATCCATCCTCTATTTGAATATATATCTCAAAAGCTTGAGCAGTGGCATACTCGTACACGTGGCAAAGTTAATATAGAAGTGGGAATAACTGACTGACATATGGACGACTTATCTATTGACGGGAGATTTAATAGTGTACGCAGTTATACACACTTTTTATATACTATTTTATCACAATATTACTCGTATATGAGTATGTGGGAAGGCCGCGTTATTTTGAATGATTAAAGACATTTATGGTGTGAACATCGCTTTAAATCTTTTCAATCAGCAAGTTGGTGTAATTATTGCTCATAATTGTTTTTCGCAAGTTCTTGAAACTGTTTTTGTTTTTTTTTGTACCACTGAGGTGGCAAACAAGCATACGGCTCACCTTATGAGATTTTGTTATATAAAGCGATTTCAGCTAAGAAAAAATTTGAATTCCATCATGTATCTGAATCATATAGATTGCAAAAATAATTATTAATAGCTATGTAGAATTAGCAAATATATATATATATATATATATATATATATATATATATATATATATATATATAATATATATATATTATAAACGTCAAAGATTAAAAAGGAAATGTTAAAAATAGAAAAATATATTAAAAATGTAAAATCCTTTAAAAAGGTCCGTCACCAACAAGTCCGTTTTGAAGTCGGTAAAAAGTCCATTCAAATTAATTTCCAATCACGTCGAATAAATAAAAACGAGGCCAGTCGAGTAGACCGACTCTATCGGAAACCTAATTTGCCTTCCCGGCGGAGCTGGAATTCGACTTTCGGAAAATACTAGTTATAAATTACTCAATATCGAAATCAATTTTCAATTGTAGCTACACAAATAAATGGTAAAGCAAAAAAATTAAAACTACAACACAACTGCGAGCTTTGTTATTTTAATTGGCTAGAAGCTAGAAATTAATATTGGAAATATTAAAGTGTGTATAGGTGTGTATATGTTACGCAAACACACGTGAATTTGGTATATTAATTACAAACTTTGTTGTTTTTTTTTTATTTTTTTTATGTAATTTAGAACGGCAAACAAGCTACAAATATTATTATAGTCTATATATATTTGATTTAAATAATATTTATTAAATCATCGTCATCATCATTAAATGGCAATGCATGAAGGGTATCACGGGCGGCACAGTATACTCTGTTATGTTCATGGTACTTTTCATGTCTATACGCGACGGTTACCACTTTCCAACAGGTGGGTTGTCAGCTTGTTTGCCATTCTAAGCTGCATTAAAAAAAGCTTCGAGAGGCTACTTCAATCTCGATCAAACAACATATTCCAGTTATGCGATCGAAAGACGCGCGTGTATTATATATTTCATAGAATATTATATATTTTTTACATATAATACCAGGTATGGGGGCTATCACTTACGTCATACGACTCAGTAAATAAGTGTATGTATTTACAGCCATTAGATATCGATATGAAAGCTACGAAATGAGCGAGGGTCCAGTCACAGAGAGGGTGGTGGGGAACGATACAATTATAATTTTAAGATCAACGCTTCATGAATTTGTTTCAAATATTTGCCAATTTGTTCGAATTCAATCACGCATATTTTAAACTTCATTAACTCTCATTCCCATAAAACAATATAATATCGCAAAATGAAATTGGAAACTTATCGTTTCTCATAAATCAACAAAATCTATGATAGCCCTCCGCTAAGTAAATAGAAGTATCAAATATTGGAAACTCTTAAAACAACATTTAATATCACCACGAACGGAACAAAACGTTGCATTAAAGGTGCCGCGTGAGCGTCGGTGCGATCCTATTCAGTCCGCAAATCTGAAAGAACAAATTCAAATTATCAATGGCACCGTATTCAAAAATAAACTTGGCGAATATTTCCATATAAAAGGAGGCCGACTTACATTACAGAACTTGTCTTAAATGCTAATAAAAGAGATCGCGGCGGCGCGGCGCGGCGGCGCGGCACCGGGAGCCTTCGACAATGAATATTTCATATCGGGTGTATCGCGGACCAGGCGGCCAGAGCTCACCCGTTCGAGCGCTCCATTCAACAACAACTAAATGCTCAGCACCACTTCTTCACGTCGAGAGATCTACGCAAATTGGTTTTCTCCCACAACCATCGGGCCAGATGTTGTACGTTTATATTCTCATTAATTTTTCATCGAAATTCGTTAAATGGAGTTTTTGCTAACATTATCTTTTATTATTAATTTTAATGGCTTCGTATCCAGGAAAACGGGATCTATACGAGTATAGCATTGTTCGCGTTACAGTTCGCTTGTCACAGGGAATTGTCTCAAAAAATATCCGAGATGGAAACTTTGGCTTATTTACATAGACGTGTCTTGTAAGATTACACGAATTGGAATATTCATTTATTAAAAATAATGTTTGAAGGAGTTTAATGAAAATGAAATAATAAAAGTAGAACACTAAGGTATTTTTAATCGCTTAGTATTAGTGTTAAACATAAAAGCGAATGTTAAAATATTAGGAGTATTATTTATTTCATATTTTAAGTGACAATGATTCATTGAGTAAATAAGCCTCACTAACATAATAAGTAAGTACAGTTTTGTAATTATTTATATCGGGTTTGCTCACGTATCGGGTTTGGGGAATGCTCGACTCGTTTCGGACTCGACGGAGGTCTATGCATAAGCAAATCTCACTTCTTCTGTTAGTTCTATATTTATCGATTTATTCATAATTACATATAGGTTTTTAGATTTTTCAATTGACTCCCTTTCAGTACAATTATCAACTATTGCCTCAATATAATGTATAACACTAGTAGTCGAACTAGTTAATTCTGTGTTGCAGTACAATATTATTTATCGGGCGGCTTTATGCGCTTTGCAGCTTTCCTGTACCATCTTAATGGAATATTGGATGGTTTGTTGTCGGTAAACACTCACATCGAACTAAGCGTCCATTTTATATTCAATCAGTGAGAATTCACAATGAACCTCTGTATTGTCAGACAATACATGTTGTTTTCATTTGGGTTTTGTAACAAAAGGTTAATTACGGATTTCAACATTTCCATTTGTCCATTTATAAACTATATGTCGATATACTTGTATGTGGACAAAAGGACACGTCGATATTTATAGACAGATATTCATGATTAGGCGGCCTTTGTTAAAAAGCAGCGTCATTTCCAAACAAATAATATTTGTACCAAAGTACAGATCGTTGTATACACTTGTTTTATTGAAAGACTTATTATGTGTTATATTTTTTTTTAAGTTTACATACCTAATAGTAGTAAACGTGTATAGCAGCTTTGTACGTTCAATTTGTACTAATGTGAAGCCGGGACTCTTTGCTAGTATATTATAAAATTCAATGTATACTGATATTGTAAAGGGGAAAATTAGATTTGATTGCTTCTTTTTTTTTTGTAATGGAGAAACTCAAAAACTACCCAACCAATTTAAAAAATCCTTTCACCCATAGAAAGCTACATTATCAACAAGTGATATAGGCTATTCTTTATTATTTAAAATTTTAACAACCAACGCGAAGCCGGGATGGATCGCTAGTATATACATGAAACAGTAGCTAAGACTGACTTCACCTTTAATAAAGATTAAAATTGAAAATTCTCGCACATTGTTGAATAATGTATTCCTTTATTACCGTAAGGATAAATACTGCGTTATATATAATAAGTGTACATTTACATAGCTACTATTTTCCGTATTTCATTAAACTGCTTTGAACAAAGCGAATATCGTATTCCGAATCTGTACGAGCATTCCGCTTCAATTTTTATTTCGACCCACACCTGAGGTTTTGTAAACAATTCTCCTCTCACTTTTATTCTCAACGTGTTACAGTTGAGAATTCATTGCCATCATGTCGATATTATTCAAAAGCCCTCAGTAGTAGTAAATAATATAATTCACGCTGAAAATATTGGGAATAAGTTTATTTATTTTAAGACGATACTGTAATGAATTTTAACAATAACTTTGTGGATAATAGATGATGGGAAGATTTGTAGTAAATAGAAGATTATTGTATATTGATTAGATATCAGTATTCGAACATTGAAATAATATGAATAATATCTTTCTTCTCATTTAAGAGTTTCCTCTTGTTGGTGCAACTAATTCATGCATTCTTTTCCAGGTCATTTCTGTTATTATATATTAATACTATAACTTACTAAAATTTAAAATGGACCAAAGGTTACTGTGAACATAACTATACTCTGCAAAGCATTGTATTTAAACAAATTCAGTTAAACTCATCTAATTAACATTAATAGCTAAACGGAGCCCCGTATTGCATTTAAATTTTAGGAGGCAAATTACTGAATATTAGTAAAAAGTAATTTATTTAAATCATTTATATTACTTATACACATCTATAGGCGATGGTTACCATTATCCATTAGGAGGGCCGTCATTTTGTTTGCCATTTTAAGTTGCATAAAAAAAACTTAACGAATTTTTTCTATGGAGACTTTTAAATACAGAAAATTAAGACATTAAGTATATTTTCTATGCGAATTGACTATATTGGAATTAAAGTTACCTGTCAAAAGTAAAATTATTTATTCGGACAATACAATTCGGTATAAAAACAAAACAATATGTACCAATATAGCATGCAGTTACTACTCTCCATCAGGGGCTGCGTAATTTCCATTCATAGCAATATTTTCCTACAGAGATGAAAGGATATACGCAGTCAGGCATCTTCACTACTACAGTAATATAAGTCATGCGTAAGCCGCTGGTAGATGTACATACGGATAGTATAATATTGTACCAGTAGGAAATAGACCTGTCCTCGTAGCCTTTTATATCTATCCTTTTATAAGCACAAACCTAAGTATCGAGACCCGAACCAATTTAGGAAAAGTTCATTTCCTAGGAAGATAAAAATGTGAGTGTAATCTCAATCTATAGGCATTTGTCCTCGAGAGCGATAGGTGAAGTAGAAAAGTTACTTTTTTATGACACTCAGAATGACAGACACGCTGACGGTATATTGTATACCGTGTGACTTTAATTTAATGAAAAAGAAACAGTATATGTTTGTGCTATTGCTTTACATTGGCCAGTAGTGGGGAATAATGATTGGTAGGAATGAAATATTTTTTTTAATTGGTGAAAATGGAATGGCCATGCTTGCGCCTTCAGTATACGCTTGCGGGTCACCAGTGAGGCATGATAGGTGAGAATAAAACAGGTCATTTAGCCTTTTGTGACAAATCTCGTTAGAATTGATCACTATGGTTTTAAGAGAAAATCACATGGAGGTGACCTGACAGGGTATATTGCTAGAAATGGGGCTATTAGACCCAATTACCAGCAACGTCTATCCTAGTGAGGATGAAGTTACCTCAGTGGGGTCATTCTGGTAAATCCGCTACCTCACTGGTACTTTGCTAGCATATGTCAATAGCGCAACCGAGCTATCGTTTCATTTTTCTCCATTAAAAATATTCGTTCCGAGACGTGCCTGCAATAGGTAGCTGCTACAGGCATAATGCCATCATCGTTTTTCTTATCCCATTTTACAAGTAAAATTACAAATTGTAAATGTGAATATTTATTAGCCTTTGAGTTCAGTTTCTATCGAATAAAATTCCTTATCATAATTTATTTTGGCCCGAGGTTGTTTACGCCTCTCATAATGAAAACAATGTTTTCTCAAGAATAAGTAAATTGATTTATTGGGCTACTGATAATAAAATTTAACCTTTAAGAAAGGTAATTGTAACAAATTTACTAATATTGGTAGAATTTTCACTTTGTCCAAACGCATTTATATTCGTATTTTATTCATTATGTTACATCAAATAAGACGAAAATAGGTCTGCTCGTACATTATTTATTTTTCATTAAATACTAACAATATAAACAATATGAATATTGCTGTCAACTATAAATAATAATATAGAATGGGAAAGTTTGTGAAGTATTTGTTTAAAAATTTGAATGCATTTGAACAAAGTTTGTACATAGTTTAAATTATATTGCATACATACATAGGGAACTGTTCTTAATTTTCATAAGCTGAGCTGTGAGTTAGAACTAGTGGGGAAATGAAACAATTATAATTTCTTGAAACATTTTTTATTTAAATATATAAAGAAGGATTCGTACTCATAACTACAAGGAATGATTATAATTATGACCACAAGTTGTGACTAGCTTGTGACTATAAATATATGTATATTATAATACTGTAAACATTGATAATTTTAATTTTAGTGAATTTAAATACTCATAAATTTAGTTTGGAATGGCTTGCACAATGCATAATGTTTTGTACATATGCTGAACAAAGCATATGTACGAGAACATTGAACTAACAACATATTCGAATTCATATTTATGAGTTAAATAAATCAGTGTAAATGTAACATAATTCTTTTTCTAGAGAGCTTTATTAATTTAAATAAAATAGAAAGAAGCACAAAATATCACTAGTTAATTTACTACAAACTATTATTAAATAAACTTATTATTAATAAAAAAAAAATGTGATCAATATATGGGAGTTTAATTACGAATTTAGCCTAATTTTACATCAGTATATAATTCGAGACTTCGTTAATACTTATGTATATTTATTGTTAATGCAAATTAAGAAAGACGTCTAGGTTTAATTTTAATAAATACACTAAGAGCATTACATTGGAGAAATGTTAGTATTAAAAAAAGAAAAAAAATTATATAGAGTAAGAAGATGACAGTTTAAATTAATTTGAACATAATAGTGGCACTACTCTTTGAATTATAAAAAAAAAAAAATTTGCTCTGCACGATTGCAAATTGTTTATAAAAATAGGGAAACCCGTATCAATATCCGTTGCGTAGTTTAAAAGAAGCCTTAACGGCTTCTTCTAAACTACGCAACGGATTTCTAGCTTTATTTTACACTCGACAAACGTACTAAGTTTATTCGAAATTTTTTTTTTAACTTGAACGGAGAATAATCATGTTGGAATTAATGAGTAAAGCCTATTTTTATCAAAGTTACGTCACAGATAGTAACGTGCTTTTAATAAATAAGGGGGATTATGTCTAAATGATACTCCATTATTGCGCCTCCGACCAAACTATCAAATTGGACCTTTCCATCCGAAGGTGCAGATCGTTTTTAGCGATAAGACCGTTCGTTATTTTCTTCTAGGATCCATTTTACCCGACTGTAACAGTATAGAAGGTGATGTATTTCACGTGCTACTTGCATATACTTTGATTATATGGATTAATTTATTAGTGTAAATAATCTGATGCATTTTAATAAATGGTGTGACTTTTGGGGGAATATTTTAGGAGTACTATAGACTGCGTGACCGGAATTATAGTGTTTATAAATTGTCAAAAACTTGACAAATGTTACAGTTGTTCTTTGTGATTTTGACACTTTTACTAGGGGTAGGTAATATATAGCATTTATTTATTTATTTTAGTTACAATATCTATATACTGGTCCAATAACGAATGTGTTAAAAGTATGTTATTCAAAAAATAATATTAGATAACGACTTTTACATATTCAAAAATAGATCTGACCGGCATGGGCGATAGGTGAAGACCTTTTTCCGCGATCACTGTCCAAAGAAACCCAATATCGGATTGGTATCTGTATTACCCAGGCCTAACTTTTACTCGATAAACGATAAACGTCATCATAATGTGCAATGTAACCTCTTTTATATATAATTATTAATTGACTTATTTTCCCCTTTGCCATTACCTACCATTTTTTTTCTATTTTATCTCTCAACTTGGAACAGACATACATATTTAAAAGATTTCATTAAGTCGGTTGAGCGAATTCGAAGATTAGCATGAACGAGCATCGGGACATGGAATTTTTATATATTAAGATTTTATTAAATTGAATTCTGGATACATATGGATTCTACTTTTTTATATTTATATTAAAAGTTCTTTAGATTGTGCTAACATGATATCTATAGATACGCCCACGGGGTGGAATCCAAATCGTAAGCATTCTTTTATAGGAAATGTTCCAGCAGTGAATATTTTTCCCAAAGAAACATGCAACGGCGAATGACAAAAGAATTTTGAAATTCTTATAGTACTAAGGGACCCAAGATTCTCTCATTTTATGATCTATATTTCTTTAGGTATAATATTTAGTTCCATTAGTAATATTCTATTGACTCCTTCAATGTTTAGATTTTATCCGAACTCATTAAAATTTTCTTATTTATTTTGGACATTTAATATTTAAATTTATTTTCGCGCTTAACTATTTAATTAATTATTAATGGGCCACTCCCTTCTTTTCATGATAATGCAGTCAGAGGGGACTAAGGGAATTTAATAGTCGATAAATGGACAGCAGCGTTCTTCCTAAAACATCACCAGAAACAAATCTGCGGTTGCCAATCCGCCTGCCAAGCGTGGCAACAACTGACAAAATCTCCCCAATGGTAAACTGCTACAGAGAACAACTCCGTTCCTTATGGCAGTCAATGGTAAAAGCCTATGTTCAGTGGACAGATATATATTACTATTAAATGTTATAAGTACATATATATATATATATATATATATATATATATATATATATATATATATATATATATATATATATATATATATTTTATCTTAAAACTTTACGTAATATAACGTGGCAAAAATTTTAAGATATAATTTTTTTTTAATTTATTCTTTATTGCACAATAAAACTTTGTACAAGTGGTGAGCTTAATGCCATATGGCATTCTCTACCAGCTAACCATTGGGTAAGATATCTTTTTGTGTTATCTTTTTATGTTTAACTGATTTAAGGTAACTCCCAGTTGACTTCGTCGTCGTATTTCTCCGTTTCTTTCAGAGAGTCAAAGAAGGATAATTTCGACAATAGACCTGAAAAAAGATTAAAAAGATTTTAAGCATATATTTAAGAAATTATCTTTGATATGTGTTATCAAGCTACCTATCCTTGCGGGACAGGTAGGACAGGCGGAGAGAATTAATGCAAAGGGTTTCTATACTTACACTGCTTATCGATATAACTGACAGTTTTGCATCACTTTACTGTATTCCATTCTTTTGTAATTTAAGAGGTACTATGGGTGCAACAAATAATTTTATTGAATATTGTTTCGGGGAGGTGATTAGAGTTTTCACCCTTTTAAAATACGCATATGAAGCCCCATCAGTTTATATGCCATGACAAGTGGCATTACAAAAAAAATTATTATCATCTATGTCTCTCTGACTCAAATACAAACTTTTATTGCTTCATGCGTTTCTATCGTCCTATCTGACTATGATAGGTCAGTCTAGGCCTCTTCTATACGAGAGTCCGGAGTACGTATAAAAGTTTTTTAAAAATTTTATTTTACAATTATTCAGGTAAATCAATTTTATCCCCTGCAAAGTACTCCCCCTGTGACATAATGCACTTGTGCCAACGCCGTTTCCACTGTGAGAAGGCTCCTTGAAAGTCCTCTGGTTGTAGGTTTCTCAGCTGCCCCGTCGTAGCTTTTTTTATCTCATTTATGTCCCCCAAATGCCGCCCCCGAAGTACCAATTTGGTTTTTGGGAACAAGAAGAAGTCACACGGGGCCAAATCCGGAGAATAGGGGGGGTGTTCGGTCACCGTAATGGAATTTTTACTCAAAAACTCACGGAACGATCTTGGCGCAAATTTTTTTCATTTGAAGTTCGTTTCTTATAATTTCGTGGACCACGGTTTTGCCCAAATTAAGCTCTTCAGCCACCTGTCTGACCGTTAAACGACGGTCCCCATTAACACAAGTTCGAATTCTTTCCACGTTTTCGTCGGAATGTGAAGTGGAAGGACGTCCTGAACGTGGGTCATCTTGAACGCTTTCTCGGCCCTCTCTGAATCTTTTTCGCCACTTGTGGACGGTTGGTTCCTTCACAGCATCATCCCCATAAACTGTTCTGAGATCGGCAAAAATTTCACGGCCATTCTTGCCGAGTTTCGAGAGAAACTTGATTACGACGCGCTGCTCTTCAACGGAAGCGGGCTCCATGCCGACGGGGTTTCGTTAAGAGGTAACTTCACAGATGGCGTGACAAGCTATGTCTCTCTGCGGTCAGACCAGAACTGAAGCATTGTGAGGGACATAAGGAAGGGGTCCTGCGCTTACCTGGCCTCCCCACTCCTCTTTCTCGCATTCCAGAACACTTTTATACGAACTTTCCGGACAGACCTCGTACATGTAACCTTCTTTTGTTTTCATTTGCCAGTACATTGACCTCTATTAATGCCTGTTTCAACAAAAATTATATGAGATATTTGGGTGTTGCTGGAAGAAAACTCTATTAGAGTTAGCTCGCCTTTGTACATTTGATTACCTCTGTCATATTCTTATAAATAATTGGTGTGTACAATAAAGAATTAAATAAAACAAATAAATAGAAATGCAATAGTAAGTACTGATGTATGGATTATATCGACTCGTGTGGCCAATTCGTGCGTACACGTGAAATGTTAGTATCACGGGAGTAGAGGAGCACTGCTGAAGCGACATGCTTAATTCACCAGGCGAGGTGAGCTCTTAGCAGTTAAAATGTTAAGACCTAGCCGATAGAATAAAGATAGAGAACTCACCAGTGACGAATCCCGATCCCGCGGACAGTCCTATTGTGACGACTAGTGCTATGAACTGGTATAATGCTTGGCTGCTGGCTGACGTCCCCTCCTGTACGACATTTTTGTTTTAGAAGATGATAATTGTACCTTCCTAGTTAATTTGTTCTCTGAGCAGTGGCACGTTGGATTGCGTAAATTAGGTTTGCCAGAGGTAGACTTTGTGTAAAATTGCAAACAATGAGTGGGAGTCAGTACGTCATTAGTGTATCTATTACCGTATTTGCATGTCTGTGTTTTTGTTTGTAGCGCAGGTTTGCAGTAGTGAAATTACCGAGCATTGCTCATCTTAGACCCCAGGATCGGTTACCATTTTCTGTCAGATGTGTAGATAGTTAGTTTTTTTTTATTTCAATGCAATTTTTTTGTGATATAATTAATAATATAACATAACAATAATAGCTTCTTTTTAAATTGACATGACACATACATTTTTTTTGCGTTTTAAATATTTAAACGCGTTTCAGACGCATATTGTAGAATTTTCAACTTTGAATACTTTTCACGGCTCGTGGTCGGGGGACCATTGAAAATGCGGGATAAATAATGATATATATGTAAATAATGACACAAAATTTAAATTACTTGTGACTAAACCCTTTTAAATATTTTATTTTCGTGCCCATTTTAATTTCTGCTTGAAATTCCTGGGACTGACAACCAGCTACAGTTAACAAACGTAATTAATACGAGAGACAGAAAATTTCTCATACCATTAAATGTTGCGCACATTTTTTTTTTTGATAGAAGTGTTCTAGTAGTTCGTCCATCTCAACATTTATTTTATTAAAGGAAATGTAAATCGGAATCCTCGCCTGAGCTATCAGTATACTCTGGCGGAACATCAGTGCGAAGTTATACAGAAGAAAGAAGTTAGGTTAGTTGACAAATCACTTAGATAGATAGATACTCTTTATTGTTTCCTCCATAAGATTTTAATAGTAAATTTATTATAGATACAAACAAACAATTACAAGAAAATATTATACCAGAGGGAGACTTTGTACAAAAGTCGATTGCTTGGTTGACCTCTGTCCCTTTCGTGTTTCTACCGTGAAGCAGTTGTGTTTGCATGGCTGTGTTTCGGTTTGAAGGGTGGGATATGGCACGAATTTACTGGGTACAGAAAACAATGGGTGGAATAGGAACGTATGGGTATATAAGGGTAGGGGAAATAGGGACGTATCCTGATAGGATGTTTTGCTAGTATTGGTTGTTCATACCTCAATTCAGAAAAGTTAGTAAACAATCCCCCCCCCCCCCCTCCTGTTCATCATATCATCATCATTATAACAGCCGGTAATTATCCACTACCACAGATAATTTAATACTATATTAGTGCCCCTACTGACCATAGGGGGGATTGTTAGCAATAGAGTTTAACAGCCCCATTGCTAGCAATATGCCCTAATTTTTTTTTGATGGGTGAAAATGCTATGGTAACTCTGCCTGCGCTAACGGGATACGCTAACGGAGCACCAGTGAAGGGTGATAGATGAGAATGAAAACAGGCCAGTTCGCCCATCATGATGAATTCATCAGGAATTAACCTTGATAGTTTCCAGGGGGAACCGCGAGGAGGTCGACCTGGTTGGGTATATTGTTAGCAATGGGATTCTCAGTCTCCATTACTAACAATCCCTTTCCCCCCAATATGCCCTAGTAGGTCGACTTCCACGTTGTTCCTCTTGGAAACCATCGTGAACAATTCTTATTGAATTCATCACGATGGGCTAACTGACCTGCTTCATCCTCACCTATTATCCTTCACTGGTGCCCCGCCAGTGTATACCGATAGCGCGGGTGGGGTTACCATTCCATTATCACCCATTAAAAAAAAACTACTGCCCATTGGGAGGGAGGCGGGGTTCAGTAGATGCCGTACCTACTTAGCAGACGGTTTGGCAATCGAAGTTAGGCTTTTGTGATGTTTTAAGAGAGATGCTGCTACACATCCGTCGATTATTAAATTCCCTTAATCATCTCTTACGACACCTACGGAAAAAGAGGGGGTGATCCATTCTATGCCGGGATTACACGGTACTGTTCACCACAACAGTCGACTAATGTCTTCGATTACTCTAATGTGGAGCTACAGTTACGACTGTACTACAAATATTATTTGCAATATTTGGTCAAGGACAAAATAGTTTACCGACAGTGGGACCAGAAGCTATTGTTGGAATAAAAAGGGCATCGCGCACTTTGGTCATTATGTACAATTCAGAGTAATTCAACACGAGCCGACCGAGAGGAAACTTGTTCGCATCGCCGAACCGCTACTATTCAATTGAAGGTTATTATTTTATCAATATATTACGTATATTTCTAAATAATATTGAAATATTGTCGGCCAATAGAGATTGACTGCAGGAGGGTAAGTTTACAGAGCAGACAATGAAATAGAGGTAATATTAATTACACTGTTGTGGAATCTCAAATGGGATACAATAGCTAATTTGACCTTTAACAAATTAACAAATTTGATAATTTTTTTGTAAGATTTTTTAGTTAGTACTAATATTAGGCTGAGATAATGTTACTAACAAAATGCGATGTTGTAGTCTCTAATAAAGATATTATTATTAAAAATTTTAAAAACCCTCAATACAATAGTTTGATTAATTTTCTTTTATATAATACTGTGGTACCGTTATTTATATATATATATATATATATATATATATATATATATATATATATATATATATATATATATATATATATATATATATATATATATATATATATATATATATATATATATATATATATATATATTTTATACCACTGAGGTGGCAAACAAGCATACGGCCCACCTGATGGTAAGTGGTTACCGTAACCTATGAACGCCTGCAATACCTGAGGTATTACGCGCGCGTTGCCGACCCTGAAGAAACTTCTTTACCCCCCTTTTGAAGAACCCCATGCTGTAGTCTCTCGGGAAAACCTCGGCAGGGAGCTCATTCCATAACCTGATTATTATTATATATTACAGTGGTATTTTTTTTTTTAAATGGGTGATAATGAAATGGTAACCACGCTTGCGGTAACGGTATACGCTGGCGGGACACCAGTGATAGATGACTGATGAAGATGAAAGCAGGTCAGTTAGCCCATCCTGACGAATTCGACTAGAATTAACCACGATGGTTTCCAGGAGGAACCACGTAGAGGTCGACCTGACAGGGTATATTGCTACTAATGGGGTTATTTAATCCCATTACTAACAATCCCTTTCCCTCCTACTGTGGTATTTGTATATTGGTGGTAATTGTGGTTTGATGGGTAGAAATGGAATGGTAACCGCGCTCGCTTTATTGCTATACGGTGGCGGTGTACCAGTGAGTAATGATAGATGAGGATAAAATTAGAATTTTTTTTCTGTTAGTCCTTTCGTGAATATAATATATTACAGTAGGTGGTTTTTTTAAATGGTGATAATGGGATGGTAACTCCATCCGCGCTTACGGTGTACACCGGCGAGGCACCAGTGAAGGATGAAGCCGGGCAGTTAGCCCATCGTGACAAATTCAACAAGAATTGTTCACGATAGTTTCCAGGGGGAATCACGTGGAGGTCAACCTAATAGGGCATATTGCTAGCAATGGGGCAAATTCCATTGCTAACAATTCCTTTCTCCTCTTACAGTAGGTGATTAGGGCATTTACACATAGGCAGAGCCTCTCATATATATTTATATGTTTATTTCAAAAGCAAGAATAGTCAGATTGACTTACGCGTATGAATGACTTGCGTAGGTACTTACGAAATTTAATAACACACCTATTTTTGTTGAGAATTTAAAATTAGCTTAAGAATTTTTCAATATCGCCCATTCCTATAATTGTAATGATACCTTGGCCATTCTAGGGAAGACGCTGGCTAGTCCCGCAGCCCCGTAACTGTCTTGCGTGGCAATACCAGCAAATAGTACGGAGAGGAGGCCAGAGTACACTCCTGGCATGCCATGTAGATTGTTCACACCGCACGTGTCTGACACGCCAAGCTTAGTGAGGCGCGGCTGTGAACAAAGCATAACTATAGTCTTTTTAAAAAAAATATGCAGTTTAGAATGGTAAACAAACTGACGGCCCACTTAATGGAAATTAGTAACCGTTGCCTATAGACATAACTAGTACTATGGACATAACAGAGTATACTGTGCCGCCCATGATATACTTTATGCGTTACCATTCCTGAGGAATATAATGTTATGCCTTTGTACCCAGTAATTTCATTGCCATATCCTAGTTTTAATACTTTTTTAAAAAATTAGCAACGCATAAGCAAAATCTCTGGTGTTGTTAATCTTAATACTCTGCGCTAATCACTTATCATCAGATGAGACAAATGCTCGATTGTCTCTTTCAGATAAGAAGTTACCACAGGGAGACTTTATGCTAAAAAATCTAGCTTGGCCATCTCTGCTCTACTCGTATTTCTACTGTGAAGCAGCTATATTTGCACGGCTGTGCTTTAGTTCAAGATAGGCAGTGAAATTACAGGTGATGAAGGCATAACACAGTAGTTTTCGGAATTGTCAACGCATGAGACGTACCATGGATTGTTATAATGTATTTTGTGATCTTTATGAAGTTGTTTATGACTGTAGGCGACGGTTACCACTTATCATCAGGTGGGTCGTCAGCGTGTGCCGTTGTAAATATCATAAAAAATAACTGACTGTCAAATATGTATATCCAAGTACGCTGATGATGCCCGCGCCAATGCCTACGGCGATGGCCCCGCCAGGCCCGATCTCCATATTGCTGACGGAGCCCACCGCGACGCCGCCGGCCAGCGTAGAGTTTTGCACGTGCACCATGTCGAACCTTCCGTGGTTTTGCTCACTGCCGACGACAGGATGAATGTTGTGACCTGGTAATGTTAAAAAAAAAGATGTATAATTCATTTAGGGGTGTCAAACTAGTGGATAGCTTTATAGCTTGTTTCAATAGAACTCAATTAAAATATAAACAAATGAATACTTGATTCGAGCGAACAGTTCATTGCTGCTCAGTAATAGTATATAAATGAAAATCAATTCATTAAATGTTTCGATTACTAATTCAGTTCAGAGAGTGATTTTGTGATAATTTCAACAAAAAAATGTTGCCTTATTAGTAAGTTTAATTGAAAATAACTGTAATTCGCCCGTTTTTTTGATATGGTAGCGATATTTCCGTAAACTCTGAACCAATTTATAGCGTATACTTTTTTAATAGAGATTATTAAATTAATAATCCTTATTAATCAGCTTTAATTGTCCGGTGGGTGTTTTTATAATGTACCGTACCGGCTGGCAATACTCAAATTGTATTTTTATAATAGCAACATTTTCGTACTCTTTTAATAAACGCCAATAACAGCGGGTTTGCATTACTGTTTTTTTTATCGTGACGAAAAAATAAGAAGCTGCAGTAGTAAGCACATTGATTATGCAAATAATTGAAAAATAGAAGACGCTTTTTAATTTCCATGCTCGTACTTGTCGTCGTCGTAGAATTATAGAAGCGCGTCTATAATTACGTGCACTTTATTTGACTTTATACTTCACTCTTCTATGTAGCGGTGCAGTGTTGCCGTAAATTATAGTCGTAACAACGCAGTACATCTGTATACAGGTTAATATATATTTAATGGGAATAGGTATTAAATTTTAGACTACACAGCAGATTGCACGACCACGAAGAGGCAAACATTTCAGTACTATAATTTCGTATCTAGCTGCTGAGAATATTAGCTCGGTTGAGTTATTATACTATTCATATAATTAAATTCCGCTCATATTATGTCTGGTGAGCGAATTAGGCAAGACATGTTATATTTGGTTATAATAAGATGAGGGTAATTAAGCAGATTACATTATTGCTTCTACCTACAATTTCAAGAATTGTTATAAGAAATTGTTAGCCACTTTTGTAATTTTAAAGCTTGATCAAAGTTTTATCTGTTTTTTTCCTTTCCTCTGTGGAATAATTTGAATTTAATTGTCATTGTACAGGTTAATATAGATTCAAAGTTCCATCAAGTGTCAAGACACGGTTGTATGTACACTTTAGCAAGTTAAAAAAAATCGATTTCAATCTAGATACAATTATAGTATGAAAGGAGTACAGAAATATTTAAAAAAGCCGGTCAAGTACGAATCGGACTCGCGCAACGAAAGTTCCGTACAAAATCGTCAAGCATATTTTTTTTAAATTACTACAATATTATGGTTTTCTCATTTTTTTTTTACTTGTGCTACATGATATTGCTTCTTCGCAAATTTCCTAATTCTAGGTCAACAGGAAGTACCCTATAGGTTTTGATTCCCTTTGTGAATGTCATAATATGCGATATAAATGGAACATTAACAACGGCCGTATATTTTGATTGCGTCGATTTAGAAGCTTGATTTTTTTCATTGCTTTAAGTGATTGTAGACCTGAGTATATGATATCAATTTCAACTTGATACCTTTACGCGTTCCGAAGAAAAAAGGACTTGACAGATGGACTGACGAACTGACGGACAACAAAATGCTCCTGTAAGGGTGCCATTCTTTTCTTTGGAGGTACAGAACTATAAAAAGGGTTTTATAAGTTAGATTATAATTTGTGAAGATAGTGGGCGCAACGCACACTATTAAACAGTTAAATTACATACTGTCTGAAGTCCTTTAAAAATAATATTTATATTAATATTTCATTACATTCTATTTTAATATTTATTACGGTAAAAAAATTTCATAACTTTATAATATAGTCTATTTTTTAGAAACTGTCTGCAAAGTAAACATAATTAAGTTGTAAATAAGCATTGAAAAAAAAAAGATAATATCAATTGAACGAAATGAGTACTTGAATGAATATCAATCAATATAGTCTAGACTAAAATATAATGTTAGGTAAATAAAGTAAGAAGGCCATGTGTGGTATATTCATAAAATATATGTTATTATTTCAAGTATATTTGATTGTTAATCTCGCTAACGAAATGACTGAACGGAATTGAACGAAGAGATATGTTGTGTCCAGTCATTGTACAGTATCTAAAAAATTGATAATAATAGGTATCAGTATTATTAGAGAAATATAATAAATTTAATGTAATAAGTAGTTTAAGAGCACAAACATATATTCCGTTATTATTCACATTTTTTTTATACAACTTAAAATGACAAACAAGCTGACTGCCCTCGAATCGTCCGTCCGTCGTCGAATATCCCACCCTTCAAACCGAAACACAGCCATGAAAACACAACTGTTTCACGGTTGAAACACGAATGGGACAGAGGTACCCAAGCAATCGACTTTTGTACAAAGTCTCCCTCACATTAACTAATTTAATATTATTATTATATGAATGAATGGCCTAAAATTTTCCAGTCAAACTGATATTCAACTTTTTTTAATATTGTACAGTCACTAGACCCCGGCACTATAGATAGAGAGATAAAATTTTGTTTTTAAGAATTTTTTCTAATTCAAATGAACAGTACCGCGGGATACAACTAGTAAATGATAAGTTTAAACTTACGGTACTAGCGGCCAGTGACAAGTATGTGTTGATGACAGCTTTTTGATACTCTACATCTGTGTTGGCCAGCCCCGAATTGAATGATGGCCAGTAAATCCAAAGGAATATAGATCCTAAAACAAGCAGGATTATGTTTCGTAATAATAGTAATTTATATTGTGATAAAATTAATTTGAGGCCAATATCTGGGTAAATTGATTGCAAAAATAATTACCAAAATCGATTTGGAATTAGAGAAGAAATGGAAAAAAGAAAGTTTTAGAAATAAAGTTTTAGGGAAAAAAATACCTTCTCAATTTTAGAGTCTATTAAAAATATCAAAGAGTGAAGATTGTACTGTATTTAAAAATTCAATTTTTAACTTGTCTCTTAACTATAAATTTAAATATAAATTCATACAAAGCTTTCAAGGATTGAAAACACAAACTTACTGTTTCATTTATGTACTTGAATAAGCCTTTAAAAGAAACTTATCCCTTCGATTCATCATCGTCATCATCATACCAGCCTTTAACTGTCCACTGCTGAACATAAGCTTCCCGCTTGAGGGATGCTGCCAGTAGTTAGCACGCTTGGCAGGCGGATTGGCAACCACAATCAGGCTTTAGAGATGTTTTAAGAGGGACGCTGCTGCCCATCCCTCTCCCTTAGTCGGCTCTTATGACACCCACGGGAAAGGAAGGGGTGACCTATTCTATGACGGGACCACACGGCCATCCCTTGATTAGTTTTAATTATTTTAAGTTACTAAACAGAGTCATGATAACACTAAATAAATCGAAATTCAAATATAGCCTGGGTGTTTGCTAATGGAAATTGTTTTTCCATTAAATTATGGAAATTGAAAAGTTTTTGGTTGACGTCACTGTGAGATGAGTAGGAGTCCTAACACCTTAAACTAGAAGGATTTTCCAAGAAGCACCGTTTTCAAATCGACAAGCTATGAATACCTTTTGAATTGTCGAAATAATGTCTGTTATTATTACAAAGTTTTAGGTTCGTCCCAACAGACAACCCTGAATGGCAGACTGTTGAAAATAAAAAGAATTTACCAAAATAGCTCCGCCACTTCCCTCTCTTTATTTACTTTGTAAGATGTTGACATACTTTTGAACGGTTGAGTAACAGATTGATATTTGGTTTCTAGACATTTCTAAGAATTATTGGTTAGATATTTCTGAAACTCTTCGAAATAACTAATACTTTAAATATTAATAGTTGTAGCACTTCAGCTGCCCGCTAACGATATGCTTTTTAACTATATTGGGTTGACTGGAAGAGATCTCTGTCAGAGATAAGTCCACCCTTGCTCACAATATTTATAAATTCATTAACAATGTAATTTACAATTTACAAATAGCTGAGAATTATACAGCTAATAGCTGGCATTCTATTTTTGTATTTTGCAATGCATGCTGCAACTTTGTTTCCGCAGTGAGTTTTCGTTTTTCTCTTGGGATTGGAATATTTTAACTTTTGAACTTTCATTCTTTTTAAGAGATTATATTTTATTTAAAAGACCGCGTTACTTACCGAGTTTTAAAAAACATAAGACACTTTCCTGCAGTAAAAAGCATTCTATGATCATGGTTCTAAGTTCCATCACATTAAATGTTTCAATTCGTTTATTACTTTGTGCGAGATATAGTTAGTCATAGTTTTATTATATGTACTGTTAGTTTACCAATCATAGCAGTTACATCCGATACGTAGCTGGGTCCGTTTAGGTCGTTTGTTTGAACAGTTTCTTCATTTCCTTCAGTAGAGTTTGCTTTTTTGTATCTCAACGCGGCACTGACACCAAGTCCGAAGTACGCTCCAAACGTGTGTATTCCTATAGAGCCGCCAACATCCGCTGCCTAAAATTATTACCATAATGCTAATATGAAGGTTGTTACATATTTTTAAAAGATAAGATAGGAATAAGTATGTACATCTACAATAAAAAGTAAAAAGAAGTAAGAAAAGTAGGTAAAGGCTCATGATACTTAAATTGTTTTAAATATTAATAACTAGTTTTTTTGGGCTGACTTTGCACGGGTAGATAGAATTTTTTAAAATAATATATAGCTTATGTCATTCGCTGATAATGTAGCTTTCTATAGGCGTAAAATTTTGTAAAATTGGTTGAATAGTCTTTGAGTTTATTCATTATATAAAGAAACAATAAAGTATTTCCTAATATATTAATTGTTATATTAATTAACTGAAGTAATAAATATTTTGGAATCTTTTTTTTTATTAATATACCATTTACAATACTTTAATTTTTGAGTTTGTCCTTATCTGTAGCTGAAGCTTTACTAGTAGTTTTAGTAATCCACTAGCTGTATTCAGTATTAAACATATAACTCCGATACATACAATAAAGACTTTTAAATCACTTAATAATAAATTAAAACGAAGATCTTTGGGATATATCTGTTAAAATATTTGATAGTATAATTGAAACTATTGCGCTGTCTCTTGGTGTTATTTGACGGCTAGTTTCCTAATTATAATGAAATTTTGTAATTTTACTTTAAAAATTAAATAATAAAATTTTTTTCATTAACCTCATTATGTAAACATATGTATATATACGTTAAAACGCGATCAAAAACTGCTCTACTCTTTGAACCGCTCTGTGTGAACGATGAGTTATATATTTGATATTCAGCTGCAGCGAGCTTGAGCTCACTTCATACAATCAAGTGAGCTCAAACTCAAAATTAGTTTACACCAAATTTTCTTGTTGCACTATTATCAAACCAGTTCAAGGGTACATTGTTATTGCAGTATTAGCTAAATATGACCGGAATATATTCATTGATCGGGATGAAAAGCAGACTAAATATATCCATCTAATATATCATCCATTTCATCCCCCGTGTATAGGAAATTTCATATTGATAAATGATTAAAACAACAAACGACGTTGCAAATTAAACCAATCTTGTAGAAAAACAAAAGTGAAAAAGTACCTTAAAAACGTCTGACAGCAACCAAAGATTCAAACAGGCTACTGCGGTCTCAACGATAGCAATAAAAAGCAATTGTATCCCACTTGCAATGCCAAGCAGGGCTCCAAATGTAATAAGTATAGTGGCCGCCATGATGTCGGCTTCTAAAATGACAATGATAGCTAATGTAATCGATAAATATATAAAATAATAAAAGGTGTGGTATGTATCTGTATTTTCACCAGAGGGCGCTTTTATATAGAAGTCCCTTGCATACTATTCCAAACTACATATTTTCCTATCATTAAGTAACTGTATTTGTATGTCATATTTCGACATGAAAAGGTAAAAATGGCGGTGAAATTACAGATACCTTAGAATTTAGGAATAGCAACAGATGGATACGTTTTAATGAAATAACTACAAGAGCGAGCCTGACCTTATGATTAAGGCTTACGAATTGATCCCAAAACTAGTCAATCCTTCTTTAATTTAATTACAAGTAAATTTTACCGGTAGTTATTACGTTAAAATATAATGTGTGTTAATGAAACATTAAACAATAAAAGATGGATATTAGACAAAACGCACTCAAGCAAGAAACCCACACAATATATCTAAGAAATGTCGTATTTAATTTTACAATAATAACATGGTATTTTACTTAACTAAACCTACGTATGGCTGGTTTTACTTAATTAATTTTTCCAAGTTCTTTGTATTAATATTATTTAAAGAAACAGATTTCTTTTCTTTTAACATTTTTCCCAATAAATCATTGTTAATTTTTCGATGTTATTGAGATACATTATCCTCTTGTGGCGGATATGTATCTTCATCGATGTTATTATTGAATTTTGTACTTGTCTAATTTTCTTTGAGAGAGAACAAAAAGTGGAATTTTTGTTAATACAACTTGAAAGACTTGATAATGAGAGTTCTGGAAACCAATAATTTTATATTTGAATGAAGAATCACGAATTCCATTTCTGATTCATTTCTTTCTATTTTCGTAATGTTAGGTATTTTTTTTTTAAATTTTTTTATTAGCCATTTCTCGCTGGGGTTTTTATATCAATTAGAATAAAGAGTAATTTTCTTCATATTAGTCTAGGCTCGTCAATCTGTGTACTTATTGTGATTAAATTAAATTGTGACAAGTTGTTGAAGCGAGACTAAATAAATACCTCTACATTTTTTTAATTTTTACATTTACGTTAATGTTGTATTAGTAAGTTTATTTATAAATCGTATTATCATCAACATTTCATCAGCTTTTAACTGTCCACTGCTGAATGTAAGCTTCCCCCTAGGGAGGGCTGTGCCAGTAGTTGCCACGCTTGGCAGGCGGATTGGCGATCGCAGTTAGGCTTTGGAGATGTTTTAAGCGGGACGCTGCTGCCCATCCCTCGCCTCTTACAACACCCACGTTAAAGGAAGGGGTGTACTATTCTACGTCAGGACCACACGGGATATAGGATAAATCGTATCGTAGGTATTTATTTATAGACAATTCTATTCTTACTAGTATGTAAAGTTTTACCAAAACCGTGTTTTGTGTGGTAACGTAATATCACTCCTATTATCCCCAGAATATAGTATAAAGCGACAAATTGTTTATATATATTATATATATATACAATTATATATATATATATATATATATATATATATATATATATATATATATATATATATATATATATATATATATATATATATATATATATATATATATATATATATATATATATATATATATATATATATATATATTAAATAAAACTTGAAATAAAAGCCTGTATATATTACATCGCTTAGCAAGCTCCGTAGCGTTAGGTTCATTTACTTTTCTTATTAAGATGATTCGTAACCAGTAATGAAATGTGTCGAAGTAATATCAATATATTTGACAAGTACCGAGCAAGGACTTCTTGGTAATCCAGATGATATTGTTCTCCATGTAATAGAATGACTGGCACAGCAGGGCCCACTGCACGACCAGGGCGGCGAGTAGCCAGTTGAACCCTAGAGCGCTGTAGCTGTATTTCTTGAGAAACGTCATAAGGTAACCGAAGCCGATGAATATCATAACATGGGTGCCTTCGAACCCTGGAATAAATGGAAGAGATATTACTAAATATTTTATTCGTAAGTATTAATATATAAATACTATATTACTATGTATGTTTATTTTATGAATGTTTGTATGTATGTAATTACCATCTTATACTAACATATAAATAATTTTTGTTTTTTTTTAAAACGCCATTTATATGACTGACAATAATTAGTAGTACCGCATTCGAGTATTCTGACACTTCCCTATGGTAGACTGGGAGAGAATGCTTTCAGCATTAAGTCCGCCATGTACACATATTTGTACTAATGAATGAATAAATAAATAAATAAATACCCCTGCCTACTTAATGATAGTTTATGTAGTAATTGTAGTATCAAGTTTTAATTATAGATAATGAACTGTATAGCTAGTTAGCTTTATAACTAATTCGGTTTCCCTTCACAATTGTATCAATTTCACTGAAAATTGATAGTCTCGTCTTATTAATTGAGCTGACAGTAGGCAAATATTCATGAAGTATTCCACTCCGTCGACAATTAACAATCATTAATTGTACGAGGTTTGTCCGGAAAGTACGTATAAAAGTTTTTTAAAAATTTTATTTTACAATTATTCAGGTAAATCAATTTTATCCCCTTCAAAGTACTCCCCCTGTGACATAATGCACTTGTGCCAACGCCGTTTCCACTGTGAGAAGGCTCCTTGAAAGTCCTCTGGTTGTAGGTTTCTCAGCTGCCCCGTCGTAGCTTTTTTTATCTCATTTATGTCCCCCAAATGCCGCCCCCGAAGTACCAATTTGGTTTTTGGGAACAAGAAGAAGTCACACGGGGCCAAATCCGGCGAATAGGGGGGTGTTCGGTCACCGTAATGGAATTTTTACTCAAAAACTCACGGACAACAAGAGAGGTGTGGGCAGGGGCATTGTCGTGGTGAAGAATCCAACGCCCCTCTCGCGCCAATTCTGGACGAACTCGTGCCACACGAGCTTTGAGGCGTCTGAGCACATCGACGTAGAATTTTCCATCAACTGTCTGGCCTGGAGGGACGAATTCTTGATGGACAATCCCCCGAACATCGAAAAAAACAATCAACATTGTCTCGGCCCTCTCTGAATCTTTTTAGCCACTTGTGGACGGTTGGTTCCTTCACAGCATCATCCCCATAAACTGTTCTGAGATCGGCAAAAATTTCACGGCCATTCTTGCCGAGTTTCGAGAGAAACTTGATTACGACGCGCTGCTCTTCAACGGAAGCGGGCTCCATGCCGACGGGGTTTCGTTAAGAGGTAACTTCACAGATGGCGTGACAAGCCAGTTCGCACCGCACGGCGGTCAGACCAGAACTGAAGCATTGTTAGGGACATAAGGAAGGGGTCCTGCGCTTACCTGGCCTCCCCACTCCTCTTTCTCGCATTCCAGAACACTTTTATACGAACTTTCCGGACAGACCTCGTATAGTTAATTTACTAAACAGCAATCCAAACACTTGGGTCGCATCCAGAAATGGCAATTATTTGAATTTGTAGAGTTGAAATGAATAAAAAAACAAAAAGTTTTGCGTACTCCACAAAAACAACAGCGAATTTTAACAGCATAAAATTTAATACAGAACCGACTCAGAAGGCACATCAATCGATGGCAAATAGAATTATGAAAATGGTCTCAGAATGTGTGAGCAAAGTTTTTGTTCATTTTGTTTATTTATATTGATGGTGTTGGTATCATATTAGTTTTGTTACGATAAAGTTTACTTATATCTATAATGTTTTTATACAATAATTTAACACATCGTACAAATTCTCAATAATATTGCTAGGAGCTTTCATACGAACATTTCATTTAATATGTTTGTTATTTTAGGATATCAAATGAAAAATTGCAAATGAAATTGCTCAATTCATTGGGTCTTCCACAGAATGGGGCCGACGGGAATAATCACATGAGATAGAATGTGGTATTTGCTATGGACAGTCGACATAATGCTGTTTTTAACTTTTTTATCGCTACTTTCAGAAATATGTGCAACCGGCATTTCGCACTATGTTATTTCTACTACGTATTTATTTATTTATTATTACCTGTAGTTTACAGGTGATCAAACTGCAACGCACTACAGATAATTACAATTTGTACGTACATGTCAAGTTTTTTTTTTATACAACTTGGAATGGCGGCCGGCCCACCTGATGAAAAGTGCTAACCGTCGCCTATAGACATGAGCAGTACCATGGACATAATAGAGTATACTGTTTCGCCCATGATACCCCCCATGCGTTGCCATTCCTGAGGACTCAGATGTTATTCCTCTGTATTCAGTAAATTCACGCCATATCCCGCCCTTCAAACCGAAACACAGCCATGCAAACACAACTGCATCACGGTAGAAATACGAATGGGACAGAGGTACCCAAGCAATCGACTTTTGTACAAAATTTCCCTCTGGTTCAATAAATAATAAATTTTTTACAATAAATAATAGTAATAATTAACTATAAAAGATTACGATTATATTCAATTTTCATAAAATGTCAATTCTGTAATTATTTCCACTGTAGTAAAAGGAAAACAATAATAATATATAATACAATGTCAATATCAATTATAACTGAAAATGTCAATATATACATTAGAGCAAACAGAGATATATCATAGAGAATCCAGAATCTATAAGCTGCATCAACCAATTTTTCTAGCTCATCCGCGTAAATGTCAACATCGTCGTACCGAGCGAGCATATCCCCAATCAAGTGCAATGCACGATTCGTGGGTGCATGAGCTGCATGTCTTGTACGGGCAAGTGGTTTGTGTAGCAATCTGGGTTGCCGACGAGGGGCTACCATACCCGAAATATCCTGTGGGATACGAGTAGGCACCAATATGGGATTATAGGATGAACAGATTTTATGGTATGTATTAATTGGTGTTTACCTCTGCCTCGCTGGCATCACAGTGTACGAAGCCCTAGTTGTTTTGCATTTGCTAGTGAATAGTTAAGTCAAGATGACAACAATAATGAATACTAACACCGGCAGCACACCTGCAATGCCGTAAGTGTTGTGGGTGACCATGGGCGGCGGTAGTCACTTACCATCAGGTGAGCTGCATGCTCGTTTGCCCCCTGTGTTGTAAAAAAAAACACTGTATGTACCCATCAGTATTCACGCCCTGCCAGTGAATACTGGGAGCACAGGCAGGGTTACCCTTTTTCTTTTTACCGTCTGGAAAATGCTTTATGCAGACCCATACACCTTGTGGGAGGTGAATGGGTACTGTGGGAATCTCCCCGTAAGGTGGGGGTGTACCCACCAAAAACCAGACGATATACCCTCGAGGTGCCATATGTCGGAGACATGGGTTCGCTTTCGCACTCACCACATCTCTGACGGCAGCGGCCCGCCCCCTGATGGTAAGAGCAGGTCTCCTCTCTCAAGATAGGGTGGATGAGGCAGGGTTACCCTGATCAGTCATTAAAAAATATATTGTTGATTGGCGACAGAATCACGAGAGCGGTAGTGGAAGCGCCGACGATCTTTGTACAAAGTCTATCAAGCTAAATCAGGTAATTGATTTTGTGACAGTTATAAAAGAAAAATGGACGAATGGAAATATAAAGGTCATTCAAAGTTATTCCATGGAATATTTTTTACGACAATTTCTCGGTCACGTCTCACCAGGAGCTGAGGAGGCCACTTGTAATCAATCAATGTCTACCGAGATGGTAAGCGCAATTCAATTACGTAGAAATTAATCGAACGAATGTCCATCAATGAATCTTAACTTATCTCTTAACTTTAGTAAACTGAATGTAATTTCAAGAGTGTACCAAATGATCACTCTAAATTTAGCCCCTTCCTAACTTATAAGGGTTAAGTAATATAAAATCGATCCGAATATTTACTAAAGGACAGTACTTCTTCCGCCATCGTCGTTTGATACGTTTACAGACGGCGGGCAATAATGGAGGTGTAACACCTTTATTTCTAAGCATGTAGTAAACCATGGGTGTCACTGTGTATTCTGTAATGTGCATCTAGCTCTTCATGTCTAGAGGCGATGGTTATTACTTTTTGTTAACAGTGCTATTAACTTGTTTATCATTTACATACATATCTGTCACGCCCGTCTCCCATTAGGGTAGGCAGAAACAATGGAACGCCAACTCTTTTAATCTCTCCAACAACAACCTTTCTTGCAATAAAAAAAAAATAGTTTTAATAAACTTTTATTCTATTGTTATATAATAAAGAAATGAGATAAAAATATCTGCAAAGCAAAGCAGAAAAAAGACATATGCACCATTTATATCGGTGTCCGTGGGCCGTATCGATATTGGTTGGATTAATATTAATGTATTATACAAGGATTATACGTATTCGGCGATTCATCCATTTATTATTTCGTTCCTTTTAATAACCTCTAGGCTGATGAAATTACTTTGTGCGTCTATCAAAAGAGATATATCCCAGTAATAAAGGATGATTGTTCTGCGTAAGCCGGGGCGCGGGCCACGGCGCGGCGCGGCGGGGCCGTATCGATAACAATGATCGCCGTCGACGGATCTGTGCACTGAGAACCTAGCGCTCAGCGTCCAGCGTCCAGCGGCCAGCGACCAGCGACCGGCGCCGCCAACAGACAGCTGAGATATTTATGAATTGTGTCATCTACTGTTATTCAAATTTAAACTTAATAAACCTTCTCTTAAATTAAAAAATCTAGTGTAACAAGTACGTTTTGCTACACAAACATTAGCAGCTTTACTCTTCATTAAGTATACAAATTTATGACGAGATTGTTTGTAGACGCATAGGTTAAAAATATTTGAATTTAGAATGCTCAAAACTGTGTCTATAATTTAATTATGCTTCGTACCAAGCAGTGTTTATTTTTTCAAACAGATCAAAATGGCGGTTAAGATCTTTACAAAATTAATACGAAACGCACACGGGAGTAAATACTATTGAGGTACATAGTACAGTACGAATAATACGATACATATTTTCGCTTTTTGTATTCATCTGGAAATACAACATTTTATACGATTCCATAAATAGATAAATTTCTCGAAATTCCCACAAGAAAAAATTATGTATAATGGATGACAATAATCTAGTTGTAAAGTTCTCAAAAAAAAATAAGATATATAAAGGAATGTAGATACATTGTGATTATTAAATTTTGATATGTTGTTTCTTTACGTACAATTTACTGGCATTCTGTGTTCTTCCCGTGAAGTTTTCATACATAAATTATGCAGGTTAATGGTTGAAAACGAATAATGAGTATTTTTATTATGAATTTATAAATATTATGATATATAAATGTGAAATTGAGATTGTTTGCTGAGCTATTGGCTCCTTAATGGTTCATCAACCAATTGTTATGAAATTTTGTATACACAAAGTATTTGGAATAAAGAAGGTTTTAGGCTTCTTTTTTATTGACTTAGATTAATAAATATGTCACAGTCACGTGGACGAAGTCGCGAATAAAAACTAGAGAAATTAGAATGCTGCATACGCCATTACTTATTCTATCAATCTAACATTATATCAATATTCTGTAACTATATTTCTTACAAATTATATTAATTTTTTTTTACAACACAGGGGGCAAACGAGCATGCGATTCACCTGATGATAAGTGACTACTGCCGTCAATGGTCACCTACAACACCAACGGCATTGCAGGTGTGCTGTTGGCCTTTTAAAAGGGAATATGCTCTTTTCTTGAAGGTTACGAATTTGATTAAGACTCAGAATTTCTTTTCATAAATTGACTCCATCGAGAAACATTTCCGGGACATTATTTATCTAAAACAACGCACCAGTCACTGCATCATCATGTTCGAGTTACCTCGGATAATGTATCGAAAGGCCTAAACTGTGGAGAAAACATAGGCCGCTCAATTTGTATGCGATAAAACGTTCCGGTTTCATGGATGGAAGCTCTAATTATGTTTCAGCCTTGCTTAGCGATTAGAGCAAAACCCTCGCCATATATTTTAGTGGTGAGAACCTGAAGCTACAAATTAGAATTAGTTTCAATAAACCGAATGCCTGTTAAACCTATAGCTGTGGCTGACCGCCAACATCGCATATATAGTTATAATTACGCACCCCTCGCGTCCGTAGATAATCACCACATGAATAGAATAGAAATAATTTATATTCATACACAAATAAAAGGTATATTTTATGATATTACAGTGAGGTTTGAATATTGTTATCGGGCGAGAGACTTCCAAAAAATCAGTTTCAAAAAGTACTCTTTTCTTAAATAGGTTATTTCAATTCAGGTAACTTAGCAATTTGTTAGGATATAATTACTGTAATTAATATACTGCGGGAGAAATACGCACACATTAAATTATTTATATAACAGTGTGTAGACTGAAAGACGATGTAATGACAAAAATCGTAAAGGGAATGCTGCTGCGTTGGTTTATCCATTTGGAGAGGATGGATGGAATAAGGATTACGAAAGAGATTTATTGAGCAAGAATGAATGGAAATGTCAGTAGGGGCCGCTCTAGACGGACGTATGTCGACCAAATAGGCGACGTGCTGAAGAAGGGCCAAATTAAAAGTGCCCGTAACCGGCGAGCGTGTATGAAAAGATTGATGAATGTGGAAGAAGCGAAAGAGGTTTGTTTGAATCGAAGCATTTGGCGTTCCATTGCTTCTGCCTACCCTAATGGGAGACAGGTGTGACAGATATGTATGTATGTAAATTATTTAATCATTAAAGTATTGTGAAAAATTACTCCGATTTATAGATTCCAAAAGGAGTAAGTTTTAATTTGGTCTCCTTTAAAAACTTCAGTATGGAAAAATATTACCAATTAAATCATAAAACCAATTATAACGTGCGTGCACACACTTCGTCTTTTATCAACGTTTGTCGTATCTCTTTTTGTCCCTTTCGCTCCATACCTCTTATTCACTTCTTGCCTAGTTTCATTTCACGCATCTTTCTATCATTCAATTCCTATATTTATTTAAATAACTTATTGACAAAAAGAAAATGTAGGCAAAAGGCAATGATAGTAGGATCGTGCTATTGTGGTTTAGTCTTAGTACATTTGTCACGATAAGGCACCTGACCTATTATTCCTCACTAGTATTAATATAAGTAAGCCAAAAACCAATAGTGCAGGCGGGGCTTACAATTATGTCTTCAGAAAAAAAATTAATACAGTTTACGAACAGCTTCGGTGCGGGAATTAAGTTTAGAGAGTTGAGGTATACAAGTGTGACGTCCACGGTGTGGTTTGTGTTTAGATGCGACACTTTCATTAGATGGCCGTCAGTTTGCTTGGTATTGTAAGTACAATAAATCTACCAGCTAAATTAAATTGATTGAAATATCATTTACGCAGCGGACCTGTAAAGTTGCAGGCCCAACCTCCGATGGAGGTTAATTCCTGCGGGATTGACCCGTTTAAACCTGACCTCTGTATTTGAATCATTGATTTTTAAACGCTTCACAAACTCCTGATATTGGTTCCGCAAACGATTACATATTAGGTACCTACCTACAACCTACATTATTTCTTAGTGGCATTATTAAATTTTTACTTTGATCAAATTTGCTAAGCGAAAGATTACAATGTATACTTGTATAGTAACAATATCAAACACTATTATACTGATCTCTCGCTCTGACTTCGCACGAGTGCATGAACTCAAACTTCCATAAAACATATCTAAGCGACAGTGAATAACAAATTAAAATTGGTTGTGTAGTTTGAAGCGTTTTATATGTTAAAGAAGTAGGCAAGCAAAGGACCATACAAACGTGGACGGCGATTTTATTTTATACTATTTAAAAAGTAGGTGTCATCAGTTCAAGAAAAGGTAAACAGGCAGGCAAAGCTAGAAGTAAAAAAATTGACAAATAAGTTTTTTTAATTTAATCCGCCATTTTGTGGCAGCAGCCATTTCATGCAGAGATATTATATCGTAGTAGGTAGATATATCATTAAATTCCCAAGACGAGCAACATTTTTACAGTCACAACAATATTGGCCTTGCATACATTGTTTGCGGCGTCATTATATTAATTGGATACGCTAATTATTACAATTGGCGACACTCGTAACTTAATCCTGTATTGCGTTTGTTGACGCAATTCGTCTCCAGAGTAATCAAACCAATTAGTTGTTTTGCCGGAGTTACACTTGACTACACATGTAGAAATATTATAATCCCAGACTGCAAGTTTGTTGAACACACATAGACCATACATACGAATATTTACAAGAGGGAGACTTCGTACAAAAGTCATTGCTTTGGATATCTCTTGTTTGCATGATATGTTTCGGTTCGAAGTGCCTGATATGACAGTGAAGCTACAGGATATGGAGGCATAATTATAACTTTAAAAATATTATTAAAATGTGAAGGTTTGTACAGATATTTGTGAGTATGTTTTTAAACTAATCAGTCAAAATCATAGTTGAATGGAATTTGAAATATTAAGAAAAGGAGATCATGTTCTAGATATTCTAACATACATTACTTTTTACCATTATTAATGTATGTAGTTGCGGAACATAACTAGTTTATATGGATTTATTTTATTAAAGAAAGTGGATTTCAGATTTTTATGGAAATAAAGGAACAAGAGTCAAAATTATAGACTGTTCACCAAAAACCAAGCTGTTCAAAAATTTGATCCATCGTGAGCGGGCTCGCTGAGGAGGTCGTTTGGAAAATGTCAATTAAATATTTTTGATTAAATGGCTCTTTAGCGAGATAAAGAGACCTTCCCCCTTTCCAGGTCTGTGCAAAAGTTTATCCTTCCTTTAACTTTTAACTATCTTTGCCATTTTCCTTTTAATTAAGTAGGTACTTGCGTTGTTACGGGTCCCTATTAATGGACGCCCAATGCCCACTTGGTCAGTTTTTAACCGACTTAAAAAAGAAGATTATGTTTATATTCTTGATACTCCTGCTGATTTTGATCTGATTACGATCATTTTTTGTTAAAATAGAAGTATTGCATTAAATTCTTTTCGTAGAATATAGTTTTAAATTATTTCATTTAGTTTTAAAGATATTTATAAAGTATAGATAAATACGAGATTTAAATTCATAAAAATATATTTTGTGTAATATTTTCATATACCTTGAATTTGTTTTTCAAATTTATGTTTGCATATTTCTCTTGCGTCGTGTTTCGGAGTCAGAGGCCTTCGTGTCAGCAGAGGTCACCCTCACCCGAGTAGTAGTAGATTTACTTACCTCTAACATTAACGTCTTTATCCAGCCCGTATCTTGTGAATACGAAGAATAGGACCATAAGTATAAGTTGAAACACCATCAGCGGCACATACTTCATTGCGCTAAGTTTTAACACCATTCTAATGGCTCGGATCTGTAGCAAAGAGATAAAAATATTAAAATTCAGCAGCTTAGTGTGATAGCATCCCCATTAAAATGTTCTTTTGGTTTGCGCAAATTTAATTTGTTCTCGATTTTCATATAATTTAATAAACTTTCATATCCTACTTCATCCCTTAAGGGATGAATTATGATTCTTCAAAAGCCAATAAATATATTAACGTTTGTTTTGAATCAAGAATCTAATTCAAAAATTTCACGTGTCTAACTTTTAAAGTAACGAAATTCCATACAAATTGTCTACTCCCATTTTATCTTCTTTGAGATTAAATTTGTAAAATACGTTTTTTTTATTGTTCACCTACGTTACATCAAGGATCTATCTGCAAAATTTCATGATTTTAGATTCAGCGCTTTTGGCTGTACTTTGATATATATGTCAGTCTGTCAATGAGCATGCTCTTTTATATATACACTCGTAAATGCTGCACTAATTTATACTAATGGATGAGTATTGTTTATAATAGATTAATAAGTGTTCCAAATTTCACTCTCTTCTTCCAAAATTAGAAGTTTGGAAGTTTTAGTTTCAATTTTGAATTTTAAAGCTTCCTATACAATTTATAAGGTATTTAGCTAATTAAAATTGTCATAATTATGATAGTTAATCGAGTACTGTTAATAGAATCTTAATTACTTATTAACTGCTATCGAGACATCGTAATCGAAATTAATTAGGTAAATTAGTAAAACATAACGAAACACCATTAAGACATTTTTTTCGAAAACATGATCATATTGTTACAATAAAATTTACTATTCAATAAACAACAAAGAAAAGTTCTTGAATGGTGACCCAGTACGGGTAAACGCAGTGTAGGACGACTCCCCATTAGATGGAGTGACGACCTCAAATGCAATGATGAGAGTCAGTGGATGCAGGTGGCTTAGGAGAGTTCCTTATGGCAGTCTACGAGGGAGGTCTATGATCAGCAGTGGACAGATAATGGCTGAGATGATGATGATTAAATTAACAATATCTTTACATTTTTCCTGATTGTCACTTTATGAAATGAAGCTTGATCTGCCTAATAAATGTTATGTTATTATTATTAGTTGAAATTTTATGGCTAATTTGGAAGATTGTAGAATTTCTGGCAATACTGGTGGTCAATCTTCGAGTGTTTTTTTTTTTACTGGGTGATAATGAAATGGTAACCCCGCCTGCGTTATCGGTATACACTGGCGGGGCACCAGTGAGGGATGATAGGTGAGGATGAAACAGGTCAGTTGGTCTATAGTGACGAATTCATAAAGAACTAATCAAAATGGTTTCCAGCGGGAACCGTGTGGAGGTCGACCTGATAGGGTATATTGCTAGCTATGGGGAAGTTACATCCCCAATACTAACAATTCCTTTCCCCCCCTAATCTCCGAGTGTTGGCAATCACACAAATACTAATGGTAGCGGAATTAAATAAAATTATTCTAGTCAAATAACTAATGATATGGACTTCTGCAAGATAACACACCTAGTGCAGTAAAATAAATGTTATGATTCAAACAGTTTTTTAATTGAGTCTTTTTTTTATGAGTGAAAATGGTATGGTAGCCCCGCCTGCGCTAATGGAATACGCTGGCGGAGCACCAGTGAAGGGTGATCGATGAGAATGAAAACAGGCCAGTTAGCCCATCATGATAAATTCATCAGGAATTAACCATGATAGTTTCCAGTGGGAACCGTGAGAAGGTCGACCTGGTTGGTTATATTGCTAGCAATGGGATTCTCAGTCTCCATTACTAACAATCCCTTTCCCCCTTTTAATTGGGTCAGCTACTCCAATTCAATTATCAAAGTTTTCTTGAACTCCTTTTACTCGTATTTACATATTAATATAACAAACAGACAAGTAACAACTTGAAAGTCTGCATAAAACAATACTTAAGGAGTACAAACGCCTGGTAGTGCTTTATTTTTTATTAGTACTTCAAATCACTACATAGTATAGAACAAAGTCGCTGTCGCTGTTTGTCCGTCCCTATGTATGCTTATATCTTTAAAACTACGCAACGGATTTTGATGCGGTCTTTTTTAATAGATAGACTGCTTCGAAAGAAAGGTTTGTATGTATAATACATGCACAATATTGTAAAGAAACACTGATAATTTTAGAGGTTTCAAATGTGATGTGAGATAATGTGCACTCGTGCGAAGCCGGGGCGGGTCGTTAGTTATAAATAAATACCACTTTCTTTGAAATATCGACCGTACGTGCGTCGCAGTATATTTTTAATTATAATCTTAACTGATATAATTAAACGGTCATTCCCATGTCGATTGGCAGTTTCCTTATTAAACACCATGACCTAATTTTTAGCCAACCGTAAAATGTAATAGTGATGAGTTTGCGTGTTGAGCTGTTTATTTTAAATATTATGGTGGTAAATAAATATACATGGGGGGGGGGGAAGGGATCGTTAGTAATGCGGGCTACCAGTCCCATTGCTAGCAATACACCCTGTCAGGTCGACCTCCACGCGGTTCCTCCTGGAAACCGTCGTGCAGAGTTCCAGGTGTATTCATCACGATGGTCATTATTCACCTATCATCCCTCACTGGTGACCCCCAGGGTATACCGTTAGCACAGGCAGGGTTACCATTCCATTAATCATGCATTAAAAAAATATATATATACAGGTCCGTCTGATAGTAAACAGTTACCGTCGTTTATTACGCCTGCATTCTATTGTCCGCATCAGCAGAAATGTCGTTTGCAAGCTACCGACATCGTAGAAAATTTGCGTTAGGTAGAAACAAACTAACAAGTAGTCGTATATTTGAAAAAATAGTAATATTATAGACGTAATTCTTTTATCGGCCTTTATTCATAAAAATGACACACCTCTCATAAACCTTTTTAGTTTTTGAAGTGTGTTATCCTTTACTTTTGCACTAATTTCTCAATTTGAAAGACAGTGACAAAGCATCTCTGATAGTTAAATACTCTAATGGTTTTTTACGAATAAGGAGGTTTTTTTTTAATGAATGATAATGATATGGTAACCCCGCCTGCGCTAACAGTATACGCTCGAGGGGCACCAGTGAGGGATGATAGGTGAGGATGAAAAGACAGGCCAGTTAGCCCATTGTGATAAATACACCTAAGTGTACGGCACGATGGTTTCCAGGGGGAACCACGGGGAGGTCGACCTGTAAGGGTATATTGTTAGCAATGGGACTGATAATCCGCATTACTAACAATCCCTTTTCCCCCGAATAAGGAGGTTAGTTACTATGGCCAGCAGTCGCATTATAAACTTGTAAAAACCCAATCAAGTTCCAGGCAATTCACTTTATAGTCCTAAACTGGCTTGTTCTTTTTCGTATTATGACGTATAAAAAACGAACCGACTTTTACCTGGTTAATGTCTACGGCTGGTTATTCATTTACACTCGATTCGTTTTGAAACAACATTTAGAATTTTACGGTAAGTTACGGTTTTGAAGAATGCGTTAATTCTTGTAATTTATGAACTAATATAATTATATAATATAATATTACTACATATATACTTATAATAATGCAAACGCGGAAGTATAAAAGTTATTAATTAACATCTGTCAGCCATTCACAGTATAGTACACCTACTGTATTGTCCTGATTGCCCTACTACCTGTTCTCTGTAGGATTTAATGGACGCTATACAAAACATTTATTACCTTGCTATCAACTCGCAAAGAAAAGAAGAAAAACTGTATAATGTATAATAGACTGTAGTCCGTTCTTAGGTGTCGTTTGACCTGATGTTCGCGGGCGTTGTACTGCCATCGACAGGGAGTTCAACTTTATACTTCACACCGTCGCTTACAACACGAGATGTGCTTCCTTTTGCAAATATTCAAGTATGAAATAAGGTCCCTGCCGACGTTTATTTTTATACAACTTAGAATGGCAAACGAGCTGACGGCCCACCTGATGGAAAGTGGTAACCGTCGCCTATAGCCAACCATGGACATAACAGAGTTTTTCGCACTCAATTCCTGAAACGATTATTCATAAATATATAAAAAGGGGTACAGAGTTTTTACAGGATAGAAAAAATATTATTCCAAGCGGCCACAGGCTACGGCATAGAATGACCCACCTCTTCTTTTTCGGTGGGTGTCGTGAGAGGCGACTAAGGGAGCTTAACGGTCGGGTTATGGGCAGCGGCGTCCGTCTTAAAACATCACCAAAGCCTAATTGCGGTTGCCAACTCGCCTACTAAGCGTGGTCACTACTTATGGACTAGGCTTATGTTCAGCAGTGGATAGTTAACTCCTGATATGATGATGATGAGAGGCTATGGAAACCGTTCACGATCAAGCAGGCTCTGGGCATCACCTCATTATTACTACATAGTACAAAACAAAGTCGCTGTCGCTGTCTGTCCGTCCCTATGTATGCTTAAATATTTAAAACTACACAACGGATTTTGAAGCGGTTTTTCTAATAGATAGAGTGATTCAAGAGGAAGGTTTATATGTATAATACATGCGTAATATTGTAGAGAAACATTGATAAATTTAGAGGTTTCTAATGTGATGTCGTAAATAAACACATTTTTTGCGCTTACATTGCAAGCGCGAATAAATAAATAAAAATAATGTACTACAGTATTGTACACCTTAAAAAGGTCAACAAAAAAATCTGCGATGGTATATGTCTATCTCTTAAGGATAACCCACAATAACCATTTTATATCCTTTACATTTCATGGGAAAAATGGCTTATTTACGAAGTGATTTTAAGCAATACAGCATTAATGTTTATCCAATTAAGTACCCTAAATACATTGTTCATTTAATATAGATTAATATAACCATTTACAGCATGTAATTAAAATGAATATTTCCGAAGATATTACAGATTTAAAATGCAGGGACATAGTGGTGCGGCATTGAACCCGTGCGAAGCCGGGGCGGGTCGCTAGCTGGTATATAAAAATATTCATTAGGACAAATCAAGTGAGTGTAAAATTCGAAGCGATGCATCATTTTATTATAAAATAGTTGACCCGACAAACGTCTGTCAAAAGCTATTGAAATGTTGAATGGGCAGTTAGGAATAGTTTATAGAGAATAAAGAAAACTTTTATATATTTAAAGAATTTTTTTTCTAATTTTTAACTTTATAAGTATCTGAGATTTCAATGAATATTTGCGAAAAGAAACTTACTGAATTGTCTCAGCCATTCTCAAGTTTTAAGTTTAATAACATATTTACCGATTAATTTTTATTTGTGTGAATTTGTTTTGGCCACATTCCGGCTCTGTCGTCAATGAAATCAAGAAATCAAAATCATTTTATAATCAATTCAAAAATTTTATTCCAATTGAATACCAGCAAGTAATTGAAAAAGGCTCTATTCAATTTTACTCTTTAGATTTCATGTTCAAATATTTATTTAATGCGGACTTTTCATGAAAAATAATAAAAAAAAAATATTCAAATGTTATTAAATTAAAATAATAACAATGAATATCGTACTGAAAAACATTTATATTTTCTCGGTATTGGTAATTTAATAAAATAACATTTAAAAATAATATTTCCTGGGTACACAAAGAAAACTCGTGGATAGCGTTTCCATTGTAGTTGGTTATTGTTTTAAATTGAACTAATACTGAACTGAAATAAATAAATGTTCGTTTCCTATGAATATGTCACAATGTTTATATGCGAGCAGTTTAGTACAAGTTGGTTTGTCGATAAATATCTAATTGTATATGTTAATATTATACTGTCGATAATACGAGCTACACCTACTAACGTGTTTACTTAAATTTTATTGACCAATAAAATGTGGTACGAAGGGAAACTTAATGCTACAGTTATTTTCTGTCAACTTTCAGGATGTGCAGAGAGATTCGATGGCGGTTTAAATAATAAAATAATTTATATTTCAGTGTAATATGGAAAATTATATACATATAAACATAATTTAGGGGGTATGGCAGTGCGAATGCATCAAGACCAGCACAGCTGTACTATGCTTTTCTCGAAATAACTCACGCCACTTTTGAGCCTCTGTTATTGTAGATAAAGCAAAAAGTTAGAATTTTGGGTGATCAAAAGGACATATTATAACTATCTATTTTGCCAATATATCTGATAATTCCACTTTATAATTTTCGAATGATCACTTGTCAAAGTCTTTAGTTATGTCACTGACACTTGCAGATTACTAAAACTCTAAGGTATTTTGAGCAACATCACAAACATTTTTTTTTACATTTTAGTTAGCGTTTAGCCAATAATGGAAGGAAAAAATTAAAAAAAAACCCGAAATTTCATTATTCATTAAACTAAATGAAAAATAATGATTATTAAAAATTAGGCATTCAATTAACGTATCGCGTTTATAGCTGATGGACTTACCCGAAAAAAAGGAGGATGACCTATAAAAAGAAATGAGATCCCATCACAAACATAAAACGAAAAAAAAGGCCAAGTCCAACATCGCAGTTCTTCCTTTACAAAAGTTAAAATCATGTAAAATCAAATCAGTATCATAATATAAAAAGTAATCAACATACGTACATAATACATTGTAATACCAATGAAGTAACGATAGAGATCAAAGGTAATGATCAAAAGATGATGATATATCTAATAAGACATTATTATATACATATATTTATAATATTAGGTGATACATTAACATAGTATTACATATAGAATATATTGAATATAATTATGAAAACAAATAATCAATTACTGTTGCCAATTCTACGTGATTGACAATGATTACTGAGTCTCCACATCCTATTGAAAACATTGTTAATCCCAGTTACGGTAATGAAGGTAATTGGTTAAAATTTCTATTCAAACTTTGTATTGAAATTGATCATTTCAATATCTTATCGACTTTAGCTCCAGTCATTCGCGTTGACGTTTCTGAAGACAAGATAGAACAACACACATAGAGAATTACATTGGCGTACATTGATGCAGTGATTGCATTCGACCGTGTATAGTGTATTCGCTTGTTGGCGTTCACCATAAACAATGGGGTTTTAAATTCGAGTGCGTTTAAAACTTTGAAACAGCTACGTATCTATCTGGAAATATATATTTTCGTACAGGGGATCTGTTTATTAAGAATTAACAAGAAAAATAACTTCACAATTTTTTTTTATAAAAATGGGAACTGAATTGTTTCAAGGGAGCAAAGCCGCAGGCATGGCTAGTTTAATAAATAGAGATTTGAAAAGCACATACCATTTAAATATTACCTTTATGACTTGAACAGTGCAAGTACTTTTATCACATAATAAAACTCCTACCTCACTTTAATTGAATACTTTGTGGAAAAAAAAGGAGAATTCTAAAAGATCAAAGGTACGCTTTAAAGGCAATAACTTTGTTTAAGTGTGAATAATTTTTTATATAAAACTCTGTGGTAAATCTCCGTAAAGCAACATGCGTTCGCGTTTTATGAATGAGCATTAAGTGTAATATATGTGAACACAGACGTGAAGGTGCTGAATTTCCCTATTCAGTAACGTGAAACGGTAACGTTGTATATTCCAAGATAGCATATACATCCTGTATAAATTATTTGCTTATTTTGTAGGAAATACGCGCATAAAGCACGCAGCACCTACGGGCCACAACACCGGTACACCTGTAAATAATTTTAATTTCTGTGGAAATTAATTAATTAATCAGAAGCCGCAAAACGCTGAGGCTTGGCCCCTCCCGCCGTCGTACCTACATAATGAAATCGAGCCGGTTTCATTTCCAGCTATGGATCCTATTAGTTGCCAAGATCTATAAAATTACCGATTCTGTTAAATGTATTTGTTTATACATATACATATATAATAATTCAACAGTACATTATCTCCTTATTCATAAAACTAAAACCTTCTGCGAACCTATTTTAACTAATATAAAAAATAGGTATAAAATATCTATTATATACACACCTTACGTCTATGTACTATAAATATAAAAAATAAGTCCTTATTGTATCGGTGTATTAAGTCTATTTTTATAACAAATTCGTTTTTCTTTGAAAAATATCAAGTTCTGTCGTGAACCCCCCTACCAGTATACCGGTGAAGGATAAAATGTTAAATATTATAAACTGTTTGTTGCAAAGGAATATTTACATGTTAATACGCAGAAATGTGTGTTTACAAGTAGAGTTTTGCATCGCAACAACAAGTTGCTCTCCGAACAAGAACGGCTCTTCATTAGTCACAAAATTAATATGGAATTAACGTGAAAATGTACTTCTTGGATTACAAAAAGAATTGTGACATTGAAATTTGGTTTAAATTTCGATACTCGTCAATACTAATATATTTATTTGATTGTTTGTAATAAACATAAAAATTACTTAGACTTATATAGGTATACACTATAAAAAGTTTTAAATTGATTTTCTAAATTCTTTTACTTACAGAACGCTACATCATCAGCAAGTAATCATCATCATCATCATATCAGCCCTTAACTATCCATTGCTGAACGTAAACCTTCCCTTTGGGGGTTTTGCTAGTAGTTACCACGATTGGCAGGTGGATTGGCAACCGCAGTTAGGCTTTAGAGATGTTTTAAGAGGGACGCTGCTGCCCATCCCTCGCCGTCCCTTAGTGTCTTTTACGACACCCACAGGAAAGGAAGGTGTGGCCTATTCTATGCCGGGACCACACGACCAAGCAAGTAATATAAAGTTATATATTATTTTAGTAAATTACCTTTATATACTATCTACCAGCCAGTGCGAAGCCGGGCCGAATCGTGAGTATTTGTCATATTATCAAAAAAAATAACATGCAGACGAATTGAGAATCTTTTAGTTTTAAAATTTTATTTCAAAATAATAATTTTGAATTAAGTATATGCTGATCATTTTGCATTATATTGGACACAGAAATAGATGGAAGTAATTAATTAAGTATTTACAATCCACAATATCAATTTTAATTTGAAAATTTAGTTTCCGTAAAATTTTATTATAATAATAACAAATACCATACTATCACAATAATTGGTTAATTCTAGCATTAATACACTCGTATCGTGCAATACGCGTGCTAAAACAGCGCACTTACAGCTGTGAACATATTTCATAATATTCCGACGCGAGCTGATTTAAAAAGTTCATTACAGTATTGTATTTCTGGTAAGTATTTATCGGATGCATTGAAATGTTGCTGGGGAACCGTATATTGCAATTTTCTTGATTACCTCGTTGGTGTTTTTAAACGAACAAAATAACTCTTATGTCCCAGTGTAAGTACGTTGAAATCCAAGCTACACAGGAGTCATATTAGGTACCTACTTACGAATACGTATATATAGTTTAAGAGTACTTTTTATACGTATTGGAATATCAAACAAGCTGGCTGCCCCTCTAACGGAATGTTCAAAGGAGGATCCGTTCACTAGAGTAGGTATAGATAAAATGATATTCATTTTTCTATGACTGCAGTTGTGTTTTCTTGAATTTGTTTCGGTTTGAAGGGTAGGATATGGCAGTGAATTTACAGGGTACAGAGGAATAACACCTGAGTCCTCAAGAGCGGAAACGCATAGGGAGTATCATGGGCGAAACAGTATACTCTGTTTTGTTCATGGTACTGCTCATGTCTATAGGCGACGGTTACCATTTTCCATCAGGTGGGCCGTCAGCTTGTTTGCCATTCTAAGTTGCATAAAAAATGTTGCAAACATGGACAGTAGCATGATTATTACAAAAAACACTGAGTGCATTACAAATCTACTTCCGTAACCTGTTATTTCATTGCCGTATCCCACCCTTCATACTGAAACATACGTGTAAAAGAAAGACCCTTGATAGCAAAAATGCGAAGGGAGCAAAGGCGTCCAAGTAGATAATATTTGTACGTCTTTGTACTTTCTCTGGTACTTAGGGACAAAAATAGCAAATAATAATATTATATGAATTCCAAATAATGTTGATATATCGTATAGAAATGTTATTTTTGTCTATTTCATATTTATTGTAGTCACAAGTCTTATAATTGTATATACCTATATTGTTTATCTTTCTTTGTATATTTAGTAGATAATCTTGCTTTTTTTAAGCCTTTTTATTGATACTTGTGATATATATGTCGTGCATAATAAAAGAGAAAGAAATTGCTTTAATAATAAATTTGAGATATTAGTCCGCATACAAAAAATACTTCTGTTTTTTTAGGAAGACACTTCAAAAGGTTTTGTAACATATTATTTTTGTTTCTTTAATTATATTTTGTAATTAGTTATATATTTAGATTATTTAATAGCTATGCTATAAAAGAAAATATATCAGATTTTGAAGTGAATCACTTTAAATGGGCCGCGACTGCTTTTTAATTACTCTTTCATTCACCATTATGAGACTTCAAAAGCAGAAGTTTCTTTGATTTACCAGTATTTTTTTAAAACCAATCTTACTCGATATCTTCGCCAATTTAAATCAAAGTCGTGATATTATTTCTTTTCTAAATCAACTTTTATAATTATCTTCCGCGAGGGTCCCATATTTATTTTATCCCTACTGAAGTTATTATTTTTTGTAAATTAAATTAAATGAAATTAGATATATTTTTTTTATCTTCCTTTTCATGTACAAATTTAAGGTAATTTTTATGTTATAAATATATAATATCTATTATGCAAATTTCATCTCATTATATAGTAAAGTATATTTTCTACTTAATTTTTGAACGACCTGGCATTTTTCCAACGAAATAAAAGGCCAAATGTATCCTTCCTATATGTTAAACAAGACACTATATCATCGTTATAAAAAAATATTTTTTAATTTTACTTCTGGTACAACATTTTGAAAAAACGATGTCACTATAAACAGCTACTATGAGGTGGCTCGTATGTTTTCTTGTCATTGAATCCTTAATAATATTATATATGTAAAATGAGTTTGTTTGTTTGTTATTTCTAGACGTCTATTCAATCATCATATAATTTGGTATAAATGTACTATATAGGGTCGAGAAGGAGATGAGCTACTTTTTAAATCGGTCCATGGAAATATCCCGTTTATATAGACGAAATTATGGCAAGTAGCATATAAAAAAAAAAAAAAAATACCTTATGTGTGTGTGTATATAGTAGGAAGTGTAAGCGGCAAGTCGGGACAAGTACGTAGCACCACTCCCACCGTATCACTGTGAATTGTCGAGCCCCCATAGCAAATTATCAAACAAACATGTTTGTTGCAGCACGAATTAAATCAATCGTCATTTCAGTAAATGGCTGGCCGGCCGAAACGAGAATACGAGCAAATGATATTATGTATCGGTATAACTAAAGCGAATCAGTTAATTCTTTTTTTAACAAGCATCTTTATATAGAAAAAAAGGATATAGCTATAACCAAATTGGTCAAACGGCCAAGTATAGAGTTTTTTTTTTTTTTACAACACAGGGGGCAAACGAGCATGCGGCTCACCTGATGGTAAGTGACTACCGCCGCCCATGGTCACCCACAACACCTACGGCATTGCAGGTGTGCTGCCGGCCTTTTAAAAAGGAATATGCTCTTTGAATGAATAGTTACGTTACTAGTTATCTCTCCCTTATAAATAGTTCGCTATTTTTTATTACAAATAATCACTAGAAAATATAGAAAATTGTTAAATTTCTTTTAAAAATTTACAGAGAATTCTGATGATGCTACACTTCAGCAAGCTACGAAGAGGATACGAACTCTTTTAAAGCTAAAATAAAGTGGCATATATGTCGAGAGAGATATAAGTCACTTTAAAAATCTACGAACTATCATAAATTTAATTTGATCCTTCAATTTACTACTTTAGCTGTAGAGAGTGAGTAATTTTATCGAAACTGTACTTATACAACGGACTGTGCTCAGAGGAATCGTTCAATATGATGCCCACGGCTACTTTCTACCATCGAACAGCTCGCCATCGACAGGGGGATCATCCCCATACCTTAGTGTCACCTCACCTGTTTCACCTCAGTGGTATTAAGAAAAAAAAACATTTTTCACTTTCTTTGCTCACTGGATAATAATGTATTGGTTCAATAACATGTATCTATATTGATATTTACTTAACAAAATTGTAATAATATAACAATATTGCAGTAGTTGTTTATTCTCAGTGGATCTTAAATATTTTATTATGAAGCATAATTTATGATTGGAAATAGTAAATCTAAGTCAAACACAATAAAATTAATATTCTACAATGTTTAAAATAATGTTATTTTAAAATAAGTAAGATAATATTTGGATTATGAATTAGTTTCGAGTTGTTGATTTTATAAATAACTACTACTTCCTTTATAATTTAACCAGAGGGAGACTTTGTACAAAAGTCGATCGCTTGGGTACCTCTGTCCCATTCGTGTTTCTACCGTGAAGCAGTTGTGTTTGCATGGCTGTGTTTCGGTTTGAAGGGTGGGATATGGCGTGAATTTTCTGGGTACAGAGGAATAACACCTGAGTCCTCAGAAATAGAAACGCATGGGGGGTATCATGGGCGAAACAGTATACTCTGTTATGTCCATGGTACTGCTCATTTCTATAGGCGACGGTTACCACTTTCCATTAGGTGGGCCATCAGTTTGTTTGCCATTCTAAGTTGTATAAAAAAAAAGCAGAAGTAGATATAAAGTCAGCCTGTTTTAGTTAGTTTAGAATATTGGAAAAAATGAAGAAATGACATAAATTATAAGTAATTAACTACATACGTGTGTCAAAATTACAAATAAGTTCGTATTTCATGTATAGAGTATACATGAAATACACTGTTATGTCCATGGTACTGCTTATGTCTATAGGTGACGGTTACCACTTTCCATCAGGTGGGCCATCAGCTCGTTTGCCATTCTAAGTCGTATAAACAAAATGTGTTTGCAAAAAAACCTAGTCATCATATGTACCGCTCTAACGTTTTAGAAAAATAAAATCCTTACATCGCGTCAGTCCTTCTGTCCGCATGTCATATGTGTATATATGTATATATATATATATATATATATAAAATTTATCTGCACCATTGCTCACAATCTTTGTAAATTATGAATGTAATAAAGAATATAAAAAAAAAAATACTGTACCTTGTAAAACATGATGGCAAAATAATGTAATACAACTGCAAAAAAAAGAATGTCTCGATGTATTGTTCTTTAAATTCTTCTCTCAATATATAAATAATTCGAGTGATGAATGTAGTAATGAAAAGATTATTTTAACAAAAATATTAAAATGGAACTAAATCAACTATGGAACCAACACCCAGCAGCAGTATTTCTGAACAGATAAAACACTGAAACTTTCAAGAAAGAACGTATTCCTTTCTAAAAGACTTACGATTTCTCTGATAATGCGGGTTCTTATGGGCGGCGACTTATTACTACTATCAGGTGAGTAGTATACTCAGGTGAGTATCATAATAATAAGCCATCAGGTGAGTAGTATACTCACCATCAGGCTGTTGGTGAGTTTTCTCTCTATGTTTAGAATACAAAAATAAGTTACTGTCTAGACATTTAGTAAAAACTATGATATGTCTGCAACATCAGTTTATTTGTAATAAAGCCGCATACACAAGTATACGTTGCATACATTTTCACTAGAAAAAGTAGCCTTGTTTACAAAACTTTGCATGGAAAAAACATTCTGTTATTTGGGACTTATTATATATATATATATATATATATATATATATATATATATATATATATTGGTTATAATAAGTGTCTTATTTAACGCTTTTATTAGCATAAATCGAAACATTTGGACATACTATATCAACAAGTACCTATATTTTGCTCCACAAAATAGCTAATTTAATCATGAAGTTTTTTGTAGAGCAAAATCTGTTTGTTAATTTAATTAACTAAAATAATACAATGTAGACAACCTCAAATGCATTGCAAGGAGTCAGAGGATGCAGGTGGATCAAGACCTGTTACCTATGACAGACTATGAGGAAGGCCTTTGCCCAGCAGTGGACAGATAATGGCCGAGATGATGATGGTGATGGTGACACAACTCTGAGTATTAAATATTTTAAAAATAAAAATAATCTTGTTTTTAATCCATAATCTATAAAAGTTCATAAAATACGAGAACAAGTCAAATAGTATGAAAATTAAATGTTTCTCTCAAATTTAAGCACTTATTAATTATCTGCCAGTATTTAATTGTTTCTTAGTACCTGTAAATACTTAATTACAACATTTTACTTAAGTAGTTTAATTTATTACACGATAACTATAATTCTCTTCAAACAAATTTATTTATTCCAAACACTATTTTGATAACTATTCTAAATATCCAATGATTTAACTCCTATTTTCATGATACCTATAACGTAATAAGTTTTAAAATGACACATTCGTATGCAATTTGATGTATCGAAGAAGTTGTGAGTCCACTTGTTTCTATAGTCATGAAGTACCAGTAGACGTCACAAAATATACTGTGACGCATATTTCTCATATTTTTCTCATTGCGATTCCCGAGGACTATGTTGCTATGCCTCCGTATCCTGTAATTTCATTGCCATATCCATATTGCCACACCTTTGAAACCAAAACACAAAACTTGTGAAAATTGTATTCAATTAATTTGGTATTTCATTTTCAATTTCGTAATGCGAGAACAAACATATACAAAAAAATGTATTAAAACCCCTCATATATTTTATTTTAAAATATCACCCTTTTATACAGCGACTAGTTAGAATTTTATTACATTAATAAGTTTTTATAAGTTTTCAACCATTAAACAAATGAGAATGTGCTCTGAAATGTATGTCTTATTGTATTACCAGCTATAATTCACGCGTGTATATATTTTTCTCTTCACATACATGTATATTTTCACATATGTAAGTGATCATAATTTTCACATAAGCCGCGTGGTCTCGGTATAGGATAAGTCACCTCTTCCTATCTCGTGGGTGTCGTAAGAGTCGACTAAGGTTGGGCTTGGGATGGGCAGCAGCGTCCCTCTGAAAAATATCCCAAAGCCTAACTGCGGTTGCCAATCCGCCTGCCAAGCATGGTAACTAACTGGCGAAACCCCCTAAGATGGACGCTTATGTTCAGTGGATAGTTAAAGGCCGAAACGATGATGATAATTTGCACATGGAGATTTATTTGAATTAGTTAAACATGCGGGTAGGTCATAAATAATGAATAATCCCTTTACCTGCAACGGACGGACTCAAAGTTCCGTAATATTATCAAACAATGCAACCTCAATTCAATTATCGGGTTGATTTTTTTTCGAGTTTTTCTTTAATAAATAATAGCTTTGAGAAAAAAATTGGTTACCGTGTCGATGAAAGAATGTAATTTTTTATAAAAGCAAATTATTAATATTGAATACATTTTTGTTAATGTTTTCCCAAAAAATAATATTGAGAAGACTGAATGCACAGGATCGGAATTTTATAAATAAAAATGTCCCTTTTTTCATTTATAGAATTCAGACTCATTTTAAGAATTGAACATAAATAAACATATAATTTATGGCGTAAATATTTTTTTTTTAACTAGCGATTCGCTTCGGATTTGCATGGCTTTTTTTAATGAAATAAGAGTACAATAGTCAATGCCTATGTTAATCATAGATTATATAGATAAATGAATGTTTAAATATATTTAAAGTTTATCTATTCGAAACGGAAAATCAAACCTTTCTTGTAACTATGTATAACTATTTAAAAGTTTGAACTTTTAAATCCGGTCAGGTGGTTTAGTACAGGCTTTTAATATTGAGTTTTCCTTTGTTTTGTAATGGTATACTGAGCATTGAACTTGTAATCGTCTCTTCTAATCAAGAATAATCCAAAAAATATAATATATATAATATAAAAATTAATAAGAAATGCTCCACAATGATATATTATACTAACGATCCGCCGTGGTTTCACACGAATGCAATATTTGTTTATGTAACTTTCAAACTGTTGAACAGTTTTCAATACTTTTCGAAACATTTGCCATACTTCGGTAAGGATGGTATTTTGGCATATGTGAAAGTACTGCACTAATACTAATAATAATAATAATATAAGATTATAAAATGAACGGCCTATTTAGCAAATTGATATAGTTTTTATATATTTTTATACGCACGTTTATTTAGTTCTTCCTGCGCCCCTCACCTCCGCGCCCCGTGTACTGTTCTCACACGGCCATCGCCAGTGACAATGCAATAATTTTACCCGGTTATTATTTTTATTTCGCATTATCTTCTAGCCAATTGCATCAATTAATATGCTTTAAAAAATGAACTTTATCTCCATGGAATTTCCATTTTAAGTATTTGTTCGTATCAGAATTTGTAAAGTATACGTCAAACTTATACTTAAACTTAATGTTGTAAAATTTATTGTACTTATAATTTTTTGGTTGAGATACACTTATATATATGGCGTCGCTTACTTTTTTGTAAAACTAAATAGGTATAATGAATATATTTTAAATAGATTTTAATTCTATATTTTAAACCATTCAGCCAAACCAGCCATTAAGTCAACCAAGTCAGCGTCCGCCATATTATAGATTTGTGTCGATTTCAATTAAATTTATTGGAAATAATTATTGAAAAATATATATTTTTCAAAATAAAAAGTAGCCTATAATACATAGATATAATATACCTTTCTAACAGTGAAAGAATTTTAAAAATTGGATCAGTAGTACCGGAGATTACTCCGAATATCCAAACTCACTTCTTTATAATATTATATTTGTAGTAATAAAGTAAGATATATAGATTAATGTGAACCGTCATGATTTCTTTCATTCCTTTATTCATATAAAAACTTTGGGTGGAGGATGGAAACTGCCAGTCATAATTGTGAACTAGTCTTAACTTGCAGCAGGAGCACAACTTAGTGAACTATTTGACAAGCAGACGTCACAGTGGGGGGACGCTCCACTTATCGGCTAGTTAGCGATCGAACGCCCTTGCATTTGTCATTTCACATAATTTATGTACGTACAGTTAAGATGTAAAGTGAAATTTTATTGTGATTTATTTTTCCGACTAACTCTTCGGCGATGGAAAAGATCCAATGGCAGGCTCGCGCTTCGTGTATGGTCATCACAACGGCATCAGTCGATAAACACCTCTGACTACCCCATTAGGCTTATTGTCATGATTGTATTTAATTGCTGATTCGCTATTTCTTGCGACTTTGGCAACGTGAATCTGTAGGTAGTGAAATTTATACCAATCTCTACAGCTATTAAAGATGATTGAATAATAAATATAAAACATAATATTAGTGGGGTTATTACACATTTGTATAACTAAAAAAAAAATTATATCACTAGGTGGCAAACAAGCATATGGCCCACCTGATGGTAAGCTGTTACTGTAGTTTATAAATGCCTACAATACCAGGGGTATCTATTATGCCCGTGTTGCCGCCCCGCTCTTTACACCTTTTTTGAAGAACATGTTACCATACCATGCTGTAGTCTCTTGGGATAATCTTGGCAGGGAGCTTATAGCATAACCTGAGTATTGGTGGGAAGAAGCATCTTTGAAATGGCTCTGTACGTGACAATCCAGATTTAAAAGTATGGGGTGTAATCTTTATCGGCGGCGAGCAGTGCGATGATAGAAACAGGATTTTTTAAAATATTTTTATGCTATGTTTTAGAATTAATAAATTAAATATATTTATTACTGTTATTCAATACTTGGTTGAATGTGGTTTTAAACTTATGTAATCGATTTTTATTCCGACATCTTGTTAACACTTTTAGTCGCATATTCCTTAGTTACGTGAATTATTGAAAGTAGCCGAGCCTCTAACGTGATCAACTATCCGTTCGTGCATTATGAATTAGAGTTTTTCGAATGACGTCATCAAAATATTTTTATTTACTAACGTGATTTACAGATTAAATACATGTACACAATAATATTATAAATATGGATTCGTGATACGGAATCGTTGCTTTTATTATCAAAGATAGAAACTGGACTTCACGACACGGACTGGGTGTCCTAGTACAACGACAACGAGATCATGTACTTCTGTATAATATATATATATATATATATATATATATATATATATATATATATTATTGCACTTGTAAGTTACATATATTTTAGTTGTTAGTAGACTTCTTTCTCTTGTTTTTTTCTCTCGCCTTCCTTCAAATGTAATGCAGGAATTCAGGTGGCACAGGACTGTTCTTTAAGGCAGTCAGTGGAGGTTTATGTTCAATACTGTACAAGTAATGGCTGAAATGTTGATAAAAATGTGGATAAAAATCCTAAAAAAGTCCAGGGAAAATCTTATTTTAAAACGAAACATACTGCACTTGTTGTTTTTTCGACAGTTCTAAATAGTTTCGTTGTGTTGGTTTACATTGAAAAATACAGCAGGTTTAGTTTCAGTCTTCGTACATACGTATTTACCAGTGAAAAGTTGGACCAAGTTGTGCTCAATACCTGTAACAGAAATTGATGTTATTCTACTCTATAGATCGACTGAATGAATGGAAAGATTGAAACTTTATTACTCCCATCAAAGAAAGACGCAACATAAAATATGCACGTAAAAGAATCAGCATTGCAGGAAACAGTAACAATGCAAACAAGCAACAATGGGTAGCATTAGGATGTTTATGAATAATCTTATGACATATTACTTCAAAATGCCCTCAAATATACAGAATAACATATTTAAGAGAAATATCACAAACTAACTCGCGAATACTAGGACTGAGAATGACATTTCAAAATTAGTTGTATGTGTAAATAGTTAAAAAAGAAATCGAATCTAAGAACAAGGAATTACATAGGAGTGATAAAATTGTCAATTCATAGTAGGCTAGTGTATAGAAAATGTTAAACGGCCGTATAACCCTACCAAATTCAGATACAATCTGCTTGCATACTTTCTACATAAACTGTGTTGAATATATAATCTAGTAATGTAAAATTTGTTATTGATAAATAATTGACATATGAAACATTTACTATACAGTAGTCTGCTATGAATTAAATAAAATAGCAACTGATGGTTTATCTTTCGTCCCTTTTTTAAACGGTTTTATTTAGCTCGACCTGTACGGTATTTATTTATTTGGGTCAAAATTAGAAATTGGAATTTAAGCACCTTCCCGTTGTCAGATTGATCTGAAATTTGGTACACACATTTAATTCAGATGACAATACAATATAATAAAATCAATAACATTATAAATCTAAGATGGCCGCCGATACAAAATGGCGGATTACATATTTTTCCTTAACCCCCGCAATATGGGTATCAAATGAAAGGGCTACACTAGTAAAACACGATGATTATGTCAAAATTTAAAATTCAAGATGGACGCCGTTCCAATATGGCGGACTAGGTACATATTTTTCCACAACCACCACAATATGGGTATCAAATAATAGGACTACACTGAGACACCCAGACACTAGACACTCGGACACTAGACACTCAGACGCTAGACCCTCAGACACTAGACACTCAGACACTCAGACCCTAGACACACAGACACTAGACACTCGGATACAAGACACTCAGACACTAGACACTCGGACACTAGACACTCAGACACTAGACACTCGACACTCGACACTCGACACTCGACACTCAGACACTAAACACCAGACACAAGACACTCAGACACTCGACACTCAGACACTAGACACTAGACACTCGTCACTAGACACTCGACACTCGACACTCGACACTCGACACTCGACACTCGACACTCGACACACAGACACTAAACACTAGACACTAGACACTAGACACTCAGACACTCGACACTCAGACACTAGACACTCGACACTCGACACTCGACACTCAGATACTAAACACTAGACACTAGACACTCAGACATCCAGACACTAGACACTCAGACACTGGACACTCGGATACAAGACACTTAGACACTAGACTCTCAGACACTTGACACTCAGACACCCAGACACTAGACACTAGACACTCGACACTCTGACACTCGACACTCGACACTCAGACACTAAACACCAGACACTAGACACTCAGACACTCGACACTCGACGTCACTCGACACTCGACACTCGACACCCGACTCTCGACACTTGACACTCGACACTCAGACACTAAACACAAGACACTAGACACTAGACACTCAGACACTCGACACTCTGACACTAGACACTCGACACTCGACACTCGACACTCAAATACTAAACACTAGACACTAGACACTCCGACACTCGGATATAAGACACTCAAACACTAGACTCTCAGACACTTGACACTCAGACACCCAGACACTAGACACTCAGACACTAGACACTCAGACACTAGACACTCCAAACTCGACACTCGACACTTGACACTCGACACTCGACACTCGACACTCAGACGCTAGACCCTCAGACACTAGACACTCGACACTCGAGACACTAAACACTAGACACTAGACACTCAGACACTCGACACTTGACACTCAAATACTAAACACTAGACACTAGACACTCCAAACTCGACACTCGACACTTGACACTCGACACTCGACACTAGACACTCAGACGCTAGACACTCAGACACTAGAGACTCAGACACTAGACAGTCGAAACTCGACACTCGACACTTGACACTCGACACTCGACACTCGACACTCGACACTCAACACTTAGACATAAGACACTCAGACACTCGACAATCTGACACTAGACACTCGACACTCGACACTCGACACTCAAATACTAAACACTAGACACTAGACACTCCGACACTCGGATATAACACACTCAGACACTAGACTCTCAGACACTTGACACTCAGACACCCAGACACTAGACACTCAGACACTAGACACTCAGACACTAGACACTCAGACACTAGACACTCCAAACTCGACACTCGACACTTGACACTCGACACTCGACACTCGACACTAGACACTCAGACGCTAGACCCTCAGACACTAGACACTCGACACTCGACACTTGACACTCGACACTAGACACTAGACACTCAGACACTCGACACTCAGACACTAGACACTAGACACTCGACACTCGACACTTGACACTCAAATACTAAACACTAGACACTAGACACTCCGACACTCGACACTCGACACTCGACACTCAGACACTAAACACTAGACACTAGACACTCAGACATCCAGACACTAGACACTCAGATACTGGACACTCGGATACAAGACACTCAGACACTAGACTCTCAGACACTTGACACTCAGACACCCAGAAACTAGACACTCTGACACTAGACACTCGACACTCAGACACTAAACACCAGACACTAGACACTCAGACACTCGACACTCGACGTCACTCGACACTCGACACTCGACACTCGACACTCGACACTCGACACTCGACACTCGACACTCGACACCCGACACTCGACACTAGACACTCGACACTCGACACTCGACACCCGACACTCGACACTAGACACTCGACACTCGACACTCGACACTCGACACTCGACACATGACACTCGACACTCGACACTGACACTCGACACTCGACACTCGACACTCGACACTCGACACTCGACACTCGACGCTTAGACACTAGACACTCAGACACCCAGACACTAGACACTCAGACACTAGACACTCGGATACAAGACACTCAGACACTAGACTCTCAGACACTTGACACTCAGACACCCAGACGTTAGACACTCAGACACTAGACACTCGACACTCAACACTCGACACTTGACACTCGACACTAGACACTCAGACACCCAGACACTAGACACTCAGACACTAGACACTCGGATACAAGACACTCAGACACTAGACTCTCAGACACTTGACACTCAGACACCCAGACGTTAGACACTCAGACACTAGACACTCGACACTCAACACTCGACACTTGACACTCGACACTCGACACTCGACACTCGACACTCGACACTTAGACACTAGACACTCAGACACCCAGACACTAGACACTCAGACACTAGACCCTCGGATACAAGTCACTCAGACACTAGACTCTCAGACACTTGACACTCAGACACCTAGACACTAGACACTCTGACACTAGACACTCGACACCCGACACTCGACACTCGACACTCGACAATCAGACACTAAACACTAGACACTAGACACTCAGACACTCGACACTCAGACACTAGACACTCGACACTCGACACTCGACACTTAGACACTAGACACTCAGACACCCAGACACTAGACACTCAGACACTAGACCCTCGGATACAAGACACTCAGACACCCAGACACTAGACACTCTGACACTCGACACTCAGACACTAGACACTCGACACTCGACACTCGACACTCGACACTCAGACACTCAGATACTAGACACTCAGACACTCGATACTAGACACTCAGACACTCAGACACTAGACACTCAGACACTCGACACTAGACACTCAGACACTCAGACACTAGACACTCAGACACTCGACACTAGACACTCAGACACTAGACACTCAGACACTCGACACTCAACACTCGACACTCGACACTCGACACTCGACACTCGACACTCGACACTCGACACTCGACACTTAGACACTAGACACTCAGACACCCAGACACTAGACACTCTGACACTAGACCTTCGGATACAAGACACTCAGACACTAGACTCTCAGACACTTGACACTCAGACACCCAGACACTAGACACTCTGACACTAGACACTCGACACCAGACACTCAACACTCGACACTCGACAATCAGACACTAAACACTAGACACTAGACACTCAGACACTCGACACTCAGACACTAGACACTCGACACTCGACACTCGACACTCAAATACTAAACACTAGATACTAGATACTCCGACACTCGGATATAAGACACTCAGACACTAGACTCTCAGAAGCTTGACACTCAGACACCCAGACACTAGACACTCAGACACTAGACACTCGAAACTCGACACTCGACACTTGACACTCGACACTCGACACTCGACACTCGACACTCGACACTCGACACTCGACACTCGACACTCGACACTTAGACACTAGACACTCAGACACCCAGACACTAGACACTAGACACTCAGACACTAGACACTCGACACTCGACACTCGACACTCGACACTTAGACACTAGACACTCAGACACCCAGACACTAGACACTAGACACTCAGACACTAGACACTCGACACTCAACACTCGACACTTGACACTCGACACTTGACACTCGACACTCGACACTTAGACACTAGACACTCAGACACCCAGACACTAGACACTCAGACACTAGACCCTCGGATACAAGTCACTCAGACACTAGACTCTCAGACACTTGACACTCAGACACCTAGACACTAGACACTCTGACACTAGACACTCGACACCCGACACTCGACACTCGACACTCGACAATCAGACACTAAACACTAGACACTAGACACTCAGACACTCGACACTCAGACACTAGACACTCGACACTCGACACTCGACACTTAGACACTAGACACTCAGACACCCAGACACTAGACACTCAGACACTAGACCCTCGGATACAAGACACTCAGACACCCAGACACTAGACACTCTGACACTAGACACTCGACACTCGACACTCGACACTCGACACTCAGACACTCAGATACTAGACACTCAGACACTCGATACTAGACACTCAGACACTCAGACACTAGACACTCAGACACTCGACACTAGACACTCAGACACTCAGACACTAGACACTCAGACACTCGACACTAGACACTCAGACACTAGACACTCAGACACTCGACACTCAACACTCGACACTCGACACTCGACACTCGACACTCGACACTCGACACTCGACACTCGACACTTAGACACTAGACACTCAGACACCCAGACACTACACACTCAGACACTAGACTCTCGGATACAAGACACTCAGACACTAGACTCTCAGACACTTGACACTCAGACACCCAGACACTAGACACTCTGACACTAGACACTCGACACTCGACACTCGACACTTGACACTCGACACTCGACACTCGACAATCAGACACTAAACACTAGACACTAGACACTCAGACACTCGACACTCAGACACTAGACACTCGACACTCGACACTCGACACTCAAATACTAAACACTAGATACTAGATACTCCGACACTCGGATATAAGACACTCAGACACTAGACTCTCAGAAGCTTGACACTCAGACACCCAGACACTAGACACTCAGACACTAGACACTCGAAACTCGACACTCGACACTTGACACTCGACACTCGACACTCGACACTCGACACTCGACACTCGACACTCGACACTCGACACTCGACACTCGACACTTAGACACTAGACACTCAGACACCCAGACACTAGACACTAGACACTCAGACACTAGACACTCGACACTCAACACTCGACACTTGACACTCGACACTTGACACTCGACACTCGACACTTAGACACTAGACACTCAGACACCCAGACACTAGACACTCAGACACTAGACCCTCGGATACAAGACACTCAGACACTAGACTCTCAGACACTTGACACTCAGACACCCAGACACTAGACACTCTGACACTAGACACTCGACACTCGATACTCGACACTCGACACTTGACACTCAGACACTCAGATACTAGACACTCAGACACTCGACACTAGACACTCAGACACTCAGACACTAGACACTCAGACACTCGACACTAGACACTCAGACACTAGACACTCAGACACTCGACACTAGACACTCAGACACTCAGACACTCAGACACTAGACACTCAGACACTCGACACTCGACACTCGACAGTCGGCACTCGACACTCGACACTCAGACACTAAACACTAGACACTAGACACTCAGACACTCGACACTCAGACTAGACACTCGACACTCAGATACTAAACACTAGACACTAGACACTCAGACACTGGACACTCGTATACAAGACACTCAGACACTAGACTCTCAGACACTTGACACTCAGACACCTTTTTGGCCTCAGTTCCGTCGAACCCAAATGTACGAAACAGATATATCATCAGTTTTAATTGACTTTGGCACAGACGGCATGCACGTTATTTACCCTAAAGCCATACAGTTTCCAGCAAAATTCAATTATGGTACGGCTGAAAAAAGGATGTTGCCCTTAGTTTTGTCATGAGCATTCACCGTCCATAAAATGCAGGGCAGCACCGTCGACCATGCAGTAGTATATTTGGGCTCAAAATGGTTTGAGGAAGGACAAGCATACGTGGCTCTAAGTCGAGTCAAGTCTCTGGAAGGGCTATGTATTGAGGAATTAGATTGTACTAAATTATCAGGTAAGAAACCATGTAATAATGATGCACTGAATGAATTAAATAAAATGAGGAATATTCGGTAAACAATTTCACTAAATACTAAAAACAAGAAAATAAAAATCGGTAAAAAAACTTTTAAGTTAAAACGTGGGGCCCCTCTGAAATCATACCTATAGCAGAGCATATCTTATACTTTGGTAGATCATGAGCTCGGCGTTCGCTGGTGAAGCCGTAACGGCTGGTTATTGATGGTCAAAACCTCCAGTTACGATTATAGTAAGTCGATTCAGCGGACCCTGGACTCCGGAGCTATGAGGTTTTGGCTGCGACCGGGATAAACTGCTAGGATGATGATGACGATTATAATAAGTCGATGCAATCCACACTTAGTATAGTAGAAAGTAATACAGAAATAGTTAATGGGCCCCACGTTTTTATTTTAGTCTAATATGCCTAAAAGCTATTCTGCCTAGTACTAAAATATTTCTGAACTAGAAGGTCAAAATACCTACTTGTTATAGTGCGGGCTGCTTAGTTTACCTACCAAGCAAACCCTGGTGTTAGTGTTCTCTCATGAACTGCCTTTCGGCCGCTGACATGGTTCATGTTATGACAACCACTACCATCAGAGATATTAATGACCGAGATCACCTACGTAGGTTGATAGGTAAGTAACTATTTATTTATTTTGTAGTTTTCAGTGCACATAAAATAAAACCGTTTAACTTAAAAGTTTTTTTACCGATTTTTATTACCAATTATATTCGCATAAGAAGACAGGAGGCAACCATATGATTTACGAGTACAGTTTTTATTTTATTATTCTTTCTATGACCTATTCCTAGTCCTTAGACTACGACTGAGGATGATGTTCCAAAATTAGTTACATGTATAGTTTAAAAAAATCGAATCAATATAACGGAAACATTAACAAAGGCTTATTCATACTCATAGAGGTACTTATCGTTGAACAAACGTAATAATCATCGTGAGCCTTACTGTATTATTTTTTATCAATTATTTAATAAATATCGTACTAATTAATATTATATAAATTATTTATTATTATTACTCAACTCGTGAATCGCGCTCATGAATAAGGGCGCCTATTGTGTTCGAAACTAGTTTGGTATCTCCGAATTTCAAACGTGAATATAAATGATTACAATAAAGTACAGGTATTTTAAGCAATATTATCTTAGATTAGTGAATGAGTATTATATTTTTTACATTTTATTATTATTATTTACATTTTAAATGATAAAATTGTAATATTTAAATTAAAATTTTAGTTTTAGGGATAAATGAAGCAGCTGTCTGTTTTCATGGCTGTGTTTCGGTTTGAAGGGTGGGATATGGCGTGAATTTACAGGGTACAGAGGAATAACACCCGAGTCCTCAGGAATGGCAACGCATGAGGGGTATCATGGGCGAAACAGTATACTCTGTTATGTCCATGGCACTGCTCATTTCTATAGGCGACGGTTACCACTTTCCATCAGGTGGGCCGTCAGCTTGTTTGCCATTCTAAGTTGTATAAAAAAAAAATGAGAACTCAACTGCCACAATTAAAGGTTTAATTGTATAACAGCTACCGTTGAGTGTTTTACGTCCCCTTGTACTCGTGTGTCTTGATGTCTAAGTATACTTAGTTGTATACTCTTCTTACTTGTATGGTAGTTTCCATAGTGTTGATGTGCGCTAATTGCTAGCTGAATATTCGGTACGAGGAATGCGGCAGATCTCCTATTACGAGATGGTCGACCCACTCGGTAATTTAAATATTGTTTGGAGAATTTATGCAAATGCATACTATTATTCATCGACTCAGAATTATTCCTGAGTTGGGAAATACGACCTACAGGTAAGATGTTTTACCTGAGTGACTTCCAAGGAAAGGGAGTCCTCACTTCGTCCTATTTTTTACGAATATGCCACACGATTGATACACCAATTTCGAACGGAATTCCACAATTATTTTTGCAGTCGATAGTCTTTACTTCTGTTTTAATTTTGTGACGATGGAAGCTGTCGTTTCTCTTGATTGTGAAAAATGATTGTTACAAAATAAAAACTAGAAGTAAATATGTTATTTTACATTCTAAATTCAAAGTGTACTTACTCGAAACTACGAAACATCTTAGTATTTATTGGTTTGTTTGTATTTATTTATTCATGACTAGGTGTGTCCCGCGGCTTCACCCGCGTGAATCAGTACATAATGTATTTTATGTGTTAAGTTAGGATATAATCTACACGTGTACCAAATTTTATTAAAATCTATTCAGTAGTTTTTTTGTGAAAAAGTAACAAATATCCATCCGTCCGTCTATCGTTACCAACTTTCCCATTTATTATATTTATAGGAATGAAGTAGTTTTTTTTTGGCCGAGCACTATTATTGAACTTGTCTTTTCCTCTAAAACTTGTCGAAGTCGTCACGAGGGGCTGACCTGCTTTTTTCCTCACCTAATCAAATTTCACTGGTGCCCTACCAGTATATATCGATAACACAGATGGGGTTACCATCCAATTTTCACCCATTATAAAATAAACATTACAAAATAAGTACCTACTTATGTAAACAAAACATGGCGTCTTGTATTATTGACTAGCTGTGCCCGACTTCTTCTGCGTAGAAATCAAAATTAGCTATGGTTTTTTTATGAAGTACACAGATGCCTTTATGAGTTATACGTGATCATGCAATGTTTGAAGTCGCATAAATATAAACATTTGTAGCGCCTTATCAAATATAAAGTCAAACATGAGTCGATATTCGATGTTGCTGCATTTGTTTCGTCAGGCTTTTAAAGGATTTGTTTTTATGCGATACTAGCTATATGGCCTGGCTTTGCACGGATAGATAAAGGTTTCGAAAATAATGTTACTGGCTATAATAATATAATATAACTTTATATAGACGAAATTTTTAAAATACGCACGCGCACGCACGCACGCACGCACGCACGCACGCACGCACGCACGCACGCACGCACGCACGCACGCACGCACGCATGCACGCACGCACGCACGCACGCACGCACGCACGCACGCACGCACGCACGCACGCACGGTGTGAATTTACAGGTTACAGAGGAATAACACCCAAGTCCTCAAGAATGGCAACGCATGGGGGGTATCATGGGTGAAACAGTATATTCTATTATGTCCATGGTACTGCTCATGTCTATAGGCGACGGTTACCACTTTTCATCAGGTGGGCCGTAAGCTTGATTGCCATTCTAAGATGTATAAAACAAAAAAGTTAAAAGCTATTATTAACAATCTTTTTTTCCCTCTATAAATGTCTATTGATTGAAACAACTTAAGATATAAGGATAGTGTTTACTTAATAAGAAAAACCCGGTAAGTGGCGATAGAACAATCAACTATTGTACAATATATGTACATATACAGTAGCAACAAACAATACGCGTACGTTGATTGTTGTTAGATAAAACAAAACTGTAGGTGATCAAAGGGATCACTCAAACAATTTGTGTTACAAACAACGAGTATAGTGTTATCTAACATAATAGTTGAAGGCGTACATGGATAAAGGTGATATTATATGTATGGATGGATGGAGGTATTGTGTACATATTAACAACTAGAAGTTATGGTAATTGAGTGTAAGTATGAATTATGTTAGTAGATACATAGCAGCTTCTGAAACCATGACTGGACATCTATATCCATCCAAATCAGCCGTTAAGTGTCCATTGCTAAACATAGTTCTTCCCTATTGAGAGGTTTTGTCAGTAGGTACTACGCTCGGCAGGCAGGTTGTCAGTCTCAGTTAGGCTTTGGTGATGTTTTAAGAGGATGCTTATCCCTCGACCAATAAGTTCCTTTAGTCGCATCTTACGATACCTATGGGAAAGGAAGGGTCCATTCTATGCCGGGACCACACTGCGAATGAAATGAATAGACATAGTATGGGGGGAAAGGGATTGTTAGTAATGGAGACTGAGAATTCCATTGCTAGCAATATATCCAACCAGGTCGACCTCCTTGCGGGTCTCCCTGGCAATTATCATGGTTAATTCCTGATGAATTCATCATGATTGGCTAACTGGTCTGTTTTCATTCTCATCTATCACCCTTCACTGGTGCTCCGCCAGCGTATCCCGTTAGCGCAGGCGGGGCTACCATACCATTTTCACCCATCAAAAAAAAAAAAAATTGAGCTACTAATCCTCATTATTAACGATCCCTTCTCTCCTCAAGTCCGCCGTTTGTACCATTATACTTCATTGAAAATTTTATAGGTCAATTATGTTTAGATAAATAAATAAACAGAATGCGTGCAACGGGGCGCGTCTAAAACATTACTTTCAAAATTTCTTGATATTTTTTTTTTATCGAGAGAGCGGAAGAATTTCTTGCATACCGATCGACTGATATTTCAAAAATTAAAGCAGGTATTCGTAACGGGAGCCTTAAGCAAATTTTTAATAGCGAACGATGGAAACGCAGACTACGATAAAATGTTGGTATTTGCATTCGTGACATCGCAGAAGATTTTACGATGTTTTTTTTGCAAATGGCTCTTCTAAATATGTACTCAAACTAATGTATTAATTCCTCGGTATCTATTTGACCGATGTTTGAATTCTTAATGTACACGTACGTTGCATTTATGAATACTTCTATTAATCAGCAGCGAGTTTATTAAATTCAAGCTAAGAATAAATTAATATAGGAAAGGGAAAATAAAGACCTGCTAGTTTAAACATAGTCATTGTCACTGCCTTTTAAGTAAAATGAAGAATACATAGAATTTTAACGTAATATCTATACTTTATATACCAGAGGGAGACTTTGTACAAAAGTCGATTGTTTGGGCACCTCTGTCCTATTCGTGTTTTAACTGTGAAGCAGTTGTGTTTGCATGGCTGTGTTTCGGTTTGAAGGGTGGGATATGGCGTGAATTTACTGGGTACAGAGAAATAACTCCCGAGTCCTCAGGAATGGCAACGCATGGGGGGTATGATGGGTGAAACAGTATAGTCTGTTATGTCCATGATACTGCTCATGTCTATAGGCGACGGTTACCATTTTCCATCAGGTGGGCCGTCAGCTTGTTTGCCATTTTACGTTGTATAAAAAAAACTCAAATTTTAATTAATGGTTGTATCTATATACAACCATAACTATGGTACTTTATCCGCGTGATCCCGGCATGAAATAAGCCACCCCTTTTTTTGCCATGGGTGTCGTAAGAGGCGACTAAGGGAGGGCGAGGGATGGGCAGCAGCGTCCCTTTTAAAATATCCCTAAAAGCCTAACTGCGGTTGCCAACTCGCCTGCAAAGCGTGGCAACTACTGGCAAAACTCTCCTTTATGGGAAAGGCTTATGTACAGCAGCGGACAGTTAACGGTTGAAATGATGATGGTACAGTTACTCATATTTAATTTAATCATTCACTTTATTGATACTTATTCTTGTAGCCATTTATATTAACAGGTTACCTAATACTACATTGTTCAACACTTAAGGAATAAATATGGATCTAAATATTAGTACGATAGGATTAAAGACTGCCTTTTGTTCTATATTCCCTAATCTAGTATTTATAAGTACAAAAGATTCGCTCAGTAACTTACTTCATTTTTATTCTCTCATTTGTTCCTACGCGTCTAACGTATTTATTAATTCTGTCTACAGTTGGCCTATAAGTTCTGATTATTACAGATAATTAGAACTTATAGGCTAACTGTAGACTAGTTTATACTTGCGACTTTGTCCTAATAATCGGGATATATTTATCAGGATATAAAAAGTAGTGTATCTCCTTTTTTTTTACACAACTTAGAATGGCAAATAAACTGACGGCCCACCTGATGGAAAATAGTAATCGTCGTCTATAGATATGAGCAGTACCATGGACATAATAGAGTATACCGGTTCGCCTATAATACCCTCATGCGTTGCTATTCCTGAGAACTCAGGTGTTATTCCTCTCTACCCTGTAAATTTACTAAAACATAGCCGTGTAAACACAACTGCTTCACGGTAGAAACACGAACAGGACAGAGGTACCCAAGCAAACGAATTTTGTACAAAGTATTCCTCAGGTTTCTCCTTTTTAGAACTAAAAACAAAGCATGTACCTACATACATATCCGTCAGTATTCTACGACTATGACGATTTATATTAGTAAGAACTAGCTGTATATCGCGGGTACGCCCGTGTCAGAAAAGGCAATTTATTATTTATAATATTTATATATATATATATATATATATATATATATATATAATGATATTTGGGGTACTACGTAATACTAACTTTACATATATGTATATAATATATTCTTTAGCAATATAAAGGTTGTAAGCCTCTTAGTAATAAATAGAAATAAAGCACAAGTTCACTTACTTTAGATATCATACTATTAAATCATATATTTACTTATTTTCCTTTATATTTGATATATAACAAATAATATAACATAAATACCCAACTTCTGTTAGTCCATTGACACTTATTTAAATATAGCTTCTTTAGGACTTCCATTAACAAGAATTGTGATATATTTTATATAATGACCACGTGGTTCACTATACCTGTTCTCTTGATACGGTAGGGAGCTCTGCTCTGTTCAACGGTTGGATAAGAAGTGTTGCCTCCCCACCCAAGTAACGGTCTTTTATATCTACAGGCCGAATTCGAGTGAACAAGTCAGTGAGACCACGTGTTCTTACAATTTCATTACTTTTTGTTTAAGTATCATGATAATAAAAAATTATAAAATTTATTAAAATATAAATTAGTGTTCTATATACATTACAAGAGTAATTTATTACCAAATTTGGTATAATAACAATTTTAACGTTATATTATATTTAAAGTAGTTAGTCTGATTTTTATTAATAAATGTAGGTACACATTTTAACACAATATGTTTAATAAAGTTAATATAATTTAAAATAAATATCTAACACCAAGCATGTATAAGCATGTAACGTATTCTGTATGTTAAGTCAATATATATCAGTGTACTAAATTTCATGTCTTAATTTAAAGCGATATAAAAATGTAAAATCAAATTCAAATCATCTTTATTCAAATACACTTGTTTTTTTTTAATAGGTGATAATGGTATGATAACCCCGTCTGTACTATCGGTATACACTGTCTGAGCACCAGTGATAGATGACTGATGAGGATGAAAGCAGGTCAGTTAGCCCACCCTGACGAATTCAACTAGAATTAGCTACGATGGTTTCCAGGAGGAACCACATGGAGATCGATCTGACAGGGTATATTGCTAGTAATGGGGCTATTTGACCCCATTACTAAAAATCCCTTTCCCCCAAATACACTTGTTTACAAGCACTTTTAAATCGTTAATTTTTTAATCTACTACAGGGTTCGCAAGGTTGTTATCTGTTGAGAAGAGCCCGCAGGAAATTCAACAGTATGTTAAGTAAATATACCATATATCGATGCACCAAATTTTATATTTATTCTATCAGTAACAAACGGATGGATATCCATACATCCTCATAAACTTTTGTGTTTGTTATATAAGTAGTAGTGATGTTTTTTTATACCATTGAGGTGGCAAACAAGCATACGGCCCACCTGATGGTAAGTGGTTACCGTAGCCTATGAACACCTGCAATACCAGAGGTATTACGCGTGCGTTGCCAACCCTGAAGAAACCTCTTTACCCTCCTTTTAAGAACCCCGTGCTATATTTAGTACAATTATTTATTTATTCATTTAACTTTTTATTGCACCATAAATAAAAATCTACAATGACAAGTGAATAATTCAAGTGAAATACAGTAATATATATACAGATTGAAATATACACATAAAGGTACAAAAGGCGGTGTTATCGCTAGGACAATCTCTTACAGACTACCTTTGGTTACAGGAGAACAGATAGAAATGTTATGTTATATTTAGTACAAGTTTACAAATAAATATAGGGAATCCCGTTAAAAACCTGCAACGGTCATATATGTTACCTACATAAAACAATTTCATACGAGTATCCCTTCCCCTCACAGCAAGGTAATAACATATTTTGTTACGAATTACCGACTCGCAATGAATTACCCGCGTGCAGTTTTATGGTATCTAGTCAGAAATTACATAATAAAAAGAAATATATTATAGACGTAAATATGAGGTGTTTATATGGTAGTATTAGCTGAATAGGCAATATTTGCTTTGGTGACGGTGTGGCCAGAGGTGCGGATTCTATACTTGTCACTTCGATTTTTTTTTGTTTATTTATTCATTAGTACAAATATGTGTACATGGCGAACTTAATGCTAAAAGCATTCTCTCCCAGTCAACCGTAGGGAAGTGTCAGAATACTCGAATGCGGTACTAGTAATTATTGATATACGTACATACTAAAATTATATATATAAACGAATAAATATATATAAATAACAAATATACTTACACATATATGACATATACTATATTATACACGAAATTGAGAATAATATAAAGTACTTTTTTGTCTACAATAAAATCAGATTTTTTTTTGTTAATCAACTTAGAGTAAGTTTCACGATAAAAGAAATAACATCATATTAAGTAGATTCTTTAGTCATAAAAAATTAACTAAAAACTCGAAAATTTTTCTGTATAATAGACAGCTATATATTAATTTATTATGAACCCGTTTTAATAACTGTTTTTAATCGAAACGATTTATTAATCCACTGGGTATTGATCCCATATAAATTGTCAAAATTAAAATTGCTTATTGACTGTAAAAATATTAAATTAATAATATTATTATTTATTTTATTTTAATATTACATCTGGAATCAACAGCTTATATTTAGAATAATTAAAAATATAATGTTTACCCAATTAGCCAATTACAGATTCCCGATTTGTATACCAAACAATATTATGCTTAGTTTTGGAGAGTAGGTTAAATTAAATAGAAAAAAATAATTACATTAAAATTACGTTTTATATTTTTATTATTATTTCTATTATACTTTTATTATCTAAATCAATTTTAGTAAATACAAGTATCCGACACAGCATATTATAATATTTATTTTAAAATAAGTTGCTCAAACTGGGTACTGGAAGCGTCGTCACGTTATACGAGTATTGTGTGATATCGAATTAATTGCTGACAATCGTACTTCAGAACGGCTTTGTTTCTATTAATACGAGGGAAAACAATCGCATTGTCTATTGTAGAAAATAATTATTAAAGTCATTATATTGAACTTATTCACCAATTACAACTGTACTAGTGTTATTTCACGGCTTTGTGAGCGTGAATTGGCATATAAGTAGTGTATATGTAAACTTTGCATGCGTGCATTAAGATGGTAACTGAGGCATTTAATTTGCCCGCATAAATTAAAATAATGGAATCCTATATATTTGATTCGCCTATATAAATTAGGATAAAAGTATTTTATATTATATTATTTGTCTTATATGAATTAAGATAAAAGTATCCTATGTGTTAGCTTGGCCCATATGAATTATGATAAAAGTATCCTATGTGTTAGCTTGGCCTACATGAATTAACATAAAAGTATCCTATATGTAAGCTTAGCCCATATAAATTAGAGAATTATATAGGGTACTTTTAGTACCCTATGTGTGTTACGAATATCAATTATCAATAATTACTACATTCAAGCAAATAAAGTTATCATTCATTAATTCAATTACAATAGTTAACTAATGCCTCTAACAACCCCATCAAGTATTACAGTCGTGATTATATTTATTATTTTTTTATCTGGATGTATAAAATATATATTTTTTACAATTACAAGAAGGCAAACGAGTTGACAGATATGGAAAATGGCTGTAATTATCCATGAACCCTTTCAAAGAAGGTTGCTAGTCCATTGTGGGCGCTTTAAGATTAACCAAGCAGACATAATAAATGGCACCGAATATGGTAATAATGTGTGTGCTGGCTTAGTGCAAACATTCGAAGTTGTTTTACTTGGGGCCGGCATATCAATTGCGGTTTAAATTTCTTTCTTAATTTAAAGCGATATCAAAATTTACAATCTTTAGTTAAACTCAAATTAACTTTTTTATTATTGTACATTAGCTAACGCAAATTGTTCATGTATTAATAATCTATGGTTTCATTTAAAAAAAGAATCAAAGAACTTGACATCTGTATTTACATTTTGGTTTTAAAGAATATTATTTGCATATTTATTTTCTAATATTTTCTGTTTTAAAAAACAGATAAGAGAATAGTTAACTCTGTTATCTGAACAGTTTCAATAAATAGTTGATTTTATGTGACAATTTGTTTAATGGATATCCATTTAATACAGTGTATAGATAGGCGACGTTGGAACATTGACCTTTTGGTTAATCTCAGAATATTCAATGTTTTAATTGTAGGTAACACTGTACAAAATATATACGCTTTGGTTAATATTTGTAGCTGAATATTTTTTAAATATTATCTTTTTATAAAATCTATTAAAAAATTTACTGACTGTTTAAATCATATAACTCAACATTTTAGCTATGTCTTTATCTTTAAATATGTACCAATAGCTTATGTTATTTGTGTGCTGTGATACAAATAAATTATCTACCTATTTATCTATCTATAAATATTTACTGAATTTTTAGAGGCTGTCCCTTATAATTATATATTAATGGCTAAGTAAATATTAAACGTTTATAGGAATTTCCACGGGAACGGAGTTGTGCGATGAGAAACAACTACTCCGAACTAATATGATAAACACGAAAGTTTGTAAAGATGTTTATGTTTAGCTGTTTGTTATTCAACGGTGCTTAAACTGATTCACTGATTTGAATAATGTTCGTTTATTAAAATCTAATACAAATATAATTCTTTTTTTTTTTTACAAAATTCCTTAAATACTAATAACAATTAAAAGTAATCTCCCAACGCACCACACCGAGGCAGCGTACCCAAGATACTGGCAGCATTACCTCTTTGGATTGCCAAACTTATCTTTTGGGCAAAGTAGCTACCAGCTCTTGGGTCACCAGTAACCTCGATGAGGCGCGCTGCGATCGTCCGATAAAAATAATGTTCTGTACATAGATAGATCTTCGAGAATTAAATAGGATATTTTTTTCCAAATGATGTTGCAAGATGTTGTTTTCATTCATAAAGTTCAAAGATAACAAATTGACAGATGTGTTTAGTTCTCTACTTTTGATTTTGTGTTTTAAAAATGTAAATATTTTATGAAATGTTAATAAATGTCTAATTATAGGCTGATAATGTAACGCGCCGCGACTGACCGTGTAAACGTGCTAACATTTCAAATAAACTTTGGATTACAGTTACGAAGTGAACGAAGAAGATTATTAACTTGCAATCATGGTTTAAACCACAATTGATATCACGGCCCATAGCAAGTATGAGAGGGTTATCTTTTGATCATCTCGAGTCGGTAACCTAACAAAACAAACCGAGTTTAATGTATGTAATAACTGTGTAATATATAGACGAACTTAAACATTAGTACAGTGAAAAAATTACTTGTTGAATATTTAAATCAATTGAGTAGTTACGAAAATTAAAAATGTCATAGTGTTTAGTGGATTTATTATGAAACCTAATACCAATATTTCAGGCGTAATATTTCGTACAATGAAACACATTCATATCCAAATCGGGTCCATAGACACATAGACAGACTGCACAGTGTTTGTTACTTGTACAAAGATTTATGTTATGATCGTGTTCACGTTTACTCGATAAGTTTACAGGAAATTTGTGTTCCCGTAACTATCCGCTGGAGGCGCAGTTAAGTTCTTAATACAAACTTGGTCTTCCTCTAATAAAGGTATTTTAAATAAATCTGCGTAAATCTAATTAGATTTATTTAGTTTTTTTTTTTAATGTTGATTTATATATTCAGATATGGTTACTAGTGACGTAATAGACCAAACTTGGTAACATAGTCATTAAGTTAATGAACATAATTATTGTCAGTAACTATCTATAATAACTATCTTCATTATATTAACTAAGTAATAGGTCTATTAAATTCGATCACGGGCGGCCTTGTTTGTACGAGGCCGTATAATTCTGTCAAAGTAGTCTATAAAGTACGGATATTAGATCCTCTTTAAATAGTTCTCGCGTCGACTCTTTGAACCCACATTATAAATGGAGCGTATGCTCTTCATGTAATATAAATATAGTTGTAATATTAGTGACCTCAAACTCACGTTACAATATAGTGTACAGGGTATCTACGGGTATATACTTCATTATGACATAAAATTGTTCTTGATTAAAAAGTCTAAATTAGATTTTGTCGGGATAATTTGTAAAAACCATACAGGCTTTTCTTTATTTTCAAGTAATGTTTTAAGGTCTTGTTATAAATATTTCTAGTACTTAGATGTAATTGATGTAATCTTATTTACTTTAAAGTATGTATATTACATAATCACCTTGGAAATTACCTCGTAGTAAAAAATATTATCTATTTAAAAAAATCTATTTAAGACCAATCTGGAACACTTTTCTACAATTAACAGAAACATAATAATTATAATGTTATGGTAAATAGTTCAGATATAAACATATTTGAAAATTTCAATACATTTAAATCTCATTTTAATAAAAAAAATCAAATAATTATCAAATAATCATCCTCTTTAATATACAATGAATAAGCATATATTGAAGCTTACCTACATAAATTTTATGCACGATATATTTTTGTATTATTTTGGTTAAAATAAATAAATTATTCCTTTTCTTCTGGAAAATAAATTAATGCCATGGTAATCAGTAATTAAGCCAACACTGTACCTGAATTATTTGCACGAAATAAAAATTGTAATTATAGTGGATACACACATAAATAAATAAATAAGAAAATAACTGAAAATAAATGAGATTTTCTAATTTAATATTTTTCATAGTTCCACCTGTAACAATCCTGAACATGTGCAGGAATATTTAGTATATTATTATAAATTTGCGAAAACTTGTGTTTAATAAGAATTGGACGATTAAATTATCAGATATAGTTTACCAGATGGAGACTTTGTACAAAAGTCGATTGCTTAAGTACTTCTGTCCCATTCGTGTTTCTACCATGAAGCAGTTGTGTGCATGGCTGTGGTTCGGTTTGAAGGGTGGGATATGGCGTGAATTTACAGGGTACAGAGGAATAACACCTGAGTCCTCAGGAATGGCAACGCATGGGGAGTATCATGGGCGAAACAGTATACTCTGTTATAGCCATGGTACTGCTTATGTTTATAGGCGACGGTTACCACTTTCCATCAGGTGGGCCGTCAGCTTGTTTGCCATTCTAAGTTGTAAAAAAAAAAAACATTTCATTGTATGAAATGTAAGGAGTAGAATATACGTAGAATGTATGGAGTTTGGTTAATTGGATAACTATATTTACGAACAAATCTCTAGATATATCCGTTAAATTCATCACCACGGACCAACTGACCTGACCTCATCCTCACTTATCATCAGTCACTGGTACCCCGCCAGGGTATACTGATGGTGTGGGCGTGATTGCCATTTCATTTTTATGTATGTACATATATATATATATCTGTCACGCCTGTCTCCCATTAGGGTAGGTAGAAACAATACAACGCCAAATGCTTCGATTCTCATATATGTATATTATATGTATATATAGGTTTTTATTTATATATAAGTATTGTACATTAGATGATATTCAGCATATGATATTCGAATGTACAAAATACAAAACACAAAGGGAAGTACTGATACAGAAATATAGTCTCAATAGACAGGATATTGGTTTATTTTCAAATATACTCGCAGATCCACATTTCGAAATGGTAAAATCTTTAATTGATATATTTTTGTATCAATAATTCTCTCTATTAAAATAGACTACTAAGGTATTATTTATTATTTATTTATGTATTAAGTATGTGAAATACTTTTTAAGATTAGGGTATGATGGAGCTGACATATCCTTATACGATAAAAGCCTCTAAATAAAAAAGATAAAAAAAAGTATTGTATCTTTTATTTATTTATTTATAGCAAGGCAACAGATTACAAATTAATACATTTATTAAATAAATATAACACAAAACAGCATTAAATTTGCACTCCAACAACTGCTCTGCATAACATTCGATATTATATACATTAAAAGAATAACGGCTATAAATTTAAAGTAACAAATTGGCAGCCTTAATGTAACATTGCAAGGATTGTTGGAAGATATCAAGCTCCTTGCATACATTGTTACATTTTTTGCACACGCGGATAATTGGATTGTGATACGATACATTATTATTACAAATCGGTATATAAAATAATTTTTGTATTCTCTTATTACCTGTACGAATTGAAACGAGGCTCAACAATGTGCTACTGTCCCATTTATAATTTATTATTTTATAACCTATTATCTGTCAATAAGTGTTGTAATATTTCATTAAAATAAATTGTGATTATTAATTTTTTTCTTTTTTTTCCGGCCTAGAATAAGCCGCCCCTTTCTTTCCCGCTTTTAACCAGCTTGTCAAGCGTGGCAAAAACTGGCAAAACCTCCCTTATTGAGGAGGCTTATGTTCAGCAGTGGACAGTTAAAGGCTGATATGATGATGATGATGATTTAATTTTTTATAATTTTTCTTAAACAATATATAAATAAGGAATATTAAATAAGCTACTGTATAATAATATACTGTATTTCCCATGGTATCTCCATCTGTTACCATTCCTAAGGACTTTTTTTTAATGAATGATAATGAAATGGTAACCTCGCCTGCGCTATCGGTATACGCTGGCGGGGCACCAGAAAGGAATGATAGGTGAGAATGAAAGTCAGTTAGCCCACCGTGATGAATACACCTGGAATTCAGCACGATGGATTCCAGGAGGTATTGCTAGCAATGGGTCTGATAGTCCCGCATTAATAACAATCCCTTTCCCCCTTTTTCTAAAGACTAAGGTGTTATGCCTCCGTACCCAGTAATTTCCTTGGCTGTAATTTAATTCAGTTAATTTTGAGTGCCGCGCGAAGTCGCAGGCGCGACTAGTCCGCAATAATACTTCCAAAGTAGCTAATCTAAACAAGAGGAATCGATCCGTTCGAGGAATTATTACGATGGATGCTTTAAATTATAAGTTTAATCTCTTTCGTACCTACTTAATTTGGATTAAGCTTCATCGTGTGATACGACTTCTTACCTACAGCCCAAGAAAGGAGGATAATGTATTTTCGGATTTTATATTTAAAATTTTAAAATCTTTGATATAATATATATTTTAAATAATAGCGAGAAGGGTTTGTTAGTAACGGAAACTAGTCTTGTACCTGATAACTATTACCATATTTACCAGAGGAAGACTTTGTACAAAAGTTGTTTGCTTGGACACCACTGTTCTATTCGTGTTTTTACCGTGAACCAGTTGTGTTTGCATGGCTGTGCTTCGGTTTGAAGGGTGGGGCATGACAGTGAATTTACAAGGTATAAAGGAATAACACTTGAGTCCTCAGGAATAGCAATGCATGAGAGGTATCATGGGCGAAGCAGTATACTCTGTTATGTCTATGATACTGCTCATGTCTATAGGTGACGGTTACCACTTTCCATCAGGTGGGCCGTCAGCTAAACAAGCCATTCTAAGTTGTTATACCTTAGCTGGTTGATCTCTGATGGTGAAGTTTACTCCCCTCAATTATCGTGGTTAATTCTTTCTTGCCAGTGTAAAACAATTACGTAAATGGGGTAACTATTTTATTTATATTCAATAAAAAAAAATGTGAAGATTGAGACTAGCTTATTATATTATTATTAATAAAGTTATTAGTGTATTTAATATTAGTATAACATAAAATAGAATAGGGTTTTGTCGACATTTGCGGTGTTTACACTCTCCCTTACCTTCCTATTACTCTGTTTGTTTGTGGGTTCGATTCCCACGCAATACAAACATTTATATTCACGGGTCTGTTTGTATTTGTTTGGGTGATTTTATATACTAGATATAGTGTACAGTTTATGGACCAGGTGGCGTTATGTAATATACCAGATATTTTTTTTTGTGTTAGACAATAAATTCCATTACATTTCCAGGCCAAACAATAAACTCGTTTGCGAGCAATGCAAAATATTAGGTACATTTGCTTTATGACAGCACAGTAAGTTCCGCTTATAGTAACCTGTTTTTAATCTACATTATAGTTCTTAATTTAATTTCGTAACGATTACGCGATCCCTTCCGTTACACTTCGGTATTGACATTGACTCGCCCGACAACTTTCTCTCCACCACAGCTCAACAGCAATTATGTATGATTTTTAGCAAAAATGTTCCTAATATACACAATGGTAATAAGACTCATCAAATTTGATTTTGTTTGGAATTGATGAAAACATTTAAGATTGATTGACCCAAATTTCCTTGTGATACGGGCTCTTTGGATATCCAGTTTAGGCACCAGTTCTCTACAACTTTGATGTATCTATGGTATTATTTTAAATGTTTCATTGTACTTAAAAAAGTTGTGAGATAAATAAATAAACGTTATTATTAGTATTCAAATTACGTAATAGTTTAACGATAGTAATTTGGTCAAATCAAGAACGATAAAAAGTGTTGCCTCTCACTCAACTGTAAAACACACCACATTAGTATGGGAGACTCAATAATTGCTTGTCATTTATAAACACATGTTCATAATGTTTTAGGATAATTAAAAAAAAGGAAAATAATAAAGATCTACTGCACAATAACTAAAAGGAAGATAATAATTTAAATTTCAATAGAAAAATAGAATTTAATTGAGAAATTCTGACATTTTTAAATTAGTTAATAAATAGAAGGACATTTTTTTATGCAACTTAGAATGGCAAACAAGCTGACGGCCCACCTGATGGATAGTGGTACCCGTCGCTTATAGACATGAGCAGTACCATGGACATAACAGAGTATACTGTTTCGCCTATGATATCCCCCATGCGTTGCCATTCCTGAGGACTCAGGTGTTATTCCTCTGTACCCTGTAAATTTACAGCCATATTCCACCCATCAAACCGAAACACAAGCATGCAAACACAGCTGCTTCACGGTAGAAACACGAATGAGACAGAGCTGCCCAAGCAAACGTCTTTTGTACAAAGTCTCCCTCTGGTACATTAGTAGCACGCTGGGGTAAGTTAAGTTTATGTTTAATTGTCCAATAGTAATTTTTTTTTTTTTTTTTCTCTACTAACATAGTTTAAGTCAATTGTTACTAACAAAAATGGATCTTAGTAATCCGTAAATAAAGAAATATTATTATTATTATTATTATTATTATTAAAACAGTTCCGGTTATTGAGCTCCTTGAAATTATAGTTGGAAGCAATGACGCAGGTTGGTCTCATCTGTCATGCTTGTGAATGGGCGCTACTTGTAGGCAGCGATCTGCTCCAGTCACTACGGCCGAATTATTTTATTACTTAGCACGTGTTTCATAGATATAATCTCGGAATTTCGAACGCGAATCTTGATTAAAAGCAAATTTTGCTTTGGAACAAACAGTGCTTGCTGTATAAAAAAAATGTGTACAAATCAACTCATAAAATAAATTTATATGTTACATTAAAATGGCGTATTTTGAATACTTACTTTACCAGAGGGAGACTTTTGTACAAAAGTCGTTTGCTTGGGCACCTCTGTCTTATTCGTGTTTCAACTGTGAAGCAGGTGAAGTGGGATATGGCAGTGAATTTACAGAGTACAGAGGACCTGAGTCCTTAAGAATGGCAACGCGGGGGGGGGGATCATGGGTGAAACAATATACTCTGTTATGTCCATGGTACTGCTCATGTCTATAGGTGACGGTTACCACCAACATTACATATTGCCCAATAATGTGGTTTACGTAAACGTTACTTTATACATTTGGGCACCCTAACGGTTCCATTTTATCGATTGTAATAAGCATTATGCAGTTTAATTCTGTGCAACAGCGAGATAGGATTTTCTTTATACAACGAGGATAAAGATCAAGTACGTGTAGTGGAATTTTACAGTAAACCATAGAACCTCTTAAATTTTGTGACATTAAAGACATTGCTTGAGCATTACCGACCCTTTAGACTTTTGAGTTATGGTTCAATTTGCAGAAATTCACTACCACGTAGTTGAATAAATGGATAGGAGAATAAATAAATACGTAATGGAATAAATGAATTATAACTTTATATTGTACAACATAGATATTTAACAAAAATATAAAAATTCTCTTGTACAAGTCCATATTATTGCTGAAAGCTATCATTGCAGGGCGATCTTAGAATAATCGATTTTATTGTCGAACACATACTTATATTATCACATATCGTACCTTATTATATCTCTCCTTTCCAATTTGAACAAATCATATGAGTAGGCTGTTATTGGCAGAAAGAGGTACGATCCATGTAGACGAATTTCTACAAAATTACCCAATAAATGTAAATTGAAACTCATTTTTCGTGCTTAACCTCTCATTTGGGCTGATGTGCGTGTAAAGTTACCCTAACTAAGCCAGGCAAGTTCCACCAAGAAACACAGCACCTTTCTTTTCTATTATGAGCCATTAATAGATTAAATTGAGCTGTCCTGTAAATTGACACTGAAGTATATAAAAAATAGGCAGGTTTGTAGTTATACTCGTATGACCTGAACCTATTAAGCCCCCTAGACAAAATTACATACCAATCTATTAACGTAATTATATTGCTGGCGAATACACGAGATAGAATGGCATGGCGATATGGGCTGTCTTGACCTTCTCATGTAAGTGTTGACCGAAATGATTCTATCTATAGATTCCTTTACATCTTGTTTATGGGGCAGGTTTTTAATGTTATTGTTTTAAAAATTTGTTCATGGGAGACCACAGATACTGATTCAAGGATTGAGTGAGCAGATATTCTTCGGAGTCAAAGCAGCCTCCACATACAGGACTGTTTGTGGCTTCTATTGTGTATAAGTATTTAACAGATATCTAATATTGTTCATTGTTGTCCCTAGCCATTTATTCAGTTTGATTTTATTTCTCTCGAATATATATATATATATATATATATATATATATATATATATATATATATATATATATATATATATATATATATATATATATATATATATATATAAGAAGTAAAATAAATCTATGCATAAAAAAAATATTGGTCGTACCGGAAATCTGTTTATTTACGAAAAGCAATATTCCGCCGCTGCCTACAAACGCTATGATGGAGGACGCAGAAATTGCATGTTGCATAACAATGTGGGTCACGTTTCGCGTTCATAGGTGACGATGTGGTTGTATGTATTTGGGTGTCATATACAAGTAGCTTCTATAACCGGTATAGGTTGTAACGTGCTGTCTGTCTGTACAAGTGAGACAGGTGTAATGAATGCGAGTAGAGTGCAGTGTAGGGGGGACATTACTGACGTAACAGCTGAGCTGAGCCACAGCTGAGGTGGGACGGACAGTCAAACGAACGTCATTGTGCAGTAGTGAATTGGCACCGATCGCCGACCTCTCGCCGCTAGCGGTAGGTTCAGTGAATGTTCATTATTATGTGATTTGTTTGTGATGTGACGAAGTATTAATAATATTATGTTTGATTAATTGCGTTTAATTAGCAATGAGTTGCAGTACAGTGTTTAAAGGGATCTACGAAGAGTACATTGTCTGTCAAAATACATAAACAATTTTCAATTGTTTACAAAAGGGTTATCAATTTGACTATATATTTTTATGTGTATTTATTCTTTGCCAACAAAAAAAAAAAGGTTTGTGCATGTGTGTGTATTTTAACCGATTTAGATGATACATTTTTAATTGAAAGAGTTTTCTCTCCTGTTGATTTATTATAATTTTTTTTAAGTTGTAGGTTACATTTTGTGTAACAAAATTTTAAAATAGTCCATTTTTGTAAATTGAACAATAAGATTTTTAATAATTTATTAATAAAATATTGATTTTTCCATATTAACATGGTACATCCAGTTGTCCAGTTAGTATGGGGATAATTTATTGATGTTTTTCGACCCATGTCCCTTTAAGGGAAGTATCTAATTCCATTGGTTGAATTCTGCTTTAAAGGGATTTCAGTTAGATTTCACCGTATTGAAAATATATATCTTCTTTTTAATTTTAGAAGATTAAGGTATATATTTATGGGTATTAGGAAAAATTTAGAAAAACGTTTTTCCCGGTTACGTAACTCATAAATTTATCGCGATGGTTTCCATGGGGAATCGCTTGGATGATGAGTCGACAGGTTATTTTGCTAGCAACGGGGTTGGATCCTCATTACTGACAATTTCTCTTGTAGTTTTAATGGCAATGTAGTAATGCGTGTTTAACAATAGGTTGTAGTGCGTAAGGACGCGAAACGAACAATAGCGCGGGTCAAAAAGGCAGGCAGTACACGGCACACGCGATTGGCGCCGCGCGGCGTGCGACACATGGCATTCGGGCAATTCAATAGTTTCTACTACTTTGTATGGATATGTAATCCGACGACTCCTTACACGGCACATGCTTCATTCATAATAAAAAAATATTAATAAACATCACTAATCATATTTTTTTTTAATGGATGATAATGGAATGGTAACCCCGCCCGCGCTATCGGTATACGCTGGCGGCGCACCCGTAAGCGATCATAGGTGACGATGAAAGCAGGTTAGTTAGTCCATCGTTACGAATTTCACTAAAATTAACCACGATGGTTCCCAGGGGGAACCGCATGAAGGTCGATCTGATTTGCTACCCTAGCAATGGGTCAGTTAGATTCCGTTACTAACAAATCCTTTCACCCAATCATATTATATTAGGTATTTGTTTATACTTAAATTTTGCGAATTTCACTCTTTACATAACTTTTAGATATTACGACCTTATGTATATGACGATATGTTTTTTTTTTATAAATATATATTTAGAAATATTATAGAACAATGCAAATATATACTCATGTATATAAATGATTATATTGTGCTGGAATCGAATCCGCAACCATCGGAACGTAGAACAGTGTTGGCAATACGTATTAGAATATATATATTACAAAATAACATTGAAATAAATCTTTAATTATGTTTTTTTATTATAATAATTATCTTTATTATTATTAACCTTTTTTCGCACGAATCAATCTAAAGATACATTGAATGAGTATATACCTAATTGATTACAAGGAAACTTCATAAGAAGCAGACAAACGTCCAATTCAGCACCAAGCAGATTCAGGCCACAATAACAATATCGTCATAGCCGTAGAATACTGACGGATCTATATATGTAATCATTGTCAGATCCGTCAGTATTCTACGACTATGACGATATATGTCTTATATGATACATGATTACGACTTCTTTAAACATTTATTTATTTTGAATCATTAAAATCGACATTGATTATACGACATTTATGTATACATATATAGGTATCTTTGATTGTTTATAAGATTCATTTTTTGTTATTACAAAACATCAGCTTCTTCAATTTGTCTCTGCGATCATTCAGTAGCAATCAGTCGAGTGGATAATATTCAGACAATGAAAATTAATAAACAAAATATGTACATAAATTATCAACTCATTTTACCTTTAACGTTAGTACGGGCTACAACTACCTTTCTACCTACTAAATATTTATTAGACGAAATGCATAAATTTACCACAAAATATATACATTCATCATCGTGATTAAAATATAATTCCTTAATTAATGGAAACTAGAAATAATTACTTATTCATCATTTCGTTTAAAATTTATATTGATAAAGTCAAGTGGTACATTTATTAGGTAAAATCTAATAAACTAATTTATTATTTATTTAGTGATACAATAAATTAATAAAATATAATATATTTAATATGTAATATATATTAAATAATAATAATAATTTATTTATATATTTATAATTAATTAAATATGACATTCAAAATAAATAATACACTGAGTATAATTTTAAAACAAAACAAAAAAATTCTCCGTGTTATAAAACAGCGATTGCAATCGTGATAAAACAAGTTGTTGAACAATCAGATGTTTCATAAACACTTCATGTGGAAAATATTTAAATTTGCAAATCAAAATCGTGTTCAAATTATAGATATTTTTTCGCAGCACACAGTACTTTTTGTACTGCAAATAAAGTCGTCAACTATTATTGATTTAAAATTAATATGGGACCAACAAGGGAGCAAACCCTATCAGTTTCAAAAAGGTATCAATACATCAGAAGTAGTAATGTAACATAGACATATAAATGTGCAGACAAATTGGGAACCTCCCACTTAATGCAGTACCTTAAAAATTGTATCCATACAGCGCCATCATCATGTTTCTGCCCTAAGCCCGTACCGTTTGAATATATCTTTCTCCTGTATCGATCGACATTCAATCATCCCAGGATTTCCTACCTTTTCGGACCATATCATATTTCATACAGTACATTGGTAGATATAATTTTAGGTCTTGCTCTTGATAGCTATAAAAACTTGAAAGCTACTGAATTAGTGCCAATGTAGTGAAATTTTATCGGGTTTAACTACCTTATTTTTCTAGTTAAAGTAAAAATACATATTTTCAAAGTCTAGACAGTCGGTTATGTAGTTTGAGATTAACATGAACGAATTATTTTATATGTATGTGTTTTTTATTATACAACTTAGAATGGTAAACAACAAGCCCACCTGATGGAAAGTGGTAACCGTCGCCTATAAACTTGAGCAGTATCGTGAACTTAACAGTAGTACACCACAGTATACTGTTTCGCCCATGATACTCCCCATACGTTGCCATTCCTGAGGACTCAGGTGTTATTCTTCTGTACCCTGCAAATTCACTGCCATATCCCACCCTTCAAACCGAAACACCGCCATGCAAACACAACTGCTTCACGGTAGAAACACGAATGGGATAGATGTGCCCAATGTTTACTCCATAAATGTTTGTATGTAATTACCATCTTATACAAATTTATAAATAATTATATTTTTTAAACCGCCATCGAGTGTTTCTGCATATCCTAAAGGTTGACTGGTAGAGAATGTCTATAGCATTAAGTCCGCCTTTTGTACTACTTACTTTTTATTGGTACATAATGTTTTAATAAATAAACAAACATACATTACGCCCTAGAATTTTTGTAGAAATATTAAAATTGAAATTATAAGAATAAAATTTTATTTATTAATTATTCCATATCTAATACGATAACATAGTAATTACGCACTAGTTATATCAACGAATCTGAACTCCAGTACAGGTCTATAGCAATTGCGCGATTATCCATAAAGAACGATGCTCCGTGAACAATCGAATTATTGATTGATAGAGTTTCTGATAATACAATTGTATACAAATACTACTATTCAATACGTATAAGTGGTTTATATAATTACTCAATACATATAAATATTATTGGAAATTATATAATGAATAAAAAATAAGAAATGACGATGTAAATGATAGCAGTTATTAGTTAAATTATGTATCCTTATATAATAGACTGTTATTTATTTATGTTATAATAGTGGCAAACAAGCTTACAGTCTATCTGATAACAAACAGTTATTATAATTTATTTATTTATTTATTACATCCACTGGGTGAGCCTTACAGTCTCCCAATACGCCCACCCAGGAAAGCATGAATACAACAACATATAAAAAAAGGAATATTACATATATACAACAAGAATAATATAAAAAGACTTAAACAAAAACGTCTGAACACAAATACTCTGTGGTCACCCGACGAATAATGTATGGATACCTACGCTATTATATTTAATTTTACGAGTAACTTATTACACGTCAATGTCAAAACTTAGATTGACAGTTCACTTTTTTAGATTTAGTTTTATTAAATATAGCAACACTATACGAACGCTTTAGTCGCAGTATTGCCGTATACAGAAAATAGTATCTACGCAATCATCCAGAAATAGATATGTTGACAAGTTGGCAACTGCTTTTGTCACATTCTAGTTTAGTTTTGTTCTATTATATAATATAAATTTTCTACAATTGTGCACTTCTTTCTTAAGTTTTATTTACGCCCGTCCCGGTTTTGTACGGGTGTACTAATGAAGAGAATGAGACCAAATCTTTCGTCTCACTCACCCACTTTTTTGTATGGAGATTTTTAATTGTAATTTTTCTTTTTTCCATATTATTTTTCAAACATTTTCACACACAAAAAAGTACTGGCCGAATAGTCGAGGTAATGTATTTACATATATTTGATAATAGATTTTTGTTTATATAGATAGATATTATACACTTATCCCTTGACTGGAACAATAAGAAGCCAATATCTCGTATCGTATCCAGAATAATCCCGACTAGTTGTGTATTTAAAATTTTATGTTGATCGCTTTATCGCAAGAGGTAATAAATAAAAACCTTTTTATTATCCTGTTAAAATTATAAACAAATTGTTTATAATTACTCCTCTCCATCCAAAGGTTGCCTGGAAGAGAACGCTTTTAGCGATAAGGTCGCCCATTGTTTTCTCACTGTGATTATTTCTTACAATTGTTTGTATCTATAATAAGTTACTATTGTAATCTTTTGGAGGTAACAATAAAGAGTATCTATCTATCTATCTATCTAAAAGTTTCTAAGGAAATTTGTATGTTTGTTACGCTACCACGTTATAATGAATGAATGGATTTGTATGAAATTGAAAAATTTATGCATAATAGTAATGATAGTTTATTGCTTAATAAATGACACAAATATTTTTAAAATTAAAACGAAACCCTGCTACCTAAATAGATAAATCCTGTACATTAGAATAAGATCTTTCCAATTAACACATTAGATATTTTTAAGATATACACGGCTAAAGTTACCGTTACACTGTAATTAGTAATCATTATTTAAAGTACAATTGATATTACAGGTGTAAGTTAAAAAATAAGTACATTAAGTAAAAGAAAAGCCTAAGATTCACTTTTTATACACTTAAAATGTTAAAACTGTTTCGAATTAAAATCAAAAGCATGAGCGGAGTTGAATACTTGGCGTAAATATGAAATTCGAAGTTTAAATTTTAAATTTTTAAATAAGTTATGAGACCATTTCGGTACGTTTAACTACAAAAGTCACTGGCTGGTTCGAAATGAATACATAATTTGGTTGAATGTATTCCGTTCGACTTTCAAAAACAGAAGGTTCATTTAATTCGTTTACATGTTTATACATTTACGTATGCCACACGATTAAATCGCCAATTATGAATCGATTATTTATATATTGCTTTTTGTAATAGATAAGGTTTACCCCGTGTTAGTCCAATATTAATTCTGTAATGGTATTTTTGTTTCCGTACTGTAAAATCCATCTGTATAAAAACGATTTCGCTTTATAAATACATCAGTACGTATTATTACTTTTAAAATAGTAAGATTGTCATGTGGTCCCGCCATAGAATGGACCACCCTTTGCTTTCTCGTAGGTGTCGTAATGAAATGAAATGAAATGAAATGAAATGAAATGAAATGAAATGAATGAAATGAAATGAAGTGAAATGAAATGTAAGAGGCGACTAAGGAAACTTTATGGTCGAGGGATGTGCAGCTGCAACCAAATCCTAACAAGTTTAGGGGAGAAAAGGGATTGTTAGTAATGTAGACTGAGAATCCCATTGCTAGTAATATACCCAACCAGGTCGACATCCTCGCGGTTCCCCCTGGAAACTATCATGGTTAATTTCTGATGAATTCATCATGATGGGCTAACTGGCCTGTTTTCCAGCAAGCGTATACCGTTAGCGCAGGCGAGACTGCCATTCTATTTTCACCCATAAAAAAAATGGGTCCAAAAAAAATCGTCCGCCACTCGTAGTAATTATTGGCAGAGTCCCCCGTATGGGGGAGACCTATATTAGTTCAGCAGTGGATAGTACAGTTAATAGATGTACTGTCCACTGATGAGACATATGATGAGATTTATTATCAATTTTTTTTTATACGACTTAGAATGGCAAACAAGCTGACGGCCCACCTGATGGAAAGTGGTAACCGTCGCCTATAGACATTTATATTATGACTATTTTGTCGGTTAACATTACTTATAATTTTAAATTGTCTATTCTTTTTTTAGAAGCAAACTCTGTCAGTTCCACTGTTTAGTCTCTACATCAAGGGTCTTTATGTACGTACGCAACTAACAAAGTATAGTACTTTACACTATTATAGAAATACTAGACAGAAACTACGCGGCTTTCTCCCCGCGGCTCATTCCGGTGGAAATTTAAAACCTTTTGTTAGTGGATGCCTACCTACATCACACGAGGAATTTCAGTTTAGAATTTCAAGTTTCCAGACTTGATATATTTGCAGTAGTTTTGTTAAAGTATTTCGCTTTTATGAATAATAGTGAGTGACCTTGATCGTATTAATATAATGTGGATATTCGGGTGTCTGTTATTCAAGCAGGCTGCAACGGCTGAATGGGTTTGAATGAAACGCGGTACATTGAACGTATCCTGAATTAACACATTAGGATTGTTTTCAATGTAATTCACGCGAGAACTGCGTATTACATCTAGTTTAGAATATTAGTAATGGGATATGAAGTTCCGAGAACATGTTTGTTACCTAATTATATACAGTTACTGGTATACTGAATTTACAAGGTACGGAGGCATAATACTGTGTTCAGGAATGCATGAGTGATACCATGGACATGATATACATAATAATAATAATCAAATTTATTTATTGTGATTCGATACATTAGCACGATTTAAGTACACACATAGATCTTACACAATGTGATGGCTTAACAGCTAGAAAATATTAAAACTTAAGATGTGATAATTATGGTACTGTTCTAGTTTAGAGTCTACGGTTATTATTTTTCATCATGGGAAACGTCATCTTGGTGGGAGGCAAAGGATTGTTAGTAATGAGGAGGTTAGTCCCCATTGCTATTAATATACCTCATTAGGTCGATCTCCACGCAGCTCCCCCTGGAAACGAACATGACTAATTTATTATTGAATTCGTCACGATGGGCTCACTGACCTGCCTTGTTAGCTTCACCAATAATCCCTCAATGGTGCCCCGCCAGTGTATACCGATGGCGCGGGCGAGGCTGCTATTCCATGCATTAAAAGAAACGTCAGGTTTCAAAAATAAAATTAATTGAAGTTTTAATTAAAATGTAATAATCTAGATTATGGAACGAGCTCCCTACCAAGGTTTTCCCTAGAGATTACAGTATGGAACTACTTCAAAAAGGACATATTAAGGTATCTTCAGGGTCAGCATGATGCTCCTGTTTTTACGGACATTCAATGCCTAGAGCGACCGTTTTATATCAGATGGATTATACGCCTGTTTACTACCTTTGTGGTATAAAGAAAGCACAGTTAGAATATAATAAATATAAGTCCTCAAGAATGGCAATGCATGGGAGGTATTTTGAATGAAACAGTTATGTCCATATATACCCTGTTATATCCATGGTACTGCTCATGTCTATAGGCGACGGCTACCACTTTCCATCAGGTGGGCCGTCAGCTTGTTTGTCATTCTAAGTTGCATAAAAAACAATTTAGTGAAATGACTTTTATTGCAATTTAATTGAGTTCATATTTAAAATCACATCGATTTAATGACAAATAAGTAAGATAATGTTCACTTAACGTTAAATGAATGTAGTGATAATTGAATTCAATTAGATGTTACGTCATAAATTAATTTGCACATTTCATATATTAATATTTTTTGTTTTAATTAATGTTAGTAATTCTACGGATATTAGCTGTCGTCATCATCATATCAGCCTTTAACTGTCCACTACTGAACATAAGCCTCCCCTTGGGAGGTTTTGCCAGTAGTTGCTACGCTTGGCAGGCAGATTGGGAGCTAGGCTTTGGAGATGTTTTAAGAGGGACGCTGCTGCCTGTCCATCGTCCTCCCTTTGTTGCCTCTTACAATACCCAAGGGAAAGGAAGGGGTGGCCTATTCTATGCTGGAACCACACGACGAACTTTAATTACACATAAGTTGAATTACATTAAAGTTTATTTATTTATTACAAAATCTAAAGCTCTTAAAAAGTTAAAGTCATTGTAGTGTTATTTTTAGCACTTATAGCTAATTATGGATCTAACATATTTCATATTATCCTTATTAAGCACTAGTGACCCGCCCCAGCTTTGCACGGGTGCACATTACATCACATCACGATAGAAATCTTTAAAATTATCAGTGTTTCTCTACAATATTATGCATGTATTATACATATAAACCTTCGTCTTGAATCATTCTATCTGTTAAAAAAACTGCTTCAAAATCCGTTGCGTAGTTTTAAAGTTTTAAGCATACATAGGGACGGACAGACAGCGACATCGACTTTGTTTAATACTATGTAGTGATTTACAATACTTAAGTTATATACGAATAAGTGAGTGCGTGTACGTAAGTGCGTATGTGTGTAGGTATAGTAAAATAAAATACCCTTAAAATTTCAGTCTCTTCTAAATCATTGAAAATACCGCACAACGCACATATAAGCAACCATACTGTAAGTCCTTCTTAAATTTATTAAAAAATAACGAATATATTGTTTGTCAAATATCTATAGAAGATATTGCATAACACAGAGGTCACAGGTGTTGAGCAATAAGATTGAAGGTACACACGCAAGCGACCTCTGACGGATAGTTTTAACAATATTAGCATGTTCGATGAAATATTGTATAAGTAGTGGTAATTAACATAACTTAAAATGTTGATGATTAGTGACTATAATGTAATGATATAACTATTAAGTTGAACTAATAACTATCGTGAGTCATACTCTGTTTTAATTATTTATATCGCTTTTATTCAAGCATTAACATCGGAGTTGAGATTAGGTTTGGACGTGTGAAGTGCATTTATTAAAAATCTCGGATAACCCGTCTGTTCAATTCGTGAGTAAAACCTATGCAAATAATTATAATAAGTTATAGTAATTATTAATATTAAGTCAATGTAGAGTCATTTTTTAAAAAGGGACAACTATGCTGTCTGAATCTGGATTGTGGTTTGATTTTGTACATTCCGTCAATTCTTTTAATATAAGTTCTTTTGAGGACCTCCAGATGAAGACTCCAGTTCACAATGGAAGCTGTACGGCTATAGAACAATTTACCAGTCTCTATACAATGTATAATCTATATATGTAAATGTTTGCCTAGTTTTAAAACAGACTACCAGAGCGAGACTGTACAGAAGTCGATTGCTTGGGTACCTCTGTCCCATTCGTGTTTCTACTGTGAAGCAGTTGTGTTTGCATGGCTGCGTTTCGGTTTGATATGGCGTGAATTTACAGGGTACAAAGGAATAACACCTGAGTCCTCAGGAATGGTAACGCATGGGGGGTATCATGGGCGAAACAGTATACTCTGTTATGTCCATGGCACTGCTCATGTCTATGGCGACGGTTACCACTTTCCAACAGGTGGGCCGTCAGCTTGTTTGCCATTCTAAGTTGTGTAAAAAAAAATAATTAAGGATTTTTATTTGAGCAAGTTGTCATCTTCTTAATTAGTTTATTTGTCGGTGTAGCATATTTCTTCAGATATTTAAGAATTATATAACTTTGTGTTTTACGTATACATGTGTAGTAAGCAGTATTTATATATTTTTATGTATTTATGTAGGTATATATACGAAAGATTTAAATTAAAACAGGACAAATTAAAACTGTAACTAATTATGGAAGTAATAACTACAATTAAGGTGGAAATAGTTTTAAAAAGATTTACTCGACTAGAGATAGATAAATTAAAAGGTAAAAAACAAGTAAGGTGCTGATTGCTATCATCGTCTTATTGAGTAAGACAAGTATTGTAAATTGTTAGAGATATTTCTGTTTATTCAGTTCTAGTTAAATATTTTAGTTTTTTCTTTTTCTTTTTAATTAACAGTCTTATAATATAATGCATATTCTTCTTCATTCTTTATATGTCAATCAAATTCTATGTTTTTTGTTGTAATTTTTTTTTGTTTATTTCTCTATCAGAACGACATACTGCGCCAACCTCAAATAAGGCAAGGAAATGTTGATTTGTCTATCAAAATGTTTGTTTGAAATTACGACTACAGTGACTTTTGATTTATAAAAAAAAGTTCCTACAATCGTAATACAATTAACATAAAATTGATACGTTACAGGCACGGGCATTAACAAAATCCGTTTAGAATTGGGGAAGATATCGCGTAGCATACGAAAAATACAGGTAAAACGAGGATTTTAAAATTGCATTAAAGCAAAGAGATATTGAGGTCGCGTGTGGAACGTAACATTCGATTTTTATCTTACTTCTGCAAAAAATACAACGCTCGTTATTCCTGCCAAAAAATAATTAACAATTTTTTTATTATAAATAAAATTATATTCCATTCTCTTGTTCTCAAAGCTTGTGTAGAAACTTGAGGTTCAAAAATGTTTTTGCTTGATTTGTTTTAAAAAATCAAATGAATGGCCACGTCTTTTTAGCACATTGTTTTATTGCGAAATAAACTCAAATATTTTTTACTAGTACTTGTATAATATTAGGTGACGGCGTGTAGTATGTTTGTGTGCGTAAGGTATAGATATAAAAAGTATATCGAATGGATTGGTGTGTGGACTGTATGTTACATTTTACATATATTCCTTTAACTCTATAAACAGTATACTTTAAATAGCTACAACAGTCTTGTTATAAAATATGCTTTAAAAAAAAGATATTTTTAAGATTCAATGTACAGTAAATATTATATTATCTTAGTAAATGCTAGCTAATACGATGGAAGTTGTAATGAATACATTTTAAAATATTATATATTTTCTAAAAACGTTTTTTTAGTGAATATATCAAATCGAATAGCAAAGAAGCCGGTCTATCTATTGATGGTTTACTTGATGGAAAATGATAATTGGATTATTAAAAATAAAAAAATAGGAAAATGAATACTCGACAGACGTTTTGTGAAAATCCCATTTCTTTCCTTTCTCTAAAAATCTTAATAATTTTAGTTACATATTTTTATTACGCATTTTAACTTATTCTTAATAAGTATACAAAAAATCGAGCTGTCCAAAGTGTATACAATTATGTAAATATAGATTCCTTATTAAGCGGCGGCTCTATGTAATGAAGCTTGTTAACAAGTTTGAAATATCTTCATATTAATTAACAAGCAACAGTGAAGTAACACAATAAGGAATCACTCAGGAAATCGAAAACCATGTACTTGTAAATAAATATACTGACATAAATATAACCACGTAAATATCTTATTAATGCAAGAAAACTGTAGCTAGACGATATCTGTACATAGGAGATATTGTGGTTTTAATGAGATCAGTAGATGTTAATATATTCTTTTTAATTTTAGTTATTTGCCTGTCTCACTGTGTGCTAATTTTTTTTTTTATAAAAGAAAGATGGCAAAGAAGCAAACAACTTTTCTGATGGTAAACAGTCACTGTAGCCTATGGATGCCTGTAACACCAGGAGTATCAGTTGCACGTTACCGACCCAGAAGAAACTTTAATATACCTTTATTGAAGAACCCCATACTGTAGTCTTTAGGAAAAACCTCGGCAGGGAGATCATTCCACAGCTTGAGTGTTCGTAGGATGAAAATTTCACTGAAACCGCACTGTACGTGACCATTTAGGTAGGTTCAAGTTTGTTCCGGCATTATGCTAAAACTATTACATCAAATTGAATGTAATTTTAACAGTTGTGTTTCTAAAGGTGTACCACAAAAAATGGTACATGTTTTATTTTCATACCCTATTTATATGTAACGTATGTCTTTGTTTTCATATTTTTAAAATTCACATGTACGATGTAGCGGGCAAAAAGTTAGTACATGTTAAAGTCTTTGGTTGCATATAATATTTTAATATGTGATTTTGTTACCATCATTTTAACGGCTCGATCAATAAAATTTTGTTAAAACGTAGTATATACGATGGAAAAGGGCCTAGGCTACATGGGTTGCGACTAATAAATAGTTAGTAATCTATAAATAGAGAGAAACGAACGTTTCTGTGTGACCCAGCTGTATTGGTGAGTTGAGAAAGACAGAATCGCTGAAGTGGACAGCTCGACCCTGAGTTACATTATGAAAGTAGATTCTCTAGTCACAGATCGCAACAAAAAATGAACGCTGTCTGTCGTCTTCGTTGTGTGTTGATTGGCTTACTTAGTGGGCTAGTTGGGGACATAATCTAAGAGTTCATTTTTGGCCACGACATAAAATCAGTGTTATGTCCTATTGATAGTAAAGTAATAAATTGATTTGAGGGTATTTTGTGCTACTGTAGTACACAAGCGAAAAAAGTCTTTGTTAATATTTTTTTATGTATTTTCTCTTCTTTTTTTTTGATATTTTTTTCTCTTTGTGTGTATGTCAAATTTAAATTTAATATCTAACTTTTAAACTGATGAAATTGCATACAGAGTTTCAAACACCTTTTTACTCCTTTAGAAATGAATTTACAAAATTACTTTTTTATTATTCGACTACGCTATATAAAGAAACCTTTTGTAAAATTTTAAAATGATACATTCAGCAGTTTCGGCTGTGCGTTGATATATAAGTCAATCTGTCAATCTATATCCTCATTTATATATGAAGATTTTTGTGGTAATGTTACGCGATTACGTCGTTAATTTTAACAAATCGTTGTTGCAATTAATATTGTTTACATCCGTGTTGGTTGCTTATTAATCTTGTGATACTCGAAGCCATTTATCTTTATAAATTAAACACTGCATATTGAGAAATAGGATCTACCTGTAGACACATTATAACCTAATGAATTACTATCGAGTACTATAGAATACACATCGAGTATCCGAATGCTACATTACAGTATTCATTAAAATTTTACAGGAAAAACTCTAAAATTGTCTGGTTTTTTTGTTATCTATCAAACAATAATGGATACCAATTTTATATTCCATTAAACGAGGTGTCGTTATGGGGATTTTTTTTAATGTAACTAGAATTGTTCTATTAGTTCCATTTTCGGTAGCCATCCTCGCGACCTACAAGTCTCCAGCTAAAGAAACCGACCACCTGTTGAAAGTAATAAAAATTTTGCGAATGACTTTTTTACAGCTACGCATGTGGCCAATATAATCTACCACAATAGGTATTATTACAGCTTGCTTGCTCACAAAAAAAAATGCGTAAAAAATGCGTGGAAATCCTGACAATATTGTAATTTAAGACTTTTCTCTATGTTTCACGTAAAGAATTCAATCTAGGCAAAATTACTATGAGATATACAGAGATTTTAGATACATCAAGATTCAAAATTAGAAAAAAAATTGCTAAATATTGTATTTTTTTTAATAATAAATACTCGTTTAAAAAATATGAAATAACTTTTTTTTTTTATTTAGCAAACAGGCTTGCGACTCACACATAATGGTAGTTGTTATTTTCGAAGTTGATGGAAAAACGAGTATCAGTTACATCATACATACACCTTTAATTATTATTCCTTTATATAAGTATTTAGAGTGCTTGTCTCTGTACATCTGTTTTAGAGGATTAGAAAAGATTAAGTAATGTTCCTATGTTCACATAACACCTTTTACCTATCATAGGTACATCACGTTTCCATCTCAAACATCCATTTATGCCCTACGTAGCCGCTATTTTCTTAGCTATTCGAGTTTAGTAGACCGCGCTCAAATTCATTGTACCAACAATACTTTGTTACCTCGAAAAGGGACTTGTCTGCATACGCCATTTTGTTGTACATTAGGATAATCCTCGGATATAAAAATGAACATAGAAATATACAAAAACATGGTGAAATAAAATGTTTATTTCCGTTGAATATTCATTTTGTATGTCGACTCTTGACAACCTTCCGGTGGGTGTGGGTTCGATCCCCGCATAATACTGACATTTGTATCCTCTAAGTTTGTTTACATTAGTTTGAGCGTTCTTTCATGTATAAAAATAATTGTATTTGTCTTGTGTAGCTTTATGTATTAGGTCTTTATATATGAAATTAGCGTTTTGTTGTACTGATCACTTTGATCTAAAATATCTCCTCTATGGTTAAGAATTCCAAATTTAAATTTATACATTCATTTAGCTGTATATTATATTGTTGCATATTTAGGGTAAAATAGAAGTCGTTAGACATAGAATATACTTAGGATAATTATATATATATATATATATACTCTCTTATGTCTATGGTACTGCTCATGTCTATAGGCGACGGTTACCACTTTCCATCAGGTGCGTCGTTAGCTTGTTTGCCATTCTAAGTTGTATAAAAAAACGTGCATAAGAAACATGCTCGTTGAACTGTATTAAAATTTATATAATTTTTAAAATTTATTAAATCGAGTGTTACGTTCACCACAACGGCGACAGTTGATATTTGTCACTACTAATGGGGTCGTCAAAAGCATTTGTTTTTGACTATTCCATTAGCGATTATAGTCGTGAGCATAACTATTTTATTTTAATTTTAGGATTTCTATTAACGGACTTTTTTTTTAATGAGCGATAATGGATTGGTAACTCGACTGCGCTATCGGTATACACTGGCGGGGTACCTGTGAGGAATTATAAATGAGGATGAAACAAGTCAGTTGGCCCATAGTAACAAATTCATAAAAAAATAACCACGATGGTCTCCAGGGGGAACAGCGAGGAGGTCGACCGGATATTGCTAGCTATGGAGTCGTTAGATCTACAATACTAACAATCCCTTTCCCCCTCAGTCAACGTATATATATATATATATATATATATATATATATATATATATATATATATATATATATATATATATATACATACTATACGTACTCGTATGAAAACAATATTTAAAAGTAGAACGTTTAGAATTTATCCCTGATATTTTGTAATTAATAAACATAAATAAATAATAAATTATTTATTCAAGTAACCAACAATCACACTATTTAGACTATTTACTATACAGATTGTTATATATCATATCAGCTTTTAATTCTCTACTGCTAAATATAAACCTCCTCCAAGGGAGGTTTTGTCAGTAGTTGCCACACTTGGCAGGCGGATTGGCAACCATAGGTTAGGCTTTGGAGATGTTTTAAGAGGGACGCCGCTAAGTGGATTAACAACAGCAGTTAGGGTTTGGGAATACTTTAAAAGGGACGCTGCTGCCCATCCCTCGCCCTTTCTTAGTCACCTCTTACGACACTCACGGAAAAGGAAGCTGTGCCGAATTTTATGCCGGGACCACACGGGAAAAATTATAAAGCTTATGAATAAAAAAAGCCTAGCGAACATAGGACGAGGAAAAATTTTTTTAGGTACTTAGTACACCTATCCCCCGATTTACACGGTACTTGTTTTACACGTTTTCGCTTTTACACGGTTTTCCAAATAAGTTTTTTTTTTGTTTTTATCGCACTCTACTAAATGCTACTGTGTTTGAACACGTGCGCTGTGTACACATCTCACGGGGAATCCCGAGCTTATGTGCTGACTTGCTGCACATGCACACTGTGTCTGTATTTCTTCGCATAAAATTAAAGTTTGATCTACGGATATTTGAGTGAAAGTTTCACAGTGTCAGAAAGATTTATTTTTTCATATTCGTAAATTACAAGTGAGTGCATAATTAAGATTTTTATAAATTAACATAAATAAAAAAAAAAATATAGGCTTATAATGTCGAAAGAAGTTAAAAGAAAAGTTATCTCTTTAGAAACTAAAATCGAAATTTTGGATCGCTTACGAAAGGGAGATAGAGTAGTAGATGTTGCAAAATCATATAACATGAACGAAGCTACAATAAGAACTATTAGAACAAATGAAAATTTTTATTTTTATTTCTGTGTACACGTAAAAATATTGAAAAAAATCACAACTGTTAAATAGCAAAATTATGCATTTTCTGCAAGCTTTTCGATTTACACGGTTTTGACTTGAAAATTTTTAATTTTCGATTTACACGTTTTTCTCAGGAACGTATCTACCGTGTAAATCGGGGGATAGGTGTATTTGAACAACCGAATTTTACAAAGATATCTACCTAGTATCGCGCATATCACAAAATTAATATTTCGTTTTATATTCTAGACATAATAAGATTACCCAGTAAACATTAAGAGCATAATATATCGATGCCGCAGAACGTTCAATAACCGCAAAAGAGTACTATTTACCTGAAACATTAATTATTCATATTGTTACAGACGTGATGTACGATATCCATTGAGGAGTTTGTATTGGCTTCTTATAACAGTACAATAACAGAGACGTTAGTGCATAAGTTGTTATTCCAAGATATAACACATTATGTTCGTATAAAGAGCTCCTCATACGCGCGTTGGAGGCTGTCCTTTCACTTTCGAATAACCAGTCACGTATCTGGTTTTTGTCATAATAAACGAAAATATTACGTTTGTTATTCTTATTGCAAATATTAGATAATAGTGAATCCCGTATGTATGTCATAAAAACAAATATAGGAGGCAATCAGCACTGCGTTGGCTTCGTCCCTTTATTGGAGCGAAGCAGGGCGTTGCTTCAAAGAGACTTGGTGAGGTTCACAATTGTCCTGCATTTCTTTTGTAAATATGTTGCATTTCATTACTTTATATGGTTTTGTACATTCACTTATAGTATACATATTAGGTTATATCAAAATATACACAGGCCGACTTATCCTTCAAAGGATTTCTGCCAGTAACCTTGAGATCCCGAAAGGGTTTTCAAGGGGTGATTTATAGAGTTTGTAGATACACACATATATATACATATACATATATACATATACATATATACATAAATATGTATATAAAAATGTATATATATATATATATATATATATATATATATATATATATATATATATATATATATATATATATATATATATATATATATATATAGTACATTTTTGTCAATTCTGAAACTTTTTTGATATTTCCTTTTCTAATTTCTAAGTTATTTTTATACCTACCTGCGCTAGGTAATATCGACTATGTATTGTTTGATTCCTTGTTTTATATACATTTTACATTACCTACACGAAATCTCATGTTAAATATTCAACTTTATCTTTATGGGGATGTTGCTCTTCATTGCCTGCAATAAAGCCTGTCAGGTCAAACTTCTGGAAACCACCACGGTTAATTGACCTAGTATCCGCATTGTTTCGTCTTCTCCTAGTGCCCTGCCATTGTATACCGTTAGTATAGGCGTTTTTTTTTAAATGGACATTAATGGAATACTTACTTCGCTTGCGCTATCAGTTTGTTTGTTTGTAACACTTTATTCTATAGCAAAATATTAAATTATAGGATACAGAATTTTTAGGAAAAGAATGAGGTGTATGCTGGTAGGGAATCGGTGAGAGATGATAGGTAAAGAACTATCGTGGTTATTTGGCGGAATAACCATGATGGGCTCCAGAAAGAACCAATTGGAGGTCACCCTGATAGGGTATATTGCTAATAACCGGAACCGGCTATTCAACTTCATTACTCACTTCAGCATAGACCGTTAGCCTAGTAATTTAGGTTGCACCGTTTCATCTTCAACTGTTTAAAAAAAACCACAATTATTCCAGAAAACATTGCACTTCTTTTATTCTTCTTTATTTCACTTCTTTTAATGCTCCGTAAACATATCACAAATTTCTCTATTTGAAACCGACCTCTTTCGTCTCCAAAACATATCTCAATCTATTCACACAAACTCACCGGTTACGTACACTTATACAATATACATAGCTGTTAAATTCATAACCCTTTCTTTATTCGCCAGTCAGGTAAAATATGGTTGGTTTACTTACAAACAGACACGTGGGAAAGACCTTGTTGCGTCACATCGGCCATCAGAATTTTAATGAGCCCGCGCCGAGCGCCGTAGAAAGTAGCCGTTGCGTGTGTTTCCAGCCAATCTTCATACAGTATCTGTCGCGCTTGTTAAATTAAATAATACTCGCACATAATTAGCGAGATTTTATCGTTGATCAACGACCTTCATCATCTCATAGGTGTGTTTTGTGTAAATGAGTCTTTAGGTTTAATTCTTAAGTGAACCAGTTTGAGTAAACGATTTTCTCTAAATAATCTGAGTATTTGAAAACGTTTCTGAGTATTTAAAATACTGTATTTTTCACCGTGAATATATTCAAGGATGTGTCTAAGATTATTATTGTTCCTTTTCTGATAATAATATAACTTAAAAATCAAGCAATTAAAGTATTGCAATTATTGTCTTAAATAAAAAAAAAAGTATTTAATAATACATACTGCACTTATATCTAAAAATATTAATTTCCTTATGCCCCTGTCTGTAGTTATGCGTGTATTAAATCTACAGAAAATAATTAAATTTCACTTTTCTTTCAAATGTAATATTTAATAATAGTAGATTTGAGTTGTCTATTAATACTACTTTCTTTTGTTTACAGACGATGCACCTGTTACAATATTACTGGTTGGCGACATCGTTATTGACAGTTTTCGCTGCTATCGATGTGGAAAAAACAGTAAAACAAGTTCAAAACATACTGCAAGCTAATGCTCAGCTACCGCGTTTATCCAGAGAAGAAATAATTGAATTATTAAATAACATTAGAGATGAAGATGCAAAAAGCATATCTTCAACAGAACGATCACAAGAAATTAAAACGTCCCATAGCTTTGAAGAAAATGTAACAAATATATCAACCCAAATACCAAATATAAATGATAATGTCATTAATAACGAGAACGAGTTTGACATCTCATCACCTTCCATCCTTACAACTGTTGCACCTACTACATCTTCTGAAGTAATTACTACGGCTATTGAAAGTACGACGAAAAAAGGTGAACCAACAGTAATGGTAGTTTTACCATATACACCTCGCGATGGATCATCTTTGCAAGAGTTGTACACCCGCCCACCAAGAGTAGAAGTGGTACCAGTGTCAAAAGTTACATCAAATCCTAATAAATCATCAAGTTTAATTAAAAAATTACGAGATAATAATAAAACTTCTCAGGATTATAAAGAGAAAAAACGAGATTTTCCGGCTGAGTTACAAGCGTTCCTTGACGAACATGGTTTAAAAGGTACTCCGGGAAATGATCATTTCCTGTTACCTTTAGAAGGGTTCAAGCCTCTACCTCCAGCTAAAGTTGTAGATGGCTCAGTTCAGTTACCTGAAAATATTTTGCTGACTTATGATTTGATTTCTTCAAACTCCGATCAAATACCTGTCATTAAAAACTATGACGAATATCCATTGACACCAAATTATTTGAAAGAACCATTTTACTCTGGCATACCATTTGAATTGCAAACATCGTCATCAGAAAATGAGAAAACTGTATTACCGTTAGATTTGCCAAAAAATCGGAAAACAAAGTCAACAGACAATAAACCAAATTATGACCCAATATCATATGACTCAGTCAAAGTTATACCTTTACAACAAGGTATTAATCCATTAGATAGTGTAATCGATAAACTGAATGCTGACAGTGAACCTAATAAGAGACAAATAAATGCAAGTATTGAAATTTCTAATAACGAAACTACCAAACCTATTGATGCGAGTGATAAAGATATTGCGGTCACTACTGATGCTGCCCAGTCCATGGATTCAGAAGCAGCTGATACAGGGGCATCTATTACAGATTTAGAAGACTCTTTTGGTGGTGCAGCACCAGAAAAACCGGGTGACTCAGAGTTACCTCCTCCAAAGAAAAATGGATTTTATTGGATGCTAGACTGGAATAGTTTCCTAGAAGTAGGCGATGGTGACACAAAAGTAAACATTCGCTTTGAACCAAAATTGGGTGATCCACAAATGTTTATACCTGTAAATGTTCCTTGAAAAACAAGCGTTGGAACATTTAAGCAATATTGATTCTAGTCTTACGGCTAAAAATTAAAATTTTACTGTACGTTAGACTTATAGTGTTCATTCCATGTCTGGAAAGGTACTTGATTTATATTTTTTTATATTAATAAAATTAATAGGGTGTCACTATATTACACTTCGGAGTGTGTGACTGTAGTGGGAATTAATGTAATTTATTTTCTACGAATTTTTAGTGAGATTTTGTAAATTAAGGTTGTATTTACAATAGTAAAAACTTTTTTATACTCGTCATATATTTCAATACAATGTTTGGGTTGGACGTATCTATACGCGAAAAAACCATTCTGTGGTATTCGGATAAAGAATAAAATATATATTTTTACGTTTACCTATCAATAGTAATAATAATTCTGAGAATTCTCTAATGCCTTCTGGAATAGGGATACGATTTGTAAAGGTCGCCTATATTCGTATACGACTCAATAGTTCAATTACTGTCATTTATACTATCGGATCGTATTCACTCGATAGAAATCTAACGTCTGTTGCCAGCCTTAGTATTGTATGTAACACGATGTATAAATTAGTGTAATAGATTACACGGTGAAATGAACCATTGGAATGTGAAATAGGTCGAAGTTACCAGACCAAAACGAACAGATTGAAAGTGAATATCATAATGTAATTTATAGTGAAATACACAGTATTTTTTGGTAAATATGAATTTGAATTGACTGTTTTGCAGACAAATTATTTATCAAATTTATATATTCAGTACTAGTATGAGTCTTTATACACCATTTAGTCCCCTTGTTCATGGGATATGCTGATTCCGGATAACAAGAAGTTTTTGCTTTTCCTTATTACAAATATTATGTATATATTAAATTTCATAATAATTGTGAGCCTCTAAGTTGGTATAAGGCAACAAATAATTTAAGAAACTCACTTTCTCTATATATATTAGTAATAATTTAATTTTTAAAATTACTAAAAGTAAATATTATAGAAATAACCACAAGAGTTTATAAAAAGAGTAAAATATAAGATGGTATGGCAGGTAGCTTTAAATATTGATCCTGAATTGAAATAAGAGTAGTATGTAACGTAAAATTTATATAGTTAACCTGTAAATCTAGTGATTACGGACAAAATCCTAAAATTAATCCAGCTTTATAACTCAAGCTCACCAGAACCAAATTATTTCGTTAGTTAAAATAATACAATAAAGTTACGTTAATCCCTGATACTCAGAGGATACTCAAAGGAAGTTTATCGATTGTTGTTTGTTTGTATAAGCTTTATTGTACTCGTATTCATAGTTGAAAAAATGGTTATAAAGAGAAAAAAAGGTAAAACACACAGGTGGAGTCATTTCTCGAAAGAATTTGTATCAACCACATTGTTTCAGGGCACTAACAAATAATATATTGCTTTTATAGAAATAGTTGCACCCTTTTATAATAACAAATAAAATATTGCATTCCTACAAAAGCAATATGTTATTTGTTATTATCAAATGTAACAAATATAAGTGGATTTAGATCCGTAATTAAACGGCTTTGCAATCATGAAGAATTTCATATTTATTAGTAAAATCGCTAAACTGATTTTAAAAAGAATTAATTGAATGAATGTGCGATGTGACATTTCATAGACACATTTGAACAAATAGATGTTTGCTATACATATATAGCTGACACGTGATGAAAGAAAGTTAGATTAGAGACAAGAACAGCACCGTGACACCACGGAGTATATGGTACTGCCCATGTATATAGGGGACGGTTACCACTTTCCATCAGGTGGGCCGTCAGCTTGTTTGCCATTCTAAGTTGCGTAAAATATACACATTTTACAAAACAGGCATGTACCTAAAATTAGGTTTTGCTTTGCTTGCTACAATATTTTGTATTATAAAAAAAAAATGGAGACTTCAGTTGTGACAATTTTAATATAACAGGACGAACACGGGAGCGATTCAAAATAAGTTTAGAATTAGCCAAGATTGAGATAGAGAGCCCCTTGCTTTTGCAATTTACTTAAAAATAATTACTTAAATGGAATGTTAATGAGTCTTTGTTTCGAGTTGTAGCAGCAAACGGATCCAGAACTTGAAGGTTTGTTAACTAGATGCGGATTAATATGCTATTTACCTCCGTTCAAACGGATTATGTCACCTCTCTAGGAGCACTATAACTAACACCTCTGCGTATATTATAAGCAGTGTGTTCACAGCTGCTACACAAAATTAGTCAGTAATTCACAAACTTTGAAACTGTTGTCAACTATTATTAAGGATTTCTGTATAACAAACTTTAGATTGGGATTTTGAAACAATGCGAACAGCAATGTTTACCACTGTCAATAGAAACAAACAAAGAATTATATTAAAGCAAGTCATAATACGGAATGAAAGTACGAACAGGAGTTGAAAATATATGTTTTTTTTTTGTTTTTAATTTATAACTTACCTATCATTTTCTTTGTTCTTTGAATAATTTCTATCTTGTGGTATTTCGAATTGTAAAAGTTTCACTTTGAACTACAATACAAGGTATAAATATTTCGAGAGCTGTTGGAAAGTTTTCTTGTAAATAAGGTCGTTTCGGTTAAAAGTTAAATAATACCACTTCTAGATGAAGTAACGCGTAAATGTGTCGCAGCAATTTTGTCTTAGATGGCTCAGATGCCATTTTAAAAAGCCTCATTTTCGGAAGTAAACGACTTATAACTGCAACGATGATGCATTTACTATCATCATCGTCATCGTCATTTTAACAGATCTAAGTGATGTCGGTAGGTTGTTTATATTGAATTATACTCAGTAATACATTCGACGAATTTTGGGCATATCTATGGAGTAAAAATTGTAAGTATTACTTTTTCTGCGAATATCAATAAATGCATCTGACTTATAAAGAGATATGTTTACGACTTAGCAATTATCAATGTGATAATTGCTAAGTCGTAAACATATTTATTTCATCATTCTAATCAATTAGTTTCCGCTAAAAGAATGGTAAAAGATTGGTATCTTTCATATAAGAACTGTCTCATTTACAGTTTAATCTCTATTTATTTGAGATCCCTATATGGTTTTAGTAATTTAATCTTAATATCAACAGGATTAATTAATTTATATTTTTAATTAAAAGGATAAAAAATAGATATATTTTAGAAGTATATATGAAGAATGTATTGTGTTTACAAGAAGAATTGGTCGTATGGTCCCGGCATAGAATAAGCCTCCCCTTCCTATCCTGTGGGTGTCGTAAGAGTCAACTAAGGAAGGGCGAAGGATGGGCAGCAGCGCCACTTTCAAAACATCTCTAAAGACTGACTGTGGTAGCTAATCCGTGGTAGAAAAACCCCCCAAGGGGGAGACTTATTTCAGCAGTGGACAGCTAAGGGCTGACATGATGATATATGAAGAATAAATATTATATTTAGTAACACAGTAGGATAAAGATACTTGCTTACGTACGCACGTTACGTACTTAATAAAAAACAGACAAGCAAACAGAATCACTTTTCTGCACATTCGTGTGATTATTTCAAATCCTTCTAAGAATATTTAGAATGTAATAAGAGCCCGCTAAATCAAAATGGAGACGAGACATAATATCCTTGAAATATCTGATTGCCAAAAGCCTTTGAACCATTGAGCCAAGAATTTTATAATATCTTGAGTCGGATAAGTGCTGACTTAAGAGAGAAAATGATTAAAATTTCATTATCCGAAATGTAAGAGAGAGATTCTTTTAATAATTGAGCGGGAAACCAGTAGATAGCGAGTATAGTGGCACAGATATTATATTTATACGTAGCGCTGTGGCAAGGGAAGACTGCACTTATATTTCATTAGACAATATTATACTACACTGGGAGATGCTCTATTTGAATTTACAAATGAAATATTATTGTATAATTAGACAGCGTAGACAGTGTAGTAGTTTAACAGATTGCCCTATAATTTCAGCCATTATTCGTCCACTGCTGGACACAGGCCACTCCTATAGATTGCCATGAGGAACGATCCTAAGTTACCTGCATCCACTGACTCCCTGCAATACTTTTGAGGTCATCACTCTATTTAGTGCGCGATCGTCCTACACTGTGTTTGCCCGTACGGGGTTGTCACTTAAAAACCTTTCTTCCCTATCAGTTATCGGTTTTTCGAGCTATGTGACCAGCACATTGACACTTGTTTATCCTTCGGGCTATGTCGGTTACTTTAGTTCTTTTGCGGATATCCTCGTCTCAGATTCTATCTCGCAAAGAAACTCCAAGCATAGCCCTTTCCATAGGCCGCTTAGTAATTTGAACCTTTTGCATACGGGCAATCGTGTAGGACCATTTTTCGGTTCCATACGTCATCACTGGCAACCTGCATTGGTTGAAGTCCTTCACCCTATATTCTAGTGTAAATACTTACATTTTTGAGTATAACAGCTTATAGTAGTTTTTTCTAGAAATCTGAGAGATTTGCGAAAAAGGTTTTGCAAAAAGAAAGCAGTGAGTTCAATTGTGCACACCGATGAACGACGACATATTTCACAGACAAATAGATTTTGCTTCGTAAGAAGCGGTATTTGAAAGAGAAATAGCTGTTTCAATAGTCACAAAATTAATTTGAAAAAAGTTAATCCACTGAAAATGAATCCTCAAAATCGGATTAGTATTGGCTACGTAATATATTAGAAATATGGACGAATTGGAAATATCCTTATTTTGGAAGTCGCTTCAAAATTTATAGAATTTATCAAACTGTTTATAATAACTCCTTTATATCCTAGGGTTGTTTAAAAGCTATTATATTCACATTAAATACTGCTCAAATGTTATGAATAATGCTAAAAAAATGCGCAAAGTGTCGCTATTTAGTTTTTCAAAGTATGAATTCTGACTGAGCAAGATTTATACTGTTTCAACTTGAACTTTGGCGGAAAAACTTGACAACATTTTACATTAATTAGCGCAGCGTAAGTTGATTTCCAAAGTTGTTAATGCGAATTCTTCAGGCAGTAGTGTTTATCAGCTCACAGCATCTTTTGTCTCCAAGATTCTCTGTTCTGAATAATGAGAAAAGTTCGCCTATGAATGCCGTAGCACGAGGACGCTTCGCTCCGCTATTTTTGATACAAAATACAATTTGTCCAAATTAAGATACACTTGTAAGTACTTTTATCGTGTACCTGCATCTACTATCTTGATTATATTACAAATGTATTTGTAACGTTATAAAGATATTTGCATATTTGTGACCCGATCACTCTTAAACGACACAACTTATATATGACTTATAATATTTCAATGATATTTAAAGAAAGCAAGGAAGTAAACATTAATTGCCAACAACACACATATATTTGGTACACAATATATTTTTATTATTTTTATTTCAGCCGTTAACTAACATAAGGGGAGTTTAGCCAGTAGTTGCCACGCTTAGCAGGCGGGTTGGCAACCGCAGTTAGTAATTTTAAGAGGGACTCTGCTGCCCATCCCTCGCCTTCTCTTAGTTATCTCTTACGACACCCACGGGAAAGAAAGGTGTGGCCCATTCTATGCCGGGACCACACGCCGAACATTAATATAGCATATAATAATAACAATAACAATAATATATAACTTAAATTACCACTTGAGTTATATTTTCTAATTTCCAATATGTAGTCACTACATGATTCATGGTACTGTTAATTCAGAATTTATATATTGCAAAATAATTCTGTCTGAAGTAAAACTACAAATGTAATTTATTTTTAGTAACTTAGGTCACTAGCATTTATAATAAATAAAAAAAAAAAAAAATAGAATCATCAAATCACATTAAGTTTTATCAAAGACATTGCCTAATATAGCCAAGCATACAAATAATACAATCGACACAAAACATAATCTTTCGAAGGCAACTTAAAAATCGGTTAAAATTTGCTGTCGAATATTTGGCTCACAAAATTATTTGACGTTTTATAAAATATCTAAAGCAGTCTGAACAAAGTCAAGTAAGAACTCCTAATTTTATAAATGTAAAAGTTTGTAAAGATGCTTAGATGTTTGTTAGGCGATCACGCTTAAATGGTAGAATGAAATTTGGTAGAAGTTTGGTAGATTATATCCTAACTTGGCCGTATGGTCTCGGCATAGAATAGGCCATCCCTTCCTACCTAGTGAGTGTCGTATGAGGCGACCAAGAAAGGGCGAGGGATGGGCACCAGCGCCTCTCTTAAAACATCTCTAAAGCCTAACTGCAGTTGCCAATTCGCCTGCTAACTGCGGCAACTACTGGCAAAAACCCCCAAGTAGGAGGCTTATGTTCAACAGTGGACAGTTCAAGGCTGATACGCTGATGAACATATCTTAATTTAACACATAGGTACCTCGTATACCGATTCATCTAGACAAAGCTGCAGGAAACAACTAGTTTTTTTTTATTATTTTTTTATACAACTTTTAATGGCAAACAAGTTGACGGCCCACCTGATGGAAAGTGGTAACCGTCGCTTATAGACATGAACGATACCATGGACATAATAGAATACACTGTGTCGCCAATGATACCCTTCATGCGTTACCTTTCTGAGGACTCAGGTGTTATTCCTCTGTACCCTGTAAATTCACGCCATATCCCACCCTTCAAACCGAAACACAGCCATGCAATCGACTTTTGTACAAAGTCTCCCTCTGGTAGTGTTTGTCTATGTTATGTTATGGGATGTAAAGTACATTGCGACGATCCCATTAGTTTTCCCCTTTGATCGTGATTATCTAGTATCGAGCGATATCTCGGAGGCGAGTCAATAAGTTTACAATCTCATCAGATCTGATACCGTCACCGGGAACACATCCGGAGAGTTGCGAGATAGTCGAAGTTCAGTAACTGCCGCCGTAGCATACTACGACACGACTCCTCAATCTCGCTAGATTAATGTGCCAAAGCTAAGGGATTAGTGGTTTATTACGAAACTACACGGTCGAACTTCATTACCGAAATGCTTGCACGAGTCTTGAGCTGAATTGGCATTCTTTTTGCCTCCACGATACTGTCTAAGCATGAATGATTTGTTTGCGATAACGAAAATGTATGAAAACAAATAATAGCGTCGACCATGAAACAGTTTGTTGACAGTTAATTTTAAACTTTAGCGTTGTTTACAGCATTGTTTACACTTTTTGTTATATAACTTAGAATAGCAAACAAGTTGACGGCTCACCTGATAACCTCACCTGTAACCGTCGCCTATAGACATGAAAATATCTCTGAAACTGCACTGTACGTGACCAAGGTTCAAGCGTATGATCGCCTAATCAAAAGTGATAATTATTACCTGTAATCATGAAATGTATCATGAAGTTCTCTATTTACTTTGACGTCCTTTATACTCCTCTTACGTTGCTATTCCTGAGGACTGAAGTATATGCTTTTGTATCATATAATTTCATTATCGTATCTCAGCATTGAAACTGAAATAGAGCAAAGACTTCCGCGAAAATCTAAATAAGCATAAGTTTTATATAGGTAAGTTCGGTTGTTCAGCGAATATTCCTATTTACAATTCTTTCACGCTAACTTATTAATGCCATTCTAAGTTATTAATTTAGCTTAAGTGCCTTTGAGTGTTGTCGATTGGTGAAATCAAATTTTATTCTATCATTTTTTGTTTCAAATTGATATATCACCCTGGTTTGGTGGTACTAATGAAGAAAATGTGACCAAAGGGTCTCGCCGGGTTTCCTTATGCAATTTACACTGGCATTTTTGTTGATAATGGTACCTTTAATATATTGCTAGTTGTTGGAAATAATTCTTGACCAATTATTAATCCCCTAACTTTATCCGTTTTTGAAAAATGCGGGTTGCAACTCCACATTTTAAAATTATTTTTCTACGAAACTATGATAGGTATTTGAATAAAACAAAAGCTACATGGAAGCTCCTCACTAGCTGTATATTACATATTTTGTTATTTTTTCAAATAATTATAAGGTCGCAAAAAATATTGAACAATATAGGGGCGGTTTTTAGCAGCTATTTCTTGAGGTATACTTATTTCATAAGGAAACTCAGCGAGAACCTTTCTTTAATACAAACTTTGTCCTAACAATAACAAAGATAACAAAACAAGAATTAACTAATAGGGGCCTTTCTGCAGTATTGCGCTTACATACCTTCGGTAATTGATTTTCATTTATACAGACTGGTTTCGCATACTTTTTATAGTAAAATAGAGTCACGTCAAGACAAACGAATGCTCGTAGTTCTTTTATATTTCCATTTTTAACCGACATTCAAAAGGAAGAAGTTTTTGATTCATCCGATTTTTACGTTCATGATATGAGAGTAATTGTGAATGGATTGTTATTTATTTTAATTATTTTTGTTATCGTATCGTAGCCGTGTGGTCTCCTCAAAGAATAGGCCTCCCCTTTCTTTCCTGTGGGTGTCGTAAGAAGCGACTAAGGGCGGGCGAAGGGTGTGCAGCAGCATCCGTTTTAAAACATTTCCGAAGCCTTATTGCGGTTACCAATCCGCCTGCCAAGCGTGGCAACTACTGGCAAAATTTCCAAGGGGGTAGCTTATGTTTAGCAGTGGACAGTTAAAAGCTGATTTTTGTTATCGACAGAGTTTATTTTCGCATTAGTTTCTCGTTTATTTTGTGACGGTGGCTTACTAGTTTTCTTTTAGTTTTACAGAACAAAACCTGCTTACTGTACATATTCTATTTACAGGCATACAGACATGCGAATCTTCTTACTAAATCTAAATATTTACAATGTAAGGTGTCTGCGAAACATTGTATCGTTTATTGGTAGTAAGTAGTTTTTTGCGGAGTGAAATACAAAAGGCATTGTTTTACAAGCAAAAAATGATTTTGAGAGCATTCGTTTTATGACGATTTTGCAATAACCCAAAAATGTTCACGTAAACATTCACACAAAAATGTGAAGATTATAGTACAAAAGTTATAACACTTGTGTAAGTTGTTAAAACCTGCTTGTAGGGCAAAAGGTTCTAGTTGCAAAGTCAATTGACCGCCGACTCCGCTTTTAGTTGAGCAGCGAGCGAGCGGTTGAACGCCAGCTCCTGCCAGCCATAACCATCTGTTTCTCGACATAATCAAATTTTGTTTAATTTATGTGTACATTTGTACAATTTATTGTTATTCCGCTATTGAGATATTTACTTGTAGGGATTTAATATTACTTACTTAACCGTATTAAGTACGTTGTAAGAACTGATTTGTACAATCGTATTTTTTTTTTGATGGGTGAAAATGGTATGGTAACCCCGCCTGCGCTAATGGGATACGCTGGCGGAGCACCAGCGAAGGGTGATAGATGAGAATGAAAACAGGCCAGTTAGCCCATCATGATGAATTCAACAGGAATTAACCATGATAGTTTCCAGGGGGAACCGCGAGGAGGTCGACCTGGTTGGGATATTGTTAGCAATGAGATTCTCAGTCTCTATTACTAACAATCCCTTTCCCCCCTGTACAATCGTATTGGAGACCTGTGGGCGATATTATGGACTGTATATTGATGTATATGATGTAATCAAACAATGGGTTTAAAAGGAAAATAACTATAATAAAGAAAACTACGAAAGATAGACTATGACAGCAAAGAGCAAAAAGTGACAATAGTAAAAACAAAAGTATAAATATACAATAAAAATATAATCTTTAAAAATAACGAGGAGTTTGAACAAGACCATTTGAGAATTTGTTTCTTCATCATCACCATCATCAGAGAATTTGTTTTTCTATGAGGAAAAAGACGTGTAAACACTTTCCATAATTAGGTTTATTGGATATTTATGGTTTTTATGGTAATGGGGTGATAGTAATAGTAAAATGTGAGGTCATGCTTGAACGGCTGAATGTATTTGTGTGAAATTTAGTACACGGATAGGGTATTTTATAAAGTACCCGATGTATTACGTTAAAATGCTATCTTTCCGCATATATTTTTTTTATTTATTTCAAGTAAACAATTACATAGACAATACATATTGTTAGTGTTGCTAAGCTGCTTAGCAATTTGTCTGCAGCTTTGCACTATTGTGATTTAGTTTATGATTATTATTATAGTTTATATATTTTTTTTTAATTTTTTTTTATACAACTTAGAATGGCAAACAAGCTGACGGCCCACCTGATGGAAAGTAGTAACCGTCGCCTATAGACATGAACAGTACCATGGACATAACAGAGTATACTGTTTCGCCCATGTTACCCCCCATGCGTTGCCATTTCTAAGGACTCAGGTGTTATTCCTCTGTACCCAGTAAATTCACAGCCATGCAAATGTAACTGCTTCAAGGTTGAAACACGGGAGAGAGGTACCTAAGCAATCGACTTTTGTACAAATTCTCCCTATATATATATGATATTGATATATGTATAAAAAACTGAAGGAACCAACTAGTCGCGCATAAATAAAAATTAAACGAATTAAGAGTTGTCGCTTAAAATTCACGTTACGAACAAATAGTAATGGTCACGAAGTATTCCATATTGATGTGCCATCAGCGAGATAAGGGCTCCGATAAGTGGGGCCTAAAACTTGGCAACTCACTGATAGCACCAACTTCTTCCACAGTTTGCGAATCGCTTAATACAAGCACAAACTTATGTTTTTGTCGTTAAACATTCTGCTTTATAAACATACCTATTAGTCTTGCTCAAGTTTGGCTTTTAGAAATTGAAATCTTTGAATAATTTATTTTTATATTTATTACCTCGTAACTCTGTTAGTTTTAAATCGATTTGGAAAATTCTTTTTTTTTTTAACTGAAAAGATATAATTACAGATTGGTCCCATAGAAATTTTATCAAAATCGGTTTAGTAGTTTAGTTTTTAGATCAAAATAACTGGGTTTGTCACAATTGAAGTCGGTTATTTGTTGAACACAATATTTAATTAATTTATATTATTAATAATTTAATTATTAATATTCAATATTGTATTTATTAAGTTATACTTAAAATAGAAGGAATATATTAATTCAATTACTGTCGTATTTAAAATTTTTCACAAAGAGGTTTTGTCTCCATAAATATGTTAGACATGTAATAAAACATAACAGAAACAAAACAGGTTTGCACTTATCCTGGTGTAGTTTTGTTTTATGCAATCTAGAATGGCAAACAAGCTGGCGGCCCATTTTAAGAAAGTGGTAATAGTCGTCTAAAGACATGAGAACAGTACCATGGACATCACAGAGTATACTGTGTTTTCTATGATATCCTTTATACGTTGCCACTCCTGAGGACTAAAGTGTTATGTCTCTGTACCTTGTAATTTTACTACTATATCCCACTAGGCAAATCGGAACAAAGCCATACAAATAACTGCTTCACAGTAGAATTATGGATGGCTGTCTTGACTTTTGTACAGTCTCTTTGATTGTGTTCATGACCGTTACAAAATGGTATTAGTGTAAAGTTATTTAAATAAATAAATAATGTTTACCAGATGGAGACTTTGTACAAAAGTCGTTTGCTTGAGCACCTCTGTCCTATTCGTGTTTCTACCGTGAAACAATTGTTTTTGCATGGCTGTGTTTCGGTTTGATGGTTGGGATATGATAGTGAATTTACAAGGTAGAGGGGAATAACACCTAAGTCCTCAGGAATGACAACGTATGAGGGGTATTATGGGCGAAACGGTACTGCTCATGTCTATAGGCGACGGTTACCACTTTCCATCAAGTGGGCCGTCAGCTTGTTTGCCATTCTAAGTTACATAAAAATATGTTACGTTAATAATGTCATCAAATAGCTGTCTCCCGCAGCTTTGTCCGTAGAAACTCGTTATGTTCAAGATCTCTTGAGATTAAAACAATATCCTTATTACCATAGTATAATGCATAAATATTTTTGTCAGTTACTCGTGCCGTCTGCTGCCTGCCGCCTAATGCTTTTATGCTCTGCCTCATAAATATTTTTTTTTTACCTGTTGTCAATTTCTATAATTTTGTATTACAGTACTCAATATCTGATTAATAGAAGCCGAAACGAATTTGAGAATTTTGTTCAATATTCAAACAATTAATCATTTATTTGCATAAACATGGGAACAGTTATACATTTGATGTTGTAAGACATGTAGACCGCCTTTTGTACTTTCGTGTATATATTATAATCTGTATTTTATGTCACTGTATTTCACTTGAATTGTTCAATTGTCATTGTATATTTTTATGTTCCTGGTGCAATAAAGAGTTGAGTTAAATAGTAAGTTATGTTTTACTATCATAGGGGGTACAAATATTTTTTTGCATAATGTTTACTCTTAAATTACGATTTTTAATAATAACACTTTCATAATTACGTAATAACTTATGCCAATTCAAGATTGAATTATCACATTATGTTTACTATCTTGTCCTAATATAAGCCAAGCGTGTATCTACTATGGACAGTTTAATACGTTTACTAAAAATATCCAATCAAATATTGATGTATACAAATACTAATAATGTGTACGAATAGGTAGTAATAACTTTTATATTTATTTTGTTTTATATTTTTTTTTTACATTTTTAATGAGTAAAAACTAAATTTATGTATTAAATAAATTATTATAGAATTTTACTAAGAATTAACATCTACGTGCTATAAATATCAAGAACAATTAATTAAAAAATTAAAAAAATATTTAAAAATAAAAAATTTAACTCGCGGTTTAACGAAGGTTGCCATAAAGCCTACTGCTTTCACAGGTAAGACAAATTTAACGATCTATCAAACTATTTTTGTTACACAAAGATCCTGACATATTTTCACTCATACATCTCTATTAATATAATATAATACGAGGTCTGTCCGGAAAGTTCGTATAAAAGTGTTCTGGAATGCGAGAAAGAGGAGTGGGGAGGCCAGGGAAGCGCAGGACCCCTTCCTTATGTCCCTAACAATGCTTCAGTTCTGGTCTGCGAGTTCTGCGGTGCGAACTGGCTTGTCACGCCATCTGTGAAGTTACCTCTTAACGAAACCCCGTCGGCATGGAGCCCGCTTCCGTTGAAGAGCAGCGCGTCGTAATCAAGTTTCTCTCGAAACTCGGCAAGAATGGCCGTGAAATTTTTGCCGATCTCAGAACAGTTTATGGGGATGATGCTGTGAAGGAACCAACCGTCCACAAGTGGCTAAAAAGATTCAGAGAGGGCCGAGAAAGCGTTCAAGATGACCCACGTTCAGGACGTCCTTCCACTTCACATTCCGACGAAAACGTGGAAAGAATTCGAACTTGTGTTAATGGGGACCGTCGTTTAACGGTCAGACAGGTGGCTGAAGAGCTTAATTTGGGCAAAACCGTGGTCCACGAAATTCTAAGAAACGAACTTCAAATGAAAAAAATTTGCGCCAAGATCGTTCCGTGAGTTTTTGAGTAAAAATTCCATTACGGTGACCGAACACCCCCCTATTCGCCGGATTTGGCCCCGTGTGACTTCTTCTTGTTCCCAAAAACCAAATTGGTACTTCGGGGGCGGCATTTGGGGGACATAAATGAGATAAAAAAAGCTACGACGGGGCAGCTGAGAAACCTACAACCAGAGGACTTTCAAGGAGCCTTCTCACAGTGGAAACGGCGTTGGCACAAGTGCATTATGTCACAGGGGGAGTACTTTGAAGGGGATAAAATTGATTTACCTGAATAATTGTAAAATAAAATTTTTAAAAAACTTTTATACGTACTTTCCGGACAAACCTCGTAAATATGAGTGAAATTTATGTCACCTCTTAACATTTTAAAGGCTCAGTCAATCGTCATGAAAGGTATATACTTACGTAGTATTTAAACGGAGGCACAGGTAAAATTAGTACATTCGTAAATGCATACCTACGCTTCATTGTTCGCGACCCCGTGCGGGTAAGCGCAGTATGAAGCGACCGAGATGCAGTAACGATCTTAATAGTATTACAGAGTTGCTAGGATCGTACTCTGTGATGTAATACGGGGAAAATCTATGTTCAGGAGTGGGCAATGAATGAAAAAAATACGTATCATGAATTTTACCCTCGTTTTTCTGTAGTCTGAAAAACAATAGAGCAATTAACATTTCAAGGCTGACATTGTTTCACAACATGTCTACTGTCATTATTTGCTAATGAAAACAAAATATTGTCGGGAAAGAATTATATTTTCTTAACGGCGAAACTTTATTTTTGTTCGTGTATATTTTAACCAAATTTCCAGTAGACAACGACTTCGTTCACCGTGTACATATTTTATAAGCGTATTAGGCATGTTGTCTTTACGAGCTAAGGAGATATTTATTTTATGCAAAGATGGGAGGAATTTTCCATTTATGTTGTTGTATAACGGATCTTTATAGTTTGCGTACCAGCATCTGCTGTATACATATCTAGTCATAACCGTACTTTAGAAAACTCTTTGTTTTGGTTGCGGTTATGTTTTATTTAAAATTGCATAGGTATAAACGATACGACTGTAATTTTATCCATTATTTTCTTTAACTTGTAAACTCGATTTTGTTTGTTTAAAGCAACAGCTGTTTCTTATATGTTCTTCTCCAATTGTAAACGTTTTCACTTTGAACTGAAATAACACTTCGTCCAGACTTTTGGAGTTTGTACTACATATATTCTAATAATGTATTTTGGTGCAAGTTATTAGTTTAACCACGAGTATTTTTAATCGTAATAATAATAAAGAAGCTCAATGGTCGAGGAATTGGTAGCAGCGTCCCTCTTAAAACATCAACCAGAGAGACACTTGGTACAAAGGTCGCTTGCTTGGATACCTCTGTCCCATTTGTGTTTTTACTGTAAAGCAGTTGTGTTTACATGGCTATGTTTCAGTTTGAAGGGTGGGATATGGCAGTGAATTTAGAGAATACAGAGGTATAATACCTTTGTCCTTAGGAATGACAACGCATGGAGCGTATCATGAGTATAACAGTATACTTTGTTATGTCCATGGTACTGTTCATGTTTATAAGCGATGGTTACCACTTTTCATCAGGTGGACTAGCTAGTTTGCGATTCTAGGTTATATAAAAAAATTACTAAAATCCTAACTAAGATTGTCCACCTGTCTGCCAAGCGTGGCAACTATTGGCAAAATTGTCCAATAGGGGGAGACTTATGTCCAGCAGTGGACAAATAATGGTTAAAAAGATGACGATGCAAATATGTGCATCGTAATTAAATTCTCGCAGGTTCTCTCTTTATACCTGCATGAAATAGTAATTTTAAATAGATTTTGAAATAAATGTAGCCGGTACTAAACTTAGCTCTCACGAGTTGTTTATTTTATATTCATTATCATATTAATCGAGTTTCATGGCCGGTGATACGAGAAGACTCTCAAGCTGCTTCTTAAATATTTTATCTTCTAATTCGGTTAATTAAAAAAATCTTACCAGATTAATTAACACAGAAAATTTCGTCTTACTATGCTATAGTATTATATCACGTATGGTATAAAAACAATACGGCGTTTTTTTTATGCAAACAAGCTGACAGCCCACCTGATGGAAAGTGGTAACCGTCGCCTATAGATATGAACAGTACTATGGACATAACAGAGTATACTGTTTCGCCCATGATACCCCCCCATGAATTGCCATTCCTGAGGACTCAGGTGTTATTTCTCTGTACCCTGTAAATTTACTGTCATATCCCACCTTTCAAACCGTAACACGGCCATGCAAACACAACTGATTCACGGTAGAAACACGAATGGGACAGAGGTGCCCGAGCAAATGAATTTTGTACAAATTCTCCCTCTGGTACGGGATGAATAATAAGGTTTGGAGGGTGGGTATTGTGATAGAAAAATTCCTCGGTACGGAAGCACAGTACGAGTACATTAGTCCACTTGTATATATGAAAAATACTATGAACGCCATTGTATTCTCTACATTATTATGCTATAAAGTGTATTCCTTTACAAAGGAGCCAAGTTGTAATGTAAAAGTAATTTGTAAGTACTAGAATAAATTAAGTCTCTGTCCAACAAAAAACTGACTTCAGTTCTGATGAAACCTTATTTAATTTTGATTTTAAAACTAAGTTACTAAATCGATTTTGATGAAATATCTATAAAACAAATTTGTAGGTATATGTATTATTTATTTATTTATTTTTTTAATCTACGTTTAATTTGGGACTTTTGTTTTTTAACATGTCAATCCCATAAAATCTAAACAAGTTATCTACTATTATAATTATGACTAAACAATACTACTTACTAATTCACTTAAGCACAAAGCAATATTGGTAGTAGGAGCATGCATCATGCTCTGAACAATACCCATATCAAATTTATTAATATTAAATGTTTTTAAAAAAGTTTCCCTTTCCCTTCGGTTCCTATCACATTCCATCAATAGGTGCTGTACATCTTCAACTTTTCCACAGACAATGCAATTTAGTGGAGGTATATCCTTTCAGTTAAAAAAGAATTTTGCAAATCGGTTTACAACTGACGGAGTTGTGAGGTAACAAACATTAAAAAGTATAATGGAATTGGGAACTGCTTTCTTTTTGATGTCGATTCAAAATAAAAGAAAAAGTATACTCATGTCTATAATGTTTAATAGAATAGTCGGAGGTAAATTTCGTTAATAGTTGACGGTGTGGTGAGTTGAATGTAACATTCGACATTACCATATTTCGCCGAGCATATTGCAATCCAAAGTGGCAGGGGACAAGTGTACCACTGTCAATCGGATTGATTTTTTTATGCAACATAGAATGTTAAATAAGCTGACGGCCCATATAATGATAAGTGGCAACCGTCGCCTATAGATATAAGCAGTACCATGGATATAACAGAGTATACTGTTTCGCGCATGATACCCCACATGCGTTGTCATTCCTGAGGACTCAGGTGTTATACCTCTGGACTTTGTCAATTCATTTGATTTGTTATCATTGTTTTCCATTACCGAACAGATAGTTGAGTTCTAGATAGACTGTTTAGAAATATAGTATATTACTGGTATCATGAATTAGTTCTGAAAATGTCTGTAAACTCTACGAAGTATTTTTTTTTATACGACTTAGAATGACAAACAAGCTGACGGCCCACCTGATGGAAATTGGTATCCGTCACCTATAGACATGAGCAGTACCATGGACATAACAGAGTATACTGTTTCGCCCATGATACCCCCAATGTGTTGCCATTCCTGAGGATTCAGGTGTTATTCCTCTGTACCCTGTAAATTCACGCCATATCCCACCATTCAAACCGAAACACAGCCATGCAAAAACAACTGCGTCACGGTAGAAACACGAATGGGACAGAGGTACCGAAGCAATCGACTTTTGTACAAAGTCTCCCTCTGGTAAATGTAGTATGTAGTATATCTATATAGTATATATTAAATATAAAGAGAGAAATCTTGATTAACTGACTGACGCGAGTACATATGTATACGAATTAATATTTGCGGCATTTTCATTAAAACCGCTGAAGCAAAATCCGTCGCATGTATGTAGATATATAACTGGAAGCACTTTGCTATTATAAACATTTGTTTTATATTTGAGCAATGTTATCTTTGTTTACAGTCGCATAGATATTTATAATACGAAATGAACTTTAGTGGGACACTGACATGATTTCCGAAGCAATTTTTTTATACTGTGCGGTTGGTGCAACCTAAGTGTTTGAACACGAAAGTATTTAGAAAGTGCATGTGGCCAGTGATGAGTTATGGAACAAGACATGGTCCTACACGATTGTCTGTATGCAAAAACTTTAAATTACTCAGCGATCTATGGAGAGGGCTATGCTGGGAGTCTCTTTGCCTGATAGAATCCGAGAAGAGGATATCCGCAAAAGAACCAAAGTAACCGACATAGCCCGAAGGATAAGCATGCTGAAGTGGCAATGGGCTGGTCATATAGCTCGAAGAACCAACAACCGATGGAGAAGAAAGATGGAAAAGGAAGAAAGATAAGAAAGAAAGAAGACAAAGTTTATTTCAAATGACAATTTGTTTATCCGTGCGAAGACGGGGCGGATCACTAGTTTTTTTATAAAACTGTCACTGCTGCTGGTCATAAGTATGTTTTTAGAACATTTTTAATTGTAGTTGTTTATGTCTTGCCAGGTCGACCTCCACGCGGTCCCCTTTAGAAATTCTCGTGGTTAATGCTCTGTGAATTCTTCATGACGCGTCAACTGGACAGCCTTATTTCTCATGATAATAACAGCGTAATTCAGTAGCGCGGGCGGGGTTACCATTCATTTTTATCTCTTAAAAACCCATCCTGGGCTAACTTGATAGATCCGTATTCATTACATGGAAATCTCTATAGAAATATACGTTAAAATATGAACGGTAGGTACATATTTTCTTTAGCGATCCCCCAGATTATGGGAACAGATTTATCATCTTTTAAGCTATAAATAGGCACTGAATGCCGGATTTGCCATGTGCCACTTCACGCTCTCGTTGAAATATATTTGATGTAATTGAATCAGACGTGAGTCTTAGGGTTCCGTAGTTATATACAAGCGAAACGCAGCTACTTTCGGAGAGCCGGTGGTGGTGTGTTCGGCGCTATGTCACATGTCAGTTTTCTCTCACGCTCAAATCAAATTAATATTATAAATGTGTAAGTTTGTAAAGATATTTGGACATTTGTTGTTTGAGTAATATTTGAACGTCTCAACGAATTTGAATGAAGGCAAGTTATAAGCCAACTTAACTTATATTTACATGATGATGTATGAGGATGAAACCGCGGAAATAGTATTAGAAATTTGGAAGTTTATAAAAATGTTTAAACATCTGTTTATGAAAATCTCCTTTTATGAAAATTGTGCGAATGGAGGAGTATGTAATTTGGCACATTTATACTTTACGTAGAGAAGGAATGCAGATAGCTAATATTTTTTAAAAATTATGCATAAAAAATAAATAAAAAAGAAAAAAAAAAACATTACATACACTAGCATGTATTTGACACACACATATATACTCTTTTGTTTATTGTTCAAGTCTGTGGTGAAATTGAGAATAGATTAATTAAATTAATTAAATAGATTAATTGAATTAGATTAACATTGTTTGTCTTTAATATTATTTGTTTACAGTCTTATTGAATGTCAAATATAACCATAATAAATTCATTTATTACAATATATGTTATGGTCGAATTTTGACCACGGGACGATCACTAATTATGTTTAAATAGCTAAACAGAATTAAAAAAAATTGGTGCACGAGTAGATTATATTGTAACTTAACGTAAAGGAAATATTATACTAATGTATGCGGTGGAAAAGTCGCTACAAATAGCTAAGATAAGCTTATAAAATATGCTACAAGTTTATCTAAAGTATGGATATATTGTATAAAATATTATATACTTAATTGACCTCTAGTCAAATAGATTTTTTTTATGGATGATAATGGGAAGGTAGCCCCGCTTGTGTTAACGGTATACGCTGGCGCGGTACCAGTGAGGGATGATAAGTGAGAATGAAAAGGCATGTCAGTTAGTCTACCGTGATGAATACACCTAGAATTTAGCACGATGGTGTCCAGGGACACGTGGACCACGTGGAGATCGACCTGACAGGGTATATTGCTAGCAATAAGACTGGTAATCCGCATTACTAACAATCCCTCACCCCCAGTAAAATAGATTCGTAAATGGGTGATATATTTTTACTCCAGCTTATGTTTGACATTCTATATATGTATTTGTGTATGTGAAATATAGCTGTTATCGGTAACACATTGATATTCCACGAGTGTGTGTTTGTATAAAGAGCTAGTAGGTAGGTATTCTATTTTTAGTTAAGGATGTGAACATACCGCAAAGAAAATTTCATTTAAACCCGTTTAGCAATATTTTCACGATTGAGTAACACTCAAACCTTAATCTACGCTCGGCCGAATGTATATTTAATATTTTAAGCCACTTTGAAAAGAGTGAATCTTAATTCGCATGTATTTTTTCCGTTTGTGATGCACTATTTTATATATATAATAATGAGTAGGGATAATTTTTATATTATTATATGTATTACATCTCCCATATCTAGAACTAACAAAATTTTTCATCGTGCCTCCCACCAAATTGTTTATAATTACTCCTCTCCATCCAAAGGTTGCCTGGAAGAGATCGCTCTTAGTGATAAGGTCGCCCATTGTTTTCTCATTGTGATCATTTCTTGTAATTGTTTATATTTATAATAAGTTGACTATTGTAATCTTTTGGAGGAAACAATAAAGAGTTTGTCTATCTATTTGTCTTATTCTATATGTATATCTATTTTTATATATACCGAATTGACTTTAATAGTTCTTACTCATTATTTTGTTACGACTGACGCCGCTTTTTTTAATGCATAAATATCAGTGTAAGTAGTTTTTCACTATAACTCTTTCAAAGAAGCCAATAGACAACATTTCTAAAATAATATTACTTGGTTTCTACTTTTAAAGTGGTTGACATAAAATAACACTCTGCTTATCTTGATAGTAAAATATTATATTCAACAGTTCCATTCTCTTACACGATCCAAACACGACTGCCCTCTCCAAAAGTGTATCGCCATTTTTATATACATTAATAACTACTATTTATTTACTAAATATTTACTAAAAATTTATAATATTTAAAAAAAGGTATATAAAACTATTAAATATTAAAATATAATCTTTATAACGTAAATAAGATTAATTAATTGATATTTCATATTAAAATAAACAGTGATTTGACATAGGTTCGTAAAAGAATCACTGACAAAATGGCAGTTCATATTAGACAACCCCTGCCGAGGTTTTCCCAAGAGACTACAGCATGGGGTTCTTCAAAAGGGGGGTAAAGAGGTTTCTTCAGGGTCGGCAACGCGCGCGTAATACCTCTGGTATTGCAGGCGTTCATAGGCTACGGTAACCGCTTACCATCAGATGGGCCGTATGCTTGTTTGCCACCTCAGTGGTATAAAAAAAAAACACTATATTAACATAATTTTACTACAGTATACAGATAAAGGCACTTTAAATTATAGTCCGTTGCAATATAACTTAATGATAAGGAAATGTAACTAATTGTAACAAATCGAAATATTTAATCGATTAATTCGATTTTAGTATTAATTATAAACATCAGCAGTTCGTGCCAGAACGAATATACTAGAATTGAGAATATTATTTTTAAATCGGTTAAAAATATGTAGAACTGATCTTTCTACAATTTTGTTAAGAACACTCAGCACTCTGCAATTCTCTTCTATTGAAACAAGATAAACTAAAAGTTGCGTTCTCAGTTGAAATGAATTTCTAGTGGTTACGGCTTATTGACAGAAAACTTCAAGCTCGAACTAGTTAGGCGCTGTACTGACTGACTTCTCGCTTTTCCGGTTTGCCTTATATTGCTTCCAAAAAGTGTATATTCAAATTCATAAAGTAGTATTAAATTCTGGTGCAAACTTGGAGAATTAGTATTCTTGAAGTTCTTTAAGCGTTGCAGACGTTCATAAGCTACGGTGACCGTTTACCATCAGACGGGCTGTAAGCTGAATAGACGATATATTCCAAAATGATACCTCGAAGCGATTTTGCCACTTGTCCATGACGAGTATACTCGTCAATCACAGTTAACTGGTGAGGCTACAGTCAACACAAATCGTAGTACTACGACACCCGCCTTCAAAACGTTAATCATTACATTAAATTTAAAAAAATGCATAAAATCATACCTGCTGCTGATTTTTACCATCGTATAACCCGCCATAAACTAAAGTTTCATCCCAATTATCTGTACGAGTGGCGGTCTTCCACTGTGCGTTTTTCAAAGCACTTTCTTCCACGCACAACAACTCTTTGGAATCAACTTCCAGCAGCAGTATTTCCGAACCGATACGACATCATAACCTTCAAGAAAAGAGCATATTCCTTTTTAAAAGGCCGACAGCACACCTGCAATGTCGTTGGTGTTGCGGGTGATCATAAGCAGCGGTAGTCACTTACCATCAGGTGAGCCGCATGCTCGTTTGCTCCCAGTGTTGTAAAAAAAAAATTTTTCTTTTTTAAATATTCTATATGGCTTCTTTCCAGCCATTACCACTAAATAAGATTGTTTATTTGTTACCTCTTGGTACTTTGACAGTTCAAGCGATCATTATGAAGTTGCATTTTTTGGAGTGTTAAAGGACCTAAGCTAGTTTTTATCGCGGCCAATTAATATATCTCGATATATTATTAATTTGCCGGGACGAAAAATATTCTCGATAACACGGACAAAACCGCGGGTAAAGTAAACAAAAACTTGAAATTCCACCAAGTGCCAACAATGAAACACCACAATATAAGCTTATTAATCAAAATGGCGGCCGCTTTCAATGACTCTGACAACAAATAAATAACGAACGACAAGAAATATATTTCAAATCTATTCTTAGATATTGATCAAAATGCTCGATGAAAACAAGCATTATTACGAATCGGGACGCGCTGTCTACCCTCTTTTACCAAATATACTGTATTGTTTATATTTTTCAACTTGAGAAAAGAATACATTCAGCAATAAGACCGTCATGTTGCACTCAAACCAATTGTCTCTGCGTACGATATTGTTATTTTTATCCAAACGTATGTGAGGTGCAAATAAAGCATATTCTTTCTCTCTTAACCTTAAAATAGAATCTTAGTATTTTCTATTTATTGCGTAGTAACTTTACATCTGGTATTCTAATTTTACTAAAGTTTGTTGTATGGTCCATTATTTTTCATGTAGGCAGGTGTTTGAACGAATGAACTGAGACCTAAATCCTGTTACTATTATAAACAAGGTAACTTGTGAGAATAGATGAATGTTTGTTACTTTATCACGCAAAAACTATTTAAAGGATTATGTTATATTCTAAATTGATATGTTGGATACTTTATATACTTTATATTTCACGGATAATGTCACGGGATTTAGGTAGTTGAAAATATACTTTATAACTAAAAATTAGGTAAATAAGATCGGTATAAAAGCAATCCTTGTAAGGATTCGTTTAAACGTTTTACGTCTGTCTATTCGTTTATATTAGTACTTTAAATTGTCTAGTACTTAATGTTAGACTTGAAAGTTGAAATTATATTTTCATCGTGATTCCACTGTAGTTTAGTTAGTTTTAATTTAAATTCCATTCTGTTACAAAGTTTGTAAGTTTATAAAGAAATCGAGATAAACATCTCGAGTTACAAACGTAACTCAATAATTTTAAAACGACTCAATATTATAAAGTTTTATACGTAGACTGAACATATTAATCTGGATTAATTATTAGGATTTTAACTTAGCCATTTTTTTTTATACAACTTAAAATGGCAAACAAGCTGACGGCCCACCTGATGGAAAGTGGTGACCGTTGCCTATCGACATGAGCAGTACCATGGACATAACAGAGTATACTGTTTCGCCCATGATACCTCTCATGCGTTGCCATTCCTGAGGACTCAGGTGTTATTCCTCTGTACCCAGTAAATTCACGCCTTATCGCACCCTTCAAACTGAAACACAGCCATGCAAACACAACTGCTTCACGGTTGAAACACGAATGGGACAGAGGTACCCAAGCAATCGATTTTTATACAAAGTCTCCCTCTGGTAGACTCTCTCCCTCTCTCTCCATTTAAATTAAAAGAGGGAATTTTCCACCTTACGTATGTTGCATTGTATGGAGCTACACACATAAGTAGGTATGTTTGTAAATAATACAGAACGTGAAATGTTGCGATTCAAGCAAACCTCATTCGCCACCTCTACATCCATCAATCTATTCATACAAGCTCGGCAGTTACAAGTACTTCTAACTTGGTCCTTTCCCGCGCGTCATCTATTTGGTAAACATATATTTCCTAGTGCGGCCCCTATATACCCCTACCAATTGACGTATTGTGTGTGAATATAAATACCTATTATACAATAGGATGAATATTTATTGAAAAAACATATACACAATTGAGTACGTCCACTTATCGGCACATTGGCTATGGTAATTGGCAATATACCCTATTGTTAAGCTTTTGTTAGCCTGTACTATTGTTATAAGTCGTACTTATTTATTTTATACTAGTTTTGGGTCCTCCACTTTGTACGTGAGGATTTCAAAGGAAAAAAAAAGTAATGTAATTCGTGTTTCAAACGTAAAGCAGTTGTGTTCATATGGCTGTGTTTCGGTTTGAATGGGTGGGATATGGCGTGAATTTACTGGGTACAGAGGAATAACACCTGAGTCCTCAGGAATGGCAACGCATGGGGGTTATCATGGGCGAAACAATATACTCTGTTATGTCCGTGGTACTGTTTATGTCTATAGGCGACGGTTACCACTTTCCATCAGGTGGGCCGTCAGCTTGTTTGCCATTCTAAGTTTTATAAAAAAAAATAGATCACTTCTAAATGACATACAGACAGTCTAGAGTACCTGATGGAGTACTGCTCTCATCTGTAGGTCGGAGCATCTGGATATCAGCTTGGTCTTCTTGACTCGATTCAAAGATGGGCTATGAGAATTGTTGACGATCCTAAGCTCACAGGAGGTCGAGTTCTTGAGTCTATGCATCGATGTGGGACAACAATGAAAGCTGGCCAATGAGCCCATTTTCGGGGAGTTAACCTGACAGAGCATATTGATAATAATGGGGATGCTAGTCCCCGTTATTAACAAACTGTGCCCTCCAAAGTACTTGCTTTGTCTACCTCTATGTCAATGTATAACTTATTACTGTATTACTATTTAATGTATTGCAATTAAAACATACATGCGAATTGGAATCAGCTGTTACTACATACCAATATATATTGGCCAACGTAAGATGGCACGTTACTTTAATATGTTAGCATACTACTATAGTGAAGGAGTACCAATGTCCGTTTAAGTTTACGGGTCTTACTAAGTTGGTGATATCCCGAGTTTACTCAGTAGATCTAAAATGGCCACCCTCTTGGTGGGTCTGTACCGACTGGGATTAACTGTTAAGGATTATTTGAATTGCTTAAGTTCACGACTAGGATCCGACGTCTCTAGTCGCCATGTAATGCTACTATAGATTATTTGATTTAACTCTTAAATATAAATACGTATAGACGTACCGGAGGGAGACTTTATACAAAATGCGGTATCTCTGTCCCATTCGTGTTTCAACTATGAAATGGTTGTGTTTGCATGGCTGTGTTTCGGTTTGAAGGGTGGTATATAGCAATGAATTTATAGGGTACAGAAGAATAACACCTGAGTCCTCAGGAATGGCAACGCATGGGAGGTATCATGGGCGAAACAGTATACTCTGTTATGTCCGTGGTACTGCTTATGTCTACAGGCGACGGTTACCATTTTCCATCAGGTGGACCGTCAGCTTGTTTGTCATTGTAAGTTGTATAAAAAAAAGTAGTGAAATTATGGAAACGGAGCTTGAGAATTGTCAATGAAATTATAGGGTACGGAGATAACTTCTTAGTCCTTAGAAATAGCAATGCATAAGAGGTGTCGTGGGCGACACAGTATATTCTGTGAAGTCTATGAGACTGTTCATGTCTATAGGTGACGATCACTATTGTCTATCAGGAGGGCCGTCAGCTTCTTTACTATCAAAGAAAAATCACATTAAATATTGAACATATCAAATTTTATTAAAAGGAAATATTAGATTTGAGATATTAATTTATTGATTGGATTCAAAGTTTATAAAAAAAAGATCACTAGTATCGAATAAAATAGAAAAGGATCATTATAAAAAAAAAAAAAAATACACCAATCTTAGGAGTGAGTTTTATCAATTATTCAGACATTTATTTATTTATTTAACACTTTATTGCACCAACATAACAGGATTTGTGTAACAATTTTCAATACGTATAGTGTAGTACAAAAGGCGGTCTTATTGCTAAGCAATCTCTTCCAGACAACCTTTGTGTTTACATACCTAAAGTACAGGATTTACCTATTTAGGTAGCAGGGTTTCACCTATATTTAAAAATGTTTGTAACATTTATTTTGAAATAAACTTATTAAACTTAAAAAAAAAGATTTTGATTATATATATATATATATATATATATATATATATATATATGTGTATATATTTTTCAGAATATACAGAGTATTCGTACTGATAATTCATTGTAATTTTATTGGGGTAGACAGGAACACAGGAACATCATGTGCTCCTATTAAAATTGTACATTATAAAATAAAGTATCTTGTATTTGTTTTCCTCTATATCCCGTTCCTTTTTTCCTGTATACCGTGAATTTGTACCCTTCTCTACAATGATAAGATTTAGTTTATAAAACCCGAGGACGCATGAAAAAGTTGTTTTATTTGATACCAGAGGGTGACTTGCAAAAAACCATTTGCAAGGGCACTTTTGTCTCGTCTATTAATTGTAATGTCAAGCTGCTTGTGTGTAATGTTTTAGATTAAAGTAAGTAAAATATGTCAGTGAAATTACTGGGTACTGTGTCTCAAGTAATTTATAGCTTATAAGAGATGGGATTTAACGTGATACATTTATGGTTTACAAGAGATAGAAATTAACACGATCATATAAGCAAAATATAATAATTTACTTAGGGTCTCGAAATTTCGGCTAACCTCCGTAGAGAACTAGCAACGAATGGGACAGAGGTGCCCAAGCAAACGACTTTTACAGTCTCGCTCTGGTGGTCTGCGATTTTGTCTACGTACCTGAAATATGTTAGTGATAATCCAGAATAATATACGGGATGATAGTGATAATAATAATACGAGATAAAAACTACGTTATGTCCTCTTCTGTCACAAATAGCAATTGTATGGCAAATTTATAACAATTGGTTGAGTTGTTAAGGTGTTAAGAGATAATAAATAAATTCACTTTCATGTTTATAATATTAGTAAGGATATTTGATCAGAAAGTCCTAAATAAACAATGCCAACCTTTATACGTGCCAATTTCGACAGTATTAAGTTATTTTGGCTTCAGTTTTTGATTCGTAAACTAAATCTTGAATCAGCAGATTTAATAGAGCGAGAGCTGACTCTCCATTCTTATTCCTGTGTTTGTGTTTGTTCCGTGCCGCCACTATGAGAGTATTTACACGACTTTTCAAAAAAAGAAGAAATATTTTCTTCTATTTCAGTTTTTATAAATATATTGATAAGAATAGAGTCTCCCGTATTGACAGTTGGTCGAAGTCATGATGTCATGTTAATATCTGATCTATCTCTGTCCCCAGTCTTGGGTACCATTATTTCATGGCCTTTATCCATCGTCTGACCTCCTAGCTAAGACCCATGCCCACTTTAACTTTGTAATTCGCCCACCGATATCATCGACTTTATACTACGTCGAATTTCGACATTTGGTATGCGATCATGTCAGTAAAATACCTAAGGTTAATATGTTAAGCTTAAAATAATTTGATGTTTTTTTGAGTCGTGCACCTTTGGGAGCTGTGTTCAGTTTCATTAGTAATTCTTAAGAATGTTTATATCAGAACTAGTTGTCTGCGGCTTTGCATGCATGGTGTCGTGTTCGCCTTTTAAGTTAAAATTTTCAATACGCTTTTCTTAGCAAATACTTATAAAATAAAAATATTCTAAACTTCAGCTTTCTAAATTTAGTAGTTTAAGTTGTGCGTTGATAGAACAAACGACTTTATAAGTATAGATATAAAGGTAGAAAAGTACCATATATAATATATGAATAATTGAGTTTTAAAATTAAGAAGACTCACACGAGGCAAACAAAGGAATGATTCATAAAACGGATTATGCACACACAGTGTACTAAATAACAACATATTCACTGTGCTTCTCTAGCAATCTTTTCGTACAACGTAAAAACTTTATGTTCTGCGTCAAAATAAATTACAGCACGTATTTATGTTAAGCTGGCTATACACTGGAGACGCCTAGAGTGGAAAAACTGCCTCAAATTAAGGCACGCCATGCCACGATTTAAATTTTGTCGCCTTGGGACGGGCTTTTATCTGTTCTTTTTTTCAAACTCAAAGATATCTCAAAAGTTCGAGAATAAACACAATGTTTATTAAAAATTATGTTTGGATTTTTGCATAACTATACCGTTTCACCATTAAGTTACGATTGCGACACGTCTCGGGATCTGCATTAATAGTAAATATGCTTAATTGAAATTGGTTTTATTAAAATGCGATTTTAGATAAATAATACAGATATATCTACTCGATTTTTTTATGTTTTTAAGTAGACTGCACCCCGTTGTGATCATGACAGGTCTAAGGGAAGGTTATCTTATTCTGACAATTGGTGCAGTTTTTACAGCAACATTCTGCATTATTACAGCTTACATTTTCTACTTTATTATTCATATGTACTCTATCTGTAATAAAATACTAAATCTATATAAGCTATTAACGGTCTACTGTTGAACGTAGGCCTTCCCCTTGCGGGTTTTGTCAGTATTTTTTACGCTTGTTAGGCGGCTTCGCACCGCACTTAGGTGAATTTTAACCGCCCTTAGTTGCCTTTTACGAAATCAACGAGATAGAAAGGAGTGACCCATTCTTTGTAGGAACCATATGTCTAATAGATCTACATCGCGAGACAATTATTACATTCCATACTGTAAAAACTTAACAATAACCTTTTTAGAAGCTTTTTTTAATAACTAAATTGATATTAATTATGCAAAAAAGTGATGATTTATTCAAAATTAAATCTCGCAAGTCTATAATCATCATTATCATCGTTCATAGCATGTTGTCTCTTATTATTGAGCAACGACAAAAGCTGATTTTACCTCTCACATTTGCTGGTTATATTTTTTCTTTAAATTTCATTAAATTAAGGCTGCACGGCCTAAGGCTACATAAATGGAGACCCGGCTTTATAAACACAGTATATAGCTGTACTGGTTATTTTAAAGCACAATAACTATTCTTATGTTTCATAAAATTGTTATAGAATACTGTAAGGGACAGGTGTATGAGAATGTGCATTAGGGCGATAATTATTGTCTCGCGACAATGTTGCCGTCGCTTACATAATTTGTATTGATTGAAAAAATTTATGAAAAGATATAATATGGCGGTGAGAATTTTTAATAATCTTCCAGATGATTTAAGACTCCACTCTGGAGTGATATTGAAGAGAAAATTGCATGAATGGCTAGTTAAATCGTGTTTTTACTCTATTAAGGATTTTATATCAGATTAAAATGATGGAGATTTGTACGTATTGTTAATATTATTGATATTTTACTTTTTTTTATTACTACATTTCATTTTTATTGTTTATCATTTGACTACTTAAACGTACTGATTTACTGAATAATTTAAATTACACTCCTTTTTATTTTAATTAATGTTGTTTTATTATTATGTAAAGTTGCAACGTTTATTATTAAATAATTGACTTTTTAATACTACAACAAAATTGAAATAATTTTTTTTTAACTTTTGTTTTCAATATTTGCACGTTTGACCTAAGTAGATTTTGTAAGGTACCTTTTTAATTTATAAGATCTAATATTTTATACCCAAAATCAAAGTAAATAAAAATGTTAATATATTAAGAAAGTTCTCAATTTGAATGTCTTTTTTATGGCTATGTTACAATGGTTGCGGAGCAAAATCCACTTGTTGTGACGTCACAAGTGGGGCGCGCATCCACATTAATAAGAGTGTATTGAACGAGTCCAACAATAATTATCTTATAATGAATCAAAGATCTAAGGTATTAAGGGAGATTTATTGGCTTAAGGCCAATAAATCTAATATCCTTAATTTAAGCTAATGACAGTCTAATTAATTGATGCACATCTTTTTGGCCCAATATTATAGTAGATTAAAAAATTCATTACCGACTTACCTGACTGCCAAAAAAAGGAGTATAATATTTTTTTGGTTTTATGTACTTTGGTGTCTACATGTTGTAGGAAAATGGAAATACCGGGGATTTTTGATAGATAGATAATATATTTGCATTACTTACAGTACACAAATAACAATACAAATACACACATAATACAGACATACACAGTAAAAAGAGATAAAAGAATGAAAAATAAAAATCAACAAATAAGCAACATATATAAAAAAACAATTTCCTTCTTTCATGCGTGTGCCATAGTAACATTTAATATTTTGTGAAACACCTAGCTAGAGACACTACGAAATCACTGAAGATACTGATTTGAAGATATTTCAATCTATTACATGTTCTTGTAGAAAAAATGTAGTCATGTGATAAACAAGTACATTATGCTCCGCAAATTAAAGAGACAATTAAGATTGATTAAAACTAGTAATATTAAAAAAATATATAGCCAGAGTTACTCGGGATGATGTAAGGATTCTAACAGTATCCCATATATCCAAATCTGTTCAGTTATTTAAAAGTCATGTTAGAATAAAATAACGTATGTATCTTGAAGTTATTACATCCCTTTTTTTGGTTAGATGTATAAATACTACAATAATTCAGTGATATTATATTAATAATATATTAATGTAATAATATATACAATATATATATATATATATATATATATATATATATATATATATATATATATATATATATATATATAAAAAAAATATGTACAAATGGCGAGTGTGTATAATAGCACTAAGCTCGCCATTTGTACACATTTTTGTCCAATAAAGATTAAATAATAATATGTCGTTATAGCTAAATCTAGTGAAATACGGGAGATATCAATATATTTCGTTATTATATTCGTATTTTTGGTACAATGAATGTCTATATACATTGCCACGAGGTGGCGCCACACTCTTCTTACTTTAGGAAGTGCTCCAAGCTGCACGTAGATACCATGGGCGTTACTTTATCTCTAAAGCTACGTTATGATGATAAGTAAGAAAAAATGGCTGCTATAAATTGTCATAAAATGTCTTTATTTTAAGCCCTTTGACTTATGAGCATAAATACACTATTTCGATATCTAAATTAATATTTTAAAGAGGGATGATTTATTTTTTTATTTGTAATAAAAAAAAATACTTAACGGATTTCAAAAGTTCTTTTACTTATAGAAGGCTACATTATGAGCGAGTAAAGTGGACTGTATTTAGATTTAATAAAAACCGTGCAAAGCTAGGACAGGTTACTAGTTCTAGATAATATATATTTGGAATTGGAACGTTCAATGCCAATATAGATATGACCGAGTGTTTACTGACACATTTTTGGAACAAAGCAGCAAGGATCTTCCGGCCCCTCCCAAATAAAATGGGCTATCAAGTCTTTTAAGCCCCACACATCATCGGGGGAAAACGGAATATTTCCAGGTCTACTACAGCAGGGACTTGAAATTCTGACACCAATTCTATTTATATAGAATCAACTTCTACCTGGGGACTAATTCCAGAAACACTCATAAAGACTAATGTAACCTTTGTACCAAAAACTGGTCGAACGAAACTATGTGAAAGGCGAACCGGTATGTGAAAAAGCAGCCAGCTTTCTATCATACTGACAACTAAGTAACTGCATTGTTAATTAATAATAAAATTAATAAATAAAGAGACTACTCGCATCTAAAGTTTCACAGACCAATCAGTCTTATCTCTTTCTTCATCAAAACGATGGAAAAGATACTAGATCAGCATATAAGTCCTTCTGTCCTCAGTAAGTTTCCATTGCATAGGAATCAACATGACTATTGCAAGGGACAAATAACTGAAACCACCTTGCACGAGGTCACCGATGAGGTCCAAAAATTTCTTGAAGACAAGCAAGTAGCACTAATAACACAATGTGCTTTTCTTGACAATAAGGATACATTTGATACAATCCCTATTGACTCTATTATACAGGGTCTCTCCCGAAAGAGGTCGACGAAACATTCATCCAACGAATGAAAATAATGCTCTCCAACCGGATAATAGAGACAAACCTTCATGATAAATTACATGAAATTTATGCTACTAGAAGATGACCTCAAGGAGATGTCTTATCGCCTTGTCTGTAGCTTCTAACAGTAGATAAACTCTTGGAACGAATAACTGATAACTACATCAAAGTACATGGTTATGGCATTGACCTTGCAATTAGGGTCAGAGGTTTCTGTGAAGATACCAAATCAGAACGTATCCAAACAGTTCTTAACATCATAATAAAATGGTGTAATGAAAACAAATTATCAGTAAATTCTGATAAAACTGTAATCATTCCATTTACTAAATGAGAAAGAAACTAGAAAAGTTAGTTACACCTACAGTAAATGGTGAAGTTATCAACTTTTCTAAAGAAGTTAAGTACCTGGGTGGAACCATAGACCAAAACTTGATATGGAACCCACATATGGATAATATTATTCAAAAGGTTAAAGTTGCTCTGGGCATTAGTCGTTGTTTAGCTGGATGTAGATGAGAGATATATAGAAAAAGGTTAAATACAGTGTGCTTCGAAATAGTTCTCATAGAAGGACGCTCAAAACCCTCGAAGAATTAACAATGAGAGATCTCATTCTGGGAATGCCAGAAGACATGATTACAGAATGCAATTTTGAAAAATACTATAGAATTGAAATTTCTGAAAGAGACAAATAAAGATTACCTACTATTTCAATCAGAACACAACTTAGTTTAGTTCACAGATCACAAATCACGAAAAACAAGGAAATGTGGGATATGGTATCTATGGTATAAGAACAATAGTCCACAGCTCTTTAAATTATTGGCACGTATGCTACAATCTTTCAGGAAGAAACTATGGCCATAATAAGGTGTGTAGAACTAAATTTAGGTTTTAAATACATAACTAATAATATATTTATTTATATTTCGGATAGTCAAGGGGCATTACTTGTACTTATTAAATCTAACTATTAAATTACTTGGACAGCAGAAATAACATTTTTTTGAATGGAACCCAGGTCACTCAAATATTCATATAAATGAAATAGCTGACCAATTAGTAAAGAATAGGGAAACGATACCTCAAAGCTTAATGCTTAGACATCTCAAACTTGACGCTTAGAAGTAGCAAAAAATAATAGAAGTAGCAATCCTGACTCTTGCTGTCAGGATTGAATTATTCGAAAGCTCTGATTAAGGGAGTTTCAGAAAATTACTCTAAAAAATGAATTATTTTGAGTAAAAATAATATGTATGTATTAACAAGGTCTCTCACTGGACATTGCAAACTAAACAAGCGCGTGGCCGAATTAGGCTTATCCTTAAAAAGTGTTTGCAGATTTCATCACAATGAGGAAGAAACGCCGCAGCACTTAATTTGTGGCTGTAGCCCACTCATACATAAACGATATACGTGTATCTTCTTGGAAAATACATTTTATATCCTGAGGAGTTAAAAACATCGCTACAAAAAACATCTTAAATATCCTGTCAATGATAGGAATTAGCAGTGAACTTTAAAAAAAGGGCGAGTGCGAAAGATCATGGAAAGGTCGCAATGTCACAAGCTTTTTTTGCCTGAAAAAGCCCTTCAATAATAAAAATATTAATTATAAGATTTATATAAAAGCTGACTCGGCAAACGTTGTTTTACCATATACATTATTTTGAGAACTATACATGAAAATTCATCGTTCTACAATTATTTATTCAATTGCCATCTTGAAATCCGCAATAGGATTATAAAATTTGAAGTTATATGTATTTTTCAATGCTAAAGCATAATAAAATAAAAATAATAAATTTTGTTTAAAAATTAAAAAACAATATTGAGGGGTAAGTTACCCTTGTCATTGAGGGGTATGAAAAATAGATGTGTGTTTGTGTACGTGTGTGTGTGTGTGTGTGTGTTATAAAAGTCACCAATTACAAGATTAACTCACTTTTACTCTTTTGGATCAGTGAGTAATTGTTAAGAAAATTTTACGTTTTATCGAAGAATTTTTAGACAGATACCATCCGAGTGTTATTGATCAAAGAGACATACCGTACAATTGAAATTTATTTTATACTTGAATGCGTATCATCCTATAAACCTACATCTTTAAATAAATATAATCAAATTATTATACGTACAAATATACTCGTGAAAGCTTTGAGCTATCAGTTCGCTTCCCAGAAATGATACAATTATTATGAATCCCCGATATAAATTCTCAAATATTCCGGTCATATGAACACATTCGGGTATAATGCGACAACTTCAAGTGAGTTTACCTCAATTTTGGAGAGAGCGAGAAAATAACCCCAACTAATTAAAACAGTGTTAAAGTTTAGCCCTAGGGCGTCGTAAAAACTTCGCGCAGTCTCTGTACAAAGGAAAGGTTTTAAAGCGTGAACATTTTGGGGCGTAAGTAACTAAGGTGAGTGCCTGTCGTACGTTGAGGTTTACTGTATGGTGCCGTTATTTTATCCGACTGGCTCAAGTTCAGATATAAGCCGAGATTATGGCGTCTCACGCTCATCTGCTTATCAAAGCAAGTATCATAATAATAAGTTATTATGACATTGTTTTTATTTTTTTTACTAATATATGCGTGTATGCATTCTCGTGAAGTGCTGGCATAGAATAGGTCAACCCTTTCCTTTCCCGTGGGTTGTGTAAGAGGCGACTAAGGGCGCTTATGATGGAGAGGGTAGCAGCGTCTCTTTTAAAACATTACCAAAGTCTAACTGCGGTTGCCATTTCGCCTGCCAAGCGTGGCAACTACTGCCAAAACAATGTTCAGCAGTTGGCACTTAACGGCTGATACAACAATATCTTGTACGATAGTATTTTTTTTTGTATTTTATTTATCTTTTGTGTTTTATTTTTTAATTATGTAATCCATTTATTTCATTGTAAGAAGTTTGTTAAATTTGTTTCTAATTTTAATGCGCCATATAGAATACCCCATTTCTGACCATCGTCATTAGAATTAAAGCCGCGAATACCTTTTACCTCTATGTTTTGGGTATTTTTTTGGGTATTTTTTTAATATTCGTCTTAAGAATAGAAATCGAAATTCACTATTTTTAAAGTTCTATAATGAACTCCAGCCACAGTGACGTACAAGCAAAATTTACTGAAAACATTATATAAACCCTCAAATTCATTCTAAAATACATTATTGGATTAAAATATTACGTGGTTTAATTTAGGAATCATGCTGGATTTCTAAATTAAACCTCCAAACAATTCTGTTATTATGTTTACCACACCTTTTATTTTTAATAACGACCTCCTTGAAAATATTATTCAGACACGTTTTCAATTACAAAACTGTTTTTCTCGTAATGCACGATGCGACAGTATTTAATCTCCTTAAGATTACAACAAATTTAATTATAAACGGTACAGTCAATGGGGGTGTAATGAAAAATAAACATACGAGCAAATATTTCAACATCAACTTTTAATTCAATAATTCAAAGTAACTGTACAACAAATGGTGTATATTATTCAAATTGTCAATTTAAATGTTTAATTTTGTTTTTTTTTAACATAAATTATGATTTTATGTAGTTTTAGAATCTACGCAGATTTGAAATCTACTACATTTATCTGTCCCCCTTACGGGGGAGAGATATGTTCAGCAGTTGACAGTTGACGGCTCATAGACGATGACATTTAGTTATACAATATTTTGTTAAACTGCATATAATAACTTTTTTTTTTGTAAGTTTGCAGAGATTGAAATTGACGACATATAATATTTACTATTTGTATTAAATTCTATTGGTTTTAACTTGTAAAAGTATAAAGTAACATAATGGTGGCGACATAAAATAAAATTGATAAAACATTCATTAAATATTTCAAAGTAGTATTTCAATTTAAATTTGATTTATACATGTTAAAAATTAATTCCTTTTTTTTTTTAATAAATGGTATCTACATCCCTGATTATATAATTGAAAATGCATCGTGTTGTCTTGTAAATAAACGCAGTTTTAAGTAACTTTGAAAAGTTGCATATATATATGGTATATATATATTATCAAAAAGTAAGCAATTTGATATTAAAAAAAAACACTGAACAATTTTCAGCATAAATCTTGGATAGTTAATTTTACACTTTCGCGTTGTTTACACATATTTTAAATATACAATCGGAACCTAACGCGATGTCAGTTCTAGTGGATAGTCAGTCCTAATCCGTGTCATAGTCAATGCATTCCATATCGAAACGTCGGCAATAAAGAAGCAGGTATGTAGGTACAATTTACCTGCAAAGGTTATCCATCGCGCTAAGTCCCGTTTGTGTATTTAAAATCTTTGCTATGAACTATATGAACAAAATAAAAAGGAATGTTACAGATTTAACAAAATTATAACACTATAACACTAATTTCAATGAGACTTAATGTTTACGTGTAGTTAATTTATTGAATTACAGTTACGTTTGTATTGTATATTAAAATATTCGACATTTGTAGTTCCTTAATAGTTACGAAACAATGTGATAAGTATCTATGTACATTAAATATACACATTTAGAGATTTAATTTTAAATACTAACGTATTTTAAACAATGTATACAATTGTTATACATGTTTGTAAAATAAAAATATTGTTTAAAGTAAGTTTGTAACAAATTTATTTTAATTTTTATACGTAAAAAGGATAATACTTATATAAAAACAAGAATAATACACAAAGTTAAAATAATACACTAACTGCGGTTGTCAACTCGCCTGCCAAGTGTGGCAACTGTTGGCAAAACCCCTTAGTAAGGGGAGGCGTATATTTAGCAGTGGACAGATAAGGGCTGATGTAAAAAAAAATTGAAATATATTAACACTAATATCGTGTAATTAATTTAATACTGAAATTTAAATAACAGCGAGTTAGTGCATAGATTATGTCTGAATTAAGTTTCAAATGTATGACCAATTCAATAATTTTATCATCACCCTTACTATAATAAGTTCGAGAAACAATGTTATAATTATTATACATAATACCATAAGGATTATGTACATACGTTTTTCTATTTATTCGTACAACCTAAAATTATGTTTCAGTTTTTGGCGTTGGCGAAAACAATTTTGAAATAATAATTTGAAGTAATTTTACAAAGAAGGTTAATGACTTAGTGTGTCCACATTGACTATATTTTTAACTAACTGTATTTCGCGGATCTAGGATAGAATATAATATACTCGTATAACAAATTTCGTTCAAATCTGTTCAGTAGTTTAAGCATGAAAAAGTAACAGACACTATGTTTACAATGTGTTTATAATATTAATATATTTATGTATTAATAAAATCACATAGTTTGAATTTGTAAAATTTTATAACATTATCACATGTTAGAAATATAAATTATAGCACATATATTAGTTATTTAAAAAAATCACTGTTTATAATGAACGATATAATTGTGTTCCTTTGGTTCCCAAAGGTTATACCACATCTATGTTTCACGCTAGGTCCCATACCGGGTATGTAGAGAAAATTATATTTCGTTGCGCAGCTAATCAAAGTAACAACCTAAGTATAGTTAATGCACGAGCCCCTATCTAAGAACAAGAGCACTGTCACCATGCTACCCATTGGAGTAATCCTGGTTTTATAGTAAAGATTTTATTATAAACAATAAATACAGGAAAAAGTAAAGAAAACAACAACAATAAGAATAATCATTAAAGATTTTAGTAATAAAAACTGTACTACTAACAAAGAAATAATAACAAATAATCAACAGCGAAAAAAATATATAATAAAACAACAAAAACAAAAATGAACAATAAATATTTTAATGTTAAAAACAATACTACAGCAAATATATCGCTTCAACCATACGAGCTTTTTATCATTCTAGCAGATATCGGATCGTTTCCCGAATATTTTTCATACTTCGTATCACCTGTTCCATTTCTTACATTCTCCTTGACAAGCTTTTATCATTCCACTTTTGGCCACGTCTACGAGTATTTCCTACATGCTGGTATCAGTTTACCTTGTGCTCAGAGTTTTGCTACGAAAATGTTTGTTTTTATGTTTTCATATTTTTAGCAAACAAGATAACATATTCACAAATGATTTATTGAATGAAGAGAATGTTAACAATATTGGAATTTATCCATTTTAGAAGTTAGCTAACCACTCCAGATCCAAGATTTTGAGAGAAGAAGAGAAGTGAGGGTTATTTGTTTTATCTACCTCCGTAATTTTAGTGTTATTTGATTACTTGGCGTTATTCTCGTTTTTGTCACGTAAATCTTTACAATAAATCTTGCTTTACCTCTTTTTGGCATTACTGTACTGTCGGCGCATCGGTGATAAACTTTTACATTAAAAGAAGATACACAATTCTGTCATGCTTTTCCTTCGACGGGGACAGTCGGTCTAGGTCCAGATTGCAGTCAGTTGACTGGCAGGGGTCGCGACGGGCACGCTCTGGACATGACCCCCGCATGACCCAGTATTATAGAAACGTCATTTGAAATGTAAATAATCATGCATGTTAATTGTCCAAAATGATTATTTAGTTACCCGCTGTAATAAATGATGAAAGTTATAAAAATAAAAACATATCTAATGAAAGATATAAGAAGATACACGTAATGTATTGAAATTTAAAAACAAAAATAATTTAAATGAGTTTATAATAATATAAATAAAATTTTAATATTAATTTAGGTACATTGAAAATTCTTTGGAAAAATTTCACTGATAAATAAGTATGTAAAATTTTAACCGGCATTTATGTTTTTAGTTTCTCTTAGAAAATCACAATGGAATATAACATTATAGCTTAATATAAATTATGCCTAAACGTTCTTTTTAAAGTTACACTTAACATTTATATCACATTTTTTTTACATAACATTAAATAACTATTTACATTTAAAATGTAGATAACACACATTTAACAATAAATATATAATCTAGAGATTAATATAATAAAAAAAAAACCGATCAAAGTATAATATAGATATTATATAAGAACAATTAAATTTGATAAATTTTTGGGATACAAAATACTGTAGTAAGAAATTATCTATTTGGAATTATTAAATGTAATTCTTAGCTATATATTCTCCCACAAAAAAATACGATTTAGGAGTAACGAGGAATCCCTTAACATATCCTAATATAATACATGGTCCTCGAAAATACATTTTGTCCAAAAGTTCAATTCAAATATGTGGAAATTATTAAATTATATCAATTTTATATTTATTTTTCAGTCCATTGAATAACATAATATGTATGATTAAGTAGTTAATATTATCAGTAGTACAAGGAATATTAAAAATGATATTGAAATATTAGTATGAAGCTGAGAAGTTTTTGACGAGTGGATTAGATTTCTGTAATCTTTCGCTTCGTTTTGTGATGGATAGGTGTATGTCCTGTCTGTCACTTTTACGTCTTGAGGACAGGGTAACAAATCAATAGGTATCTGAAGTAATGTACCTTCGTTCTCCTTTTTGACAAGTTGTACTTCCTGAGCGCTAGTTTCGTCCATATCATCTTGAAAAATATCATCAGAATTATCATCAAAATTATCAGCATTCTTATCGTCTATGTTATAATTGTTATTTGGACTTATGACGTTCTTTTCAAAAAGGGCAAGTTGCGAGTTTAGAGCTAGGTCGGGGCTTAATTTGCAAATGAAATTTTCCAACGATGTTCTTGTTTTGATACTCTTCGTTTCATGTCGGAGTTTATGCATCCAAGCCAGGTGACAATCGCAAAGTAGTTCGTTGCCTGTAACAATTGAAATCTTAATTAACTCTAATTGGACTAATGATGACTTTTGTACGCTCTGACTGAGCGTAATTGATTTTTCTAAGATAATTTAATTATATCCAACGCGAATATTCCAATTTTCTAATTAACACACGTAATGTTCTTGATACGGTATCATATTTTTTTATTATGTTACATTCTCTGTTAGTAGCTATTTGATTTCCTGTCGCATTAGGTATGCAAAAATCTTAGGTCAGGTAAAGGAAGATTTTTGATTTAATAATGTCTCATTATTACACCTCTTGTTTACAATTATTATTTTAGATATTTAGAAATGAAGTGGTAAATTATTGCACTATACGAAGTTGTAGTTGGTATAGGTAGTGACTCTTAAGGTACTAAATTAAATGTAGTATTATGGTTGCTATATAATATGTAAGTTGCAATGTTAAAAGCTCCAGTAAAGAAATCTCTTTCATTTATATCAAGTAACTTTGTTTATAAAATGGGAGCTTATGTTTATTTACCAGAGGGAGACTTTGTACAAAATTCGTTCGCTTGGGCATCTCTGTCCCATTCGTGTTTCTACCGTGAAGCAGTTTTTTTTATACAACTTAGAAAGCAAACAAGCTAACGGCAGTTATGTTTGCATGACTGTGTTTCGGTTTAAAGAGTGGAATATGGCAGTGAATATACAGGGTACAAAAGAATAACACCTGAGTCCTCAGGAATGGCAACGCATGGGGGGTATCATGGGCGAAACAGTATACTCTGTTATGTCCATGGTACTGCTTTCCATCAGGTGGGCCGTCAGCTTGTTTGCCATTCTAAGTTGCATAAAAAAATCCTTTAATTAAATCGGATAGATAATACAAATAATAATTACAATTGCATGTGATATGCAAGTATGATCTTTTCTTGTAATTTTCGTGTCTTGATAAGTTTACTAATGTAATCTTTTGGAGCGAATAATCTGTCTTAAGTTAGTAACTGAGTGGGCGACAGAATCTTCTTTTATAGTCTATCTCATTGTTTTAGGATGTTAAAGTTCATTTTATAAGTAATAGGTGTTTCCAAGACAAACAAAGCTAGCCGGCACCTTATCTAATAAAATGTTTCATAGAGATGTTTACATAAAACTTCACAGTTGATAAAGCAGAGCGAATATTCTCCTACTGTATCTTACAAAATGTCGTTATATTTATCCTGTCAGTGTTTCGCAGATCAAGTAGCGAAGCTTAGGTAAAATTTATAGGTTACATAATATTAATACGATCCATAAATTCGACTGTACCTTTCGCCGCAGGCTTGATTTGCGGAAATCCGTTGACGGTTTGCGGTGCTGTATCGTATAAACACTATAATATATCTATAAATAAATATATTATGTAGTTTGTAGTTGAAATATCTTAAGAATCTGGTCGCGTATAGTGCGGTTGGTGAGAAGTATCTTTCCCCGAACGCGGTTTGGGATGAGCTTCCTGCCAAGATTTTCCCGAGAGGGATAGGAATCTATAAAAAAATGTGAGAAGGTTTCTTCAGAGTCAGGAACGTGCACGTGATGGCTCTAGTTACAGGGATTCGATGTATGGAATTGGTTAATAACATATGTGCGGGATTCTTGTTATCCAACTTGTGTTCGAGTTTCAAATAATTTTAAGACGGCCAAAGGTAATCGGCGTCTATCGTTAGCTAACACATTGTGAACAAGTTTATGACAATAACGTTGCTTAGTACCAATTTATTTAGGAATGTAAAAAATTCTATATACTTAAAAAATAATTTTATTATATTATATATAAATGAATTAAACTTTTGAAAAGATAATATAAATCATATTAATATTAGAATCAAACTTAACAGTTACTTCTAACCGATGACTGATAATGATGACCAAATGATTTGGAATCTTTCCTATTTAATTTTTTGTTTGCCTTATATCAGACTATTGTCTCAATTTCTGTTCATATGTGAATGAATTTTGGATTGTTTATTTTAACTAGATCTATTTCAGTCCATTAAAATGACATTCTTATTACAAAATTTTGTAGAACGTTAATAAAAAAAGGACTTCATTAAAATTACACATATCTATGTATATATGTATGTACGGACAAATACTATATATTTCGGCATATCAGTGACATGTTGCGGCACGCGTAGTTGACTTCGTTATTACAACTTTAATTAATCACAGTCCATGTCAGTTAAGTAACGCAAATGCGATTGCGCGTGCCACAAAACAATATCCATTTATATCAAACAAATGTAATAAATACTTATAAATATTTATATTTCAAGAACTCCGCAAGGAGTTACATTTATCAAGAGAACGATACAGCAACAAACCTCCACAATCTTTTAAATGGTTATTTCTAATGACGATTTTAACTTACTGCTCGATTAGGTTGTGATTTATGCATCTTTAATTTTTTCATTAAATATTTTAATAATGTTGCAGCAGAAAAAAAAATATAATAAATTGCAAAATAACTAACAACAATGAATAAAATGCGTCCTCTATCATATTTTAAAGTGATAATATTTTTATTATCATTCTTTTGAATGAAAGGAGAAGAGTGCTCGGCGAAATGTGGGCAATTGAAATGAATTGAAAATTTGTGGTTAATTTTGTTATGCAACTTAGAATGACCAGACAAGTCGCCAGTCCTCCTAATAGAAAGTAGTAACTGTTGCCAATAGACATTCACAGTGCCATAGGCATAACAAAGATGCCCACGATACCCTTCATGTGTTGCCATATTTTAGGACTAATATATCTGTATACTCTTTATCCTGTAATAATAATCATTTCGCTCACGACTACAATGCCGGGTACAGTATTCACTGATTCATGTAAATACTAGCTGTTTCTCGTGATTTTACTCACTGGAATATAAAGTATCCTAAATGTTGTGTTAAGTTAGAATATTCTTCTGTATCAAATCTATTCAATCTTTTAAGAGTGACTGAGTAAGAAATATATATATATATATATATATATATATATATATATATATATATATATATATATATATATATATATATATATATATATATATATATATATATATATATATATATATATATATCGATATATATATATATGGAAAGTGGTAACCGTCGCCTATAGACGTGAGCAGTGAGCAGTACCATGGACATAACAGAGTATACTGTTTCGCCCATGATACCTCTCATGCGTTGCCATTCCTGAGGACTCAGGTGTTATTCCTCTGTCATTCACATTTGTAATATTAATTGAATGGTGTAGTGTGAGTGATAGTATTTATTACCAGTGTGAGTATATTATTTTAGAATAATTAAATTCAGTATTAAAATACGTACCCTCAAGATATATGTAACTGTTCTCTTTTAATAAATTTTCGTAAATTGGATTCACATCATCAAATGTAAATCTCTTCAGGATATTATATCTTAAATCTAATCCAAGTAATCCTCTTACACCTGCAAAGAGCTCTCCTGCCAGAATTATGAGGTTGTTGTGGCTCAAATTCAGCTTTTTTAATTGCGATAGTCCATCAAAACTTCTCTGAGCCACAATGCTTATATCATTGTAATGTAATAACAACAATTCCAGATTCCACAACTCGGTGAATGTAAACGAGTTAAGAACAGATATCTTGTTGTGACTTAGATCGAGTCGCTTCAGTTTAGCGAGCCCTTCGAAGCATTCTTTCCTGAGTTCACTTATATTGTTCTTATCCAATTCTAGCTCTAGTAAATTGACAAGATGCCTGAATGCTCCATCTTGTATTATACTTATATTATTACTTGTAAAATACAGTTTCTGCAAGTTGGGTGTCTTATAAAATGTATCAGTTACAAGTTCTTTTATATTGTTCTCGTCTAAAATGAGCAAAGAGAGGTGCGGTAGATTGTTAAAAGAATGCTTACTTAAATATTCTATTTCGTTTTTAATCATTGTTATTTCTTCTATATATGTTAGATTAATAAATGTATTCTCTTCTACTTCTGTTATGGAGCTAAATTTTATGCTAATTTTTTTCAGTTTTTGCAGGTACCTTAGCACCTTTGTTGGCACAAATTTTAGTGCACCGTCAGCTCTCACGTTGAAAGCTAACGTCTCTATATTAGTTTGTGTACTGAAACTTGTCCATACTGGATCTGATTTTTCTATGCCACCGTTGAATACCCAACATTCTGTTTTAGATGCTCTGTTTATTTCTTGATTTAATTCACAGTAACAGTGAAGTTTTGAGTTTCTGTCTCTTATATCACATACATTAATTATATTTTGTGTGGCTTTTTCCTTCTCTTCATCGTTGCTCCTGCTTGCACGAAGTTCCGCTAATGCAAGGAGGAACAGTAGCAAGGTAGCGGGTACCCTAGAAGCCCGCATACCTTCTACCTGTAACAAAGAGAAAGTAACAATTAACGAACGCATACAAGATATTCCATCGTAGACGTCATACCCACATTGATCGTGGTTTCTTAATTGGCATTTTTTCTGAGAATCATGTTGAAACGGGAATATTCGCATCGGCGATTTTAATAACATTTGCTCTAAATTAATTGAAGTATCATAATTTTCTTTTTTATTACAAACTATAAATGTTAATTTTTAAACGATATACAACTGCAGAATGATGGTATTCATACTGATGACTCATAGAAAACTTAATAAATTTGCTGTAAGTAGTTTGTAGTACTGCAACATGTAGTAACTAAATACAGCTTGAAACTAAAGAATGTTTTTCTTAGGCTTACATTTTAACTATAATTTGACATTAGCTAAGTACAATATTGTTGTCTACTAAAATTATAAAGATGACTGATTAACTTATCATCGTTAAATCAAAAAAATATACGCTGAAGGACTTAACGTTTATAAAGTAAGTACGAGGCCGATATAGGAATAAAGATTAAACAAAGAATCAATCAAAAGTTCTCAATTGGCAAAGATATCGTGAAATGTACGATCAAAGACATAGATACAGCCTAATTGATAATGTATTCCTTTTTGAAATATTACAATGGCTCCGATTGATCTTACTCGAGGTCATGTCTTTTGCAAAATTATAACAAGCATTATATAATTCACTAACAACCTTCTGAGTTTGAAGCACAATCAATCATTTTGTAACATTTATAATTAATATGATTGATGCCTACGGAAAGAAATGGAAAGTAATTTGCGAAGTTTTAAAATGCCCATACAATTACTTCAGTATATTATGAAAAATAAAGTTTAAATACAATTTAGAAATTTAAAGACGAGCGAAGGAAGCGAAAAGGGAAGAGCCTCCCCACTGACACAGGTAATTGTCCTACTTCCATCTAATAATATAAACGAGAAAGTTTGTAAAGGTTTCTATTTTTTCTTATGAAAATTGAAATGCCAGATAAGCTGATGGCCCGCCTGATGACTGTGACCTACATGTAAACGTGGTTTTTCCTGAGGACTAAGGTATTATATATATTTTAATCTATTAAATTGATAATAGTGAGGGATGATAGGTGAGAATGAAAAGGCATGTCAGTTAGCTTATCGTGATGAATACACCCGGAATTCAGCACGATGGTTTCCAGAAGGGATCACGTGGAGGTCAACCTGCCAGTGTAATGGGACAGGTGGTCTAGCACTTTCACCCCGGACTAAGGTATTGTGATGCTGCACTATGTTATTTCACTGTCATATCCCGCTTTTCAAATAGAAACACAGCTATGTAAACAAAGTTGCTCGATGGCGGAAACCCAAGCAGGGCAGAGGTATCCATGAACGTGACTTTTGCAGAAAATTTTTTCTTGGTAAAAATAAAACAGATTTCTTTTGTAAACAAACATAGATGTAATATGCGAAGAAATATCCACATCTTAGATTATATAGATGGAGTGCCTCCATACAAATGCTTCGAGAAAAGCATGCCAATTTTTCGTACATTTTTGCTTAATAAATAGTTATGGGTTATTTCTTTATAATTTTTATATTTATTTTGTCTTATAAATTCTGCATTATTTTTAATGCGTAAATACTTATTTTATTTATTAAATAATAAGTCAAGATTTTGTATGCATAAGTATATAGAACACTGACAAAAAAAAACGGGTTAGTAGTTAGCTGATAAAAAGTTGATCCGTTTTTGAGGCTCGAGGCTCTATCTATGTAATTTGGGGCCCAGATTTACACAAATAGAACGACTAAGAAATATGATGCAGATTCACATTATTTAGAAGGAGTACCAAGACTGTGTTAGCGTATATCAAACGCATGAATCGTTTGTATCTCTAATTTTTTTTTTCACAATAGAACAGACACAAAAGACATTGAAATACTGAAAATGAACTTATATTTAATTTCCCTACATTCATTACTCTACAAAGTCTAAACGAATGCAAAAGAATGAGCGAGAATTTCGACCGAATTTAAATTAGAATTTCTTAATTCGATTTCCGAACGACTAATTTATTTTTTAATTCACATTTTTTTCAATGATGTTTTATTTTCTGCGGAGAACGGAATCGGTATTTTAATAAAAAACGCTTTATCGTTGTTTTTACAATGCTCTGAAGTAACAGGATGTACGACATGCCAGCTAAGCTAACATATTTTTGAATAATACTTTTTGCTACAACCTCTAACACTATAGATTTAACAAGCTTACTAATATTATGAATGTCAAAGGCAATCTTTATGCTTTATCAGCTCAATCAATCGTATTGTTTTGTTTGTTGTAATTGTTTCATATTCTTCTTCCCTAATTCTTTATTGTACACAAAAAATTACAAACATATAATATACAAAATGAAGATGTACAACAGGCGAGCTTAACTCTGTAAGAGTTCTCTTCCAGCAATCCCTGAGTGGAAAGGAGCAGTAATTACCAGCGGGCATTGTGCGTACAGTAATTGGAGGGAACAGTATAGTTGTTTCTATTAAGAAATAATAAATATACCTTCGTTCCAATATTACTCTCCAAACTATATTTCCCCTCTCACCGTACTGGTTTCGCTTCAAACTTTTTTCTCCTACATTCTTCACGACTCTGGAACGCGCTTCCTGATGCCATTAAGAGGCTACCGGCTAAACCGTCTTTCAAAAAAAACGTTCACGCTCACTTTTTTACTATATCCGAGCAGTAAGTGCTTTATATTATTCTCAATTTCGTGTATAATATAATATATGCCATATATGTGTAAGTATATTTGTTATTTATATATATTTATTCGTTTATATATGTAATTTTAGTGTGTATGTATATCAATAATTACTAGTACCGCATTCGAGTATTCTGACACTTCCCTATGGTTGACTGGGAGAGAATGCTTTTAGCATTAAGTCCGCTATGCACACATATATGTACTAATGAATACATAAATAAATAAATATATACAAAATAACTCATATAATTAAAATCAAAATAGATACATATCTGTATATAATAATACATATACATATATTCATAACTACACATTATAAATGTTTTAATGTAGTAACTACCTCTGAGCGCAAATTGGAGACCGACGCGCGCAGTCATGTTCGAGACACAGCCGCTCAAGGTTAAAGGTCCCGAATGATCCCGAAACTAGTCGAGCTTTCTCGACCAAATTACACGAAGCTAAATCGGTAGTTATTACATTGGAGTTCATCATCATCATCATCATTTCAACCATTATCCGTCCACTGGTAGGCATAAGCCTTTCCCATAGATTGCCATAAAGAACGGGCTTGAGCCACCTGCATCCACTGACTCCCTGCAACGCATTTCAGGTCGTCACTCCATCTAGTGGGGGGTCGTCCTACATTGCGTTAATTACAGTTACAGAAGTTCACTTGATCGTCATAAAATATGGTATACACGTATGTAGTTACAATTATTTTTAATGGGTAAAAATGGAATTATTATAACATTAAAAAACACTTTTTCCATGATCTTTTTTGACACGCCGACTTTTCCATCAGTATCTTTTTTGCTCTTTGTAGCGTGTTTTTCATCTTCGCAGAGTGCTCGGATTTCTTATCAGTGATAGGAATTTTAAGATGTTTTTGTAGCGACGTTTTTTATCTCCTCAGGGTACAGAGTGTGTTTTCCAAAGGAGATATATCGTTTATGTATGAGTGGGCTGTAGCCACACATTCAGTGCTGCGGCGTTTCTTCCTCACTATGACACAATCTGCAAACACTTTTTGGGCATAAGACTAGTTGGGCCATATGCTTGTTTTGTTTGCAGTGTCGTAAAAATGGAATAGCAACCCCTCCTGCGTTATCGGTATACGCTGACGGGGTAACAGTGAGAGATAATAAGGGGAAGAAAGCACGTCAGTCAGTCCATCGTGATGAATTTAAGAAGAATTTGGGTACGATAGTTTCCAGGGAGAACCACGTGGAAGTCAACCTAACAGTTTTTTTATACAACTTAGAATGGAAAACAAGCTGACGGCCCACCTGATGGAAAGTGGTAACCGTCGCCTATATACACGAGCAGTACCATGGACATAACAGAGTATACTGTTTCGCCCATGATACCGTTGCCATTCCTGAGGATTACCTGAGTCCTCAGAGAGTTATTCCTCTGTACCTAGTAAATTCACGCCATATCCCACCCTTTAAACCGAAACACAGCCATGCAAACACAGCTGCTTCACAGTTGAAACACGAATGAGACAGAGGTACCCAAGCAATCGCCTTTTGTACAAAGTCTCCCAGTATATATTGGTAACAATGGAGTTTCTAGACTCCATCAGCAATGATACCTTTCTCTCCGGTAGCTGTAGTATTTGGGATAGAGGAAGAAGGTAGATTACTTTTTATTCTGTTCATACAAATGAAGTCGCGAGTGAAAACTAATATTACCATACAGTTTTATCTTCCCAAATGAGGTTGTAATGTATTCTAATTGTAATTTACGATTTGGTCCATTTGTGCTGTGTGTCGAATTTCATTTACATTTGTAACAAATCTGTGATTATTACAGGCACAAATGTGTAATAGCGGACTACAAAATTGTGTCACCAGAGGGCGACACTCTCATACGTAGTAGAATATAAGTATTGATTAAAAATTAATTAATAATTACCCCTTTATTGTGTCCATTTTGATTACAAAAAGAACAACCATTATCGGCTTATAATTGGTTTCAAATAGTGAAATGTAGCAACTGTTATGTAGTATAAAATTATTTAAATTTGGCTATGATCATGGTTGGGGGCCTTGAGTAAGTCGTGCTCACTAAAAGGTTCAAACACGTGGTGAAGTGGTGGGCTGGGTTATTGTATTCCCTAAAATATAGTTGAGCGCAATGTTGGCTGGCTCACCCGTCATACTCGTGAACGGTTGCTACCTATAGGGGCTGGTCTGCTCTAGTCACTGCAACTAATTTATTTTATTGATTTGTCTTAATTATATACTATATACACCTATCCCCCGATTTACACGGTAGATACGTTCCTGAGAAAAACGTGTAAATCGAAAATAAAAATTTTCAAGTCAAAACCGTGTAAATCGAAAAGCTTGCAGAAAATGCATAATTTTGCTATTTAACAGTTGTGATTTTTTTCAATATTTTTAGATGTACACAGAAATAAAAATAAAATGCATTGACAGGTTAAAATATGTAATATATTACGGAAACACTGTTTTTTTATTTAATTACAATACATTAAACGATCCAAAGCGATCCAAAATTTCGATTTTAGTTTCTAAAGAAATAACTTTTCTTTTAACTTCTTTCGACATTATAAGCCTATAAGTTTTTTTTAATTTATGTTAATATATAAAAATCTTAATTATGCACTCACTTGTAATTTACGAATATGAAAAATTAAATCTTTCTGACACTGTGAAACTTTCATTCAAATACAATTTTCCGTAGATAAAACTTTAATTTTATGCGAAGAAATACAGACATAGTGTGCATGTGCAGCAAGTCAGCATATAAGCTCGGGATTTCCCGTGAGATGTGTACACAGCGCACGTGTTCAAACACAGTAGCATTTAGTAGAGTGCGATAAAAACAAAAAAAAAAAATTATTTGGAAAACCGTGTAAAAGCGAAAACGTGTAAAACAAGTACTGTGTAAATCGGGGGATAGGTGTATTTTAAATTTTATGATCTGATACTGCTTAGTAGTTTATATTCACACAAATTCATTATTTATATAGTTGAACTTTTTGAAAAAAGTAACAGCTAAGTTTCTTTGTCGTTCTTCATGGCTGAAATTGTGTTTCGAATGGGCGGTAATTAAAAAATGACTATTCAAAAATGCTTAAATCTAAGTCTTCTTGTTTTCATTTAAGAGCTTTCTCTTGTCGGTGCAACTAATTCATGCATCTTCCTTCAGCCAGCTCTATCCCAGGCCATATCCTTTATCTCCCTATACGACATGACGCCTAGTGTTTCCTTTATCTGTCCCATGTAGTTAATCCTCGGTCTTCCTCTTCTTCTTTTGCTCTCTATCTTTCCTTCTACTATGCTCTTAAAATAATCGTCATGTCGTATAAGGTGGCCCAGCATTTTGCCTCTTCTATTCTTTATTATTCTTATTATTAAATCTAAGTATACGTGAATAAAATAAAAAAAAAGAAATACCAAATGTATACGAAAGTAGAGTCAAATTCAGAATCACCTCTTTTTATAACTCGGTTAATGAAAATATTACTGTATGGAAACGAAAACCGATTACTTAGTCTCGTTTATTAACAAAACCCCAATTAACCTCGATACCACATGAAACATATTCGTTACATTTTGTGTAATTAACATTATTAAGTTGCGATGGACATAAAATAATATTAATATTTGGTTGTATTCCGCGATGTTTTCTCTGGAATTAAAGTCATTATTAACAAAGTGTCAGTTACTCTGTTTGAGTGTTAAATTTCTATTTGTTCTTCTTTTACAGTTAATCGATTTATATAGTAATATTTTAGGAAGACCGCCTACGTATTTCTCTGTATGCCCAATGGTTGACTGGTAAAGAACACCGTCCGGTGTTAAGTCCGCCAAATGTACATAGAATTTTACTGTGCATTAAAGTTTAAATAATTAAAGATATATAAATAATTAATGTCAATGTTAATTCAGTGTAGATACTGATGGATTGTTTTTGCATAAAAATTTATTTAAATCCGTCCAAGCACGACTGATTAACAAATATCTAAACATTTACAAATTTAAATGAAATATTTAAAAATCAAAAAGTTATCAAAAAAATTCAAAAAGTTTCCTGGAAGAGATTGCTTTTAACAATATGGCCGTTTTCCCTGTGTAACCACGTCAATGAAATATTATTTGTGATTTCTGCTTCTGCTATTCTGGTGGAATTTCTTATTTATCTGAATATGCTTTCCATTTTTCATATTTATACATTTCTTTGCGAAGACCGGACACTTTTTTTTTTGTGAGGAAAACAGTTATTAAAACATATTCTACTGAATATAAAGGTTTTTTTTTTATCGAAGTCTGGCCAAAATCTCAGAAAATTCCATTGGAACGATTATTTTTTGTTGGTGAGATTAAACTTTGGCTATCACTGAACTGCATTAACAGATGCACGTACACGACTCTAGCAAAATGGAAGAAAGAAAGAAAAATATTTAGCACATAACATAACAATTAAAAACTTAAAGAAAAAGGAAATACAAAAATAAACTTATACCTAATTAGAAATTATGCCATCAAAATGGTCACCAAATTGGTGTTATAAATTTTGTTTCACAAAATAAGAGAGCACTGACGCCTATAGCACAGGTTTAAAACCTAGTTTAGGCATACAGGGTCCTCACTGTTCAAGGGGCCTGGAAGAAATTGCTATTTAGCGATAAGGCCACCTACCGTTGCATATTTATCTTACTTTTGTGTCATTTTTTCTTAATATTATTCATTTTGTTTGTGTACATAAGTGGTGAGGCATTCATACGTAACGTGTAAACGCTGATTTTCTGTGGAACCAATGGGAGTGGTAGATGGCGCTACCGACTAGACATATAGATACATATAACTATTTATTAACACTGTCAATTATGCCATAATATTGTTTAGTTTTTTTTTATACAACTTAGAATGACAAACAAGCTGACGACCCACCTGATGGAAAGTGGTAACCGTCGCCTATAGACATGAGCAGTACCATGGACATAACAGAGTATACTGTTTCGCCCATGATACCCCCCATCATGTTGCCATTCCTGAGGACTCAGGTGTTATTCCTTCTGTACCCTGTAAATTCACGCCATATCCCACCCTTCAAACCGAAACACAGCCATGCAAACACAACTGCTTCACGGTTGAAACACGAATAGGACAGAGGTATCCAAACAAACGACTTTTGTACAAAGTCTCCCTCTGGTAAATTTGTGTCGTAATGTTTATAATTTGATGTGGTTCTCTGTAAATACATGTGTGTGTACTGATTTGTTGAATAGATGGATCATAAGTTATTTATTGCAAGTATATATGTATGTACAATATATGCATATATATAGATGAATAAAATGCATAGAGAAGTTGAGATTGTTATCGAATACATGTCAGGTATACTCATAATATACACTATTATGAAAATTAATTGCATCGCGTTTCATTACCTCTATATAATACTATGGTTTAGTTGTAAAATATAAGGGACAATAAACAGATTATGTTATACTTAATTATTTATATTGGATTTACTCACGTTCGTATCGTTTTAAATTCAAGGATGCTGGATTTTTATATACATATTATTAAATATAGATAGATATTACTATTTAAATATGAGTAAAGTTCATATACATATATACATATCTGTCACGCTTATGTCCCATTAGGATAGGCAGAAACAATGGAACGCCAAATGCTTTGATTCAAATAAACCTCGAAGCATACAAATAAATACAATACAGTATGATTCACTTTAGTTACTATTAAACGAATTATATTATTATTATGTAGTTAATTCATCATCATCACCGTCATATCGAATAATAATAACATGCTCTTGTTAATCATATAAATGAAAATACTGGTCACATACATACAAAAACACACACACACACACACACACACACACACACACACACACACACACACACATACACACACACACACAGACACACACCACAGACACACACCACAGACACACACCACAGACACACACCACACACACACACAAACACACAGTCATTCATAATACTTATTTATACATGTGTATTGGTGGTGAGAGAAAGAAAAAAATAAATAAATAAAATAATTGTATTATACAGATTAGTTACACAATCGTGAGTACTGCTAAAAAGCCTATGTTTAATATCTATATGCATGTATATGATAATTCTGCTTCCTGGACAGGCTCAGCCATGTAGGAAGCAATGATAAGTTCGAATACAAACATACTTTGTTAAATAAATAAATATCTAAAAAAAAATATCTAAAATATATAAATAAATAAAATATAAAAGATTATGATTAGCTACTATCGTTGTAACGAGTTTATAAGATGAGCGTGGACTTTTGCTTTGAGCGTAAGCTAATCTTCCGTTTATCTATATCGATGATATTCCAAAATCAAAGTTACAAGTTACATAGAAGCGTTTAAGTAATCCCATATGTGTTTTACAACAAATTAACCCGAAACTCGTGTGTCTAACAATAAATTTTCCAATACAACTTCTAACCCAAGTCACAACTGGCTTGGTTATGAGTTGCTTGAATAATTTATGATTTGGCGAACCGCGCCACTTGGGACCCACGAGTATGATGGAAGCTGTGGGAGGGCTGTCCCTCTAATACAACATAAAAGATAATGTCTGTGTGCACACCGCCGATACGAGTTTTAATCGTCATTAAGCTTATTTTGTCGCTCATGTGATTTTAGAGGTAGTTAACTTTAGGTTCATCTCGTGTCCTCAGTATGCGGAGGTTGGAGGTATGGTATGTTTTAAGCGCCATATGGAGGTGGTGTTAATTTATCTCAAGTACACATTACATTAAATCTAAATAATTTTTGAACACATTTTTATGATTCTTTTTTACTTACAAGGATGTGCTTACATTAATTTCGGTGCGGTCGATCCTGAGACGCCATTTCTCTAAATCTATCACTGAAAACAAGATTTTAAATTAATATAAAAGCTATAGCTTTATTATAAGTATCAATATGAAATTAATTTCTAGTAGAATTTAAGTATGAAATAAATTAGGATTACCAAGACTGTTCCTTGTGGCAGTTTGTAGGGAGGCTAATGTTTAGCAGTAGAAAGATAACATTTATTTTAACAAGTCTAGTTTACCATACTCCATAAAATTTTGTCTACTATTCATTTATCAAAGTAAAATATTAGGTTAAAATATAGTTTCTCAGAATTAACCTCAGTGAGTTACAAATAACTTATTCTCTCCCCAATATTGATTTTTAGGTCTTATAAAGTCTTATTTTGTTTGAATCTTTGTACTTCAATCGCTTTTAGTCCACAGAATGAATATGTATGCAATTTGGTACAAAGATAGATTATATCCTAAATTAATATTAAGAATACTTTTAACTAGTTTATGTAAACTAAGTTACAGTAAATAGTTAGTTAATTCTAAAACTTCTTTCACTAATAGAACTTTCACTACACTACTTCCGATTTACAGAAAATAACTGTAATATTCCCAAATACCGAACGCAAGCGATATTTTATTGCAGAAATCCTCATTGGAACGGGCGATAACGTGTTCGCACGAGCGAATCCACAAGAAATGGCTAGTCGTAATGTCAATCGATTCGTCTTAACTCCAAGTTGTTATTAATAATTCATATTGCGATATACGTAGCAAGTCGGAGACTAAAACTGCTAACTCCATTTTCGTGATCATTGATGTTTTAGTAACCCTTACTAATATTATAAATGTACAAGTTTGTTTGTTTGTTTGTTGTTATAATAGTTTAATTGTATATATTTTACAGAGCAGACATGAAAAATATTTAACTTAAGATCATTAATGATCATTAAACTAGATATTACCTCAATAGAGTTTCAATTTTTGAGTAAATAAGTCCCTTTCAGTAAGTATAAAATTGTATTAATCTTGTATTAAGATAACCGTGTGGTTCTAGCATAGGATAATCTTTTTGGGTTATATCCTAACTTAAAACATAAGATATTTCATAGAATGATTCACTTGTCGAAACTGCGAAATACAGTTGGTGTTACATGTACTAGCTGCCCTGGTGGTCTCCTAGCCATCTACCGGTTCAATTACTTCTTATTGAAATAAAATCCTCTCTTACGAGTTAAAGCGATCAATACACATTTAGAAAATTTCAATAAAATTGCTTGACATTATCGAGCGAACGCACGTCATGAAACTTATGTATATTAAGATCTGAATGCTGAATTTAAAGTACTAAGTCTGACACACATCAGTGACAAAGAAGTGACAGTATACTGTTATCAAAAACTAAGGCTATAAGAGGACGTCTCTTTCACTGACGTTTAGTTCACGATATTATCAGCCTTATTCTAACAGTTTAGTGCGTTAAGTGTCCCCCGGGAACCAGAGTAGAGGTTGGGACCGTGTCCACTTTTCTCTTTTTAACACAATATATTACTTTAAGTTCACAAATAGATGCTGTTGTTGATGTAAAAGTTAAGATATAAATTGCGTCCTGGGACACCACATTATATGCGATAGTATCTACATGTAACAATATCGTACCGAAGTGAAAATAGTATATTCAATATCTTAAGAAATGTAGCTAATGAGATAGATAGATAGATAGATACTCTTTATTGTTTCCTTCAAAAGATTACAATAGTAGACTTATTATAAATATAAACAATTACAAGAAATAATCACAATGAGAAAACAATGGGCGACCTTATCGCTAAGAGCGATCTCTTCCAGTCAACCTTTGGATGGAGAGGAGTAATTATAAACAGTTTGGTGGGAGACACGATGAAAAATTCTGTTAGTTCTAAATATGGAGATGTGATACATGTAATAATATAAATATATATCCCTACTCATTATCATGTATCATTATCGAATCATCATCATTATCATATCAGCTTTTAACTGTCCACTGTTGAACATAAGCCTCCCCCTTAGGAGGTATTGTCAGTAATCGCCAGGCTTGGCAGGCGGACTGGCAAACGCAGTTAGGACTTGGAGATGTTTTAAGAGGGACGCTGCTGCTCATCCCTTGCCTTCCCTGAGAATAATACTTAAAAATTATTTTTGCACAAGTGATCCAGAATCGAATAGGAAACTTTAAAAATTTTTCTTTTATATTTATGTCAAGTTTCCAGACTGCTTTCGTTCTAGACGAAGGCCTCTGACGTGAATTCGCAGACGGCTACGTGCTCTGTGAAGTGAGAAAAGAGATAAAAATAATTTTCAAACGATTAAGACATTAATTTGAAAATTCGAAGTTTTAGTGCTAGAATCTTGTGATCTCCGCAGTCAAGCGCTGTCCAACTGAACTGTCTACACTCTAAATAACATTAATACCGGCAGAAAGACTCAGCTAGGGGCTACTCGAAAATATATACATATTCAATGAATTATGTATACCCAAAGTAATGAAGTTACACACTTTGAAAGATTGCTTGGTAAAATTTTCGGGAGTGCAATTAAATTAACTCTCAAATATGAGTAAAATAAAATACGAGTGTATAGTTGCCAATTCGCCTGCCAAGCGTAGCAACTACTGGCAAAACTCCCCAAGAGGGAGGCTTATGCTCAGCAGTGGACAGTTAAAGGCTGATATGATGATGACGATATAGTTCTACTATTCAGTTTTAACACATTACAGATAGTAGAACAAACCTGATTGTTTTGTCCGTTTAATTCTCTTATTTCTAGTACAATTTTAATAGGACTAAATAAACAAAAAACTATACTTAGTACTTTACAAATATAAAAATCGATTTAGTCCTAAGAATTTAATAGGTCAAAATGACAACCGATAGGGAAGACAGGTTCTTGAGTGGAGACCGCGTATGGGCAAACGCAGTGTAGGATCTCTCCCTACTAGATGGAGTGACGACCTGAAATGCACTCTAGGGAGTCAGTGGATGCAGGTGGCTCATCGTAGGATATGGCGTGAATTTACAGGGTAAAAAGGAATAACACCCGAGTTCTCAAGAGTGGCACCGCATGGGGGGTATCATGGGCGAAACAGTATACTCTGTTATGTCCATGGTATTGCTCATGTCTATAGGCGATGGTTAACACTTTCCATCAGGTGGGCCATCAGCTTGTTTGCCATTCTAAGTTGTATAAAAAAAACAAAATATCCAATATACTCCTCATCTTTAAAATAATAAAAAATACACCCGGTACCGTCCCACCCAAAAAAATAATTAGGATTTCGGAAGACATTATTTCAGCGTAAACAAATTTGCAACAGGGGTTGGAAAATAATTATTAGATTGAAAACGAAGAAGACCAGGAAAGGAAAACATAATCCCATTTGCAACCAACGGGAACTACCCCCGGGCGGAAAAATAAATCGAGTCTATAAAGCCAGCTGAAATCTGATTGATCAGGACACCGAGCAACGATTATAAAATTCGACGCATCGATTCAATTCTTTCAATTATAATTTCTATAGAGCAGAACAAAAAAGAAAAACGTGGCACTTGAAATGACTATCGAGCTAACGGCCTACTTAATGGGAATTTATAACAGTTGCCTATAGTACTTGGATGTCATCATGAATATTATAGAATATACTGTGATATTCTTGACACCCCTCAGTGGACTGGTAGACAGCAGAGGTCACCAGTTCGGAGGCCGACTGCATACTCATTTGTTGCAGTATCCGGCCGTAGTACCTTCTCAATGCTCCTCAAATATTGCGTCTAAATATTGCGTCTAAACTGCGCCCACCATGTACCCTCTTGTATAGGCATTCCGTCACCCGTATCTAATAGCGAGGACGGGATGCCTTAAATACTGTACCGCAAACCATAAAGAAAAGACACCCCTCAGGAAAAAAATGCATACCCTGGACATTACAGTACATTTTCTGATATGGCCGGAATAAAATAGGCCACCCCTTCCTTTCCCGTGGGTTTCGTAAGAGCCGACTAAGGGAGGGGAAGGCCCTTTTAAAACATCTTTAAAGGCTAACTGCGTTTGCCAATCCGCCTGCCAAGCGTGGCAACTACTGGCAAAAATTTTCACAGGGGAGATTTAAGTTCAGCAGTGGACGGTTAAAGGCTGATATAATGACGGTGATGATGATGGTACCATAAATGCCGTTCATGTCAACAGGCTACAGTTACAACCTTTCATCAGGGAGGCCATTAGCTTGCTTGCCACACTGAGCTTCATAAAAAAATCCAATAGCAAACTTTTATGTCATATCAATAAGGAAGTTATGTAATATCGTATACTTGAAATTAAGAATGAAGCTCCACAAATGCGCTCCAAATGAAATTGAGTAGAAGCCGTAGACGACTGCACGCCAATACAATGATGTTAACAAATATAATTAATTTTCTTCAACAGTGGTTGTAATATGAGTATCAAGTTTTTTTTTATAACACAGGGACACTGTACAAAAGTCGATTGCTTGGGTACCTCTGTCCCATTCGTGTTTCAACCGTGAAGTAGTTGTGTTTGCATGGCTGTGTTTCGGTATGAAGGATCGGATATGAATTTACTAGGTACAGAGGAATAACACCTGAGTCCTCAGGAATGGCAACGCATGGGGGTATCATGGACAAACAGTATACTCTGTTATGTCCATGGTACTGCTCATGTCTATAGGCGAGGGTTACCACTTTCCATCAGGTGGGCCGTCAGCTTGTTTGCCATTCTAAGTTGTATAAAAAAAACAGGGGGCAAACGAACATGCGGCACACCTGATGGTATGTGACTACCGCCACCCATGATAACCCGTAACACCAGAGGCATTGCAGGTGTGCTGCCGGCCTTTTAAAGACGAATTTCTTGAAGGTTAGAAATATTTACTCCCGTGGTAGTCTCATTATGTATTAAAAAAAACTGTTTTTCTTTTACCTAAATTTTTTTATACAACTTAAAATGGTATACAAGCTGACGGCCCACCTGATGGAAAATGGTAACCGTCACCTATAGACATGAGCAATATCATTGACGTAACAGAGTATAATGTTTCGCCCATGATATCTCCCATGCGTTGCTATTCCTGAGGACTGAGGTGTTATTCCTCTGTACCCTGTAAATTCATTGTCATATCTCACCCTTCAAACCGAAACACAGCCATGCAAACATAACGAATTTTAAATTCATGTTATTTTTCCTCTCCTTTTTTGGAAGTAGCTTAAAATACAAACGTATTGAGTACGTATTCTCTTTTGCAGGTATTTAAAAAGTATGCTGGGTATATCTTTGACTGTGACATGAGAATAAATTTGACGGGTCTTGATGTCTCGCAAATAATTTATATATTAAAGCATACTTCCTCCACATTATGTATATATTATGTATAACTAATATTATAAAAAAGAAATATAGAAATACGGATACATATGTATGTATGTTTATATACAATAGTTATTAATTTTTCACCGCATATTTACATTTCTGTTTTGCCAAATGTTGAGTGGGAGAGGATGCTATATAGCATTAAGTTTGTCTTAACTCATCAGACATTTTTTGTAACGGGGTCAATAAAGAATAAATAAATAAATAAAATAAACATAAAAATCTTGTTTGTAATAGATAAATTCAAAAATACTTAACGAATTTTAATTTTTTTTTCACTTATAGATAGTTACATTATTAGTAAGTAATGTAGAGTGTATTTTATAAAAAAAGAAATAACTGTACGAAGCCGGAGCGAGTTGCTAGTTATTATTTAAAATAATAAAGCATAACAACTTTTAGTATAACCAACTTCTAAATTAATATTTAGAAGTTCCAACTCGCCAACAAACCTGTGAGTAGACGGATTAATAACTCTCCGTTCGTCCATTAACAAGCTAATAGACTCCCATACAGAGTTTTGGGTGCGGAACACTGATTTGGCCAAAAGATAAATGATAGTTAAATTTAATTGAGCTTTCATTCCAACAATTATTTCAGTAAGCCACAATTTAATTATGATACAAAATATGTTAGCAGCTAACGTTGAAATAACACAATACATTAAGCCAAGTCCATATGTCATAGAGCCAGCGCACACTCAAGTCGAGAGGAGACAGCGCTAAATTAATTAATTTGGACATTCTGAATGAAGTTATTGTGAAAATAAATTTAAGATACATTTATACTAGATTTAATGGCTTATGGAAAATTATTGTTATTCTTTGCGACAACTTGTAACTATCAAATATATATTACCAGAGGGAGACTTTGTACAAAAGTCGTTTTCTTGGGCACCTCTGTTCCATTCGTGTTTCTACCGTAAAGCAGTTGTGTTTGCATGGCTGTGTCTCGGTTTGAAGGGTGGGATATGGCAGTGAATTTACTGGGTACAGAGGAATAATATCTAAGTCCTCAGGAATGCCAACGCATGGGAGGTATTATGAGCGAAACAGTATACTATTTTATGTCTATGGTACTGTTCGTGTCTATAGGCGACGGTTACGACTTTCCATCAGGCAGGCCGTCAGCTTGTTTGCCATTCTAAGTTGCATAAAAAAAAACAAATTGGGTAATTTAATTGTAATGAGACATCATTAGCTTTGTTGGCGAGGAGAGCAGTGTACAAGGGTATTCTCTTCGTACTTAGTGACATAAGGAAAGGCTAAATATGCAGTTGAAACTGGCAACATTGTATGAAACGATGTATGAATGTGGAGAAATTTGGCAGGTATATCAAGATAAATACAAGTGACGATCTGTAGTTTTTGTCTACTCTAAAATGAAGCAAGGTTTGAGAAATATATTATAAAAAATAAAAAAAAAAGTATATATGCTCTATAATTCATTGTAAGTTTTTTTATAATTAACTTGCTGTGTGTGGTAATGGCTAGAAGGAAGCCATATAGTATATTTAAAAAAAAAAAGAAAAAGAAATTTTGAAATTTATCATACCATTCTTGTATCTCTTAATGTAAAGTTTAATAACTATAAATTTAATATGTAGTTGAATAACACAAGTGGAACTATAGAATAGGTATCATTTTAGAGTACGTCGTCTAATGTGTTTATTTCCTTTTTTTAATATTCGAATAATAAGTTATGTGCAAATTATGGATAGATAGATAGATAGATACTATATATTGTTTGCTCCAAAAGATTACAATAGTAAACTTATTATAAATATAAATAATTACAAGAAATAATCACAGTGAGAAAACAATGGGCGACCTTATCGCTGAGAGCGATCTCTTCCAGGCAACCTTTGGATATATTATGTACTTATACCTTACAATGTACATATAGTCTTCAGGCAATAATGATGAACTTGCAATTTTATAAATATGGTAATTTTGTGCCCTCTTGTGATTTGTATTCGTGGAGCGAACGGATGTCTCCTGCCATATTAGTGTCTTTTTTATTTAAAAATATTATTTTAACGGTTTCGTCTGGGCTGTGAGTTCAAGAATCTGCCATAAGTAGCTAACTTTAAATATTTTATTTCTTGCAGAGCATCTTGATAGGCGATTAATCCCATCGTGACTAATTCCACTAGTATTAACCACGATGGTTCCCAGGGGAACCGCGTGGAGGTCGACCTGATACTGCTAGCAATGGGTTCATTAGACCCCATCACTAACAATCCCTTCACCCCCGGTAGCCGAATATCTGCCGAAGATTCTTAGCACCCTGCTCCATCGCTACTACGACCGTTACTTTGGTTAGGAATAGGGAAACTGTCGGAAACTAGAGGCTATTTCTGTTTGGTGTTTACCATTTGGAGGTTTTGCCAATAGTAGCCACGTTTGGTAGGCGGGTTGACTACCGCAGTTAGGCTTTTAAGTGTGACACTGCTGTCTGTTCCTCGACCATAAGTTCCATTAGTCGGAAAGGAAGAGGTGGACTATTCTATGCCGGGACCACTCGGCATAGTAAAGGATATGCGAGGATGAAAAGGCAGTTAAGTTAGGCCATAATGATAAATTCACCTGGAATTAACAGGATGGTTTCCAGGGAGGCCAGAAGGAGGTCGACTTGAGAGGGTATATTTTTAGTAATGGAGCTCTTATTTCCCCTTACTAACAATCCCTTTTCCTTATATAGGAGATTTCGTTTGTATGACTAAGACATATTGTATTGTAGAGCAAATAAAAACATATAACAAATAAATATAAATAAATAAATTCACTTACATATTGATACTATTAGTAAAGATCTGATAGTGTAATAAATTCGAGAGATATTACTTCATGTAACGGGGGAACACGTTATTTATTATGAAATTGTGTGTATTACAATAAAACTTAAAAAGAAACAGTATTATAATGACGTCACTGGAACACTCATCGCCTTACTACTATATCGTCCGTTAGCCGCGAACCTGCGAAAATGGAAGCGCGAGAGGCGCGCTCCTATTGGTCGGTCGCGCGGTATACGCGCGACGCGCATGCGCTGTACGTTTAGATGGATCTCGCGCCGTAGCTACTTACTATACATATGTAATACGTATACATTTCTGTGTTACATTCATTATTAGGTCTTATGTGGATAGATATGACTAAATGTAGATTAAACAAAATTATAGGATTAATCTCCAGAATTCATTTTGAATTAAAACTGTGTAATGTATGAGCATGTCTGCCATATGCCTGATTAGTTAATTAGATTTAACACTATAATTAAACGAAGAGAATATTACATAGCGATCAAATTATATTGTAAGGTCAGATAGCTGCGTCATCAAATACCAACGATAATTATGTATTAAGTGTATACTCGAGGACACAGTAATGTTGATGAGTTTCGTCACGTAAAGGACTTGGCTAAATTACTTCTGATGAAACGAACTAAACTTAAATTCAATAAAATTAATATCAAAGTAATTTCTTTACAATTATGAACGTCGCACACACTGATAAATGATAAGATTTCTCGTATATACTTTGCCATGTTGCGTAAAATTAAACGTGTTGGAATGAAGGTGAAAATCATATAATTCTCTCTCTTTTCTGCTTGAGCCGAAATTGTCTGGATGAGCGCTCTTGTAACTTTTCTTTAAGTAAATAATTTCTTGTTATTATACTCTCATTTGCTTCAAAAACCTATTTGATATTACATTGAAAATATTTGAAATTAGAACGCCTGTCTATGTATAAATATATTTTAATTGGTTACAAATATTTTTTTTGCTCCGCAAAAAATAATCTTATTTTCAATTCTTACAGAATTTTTATAGGACTAATACTTAGGAAGTAAACCCTATCGATTACCAAAAGAATGGTAAGCGCGTAATATAGAAGAACCTTCGAAAGAGGTTTTCCCTAGAGACTACAGTACGGGGCACTTCAGAAAAGGCTATTTAGGGTTTCTTCAGGGCCGGCAACGAGTACGTGACACCCCTGGTGTTGCAGGCGTCCATACACTATGCTAATCATTTGTCGGCACACGGGCTGTATGATTTTTGCCACCCTTGTGGTATAAAAAGACGGTATAAATACTTAGTAACAGCTGAATCGAGATCCTTCACATTAATCACAGAGATTTTTTGTCTGAAAGTAAATATTAATTTAAAAGTTGGAAGCGTATTGCGGATTAGAAACTTTCAAAGTCCTTGTATCATCAAAAACATTTTAGCTGTCAAGCATATACGCATTTGAAACCAAGTTACGGTGTTATGGCCCTCAAAACAATTACGGAATCAAAATTTAATATAAACCGCATTATAACTCGGCGCCCGGTGTAGGCTGGAGGCGACTGGCTCGTTATTAAAATATAAATAAAGCTCCCATTTCGGATTAGCGCATCACTCTGCCATCGTAAATAGTGTATGTATATAACAGAGGGATTTTTAAAATTCTATATTTTACACAAAGAATTTAATATTTACTTGCTACACTAACACTAGATTATTCTATTACGAGATACAGTCTAGTGTTTACTGAATTCGTAGCCATTAACGGAAACTAAATAGACAAAAATAATCTATCTTAAAACGGACTTGTTTATGAGCTCTTTTAAATCGTCAATCTTTTATGATTCTCCCCCTGGGTTCGGAATGTTGTTATCTGCTGATAAGAATCAGTAGGAAACTCGACAGTTACTCTTCACAATTTATTTATGTACAATATAATTTTACATTAGAATTTTAAATCAAAATTTTTTTAGACAAAAATTAAATTAGTGCTGGGAAAATCGAGAGAATTTTTTTAAAGAAAAGAATAGAAAGGAGAATGGTGGATATATTTCCGCAAAAAAAAAAAAACAATGACTTCCTCAAACAAGTAACCACTATTTTAAATGAATAAAGTACATAGCTGAACAATGTAATAGAAACATTTTATTTGTTTTTATTTAAATTCTTTTAACTTTGAACACGGAATTGTGTGTCTATAGTATATTTTGCTCTGTAATTTTAATTCTTCGTAAAGAAATATTTTTTTTACGGCACTCAATGAAAAATTTGCTGATTCCATCTGATGGAAAGCGGTAGACGTTGCTTCGTATGGACTGTGATGCTTGTGGTACCACTCATGCGTTGTCATTCCTGAGGTTACGATTTCATTTTACCCTCAAACCTCAAATGCTTCATGCATGCATGCGAACGATTGTACTAAGTCTTCCTCTGGTTAAAAAGCTACTTTAATTATATAAATTATTTATATATCCAACAAGAGAATAAGTATTGAGTACAAAAAATAGTTAACAAAATCAGTTTAAAATTGGGGATATTTTTGTGTAATGCTAGTAATAAGGGAAGAGGGAGACCGAGACATAGTTACATCAGGTAGATCAAGGAAGGAGTTGGTGTCGTGTCGTATCAAGAGGTGAAGAGATTCGCTGGAAATCGTAGTGAGTGGCAAGAGCTCCACCGACAGGAGCGCAGCTCTTAAATACGATAGATAGATAGATCTAGCAAGTAATAAAAAATCAAATTAAAGAACTTCTTCGTTTGGAATTCGTTTATAAATAGCAACAGAAATATTGACAGTTTTATGTATTTTATATCGTTTAAATATCATATTTAATGTAATATAATTTCATTTCATTTTAAAAATTATATGTATTTCGAACAGAGTTTATTACACAAGATGAATTATTGTAATCAATAATCGCAGTATGTAAAATCAATAAGACTGAGGTATATATATATATATATATATATATATATATATATATATATATATATATATATATATATATATATATATATATATATATATATATATATATATATTATACCACTGAGGTGACAAACAAGCATACGGTCCACCAACGGTATACGCGTTCATAGGCTAGCGGTTACCGTAGCCTATGAACGCCTGCAATACCAGAGGTATTACGCGCGCGTTGCCGACCCTGAAGAAACCTCTTTACCCCCCTTTTGAAGAACTCCATGCTGTAGTCTCTTGGGAAAACCTCGGCAGGGAGCTCATACTTTTGCATACATTAAAGTATGGCTACATGGCGGACTATATCTCCACTCATATGAATTATATCAAGTTTGAAGTCGATGATTTATTTTTTACTATTGAAGAGCCCCACGAATTATCACGATCTCACCCGATGAAAAGCGATGATGTTATCTAAGATGGAGCTTGCGAGCCCACGAATAGCCTAGAAAGGATGAACACTCAATTTGTTAGTAGAGATCTAATATATTTTCTATACCAATATATAGAATTGATATTGCTTTCTGTTTGTAACGATAGGTACTGTGGCAATATAATAGGACACGTGTTCAGTGAGCACGACGGTTTACAATATTGTTAAGTAACTCACATTTGCTTTTATGAGATATCGCAAGAAATATTACGAATATATGGAATGAAACTTATATATATATATATATATATATATATATATATATATATATATATATATATGTATATAACATAACTTATCATCATTATCATACCAGTAGTTGCCATGCTTAACAGTCGAATTGGCAACAAAGAATATTTTTACAGACTAGTCTTATAGAAATTTTATCAAAATTGGTTTAGTAATTTAGTTTTTAAATTAGAATACTGGTTTTTCTATATTTTTTTTATGGAAGACAATTATAAGCTTTTTCTTCTTGAATTTATTAATAAGTGTAAGAGTAAATTTGTGACAAAATAAAAACAAATAATATAAAAATATCAAAGGCAATAAAAACAAATATATATAATACCTATTACCAGTTTTTACCAACGACTTCGTGTGTTCGAGATAAAAATGTAACCTATGTTTTTCTCCAACCCATTTTTTTATACAACTTAGAATGGCAAACAAGCTAATGGCCCACCTGATGGAAAGTGGTAACCGTCGCCTATAGACATGAGCATGAGACATATGAGCATATATCCATAACAGAGTATACTGTTTTGTTCATGATACCCCCCATGCGTTGCCATTCCTGAGGACTCAGGTGTTATTAATGTGTTACGTTTAATATTACGTATAAGTTAAAAACGATTAGAGGAGCCGTTAAAATGGAGTTAACTAAGAAATAATCTTACTTACATTAACATTAGTAAGGATCGTAGGAGATCCAAAGTGCCAGTAATGAGTTTTCACATATTAGACAATGCTTTCTAAGCACGTATCTAAATGCGTTGAGTACAATTTTATAACTAAGTAAAAGTCGGAATATAATAATATACTATATAAGAGGCGAACACAACACTGCGACCCGCTGAGCAAATGGAGGTAAAACTTTACTTAATGGCAACCACACTTGCCGTTTGCCGGATATTATCATGGACCCGGGCAAATATAGGGTGTTGTATATAATTGGAACACGCAAAATATTGCGGGAAACATCCTGTAGGGAATTACTTCGATATAAATCGTCCGGTGGGACGTTCGTTGAATTATATATGAGCATTTAATTGGTATTGTGTATGCAAATGTACCGTCTTAATTTGGGAATAATATGCTTGTGATACCATTGGAGCTTTTATCTGGCAATTCTATCGATCTCTCTCCTATTTACGCTTGAATTATTAATTTTGATCAATTTGTATGTTTATAAAATAACATATGTATTTATGCAATACTAGTCTTCATTGATTATGGGTTATCAATTTACAGGGTACAGAGGAATAACACCTGAGTCCTCAGGAATGGCAACGCATGCGGGGTGTCATGGGGGAAACAGTATACTCTGTTATATCCATGGTACTGCTCATGTCTATAGGCGACGGTTGCCACTTTCCATCAGGTGGGACGTCAGCTTGTTTGCCATTTTAAGTTGTATAAAAAAAAATATCAAACAAGCTCACTTTTATATAAAATTAATAAAGCCGATTATATATGAAAATAAAAGCAAATTTATAACAATGCTGTATCTACTCATGAACACAGCCTTTGTATTCTGATCGAAACAATTCGGGTAAATTATCACAGTTTACCTAATAATTGCGTTAAATCTTGTTTATTTTTTTTACAAATTAAAAGAATGTGACCCGACCGACTTCAATGTGAACTCTGTTTTACCTTCGCTGCCGGTTTTGAATCCTGCTCCCTTTCTCGCGCCCTGGCGTACTTGCCTGGTCCAGTCTAAAGTACTAAGATTATCTACTTGTAAGATCCAGTTTTAGGGAACTCTTTCTCATTCCGCACTGCGTAACTGCGAAACGGACTTCCTTCTTATATATAGGATAGTTCTTCCATTACTTCCTTCATGAAAAGGTGGTTTATATAATTTTTTGCTTATACTCTCTTTACGGTGCACTTGTTATTATCTGTATTGTATATTATTATTATTTCAGCCGTTAACTATCCTCTGTTGAACATAAGTTTTCCCCATAATGGGAGTTTTGCCAGTAGTTGCCACGGTTGGCAGGCGGGTTGGCAACCGCAATTAGGCTTTTAGAGATGTTGTAGGAGAGACTCTGCTGCCCATTCCTCTACCACTAAGTTCCCCTATTCGCCTCTTACGCCACCCACGGAAAAGGAAGGGGTGGCCCATTCTATGCCGGCACACACGGCGGTATTGTATATGTATAGATATTATTAGTTATTATACACACACACACACACACACACACACACACACACACAAATATAATTTGTGTACGTTTATTTTTATTGTATTCTATTTATCTTGTATTTAGGTTCTTTATTTTCTTGTATTTTTTTTCAATTGCAATAAAAATATATATATATGTATAAATAAATTATTATTACATGAGCAGTACCATGGGCATAACAGAGTATACTGTTTCGCCCATGATACCCCCATGCGTTGCCAATCCTGAGGACTCAGGTGTTGTTCCTCTGTACCCTGTAAATTGACGCCATATCCCACCCTTCAAACTGAAATACAGCCATGCAAACAACTGCTTCACGGTAGAAACACGAATGGGACAGAGGTACCCAAGCACTCGACTTTTGTACAAAGTCTCCCTCTGGTTTTTTTTTCATTTTATAAGTTGCTTAAAATGAATAAATATAAGGTTAATGCATATAAATTTATATTCGGTACGGTGAATCCGGCTCTATAAGTCTTAGCGAACGTATTAGTTTCATGAGCCCGCTATCGAGAGAGACACTTGGCCGAGTACAAAAGCAGCCACTTTTCTCGCTCAACGGATTAGGTTTATGTATGTTATTATATTTATATTTAGAATTTGACCATTTACGAGTAGCGAGCTCTTGGAAGCTTATTGCAATCATATTGCAACTTATTGCATCAAATATATACATACAGTATTTATTTTACATTTAACAATAGTATTCTAGAATATGCTGGTGGTCACTCTGTTCTCCCAAATTTGAATTTAAAAATAAGTCTGTATTATTGTAAAAATGTATAAAATTTATTTGAAAAGAATACGAGCTGAGTTTCTTGTCAGTTTTTCTCATCTCGAAATCATTCCGAACTGACGGTAGATTTGACATGTCATAAGAGTCTGGTAATAGACCTACATGAATAAAGATATTTTGAATTTGAATTTGAATTAAGGGAGTACAGAACATTTTTTTTTATAAAGAAACACTAATCAAATATGGCAAAAATTTAGGGATTTCCATATTAATACGGTATATCAAGCTTTCGTGTTAGAATGGGAAGATCTACATATATATATTTGTCATTTCTTGACCCACTATTTTTTGGGACACATCCTTAAAACTGTGATTTCAATTCCACCTTTGAATTTTAATACAATTCGTCTTCGAGACTTTGTATAAAGGTTGTCTGCTTGGGTGCTGTGGTCCCACTTGCGTTACTGCTATGAAGCAGAGGTGCTTACGTAAATTTTTTATCGTGCCACCTACCAAATTGTTTATAATTACTCCTCTCCATCCAAAGGTTGCCTGGAAGAGATCGCTCTTAGCCATAAGGTCGCCCATTGTTTTCTCATTGTGATTATTTCTTGTAATTATTTATATTTATAATAAGTTTACTATTGTAATCTTCTGGAGGAAACAATAAAGAGTATCTATCTATCTATCCTACGTTGCTGCTTTAGTTTGAAGGCATATTTCTTATGAATGACAACGTTTGAGGGGTACCGTGAGAATTACAGTGTCTACAGTGTGTCCATGTGTATAGGCGATTCTTACCACTTCTAACCATACCATATACCGTATCAGCCGTTCACTGTCCAATGCTGAACATAGCCCTCCCCCTTTGGAGGGTTTTGTCAGTGGTTGACACGCTTGACAGGCGGCTTAACGACTGCAGTTAGGTTAGATGGTGTTTTTACAGAAACGGTGTCCTATCTCTCAACCATTAAATTTCCTTAGTCGTCTTTTACGACGCCCATGGAAAAGGAAGGGGAGGCTCGTTTTTTGCCATCACTATATGTTTTATATACGAGCCGTCAAACGTATCATTCGATATTATAAAAAAAATGGATTATAGCTTATTTTTTGCTGGAATCATGGGTAAAATCAGTACTGGAGTAAAAAAGGGAGGGGGGGGGGTGGACAATGTCTAGAGGAAAACATTGACCATTGACCTATCACCTATAGCTGTCAGATATTTATATTCACTTTGATCAAGTCATCCAATTGTATATTTGTACAATATTATATTATCAGTCTAATATAATATTGTAACTGTATATGTTATATATCGTCCACCCCTATTTTATATTAAATCCAAATAAATTAGGCACAATAACTATTACATTATAAGCGGCGCGAGTCCGTGGGTGAGTGCCGTTTCCGCCATGTTATCTATGTTTCCGCACAGTCGCGCACCAATAATCAACACGCGCCTCGGCGAACACTCTCGCCGCTACATAACAGCTGAAATGGTGACGTAGCTGTCAAATTTGTTACAACTGAAATCGCGTTTTTAAATAAGTGTACACAAAAATCCTCGTAGATAGTTGTATAAAAGTTGTTTGCATGAGTACTCGTGATTCACGTTTTTGCTGCCAGGCAGATAGGTATGTTTGAATGGCTAGTATTTTTTTTATGCAACTTAGAATGGCAAACAAGTTGACGGCCCACCTGATGGAAAGTAGTAACCGTCGCTTATAGACATAAGCATATTTATTTTTTTAACACATTCACGCCGGGGCCGACTTTAATGTTTTTTGCTGCGAGGCGGCGCTCTAATTGATGCTACGCTTTATCATCGAATACGCACCACTGGTGGTACGCGCCGCCAGAATAGACAGTCTAGTGCGGGCCACCGGTGGTACGCGCCGCCAGATAAGACAATCTAGTGCGTACCGCAGGTGATACGCGCCATCCAATGAGACAATCTAGCGCGGGCCACCGGTGACCCGCGCCGGCGCGGCGTGAACATGTTAATAAAACTGAGCAAACAAGTTGCGGCATGTCTGGTAGTTTATGGTCATCGCTGCCCATAAACACCTGTAACATCGGAAGAAGTGCAGGTACTCTGTCAGCCTTTAAAAATAAATGTGCACTTTTCTTGAAGGTTATGATGTCGTATCATTTCAGAAATACTGCTGCTGGAAGTTTACTCCAAAGTGTAGTTGTACGTGGAAGAAGTTGCCTCAAGAGAAACAAGGTGGAAGATCACCACTCATTCAGAAATTTTATTAATTAAATTAGAATTCAATACTTTTATATTTTTATTTAATGCATCCATTTGTTCATGCATTTATTTCTTATCAAATTAACGATCTACTATTGGATACAAACTAGAAATCATTTTAGGTTAATATAGATTAGTTTTTATAACATATATACAGTGCTATATTTCCTAATTTAGTTTTATTTAACTAGCTTTTACCTGCAACTTCGACCGCAGATTTGTTCGTTGACCACGATAATGTCATTCTACATTTCATATAGTACATATTTACTAAACTTCATAGTGATTGGTTTAGCCATGAGGTAATAAACAAGCAAACTCACTTGCCAGACACAGTATAGATTTTTAATTCGTGTTTTACTTCACATTTGTAAGTACGAGTAGATTTTTTTTATGCATCTTTGAATGACAAACAAGCTGACGGTCCACCTGATGGAAAGTGGTAACCGTCGCCTATAGACATGAGCAGTACCATGGACATAACAGAGTATACTGTTTCGCCCATGATACCCCCCATGCGTTGCCATTCCTGAGGACTCAGGTCTTATTCCTCTGTACCCAGTAAATTCACGTCATATCCCATCCTTTAAATCAAAACACGGCCATGCAAACACAACTGCTTCACGTTTGAAACACGAATGGGACAGAGGTACCCAAGCAAACGACATTCGTACAAAGTCTTCCTCTGGTGAAAGAATATAATACTTTGTTGCGGCTTACAACATTCTAAGAATGGGCTGGGAAGAGGAGGGACGACACATTGTGGGTACACTCTTCACCGCACACATGTGTAACGAAACTAACAGTAATATCAAAATATTTATGATTTTAACGCAAACCGTAAACACAACTGGGAGGAAAACAAACACAAGGGCACTTGTATCACTTCCTATTTATCGATTTGAGGAAAATTCACGTATGTATGGTACATTATATATTATATACATGCAGCTGATTGTGTAATAAACAGGTCGTATTTGTGATTAAATAATGTATCTCTCTTCTCGAGAAAATATGTTGAAACGTCACAGTGATATCGAATTTGCAGATAATTTATTAAATTTACTGTGATATATTTACATCGTAATGAAATTGTTTAAGTACATCCATGAGACGGGCGTACATTGAATACGTTAGATATTTTTAATCGGACCCCTTCACTTTCATATGGTGAGATCCCCCCCCCTGACTCTTACGTGGAATTTACCTGATGATTGAATTTATTGTATATATTGATGTATTTATTTCATGTGCTTCTTTCATTGAAATAAGAGAATAATAAACAGTTGGCATAATATTACTATGCGTTTCTCTCTTCCATGTCAGAGAGAGAAATTTTAAATAAACAACAATAATGTTCTATTTAAAATTAAAAGACAATACAAATAGATGTGAAGAAAAAGAAAATTTAAATATTTCATACATAAAGTATATTATAGAGTATAGATAAGAACAAATAGTTGGAGTATAGTTTTCATTTGACAATTTTATTTATTTATTTATTTATTTATTCTTTATTGCACAATAAAATTTTGTACAAATGGCGAGCTTAATGCCATATGGCATTCTCTACCAGCTAACCATTGGGTAAAAACAGAAAGCGTATGAAGGGCAGATGTGGTGAAAAATATGTGACAATTATAGTAACACATTAAGGAAATACACAATATAAATATAATATACACATAAGAAATGCACATATAAGAAAAAGTACATTTTTTATGGAACATTACTTTTAATATATATGGATAAACTAATACATATGAAATATATACACATATATACACATATACACACACATACATATATATATATATACATATACATACATATATATACACATACATACATACACATATACACATACATATACATAAATTAAAACAACGATAAGCATTATGAGATATAATAACTATTGAGTGACCTGTAATTTTTTATGGCAACATAGAATGAAGTAGGTTATGGAACAAACATAAATGCAAAATAATAGAAAGAGTATTAATGAAATATGAAATTAATATTATTATAAAAAAAAAAATATTTTTCATTGTATTATTCATTCCTTGAACATGAAAATGTTAAATTAACATCACGCAAAATAATTAAAAACCATAATAGAGCGATCCACAATGAACCCTTCTAACAGTCGTAAGTCGGTCGGCCTCATTAAAATAATGTAGGGACTGAAAAAAACAACTTCCGCAGATATTTGGGACGCGAATGTTTGTTTTTGTAGGGTTGGTGGTATTTTTCATTTAACCCTATTCCCCAGTGAAAGCGGATGAAACATTAGCCGGGGCAATTGCCGAACTCCGGCCCGTTAAACATCTCTGCGTGCCGCCCTCAAACTTTAAGAAGCTTCACAATTAAGCGCTTAAAGAAAACAGAAAAAGTGTTGACATTTTTTTTTTTTAGATCGATTCATTGTTCGTGGTTCTTTTTCTTGTTTTCCATTAATCGTGTTAGGAACAAAGAGAGACGTTTTAGGTCGCATTTTATTTTGTAAATAATTAAATTTTGTACGCAACACTGATAAATGAAAATGTAAATAAATTAACGTCTTCTATCACTTTATTACAAACATTAATTGCGTTTCTAATAAAGTAGAAGTGTTTCTTATTTAACGTGTTAATAAAAAGTTATTTTTTTTTGTAAATTATCAAGTACTTCTTATTATGTTTAAAAAAATACAATGCAAAACAAGTATTGCTTCAGAATAAAAAATAAAATGAGGTCAATCGTAAAAAAAAATACATTGATGGACGATGCAACGTTTCATAGATACTGTAAATTATATTGTATTGTATAAGCTTTATGGTATATATACATTTGACATAGACATTAAGTTTGGTAGAAAATGACAGAGTATACAGACGGAATCCTTTAAAGGGATTTCTTCCAGGCAAATTTGAGAACACAAATGGAGAAAGTGCCTATAGTGACATATATGGTGCATAAAATACGAGTAAATAATATTATAAAGAGAAAATTATTGTTTTTTTTTAATGAAATTAAATTTTTTTTTTCGTGAAAAGTGTAATGAACCAGACTTAACGCGACCCGATTACAGGTAAATCCTACATCATCATATCATATCAGTCTTTAGCTGTCCACTACAGAACATAATCCTCCATTTAGGGCGATTTTGCCAGTAGTTGCCAAGCTTGACAGGCGGATTGGCAACCGCAGTTGAGCTTTGGTGATGTTTTGAGAGAGACGCTGCTGTCTATCCAAGCCCTTCCTTAGTCGTCTCTTACAATATCCATGGGAAGGAAGGGGTAGCCTATTCAATACCGAGACCACAATTTGTAATGGTGAAACTTAAAGATTGATATGTAATAGTAAATAATGAGTAGGGATAATATTTATATTATTATATGTATCACATCTCCCATATTTAGAACTAACAAAATTTTTCATCGTGCCTCCCACCAAACTGTTTATAATCACGCCTCTCCATCCAAAGGTTGCCTGGAAGAGATCGCTCTCAGCGATAAGGTCGCCCATTGTTTTCTCATTGTGATTATTTCTTGTAATTGTTTATATTTATAATAAGTTTACTATTGTAATCTTTTGGAGGAAACAATAAAGAGTCTATCTATCTATCTATCTATCTAAATTCAAGTATTATAATTTATAAGAAAAGTATCTATCAATTTCTAATTCACGTGGCGTCGTCCGTGCGTAAATTTCTCCATTTCCCAGTGGAATTTACTAAAACGTTCTCCCCTTGACGTACGTTTCTATAGTGGTTACCGTAAGGAACTACCTGCCAGAGTTCCGTTTCATAGGTCAAATAGTTGTTAAGCGACGTTCAAGATGGTTCACAATTTGCCTTATATTTTAATGCGAAATGTTTGCCCCATTTTGATAATTTCTTTTTGCATTTTATCTAGTATTGGTTTCGTATTAATTTGTTATTATTTAGTTTTCGTATTAACAAAAAAGCATAACTATAACATGTTAAACATACTACCAACAGTGGCTAAACAATAGATTTAGCTTTCACTAATCCCGCCCACCATAACATATTAATTTAGACTCCAAATTTATTCAAATTCAAATTCAGAATATCTTTATTCATGTAAGTCTATTACAGATTCTTACGATATGTCAAATCTACCGTCAGTATTTATAATATAATATTAATTTACGTTAATAATGATATTTTATAAATGAAGCGTCAATAATTAAAACGTAAAACGAAACTCTGTATTTCAATTAATTAACAATTTTCGATGTAATATAATTTTTAATTTAATTTATAAATATAGATCTTCCAACTTAAATTGTATGTTAATTTTTAATCCTGAATTAGGTGCATAATTGAATACAGGTAAATTTTAATTCGGAATTTTCGTAGAAAATGTGGGTACATCTAAAAAATTATTGTTAAATCTATACTTATAATAAATCTGTAGAGAGAACAATTCTGTACATGAAATATATTTCCAAAATAACTATCAGGGGGTGATTAGTGATCGATACTGATGCCAAAAATGCAATCAGTAAAATTTTTGTCTGTCTGTCTGTATGTTCGTTATAGGAACAAAATCTACTCCACAGATTTTAACGAAACTTGGTACAATTATTCTTCATACTCCTGGGCAGGTTATAGTATACTTTTCATCACGCTACGATCAATAGGAGCAGAGCAGTAAAGGGAAATGTTGGGAAAACAGGAGAAGTTACTCCATTTTGAAGCTTCCATCGCGTGTGCAGCCTTAATGGCCACTTTTTAAAATGTAAAAATGTCCACCCGTGCGACGCCGGGACGGGCCATTACTTTGTAATAAAAACAGTATTAAAGATGACATTTACTAAAGAGCATATGCAAACACAGCTGCTTCACGGTTGAAACACGAATGGGACAGAGGTGCCCAAGCAATCGACTTTTGTACAAAGTCTCCCTCTGGTATCTGTACCTATGTATTAGTTATTTGAAATAGAAACAACATTGTCAATGTCGTAGAAAATTATATTCGCGCCAGATAAATTTCAATACGAGTACCTGGCAATTATAATGCTGAAGTAATATCTATGCTCCAAAAACGGATTCCTTTGAAATGTGCCGGTAACATACGGAAATATCAAAGGGGATCTATTCTGGAATGTTCAAAGGGTTTTAATTTATTGAAGCAGTTCGCAACGGACGGCATACAATCTTCAAGGATCTCAATACACCAAAACAAGATTTAGCTTTCAATGTGGTAATCACTCCACTTATTTTACAGCGCCCTTTATGGTGTGGTACGTTTGATGAGGGTTTATACTTTAACACTGTGGGTCTGAATGCCTTGCAACATTCAAACATAATTAAATTATATTAGCTACTTGTTTTTGATCTTTAGTATTGCGTTTGATCATTTGATCATAATAAGATTGGTAATAAGTATTCAAAAAGACATTTATACTGTTATTATATATATATATATATATACTTATATATATATATATATATATATATATATATATATATATATATATATATATATATAATATTAAATATATTAAACTTTAATGCACAGTAAAATTTAGCGGACTTAACACCGGACGGTGTTCTCTACCAGTCAACCATTGGGCATACCGAGAAATACGTAGACGGTGCATTTTAAATAGACGATAAATAAAGCAATACTTGATAAATTCACATAATATAAACATACACATAATACATACATACACTAAATACATATATAAATAAATACATAAAATATTACCATATAAAACAAATAAAACAACTGCAAAAGAAGAGCAAATAGTAATCTATGACTCAAATAGAGTAACCAGCAGAAGAACCTTAAAGGGAATGTGATTTTTCTAAAAAATAGGTGTGCAATTTATTCAACAACAAAATTCAACTCTTTGTCAAATTAGCTGACTCATTTATGTTCTAATACTTACGCGCACAATGTATCTTGACGTATCTATATTTCATTATTTAATAAATATAAATGAGTTTTCACGTATTAAAAAAATTCAGAATTTATAAGACATAATAAATATAGAAGTTATAAAGGAATCATTCATAACTATTTATCACACAAAATTGTTTGGAAAAGTTGACCCGCTTTACTCGAAACATTTGTATGAAAACACTCTATCTATATAATAAAATATCGAACAATCCAAGACAACATCTTTAATTAAAAAAAAAGTACACCATAAATTCAAATCCAGCACGCTATGGTGAATATATGGCGTAACTTCTCTATGAGTTATGGTTTAAACAATCATCTATTTGTAATTTTGTAGAGCAAGTTTATACAGATATCATTTGCGTAAGCAGCTTACCTTACCTTATTTATGCCCGCCGTGTTTGGATTCTGAAGGATAAGGTTTGTAAATTTTTATTCATAATAATAATAATAAATTTTTACGTAGATGAGAATGGTATTTTAACATCACTATACGATTGGTTTATACTGGTAGTAAATTTATTTATTATTTATTATACACTTTATTGCATCAAGTAAAAAAATAATGAATACAGTAAATATTAATGAGAAGTGATACAAAAGTCCGCATTGCTAAGCAATCTCTTCCAGACAACCTTTGGGTAGAGGGGGGAAAGGGATTGTTAGTAACGGAGACTGAGAATCCTATTGTTAGTAATATACCCAACCAGGTCGACCTCCTCGCGGTTCTCCCTGGAAACTATCATGGTTAATTCCTGATGAATTCATCATGATGGGCTAACTGGCCTGTTTTCATTATCATCTATCACCCTTCACTGGTGCTCCGCCAGCGTATCCCGTTAGCGCAGGCGGGGCTACCATACCATTTTCACCCATCAAAAAAAACCTTTGGGTAGATGACAATGAGAAAAAGACAAAGGGTAGGTACCAGTGAGAGACGATGATAAGCATGCAGTTAGGTTTCTTTTAATGGATAATAATAAAATGGTAGCCTCGTCTGTGCTAATGGTATGCGCTGGCGGGGCACCAGTGAGGGACGATAGGTGAGAATGAAAAGGCAAGTTAGTTAGCCCATCGTGATGATTACGTGCGATCACGTGGAGGTCGATCTGACAGGGTATATTGCTGGCACTGGAACTGGTAGTCCATATTACTAAAAATTCCTTCCCCCTTCATGAAATTCGGTTGACGAACATCGGTAAATAACTACGTAGGCTTCTTGCAGGATCGTTAATCTATTTTAATCATTACAATTCAACAAGTGGATCGCTGACCAAAATGGAAAGTTTTTTTTCAATCTTATCTTTATCTTTATCAGTCTTAAAGGCATACAAAATATTATTGAGTTCTTTTCATGTTTTTTATACAAGTTTGCGTGACAAATAATTATAAGTGATTCCTTTATAACATTTATATTTATTTTGTCTTATAAATTCTACGGCTTTTTAAAGAGCAAAAATTAATTTTATTTATTAAATAATTAGATTTAGATTCGTCAAGATATATTGCGTGCGCAAGTATACATAAAAATAATAAAAAAAACGAGTCAAATTATTTGATAATTAGCTGAAAAGTTAACCCGTTTTTGAGGTTCAATGCTCTATCTATTGTAATCTAAAATAAAAAATGTATTCCCTTTTATATAATCAAGGAATAGTCGCCCCTAACTCATAACTTGCGTATAGTTGTTCTGTTTCCTCCACTTGTAGGATGTAATAGTTCATTAACTCTATAAGCATGCACAGGGCCCTTAAGAGGATTGTTAAAAGAAGATAGGGTTTGCAACATTACACCTACCTTTGTATTGTTTACTCCCAACCGGGGTACGGAACCTTTTGTTTCAAACCAATACAAAGGTCTCCTTTAATCGAGATCGACGTTTATCTCTCTGGGGTTGTTTCGAAATTGATGTAGGAAAATAGGACAATGTTGACAGCTATTTGACGGATAGTGATTTATTATATTCGAATGGGACGTTACTGGAGCGAGCAGTCAACTAGATACTTGGAAGGTAGTTAAAAATACGTATATATTATATATAAGGATGGAGAAAATGGTAGATAGAAAAAAGGTAGGCAACTTTACTACACGCCTGTACTACTTCCTAATATTTTTTTTTTTACTATATATTAAGAATTTATCTCTCTTGCCTTATCAATCATCTTTGATATCTGTGGAAGGGTGCTCCAACTTATAAAGGAAGAAAGTTCCAATATTTTGATAAAGTAGTTAAAATAATTGGATAAAGAGGATGGATTCCAAATTTCACCAAGCGAACAACATGAGTAGGTATTTAATTTCAGATAATATTTCTTTTACCATTTATTTGGAAAATGTTTTATTACTAAAAAAAAGTACGTACTTTTTAAATAATAAAGTATTTTCCGAATTTTTCGATCAACATGCCAATAATTATTGAAAATTGATGGATGTTTTTTTTTTTTCATTTTTACTCACATCCCAATATGATAATACAGAATACAGTTGCCAGATTTATTTTTTAATTAATATAATTTTAGACCACTATTAATTTATTTTTATATGCTAACCCTATAAATACTTTCTCCTTTCGGGTTCTCGAGGTTCATTGGAAGAAATAAATTTAAGAGATAAGTCCGCCTGTGTACATTTTGGTATAACCTAAACTATTTCCTTGATCTGCGTGATGTATACCTTGTATATACTATACCTTAATCTTCCTCTTCTCCTTCTTTCTATCTTACCTTCTATTATAACGTTCATAAGTACGTCGTGTCATATCAGTACAGCTTTCCATTGCTAATAAAAATATAAATAAATATACATGTACCCGTATATAATGGGGATCATAGGGGTCTTGAGCTGTATGACCTTGACCTTCACACATTGCTTACAATAACGTTAACACATTCAGCGTGTTCCCGGTATTTGTTTATGTCTGACAATGATATATGACAGGGCCTAAGGATTAGTTTGTTTACATGTAACATAAGAACATATATTATTCTAGATTTTCGCCATGCCATTTTATGGGCCTTGTAAAACTATCATATATATGATCATACGTTCTATGTTAGTCATAAACACAGCTCTTCTTCTTATGGTTTAGTTTTTGTGACAAACACGAGACAGAAAGAAAGATGACGTACTTTGCTTTTTCCTTCTATCTTGTTAATTTGATAGCGAAAACGTGTCTATTGAAAGGTTCAATTGCCTGGTAGGGGTAGTGTAAAACGTAAATAGATCTCGCTCGTTGATGATTTTTAGAAACAAAATCCTAGTATTTGTTTTACAATTTGTTTTGTTATAAAGTTTATTGTAAGCATCAGACTTAAGGTGATTTTGAATCGATTCAAACTTGAACAAAAGTAATGTTAGTGGTGAGATTTAAATAAAAAAAATGCATTATATAAACTAGCAGATAAACAATTATCAGTAATACTAAAAAGCCTATGTTAATCTCTGTATGTATGTATATGATAATAGGATTTCTGTTTCCTGTAGGACAGGCTTAGCCTAGTGTAGGAATCAATGATAAATTCTGTGCTTATACAAACATACTTTGTTAAATAAATATGTTTATCTTTACCTTATCTTTAATATTTTTCTTTATACCACTGAGGTGGCAAACAAGCATACGGCCCACCTGATAGTAAGTGGTTACCGTAGTCTATGAACATCTGCACTACCAGAGGTATTACGCGCGCGTTGCCGACCCTGAAGAAACCTCTTTACCTCCCTTTTGAAGGATCCCATGCTGTAGTCTCTTAGGAAAGCCGCAGCAGTGAGCTCATTCCATAATCTGAGATAATATTTGACCTTTTTGTAAATAAACAGAAACAATAATTAAAATGCATTTAATATACAAATTGAGAAGATATTGCGTAAAATATAAACAAAATACAGTTGATTGTATAACCTTCTTTATCTAAAATATGTTAAAAAAATAAGGGTGAAGTATAACGAAGATGACGCAGCGAAAACAGGTGCTTCCGTAAATATAAACATACAAAAACTTCACGGGCCCCGAAAGTTAGAAGACAGAATAAAGTAAGGTAAGGCGATTCAATCAACGTTCACTGGGAAGTTTACCTCGTTTTTTATTCCATATAGAATCATAGAAAGTTCCCGCCAACTATTTACATTTTATTTCAGGCACGCAGCTAATATAAAGGGAGCAAGCATTCAGCTTTATTAACAACTTTTTGCATTAAACTAAGCTGCGTACTTTCAAATAATAAATGGACTTTGAATGTACTTTTTAAGTAATATCGTTACAAAGATAGTTTTCCTTCGGAGACTACAGTATGGGGTTTTTTAAAAAGGGTATTACATTAAGGTTTCTTCAGGGTTAACAACGCGTACGTGATAAAGGCGTCCATAGATGATAGTGACCGTTTACCATCAGACGGGACTTTCCCAAAGAGGGTTGACGTCAGGCAGGTGACCGGTCGTAAAACTAAAAACCAATTCTTTTTGTAATATGGATAAAATCATATTACACCGACCCCAAATGATTGAAAGGGTAGGAAAATGATGATGATATTTACACCATACATTAGCCAATTACAGATTCCCAATTTGTATACCAGACAATATTATGATTATTTTTTGAGGGTAGAGTATTTGTCGATATAGTCGAATACAAAGGAGCTGACTCACCCAAAGTAGCAGACATGTCTTCATGTACAGCTTTTGGAGTTAAACCTTTCAAATTCAGGTATTTTATCACTGCACAATGTTAAATTTTATCCATTTTCAAAAATAGCTCTGACTTGACTTACGGTGTCACGTGTAAACGAACAATGAGTTACTGTGAATAAACTAAACTGTGCATACTTGTTGCTAAATAATGTAACTACAAAATGAGGGTAGTTATAAAAAAAACCAATGACTTTAACCATGTTAGGCTAAGAACTTTTCAAATGACCCTCGTAATATATATATATATATATATATATATATATATATATATATATATATATATATATATATATATATATATATATATATATATATATATATATATATATATATATTTCTGATGCTTATCATCAATCCCTATGAAATTATAGAAGATAAAAATATTTTTTTTTATTCTAGTCAGATTTTTGTCATCTATTAATAACGCTTTCGCAGATGAAGCACGAATGCATTAATGCACTTTCATTCTAAGTCACGATTACAGCGGATAGATCTACACAAATGCAATCTCTATTTTTATTTTCAGATTTCCACGGTATTGTTAACGCGTCTCCCTACCGCATATAAAACGCCGGCTACAATCAGACATAAGGGCTTAAATAAATATTGTGTCGTGATAACACTACGAATGCTTTGCATTTGCATTTTGAACTCAAATTTTACCAGAGAGAGACTTACAAAAGTCGCTTGCTTAGGCAACTCTGTCCCATTCATGTTTCAATCGTGAAGCAGTTGTGTTTGCATGGCTGTGTTTCTGTTTGAAGGATGGGATATGGCAGTGAATTTACAGGGTACAGAGGAATAACACCTGAGTTTTTTTTTTTTTTTATACGACTTAGAATGGCAAACAAGCTGACGGCCCACCTGATGGAAAGTGGTAACCGTCGCCTATAGACATGGGCAGTACCATGAACATAACAGAGTATACTGTTTTGCTCATGATACCCCCCCTGCGTTGCCATTCCTAAGGACTCAGATGTTATTCCTCAGGACTCAGATGTGAGTCCTCAGGAGTGCCAACGCATGGGGGGTTATCATTGCCGAAACAGTATACTCTGTTATGTCCATGGTACTGCTCATGTCTGTAGGCGACGGTTACCACTCTCCATCAGGTGGGCCGTCAGCTTGTTTGCCATTCTAAGTTGCATAAAAAAAAATGCTAATTTATATTCAAATTAAATACCCGAAAAATAACTGAAAGTAGCATCTACGTATGAAAATCTTGAGTCGCCATTGTTTCAAACAATAGAGCGAGGCAATGGGTTCTGTTTCGATATTTCGCTGGATACTTCATTATCTACGCTATACTGTCAAACAAAGAAGCTTTTGTGCTATCCTCGATAGGAATAATGAAGCTGCGATAGCTTCCAGTGGCAAGTCATTATTACGTTTGCAATTTTATGTTAAGATATCCACTCCAAAGGGAATTGGAGATGTTTGAATGATGAATCGCTAATACTAATTATACTATAGGACTTGAAATGGCAGTTACAAACTTCAGACTTGGAGTAACTAGTAGGCTTAGTGTAATATTCTATTTTTACATAATGTTTTATGTGTAAGGTGACTGTTATTGAAAATTTTGTTTAACAAAAAATATATTTATTTATTTTATATTGAGCACGTTTCAAAAAGAAAATGTTTGGTATAAAAAGCATATACATAAAATGCTACATACTCGTAGCATTCTCTTCCAGTCAACCTTTAACTGGCTTTGGTGAAAAATTGTTGAAAATTATTTTTCAGCTGTTAACAGTTCATTGCTGAAAATAGTCTCCCCCTTGGGAGGGTTTTGCCAGTAGTTGCCACGCTTGGCAGATTGATTGGCAACCGCAGTTAGGCTTTAGAGTATTTTAGGCATTTCTCCAACCTAATCTCCCTGGGGGGAAAGGGATTGTTAGCAATGGATTTTGACAGCCCCATTGCTAGTAATATGCCTTATTAGGTCGACCTCCACGTGGTTCCCTCTAGAAACCATCGTGAACAATACTTGTTGAATTCATCACGATGGGCTAACTGACCTACTTCATCCTCACCTATTATCCTTCACTGGTACCTCGCCGGTATATACCGATAGCGCGGGTGGAGTTACCATTCTATTATCATCCATTAAAAAAAAACCTAATCTCCCTTAGTCGCCTCTTACAAAACCCACGGGAAGGGAAATGGTGGCGTATTCCATGCCGGAACTTCCACGGCTAATATTGGACACATAATTACAGATGTATACATACAAATTATATAATATATATGGAGAACTACTATGCAATTATCTACTTTAATCTTGATATAAATCCAATGCATGAGAGTATCATGAGCGAAACAGTATTCTCTGTTACGTCCACGGTACTGTTCATGTCTGTCGCCTATAGACATTACGCCTATATGTTACCGCTTTCCATCAGGTGAGCCATCGGCTTGTTTGCCTTTCTAAGTTGTATAAAAAAAAACTCAATTCAACGTAATTACCTTTTTTTAATTAATCAATAAAATAAGTCTAGAATTGGGAAATATATCCTTGGAATGGACTCACAAAAAATAAAGGAATACATTTATCAATTCATATGTTTTATACAATCTTCAAACACGTGGAGTTTTTTTTTTTTCAAATAAATATGTTTTTCAGTAGAACTTCCTTCTTTTTAAATGATTTGATATTGTTGGTAAATCCTATTAATATTACAAATGCAAAAGGTGGTAATGATGGCTGGATGAATGGACAGTTTATTACTTTTTCAGGAAAAAATACTAAACAGATATGAATAATACCAGAGGGGGACTTTGTACACAAGTCGCTTGCTTGGGCACCTCTGTCCCATTCGTGTTTCAACCGTGAAGCAGTTGTGTTTGCATGGCTGTGTTTCGGTTTGAAGGGTGGGATATGGCGTGAATTTACTGGGTACAGAGGAATAACACCTGAGTCCTCAGAAATGGCAACACATGGGGGGTGTCATGGGCGAAACAGTATACTCTGTTATGTTCATGGTACTGCTCATGTTTATAGGCGACGGTTACCACTTTCCATCAGGTGGGCCGTCAGCTTGTTTGCCATTCTAAGTTGTATAAAAAAAAATAAAAAAAAGAATAAAATTTTGACACACGATTGGGTTTTATCCTAGCACATAGAATATTTTGAACATAATGTAACTAATAAATATTTAAAAGTTATGTAGGTTAGTATCAGTATAATGTAATATATAATGTAAAAAGAATGCATGCCATGAGAAACAAAACAATTGTATCTAAAAATATATGTAATAAAACGTATGTAATTCATCTGCCTATATTTTTGCAAAATAAATGATTTGATTCAATTTATAAATTGGTTCACATTGGCAAAGCTGCGATATAAAGTTACTATACAAACAATTTACAACACTGTTATAAAATAAACAGATATCAATGAATTATACCAGAGGGAGACTTTGTACAAAAGTCGTTTGCTTGGGCACCTCTGTCCCATTCATGTTTCTACCGTGAAACAGTTGTGTTTGCATGGCTGTATTTAGGTTTGAAGGGTGGGATATGACAGTAAACTTACAGGGTACAGAGGAATAACACTTGAGTCCTCAGGAATGGTAACGCATGGGGGGGTATCATGGACGAAACAGTATACTCTGTTATGTCCATGGTACTGCTCATGTCTATAAGCGACGGTTACCACTTTCCATCAGGTTAGTCGTCAGCTTGTTTGCTATTCTAATTTGCGCAAAAAAAAAAATTAGAAAAAAATACAAATTTGGTATCTGTGAAAATTACGCATAACTTTTACTTTAATTGAATTATTTACAATTACAATTCGATAATGTAATTATATAATTTACAGGGAGGACAGGCCTTCGCATTGTAAACGAAGGTAGATAGATGTTCTCTATCGAGAATGCTCAAGTGAAAGAATACTTGTAGAAATTTCCGAAACGACATCTGCAATGAAAATTGAGAATTTTATTTCCACAACGCTCGTATTCTGTGTAAAAGGTTTCCTTATTTTCTATAAAACGTCCCCGACAGGCCGGATGTTGCAAGCGTCATGTTTGCCATCTTTGTCATACACTCACTGTGTAGTATCAGTATAACTTTATCAGTATTACATTAAATTAGATTTCGAGTCGTTATCCTACATATTTAGTGAATCTACTAATTTTTAGTTAAGTTTAATTTGATATCATATTTTTTTTTAGAGAGAGATTTTGTACGAAAGTCGTATGACTTGTATGCATGAGTACCTCTGTCCCAGCCTTGTTTCTATCGTAAATCAGGCCCTCTAGACTAGTGGTAAGCGAATTCGTCGATGGAATCGACATCGCTAGCGAGTCCGTGAGTTGGAATGAATCACCCGGCGTTGCTATCTCATTCTATCTCACAGACTCTCTAGCGATGTCGATTCCATCGACGAATTAGCTTGCCGCTTGTCTAGAGAGCCAATGCTTTCATGGCTATATTTTGGTTTGAAAGGCAGTGAATCAACAGAGTACGGTTGTATATTTTAGTCCTCTGTAATGGAATAGCATACTAAAGGAATCACATCGTATTTTCTGATATCAATGCTACTGTTTGCTGCCTGTAGGCGACGGTTGCGATGTTCCACCAGGTGGTCGTCAGTTTGTTTGAAATTCTTTATTGCTTAAAAGAAACAAAGCTGTTTCTATATTTATATAAATTCATACCTGCGGGACAGAGTCATTGTAATGACATTCGGTAGAATGCGTGTAAATATTGTAGATTGATTCGTTGATATTCTTTCTTATTCGAGTGAACTCTTTGATGTGAAAACATACATGTTTCGTGTTTAACAGAATAATGAATTCTTGAACATTCAAAGGAAATATTTACGTATAGTTAAACATTACGATACAAATATCAATTAATTTATCGAATTTATTCATGTCTTTTTTTTTCAAAGTATGTTATTTTTCAATCTTGAGTTCTTTTTTGTCAAGATAATTATTATATTAGTATTTTACCTTTTACTTGTAAATTCTAAAATTGCATTTATAAATAAATTTTAATAAACTACACAAGTTCTTTACCGTTTCATCAATACTGTGGGCGAAAGGACTGTATGCTGGTATGGAAAGACGGTGTTTTTAGAAAGATAATATAATTATATAAAAAATATACAAAGCAAACCAACGGAGCAAAAAAGCGAACGAAACAAAAACTAAACTGACACAGAATTCAGATAATAAACAAAACATCCTATTAATAAAATTAAAAAAGAAACTAAAAAGGTGCGTCGTTCACAAATACTTTAGATTTCTTTAATTATTTTTTTTTATATTCTGAAAAAAAAAATTAACTCAAAAGCTTGCAAGTTATATTGGCACTTCTTTTTTTGCAGCTTTAGTATTTATGTATACTTTAGTCATTTTATACTATATTTTACATATAGTATATGTATGATCCTTCATTAATTATATTATAAATATCACATTTAAACCACTGCTGTTACCACTGTACAGGTCTTTACTTATTAAACTATAAAATGTATTGTCTTATATTTACACATCACTGTTGTGTTAAAGAAATAGAAAAACAGAATAAAAAATTAAAATATTTTTTACTCAACTTGGTATGGTAAATAAGACTGATGGAAAGCGATATAGTAACTCCATAGTGTATATCATAGAATACATTGTGATGTTCATGGAAGTCTCTATAGTGTGTAATTTAACTGTCATCTCCGCCAGCTGTATATCTTAGTAAGCTTAGCTGCCAGGCGACAGATGCAGGAGTGGAACAGATATGTCTATTCAGACGGCTTGTATAAAATCTTACTTTGGTACTTTATTCATATACCTAGAACGTAAAAGCCTGTTTTTACCTTTAACTTTGTGCTCGTAAATAATGACTTCTAAATTACATACACACATACGATTTTAAGTTACAGATTCAGTTATACAACCATGAAAATCAAGTATTATGTTGTTGTGGAAAAAGCATACAAAGAAACATTCTAAATATTATATTTATATATATATATTATATATATATATATATATATATATATATATATATATATATATATATATATATATATATATATATATATATATATATATATATATATATATATTACACCACTGAGGTGGCAAACAAGCATACGGTCCACCAACGGTATACGCGTTCATAGGCTAGCGGTTACCGTAGCCTATGAACGCCTGCAATACCAGAGGTATTACGCGCGCGTTGCCGACCCTGAAGAAACCTCTTTACCCCCTTTTGAAGAACCCCATGCTGTAGTCTCTTGGGAAAACCTCGGCAGGAAGCTTATACTTTTGCATACATTAAAGTATGGCTACATGGCGGACTATATCTCCACTCATATGAATTATATCAAGTATATATATATATATATATATTTAAATAGGTATCTTCTATGTACAAATATCATTATCATCGTCATCTCAGCCATTATCTGCTTAACATAACCTTCCCTTTTAGATTGTCATAAGGAACGCTCCTGAGCCACCAACATCAATTGTCTCCCTGTCATGCATTTGAGATCGTCACTCCATCTAGTGGGGGGTCGTTTACACTACGTTTATTCGTATTTGGTCGCCACTCAAGAATCTGGTTACCATTTTATTATATTAACATGCTTTCTAACTGCATTGGGTTGACTGGAAGAGATTTCTGTCAGAGATAAGTCCACCCTTGCTCACAACATTTATAAATGTATTAACAATGTAATTTACAAGTGCAATAAAGAATATATATATATATATATATATATATATATATATATATATATAAATATATATTAATAAGATTTTCGTCGCATTTTCATGCACGTCATATATCGTCATTGTACTCCCCCTCTGTCACCATAAGCCGGTGTGTATCACCTCATATCGTTAATTACATTGCCTTACTTTTTCATTTACTTCAGCCGGTCTTTGTCCGTGGCCGGACATAAGCCTCTTTTATACACTATCACATAAATGGTTCTATGCCACCTACGGTATCTACATCTATCGATTGCCAGCGACACAATGTGAGTTTTTGTGTCGTTTCGTTTAGTTACTTGTGCTGTTATTTATTCTATGATATTATCAGAACTGGCTCTTCACTGCTTTCCCTCATTATTTGTTATAAGTTTTTTTATTTATGTGTTATTTATTTATAATGTTAATACGTATAAATAATAATTACTACAAAAAATTTCCTAATGTTATATTATTATTCATGTACTTTTATTATTTACATATATGCCCTCTCCATAACTCGCCGTCACATTTGAAGGTTTTTGCATACGGGGAACCATGTATGACCATGTTTCAGTTCCATAGGTGATTACTGAAAACACGTACTGTTTAAAGATAAGAGGGAGACTTTGTACAAAAGTCGATTGCTTGGGTACCTCTGTCCCATTCGTGTTTCAATCGTGAAGCAGTTGTGTTTGCATGGCTGTGTTTCGGTTTAAAGGGTGGGATATGGCGTGAATTTACAGGGTACAGAGGAATAACACCTGAGTCCTCAGGAACGGCAACGCATGGGGGGTATCATGGGCAAAACAGTATACTCGGTTATGTGCATGGTACTGCTCATGTCTATAGGCGACGGTTACCACTTTCCATCAGGTAGACCAAGAGCTTGTTTGCCATTCTAAATTGCATAAAAAAATAGTAAATAACAAAAACATTTTAATAAAGTCAGTAAAACAAAGTGCAAGTATGTAAAATGTAAGTAAAATGTATGTATGAAACATCTAGTTAAAATTCATTTTATAAAAGGTACAGTCAAGTTATTAGTCAATATTAACGTTGTCAAGGTAATGGTAGTTATTTTTTGCTAAGTAAAATGTAATCTCAAATTGTAAACGTAGACGAGTTCGCCTGGGAGCTCGCAGACGCGCCTGTAGACCTGTATCGCTGCCAGATAATATTATTGCCATAATTTTGCTCGCGGTGTTATGTGCTCGGAATAAGATAAATATTTCATTTCATATTCCTTTTTATCTCTTGTTGGTTTTTTGATTCTGATGGCTTCATCGTTGTGTTGAGCGCGTAATGTTCTCTTAGTACGTAATATGCATAGACATATATTTACATTTTGCCGTAAGTGTGTATTTCAACTCATTCCGACCGTTCTGGCAACTAAACTTACTCTGTAGTATGAATACATTAGACTGTCCATTACATTCTGAATGTTTTTCAGGGGATTAAAATGAGTAACTTTTCAAATTGTATGAGTTTTTTTCTGTTATTTGATCTCTATGGAAATTTGAGAAATATTTTAAAAACGATTTTTACATTATATATAATTTAATGCCATATTGACCTTGTATGATTTTTTTTGTATAATTAATAATAAAATATGAGTAATATTTTAAATTACTGACATTGCTTTGCTATTACAGAGACTATTTATTTGGAGTACAGTCTCATGGAAGAGCTACAGTTATGTTAGTCGAGATACAGTGGGTGTATCACAGTTTATTATAACACTAACAAACCTCACAACTTCTCGTGATTTTTTTGTAAACAATATGTTATGTTATATCCATGTTATTCGCTGATAATGTAGCTTTATACAGGTGAATGAATTGTTTAAATCGGTTAAGTAGTTATCGAGTTTATTCATTACAAACGAACGGGAAAAAATAAAATCTTTTCTCTTTATTCGTTCAAATATTTAATTAAACGTCAATGGCAATTGAAGCGATCAATTCTTTAAAGGCGTTTCGCAAAGGGTTCTAGTTTACATATATTTAATTTAAAATAGGTCGGTTGTACAGTTGTAGAGCCTAATTTTGAGGTCCATTATTTATTCTGTGGCTAGGGTGAGGCGTTTTATAGAAATCCTATAATGGGTTCAGGCACTAGGTATTTAGGTACTAAGCGAAGTATCTACATTGAGAGAATACAAGAAATTAATGCTCCGTTTTCAATAATTACAAAGTATGCCGACAATCGACGAGATATTGCCACACACAGACACATTAAATAATGTTAAATATAACCATCATATCAGCCTTTAACTGTCCACTGCTGAACATATGTCTCCCCCATAAAGGGAAGTATTTCTTATAGTTGCCACGCTTGACAGGCAAGTTGACAACCGCAGTTAGTCTTTAATAATGTTTTAAGGGATGTGACCATCTCTCGACCACTACATTTCCTTTGTCGCTTCATACGACATATGAGGAAGGAAGGGATACCGTTATCACTTTCAATCAGATAGATCATTGGCTTGTTTACCATTATAAATTTCATGAAAATGACCTTCATAATTAGCTCAATCTCTACCTCTTTATATTCAGCAATTGGGCAAAAATCTTTGTTTTCATGTATAAGTCATAAACTTTTCAGTCCAGATATTTATTTACCTGTTAGTTTAGAATTTAGAAACGAAATGACTAATTATTTATAAATTGTCTACCAAACTACGAAGAATATGGAACAATATGGATGTGTCGTTACCTGACAGTGCTAAATTAATAATCCTTATGTCTTCACTGTGAAGTAACTGCTATTAAATTGTAGTTTACTATTGTCTATAAGTTTTGTACCAATATTTTGTCTAGTAAATGCACAGTTTTCCTTAAAGAATTCTAGTATTTACGATCTCTCGGCTAATGGGAATTAAATGACTCTTTCATAATTATTATATATGTGTATACATTTATGTTTAGGTAAAGTATAAAATATATTAATACAGTATACTAATAAAGTGTCCAAATAGACATCTGAACGATGTTTTATCTAATTTCTTTTGGGATATATATCTAATTTTTTTTACTTTATTTATTTATTTGAATTACACACGCCAACAGCGTACATATTATATATAAATTAAATGAGGTTTTTTGCGTAGCGTGCTGATATGCATACCTATTTTTTTTATTGGTAACCCCGCCTGCGCTGATAGAATACGCTGGCGGAGTACCAGTGAAAGGTGATAGATGAGAATGAAAACAGGCCATTTAGCCCATCATGATGAATTCATCAGGAATTAACCATGATAGTTTCCAGGGGGAACCGCGAGGAGGTCGACCTGGTTGGATATATTGCTAGCAATGGGATTCTCAGTCTCCATTACTAACAATCCCTTTCCCCCTTATGCATACCTATTGCTGGCGTACACAATATTGACTACAGATTACATGCAATAAATGTCACAATGCAATTAATATAATAAATTAAATTTACAATTACGTCTTAATTATTATAAAATTCGAATATAAATATAAACTTTATATAATATAATTATAAGTCTATATCTTATAGAAAATCTGTGCTGATAATTAACTTTTTATCTATAAACAAAATTTCCTTTAATGTAAGCTGTGTATTTTTAACCTACTTCAAAAAGGAGATCTCAATTTGGTTATATATTTTTTTTATGTTTATTACCTTATAAATGTATTCGAGTATAAACTATCAAAATCGATTCTGTGGTAAAGTAACTTACTTTTGAAATAGGCGGTGACTAATTAGTGCTGCATCCAATTTTTTTTCGATTAGACATTTGATCGATCGTAGAGAATTCAGTAGGAATTAACGGCGTCTAGGGTGGACTGCTCAGAGGTCAACTTGACAGGCTATATTGCTAGCAATAAGGAAACTATAGAATAAAACTCTTTTCATTACATGCTACCACAGTATTCCATTGTGTAGACGTATGCACTCAAAAGGGCGTAATGTAAGTGGACGAAAAAGTACGTCGCGTATTGTCTCTCATCCGGCTAAAAAGTTCGAAAAACGAGACAAATATAAAGGGATAATTTGTCCGTTAGCAAAACATCAATCCATTACAGAGACAATCCCACCATACGTATCGATCACAGTACAGGTATATTCAGGTGGTAAATGGAAAACAATGAACGATGAGGCCCATCAAGGGCCCGGGGGAAAGCTGAGGCTGTTTTATAAAACTCATAACGGATTTCGTCATTAAGAAGAATAAATTGGAAGAGTGGGAAAAAACTGATCGTTTCCCGTAGCTTTGACTGCATAAATCATTAATATAAATATGCTGTGTATCGAGTTAGGATATACCCTACCCGTGTACAAAATTTGTTTTAAATCCGTTAAGCCATTTAAGCGTGATTAATTAATGAATATAAACATTCTAACAAACTTTCACATTTATAATTTTAGTATGATTATTACTTTAGCCAGGCTGTTAGCTATGGAAAGTCATTTCGAGTTTTTCTTCATTTTTTTCTCTCTGTTTCTATTTCTTACGATTTCCTAAGAATAAAAGGCAGTAATGATAATATTTCTACTCTCAACGTGGACAAGAATATATGAAAATAAATTTAAAAGAATTAAAAAAATACATGAAATTGTATCAGTTTTTATTCGCAACTTTTGCTGTAACTTCAACTAGGATATATTCACAGACCGGGACAAATTAGCTTATGTCCTTCTTAGGCATGAAATTTATTGTTACATTTAATTTTTTATCATGTAATGAAATTGTTATTTAAATTCACAGTGATATCACTAGTGACAAATACCAAAACGTGATTTTATTTATAGTGATTTGTATCACTCCTGTGATGCGACGTAGCAGATGTGACGTGTGATTTGGCGCGGCAAATGAAATTTCACAACTATACCTCACATGGTAAGTGTATTGTTTACTAAATTTTATACTCATTAATTAATCCATTGAGGTGTTAAGATATAACAAACAAACACACTCACTTTATAATTCATTATATTAGTAATGATATCGTTTCTAAACTAAGCAAACATCCTACTGTAAAACAAAAGTGATTCGTATTTGCATATTTAACGAGAACACGCACCGTTTGTAAATAGGTCTCTTATTATTCGAATGCCGAAACGAAGAGTTGTAACTTGTAATGCTTCTACAAGCAACTGTGAAACTTCGCAAGTTGTCGACCTTAGTGAGGCAAACTGGTGCACAAGTGTCGTTTATTGCTACGACAAATGCTACCGTAACATGTGAGCAGCAATCTGTATTATTGTTTAAGTTATTACGATTGCGTTGTGACTCTATATATTATTAACAACTAACAGTTTTTCGCGGCTTTGTTTGTGTGAATCAGTATATAACATGTATTAAGTTAAAATATAATCAATACTTATACCAAATTTCATTTAAATCTGTTCTGTTGTTTTCGCATGGTAAAGCAAAATACATTTATAAATCCAAACATTTTCACAACCTTTCACATTTATAATAATATTAGGTTAGTTTTTTAATTAAAATTATCAATTAATGTATGGTAATTTAAAAATAAAATATTAGTCATAGTTCACTCTTTTTAGAGGAAAATATTTATCACTTAATAATATAAATATTTATGAACGCTAATAACAGCATCACTAGCATTTATTTGGAATATTTAAATGGTCTTGATATTTTGTAAAGTTTATGGTTTGATTTCAGATAAAAACAATATATCGGTATCATTAACTACTCACATTTGATACATTTCGAGACTGGAGTTAATTAAATTGAAAACAGCCATCTTCACCATAGGAGAGTGTTTTTTTTTATACAACTTAGAATGGCAAACAAGCTGACGGTCCACCTGATGGAAAGTGGTAACCGTTGCCTATAGACATGAGCAGTACCATGGACATAATAGAGCATACTGTTTCACCCATGATAGCCCTCATGCGTTGCCATTCTTGAGGACTCAGGTGTTATTCCTCTGTACCCAGTAAATTCACGCCATATCCCACCTTTCAAACCGAAACACAGCCATGCAAACACAAATGCTATTATTATTATCATCGCTATGGCTATTTGGCTTGATATAGTCTATGATACATATAGTGATTTCAACTTTTTCTTGTACTTACTGGAGATATTGCTTTGTTTTTAAAATTAACTCACATGAAATCCACAGCGATGGAGAGGCATAATAATATATTATTAATATAATAATTATATGCTGACGATTAACAATCACTGCCAATGACTCACTGTTAGATACAGAAATAGTACTCGAGTTAAGTCGCGTAGGTCCCGGCATAGAATAGGCTACCTCCTGAGTCTTCTATCCGGGAAATATGTATTGGCGACCCACACGCATGCTAAAAGTAAAGGAGTTAAGGGGCCGCCTGAAAATCAGCGCTATATAGGTACATCTCGCTGGAGCTGTACATATATAGCAACAGCTGAGGCGGCTCCTATTACCAACAACATTGTTTTTTTTTTTGTTGTTTTAATTTTTAATTTTCTTAATACTGGTAATAAAAGTTATCTGTCTATCTATCTATCTATCTCTTCCATTCTCGTGGATGTCGTAAGAGGTGACTAAGAGAGGGAGAGGGATGGGCAGCAACGTCCCTTTTTAAACATCATCAAAACCTAACTGTGGTTACCAGTTGTGGCAATTATTGGCAAACCGCCCTTTGTGTCAGATACCTATGTTCAGCAGTGGACAGTTAACCTAAATATATGTGTTTTATTACTATTATGTAACTTGAACTATATATTGACATTAAATGTGTTTTTAAATAAATAAAAGCTTATTTATATCAAGTCGCGAACATTTTCATGAGACACGATCATTTACAGACGAATTTGAAGATGTCTTCGAGCCAGTGGGCGGAATTGATGAATTGTCAATACGGTTCGCATGAATACATTTGACATATTTGATTTGCAAATAACACAGTTATGAGACTAACTAAACGGTAGCGAAACGACCGACATAGAAATATATGTATATCCAGGTGGAAGTGACACTAGTGTAGCTTCCTTTACGAGAGAAGGATTGCAGGAAGAAAGAGAAGAGATTATATAATATATAATGCCCTGTATGTCATATTGGCATACTAGCTGTATCTCGCGCCTTCACTTGCGTGAATCAGAATATAAAGTATCCTATGTGCTAAGTTAGAATATAGTCTACTCGTATACAAAATTTCAAATCTGTTTAGTAGCTTTTGTATGAAACAGTAATAAACATCCATCCATCCTTACAAACTTTAGAATTTAAAATATTAATAGAATTTAAAATAGAAGTATTATAATGCAACTTATTCGATCAAACGTAGTTGTCTCTATATTAAATTAATTAATTTTGTATTGGTGCTACTATTGGATATCACTAGACTCTTTATTGTTGATTTAATGTCTTATTTTATTTGTTAAAAGTTACGTAGGCGTATATTATATTTTAATGTAATAATTATCGATTTAACTTATGTGTTATTTGATCGAGAAATCTCAACTAGTTTTGGGATCAATTCGTGATCCTTATTAACGAGCGACTGAGACCCGAGCACGAGACTGACCAGTCGAATTTTCTTTATTTAATTATACGTAAATTAAACCGGTAGTTAATGTAATCATTAAATTATAATGTCTTATTTATTAAACTTTATTAAAATAGACTATAGAATTGTGTTATGAAGTGGCCGGCTCCAACTGATTATGAATATTAAATTGAATGGATACGTCGCACGGTTGTATCATTATTGAATTTGCGGCAGTGTCACTTCCACCCAGTATTGATTTTATGTATCCTTACTGATGTAAACTTGACTACATGATCATATCATGTTTAATAAAAATATGGCGCTCTACGGGTTATACTAAAAAGAGATACATGTATGATTTTTTTAAATGGAGACATAGATTATTCGGTTCAGTGTTTATATTTATTTTATTTATTTAACACATAAAATAGATCATAATCATAAAAAAAACTTAAATAGTAGTTATATTTGTGATTCGGCTAGGTTACAATCCATTTACATTATGTGGACAGCTTGAGTAATTTATGTGAAGCAAGAACATAAAATAAATAAAATGCTATGTAACATCAAATAAATATAAAATATAAAACTATGTAAAAAAATCATATGTTCAATCATATTTTACAAAACAGAGAATAAGTTTTTTCTAAAGAGTAAATATTTTGTACCGAATATGTCGATGGGTTTTTGGTCGAGCAGTAAGTCGTTATTATTCACAAAAAGCTGATAAGTATTGTTTTGTTTATATATTGTTATTGTATCAGCCATTAAATATCCACTGCTGAACATAGCCTTTCCCATAAGAGGGGATTTGCCAGTAGTTACCACGTTAGGCTACCGGGTTGGCAACCGCAGTTAGGCTTTGGAGATGTTTTAAGAGGGACGCCGCTGCCTATCCCTCGCCCTCCCTTAGTCGTCTTTTACTCAAGGGAAAAAAAGGGTGACCTATTCTATGCCGGGACCTACACAGTTAACCTAGGTACATTTGTTTATATAAAGACTAGTTTTTAACCGCGACTTTGTCTTTCCAATGATTTAGCTAATTGTCGTGTATTTATGATTTCACTATCCCAAATACATGATAATTGGCTGAGTTTCGTTAACGAGCCAAGAAGAAACAAACAAACAATATTAGTAAGAAATATTTTCACCCGCTTCTTCGACCTCGTGACCGGGATATATTGACTAGCCGGGATAAAAAGTAGCCATTCTCTTTCTTCACCCCAAATAAAAACAAATGCTGTAACGAAAATAGGTCACCATTACCTACAAGTATGTAGTAAAAATACACGCAGATTACGTTCATAAAATATGAAAAATAAAAAATTTACTTACCTTACCTACAACGGAATATAAAATAGTGTTTTATTATAACTACTTCTCTTTCAAAATAAAGAACAACTGTATTCGTGGAGTTTTTAAAATTATTTTATTCATAAGCGGCTACTAGGGAATAAAAGCATAATGCGCTAATGCATGAAAATGAAAACTCGGTATCTATACATTACTATGCCAAGACAGTTGGCCAGAGTAATAAAAGTAGGCTTCTTTACTAATATTTTAACTATAGTCTATTGTTGAACATAAGTTTTCCCTTTGGGGGTTTTTGCAAGTGGTTACCACACTTGCAGGCAGGCAGACTGGCAACCGAAGTAAGGCTTTAGAGATGTTTTAAAAGGGACGCTGCTGCCCATCCCTCGCCCTCCTTTAGTGGACTCTTACGACATCCACGGGAAAGAGAGGGATGGCTTATTCCATGCCGGGACATAGCCTAATTAAAATGCCGAACCAAAATTTTATAATAGTGGTAACAGACTCTAGTGGGAAATTCAGCTAACAGAAACAAAACGGAAAATAAAATATGTATTGTACTAATCTACAAAGTCAATATTAGCGATACATTCTAAAAGAATACAGTGTGCACTGTAAACAACAAACAAACCGATGAAATGTATTGCAGCATTTTTTTATGTTAAATAAATACATTTTATTGAACTAGGTGTTATTTTGTGGAAATCCACACTACTAGTTAATTGATATAATTATTTTGTTTAATTTACCAGAGGGAGACTTTGTACAAAAGTACATTGCTTGGGTACCTTTGTCCTATTCGTGTTTCTACCGTGAAGCAGTTGTGTTTGCATGGCTGTGTTTCGCTTTGAAGGGTGGGATATAGCGTGAATTTACTGAGTACAGAGGAATAACACCTGAGTCCTCAGGAATGGCAACACATGGGGGGTATCATGGGCGAAACAGTACACTCTTTTCTGTCCATGGTACTGCTCATGTCTATAGGCGATGGTTACCACTTTTCATCAGGTGGGCCGTCAGCTTGTTTGCCATTCGAAGTTGTATAAAAAAAAAATCCGCTATCATTAGTATGCGTGCGACTGCCAACACTCGAAGACTGACTATTATTATTTTACCAGTCCCTCTTTTTACAATTACTATTATTAATCCTTCTTCATTTATTCATACATATCATACATACATATCTGTCACGCCTGTCTCCCATTAGGGTAGGCAGAAACAATGGAACGCTAAATGCTTCGATTCAAACAAACCCCTTTCGTTTCTTCCACATCCATCAATCTTTTCATACACGCTCGCCTGTTACGGGTACTTTTAATTTGGTCTTTCACGTCGTCAGTACGTCGCCTATTTGGTCGACATATGTCCATCTAGAGCGGCCCCTACCGACATCTTCATTCATCCTTCTTAATTCTTACTCCAGTCCCTCTTTATAAGCCATCAATCTCCAACAGTTATATAGACCACGCACGTTTTGTGATACGTGTTTCACTTCTAAATGAGGCACTTTCAAGTAAATTATTAGATCGTTGCTCGGAGCCTTATGTTAACCGTTCGGCGTTTGGACACCCAGCGTGGACTGAATGGCGGTTGGAGATTGATGGCTAATATGGAAAGTTATAGAACTTCTGCTAATAATATTCGTAGATAATTTTCGAGTGTTAGCAGTCACACACATACTAACGGTAGCAACGTGTTGTAGTATAAAAAAACCAAGTTTTCATTACGTGTATATTTCTTATTATTACCTATGTAACGCGATCCGAATAAAGGACTAACATACCTTTAAACTTATTTCGATATGTTCAGTAGAGTCATACATATATACATAAATAAATATTATTTCTTATCTCCTTCAAAATATTACAGTACTAAACTTATTACAGATACAAACAATTACAACAATTGATCACACGGAGAAAACAAACTTTATTGCTAAAAGCGATCTCTTCCAGACTAACTGCCCGGAGCCATGATGAAAATTCTGTTGATTTCAAATACACATGGAGATGTAATACATGCAATATTGTAAATAAATAAATATATATATTTCATTATTATCATTTCAGTCATTATCAGTCCACTGTTGGACATAAGCCTCCCTCATAAACTGCCACAAGGAACGGCCCTAAGCCGTCTGCATCCACTGACTCCTTGCAATGCATTTGAGGTCGTCACTATATATATATATATATATATATATATATATATATATATATATACTTACTTTTAATTATTAGGTATATATATCTAAATACCAACATAAATACATAAAAATGGGGGTTAGGTACCTCCGAGATGGTCGTATATTAATTTAGTGGTGCCTGTAGTAGTTGTTTCTTTCTCTTTATGGAGTAAAAACCTGTTTGTTGTGAAATAAAGTCAATGTAATGCATCTAAGAAACATCCGGTTTACCGCTGTATTATGCCACTAACTATTGATTTAGTTTCGTTTAGAAAGAAAAACATTTCGTATCAAAAGGTTACGATTTCACTTACTTTTTTTTATACCACTGAGGTGGCAAACAAGCATACGGCCCACCTGATAGCACCTGCAATACAAAGGGTATTACGTGTGCGTTGCCGACTCTGAAGAAACTTCTGTACTCCCCTCTTTTAAAGATTACTTATAATAATAATAATTTATAATGAATAACATAAAATTGTGCTCACAAAAAAACCGATTTCAATTGAGGTAAAATCAGTTATTTTGATTTAAAAATTTTTTTTTTTATTTTGATAAAAATTTTATAGGTCCAATCTGTAAGTATATCCTTTCAGATAAAAAAAAAGAATTGTTCAAATCGGTCTATCAATGATGGATTTATGCGATCATAAATATAAACAAAAATACAACTAAATCCAGCAATACAACCTCCTTTCTTTTTGAAGTCAGTCGTAAACCCGCTAGCTGCGCTCGCATGAATGTAAACGTTACTGTTTGTAATCTATGTACAATCATCCCTCATACTAATTTGGGCACTGGACAGCGCGAACAATAAGTTATCACTCATGTCTGGCGAGTTTACTAGCAGTGCGTGCGCCAAAATGGTGAAACTTTACTCGGCTCATTTAATTCAACTTTATAGATATTAAAATAGAATTACTTCTCTCCGTTCCCAGCGGGGTGCTTGCGTTAGTTGGCGGTAAGTGCCCAGTTGAAACATTCAACCGAATAAAGAACTAAGTTCTGTATAATTTAGACGCAATGCAGTAGTTTTTCTGAAAGTATAAGTAGGTAAATTTAAGGTCAATGAATCATTTTTATGATAAAGACTCGAGAAGATTATTTGCCTGTACAAAAGTAAAAAACTACAATGCCAAGATGATTTTTTTATTTATGCCAATATTATAAATGTGAATAGTTGTAAAAACCTTTGTCTATTTGTTACTCAATCATTTTGCTTGTACATCTACACGGATTTGATTGAAATGTGGTGCACGATTAGGTTAGATCCTAACTTTTAAAATTTCAATTTCTTTAAAATTCTAATTTTATCATAGACTTAATATAACATACTGATTTCATAAACTGCAGGAAACAGCAGAATAGTAAATAACATACATACATACATATCTGTCACGCCTGGCTCCCATTAGGGTAGGCAGAAACAATGGAACGCCAAATGCTTCGATTCAAACAAACCTCTTTCGCTTCTTCCACATTCATCAATCTTTTCATACACGCTCGCCGGTTACGGGTACTTTTAACAGTAAATAATTACTTAATTATTTATATAAATAAATAAATACTTGTTTGACTTGCTATGAATTATATGTAGTTTTATTTTAATAATATATCACAGTTTATAAGACATTGCTAATAATGTTTTTGTTTTAGCTTCTACTTAATTATTATTTATTTTATAAAGAAGCGAAACTAAGTGTCGTTCTTTTCTTTCTTCACATACAGGAAACTTTACACATCTAAATAGAAATATACGAGAATATTAATTTTCATTATAGTAAATGTTATAATGTGTTTATTTATTATTATTATTATTATTTCAGCCCTTAACTGTCCACTGCTGAACATAAGCATCCCATAAGGGAAGTTTTGCCAATAGTTGCCCCGATGGCAGGCTGGTTGGCAACTACAGTTAGGCTGTTACAGATGTTGTAAGAGAGACGCTGCTGCCCATCCTTCCACCATAAGCTCCTTTAGTCGCTTCTTACGACACCCACGGGAAATGAAGGGGTGGCCCATTCTATGTGAAGTAGTTGTGTTTGCATGGCTGTGTTTCGGTTTGAAGGGTGGGATATGGCGCGAAATTACTGGGTACAGAGGAATAACACCTGAGTCCTCAGGAATGGCAACGTATGGGGGGTATCATGGGCATAACAGTACACTCTGTTATGTCCATGACACTGCTCATGTTTATAGGCGGCGGTTACCACTTTCCATCACGTGGGCAAAAATGTTGGGACCGACATGGCGGTAATGTGTTTATTATACTCTTTTAATTTTCAATTCTATAATATAGTTTACAATCATTTGATTATGACGAATTTTACATTTATAATTATTACATAACGAACAGCGCCTGTAAACCGTAAGGCCGTAATATTTGGCGTTTCAGCTCTGTAAAACATCAAATATGAGTAGACGGTGCTGGGAATTTAATAATTTCAAAGAAGAATACGACGGAGCAGTCTCCCCTTGACAGTGAGGAGCGCAAAAAAAATAACTACTTATATTTTTGCGCCACTTTCCGTCGACGTTCCGTACCTAGTGGATCGTACCTCATATTTATGATTATGAAGCTTGTCATTTTACGCGGTTTTGACGGCAGCTACAGCTTAGACGCCGATCCCTCGGGATGTGACCTCACGATGTCGACACAGGTAGCATCCCTAATAAGGGCCCGACCCCGTCCCACGGGATCGTACTTTATGTTATTTTTAGTATTAACTGGATATTATGTTACTAATATAATAAAATTGTTACTGGAAGATGGATGTATATAGGAGTTATTTAAGACAAATTTATATGAGGGTTTTTAACCAGAGGAATAGGAGATAAAACTGCAACTTTTAGATTTTTTTGTTACTATGTACGTATATTTGTTAGACGTGTGGTCCCGGTATATAATCGGCCACTCCTTCCTTTCCCGTAAGTGTCGTAAGAGACGATTAAGGAATTTATGATAAAGAGATGGGCATACGTAGCAACGTCCCTCTTAAAACATCACCAAAAGCCTAACTGCGGTTGCCAACCCGACTGCCAAACATGGCAACTACTACAATGCTCTCTCAATTATAGGAAAGACCTATATTAAGTAGTGGACGCATAATGGCTGAGATGATGTCGATGATTTAGCAAAAAGTACTGCACCTATTTGGATATGCTTTGCACAGTTGTGTTCCTGAAGGTACAACTTAAAATGTGATGTATGTTTACCTTGATACACCATCTAGAAATCTATTTTCAAAATTTACGTCTATGAAGTTGTGGGCAAATACTAAAAAGAAAAATATAACTAACAAGTATATAAGAGAAGGCATGTTAGAGTTTTGCCTTTGGCAGTACAATTTTTACCCTCGAACATTCTTTTGATTCCTTTCAGCTTCACAAAGGTTGACTGTAGGAGATCCCTCTATGGGATAAGTCTCGCATTGTATATTAAATCTTCTTAATATAAAATATGTTCAATAAAGATTTACAACAACATTTTATTTCGCAAAAGAAAATAGTATTGAATTATGTGACAAAATCGATAATTGAGGAGATGTTTCATAGATACATAGGATTGAAAATAATTTGAATTTAGAACACAAATACGCTACACTACGCTTACCAAATTTGCTTCGAAGGGAAAATCGGCAGCTTCCATCACCATAAAATTAATATAGTACCAACACGAGAGCAAATTCCACCACTTACAATAAAATATGAAAATCAGTGCGGATTTCACGAAGTAATTGCGTAATACGGTCACAGGAAATAAATTTAGACGAAATGAGGTTATAATCGCTGATAGAATGTGTAAATGTGAATAAGTTTTTTTTATACAACTTAGAATGGTAAACAAGCTGACGGCCCACCTGATGGAAAGTGGTAACCGTCGCCTATAGACATGAGCAGTACCATGGACATAACAGAGTATACTGTTTCGCCCATGATACCCCCTATGCGTTGCCATTCCTGAGGACTCAGGTGTTATTTTTCTGTACCCTGTAAAAACACCCCATATCCCATCCTTCAAACCGAAACAGCCATGCAAACACAACTGCTTTACAGTTGAAACACGAATGGGACAGAGGTACCCAAGCAAACGACTTTTGTACAATGTCTCCTTCTGGTTTTATTAGTTTAAAACAAAATTTATTAATTACTAAAATAATTACAATATTTAAACGGGAGTGATTCTATCAATTGCAAAGTCAAAATTGTTTTAGAATACATGCACGAACGCACGCACTTAATAAAATATAAATAAATTGAAAATCTTCTTTTGAAATCGCAAAAAAACAATTGTATTATATGTGTGCTAGTTATGTTTATAATTAACCGGGAGTTTTCGCTACTTAACTCGCGTGGAGTCTATTTACTTGGCTCATTTACATTATTTACGGAGGCTACTTCATTTAATAATTTTTCTGCGAAAATTTTCAAGTTTTTAACTGTGTCTAGATCTTCGGTTACGCGTTGGTCGGCTTTTATAGATTAATAATGATAATAATATTTATTTATTCAGACAACATAAGGTCTATTTTGTTAGTTATAATTTACTTAACCTATGTTAGTAAATGAGCGGTCATGACACTCTTGCATTGATAATCTGTCCCACCCAATATTTTAGGATGGGACAGTCCATTTTATCAGCAATTGTCTCCAGGACACTGTTTGAACTAACACGTACCCTGCCTAATAACGAAATAATTCGTTTGTGTCGTATTGCGTAAAATCATCCGTGCGCTCTGGTGCAAACATGTGTGACGCACTACAGCGACGAGGTAGCCCCAACAGTGCCCTGAAGGCATTATTATATTGGACTCGAAGGGCATTGTAAGTCTTGATTATAGTTGATCCAGAAGCTACTCGTGTAAAACACCTGACAAAAAGTTTTAAACAGCGTTGTTTTTACTTCTTTTGTGCACCTAGCAAACCTGCGGACCAACTGTTAATAAAGTTAATTAATTTTTTTTATGCAATTTAGAATGGCAAACGAGCTGACGGTCCACCTGATGGAAAATGGTAATCGTCGCCTATAGACATGAGCAGTACCATGGACATAACAGAGTATACTGTTCCGTCCATGATACCCCCATGCGTTGCCATTCCTGAGGACTCAGGTGTTATTCCTCTGTACCCTGTAAATTCAATGCCATATCCCACCCTTCAAACCGAAACACAGCCATGCAAACACAACAACTGCTTCATGGTAGAAACACAAATGGGACAGAGGTGTCAAAGGGAGACTTTATACAAAAGTAAACGACTTTTGTAAAAAGTCTCCCTCTAGTTAACTCGTTAACTGTTACTTTACATGTGTAGACGTATGAGTTTTTTTTTATACAACTTAGAATGGTAAACCAGCTGACGGCCCACCTGATGGAAAGTGGTAACCGTCGCCTATAGACATGAGCAGTATCATGGATATAACAGAGTATACTCTTTCGCCCATAGTACCCCCCATGCGTTGCCATTCTTGAGGACTCAGGTGTTATTCCTCAGTACCCAGTAAATTCACGCCATATCCGACCCTTCAAACCGAAACACAGCCATACAAACACAACTGCTTCACGGTTGAAACACGAATGGGACAGAGGTTCCCAAGCAATCGACTTTATTATTTGTTTCTCGACGATATTACCTATTATTTTTATAAAGATATTTAGATGTTCAGATACCAATATTGTTTAATAACAATATTCAAACTTGATTAAATGCCTGACTATTTGGTATTAGTACATAAATATATTATTACTAGATTAACATATAGGACGTTTTTCATCCAAATTTTCGCAAGCAAAGTCACAGTCTATAGCCAAATATCTCTGTCTACGTAATAAACAACTGCGGAATATAAAAGTTTTTTAAATTAATAATTTAATTCCAATAACGTTTATCGGTATTGGTCGATTTTTGCATTCCTCTTTGACGGCTTTGTAAATACAACTTTTGTTCCGTATACTTTTTTAAAAGGAAATAATATTTCCGTACAGGCTCGCTGTCTGTTTCAGACGTTTGTTTTTTATCGCGTTCGGAAACTTTCAGTGAATTTCATTGCATTATTTCTATAGCGACTGCCTTTTCTTTATTCTAATAATTCTAATACTCTGTAGCGTTAGGTACGTTTAGCTGATTTCGAAAAAAGAGATATGTATAATGATTTCTCTGATAAGTTTATTTGTATGATTCTTTTTTAATGGAAATGTTGATAATTTATTATATTTCATTTTAATTGATAATTTTTTATGGAACAGTATTTTTTTACAGGATGGCAATGGAACGGTAACTCCACCTACGTTAACGATATATGCTGGCGGAACATCAGTGAGGGATGATAGGTGAGAATGAAAAGACAGCTCAGTTAGCCCATCGTGATGAATACACTAGGAATTCAGCACAATGGTTTCCACGAGAGACTACGTGGAAGTCGACTTAGCAGAGAATATTGCTAGAAATGGGACTGATAGTCTGCGTTACTAACAATCCCTTCCCCCCAATGAACAGTGGTATATAATTGTCACATGAATGTATAACAGAATACTCTGTGATTGTTATTTCTTATTTTTTGCCATTCCTAAGGACTGAGATTCCTAAGGAGAGAGACAGCCGCGTGTGCCCCGGCATAGAATGGGCCATCCCTCCCTTTCTCGTGGGTGTTGTAAAGGCGATTAAGGGCAAGCGAATGATAGGTAGCAGCGTCCCTTCGCCTGTCAATCGTGGCAGCTACTGGCAAAACTCCCCTTATGGGGAAGGCTTATGACCAGCAGTGGAAAGTTAAGGGCTGAAGTAATAATAAAAAAAAAACAACTGAGACGTTGTGCTTCCGTATTCTAATCTAAGTGACCTTCAAACCGAAACACAATCATGAAAGTTACTTCGCGGAAGAAACATAAAAAAATATTATAACGAGTAAAATATTTTTATTAATTACTGTTTTTTTCTGCTCTATCGGCCATCGTGTACACGGAAAACGTGGAAAATAAATTTCCTTTTACTGTTTTCCCTGGCTTGATAAAGATTTTAATAAAACATCTAAAAGTAAACTGAAATGGGAATATTTAAAAAAAAATCAATACGAGCAAATCTTAGAGTGAATTTACGTGCTATTTCTATATCCAGCATCCCGAAAGGTAACGAGCAATGGGGAAAATAGAAAATTATGTGAACGGAAAGTAATTAGTTCGCTGCAAATGCACTTGTATATATTTTTAGTGAAAATATTTACTGGAAAATTGTCGAGTAAAGGTAACATTAATCAAATATTAATAAACTTTTACATCTATTAAAGATATATCAATAAAACGCTGGGATCCAGCTTTGATTCCTCGGATAAAATTTCTAGAGAACTAAGCAATTGGTATGATTCATCATCGTCATCATATCAGCCTTTAACTGTCCACTGCTGAACAAAAGCCTTTGACATTAGGAGAGGTTTGCCAATTTGCCAATAGTTCCCACGCTTGGCGGACGGGTTGACAACCGTAGTTGGGTTTTGGTGATATTTTAAGATGGACGCTAATGCTCATCCTTGACTATTAAGTTCTCTTAGTCGCCTCTTACAACACCTACGTAAAACGGAGGGGTGGTTGTTGGAAACACTAAATTTAATATTATACTATGGCAACTCTAAAATTGCCTTCGCTCTCTTTCGTTACAACAATCGTCCAATGTGCAAGTCTTTGTGTAAAAATATAATAAAAATAATTACCTTTTAATTTTAAAATATAATAATATATTGTAAAATTAAAAGGTGGTTTTGCAATATAAAGTACAAATTACAACATCTTTGTGATCCTTCGAGCCGGATTTGAACCAGTAAAATAAATAATTTTTAATGATTAGAGCAGACCGGTCCCTACAGACAGCACTCGTTCACGAGTATGACGTATAAACCAGCCATCATTGCGCTCAATGATATTTTAAAGAACTCAATAAGTGACTTTCATACTTATAATATATACTCGTATAAATTAATATAACATATTAAGAAATATTCTTCAAGTTAATGTACGACTTAGTCTGTGTATCAAATTTCATTTAAATCCGTTCAACTCTTTCAGCCTCATTGTGTAACAAATATATATATATATATATATATATATATATATATATATATATATATATATAAATAGCTGGAAGATTATTTACCGGCTATTATCAGAAATAAAAGATATTTTTAATCTTGAATACGAATGTTTAATGTGTTCTCTCGGCAAAAATCAAAGCAGGAATGAATGACAGCCAGTCTATTCATTACTGCCCTCTCCAAAAATTATAAAATACAAAAAAATATGTAACGGATACATGATCGAATCAATTGCAATACTTAAATTCAAAATTAAAACAATTGACATTCCAATAATCTAATTAACATTTACGTGACAATATTTTATTAACATTGTAATATAAAATATTGTATTGTATTTATTAAAATAATATAGTAACATTTAATAATTGAATTATAACAACGTCAACAACAATCAATTGACTATCTATTTATAGTGTTTAGTTAATAACAATATGTATTTGAATAAAATATAATCATATAGTCTAACATTCGGCCATTCTGACAAAAGAAGTATGTATATATATAATAAAATACACACATATATAATATATAAATATTATCCATAATAACTATCGCTAATTTCATCCAAATCAATAACTATCGCTATTCATCATACACACATAGACACTTGCTTCAATCTGCAGCGGACCCCTCGTCGTAAAGTCAGATATTTTGTTCACTACCGGACTTTACGACCGTGCCACGCATTCCAGATATTGGCATCAATTCATACAACTCTATCTGCAGCGGACCCCTCATTGCAGAGTCAAGAGTTTTATTTACTACAAGACTCCACAACCGTGTCACGCATTCCAGACTCATTCAGCATACTATCTGCAGTGGATCCCTCATCGCAAGTCAAGTGTTTTTATTTACTACAAGACTCGACGATCGTATCTCACATTCCAGATACTAGTATGCACCAACACACTCACTCACAACAGAATCTGCAGCGGACCCCTCATTATAGAGTCAAGAGTTTTATTCACTACAAGACTCTACAACCGTGTCACGCATTCCAGATTCTTTAATAAATTACTTTCCTTTAATTCGAACTTATTATTTTATTTTAACTTTTATAATATATAAATTCTCTTTTTATTATATTGATATAAATACATATAACTATTTTAACTTTTCTCTATAATTATAACTGTACACAAACAATTACACTTTATACGCTTGATTATTACAAACATAATTACTCTTCATATATTGAAGTCATAAAATGCATACACCATTCGTTAACAACAATAATTCAGTACACCTAATAGAACACTGATATTCTATGAAACATTTGTGTAAATAATTATCATATTTTCGTATATAAAAATAATTGGTCAACTATTACTACGAGTATCCTATATTAAGCCCGTGCCATCATCATCTTCATCAGAGGACTTACTATTATTATTTAGAGATTTAGATATCGATCCAAGGTTGTATACTATCTACTGACCACACATTTCTATATTTACCTCTAGAAACATGAGACCCTGGTATACTATATATTTCATAACGACCATTTCCTAGTACCCTACTAACTCTAACTCTACTAATAGTTTACGCCTTTTCCATCATTAGAAGGAGTAGTTTCTTTCTGGTTTTATCAAATCTTGATATGTTCATATATCTTATAATGTCAGTTTGTTCATTTGTTATATATATATATATATATATATATATATATATATTTGTTCGTACAGTGTTGTATCATTCTGCCTAGTTTCTATGACAGTATCACCTAATATCCCTTCACCACGATTAAGAAGCCGTTTGCAAAATAAAACTTTAGCGTGTGTTTTCCCTATTCTTTTATTGAGTGTATTATTAAAACCCCATTGAATCTTTCCTAGGTCTATATTCAATTGAGCAATCATATTCCTGTAACGCTACCCACCAACATGCCACTCGGAGTATCAAGTCATGTTTTGTAAAAGTTGATAGCAACGCACTGCAATCAGTTACAATTGTAAAATGTTTACCTAGTAAGTAAACTCTAAACCGATTCAAGGACGCAACAACTACTAGAGTTTATAATTCGTACGCATGTAACTTTCATAAATAAAAATATACAATGACAAGTGAATAATTCAAGAGAAATACTGTAACATAAATACAGATTGAAATATACACATAAAGGTACAAAAGGCGGTCTTATCGCTAGGGCAATATCTTACAGACAACCTTTGGTTAAAGGAGAACAGATAGAAGTGGGCAGGTGGCGCAAGAGTGAATTAATAATTTTTCGTGCATAAAATACAAAAACCTGTAATGCACAAAAATATCAAATATATATCATTTATTAAACTACTTACTATAACAATATATATAACATACATACAAAATACATAAACATACACATATAAATACATACATAGTACACATAAGGAAATACGACAAATCTAATTAAAAAAATTACATAGGAATGGAAAAGAAGTAACTACAGTGAAAGAAAATGTGATTTGACTTGTCCTTTAAATGAACATCTATCGTTGTTGTACAACTAAAGAAAGCAACTGGTTGCAGTTTTGCAGAAACGGATTCTTTTTGCAATAAGATACCTCCTAACCTGATTTTTGAAGCGTCACAATTCAATTCTGTTATATGATTCGGATTGTATAATGCTAATATGGGGCGCTGTATTAATTTTTCCTTTAAGGTCGTAAAAGATTTGTTCTGATGTGGTCCTCACTCCCATGGAACATTTTGACGCATAAGGTCAGTTAATGGCCTTGCTATGACTGCAAGGTTTTGAATGAATCTTCTAAAGTAACTAGCGAGACCAACAAATTGTTTAATCTCGTGAATATTCTTTGGTTCAGGAAAGGATCACATTGCTTCAATTTTAGCTTTACCAGGTTTTACTCCTTGGGCTAATATTTCAAAGCCTAAATAATCAATAGTGGTATCAAAGAAACGGCACTTTTTAACATTTAAAGTCAACCCTACATCTTTTATTAATATAAATATCTGTTCCAATTTTTGCATACAATCATCAAAACTCGTCCCAGAAATAAGTAAATCATCCATATACGCTATGGCACATTTATTCTTAGCTTTGTTTAACATTTTATAGATAGTATACGTTGAAAAACCGCCGGGCACTTAGCTAATCCGAATAGCGCCCGTTTAAACTAAAAGATCGGGTGTGATCAATGTTTACAGTTCTCTTTAATAGGGATTTGATAATAACCATTAGACATATCAAGAGATATGAAAAAAAAATGTTACCTCTGTGAAGGTCTAGCTGATCATCAATGCGCGGTAATAGATAAAGATCTTTTATTGCTTTTTTTTTTTTTCAATATGACTTAAATGATAAGGACGGTATACTACGGGTGTATCATCAGATAATTTTATATCTAACTCAGTGGTACTTGTACAACCTATCTCAGACAAATCAAGTCGAACACTTTAAATTTTTGTTCTTCATTTAAATCATGATTTATGTTAATTTCACTCTTATCAATAGGTTCCAATAAATGTGTTTTAAGACAAGTCATTGTATTTGGAGATATTGTATGTAAAAAGTATTGTCTAAATGAGTTGGGTATACACGAGCAATTAAAGAATCTTTTATAAAATAAAGAAGTTGACCAAAATTATAAATTCTTATAATTACTAAATTACACTTTCCTTCTTTTAAACTATACGACTTCTTTTTGTATATAGTATCCTTTCCTCCCATACTACGATAACTACATTTACATATACATCGGCGTTTTTATAATCTCTACAGTACAGGCCAGTAAGTCTACATTATAAAGATCAGAGTCAGATGCGACATACAGCTCACATTTACCGTATGTATTATCATTCAAATCTATATTAAATAATTCGGGATCAAACACGCGGGACATAATACTCAAGGAATCTTTATTCTTTGTGACAACAACATCCAGCAATTCGGTGAAGTTCTGACCTACTAATGACGGTATATCTAGTTGGTCATTGTTAATAAGGTATGCAATAATCTTAGCCTTCACTGAATCGATACGTAACTGGAATGATGTTTTGCCTAACAGTGGTATGTTAACATTAGCAACACCACGTATTGTGGGTAAATTCCCAGTAATTATAGATAATTCTAATTTGAGGGTAGTCTCATGAGTAATAAGCGTGTAATCACTCCCCAAATCAAATGAAACATCGGATTGGATGTGAATTATTAATGAGGGCTTGTTTATAATATTTTTGATTAACTGAAGTAACACCGCCAATGTATAAAACACGCTTCTCATCATTCTTAGGCTCATGTTTTTGAAAACAGTTATTGATCATATGGCCAAACTATTTGTATAAGTTTCATTTTGTTACCGGTTTAGGACATTGATGTACCCTACGTCCTTTATCTTTACAATTAAAACAGACTATAGGTTGATTAGATCCCTTTTTTTTTTTTGGGGATTGGTTGCACGACTTTGAGATGCTTTATGACCAAATTCATCGCATTTACTACAAACTATATTACTAAATCCTCTGTTTGTATTCAAACGTGATGTACGGGATATGTCCTGTTGTTCTTTACACACATCTTTCAAGTATTTAAAAAGGTCCTCGGGTGCAGTAAAACGCGCAGAAGATGCGCCTGCACGACTAGTCCTATCATCAATTCCGTGAATGATACAATCCACTGCCTGTCTACCCGATATGTTACATGCATTCAATAACATAATCTTATCATAATAATATTCATCTAGATTTTCTCTAAATTTAAATCGACGTTCAAGCATTTCCGTCAAAAGGGCTCCATAATTTGTTTTAGTAGGAAAGGCTTTTTAGTATTCTGTCATTGTTGCCAAGTATGTAATTATTTTAAAAAAAATGTTTATTATTTGACAAAAAAAAAACACAAAGTTACAAACACATGATACAATGGGCCCCACACTAGGCGAACCTATATCGTGAGCACCCGACAAAGATTAACAAATCACAATGTGTTATAATAAAAAGTACATAGCGGGCGGGTATTAATATAAAAAGGAATATAAAATTGAAATAGTGAAAGAAGTAATAAAATCAATATTATAAATACACAAGCAATTATAAAACACTAATAATATATTAAGAGAAGCTTATAAGAAGAAGCTTATATGTAAAATAGATGTTTGAGCCTGATACCATTTTTTCGCATTACCCGACAATTTGAGTAAAGCATAATGCATAATTTGCATAGTGTCCCAATTATATATTCGAGCACACTTATTAACTTTTGCTATCCACAGGTCTATACGGTATTTTTTTTTTTATCGACGGGTCAAATTCGGGTATCATGTTTGCACTATAATTAACCGATGATGATGATGGGTTAGGCTTAATAAAAGATTGCAACAATTTCGAAAAATCATTAAAATTTACTAACGCATTAGGAACAACATTAGCATTATACTCACAAAATGTGCCTGCTTCTGGTGGAGGTTCCATGGTAGGCGTGGCGGCCACTAACGACGCCCGCACTTACGTCGGTTGAGACTGGTCTGCAAATTCTGCTGACCGCTCGTTCACCGACCACTTCTCTGGAACCTGCTGGCATCCCGACGTTGCCAAAGGGGTTCCCCTCTCTCGTCCGGTCGCAGAAATTCTTGAATTTACAGATTTTGAACTTCTACAGCGTCTTGTGCATGATTCTTCGTTTGTAGAGGAGTCATCTGATCAACCGAGGAATCGTCAGTTGAATATTTTCTATTCCGTCGACTTTCTTTTTCATCACTAAGGCCGTGACCCTTTTTTTTTTTTTTGCTTTTGACACATTTTATGTGGGAATTTGTGTGGTTATCCCACTTCTGATAATAGCTGGAAGATTATTTACCGGCTATTATCAGAAATAAAAGATATTTTTAATCTTGAATACGAATGTTTAATGTGTTCTCTCGGCAAAAATCAAAGCAGGAATGAATGACAGCCAGTCTATTCATTACTGCCCTCTCCAAAAATTATAAAATACAAAAAAATATGTAACGGATACATGATCGAATCAATTGCAATACTTAAATTCAAAATTAAAACAATTGACATTCCAATAATCTAATTAACATTTACGTGACAATATTTTATTAACATTGTAATATAAAATATTGTATTGTATTTATTAAAATAATATAGTAACATTTAATAATTGAATTATAACAACGTCAACAACAATCAATTGACTATCTATTTATAGTGTTTAGTTAATAACAATATGTATTTGAATAAAATATAATCATATAGTCTAACAATATATATATATATATATATATATATATATATATATATATATATATATATATTAGTACGGCAATACTGTCAACAAAGTTGTGTGTCATACAATATATGAGATATCTATATTATCTGACTCCCAAAAGATTGATTCTAAAAGTATATGGAGTACGTTTTCCTATTATTTCGTTTCAAACTATTCGAGTTTCGAGAGCGCGGACCAGCGGAGTAGGGGGACCTTTCGAGGCCATCGTTTCGTGTCAAGTGTAATACCACATTTTACTCCGTCGAGAGGTTGTTTTCTGTATTCCCCATAGCCTATTAACCTATAATTGGTTAATACTTAAGAAGTGCTCCAATTTTGAGCATAAATAGTCGTTATTGGCTTTCACAAACCTATTAACTTTTATGAAAATAATTTTCTATGTGGTTTTACGCGTCAAGAAAAAGTTAATTCTCTTTAATGTAGATCAAATATTAAAGTAATTGTTTTTATAAGGTGATAATTAAAGTATTGTATAGTTTTATCAAAATTGAATCAGCGACTTTTTAAATAATGACAAAAATGTTTGGTATTCTTATAGATTGTACACGGAAGGTTTTTATGAGTTTATGACATTTGCAGATTGTTTCAATAATTGAAAAAGATCACTAAGAAATATATAATTCAGATAGTAATAAAAATCTGCAATTATTTTTATATCTTATTATTTGCAATGTAATTTCTTGGGTTCTTATACAAAATGAAGAAAACAAGAAAGAATGTAATTACCGCATAAAATATAAATATGGTAGTACCACGGGCGTCACAGAATACACTGGTACTGCTCATGAGTGGCCATTCTTGAGAATTTTAGATTTTTTTTATACAACTTAGAATAACAAATAAACTGACGTCCCACCTGATGGAAAGTGGTAACCATCGCCTATAGACATGAGCAGTACCATGGATATAACAGAGTATACAGTTTCGCCCATGATACCGCCCATGCGTTGCCATTCCTGAGAACTCAGTTGTTATTTTTCTGTACTCTGTAAATTCACGCCATATCCCACCCTTCAAACAGAAACACAGCCATGCAAACACAACTGCTTTACGGTTGAAATACGAATGGGACAGAGGTACCCAAGCAAATGATTTTTGTACAAAGTCTCCCTCTGGTAAACTAGATTAGATTAGATGCTTTTACATTTCGTAATTTCATTAACTACTGATTATTGTCTTTCTAAAAATAATCTTCAAAAAAGCAAATATGTAATATACACGATCCTGCGTCATTTTCCTACGTTATAATGAAACTTCCCAAATGATAAATCAACGCACGCACCAAATCGTTGAGGCTTAAAATTTTCGATTTGGAAAATGTACTTTACTGATTTTACTTTGATATATTTGAATGTATGACGCTTTGACGCGGTTCAAACCTTATTCACGACACTCCATGTCACGGTTTCGCTCACATGAAAATTATTATAGGGAGTAGGTGTCTTAATTATGCAACATATATTTGTAATATAATAGTAAATATATAAATTAACATTATATATTTACATTATTGTATATATTTCCGCTCTTCAATGTATCCGTATCGTGCCGGCATAGAATAAGGCATCCCTTTCTCGAAGGTGTCGTAAGAGGCGACTAAACTACTGGCAAAATCTCCCCTAGGAGGAGGCTTTGCCAGTAGAACCATTGCTGAACATAGTTAACAGTGGACAGTTAAATGCTGATATGGTAATAAAGAGTGTATGTATTTCTTTGTCTATATTTAGACACGAACAGAATTTCATCATGCACCGACCAAATTGTTCTCTGAATTTAAAATGGCTCAGAACTGAGTGTTTTGAATGCCCCTAAATGTTTTATTTTATGCAACTTATAATGTTAAACAAGCTGACGTGCCACCTGATGGAAAGTGGTAACCGTCGCCTATAGACATGAGCAGTACCATGAACATAACAGAGTATACTGTTTCGCCCATGATATCTCCCATGCGTTGCCATTCCTAAGGACTAAGGTGTTATTTCTCTGTACTCTGTAAATTCACTGCCATATCTCACCCTTCAAACTATGTTAGTTGCGTGGTTCTTCTTAACAGAGGAGGTCTTAGTTTGAGCAGCAGTCGACTGTTGTGATTGTGGAGTGCTTATTCTTATACATTATTATTAAATTATCACGTTTATTATATAATAACAGTCCTTAGAAATGAAAACGCAGGAGAGGTACCTTAGCTGGCAAATTATATATTATTTGCGCTGTTTACGTCTGTAGACGAAGGTCACTTGTCACTTTTTAAAGTAAATATAGATAGATAGATTATTTACATTATTTACAGCACACAAATAACAATATATATATAGATAGATATAAATAGTAAAATGGGACAAAAGTATACATATACAAAATACATAAAAGAACTAACAATATTTACTTTCCATGTCTGTATGCCATAGTAACATATAGTTCAAGTAATAATATTATATTGTTGCTAGTAAAATATTATCTTTCTTTCTTGCACGTTCTTCCAGAGAGAGAGAGAGAGAGAGAGAGAGGGACTGGCTGAAAACCAGCACTGTGCAGCTGTTTACATTGTGCTGGGATACTCACAGCATCAGCTGAGCCGGTTCCTTTTGCCTAGTATGGGACACTTCTTGTACATATATTTTCTCTATTTTATATTGTGATTGTTTACTGACAATAAATGTTTTCTATTATATATATATATATATATATATATATATATATATATGTATATGTATATATATGTATATATATATAATAAAAGTTTATTCGTAAGATAATATATATCACATAATATGTACGCTAAAATACTCGTATATAGATAGACAAGTTATAATAACAGATCGATTAAAAGATAAAAAAGGTAATCATTGGACGTGGTATTACAATTTATTATGACAATCAGAAAGTTCTTTCATCGACCAAATTAGTAGCGGAACTACTAATTTGGTAATTCTGGCCGTTTGCCAAAACCGCTCGTACTCCGTTTAATGATAGTATTATTTCCAGCAATGTTCCACTGGTGATACCTACTGTCTTTGATGTTTTTGTTTTCATGAAATACTTTCAGTGAAATCATACATATATACATACATATCTGTCACGCCTGTCTCCCATTAGGGTAGGCAGAAACAATGGAACGCCAAATGCTTCGATTCAAACAAACCTCTTTCGCTTTCAGTGAAATCAAATATGAATTAATTTATTGCAAGAGGTAATATGTAAAAATTTAAATAAGCACCCTTTAAGACACTTCTAGAAAGGTAAGGTTTATTAATTTAGTTACTCTTTTAAAGAATAATAGTAGAAATAAAATAAAAGTAAAAATCTAATAAAAGAAAGTGTTTAAAAAATGACTTAGAAAGTACAAGAAGCCGTCTTATCCTTTAAGCATTGTCTAAATAATCTATTCTTTTATGTCTATCCATCATTTATCGATTATCGATGCTGTTTACTTTTTATAAAATAAAAATACAGATTAGATAGAAGTGTCGACTAAAATTAGATGTAGTGACAAGGATTAAAAAGGAAACGTTGTCTCGATTTGGTTATTTAGAGAGGATGGATGAAAGAAGTATTACAAAAGAGATATATTGGGCACGACCGAGTAAATATGTCGGTAAAGGGTGCCCTAGACGGACGTGCGTTGATTAAATAGATGATGTGTTTAAAAAGGGTAAAATTAGAAATACTCGTAACCGGCGAACTTGGAGGAAGTGAAAGAAGTTTGATTTCCTTCTAATTTTTTGTTTTTAGATATGTATATATATATATATATATATATATATATATATATAAAGACGAGTTGCATTATGTGTAGTATATTATGTAAATACTGGCCGGTAATAATTTGTTCTATTTATTCTTTCAATGAATAAATTAGTGTTTAACCAACTCGCTTGCGTATCACTACATTATGTAGATAGATTCCTATTATATAAGTAAAATAAAGGACAGGTATTTTTATGTATAACATAATATATATTTAAAACAACATAGTACTAACCCTGCTTAGTTTGGGATTAGATGATACTAAGTCCAGTATGAACAGAATTTATTTATTAAATATCAAAATTGTATTGTAATAAAATATCTTATTTATGTATTATTTTCTGATTTATTATTTATTTGTTTCTTTATTTATACTTTATTGTACACACTAATAATACAAGTACATAAACAAATGTGGAAAGCAAACGTACAAAGACGAGCTTAGCTCTGTATGAATTCTCTTCCAGCAAAACCAGACTCCTTTCTAGTTTGGTTTTGCTGAACATCAATATTAGCAGGTAGAATGGTATACAGTGACAATTTATAAACAAAAAAAATTACAATAGAAAAACTTAATTTCATACATAGCTGATTATATTACATATATTTAATTATATTTGTAGCAATTAAATCGATGGAAAGTGGTCACCATCGCCTATAGATATGATACCATGGACATAACAGAGTATACTGTTTCGCCCATGATACCCCCCGTGCGTTGCCTTTCCTGAGGATCCAGGTGTTATTCCTCTGTACCCTGTGAATTTACTCCATATCCCACCTTTTAAACAGAAACACAGCCATGCAAACACAATTGCTTCACGATAGAAACACGAATGGGACAAAGGGTACTTTTGTACAAAGTCTCCCTCTAGTTATTTATATATTTATTTACACTCGAAAAATACTTCAAGAGGAGGTGTTTATCAGCAGGATCATTAGTTCAGCCTTATATAGGTAATATAATGCTCCGTCTGCGGATGCTCGTTTGAGTCTGTAATGATCTATTCTCCCGAAGGACCCTACCATCCGTTTACTGTACAAACAATACCAATAATAGGGAAAATCACCTACACAGGCATGTTTTCTTCTGAGAATTGTATTATTTATTTATTTAAACTTTAATGCATAGTAAAATTCTATGTACATTTGACGGGCTTAACACCGGATGGTATTCTCTACCCGTCAATTATTGGGTAAACCGAGAAACATGTTTTTTTATCCAACTTAGAATGGCAAACAAGCTGACGGCCCACCTAATGGAAAGTGGTAACCGTCACCTATAGACATGAGCAGTACCATGGACATAACAGAGTATACTGTTTCGCCCATGATACCCCCCATGCGTTGCCATTCCTGAGGACTCAGTTGTTATTCCTCTGTAACCAGTAAATTGACGATATATCCCACCCATTAAACCGAAACACAGCCATGCAAACACAACTGCTTCACGGTTGAAACACGAATGGGACAGAGGTACCCAAGCAATCGACTTTTGTACAAAGCCTCCCTCTGTAGGCGGTGCATTTTTAAATAGAGGAAAATTAAAGCAATACTTAATAAATTAATATAATATAAACATACATATAAATAAATAAATATACACATACAATAAATTCATACATAAATAAATACATAAAATATTACTATATAAAACAAGCAAATAAAACAACTGCAATAGAAGAGCAAATAGTAATCTATGATTCAAACAGAGTAACCAGCAGGAGAAGCTTAAAGGGAAAGTGATATTATCTTTGGTAGTTTTTTTTTATTAGATGAAAAAAAAAAACAAATATAATGATTATGTATGATATGATGGTGAAACATATCACACTACCTATTCTATAACATTAAACATATAACTGTATCTATGTGTATGAAAATTTATGATTGATTGATAAAAATGAAATGGTAATCCGCCTGTCCTATCGTTATACGCTGACAGGGTACCAGTGAGGGATGACAGGTGAGGGTGAAGTCGGTTATTTTTTATGGATAATGGAATGGTAGCCCTGCCCTATCTGATATATACTGGCGGGACACCAGTTAGAGATGATAGGTAAAAATAAAAGCAGTTCAGTTAGTCCATCGTAAAAAATTATACAAGAATTAATGATGTTTTTTTTATGGGTGAAAATGGTATGGTAACCCCGCCTGCGCTAACGGGATACGCTGGCGGAGCACCAGTGAAGGGTGATAGATGAGAATGAAAACAGGCCAGTTAGCCCATCATGATGAATTTATCAGGAATTAACCATGATAGTTTCCAGGGGGAACCGCGAGAAGGTCGACCTGGTTGGGTATATTGCTAGCAATGGGATTCTTAGTCTCCATTACTAACAATTCCTTTCCCCCCTCTGAATTAATTATGGGTTCGCATTTTCAACGTTCCCTTCCTTTTTCCTCAATCCTTTCCTCCATACCGTAAGTAGCGGAAACCACCAACAAATAGAGGGAAAGGGATTGTCAGTAATGGAGTTTGCTAGCCCCATTGCTAGCAATATACCCTATTACGTCGACCTCCACGTGGTTCCCCCTGGAAACCATCGTGAACAATTCTTTCTTGAATTCGTCACGATGAGCTAACTGACCTGCTTCATCCTCACCTATCATCCTTCACTGGCGCCCCGCCGGTGTATACCGATAGTGCGGGTGGGGTTACCACACCATTATCACCCGTTGAAACAAATCATCAATAAATGCATTACCAAAATTGCATTGGATTCACGTCAGGCATACGCCCGGTCGTAAAGTTATAAGCCAAATCTTTTTGTAATATGGATAAGAGAAGAATGGAAGAGGAAAACATATTACGCCGACCCCAAATTATAATTGGGATAAGGGTAGGAAGACGATGATGATGGTTTCCAGGGGAATGTTTTGGAGAAGTAGATATCTGAATTACGGAGATGTAGATACAAGCTAAGTACTAGCATTGTATAACTACATAATTTATACAGCGGAATGAAATTTTTAGTAACCAAGACTTTTTTGAATCTATGGGGAAGAAAGGTTCTGAGTGGCGAACCCATACGGCCAAACGCAGTGTAGGACAATCGCCCACTAGATGGAGTGATGACCTCAAATGCAGTGCAGGAAGTTGGCTCAGGTGGTGGCTCAGGACTGTTCTTTATGGCGGCCTATGGGGGAGGCCTATGTCCAGCAGTGGACGGATAATGGTTGAAATTATAATGATAAGTGTCATTTCTATATATATATATATATATATATATATATATATATATATATATATATATATATATATATATATATATATATATATATATTATATTCTGCTGTTTTACCAAGGTTGGACAGTAAATAAGCTTTCAGTTTAAATTTTATGTTTTTGACAGTGATATTGTTTCGTAAGTCGGTAGGTAGAGAATTTATTAATCGCGGTATAAGGTAGGCGCTCGTTCGCTCGCCATAGTAATTTTTTGCTCGAGTAGTGACTAGCTTGTTTTGCGTGGCGGAGTGAGTATGTATAGCATGATTTATTTTTGTTTGAATTTCCTGTTTTAATTCCTGTTGTCCTGAATTAATAAAGTATTTGAGATTGTACTATCAGTAAGAAAATACTATTAAATATATGTATTACCAATCAATCAATTAATCAATTAATAAATATATTACCAATCCTTACTCAAAAAGCTCTATATATTAAGTCATGCAAACAAATCCGCTGGCAACAGCTAATATAAATAAACGTATAAAATATAAATATATCGCATTAATAGCGTTGATCGGCGCTGAAACACTCGGACAAATTCGATACCACTGTTGTTATATGATTCCCTTCGATCTTAGTCGTTCTTAAGTAGTCGATTATCCGAATTAGGTCATCTTAAGTCCGTCTCAATTAGTAGCCGTTTGTACTATTTAACCTTTAGTTTAGCCGCCGGATTGTGTACTGTTCTCATAGGAAGAACATTTCGGTGCATTAAAAAAACTGATTAAGCGCAAGTTGAACTCACATGCCGAGGGTTCCGCATATAAACATATAATTATTAGATAAAATTATTGCTCTTTTTAATGTCTAATAATTATTATTATGGCTATTATTGATGTAATTTCTCATTTTGGGTCAAAATTGTGGTTAAAAATTGAACCTCATAACTATGTTTGTTTTTGGTGGTTTTCCGACAATTTCTCAGAAACGGTACTAGTTAGAAACATTGTTCTATTTTTTTTTTTGTTATATTCAAATCTTCTTCAAATTGTTCGCTATAAAAACTTAAGAGATAAGAGGGAGGAATTGTTATTATTATTTACATTTTACGGTCATAACTAAAAAAATAAAATAACATAAATACTACGCATAATAAAAATAAATAAAAATTGGATTTAAAATGTACGAATGACCCTATTTCATATATATATATATATATATATATATATATATATATATATATCCTCCACTTGGATTACTAGCTATTAATATAAAACTATTTTTTCAGTTATTTATATTGCCATATATGTGAGCCAACGATATGTAAAACTATTCCAAATTTAAAATCGATAGCAGTAGTAGTTATTGAGATATAGTGTTGTGACAAATGGACTAACGGACGAACAAAGTCACATCGTAAGGGTTCCTTTGTAGCTTTTATAGTATGGAATCCTAAAAAGAAGGATAATTAAGAGCTGTTTTCTCTCGACTTGATATTAAATTATATAAATCGATAATAAAACTAATATGCTAAAATAATATAATTTATAGTTGAGAAAGAGAAGAAATAATAATAACAATACAATACAAATTATATAAATAAAATTAATTCATTATATCATCATATCAGCTTTTAACTGTCCACTGCTGAACATAATCCTCCCCCTTGGGGGGTTTTATCAGTAGTTGTCACGCTTTGGAGACGTTTTAAGAGGGACTTTGTTGCCCATTCCTCGCCCTCCCTCAGTCGCCTCTTACGACACCCACGGGAAAGGAAGGGGTGGCCTATTCTATGCCGGGACCACACGACCATCTAGTAATATACATAGAATAATTTAATATTTTACTCACAAACTAAACGGAATACAATTATAACAATATTATAATGGCACGAACATGGAAATAAAGCCGTTTTTCTTTGGCATAGCTTCCCTCCAAACTAGTTATTAACTAGTTATTATATAGCCACAGCTAAACCTTAAAATAAGATTAATTATAACACTAAATTCATTCATGAATAAAGAAAAACGCCTATCAATTAAAACATTTATAAATGAATGAGTATACTTTATTTGCATTATACAATATATTATGTGTCTAAACATCTCTTAGGGCTTTTATGGAATCAAGAAAATCTAAGCAAAATTATAACAATCAAAACTTTGTTGTTTTTAATTATTGTAGGTGAAATTTCAAATTGCAGGTATGCTGCTGGCCCTTCAAACAGGAAAATAGTCTTATCTTGTAGCTAGCAAATGTTTTACAATGTGACTTCTTACGCGAAAGAATTTGGATGTAATCGTAGTCACATCGAATAGACGTCAAATAAAGGTTAAACGTGACTTTGATTTGAACCCAATTCAATTGCATCAAAATTGATCCTGCTGTCAGTTTGCGAAAGCGTAGGGCAGAACAATCACCTGCCGGGCTTTTTATACTCGCTTAATGTTACAGTTTAGAAGCTGAAGTTACTCTGATCAGAACCATGGCTGCCAGTCAAAAGGCCGTGTGAGGTAAATACTTTATTCAGTGTTAGCCGTTTTTCACGGAATTGCCTGCGTTCATTAATGTATAAAGTATTCCATGTATCAAATTAGGATACACCTACACGTGTACCGTATTTCATTAAAAGTCGTTTAGCCGTAATTGGTTAACAAACAAGCAGCCAAATATCCTTACAAACTTTCACATTTATAATGTTAATAGGATTAAATATAGAATTGATGTCAGAAAAGTGATAGCTCTTCTAAACGGGTATTAATCACTAAACACTAAACTGCTATACAGATGATGTATAGAGGTTAAGGAAATGAGCAGGTCTCATGAAGTGATGAAGCTTGGTCAATAGATGGACACGAATTTTTGGATCCCTTTTGCTTTTTGCTCTAACAGTATAATTTAAGTTGACTGGCATAACTATACTGTCACGTACAAAGGCCCAATTATGGGGGGAAGGGATTGTTAGTATCAGGCACTAGTTGTCCAATTGCTAGCAATGTACTTTGTCAAGTCTACGCGGACCATCTTAAAAACCATCATGGTTAATTCCTAGTGAATTCATCACGATAGATAAATAATTCTAACCTACCATCTTCCACTGGTGCCCCGTCAGCGTATACCGAAATCTCTGTACAAACACTAACTTGCCATTCAATATATTTGTATATAAGGACGCAATAAATTATATTAATAATTGCACATTATCTCGAACAGTCGTTTCTTATACGGTCATTAAGTCGTTATGCGTCACATCCATCTTTATATCATTTTCACACTCGCGTCATATTCGTAAACGTCTCTCGTCCATTGCTTTAATGGCCCGACATTAAGATCCATACAGAGAAGTACCTAGGTCTTATTATGCTATCCTTTAGTTTGACAGGCATTTAGAGGTCACATTGTGATGCTGCGGGGACAATATGTGACCGCCATTCAGTGCTATTTAATTCATTCAAAGGTAATTCAAAGCCTTACATTTCAGCCTATTTCGAACGGCATTAATCTATGTAACTAAGTGAATAGGTTTGCTATTTAATACTGGCTATTCCTGCTTCTCTCGTTTACAATACCAAAATTTTTTTGTTAACAAACCAAGAAAATATTGTATATTATTCTCTGTACCAAAGACGAGCTATATTTCAAATTTCATGATGCGTTAACTGGCATTCGCAGACAAAATGACTTTCATTTAGGAAAATCATTTCGTCGGTTCTTATTAAGTATTATTGAAGGTGAAAGAGTATATGTGTGCCTATATATTTTGTGACTTATTGCTTTTTGTGTTATGATACTGTCGCTACCATGACGCCACTGTGTACTCACTTTATGTTATTTAAATGTAATAGTATCAATAGTATATGTGTAAGTATATTTGTTATTTATACATATATTTATTCGTTTATATATGTAATTTTAGTATGTATGTATAATATATCAATAATTACTAGTGCCGCATTCGAGTATTCTGACACTTCCCTATGGTTGACTGGGAGAGAATGCTTTTAGCATTAAGTCCGCCATGTACACATATTTGTACTAATGAATAAATAAATAAAAAAAGTATACAACAAAATTACATAGTGTTTTGTGTACCTTAAAATATATAGATAGAGCATCGAGCTCAAAGGCGGTTCAACTTTTTGTCAGCTAATTGTCAAATCAACTGACTCGTTTTTTTAATCAGTGTTCTATATACTTACGCACATAATGCATCTTGATGTATCTTTATTTAATTACTTAATAAATAAAATTCGTTTTTACGCATTAAAAATATGCAAAAAATATAAAACACATTAAATATAGAAGTTGTAAAAGAAACACTTATAACTATTTGTTACGGAAAATTGTATAAAAATGTTGACCCATTTTTCTCGAAGCATTTGAATAAAGACATTCTATCTATGTATATAATCTAAGGTACCCACTTACCTTAGTATTGTATGTTAATTAATCCGGTAAGCGCTGTTTTGCCTTTTAACTGAGTAAATTTGTGAAAAAAACTACTTTATCTCTCAATTTATATCTATATATATATATATATATATATATATATATATATATATATATATATATATATATATATATATATATATATATATATATATATATATATACATACAGAGAAAGAACGTAAATAAACTAAGTTAGCCCGATCCCCGTCACCGTTGGATCGAGGAAATGATCTGTCCCCACAAAATCTCCGCTCCACCGAACGCGTCGCCCGATTACTCTGCGTCGAATGCCGGGTACCCACCGCAAAGGATGATACAATTTCGGTTATGATCCGAGCAGCCGTGTATCTCGAGATACGCGCCTTTCCATCACATCCTCGTACTAGTTCAAGTGTGAAGAGAATAGTAAAATCTTGTGTTTACTCGATATAAAGTTCAACTCGTATGCTGGAAGAGATACGTTGATTTTATTACGCAAAAAAAATTGTGAATTCTATCATAAAAATATTGATATTGATCGTTACCATCAACTGTTACTCACTATATACTTGTATTTTTATTTTAAAAAAGTTATTAAAAAAATGTCCATATTCATTTTTATACATTATGGAAGCAGTATTATTTGCTATTCTTATATTTGTGTGTAACATAGTATATCTTATACATGTGTAAGTATATTTGTTATTTATATATATTTATCAATTATTACTAGTACCGTATTTGAGTATTCAGGGGTAGTAAATAGTACCTACGTAATAGGAAGACAGGACCATTTCGTGACCACGACGTGGTGCAATCCACATTGAAACGACGGCAATAAAGAAGCAGGTATGTAGGTACTGTTTATCTGTAAATACTTTTACATCGCGTCATGACCCAATAGTGTATTTAAAAAATGTGTAAACAACGCGTAAGTTTAAAATTACCCTGTTTCGTTTGTAAATATATCAAATAATACAAATTTCTGGTGATATACATCAATTAAGGGATGTAATAGGAATTTGTATTTATAAAAAATATTGCTCCCCGATCCCTTATCGTATCTGTTACGCACTTAGTCGCCGTACTTTGTCGGAGCACAGAGCTCCCACAGGGCTAGTGTCATACTTACTTTAGATTCATTTCGTTTTATTAGGGGCGTGTGAAGTGAGTAATGGAATCGTATTCTCATGTCGACTGCTGATCAACTATTCGATTCACGATTTTAGTAGACGATGTAAGTTAATGATGTTACGTATAGGGCTTTTTTTTGTACAATAATATTTTGCAATCAAGCTTATGTATTTAAAAAACGAATAGAGTTTCGTGCTTTCAGTCAAACTGTTTTTTTTTTATACAACTTAGAATGGCAAACAAGCTGACGGCCCACCTGATGGAAAGTGGTAACCGTCGCCTATAGACATGAGCAGTACCATGGACATAACAGAGTGTACTGTTTCATCTATGATACCCCCCATGCGTTGCCATTCCTGTGGACTCGGGTGTAATTCCTCTGTATCCTGTAAATTCACTGCCATATCCCACCCTTCAAACCGAAACATAGCCATGCAAACACAATTGCTTCACGGTTGAAACACGAATGAGACAGTGGTGACCAAGCTAACGACTTTTGTGCAAAATCTTACTCTGATAAAATTATAAATGTTTATAATTATTCTTCTCCATCCAAAGGTTGCTTGGAAGATATCGCTCTTGGCGATAAGACCGCTCATTGTATTCTCAGTGTAATCTTTTCTTGTAATTGTTTGTATTTTATAAGTTTACTATTATAATTTTCGGAGAAAAAATATAAAAAAATATCTATCTATCTTATGAAGAATAGGTAATTTTGTTTACAAAACGGTGGCGGGATACAAGTTATGGATGTAATGAAGTAGTAGTAAATGCAAAGAGGTAATGCTGCCAGTATCTTGGGTACGCTGCCTCGGTGTGGTGCGTTGGGGGATTACTTTTAATTGTTATCAGTATTTAAGGAATTTTATATTAACTTTAATTTATTGTTCTATTGTTTTTATGTCATGAAGTAGCTGAAGATGAAATAAGATCAGTTGGGTCGTGAGGAAATCAGCGAGATTTAATTATGGTAGTGTCTAGAGAGATCGTGTGGTGAACCTGACTAGGTTTATCGTTAGCAATGGGGATACTAGTCCCCATGTTTTGACAATCTACACCTTTCAACTGTCGCTTGTAGACGTAAACAGCGTCATAGTGCTCAGAGGTACTGTGAAGCTCGCAGTACGTCTCAAACGTTGCGATTCCTGAGGCTGAAGATTTTACACCCCCGCACCCTGTAATTTCACTGGCACACTCCACCCATCAATTTAATTAATCCACGAAACTACGTACGGAGACTACTATAATTGCAATATAGTGTTATCTGTACTGCGCAGTTTCGGAGTTCAAAGAGGCTCGTACTGTAGACCTGTTATTACTGTCTCATATCGTAAATGTAAGCAAAGGATTATTATATTATAAAATAGTTGTAAGTATATAATATAAATCATGTTCTAGTATGCTCATTATCATCGTCATCATATCAACTTTTAACTGTCCATTGCTGATACGCCTCTCCCTAAAGGGGGTTTTCCAGTAGTTGCCACGCTTGTTAATTGACAACTGCAGTTAGGCTTCGGTGATGTTTTAAAAGAAACGTTACTGCCCATCCCTCGACCTCCCTTAATCGCCTCTTATAACACTTACGGGAAAGGTAGGCATGACTTATTCTATATCGGGACCACACATTATTTATTATGCTGTTAAAATTTTTTTAAATTATGAATTTTAATGGTAAAATATAATTTGAAAAATTCTGACGCAAAATACGAAGCAAGTGCTAGTTTTTAGTGGTACATTATTTTTTTTTTTTATACAACTTAGAATGGCAAACAAGCTGACGGCCCACCTGATGGGAAGTGGTAACCGTCGCCTATAGACATGAGCAGTACCATGGACATAACAGAGTATACTGTTTCGCATTAAATTCAACGTATTCTGTGATTATCATTTTTATTCGCTAGCAAAGTACTTTTTTAACAGAAAATTTTAGAAATATTGATAATTGTTCAATTGTTTTTGTAAATTGACAGATAATTGTGACAGCAGTAGCACACTTAAGTAAGTTAAAGTAGGAACGCTTTTAACAGCCAGCACTTATGTAAATCAATATGTGGTATATACCTACTTAATATCACATGTCCTCAATGCTCGCATATATTAATAGCACTGATAAGGTACAGGAGTTATGTCTTATTCATAATAGAATTCCATTCTAAGGATTTTCCATACAAACATTTCATGAACTCCCTTGAAAATAATTTTTCATGACATTATGAATCATTAAAGACTCACCAAAGAATCTGAATCATTCAAGTTTCCAGTTAGGTTAATTAAAAGTATGTATTCGAACTTAAAATTTGACAGACTCATACAAATTTTTAATTTCTTTGTACTCTTTTAGGGAGTGAATTTAAAAAACATTCATTATCTCTCTAAATGTATCTTCTTTACCAGAGGGAGACTTTGTACAAAAGTCGATTGCTTGAGTACCTTTGTCCCATTCGTGTTTCAACCGTTAAGCAGTTGTGTTTGCATGGCTGTGTTTCGGTTTGAAGGGTGGGATATGGCGTGAATTTACTGGGTACAGAGGAATAACACCTGAGTCCTCAGGAATGGACCGCATGGGGGTATCATGGGCGAAACAGTATACTCTGTTATGTCTATAGTACTGCTCATGTCTATAGGCGACGGTTACCACTTTCCATCAGGTGGGCCGTCAGCTTGTTTGCCATTCTAAGTTGTATAAAAAAAAAGTGTATAATATTGAAATAAAATAAACAAGCAATGTTGCTTTTCTGCTGAATTTACGTTTAAATTACATTACTTTTTTGGTGATATAACAATTTATTTAGACAGCAATTTCTAGTACAATTTGGAATAGTTCTTACAATAATTAATATAATTTTCCCATTGGCCAATATTTTTCTATTTTCTTTCTATTAATGTTAGTTTCAAGGATATGAGAAATAATATTATAATAACAGTCTCGCCCTCTGCTACACTCGAACAATATTATTCTTTCTCGAGAACCGGAGGCATCTAGTTAGGAAGCTAGTATTGTAGATACTTTATACGATTCAATAGGGACACGCAGACGCTAATGGGCGTATTGAAGTCATGAATACTGCTATACAATTTACAGTTGCTATGTAACAAATACATACGTATTATACATACCAGACGATGTAGTGACAGAAATCGAAAAAGGAATGTTGCGTTGGTTTGGCCATTTGGAGAGGATGGAACGAAAGAAGAATTACGAAATAGATTTATAGAGCAAGAATGAATGGAGATATTGGTAGAGGCCGCCTTAGATGGACATATGACGACCAAATAGGCGACGTGCTGAAAAAGGACTAAATTAAAAGTAAACCCGTAACCGGCGCGCGTGCATGGAAAGATTGATGAATGTGGAAGAAGCGAAAGTGGTTTGTTTGAATCGAAGCATTTGGTGTTTCATTGTTTCTGCCTACCCTAATGGGAGACAGGCGTGACAGATATGTATGTATGTATGTACCTATCTTTTAGTTTTGTATCCTATCAATAAATCAACAAGGGCACATTATCATCATTTTCCTATCCTTATCCCAACTATTATTTGGTATCGTCGTAATATGTCTTCAAGGACACACTAGTCGAAAAATATTTTAAACATTTAACTTGACAGCGATATTACTATATTCTAATAGAAAGATAAATACTCTTTATTATATCCTCCAAAAGATTATATTAGTAATATTATATTTATTGTGTAAATCAAATTTGAATTGTATCTAGTTTAAAATTATTACGTAATTATATATATTGTCTAAATCTAACTTGATTATATCTAGTTAACTTTTTTACAATTATCCGTTAACTTACTTTACAACTCCACCAAGTGGGGGGATAGGGATTGTTACCAATGGAGTTTGACAGCCCTATTGCTAGCAATATACCCTATTACGTCCTGCAGGCCATGGATAGCCAGGCATGTAATAGGATATGTCATGCCCTATCAGGTCAACCTCCACGTGGTTCCCCCTGGAAACCATCGTGAACAATTCTCGTTGAATTCGTCACGATGGGCTAACTGACCTGTTTCATCCTCATCTATCATCCTTCACTGGTGCCCCGCCGGTGTATACTGATAGCGCGGGTGGAGTTACTATTTCATTATCACCTATAAAAAAAAAACTCCACCAAATAGGTCGTCAGTTCATTTCTAGTTGTATAACTCTAACATAGATTACGACAACAGATAAAATGCTAATGTGATAAATTCATAAACTATATATTATATTTATATAAATAAATACTTTTAAGTATAGATCTAAATTTGTTTATTTTTAGACCTTTCGAAAAACAAAACTATTTTGTCGGTACATTAGTATCATACAATTCGGAATAATGACTTCGATTATGATAAATACACTAAAAGAGCTTTATGAAAAAGAAAAATAAAGTATGGTAGAATACCATTATTATAATATAATTACCCAAATGGGTCTAACGAGTGTGAACAAGTGAATAGTTTAGCATTGAATATTATACAGATGGAGAAGGTGATTTGACAGTGTACAATATAGCAATGATATTTATAAACATGAATAACTTTACCCCATTGGTCACGCACAATGGTACAATTACGAGGCTGAGTGCGGAAATAGTAAATGGGAAATAGCCCTCAGACACGTTACGTGGCGCCATCTAGTCTAAAAATAAGTAGTCCCTGTAATTATGGTAATCGGCATATAATACATAGAATACAAGCACACCAAAACAAATAGATGGGCATGAATATAAACGTTTGTATTATGCGGTGAACGAGAGAGCGACGACCAAAAAACAGGTCGGAAAAATTAACTAACATTCCTCACGGAGGCGCGTGGATCACACTTTACTAATTTGATATTAATTTGTTTGTGTCGCGTATTGAAAACTCAACATTTTTTGTCGTCTTACGACCCATTTCTATGAGAGACAGTTTCACTGTTCGAATAGAGGGGGTATTTTAAAAGGACTCATGAATTTGTTTTAACCTATATAGAGATATTAATGAGCAACTTTGGAGCAGTGGGGGGAAAGGGTTTGTTAGCAATGGAGTCTGATAGCCCCATTGTTAGCAATTTGCCCTATTAGGTCGACCTCCACGTGGTTCCCCCTGGAAACCATCGTGAACAATTCTTGTTGAATTCGTCACGATGGGCTAACTGACCCGCTTCATCCTCACCTATCATCTTTCACCGGTGCCCCGCCGGTGTATACCGATAGCGTGGGTGGGGTTACCATTCCATTATCACCCATTAAAACACTTTGGAGCAGTGAAACGACAGGGTATGTAGATAACATTTGGGTATCACAGTGTATTATGTGATGTTTACACTAGAGTGTATAGTTCTAGTCTATAGGCGACAGTTACTATTTTCTTTGAGGTGGGCCGTCAGCTTGTTTGCCATTTTAGGTATCATAAAATAAAATAACAAAATGCTGTTAGGTATATATCGTGACAAACATTTTATTTCTTTAACGGTTGAAAATGTTTGCAATAAAAGTATGTTCACCAGTTTTGGACTAAACAAAACATTGGGCTTCAAAGGAAACTATTAAAAAAGGTATTGAAAGAATTCGATTAAAAAAATTCGAATTCCAAGCTAAAGTCGTTGGTTTTACACACAATACGTCTACCTTTATTGAAAGGAAAGCGGTGCTTATAGAATTTCTGGCGATAAATTCATGAAAATACAAGCGATGTTATCAGATCCAGTCTTTATGCTGTCTCATTAAATTTCATACTCAAAATATAAACTCTTCGGAGCCGCTGATTCTATGAAAATCAACATTTATATTCATCATAGAATTAGAATTTATACGATTTTGGTAAATATTCTTAAAGTTAACGTCTAGGAGATCAAAGAGTTTTTGCATTTTTTTAGCGTACTCGTATCTGAACGAAGTAAATATAAATATTTAAATACTAGTGCCACTATGCTAATAGATATATTTGATTTGATATGCATTTGATTTGATATGCATTGGAAAGTGGAAATAGACATGAGCAGTACCATGGACATAACAGAGTATACTGTTTCGCCCATGATACCCCCCATGCGTTGCCATTCCTGAAATATATATCAAACACAACTGCTTCACGTATTTTCGACTTTTGTACAAAGTCTCTCTCTGTATTTTTAATCAATATCCTTTTTCTGTTTGGGGAATATCTTAAAGCTGAAACTAGTTGAGTGTTCGAAAAATAATTTCGTTGCTCGTTTTTCTTAGAATCCTTGCACCTCTTGTCCTTTCGGGTATTTCCAAAATACTTTCTTAATGTATAAAGCCATAAAGTTTGTATATGTAGTAGATTTTACTTTGTTATATCTATAATTGATTTGAGTAAGGTAATTTGTCTTAGCTTACAAGAAGAAAACTTCGCAGACTGGCTTGAACTAAGCCTGTTATCGTTTTTGTAAAAATTTCAAAAAAGTTTTAGTGGATTTTAGGTTACTTTAGGAAGTCTGTTCTATTATGGGAGAACATAATATTCTAACGAATGGATGGAGACTTCAAGTTGTTATATTTTGTGGGCGAAAGGATTGTAAGCTGATAAAACACGATGTCTTTAGAAAGGTAATATAATTATAATATATACACAAAGCAAAAAGAAATAGCGAAGTATCAAATATAAATATCGAAATAGTAAGTACGAAAATTTATGTCATAAAAATATTTTTAATATATAAAAAAGAAATTAAATAGGTGGGAGACTATTTACAAAAGTTGTTTGCTTGGGTACCTCATCCCATTCGTGTTTCTACCATAAAGTTGTTTGCATGGCTGTGTTTCGGTTTATAGGGTGGAATATGGCGGTGAATTTACAGAATTTATAGGATATAGAGGATGAATACCTTAGTGCTCAGGAATGGCAACGCATAGGGGGTATCATGGGCGAAACAGTGTACTGGTATGTCCATGGTATCCGCTCATGTCTATAAGCGACGGTTACATGCATGCATGTTTGCCATTCTAAATGGTATAAAACAAGATTTGGACAGTATTAGTCCTATACAATCCTATATAATTGCGAAGGAGGGCCTTATTGACGATCCACTATCATTGTAAAAACCACGACCACTCTGTCAAGAGTGTACGACTGAAGAGAGAGTCCTGTGTAATGAAATTAAGAAATACATGAAACCTCTTTAGTGCGGAGATTTTTAACTTTAACTGATAAAACTGTAACAATGTTAAAATTTACGACGCATTGTTCTTAAAGATTAATACTTCTCAAAAAAATCCGCTAAGCAAAATTGTCAATCAACAACTTTTTCGTAACGCAATTAAAAAGCATTGTTGGATAAGCAAAATCCCGTTCAACGTTGCCCCAGAAACAGAGATGTTATTATCGACGGGCTGCGACTAATTTCGACTTTGTTGTTTCTAAACGACTTCCCGGTAATTTTTCTTCTTTTTTTTTTTGACAAAATTTTACCTAATAAATAAATGGATAAAAAGAAATTTACTTCAAGAAACTTTGTGCGGAAGACTGATATTATGGTAAAAATTTTAAGGTGGATTAAAACCAAGTGAGCGAATACTTTGTTTTCTCCTATTCGGCTAATTTTTATTTGGCGTAAATGTATTGTGAGTATTTTTGAGCGCTATTCGGCGAATTTACATACATTTACTGATGTATTGCGTTAGTGATGTGAAATATACCAAAAATGTACTTGGTATTTGTAAGCTTGATAAAAAGTATATGAAAAAGTGCCTTTATCGAATATGCCAGTTTTGACAAAAACAGATGTACCTGCAGAATATATGAGTTAATTTATGTCATCTACGTACCCATAATACTGTTGACAAGTTTAATGGCTATAGGCTAATAGTTGTAATAGTTTACAGTAAAGTAAACCTTTATCTCTTCCTTTGAAAATTGATGCTCTAATATCAGATATGCAGCAAGAGATTTCCTGTTACATACAGTTTGTTGAAGACATTATCTTTCTTGAGAATGGAGACAAGATTTAGAGTTGGTATTTAAAATACGAATAGCAACAAAAGCTATAGACTTTTATCAGAAAATTAGCAGGATTATACTGGTACTATATGTAAAATATATTCTGCAATTAAATGTATCCTGCAAATTGGACAATCTTAGTTTAAGTTTTTATACCAATCTACTCCAAATCTAGGGGTTTTGGTGCAAACAATGGTAAAATAATATCTAATCGATATTATAACATCCATTTTTGAAATATCAAATTAATGCAGGGTGCATGAAGTCGCAGCATATTCCTGCGTAAACGTTACGAACAAAATATGACGAGATACAGCAGAAGTATATTGATAGAAAATACTGTTAATAGTTTAAATATATTAGTGAACATTAGCTGCCCGTTAGGCCAATTTTGATTTAAGCGCTCTCAGGGAAAATATCGACAATTTAAATATTTTGTTTCCCACAATGGGAACAGTCAACACAATGGGTTTAACTATTACGACAACTGTATACTCAGGCAGATTATCTCGGATTATATGTGTATGCGCTTGCAATTTAAACTGTATTTCGTTTAACCACAGGTAGAAGTTACAAAATCTCGACTGTTTCCTTTTATAATTTTTTTAGTTTTATGTCAGCCGTACTTACTCTATGCTCTTGTAATACAATTTTATAGTTTTACTGTAATAACATCTCATCTATTATAATATTTATAATATACATAGATATCATAATTTTATGTATTATATTTTGAAAAATTATATAAAATTATATACCTAAAAATTGTCCCCTTTTATTAGTAGTCTGGCAAAAATAGGGCTTTTAAAAATATTGGCAAAGAGTATTTTTATTGGGTAACTATCATTCACATTTTATTTATCTGTCTTCTTTTAGAATATGAGTTATTGCTCGGAAAATACCATATCGATCAAATAGGATACAATACAATGGATACTGTCAACATTTTATGCATTGACAAATGCTTAATATTTATTTCATTCTTTATTCTCGTGCGAGACATTGTACTGTGATTTGCTCTTAGATATATTGTTAGTTACTGACGCATTTGACAAAGACCTAAAATCTTATACTACGAAATTGATACTACAAGATTGATGATAATTCATTATAAATTCTATCTACTTATATACATCTAGAAGTAATCCGTTAAAAGTTTTGACTACTTAGTAACCTGAAACTTGTTAAAGAACAACTAATTATCAAAGTTAAAATATTTCGTTTCGTTCGCTTACAAATTGGTTTCTAGAATTTGTTTGCAACTATTGTCACTTCGCAGCATGGTTACTGCAACACATTGATGTGAGTATAGTTCGAATTAAACTTAGCGTATCACTAAAGTAGATGTAGTTTTACAAAGAACAACAGCTGTTGCTATTGGCAAGAAAAAGTTTTCTCGAACCAAGTAAACTGATTAAATAACAAGTACTTTTGCTTGTGAAATATGTTCAAACGTATTTTGCTGTAATCCTCAACTAACTGAAGGTATAGCGAATGAAATCTGTAATGTTATTGAAGTTACTTGTATATCGAATAATCAAAATGCTATTTGTTCTGATACGTAGACAAAGACAACTCGATAAAATATTTTTGGCTGATGCCCAAATGGCCTAAAGTGAATATACATTTTTAAATTCATTTCATTTTAACTCAGATACAGTTGGTATGTTTGAGTAAAAAGATATAATATGAACTATAGAAAACAAAATGGCCACCATAATAATCGATATTACATCATCTTCATTAAACTTTTTAAAACTATATTTATTTTTTAAATTTATTGGTTATTGTAAATTTACATGTCTTTAGGTACGATCAAGTAATTGTAAACAATTTTATATGTCTTATTAATATAGAAGAAATAGGATCTCAACTTTTTCGATTTATAGTCATTAGTCACTTATTCAAAAAACAATGTACATTGTGTCTGAAATAAGAGATAAACATACAAAAATCATTACATTAATCTGAATATTACAACCATCCAATAACTATAATAATAACAATAAATTATAATAAATAAATTCTGTAATAAACAATGTCAACTTCATCGTAATATTATATACATATGTCAAATTCATTTTTAATTATTTATATTAATCATCAGTATAGTAGTCATGTACGGAGTAGTAACATTACTCCAGTAAAAGGGATCGTAATCTAATCTTAAAAGAATTGAGGCTTCGTATAATTTTTAACTGGACAGGTAATTTATTAAATAACCCTACTGCCTGATGACGTGTACCGTGTTTGACTATGTCCAGACGGGGCACAAAGTTAGTACTAACATCCTTCCTCCTAGTACTCTCTCGATTTTTTCTATTTTGCTCCGTTTATAGAGTGTAACATCGAATCTAAATTATATTATGTTATGTATTGATAAAAATCTCGATTCTTCGATCTCAGATTGCCATGCCTACTCCATACTAATATTATAATAGTAAAATTGAGTTTATTTGTTTATTACTTAATGTACCCGATCAATAATCATGAAATCTGGGACACTATTATATTACCATAGTAATTAATACATATATTATATATACTATTTGGGATAGTAAAAGGAGATAAGCCAATTTTTATCACAGTGTTTATTTTAAACATATCCAATTCAAGCGAATAAAATAACTGGCAAAGGCTAGGAGATCACATAGTTTCATAAGTTAAATAGTTCTAATATGTAGCAGGGGTAGTTGGCAATAAGATATTGAAATTTTATAGGATGAAGTTACGTTATGTAGCAAAATGGTAACATAGTAGAATTATATTACCTTAGAGTTTAAGAAGGAGACAAGATCCGATGAAACAATTAGGAATATTACATGAACCTATTAAAACTACGTGAATTCAAATTGGATGCAGATGGAACCTATTAACATAATTTAAGATTTTATGTGAAGAAATTTAAGTTCTTGCAAATCAAATGGAATTCTAAGACTATACCGTTAAAGGTGAGATTATAGTGCAATATAAATAATTGCAGAAACGTCAATACGATCATTGTCGACCGCTAATTAAAATTCAAGAATCAGATTTGTAAAGATAAAATGATAGGAGATGACTTCAAATTTTACACAATACTTACTTGTATAACAAATAGAGTTATATTAATTTGCTATACCACATACAAGATGTAAAATTTTGTCCCATCACTACATATTTTACTGAAGAAGTCTTTGAAAGATGATAATAATTATCAACTCGATAAATTTCCTGCGCTGCTAAAATTTAACTGCGTACTAAACAAGCGTATCAAGTTACATTCGTTCAAAGAACTTTCTCCGCAATAAGCTTTACATTAGGTAAATCAAACCGACGGCCCGAAACCAGATTATTAAGGAAGTTTGATAAACCAACTGTTTTGTTGACTTATCCAAACCGCTTGATTCTGTCAACTAACATAAATTATTCAAGACCCTTAAGATTCATATTCAATACCCGAGATGGGTACACTAATAAAATAAATACATCTTCTGAGGCAACGTTACCAAGGAAAAAGGTCCTGCAGGAGTCTAATATCCCATTATGAATAAATTTACACTGCAGCCTAAGGGCTCATCAAATATGTATTACAATTCGTATACCTTTTTAATAACTGCACTGAAATTATTTTGGAATATATCTTTGAAGACTGGTCTTAAAGAATGTTTGCCAAAAAGAAAAAGAAATTTAACTCCCATAATAATTTGTTTTCGAGTCTTCTATTTACTTTCTTTCTATACTAGAATTTTTATAAATATTTTAAAAAATAGAAAGGGATAATGGGGTATCCAGGTTCTGAACGTAATCGATGATTATTGTTCGCACCAGTTGAAAATGCGATTCAATAATATCATCATTTTTACATTGCATTTGTTACAGTATCTGAGATCCTCTTTTAGTGATCTCTATCAACTGTTATACTGTGACTCGTTCTTCTCTTTTATCACCATACTGCATGACGAGAACCTCATAAAAGCTGAAGCCGAGAAAAAGAGAAAATATCTCGACCTGGCTCACGAGGTGACCGAAATATGGGGTGACGTCCACCGAAATCATTCCAATCGTTTTGTCGGTGAACGGTCTTATCCCAATAAGGGATTTCGAGGCGGCTCACTTCCGGAAAAGATGCAGAAAGCGGTGCTCTTAGATACTGCCCGCACTGTACGCCGGTTTCTCTCCCTGGGGCCCTGAACCCCGGCCGACTATGCTTCTATCGGGGGTAAGTTACCATCTCCTCTCCTAAAGAGGGGAGATGAGAATTTTTGTAAAAATAAAAAAAATATAATATATTTATTTATGCCTCTTATAAATTTACACATGAGATATATAGGATAAAATAAAATTAAAAATAATACGAAACTCTATTGTGAGGAGGTGGTGTCTGAAATATACCTGTAACCAACATGTCTTTAAATAACAATAAAAAAAAATACATTTCACTGAAATTACACAATCCAAAAACAAAGATTAATTAATAGTAGGAGATAAAAGAAGTATTCATTTACGTAGTAGTAGAAGTTAATGAATGTCGTATGATGGAATGGATGCTGCATCGCATGATAAGCTAGAATGTGAAGCCAGAATGTAAATACCGCAAACCGACACCGCATGACACGTGATAGTTGCTCTACACCGTAGATCGATAGCCGCAGAAAACTCGTATGGAGGCAAACTGTTCGCCTGTGTAGGCTTTACTCTAGACTAAGTTAATTAATCGATGCTTCTAATAAGGTAGTTAATGTATTTATAGATATTACATACACTACTACAAATATTAAAAACAAAAAAGACACCAGGCGTTTTTCATTGCATGGCAATGAAACGATAACCCTATATTCGCTATTGATATACGCTGGAATGACACCAATGAGTGGTAGTAGGCGAGGATGAAGGTCATATAGTCCATCGTGGTGAATTCATTAGGAATCAACCATAATCGGTTTTCAAGGAAAACTACGTGGAGGTCGACCTAATAGGATAGATTGCTAGTAAAGAAACTATGAGACCCTATTGCTAAAAATCCCTTTCTCCCATAACCAGTAGATATTATTTTGTTTTATCTCATCCAAATAAATGGTATAAATAGATAAGTTTATCATTTATCAGAGGGTCAAGTGAACCCAAATACAAAAGTAATATAATTACATATATACAACTATATAAGTGCATTTAAGACTAAACGAAAAAGTTACTGCCACCTGAAGTAACGTAATAAGCCTCAAGATATTAGATAAACACATTACATTATTGTATTACTTGCCCAGAAAGGCAATTATTACGAAGTAAATAGTGAAACATAACTTTCACAGACGGTGTATTTTATTAGATCAACAAGTACTCTTCGGTCCACAAAAACATAGGCTATAATTGTGATTAAACGTGCCGATGTTTTATAGACATCGCCATCATTAGGCACATATATTTCTCCCATAAAGAAGGGTTTTGTCAATAATTGCCGCGCTTGGCAAGCGGATTGGCAACTGCAGTTACGCTTTTGGTGATGTTTCAAGAGAGACGTTGCTACCCATTCCTCGACTATTGAGTTAACTTAGTCGCTTTTTACGACAACCATGAGAAAAGAGGGGGTGGCCCATTCTATGACCTGACCATATGGCTATATACATATTAAATACAAAATATTTGAATTTAGACTACGAATTCGTGTCTATGAGGAGATTTTGCTGTTCAATAAACAGTTTATTTGCTCTAGAGATAAACGACAGCTTCGATCGTTGCAAAATTAATATGAAATCGACCGATTGAAAAAGGAATTATCCAAATAGGTTTACAAAAGAATTGAAAAGCACTTTTCATTTTACTTGAGGAAAGTGGACGATAGAATGGGCAGACATCGCTTTTTCAAATGCATTCATAAGTAGTAAACTTAATTTTAAACATATTTTAAATTTATTTTACTTTATGTATAAGTTTAGAATTAACAAAGATATCAAGTATATCTTTGTTAATTCTGAACTTTAGTTCTGAACTGATTTTAGTAAATATATGTACATATACGTACATATCTGCCACACACACACACACACACCTGTTTTCGTTGGGGTAGGTAGAATCAATGGAAGAATCACCAGAGGGAAATTTTGTACAAAAGTCGTTTGCTTGGTCACCTCTGTCCCATTCGTGTTTCTACCGTGAAGCAGTTGTATTTGTATGGCTGTGTTTTGGTCTGAAGGGTGGGATGTGGTAGTGACTTTACTCTGTATCTTGGATGAAACAATATACTCTGTCATGTCCATGTTACTGCTTATGTCTGTATACGACGCTTGCTACTTTGCATCAGGTTGGCCGTCAGCTTGTTTGCCATTCTAAGTGCATAAAAAAGAAATGGAACGCCAAATGCTCCAATTCACACAAACCTCTTTCGCTTCTTCCACATTCATCAATCTTTTCATACACGCTCGCCGATTACGAGTACTTTTAATTTGGTCCTTCTTTAGCAGGTCGCCTATTTGGTCAACATACGTCCATCTAGGTCGGCCTCTACTGACATCTCCATCTATTCCTACTCGATATATTTTTTTTTGTTCTGCTTTCATTCGTCGTCACTAAATGGTAATTATATGATTATTTTTTTAATCCACATGAGTTTACTCTCATGTACTATGTAAATAGGTCTCATATTAATTTTGTTACGATTGTCTTCGTTTTTTTTTTGAATAGACTATATATTTTTTATTACTTAAATTTATTAAATGAAATGAACTTATTTTGCTAGAATGCAGGTAATTTTAGATGATAGAGGTTTATATTTCTCGTGTATATTCTGCCTCTATGTCGGCGTGGAAATTTTTAACAATATAAGAAATTTATATATATATTCTACATTATATTTCCTTTCCTTTGTCATACAATATATTATTATTATTTATTACAGTAAACGGAAAATAAAAGCTTGTACAATAGTTGTCGAATTTAATAAAATATTTTAACAAACTGTGATATTATTTAGTGTATAAGAACAGAAGCATCAATGGTATCTCTAGTGTAGGTTGTGAAGTGCATTTGTTTTTTTAGCGAAATATTCATTAATGGTATAAAACCCATTACATAACAGCCAATTTTTAAGTTTACGTTTAAACAATATAGCAAACATGTTTATAATATTGTAAACATGTTTGCTATGTAAATTCTATAAGTTATTACATTGTATTTTTTACAGATATTTTATTATGAAATACAAAAATGTTCATCTTTTGAAATAAAATGAATATTTATTTGGCAAAACACTTTCACATGGATGATTATTTATAAGAATTACACACTAGGCATGTAAACCCGTATCGTGTAATACAGAATTTAATAGATAAGGTATTTATAATTATTATATTTGCGTGTTTTATTTTATTACAGTATAATTTATTTTTTAAATTTACAAGTTAACAATAATATAGAATATTATAATGTTAGCAGGAAGTAGGAATTTACTGCTGCTGTGTGACTTGAATTGCATAGAGACTCGTTACTTCGCTTTCGCCTCGAGGGAGACGACGCGAGGACCGGTGTGTTGGTAACCGTAGCGGTAATTAGCACACATGTGTAATCTTTCATAATTATGACACGATTTGCTATAATCAGACCTATATTGTGTTTAATGAAAAAGAAAATAGCCAGTACAATATCTATATAAATAAAGATCAATTATATATCTTTTTTTAATGGATGACAATGGTATGGCAACCCCGTCTGCGCTAACGGTATACGATGGCGGGGCACCAGTGAATGATGACAGGTGAGGATGAAAAGGCAGGTCAGTTAGTCGATTGTGATGAATTCACTTAGAATTGAACACGATGGTTTCCAGGGAGAACCGCGAGGAGGTCGACCTGACTGGACGTAGTGCTAGCAATGTGGCTACTAGTCTACATTACTAACAATCCCCTCTCCCCCCAATTATCTAATGTTTGTAAACGCATAAACGCAGCCGTTCTGACTGCATCTATTTGGTTAATATTTTTTTTTGTGTTTGTAATTACCAGGACAACGTTTGTTTGAGAAATCGTATGAAAAATTGAAAAATTTGTGTTAAAAAATTTCCGTATAAAAAAGTGAGTGAGCGGGAAGGTTTGCTTTCATTATCTTTATTGGGACACCTGAGCGAATCCGGGGCAGGCAGCTAGTATGATATAAAACACTATCAGAATATATAGATACCTAAGTAATCTAGTAATATCACTATTATTGTAATCATATCAACCTTTGACTGTCCACTGTTGGACATAATCCTCTACCTTGGAGTGTTTTGCCAGTAGTTATCATGCTTGGCAGGCGGATTGTTAACCGCAGTCAGGCCCTGGAGATGTTTTAAGAGGAACGCTGCTGCTCATCTCTGGCCATCCTTTACTCGCCTCTTAAGACACCCACGGGAAAGGAAGGTGTGGCCTATTTTATGCCGGGACCCCACGGCCATCTAGTAATATACATAGAACAATTTAATATTTTACTCACTAACTAAACGGAATACAATGGTAACAATATTATAATGGCACGAACATGGAAGTTAGAAGTTTACCAGAGGGAGACTTTGTACAAAACTCGATTGCTTAGGTACCTCTGTTCCATTCGTGTTTCTACCGTGAAGCAGTTGTGTTTGCATGACTGTGTTTCGGTTTGAAGGGTGACTTTACAGGGTACAGAGGAATAACACCCGAGTCCTCAGGAATGGCAACGCATGTGGGGTATCATGGGCGAAACAGTATGCTCTGTTATGTCCATGGTACCGTTCTTCTTTGGCATAGCTTCCATTCAAACTAGATGTTATCATATAGCCACAGCTAAACAAAGTCAGCATTTCTTGAGCCGTTTACGAGACCTAGAATTATCTCTATGGATTTATTTCTTACTTCAATTACGAACAAACACCGGCGACGATGAATGAAAAGATGATTCGTAAATAAAGTTACAAGTATGACTTTTAATTTAGAACACGGAATTGCGTATATACGAAAGTATTTTACTACCCAGCAGACAGTTTTTTTTGCTCCGTAAAGAAAAACTAAAACTTTGTCACAAAATAAACAGGAATAGAATAGAATATATATTTATTGTGAGCTGTATATTATAATTATTTGTAGTTCTAAGGATGTTATTAATGTCATAAAGGAAAACACAGCCTACCCATACATCGGGCATACAATACAACTTAGGTACTTAGCATTAAGGGGAGGGAGAGAGGGAGACTTTGTACAAAAGTCGATTGCTTGGGTACCTCTGTCCCATTCGTGTTTCAACCGTGAAGTAGTTGTGTTTGCATGGCTGTGTTTCGGTTTTAAGGATGGGATATGGCGTGAATTTACTGGGTACAGAGAAATAACACCTGAGTCCTCAGGAATGGCAACGCATGGGGGGTATCATGGGCGAAACAGTATACTCTGTTATGTCCATTGTACTGCTCATGTCTATAGGCGACGGTTACCACTTTCCATCAGGTGGGCCGTTAGCTTGTTTGCCATTCTAAGTTGTATAAAAAAAAATCATTTTACAATAAAGTCATTAGGACTAAGTCCTATCAGTTACAAAAAGAATTACGAAAATAATTTCAGATTTGGCAACGTCAATAAAGGCTTAAAAAAGGTGTCTCAAATTCACAATCCCCTTTTTCTGGAAATCGCCCAAATTTGTTTACAATAACTCTTATTGGAGAAACCATTACAATATTTACATTGTACATTACAAATCAAGCAAAAAAGGTAACCATTCCAGCGACTTCCCCACAAAATAGTATTAAGAAACTTTTCGAATTCGTAAAAGTCATTAATTTTAAGCGTTCAAACGAAAATTAGCGGTCTCCAAAAAGATAAATTTTCTCACAACGGAAAAATAACCATTTATATTACGAAACTGGATATCACTCAACGTCAGGTGGAATTGAGTACATTCAGGGTTTTCTTTTTAGGGCTTTCCAGAGTTTTGTGGGAGAAAGGGTCTCGAGCGGTGACTTCTTTGCAAGTTTCCGTTTTGGACGACCACTTACTATAGATGGAGCGAAATTTAAAAAGTTGCCAAAAGTGATTGAATGGGCAGGCATCTTGAGGCTGTAAACACGATCTGTGTTTAGCATTAGACAATGAATTGCTAAAATGAGGACGAGGAAGTAATAAAGATCACATATAAAGGAATGATTTGCGATAGCTAAGGATCGTGAGATGAAAGAAAAGTGAAGGGGCTTTTGTTACTGCATCCAACTGCGTGTAGTAGGACGCCGACAACAAATAAAGAAAAACTAAGTTAGAATCATCTGTGTAGTGATATGTTAGAACATAATGTGCCATTACTTCATTGTATTACGAGATATCTTATCAAGTGTGTTTGATCTTAGCTCATTTAATAGTAAGTTTTTATTTATAACACAATTGGCGAACGAGCATGCGGCTCACCTATTACTAAGTGACTACCGCCGCCCATGATCACCCACAAAATCAAAGGCATTGCAGGTGTGCTGCCGGTCTTTTAAAAAGGAATATGCTCTTTTCTTGAAGGTTATGATGTCGTATCGGTTCGGAAATACTGCTGTGTTGTGTAGTGATGACATGTTTTAGAATACGATCTTAATAAGGATATTATTTTTTAAATGTATGTTTATTTACAACAGCGAAGGCACGAGTCCTTTACAGTAAACTATAGCAACATTGAAAACAACATGTCCGACAACACCATTGTTCGTCGCTACCGCTATCTCCGCCTCCAAGCCCACCTACATCGTTGTCTTCACGAAATCTGCGAGCTGTATCTCACAGTGTCAGGTGAGACGTTGTGACGTAAAGCGCCGTGCTCACCACGAAGAAAACTTCCGAACAAATTTAAAACAGTTGGCGGAAACGATAAATATAGTAAGTTTATGAAATTAATGGTAACTTTTTACAATTATTTACCATACAACAGCGACATACATTCATTTAATTTGTATATTAATGAATCGACTTCATGGACACTCATTGCTATAGTTTCTTTCACATACAGCCACTCTAACCTGCCTTACTTGCTTTAGACTTATAATTTTCATAATCGAAGCATTTGGCGTTCCATTGTTTCTGCCTACCCTAATGGGAGACAGGCGTGACTGATATGTATGTATGTATTTTCATAATTCATTTTCATTCAATTCATAATCCATTATTAGTTGTTTTATAAGAGATTTGGCATGTAAGTTATTTTTTAAGAGCTCTGGATTTTTGTAGTAAATAAATAAAAAAAATTTTACCTTGCTTATATAGAATACAAAGATTAATAACCTAATAAATAGTATAATAATAATAACTGTCTTTATTTAATAATAAATTACATTTAGTTAGATCTACTAGCCATCGAAATAGGCCGAGCCTGTATCTTAGTGGATAGTTGAGTAACTTCCATTAACTTAAATCTTTATAAAACCCGTTACAATATCGAATATAAACACACTCAAATTTGCAATGTTTAAGACACTTTTGGTGCAACATTGTCAAATCTGAGTAGCATTATATTACCTCTCTTATAATTATAGTTTACTCAACCAATATAAAAAATAGTTTTTTTTTTTATTGAATGATAATGGAATGGTAACACCACCCGCGCTATCGGTATACACCGGCGGAGCACCAGTGAAGAATGATAGGTGAGAATGAAGTAGGTCAGTTAGCCCATCGTGACGAATTCAACAAGAATTGTCCTCGATGGTTTCCAGGGGGAACCACGCGGAAGTCGACCTAATAAGGCATATTGCTAGCAATGGGGCTGTCAAACTCCATTGCTAACAATCACTTTCCCTCTGATAAATAGTTTGCCAGTCATCTTAGCAATAAATGTAGGTAAATAATCACAGTTTTGTTGCGAATCAATGAGTGCTTGAACCCAACAAATTTAGGGCAGAGTCAAGTGTATTAGGGCTAATAGTGTACGTGTGCTACACCTGACCTAGCCGCACTCTAAAACCTCTCCAATCGACTATCCACCAAAATGAAGGTGCGCCATCTTCATTTTGGCCAATACGAGATTTTATACTAATTTGATTTATCTTTTCACTACCTGTTATAGTAATTAAATTTTTACTCGATTGGCGAATAATGAAACGTAATGTTTTGAGGTATTTTGGACCATAATACCTCACAGTTTAAAGACGAACGTCTTTAACCAGGGCTTTTTGCCCAATAATGACTTATGGAAACGAAACATGATCCTATACAGTTTCTCGTATGCAAAAGTTTCAAATTACTTAGTGAGCTAAGAAGAGAGACATACTCGAAGTTTCTTTCGAAAATCCGAAATGTAGATGTATATTTTTTTTATACAACTTAGAATGGCAAACAAGCTGACGGCCCACCTGATGGAAAGTGGTAATCGTCGCCTATAGACATGAGCTGGTACCATGGACCATACATCCAATAAATTTAATAAAAACTAAAAAAAAGAATCAAAGTAACGTACATAGCCCGAAGGATAAGCAAGCTAAAGTGGTAATAGGCTGGTCACACAACTCGTAGAACAGATGACCGATGGGGAAGAAAAGTTCTTAAGTGGCGACCTCGTACGGGTAAACGTAGTGTAGGACAACTCCCCACTAGATAGAGTAACAATGCATGGCAGTCTATGGGGGAGGTTTACGTTCAGCTGTTGACAGATAATGGCTAAGGTGATGACTACATGATGAGAAAAAAGTTATTCAAACTAATAATTTTTGTTTTTGTTTTTTATTGATAATTTTGCTATATAAAGATACAAATAAACATTGTTACTGGACTAAGTAATTGTTAATCATTCAGGCAGAGTTTAATTAGACATTGCTCAGATAGGCAGTACTTTAATTTTTTTTTTTTAGTAAGACTGTAGAAACTTGACAACGTCAGTTTGAGTCGTGTTTTTTTATAGCACCACTTTTTTTTAAATTTATATTATATTTTGCATCAAACTACATTTTATTATTTTCATTTTGTCCTTTGACGTCAAAAGTATCCAAATAGCCCGAGGGGATAATTGTATTGTTATGACAGTGCGGCGCGTTCGTTCCGTTGTAGAGTCGTCCCTGAAGCTATCCGTTACATTGTCGGGACTTCTTCGAAAACAGGCGAGGTCCCTTATGGTGGCGAGCAAATAGAGTGAATTGAACGTCAACGACCCCTGTCGAAAAATACATCTATGTTCAATTCGTATAAATTGTATTATGAAGGTAGACAAATTTTTGCAAAAAATTTCTATATGTCTATCAAGGTTCCGGATATGTAGTGAGGCTACCCTAGATGTATGTCGACCAAATAGCTAACGTGTAAAAAAGGGCCAAGTTAAAAGTATTCGTAACCGACGAGCTTGTACGAAGAGATCGATGAATGCGGAGAAGGCGTAAGAGGTCTGTGTGAATCGGGGCTTTTAGCATTCCATTATTTCTGTTTACACCGATCGGAGATAGGCGTGATGTAAATGTATGTATGATCTACCTGATTCATTGAAGTATTTGATAACACTAGTTGAATGCATTACTCATCATTACACCTATCTCAGTTTTACACTTTCTTCTATATTCGGTTTGAAGGGTGGGATATGGCAGTGAATTTACAGGGTATAGAGGAATAACTCCTGAGTCCTTAGGAATGGCTATGCATGGGGGGGTGTCACGGGCGAAACAGTATACTCTGTTATGTCCACGGTACTGCTCCTGTCTATAGGCGACGGTTACCACTTTCCATCAGGTGGGCCGTCAACTTGTTTGCCATTCGAAGTTGTATAAAAAAAAAATCATTAGTTAGTTGATTAGAATTATTTTGTTTAATTCCGCTACCATTAGTATGCGTGCGACTGTTAACACTCGAAGATTACTATTATTATTATCAAAAGTTCTATAACCTTCTACATTAGCCGTAAATCTCCGACCGCCATTCAGTCGACGCACGTATTGCGATACGTATTTAACCTCTAAACGAGGCACACATACTAACGGTATCGGAATTAAACAAAATAATTCTAATCATGTTTCTAGTGATACAGACTTCAACAAAACATCACCTATTTTACTCTGGCAATAATGTATCACAAAGTAAATAAAAACGGAGCCATAAATCGGAAAAAACTAAATCATATATCTAATCTGTGTGATTGTATTGCCAACGCCCGGTATTGGATTTCCTCACTCAGCAGCTTGTTTGCAGCGCTCGCATATCAGTAGCGTTTATATTTAATTCTTTTTTCTTTCATATTCAACTCAGCTGAAAGCGATTATATACAGCGGGTGGGTTTTTTGGCAAGACTGGTAATTAATCATAGGGTCCGCTTGATTGTAAGCAGCTACTACAGACTATAAATGCGTGCAACACACGCATCAGGCCTGCGTTGGGAAGCTCGAGTAATAGTAAGTAGTTAGAAATTTTAACTGTATAAATATAAAAGCAAAATTAAGGTTTTTAAAGACGAATTATATAATTAGTCATTAGTTGGGCTGCAAAATTAAGTAAATTACCTATTTATCTACCTTCACGCTAAGTATTTTGGCTATTTACTTTTGATTTTTTTTTTTTATATTACTAAAGTTTCTAATAATAATATGAGAGGCGATTAGGGGACAATGCACAGCCTACCAGTGTACAAGGGGAAAAACTTGAATTAAAATTTTATACTAAGCCGCTCGGTCATCCTCTTCAATGGAAGGCTCAGTGTAAGAATGAAACCGCTATTCAACTATTTTCTTCAAGTTTTATTGTAAGTGACAATCTCTATTGTATTTTTCGTAATATTTAATATAAATTGTTATTATAATTATGTACGGTAGGAAATTTTTAATTCAATATTATGTCAAAGTTTTGATATTTTATTTTGTCCAATTAATATACTTATATAATATTTATTTGATATTTACATGTAAGTGGGGGTTTACAAAATATATTTTAAAGGTCAATTCTGTTATGTGTTACGTCTATTTTAATACTCATCCAAATTTAACTGAAGGCAATACTCCGAGGTGAAGATTCAGTGAGTAACTAATTGCAATAACACAGTTGACTGGATTCATTATGAATTCTATAACGTACTTATATTTAAGAGTTATAATATAATATAGAAATACATAACTTATTAAAATATTTTATTGAGGAAAAATATATAAGAAAAAAAATAATAACTTACTGTAATCTGTATCTACCGGAAACACAAAAACAACATTCCCCTCGGAATCTTAAACACCACCACTCACTGTTTGATATTTATTCACATTTGCGGACTATGGTCATTTAACACGAGCGTAAACGTATACAAAGTGCGTAACTTTCAATCGCGTAAGGTCTGTGCGTAGCAGTCGTAGACACGGTAACGTCCGGATATGCGAGCAGCACGCGTAGCACTGTCCGCCGCGCAGTCTCCTCGTAGCTCCGTCACACGCGGCGCGTAGCTCGCGGCTGCGGTGCGCGCGCGTAAATTATGATGAACGCGCCAATTTAATTATGACTTAGCGCTTTTTTTTTATAGAAAGAAGTTTCAACAGATCGACCCATAATTATCACAATTAGCCTTTTGTCTAATATTCCGTTTTAAATGAATTTTGTTAAATGAAATCTCATTAATAGATACTTACAAGAATTTATTACGATTAATGTCTAAATTGTAATAATAAATTAGGGGATTTTTTTTATTCAGTGTAATTTGAATAGAGAAATAATAGTCAGAATTAGAATTTTGTCTTATGCGTATTTGGTTTTAAAGGAATTTGATAGAAATGGTTTTTACAGTTATATTTATACAATCTTTCTCAGCTAATGTAAAAAGAGAATATGAAAAGAGAATTTAAAAAAATATTATTTTATTTACACAACATATTAATTGTTGCAGAGATTTTATGGACGTGAATAGTTCAGGATTATTTCATGTGGCGGGTCTATGAAAGTTCAAAGTATGTTCTGTAACGTTTGAAAAATGAAAACTCAAAGGCAATTATGTATCATTATTGAACTATAATGTTGAGACTAATTTGTAAAAAGAAACAGCATTTTCAATGGCAACAAACTTAACATTGATTATTTATTTGTATTTATTCAATTAGCATGTATATACATTCAAAAACTAAGGATTTTTAGTACCACTTAAACCTTGTGTATGCCACTTTACATTTCGTTCTCAAATAGTTAGTACTGGCTATTCTGCTGTTTTAGCAATTAGTAATCTCAAGCAATTAGCTATTCTTAGTTAAAAATGAACTGAAAGCAACGATAGCTGGCGGGATATTTCATAGACACAAAAATTTTAATATTTCAAATTATCTGTGAAAAAAAAACAGAGTTGTGTTCTGCAAAGGTAAACAGTGTTGAAGTAAAAAGAAAGAAATAATTTATTTAGAGACCATATAGAGGAATGTAAATTAATATATTTAAACATACTAAGAAATAATAACAGAGGTAGGCATATTACTTTGACTAGGTCTAATCTATTGAATGAACTAAGTAAAATTGTGTAAGCAGAAATAATAGTGAGAGGTGAATGGGAAAATCGATCAACGACCACTAGAGGGGCGTAAGCACGTGATTGATTCGCGTACGTTCGTCTTGGAAACTGTCGTTTAGCAATACTCTAAAGAGGTTACATTACCTGTAACGTAAACTTACTAGAGGTAGACTTTGTACAAATGTTACCTGTGCGCGTAAGTTTGTTACCCCCATGTTACTGGCGTCACGCAGCTATATTTGTATGGATGATTCACTTTAAAGTCTCCAATATTATGACTAGAGGAATAAAATATTTTCAATTTTATATGTCTATAAAATATTTCGACATCTATCGGTGTTTTTATTCGAATATTTTTTTTTCGTGTCTGGTACATTTTGTACCAGACTTTGTTCAAAAATCTGTCTGCTTGTGTATCTCTGTCCCATTCGTACTTTTACCGTGAAGCAGATGTGTTTTCATGGCGTATTTCATTTTAAAGGGTGGGATATGGCAATGAAATTGCAGGGTACAGAGACATAACACTTTAGTCTTCATGGCAACGCAAGAAGGATATTATGGGCGACACAGCATTATTCTGTTATGTCCATAATATTATTCATGTCTATAGGCGATAGCTGCACAACAAATTAGTCCTCGGGAATTGCAACACACGATGTACTCCTCACGCGTTGCTATTTCTGATTGTAATACCCATGGCGCTCCACGTATATTACAGTCTATCATTTGATGCCTGTGGAACTGTTCAAGTGTATAAATGACTGTTTTCATTTTCCATCAGGCGGCCCATCAGCTTGTTTGCAATTTCAAGTTGCATAAAAAAGGTAACGAGAATTTAAAGAGATAATGAATAGCTGTATAAATTTCCCCTTCACATAATGACGGAGCGAAAACACTGGGTCATCAGGGGAATAATCGGGCTCATTTTGGCATAATTAAAAAACAAAATAAATATAAAAACAGATCCCAAAAAATGATGTTTTTAATAAAGTAATAGTACGTATTTATAAAAAAAAAATCTGAAATTTGTTTTAAGTATGTATCAGATGTTTATTATACTTAGCACAACTTTGTTTGGGTCAGAACTAGATTTTCCAGAATTATTTTTAATATTTACTTAGTAATATCTTCCCATGTGGTCCCGGTATAGAATAGGCCACATTTTTCTATTCTGTGGGCGTCGAAAGAGTCGACTAAGGAACGACGAGGGATGGGCAGCAGTGTCTCTCTTAAAACATCTCTAAAGCCTAACTGCGGTTGTCAATTCGCCTGCTAACGTGGCAGCTATTAACAAACCCTTCCTAGGGGGAGGCTTACGTTCAGCAGTCGACAGTTATTTGATGATAAATAACTAAAATTCGAAATGTTTTTGCATATTTTTATACTCGTATTTTATTTTTAACAGTGCTGCCCATCCCTCGCCCTCTCTTAGTCGTCTTTTACGACACCCACAGGATAGGAAGGAGTGGCCTATTCTAAGCTGGGACCACAAAGTCTAAATTATTTGTACGCCTAAAGAAACTCGAATTAAAATTCGCATATATAATGACCATTATCTTGATTTACGCGGCCAAAGTCGCGAGATACAGGTGGTCTATTGTCAACCGCAACATCGAGCAAATCAACACCAAATGCATTTTAGAACTCAGTGTTTTCTTTCAATCGGATCTCAATTTCCTGCGCGTCAAACATCAGTATGCTTAAGTCAATCCCAATAAAATTACTTAACGGTCCGAAGGGCGGATTAGGTACAGAGATCGGATTCGGTGAATAACAAATAAACCAAACGATAAAAAGGAAATGAGGGCTCGAGGCTTTATCTAAAGATTCCGAGAGGATCATCGATGTAAGCGTTAAAATTGGATAAATATACCATGACACTGCAGCTTCTAAAAATATTTCGATGACGTGGATAGTGTAGCGGCTTCAGGCATTGCCTCACCTTCAAACGGTCGCTAGTTAGAGCTGTGCATAATCAAACATTCTTATTCATGAAGTACGTCTGTTTGTATTGATCTGGTCGTTTTATACGTATTATAATTATTTATATCCACTTTCCCGGCGTATTTATCTTCGGTGTTGCTCGATTGGTTTCGAATTTGATAGGAGACCTTATTCATGAGCTCGAGTTGTATGTGTGAGAGTATTAATAAAATGTTGTATGTATTTGCAAACAAAAATATTCATGCCTATGTGTAATGATTAGCACATACAAAAATGTTTTCAGGCCGTGAATTTATACAATATTATTGTTATCAATATTATAAAAGTAAGTTTGTTTCTTATCTCTTGGCGCCTTGACGGCTCAAAGAGTCGTTGTAAAAGTTTTGCAAATACTTAGTGTTTTGAAGAGAAAAGGACAAAAGTTTGTACGAGTAACAAAATTTTTATGTTGAATTGAGAAAAATGTAGGGTAAAGTAATCTTCACAATACTTAATTATATACTTAATACAGAAGGTAAAGGAATTGATAATTGTGTAGTTCAGGACTGTTGATTTTACCAGTTTATTGCGAAGGCCAATAATCAGTTCAGATTATTTATTTACAAAATTTTATTCTTGTACCTTCTAACATTATTTACTCTGAAATTTTTATTTCGAAATTTAAATGAGGAAGGTTTTTACTAAACCTTAACGCAGTATCAAAGAAAAACACTGATCTGTGTTGTTTATCTGCCATGGCCAAATCTTTTATCTTATTTATTATTTTTTCTTTTATATATTATATTATTATCTTTTATATTATTAAATATTAATATTCAGATTTCGAATTTTATCGTTTTTGGAAGCTAATACGATTTTACGGACACTATCTGTATTACAAACTAATTACTGACTTATGATTCATTATTTTAAAGTTTAAAATTCAGAACATCCGAATGTAGAACACCAATTATTAATAATAATATCAAATAAAATCTATTTATCCCATTCCCTATCGTTATAGGAAATATATAATGAAACAATTCTGTAACTGAACAGTTTCGGATAAATTATTATTTGCTATATCATTTTCTATGGGAACACTGCTCGGAGCACGCATTTCGTGTCGTTATTAAAATTTATTAACGTTATTCAAAGGCCCAAAAACGTTATCCCGAGGACAATATCGGATGTCCCTTGGTTCGTTACTAATGACGAAAACCATAAAGGATTGGGAATGCTCACGATAAATAGGGGGATACACTCCGCAAAAACGTTATATAAAAACGCCTTTGTTATTGTCCAAACCGCGAGTCGGTGAAACTATTAGAGCGGAATTATCCAAATGAAATAATGTTAAGCTGAATTTACATTTAGTAACTACATCCTTTTTTAGATAGATAGATAGATACTCTTTATTGTTTCCTCCAAAAGATTACAATAGTAAACTTATTACAGATATAAACAATTACAAGAAATAATCACAATGAGAAAACAATGGGCGACGTTATCGCTAAAAGCGATCTCTTCCAGGCAACCTTTGGATGGAGAGGAGTGATTATAAACAGTTTGATTTTAATGTAACTTATAATTGCGAACACGCTGATGGTTCCCATAAGAATGAAAATATCCAAATTGCCTAAAAGGAAATAACATTATGTTGAATTTAACCCTTCTTTGCATGATTTTTTTTATTGGTGAAATAAATCAAGGTGATATAATTCATGTTCAAAATTAAAGGAAAAATGGTTAAAAAATAAATTTGACAGCTATGGATTTTTTCTGCAAAGAAGGGTTAATTAAGAAACTAGATTTGTGCAACTTAGAATGACAAACATGATGGCTCACATGATATATATATATATATATATATATATATATATATATATATATATATATATATATATATATATATATATATATCACATCACACGCTACAATGTGATATTATAGCTTTGTGATTTATACAGAAGAGTGATCTAGGTTTCCTGTTTCCATACCCCATAATAAATGCATGGAACTAAATTAACATTTATAACAATAAATTAAGTTGGCAATAAGCTGGTTACATAGTTCAAAGAACCGAAAACCGATGGGGAACAATGGTTCTTAAATGGCGACCCCGTACAGGCAAACGCAGTGTAAGACGACCCCCCCACTATGCAGGTGGCTCAGAACTGTTCCTTATGGCAGTCTATTGGGGAGGCCTATGCCCAGCAGTGGACAGATAATGGCTGGAAACAAGTCTGAATAGTCCACTAATAGAATTTTTTCACAAAAAGGAAATGTATACAATTATAAAATTGATATGAGACTTCATGAGATTAACATGAGAGTAAGTATTCTATGAAATACTAAAAGAATTATCAAATTTGGTTCAATAGGCAATGGAATTGGGTCGACCGAAATCATATTAAATGTATAGACGTCGAATGAACGTTACCGCATCAAATGGCATGACGTCTTTTTGACGTATTTTCAATTTTAGTCCGAAGAATTGACATATATATCATATAACATACAGACAAAAATGTACCGGAAAAAATTTGAATATTCGAGATAAATAAAAATGTTGACATTAGCAGTCATTATTAATCTTCTTCGCCATTCTATGGACAGGAAATTCATTCTTACACGCTTGAACCATTGTATAAGCAATAGTACTAAACTTTCGCGTTGTATGCACGTATTTTAAATACACTATCAGGACTTAATGCAATGAAAAATAATGAAAAATAAATATAAGAAATAACGCTTCTTCCACGCACAACCACTCTTTGGAATCAACTTCCAACAACAGTATTCTCGAATCGATATGACATCATAACCTTCAAGAAAAGAACATATTCCTTTTTAAAACGCCGGCAGCACACCTGCAATGCCTCTGGTGTTGTGGGTGATCATGGGCCGTGGTGGTCACTTACCATCAGGTGAGCCGCATGCTCGTTTATCTTCTGTGTTATAAAAAAAGTATTAATCTTACACTATTTTTTTTTATACCACTGAGGTGGCAAACAAGCATACGGCCCACCTGATGGTAAGCGGTTACCGTAGCCTATGATTGCCTGCAATACTAGAGGTATTACACGCGCGTTGTCGACTCTGAAGAAACCTCTTTACCCCCTTTTGAAGAACCCCATGCTGTAGTCTTTTGGGGAAATCTCGGCAGGGAGCTCATTCCATAACCTGAGTGTTCGTGGGAGAAAACATCAACTAATAATATTACAATCTAATTTTTTTTTTAATTGTACCTCAAAAGACTGCTCTATCAACTATTGTTAATATAAAATTATTATATTTCACAGTTTCATGATATAAATGAATATATAAGTAAAGTAGTAAAATCAACGGAAGTTACAGCAGCTGGCAATAATACAAACCTCGAACTAGATACCTTGAACTGTAACTACACAATGAAACATCTTCCGCTCATCCTTTCTTGTCCCTCCATTAATAAAGGTCGGCGGTCAGTTACGAGAACTTTGCTTTATCCAATGGAAGTTTGTATAATAATAATTGTTCCAGAGATTTGATACCGGCTCGTTCTCTGACGTCGCTGAATCAGGCCATCTTTTATCTCTGCGTGTTTTTTATTTATTTAAACTTTATTGACCAATAAAACGTGGTACTAAAGGCTGGATTAATGCTGTCGTTGGCGTTTCCTACCATCCAAACATTGGGTAATGTTTGTGAAGAATCGAAGATGATTTAAAATGGACAATTTTTGGCAATAAAAAGGAATGAATATATGGGAACGTGTTAAAAATTAATAGGATTAAAAATTTATCAAATTGAATAATCTAAAATTCCGTTTACAATCTGGGATGTTTATATTAATTGCCTATAATACACACACACACACACACACACACACACACACACGCTCACGCATATACGCACGCACACACGCACGCTTGCATGCACGCACCCACGCACGCTTGCATCCACACGTGCACGCACGCACGCCCGCACGCATGCATCTACTCACGGTCAAGCGAGAAAGAATTTGTTTTTTTTAATAGATTAAAAATAGCGATTTTAAAAAGGAGTATGTAATCACGATGTCTATAACCTAAACGAGATCTTTACCAATTTTGAACGAAATACAATTTTGAAATAAAACTTAAGATTTGAAAAAATAAAATTTGAAACGAGTAGGGTTTTCTTTCTTCTCCGTTTTATATTAACTTTGTTAAGATTGAGGTCGCTTGCGCTTTTGCGGAGTAAAATAAGCAGGCAAAATAACTAGATTTTACCTGCGACTTTGTCCGTGTGTCGGGGATAAGTTGATTGCCTGGGATAAGTAGTAGCCTATGTCTTTTTCTGTCCTATATAGTACAAGTATGCCTAATTTCGTGACGATTAGTTGAGCCGTGGCGCTAAGAAGTACTAAACAGATAAATAAAATATTACATCGATAAGAATTTTGAATGAATGAATGAATGAATTTAAACTCTTTATTGTTCCCTTCAAAAAATTATCAACAATATAAACATGAATATGTACATGATAACAAAATAAGTAATTAATACCATAAATTCAATTAAATAAAAGCCAGATATATAGGACATGATGACTAGCCTTACCACCAGCTGTCTCTTCCAGACGACCTATATGTTTTTTTTTTCATTTTATTGTTATTTTATTTACTGTAATTATTATTTTTATTGTTATTGGCAATAAAGGATGTATCTATGAGTATTTATCTAACCTCAGGATGGGGAGGGATAATTAAAATTTTGTCTGGTCAAGGCATAATAGAAAAATAATAATGTTAAAAAAAAAAGAGAGAAAAAAGGGCTAAAGGTAATTTTAAACGAAAACAATAATATGAAAGTAATTGTTAGTAATATTCATATGTAGAACATAATTGTACCATATAAAACCATCTCAGCTGTTAACAAGTCGAGTGAATTTAGAAAATAAACCTTTAATAACTGCTATGGAATCTGGAACCTCAATTAACCGAAGCAACGCAATTAACCAAGTACAAGTTGTTTCAATTATATTATATTTAATTACGTACCCAGATAGCGCAATATTTAAAGACATACATTTAGATGTTGCCATTGCACCTACGGAACGAAAATCGAATTGAGTTTACATCTTACTTATGTAATAAAATTGTAACTAAACGTCATCTGTACATGGGAGATAGATACTCTTTATTCTTTCCTCCATAAGATTACAACAGTAAAGTTATTACAGATACAAACAATTACAAGAAAATATTACACTGAGAAAACAATGGGCAGCCTTATCGCTAAGAGTGATCTCTTCCAGGGAACCTTAATATTTAAGGAAAATTAATATGAAATGTATAAGACCTGAGAAGAAGAAGGTATAACAATGTTTTTTTAGAAATTTTGTGTCTGTCTGTATTTATATTACAACATTGCACATAAATTATAGCATAAATTAAATGCAGTTTCCAGTCATATATTTAAAGGTCTAACTTAAAATCTGGGATCAATATACTCTATCAGGTCGACCTCCACGCGGTTCCCCCTGGAAACCATCGTAACTAATTTATCGTTGAATTCGTCACGATAGGCTAACTGACCTGTCTTCATCCTCATCTCTTATCCCTCACTGGTGCCCCGCCGGTATATACCGATAGCGCAGGCGGGGTACCATTCCATTATCATCCATTAAAAAATAAAAACTTAAAATCCGTTGTTTGTTGATACGCCATCTCGAGATGATCTATGAGTATTGGTTGGTTTCCTTTCTGGTGGTTTACTTCTTGGTAATCCACGTGTACCAAGTAGCGGGCTCAAGCTAATAACTGATAAAGTTAGTACTTTGTTGTCGGGTTTGGAGTAAAAGAATGTTTGTTATGATAGTTTCCTGCCTGGCAGATCTTGCTTGTATGGTTGTTTCGGTTTGAAAGGATTGGAATTACAGAGTATGAAAAACTAAAACGTTAGTTTTTAAAATGTCTTACAGTTATGTAAGGATAGTTGCTTGGTTAAACAGATACGAGAAGGAAAGAAGATGGAGAGGTAACTATCAAAAAAACTTTTTCACTATACTAAATTTATAATAAATTATTTACCAGAAGGAGAATTGGTACAACTAATTCTCTGCTTAGATACACTATCTCTCTATCTTTTTCCCATTCGTGTTTCTGCCGTGAAGCAGCTGTATTTGCATGGCTGTGTTTCGGTTTGAAGAGTAAGACATTGCAATGAATTCACTTTGTCCTAAATAATACGAACGCATGAAGGATATTATAGACGATACAGTATACACGGTTATGTCCATGGCACTGTTCACATCTATAGGCAACAGTTACCACTTTCCATCAAGTAGGCCGTCAACTTATTTGTATAAAAAAATTATTAAATTTTTTTTTTCTAATTCCGGCCTGCATATCAGTTACATGAATTTAAATGCTACGAATAGTTCTGGGTTTCGAATGATTATACTATTAACTTTTCCATTACATCATGATAAATTATATATCTGTGTTAATAGCTTATAGTATATATATTAGTGAAAATGTTATAGTTTGATACCTCGAGAATTAATCTGAGTTTAGAAAATTAATCCCTCATCAAGACACACGGGCACGTGTGAACCAAGATACAGGGAACTCCCACAATATCTGTCATGGAGTGTTTGAATAATGTCTAGTGATTATTAATTATAAATTATTTTTCTTTTGCATACAGGACGCTACGCACAAAAATATTGTATCTTTTTTATGATGTTTAGAACTAGATTTTGCTGGTGGCTTCGCTCCCTCCCATTTAGTCTTTCAACACTCCTTTTACTCCTTTAGGAGATGAGTTTTTAAAATTTCTTTCTCATTGTTCACCTACGCTACATAAAAATATTACCTGCAAAATTCCAAAATTTCAGAATCAGTGGTTTCGCCCGTCCATTAATATATGGGTCAGACAGTCCATCAGCAACTTATTTTAAATAAAATAATTATAAAAAGTTTAAAATAGCTTTAAAAAAAATTTAATTATACAAAATTGTTATACACTGCAGGAATTTTTTAATGAAAACATTTAATTGTATTTGTACCTATTTGTTTTGTGTTGATTGACTATGCATGCATAAAAATGAAGCTGTGTATTTTACATGACAAACATTTATTAATATGTTTGCTGTGCCCTTCTAGGGTTCAACTTGATGCTTCAAGCGCTAATGTTTAAGATCTATGTATATTGTTACAACATGAAAATGCAATAAATAATTGAAATGAATTTAATATACTTGTATATGTAGATGTGTATCAAATAAAGTCGTCCCGGCATAGAATGGCCGTCCATTCCCTTCCCGTGGGAATCCTCATGTCTATAAGTTATAGATAGAACTTTTCATTAGGCGATTTGTTAGCTTTACTGCAAATTTATACTAAAACAGTTATTCCAGTATATAATACCAGAGGGAAACTTTGTAAAAAAGTCATTTGCTTGGGTACCTCTGTTCAATTCGTGTTTCAACCGTGAAGTAGTTGTGTTTGCATGGCTGTATTTCGGTTTGAAAGGTGGGATATGGCAGCAAATTTATAGGGTACAAAGAAATAATACCTGAGTCCTCAATAATGGTGACGCATGGGGGTTATCATGGGCAAAACAGTATACTCTATTATGTCCATGGTACTGCTCGTGTCTATAGGCGACAGTTACTATTTCGCATAACGTGGGCCGTCAGCTTGTTTGCCATTCTAAGTCGCATAAAAAATCCTTTATAAAAACATATAAAAACCCATAACCTTCACGTGGAGTTGAATAAATCGCTACGTTGATTAGACAAGTATGTTTAACAATGATGTATTAACGTCAGGTAACGAAGTATAAAGTTGGTGATTGTTCTCTAATGTACTCACTCCCTCCAGCCGCACACCGCGTGGATGGCTTCTTCGTGGAAGTATACTAAATTAGTTAATCCATATTCACAACTTTTGATGCCTGTTATCGATACCGTGACGTTTATTAAACGTGAACTTCGTGGAAAGCCATTGAAACCGATTCGTTGTTAGGTAACTTTGTTAAAGCGGTGTAAGTATTTAGTTATGGTGTAACGATGAAAGGTTTTGACAATACTTGACATTGGTGGGTGTTTTCATTACCATATTGCATTATAATCACGCCACAAGTATTGTCTTATAAGAGTTGGGTAGTTTAATTAAGGTAATTGGATACTTCGCTAGCCAGGTGTTGTAGTATAAAGTTTTATGCAGATTTTTCATTCACTTACATTTATATAGCAGATTATATATTTATATACCAGAGAGAGACTTTGTACAAAAGTCGATTGCTTGAGTACCTCTATCCCATTCGTGTTTCAACCGTGAAGCAGTTGTGTTTGCATGGCTGTGTTTCGGTTTGAAGGGTGGGATATGGCGTGTATTTACAGGGTACAGAAGAATAACATCTGAGTTCTCAGGAATGGCAACGCATGGGGGGTATTATGGGCGAAACAGTATACTCTGTTATGTCCATGGTACTGCTCATGTCTATAGGCGACGGTTACCACTTTCCATCAGGTGGGCCGTCAGCTTGTTTGCCATTCTAAGTTGTATAAAAAAAAATGTGCTCAATACCATGATGATACTATGTTGATGATGTTTTATGCAATTGGAATAAAATGACTAGCTGGCTAACTATTCACCTAGTAGAATATAAACTGTCGATTATGAATATGAACAATACTATGGACACGACAGTGTAAAAATTGTCAATCATTCTAAAATATAGAAAGAAGAAAGAAAGAATGCTTTATTGACAACCAAATGTATTTACAAAAAAGAAAACAATCATATTAATTTATACCAATTATTTGCTAATGTGGCAAGTACTCTGTGTTATGCTGTGGCAGTTTATTTACCATCACAGCGCTGTTATTCTGTGCAAGCCACACAGTGACTTCACGGATGACTACAGTGTACTTTACAGTGTTAAAATAATAAAAAAAGAGGGGAAAAATATTACTGTATAAAAGTGACATGGTTTGCAAACCAATTAAAAAAAAATATATCCATTATTCTGTCAAATATATAAGTGAAATTCCTAAGATCATACAGGCCACCTACGTCTTATTGATCATCCAACAATCTAGTCTCGCTGCCTGTTTGGGGGCAGAAAAGTAAGTAATTACCATTTTTCTGTTATTTTTTTAGCAAATAATTTTGATAGCGTTTATATTTTTTTTATATTTTGTTATTTTATTTATTATATTGTTTATATATTTTAAAAACTTTTGTTTTGTTTTTAAAGTACTTATCAGTGGCGGAAAATTGTTTCAGCAGGATGTAGTGGATTAACAGAAAGAGCAGTGGAGCCTAAAAGATGCAGTTCTATGTTTTTGAACAGGTGAATATGATATAACGAACTGTGTGTATCTTGCGGCTTTGATCATGATAGTATTGTGATGTTGAATAACCTATTAACCTTCCTTAAAAAATGATCTATCAAATGTAAAAAGAATAATTCAAATTCGAGCGGAACTTCCAGAGATTGACGTGTTCAAACAAACAAACTCGTTCGCTTTATTGTATTAATACGAGTAGATTGCTTGTTTTTGTAAAATTGATTGATAGATAGATCGATACTATTTATTGTTTCAATCAAAAGATTACAATAGTAAACTTTTTTTTTTATACCACTGAGGTGGCAAACAAGTATACGGCCCACCTGATGGTAAGCGGTTACCGTAGCCTATGAACGCCTGCAATACCAGAGGTATTACGCGCGCGTTGCCGACCCTGAAGAAACCTCTATACTCCCCTTTTGAAGAACCCCATGCTGTAGTCTCTTGGGAAAACCTCGGCAGGGAGCTCAACTTATTATAAATATAAACAATTACAAGAAATAATCACAGTGAGAAAACAATGGGTGACCTTTTCGCTGAAAGCTATCTCTAAACAATCTAAACAATTTGGTGTGAGGCACGATGAAAATTCTGTTAATTCTAAATATGGAGATGTGATACATGTAATAATATAAATATACATCCGTACTCATTATTAAAATGGTAAATAATTCAAAAGTTATACAAAATATAGTTAATAAATACAGGCTTCTCAGTTTCAGGTATATCTAACATGATCTCTCTTCGGGTTATTGCTAACTTGATCGATGTAGGTCCAATGTGAACGCCCTCGGCACACTTGCTAAGTCACTTTTCCTCTGCAAAACTAATACCACGTCATCTATCATTCATTGTCTCGATATGCCTGAACAACGTTATTTTGCTGTCCGTAATTGCGAATGTTTTTTTATTGGATATTCTCTATCTTATCATATTTTTGTCATGATAATGTATCATTTGTAATACGAATATTTTATTTCTTTAATATTTGCTCTGTTTCTACTTTTTTTTTTATAATAGTACCGTTATACATCAGTATCGATTAGCAAGATGTTACGAGGCATAAAAAAAAACAGAAATGTTGTTCTTTGTGGAAACGCTGAATATGAGGCGACGACAATCACTGTCAAACGTGTTCATATTACTCTGGTAACGTGACTTCCTGGTAACGTGTTAGGTTAAGATTTGAAATAATATTTATACTTATATTGAGCGCTCTTATAATTTTATTTACCGCGTGATATGATATCGAAAAATTTTATCGCCACGGTACAATAGGAGAGCAAAATGAATGCAATAGTATTGAGACGTTTCTAACTGTTTGTGACGGTATCTTAGATATGCACAGCGGGAAGATATATCCAGACATACTCAGAAATTTAAAAGCATCTTTATGTAATTGCCTACATTTTACTGAATGCCGTGGAAAATAGAAATCGTGAAATGTCATGGAAAAATATAAAAGCGTTTATTCTCAATATATACGTGGGTGTACGATAATATAATCCAATAGATATCAAGTACATGTTATTCAAAACAAATATGGATAACGAGTAAGTTACCTCACAAGGATGTAAGGTAATTACGAACACATGATACCTTTGTATTTACAAGCTTTTTTATTTATTTACTAGCTGACTCCGCGAACTTAGTACCGCCTAACAGTCGATTTTTTTATTTTTTTTTTAATCTGCTATTCGGTCAGCTAGTAAGATACAAAAAAAAAAGATAAAAAAAGTTAATAAGTCAAAAATTACATTATGTTAAAAAATAAAAATTATAAAACACGCCGTGCCACGTGACGCAAATGTTTTGCCTTCCCGGAACCTCTCTACTAATACTTGAACTTTATCGTATGGTACTCAAGTTCAAATTGATTTTTAGATATTACTACGAATCGTTTGTATGGTAGTGTAGAAAGTGTTGTTATTAAAAAAAGAATTAGCGAAATCAGTTCAGCTGTTCTCGAGATTTGCGCTTAGCAACACATTCAACGATCCATTTTTATATTATAGAATTATTTATTACATCACTGTCCTATGGATTTATACTACACAGATTTGACACATAATTATGGAGGCATTGTTATAAGAGCGAGAGAGATACTACTTTGAAAAAGTCGTTTGTATGGTAGTGTAGAAAGTGTTGTTATTAAAAAAAAAAAAAGAATTAGCGAAATCAGTTCAGCTGTTCTCGAGATTTGCGCTTAGCAACACATTCAACGATCCATTTTTATATTATAGAATTATTTATTACATCACTGTCCTATGGATTTATACTACACAGTCAAATTTAGAACAAAATGACACATAATTATGGACCTTTTTGGCATTGTTATAAGAGCGAGAGAGATTTACCAGAGGGAGACTTTGTACAAAAGTCGATTGCTTGGGCACCTCTTTCCCATTCGTGTTTCAACCGTGAAGCATTTATGTTGGCATGACTGTATTTCGGTTTGAAGGGTGGGATATGGCGTGAATTTACTGGGTACAGAGGAATAACACCTGAGTCCTCAGGAATGGCAACGCATGGGGGGTATCATGGACGAAACAGTATACTCTGTTATGTCCATGGTACTACTCATGTCTATAGGCGACGGTTACCACTTTCCATCAGGTGGGCCGTCAGCTTGTTTTTGCCATTCTAAGTTGTATAAAAAAAAAAGATAGACATTCTAGGCTAAAGGACTAGAGGTTCTTTATCACTAAGAAAATCTTTTACAACATAATAGGCCTTATTTTGTAGAAGCTTTTTTAATAATCTAACATATTTACTAAATATATTTTAATTTTTTATATATGACGGTAGTTTATTACAAATTAATACTGATATTGATTAAGGGCCGAAACTATATAGTAATAAATTTGATTTTAAATTTATTAAGTTGTTATTATAACACGATTCGTAGCGACGAGGCATGTGACCTTGTAAAATGAACGAATTATTAACAGCTTTTTCATACATATAAATAATTTGTAATATAAAACAAAGTAACTAGTAAATTTTTATTAACCCTTTAACCGATCGACTCAAATTTTCCTCTTTATATTATTAATATTTCTACCACGAAATGTATCTACAAATATTTCAAATTGTCGTAAATTTTTGATTAATATTCTGTGTTCATTTTAATTGTTGTATTCATATTGTAGGCAATTGAACAAAAGGAAAAAAACAAACATAAGAACTCAGGTCCACTGGCGGATAAACCCAACAGGGGCGGTTAAAATGTTAATATTTGTAAATAATTCATAACTTTATCAATATTAAAATTTTATTTAATGTTATCTTTTATCAAACATCGGAATCAGATTTATTGCAGTTGTACTTTGACTCATGAAATTTTAATATATTGTAGACTTTGTCCGTTGTGTTGGAGGTTTAATACTGGCTGTTGACACGGAGGTTTTTTTTTAGAACAATGTATTTCTTTTTATGTTTGTTCTGTGTCAGATTTTTATAAGACATGTCTCGTATTTTTTTCACTAAACTTATTATTTTATATCTCAAATACATATATGTTTTATTACCGCATCCCGCTATTTACAACACGTTAACCTTCTGATAACGATAAATAAATAATAGGCTCGTTATCAGATGGTACGGAAAGTATCACTTCGTCGTTACTGCTTCTATAGGGTCAATAAATAAGTTTGATGATGATTAATCTTTTAGTTAACTAATGGCTAATCTTGAATAAATTACTTGTTAGATTGAAAAATGTAATGGCTGAAATTGTTTTCAATTTCCTATCTATAGCGTCGATAGTAAATTATTTCAAGGAAAATCTACTTAATCAATTCAGAGTCTAATTGCAAACATCCTTAGAAACTTGAATAGAATTCATAGAATTAAAACTCTAGAGAACTTGATAACTAATTAAAACTTTTGTTATATTTAAAAATAAACAGTTTTATATTTTACTTTAAAACAATTTAACTTCTTAAAACTTGGACCTTGCTAGAATAAATAATAATAATGATCAATGTCAATAATTTAACACAAAAGAGGACTAAAATTTTAAGCTTAAAAATGCTTTCAATTCTTTTTAAAAGCATAAAAATCATACACCAATTGCAGATTTTGTATTTCGCTTTTGAATTTCTTAATAATTTTCAAAATAAATTCTAGTAATTTTGTTGTGAAATTCCATGTTTAGATTCAGTTCGTAATAAAAGCCCTTTTCTATTGAGAATTAATATAAAATTATTTCATTTTTTTTAATGTTCTTGCTTATTTACTATTTTATTTTATTTTATTTTAATTTTTTTTTATGTAGCGAAACTGTTTTCGCTATATATTTTATTATATGATGATAAAATGAAATATTTGTTATATTATGTTTACATGATTGTTTGTTTGAATACTGGTACCTAATAATTTGCATACAGCGTTTCCAGTACTACGATATAGAACCTCTTACCATTAGAATACTTAGATTATTATCATTTAGTGCTTCTTAATTCATTGCCAGATAAGTGTTTAATCACACAAAGTAACTTTACAAATTGCCATCCCCATTGAAATTTCAACAAATCATACAAATGAAATATAAACTCTTTCACAAAACAACAGTATCCTAAAACAATAAATCGCGCTGATCCTGTACTCTCTAAAATAAAAATACACTCACACAATGAGCAGGTATTAGAGGACAATTCACACGGTCCTATATTGCAATGTGGGATTGAAGGATCTCATGGATCGAGTGCGATTTCACCGGAGCCCTTGAGCCTGGCCAGTTATAAGTTATTGCAGTGCTTTCAAAGGCTTTATCCGTGGATAATGTTGAGAGCAAACCACTGCGATTGGATAACTTTTATGAAAAATACATAAATGTATTGTTTTTTTTTTTCTTTGCATTCTTTTTGTTTTGCTTTGTAACACGAATAATGTTAATTTTTGTTTCTGATCTTAGAGCATGTCTTTGTTATGATTGTAACAAAAAAAAAAACAGGTTTTACTATCTTTTTTATATACTTTTTTATATATGTTTTATACATATTTATACTCTGTTAAAATATATGTATACTCTGTTATTCTCATGATACTGCTCGTGTCTATAGACTACGGTCACCAGTTTCCCTCAAGTGGGCCGTCAGCTTGTTTGCCATTCTAAATTGCGCATCTTGCATCAATTTATTTTATTTTAAGTAATCTTTTTGCAGTTACTATCTGATCGAACTGAATCGAATTGAAATCAAAGTACAAAATCTTAAAACTACTACCAGTCAATATTAATCATTACAAACCAGTCTCATATTAGCCAAGTCTAAAATGTAGAACTATTGCTGTTGTTACATTTATTTTTAGTATTTAGTACTTCTAATTTATGATAAGTATTGTATTTTACTTTAGATAAATTAATAAATGTTAAGTAAATTAACCGCTCTTGACTGAAAGTAACATGTTAATGTTAATACGTGAAGTCACTCAAAGTAATTATAAAGCTCCTTACAGAACAATGTAGGTACATCAGTGAGCTGCTCTTGCACGCATACAGGCGCCATTGTGAGATCGTACTCTCATGAACATCTACATAATCTTGTAGAAAAGCGAGAAAACGGGCACATTCGTATAATTATAATGCGTATTAGGTAAATTCTAAAATTGTACGCGTCTACGAGCGATCAATAGTGAGTATTATCTAGTATTTTAAATGGCTGAATCCTTGCATATATTTCGCTGTTTGGTTTCTTGCTCAATTCCTCGTAAATGACGATTATGGTCATGAGCAATCTCTTCCCTTTCAGCATGGCCCACCACGATCACCAGCTGATCCCTTAAGAAGAAGAATAATTTATTTGCTCGAAATGTGGTACAAAGGTCTTAAATGGTAACTGAGCTACACATTTCGCCTTATCTAAAGGCATGCAAATTTTATCTTAGCACATGTTAAGTAAAAATTTATCAATTACGTATGTCCAAATAATTATTCTAAATACATATTAATGTAATGTAACAACATTGAATTAGTTAATTATGTCAACATTTAAAAATAGTCGATATTATAAAATTCAAAAAAATTCAAAATTCAAAAATCATTTATTCATGTAGGACATTTTGTATAGTTATAAAGCATTAAAATTGTACATGTCATATTATTAATATTATTACCAAAAGTGCATTCTTAGTCTAATCTACCGTTCAGACTTACAAATTATTTATCTTATTAGCATCAGATCATCTGGCAGGGACATTATCAGAGAGCAAAGACAACATGAATTCACGGTCATACGAGAAACGTAATAATAAACACTAGCGTGTAGGTTACGTAGACTGGAAAGGTCGATCCATGGGTACTCCACGCCGTAGTGTTAAGCGAGTTGTGGGGCTTTGCTGAAGCGATCTAGTAGTAAATCGCTTCAGCAAAGTGTTTGCAAAGTTCAAAAAACTTGCCACATGAGTTCTCAGCTGTTAAAGCGTTAATGTCTGTTTCTCTCAAACTAATCTAATACATATAAGTAGCTTTTTATATAGTGCCTTAGTGAACGTATCTTAATATAACCTTCGTGGTCAACAAAGATCATCCACAGTTCTCTATTCATATAACACGAGTATAAACATCTAAAAATTCTAATCTCTTTGTGCTATCAACTACCTTTGTACTACAACTGTTGTGAATGTGCAAATATTAATATACAAAGGAATTTAAGATTCAAAAGTTTTTATGTTCTGAATTAAATTTAAAAATATGTAAGTATTTGTCGATCCGATAAAGAGGCTTTCGATTTGGCTCCATACCCGTATTCGGTGGTTTTTCTCTGTTCGATGCATTCCTGATTTTCTTACGAAAGGTGTACCTGCTTTTGCCGGCGAAACTGAATATGTTTAGATTCATTTTAGTTTTTTAGATAAATATAATTGAAACCTACATTAGTTTATACCAAGAAAACTTTTTGCAGGTTACATTTTAAATGCTTGTCACATCCGACGCGAAAGCACGGAACATGTAAAAAGAGAATTTTTAAAAATGTTTTAAAAATTTATACATACGGGCACAGCACGCATTTGCTCGCAGTTTCTAAAAAAAGATGACAACTAGTAAAGGTAAATCAACTTGTACTTTTTACAGCATGGGTTGATGATTATATATTCTCCATTTTACTGCTTCTACGGGAAGTCCTTTCGTAATAAAACAGAAATAAACTCTTTTTAATTTGCCTTTTTTTACTGCATTTGTTTCGACAATTGCCCGTAAAATAGCTTTTGTTTCTATAGAGTTGTGTAAAGATTTTAAAAGGATTGGATTGGATACTTTGTTCCTTATCAATAATTTAGCGTCTAAAGTTCGATTTTTTTTTATATTGTAAGAGCTATTTAAGATCAGTACAAAGCGAACTTTAACCAATAATATAAGTGTTGAACGGCTTCGAACAGTTTTATAAGTAAAATCAATAAAATATCAAATTACCAAACTGGAGTGAAAACATTTCCGTGTTCAAATAATTGTTCAGTATGCCCTGTGTTGCCGGGTCTTTAAGTCACAGTATAAATAATAAAACCAATTTCTGCAGTATACCACTCACTGCTTCAATCCCGACATGATGTAATATAGTAAAAAGAAGAGGTTTTTAAGACGTGTATTTGCTCAGAGTATTGCGACACAAGTGAAGTGTAAAACAAAAAATAAATTCTTAATGTGACTCTAATAAATGTAGTTACTTAGGTCTTAGGAGAGATTTTGGCTCAATCTGCGTGTTCTACCGCTTTTACAATAAACTGTGTTTCGAAAAATTGTTCAATATGATGCCCACGGCCATTTTCTATCATCGTACAACTCACCATCGACAGAAAATTTACGCTCATACCTTAGAGCCTAGATTGTCGTGTACAGCGCAATTTCACAGACGTTTCCTTCCACGAACGCTCAGGTTATGAAATGAGTTCTCTGTCGAGATTGTTCCAAGAGACTACAGCATGAGGTTCTTTAGAACAAAGGTAGAGGTTTTTTCAGAGTCGGCAATGGGCGCGTAATGGACCTGGTATAGCTGGTGTTCATAAGCTACGGTAACTGCTTACCATCAGGTGGGCTGTAAGCTTCTTTGCCACCTCAGTGGTATGAAAAAATAAAACATAAAACACTGCCGGACGTTTTCATTAAAGGTCTAATAACTATTCCACTCTTACTCCCTCGTCTCTTGTCTATTGTCAGTCATAACTAATACTTTCTTTTGTAAAATCTACATATTTAAAATACATAGAAAGTGCCAAGATCAATAAAACAGGAGTACTTATATTGTACGAAGCTGTCTTTTCTCACAGTAGATTATTGTATTTTTTTAGACATTTTGTATATACAAAGGTATTATAAGTTTGATGTATAATGGAAGAAAGATATGGAGAAATTCACGGAAACAACTTTATCGTATATATTTATGGTTCAGATACGTAAATATTAAACTTTGCCGCTTAAGGACAAACCAGGAATGGCGTTGTTGTAATAAATTATTAAATAGTTAAGTAAAATAAATAATATACACAAATTTCGCTCGACGTCTGTATGTCTCTACAAATGCATGTAACCTTAACACTGTCAAAGTAAAAGGAGTCAATAAATCATTCCGTTTGACGAATGTTACAAAAAGTTGCACGCGCGAGACAAAGAGGAGCTATTTCCTATCATTTATCAAGAAGTTCGAGTAGCTATGTGTCGAGTAAAGGCATGATTTGATAATAATTGTACCTTTTCAGGGTTCCGTAACAATATAATCTTAAATTAAAATAAAAAAAAAAAACAGATTTTACAAATTCCAAAAGTTGGGAGACTTAAACTCAATTACATTTGTATATTCAATATTTATCTCTTTTTATACTTTAGTGCTTGGATTCTGAGAATATCAAACAACGCGTTTAACGTAATAATAAACATTAATATCAAGTTTCAAAGAAATCTGACCAGAAAAATATTATAGCCCATAAAAACTTTGTCACCCCTCCTTATAGGAACTTGATAACGACAGACGATTCATAAAAAATGGACATGGTATAATAAAATAATATTAATTGTAGCTTTTACGAATAGAACGTTATGTTATTTTAACGTCTTTTAGAACAACATGAGAAATATTTCAGTCTTTTGCTCTTTTTTCAGTTTGTAAAACTGATGGGAACGTGGTATATTTATATTTATAATAAGTTTACTATTATCTTTTGGAGGAAACAATAAAGAGTATCTATCTATCTATCTATATTAATAGTAATATGCTAAAGAACTTTATATAGTTTTTTTTCTATATCTTACCCTTCTAACAACACATGGCAAAACGTGAGACAGAAGTAACAATGCCAACTACTTTGTACCAAGTTTGCTTCTAGTCCTACATATATTAATATAAAAAAGTTTATTATATTTTATTACAATTAAAATTAAGATAAGACGGTGAAACTTCGGAAAATAATATTGAATGAAAAAAATAAATACTGCAGCACTTTACAACGCTGTGCCGGAGAGGTGCTGTAAAAACAAGAGGAATCTATTGGAAAATGCTTAATACCACACCTAAGGGAAATTTGTTTTGCTTCGTGTCGGGAGACAAGTGGCGTAACACTTATAGTGCTAAAAGGTTTTTAAAGATCTTTCAGATTTTGTATTTACTTCATCCTAAACTTTAGTCTGTTACACATTTTTTAAAGTGACATTAAAGATTAATATTCAATATTTTTTATACAACTTAGAATGGCAAACAAGCTGACGGCCCACCTGATGGAAAGTGGTAACCGTCGCCTATAGACGTGAGCAGTACTATGGACATAACAGAGTATACTGTTTCGCCCATGATACCCCCCATGCGTTGCCATTCCTGAGGACTCAGGTGTTATGGCAGTCTATGGCGGAGGCCTATGTCCAGCAGTGGACGGATAACGACTGAAATGATGAGGATGGTTTAATATTTTAATGAAATAGAAAATAAATTAAACCAGACAGAAATAAAATTTTAACAACATTAATACGTTTTATTTTGTAAAGTTTAGGATTTTTGATGTAAATAATTAATGGGACACTGTGTTATTAGAAACTAGTTAAGACATATTTTGGGGCACAACCCGGAACACCCGAACTGAATTTACGTAGGCGATTAGTGAAAGGTATTTATATCAATGTACAATTAATTTGAAATTTAAATTTATATTAATTTTTTGCATTCGACAGATTCGAACTTGAGATTTTTGAACTGTATAAATCGGTCGACAGAAATGTTAAGTATAAGTATCAAACCACGATGCTCTCGCATTTATATAAATTATTTATACATATATACTTACAATTGTTCTCAATTAAGTATAATCGTTATAGTTACATTTTACATTACAACGCCATTAAAATGTACTCAATTATTAATGTAGACAATGTCTTGAGAACTCTGCCACGCGGACCCAATTTTCTGCACCTATTTCTGTCTTACTGTAAATGAAGGTTATCTTTTTTCATTTCTTTCTTTTTGCTAAATGGATATTATTTTAATTTTTAATAATATATATATTATAATAAATCATTTATTTTTTAAGAATATGTATCATTGTATTTCGATACAAAGTTTTTGATTTATTAGATTCGAAATTAATGCATCAGTTTGGTTTAACAGTTTAATCAATTCGATTCATTTTGATTTTGGTATATTTTGTAATTACGAAACCACATTTATTTTATTAACGAAAAAGAAAGTTATTGTATTATATTACAAAAGCTATGTTACAGAGAGAACGTAAAACAATTAATCAGTTACTAGCTACAGCGCCATCTACAAACAAAAGCATGTAATATTACGCCGCGCGTTTATTGTCCTATCTACTAGCGCTATAAAATATGATTTACATGTTGTCGGGCCAAATTGATAAGATGGAGATAGGTAGGTACTTTAATATAAACGTGGATACGAGACAAATAGATGTCTTCTTTCGAAATTTACGAATATAAGTAGGTAAGAACACGGTAAGTACAAGAATCTTTAGAATCAGACACAATACAATCGCTGAATAGACGAGACTGTACTTGTAATATTTCTTTGTAATATTTTTTGTTTATTCCGACATCATAGAAAAACAACTGCAATGATTTTTATGAATCTTTATAGATATGATATTATTTTTAAGATATTATTCTTAGAAATTGATATACGGGTACATTGACCTGTACTATATAGGTCAAGACAGATAAAAGATTATAGCTATGTAGTCCTTTGTATATTAGACGCTCCTTTGTACAAAAACTTTTTAACTGTTTTATGACAATGTTTGTTATTTAGTATTTAATATTACTGCCTTGTCCTGTGACGGTTGCGGGTTTGATCTTAGCACGGTACATACATAAGTCATGGGTACGATTATTTGTAGATTATTCGTCGATTTTAAGATATACATATATTACAAATATCCATTAGTTTTACGACCACCATTTAGTTTGGGTCTAGATGGCGCTTTTTTTTTTTACAACACAGGGGGCAAACGAGCATGCGGCTCACCTGATGGTAAGTGACTACCGCCGCCCATGATCACCCACAACACCAGCGGCATTGCAGGTGTGCTGCCGGCCTTTTAAAAAGGAATATACTCTTTTCTTGAAGGTTATGTGATATGTGTAAATATTTGTTTTATTTATTCAGTACTGGTATTGTATTGTATTGTATTGTAATGTATTGTAAAAACTTTATTATACATAATTCACATTGAACACTTACTATAGTAGTAGATATAATCATATTTCGAAAATTTTATTGTTTTAATAAATAATGTGCACACTAAAGACCTACTTTGTTCTCCACGTTTCAATTTGTCAGCACTAAGGCTTTTGTATATTACGTAAATAACTTGTATATTAATAAAGGATTTTTCTTACGTTAGTAACAGACCGACTGCTCTACCAACTCATAATATAATTCACTGGATTTAGGATGTTGAAATCCCTACTTATAAATGTGTACAACGAAGATCACCTAAGACTAACATAGAAGACCTTTTTATCTTACTAATCATACGTGACATATAGGTATTTCACATTTTTTTAATAACCAATGCAACAGTTTCGTTACATAAAGACAAGTCAATATTTATGTTAATAGATTTTTAAATTTACAAAGTAAATAACAATGATAAACATCAATATTTGAAATAATTTAGATTATATAGATAGAGCATCGAGCCTCTAAAATAGGTAAATTTTTTGACAATTGCGTTTTTCAAGGCACCTTCTTTCACGTACAACCACAGTTTGGAATCAACTTTCAACAGCAGTTTCGAATCTATACGACATCATAACTTTCAAGAAAAGAGTATATTCCTTTTTAAAAGGCCGGCAGCACACCTGCAATGTCTTTGGTGTTGCGGGTGATCATGGGCGGCGGTAGTCACTTACCATCAGGTGAGCCGCATGCTCGTTTGCATGTTCTAAAAAAATGACTAAAAAAAAAGATTTCCCAATCTTTTTACAGAAACGAGAAGTAAATAGATTCGCGCGGTTGAAGCTGCAGTAAAAAGCCACATAACATATTTAATTATTCCTGTAATTTTCCTAAACATCGAACATAATCTATACAACTTTTTAGACTTTCGCGGCTGTACAAACACTTAATATGCATAATTCACGAGTCTCGGCGGTTTGTCATAAATAATTGTGTTAAGAACTTGTAAATTATGCATGATAAGGCTCCGAACACATAGAGCGTTTTTTAACTGCCGTAAGTTCAAGCGGCAATGTTTGATACGTGAAGAACAGGCGGAGCGAAGAACAGGACAACATTCAAATAAAGAAGTAACATGTAATTAAAGCGTTTTAAAGTTCTAAGTTAAGTGTTAAATAAAAAACCGATAACTGATGGGAAGAAAGGCTCTTGAGTAGTGACACCGTATGGTAAAACGCAGTGTAGGACTACCCCCCATTAGATGGAGTGACGACCTGAAATGCATTGGAGGATGTCAGTGGATGCAGGTGGCTCAGCACCGTTCTTTATGGCAGTCTATGGGGAGGCGTATGTCCAGCAGTGGACGGATAACGGCTAAAATGACAATGATGATGATATAAAGCTCTTTAAAAAACCATCTGTTTTTGATATCATTTGTGTTTTCCGATGCCAATCAGCTGTGCTTATATGGTTAACTTTCAATTTAAAGAGATGTGGCAGTGAATTATAGGATATGAGATATAGCACTTTAGTTCTTTTTTATAACACAAGGAGCAAACGAGCCTGATAATGGTCAATGAATAATATTTAGGAATGTTAACCCGTGAAGAGTATCGTAGGAGATAGAATGCGTGCCGTGATATTTGCGATACTGTTCATGTCTTTGCTGATTGTGACTACTTTTTATTAGATATAGGTAGTCTGTAGGTAGGTTTATTAGCATTTTGGGGTAAAAAAAAACTGATCACACATGTATGGGTATGGCTTTATGGTAAGTCTTGTTCTATTTTTCTCCATTGGCAGTACTACTGAAAATTCCCAGGTAAGCTAAACCAGCAAAGCGAAAAGTAAATTGACGAGTGCGGACTTCATGCAAATAAATTGGACATTGAGAAGTGAATTCTATAGAAAATAGATAGGGAAATATGTCGATCGGAAAATGGTAACCGTTTGACGCAAAATTTGAAAGGCAGATGGTTAAAAACAATAATTTTAAAATTCGAATATGTTACAGACATGCCATTTACGGTCCAATTTGAGTCTTAATAAGTAGATTATTTTCCTAAAAAAGATAACAATGAATCAATCATAAGAAATGTGACTCATCAATCTCATTATTCTTATTTTAAAACAAGTTTTAGTGAATTTTTTTCCCTTATTGAAAGGGTCCCGCGATTGATCACGATCTTACCTGATGGAAAGCCCCCGAATAGCCTATCCACGTTTGCCTTAAATTGGTGCAGATTATATTTATTTGGTAGATACATTAGATTAAAAATATTTTAATTTAGACTGCGGAATTGTATATCTACTCTATCGCTACAATTTCGAATATTAGCAAAGTGAATAATGTTAAAAATTAATAAGATAACTTTCAAAGACACGACCTTCAGTAATGAAGTAGACGAAGAGAAAGAGCATATGATACCAATAGGAAGCGGTGCGTATAGCACATAAACACATACAGAAAAGCGTAGTTTTCTTTTTTATCATGGGCGAAACAGTATACTCTATTATGTCCATGGTACTGCTCATGTCTATAGGCGACAGTTACAGTTTCTATCAGGTGGGCCATCAGCTTGTTTGCCATTCTAAGTTGTATAAAAAAAATATAAAACTCATAATAAAACTACAACTAAATTTAATAAAGGTAAAGAAAACGAACGTGTAACCCAGTAAAATTATATTACAATTATAATAAATGGCTGTTTCTAAAGTAAACTTAGCGACTAATAATAAATAATAATTTTAGAACATTTTGAAAGCATTAGCGTAGTATACTTCGCATTGGCTCGTCTTTTTATATTCTTCAGTCAAGTCTGAATCTAGCATACTGTTGATAATGTTGGAGATTCTGCAATCATTCGGTGCCAAACTGTGATCAGTTTCGATATCAAAGATTTTCACCGGTTGTTTTGTGTATTTCGATAAATTGTAATCTTCTGCAATATTTTCAGCTTTAGGATGAGCAATACCACGAATTAGAACCAGTTGGGATTCCAACTTGAAGTTAGGTTCATACTCCTTAGCCATTTTAATCCTTCTGTACGCTTCATCGAATATTGAGTTTTTATACTCCAGAGAGTAATGAGCTAGACCTTTAAGCTTCAAAGTGCAAGCTTCGACCTTTTGTGGCCAAGTATCAGCTATTTCCAAGTCTTTTCTGAGCTCGTCACTGTGTTTTCCAGCCATCAGTTGATAGAAATGTTCAATGATAGCATTTTCTAATTTAGAATCTGACAAATTGCCAACGTAGGCATTCAAATGTACTCGGAGTGCATCTGGGCTGCTGTCCAAACAGAACACGATGCCTTTGTGACCTGGAAATATATGTTCTTGTAGACTTTTCTACACAAGTATTAGGAATAATTAATTTTTTGAAAAGTTTTTTAAAAAGTGAGTTCTAGATTTGACATTTGTTAATAATAATTATTTAACATTTTAAATTAATACGGAATACTTTTGAGAATATTTGATATATTTTTACCCATAATCAGTTAAGTAATGAACAAATTTGGTAACTTGAAATAGCATTTTTTTCTTATACAGGATATAAATTTATCAATTACATAAAATCAAGAACACTATACCATCTTTTTCCATTAAAGCTGCCAATTCCAGTGCGATGTTTACTCCAAATGAGTATCCCAAAATATAGAAGGTTTTTTTCAACTCAAACCTTTTCTTTACAAACTGAAAGAATAAAAATTTATATTAAATAATATATCTTCTAGTATCATTTGAGTATAAGTAGTAATGAACAGATTTTTATTTTTCATTATCTGTGTAAATAATTCTGAATGGATTTTCGATCAAAATTTATCAGAAACACAACTTTTATTTTTAAAGTGACTTTAAAAATATAAGTTGGGTCGCAAACCCAAGTTACTTTAAAAAAATTAATAGGCTACAAGTTATCATGATTTTTAATACTTGAAAATTTTTATTTTATCAGTAAAGTAGTAGAATATGTATTGTTTAGGCGAAATGGTAGTAGAGTTTATGACGAATAAAGCATAACTTTAAAGCAATGAACTCGAATGTTTTCACAATAGGAAATTGTACAATTTTGGAATAAGTTTCATAGTAAACTCACAATGGTAGATCCTAGTTATTTGATTTCTTGTAACATGTCTATGTTATACAATATATCAGAGTAATACCTACTACTCTGTGTTGTAAGTAATAAATAAGGTCTAGCTAAAATTACCTAGCGCACTAATAATTTAGTTATGATTTCCTACCGTTAGAATGTTGCTAGCCATTTGTGGAATTGTTTGATCTTTTAAGTCCGGTCCCAGTTGGAAAGTCATAGCTTGGATTCTAAGTCTCTCCGATATAGTTCTGAATATACTGTAGTGGCCTTCAAAACCTGGTATCATCGCCAGGAAATTAGCATTGAAATCCAATTCTTCTTCATTCTGTCAAAATAGAAAAAATATGTTTGATAAAATTATAAATACACAGAGTATTAGTTATGTATATATAACATAGATATAGATTAAGAGGATATATTAGTTCTTTGGTAGATTTTTAACAGAAATAATGACATTGATTTTGATAATATAATAACAGGAACAAAACTCAATTAGACTTAAACTTAAAAGAAATAATTCTTGTGAAGTAATTCGCCAACATCAAAGCTAAGTGGAATATTTGAATTGCGAATTTACATCTTGTCAGAACTGAAACAGTTCTGTGATATTAATGCTGCATGCATTTATTAAGTAAATTTACATTTTAATATTCCAACATTATTTAGTACATTAATTTCACATATTTTTCGTTATATCATGTAATTTTGATTACTTAATAAATCTTATAATAAAAATCCATCGACGGCATACATATATGAACAAGATCACAAGTTAAAATAAATGTTATATGTATAAATTTACCTGTTTATAATTAGTAAAATACAGACGAACTGATCCACGTCCAGTTTGAAGTCACTAAAAACGTTATTGCTTACCTCGATAGTGCTGTTGAGTTTCGTTGGCATAACAACCATAGGCTCAGTCGCTTTACATTCGTCATCATCAATAAAGGTATAAAAGGCACCTAAGCCACTGTTGAATTTAGTGTTTTGTACCATGACATCGTTCTTTAAATTTTTAAGGCTAAAATGAAAATATATATTATAATTATTATTTTTTTGTTCATACCACAAAGGTGGCAAACAAGTATACAGCCCGTGTTATGGTAAACGATCATTATAGCCTATGGTCGCCTGCAAACCTAAGGGTGTCGCGTGCGCGTTACCGACCCTGAACAAACCTTTATATACCCTTTTTGAAGAACCTCATACTGTAGCCTGAGCAATTGTTTTATGTGATTGTATTAAAAAGATTAATTTTTTAATCGGATTTGACTCATTTCTTCCAGTTGTCTAGATTGAGTAGATTACCAATTACATCATAAATTATTTACGAAATTCATTCTGCTGTAACTCTTTCTGCAGATCTTTATATGTGGAAACGGACGTGAAATTTATTATGACCTTAGTACTAATTTAAGTATAAAAAATAAAAGTAATACCTGGCAATCGTCATTTCTTTTATTGTTTTAGTAGGATAAACTATGTGATAACTTTCTTTTAAAACAGACTTTATTTCCTCTATGCTTACTTCATAGAGGCCCAAGTCAGTCAAAGAGACATCATCCGGTACATCATTGATATTTTTAATACCTGTAAAATTAAATCGAATATTCAAATAAGTATTATCAGACTGTTTGATTTTACGTTTATTAAGTCAAGAATACAATATTGTATGTTCTTGTACATCACAGCAAAGTATGAAAGTTTAGTTTTTAATTATATAAACGAAACTGTTATCAAATTATTAAGCTTTATTTTTTATTTTAATTTGGAGTTAATAAGAGACTCTTAATAATTCTTAATTGAATATTTATTAAAAAAATTCTATGATTTTGATTTGTTTTGAACTTTGCCAATGAAAAATTCGACAGATTTTGAGATACATTGCTTATATCTATCTTTTCATTTAATACATTTTACATTATAATATTTACTTTATTAATTACTTATATATTAGTAATATAGAAAATATTATTAAATTGTGAAAAAATGGACAAGGATTTTTTCACTCACAAATAAACATTACGTTTTTTAACATTTTAATAACATTTTCTATCACAATTATCTGCAGACGATAACTTGTAAATATTTTAATCGCAATAAATGTAGATTCGAGTAGTAATAATGTAGTAATTGTACCACTCACCTAATATTGTCTCAATTTTACTTATGGCATTTTCCGAGATTCGTTTATTAAGATTAAACGATATAACGTTACTATTTTCGAGTTTGAGACTTGTTTCGAGGGCGTTTAATATAGAAAAATATGATTGTAATTGTAATTTATGTTGTTTACTCGAGTTTGTACTCAGCTGTGAAAGAAACATATTAAATCAGTACGGATACTAGAATATGGAAGTATAGTATAAATTATATGGAGGCGAAATATGTTTTGTTTATATAAATAACTTTGTATCATGCGAGAAAGAATTCGAAGCCATCGACAGCTTTGTGATAAATCGCTACACTACTTATTTGTCGCGCGCTACGAAAACTATTGATGATACATAAAACAAGTTCGTTTTTGTACATTGATATATATATATATATATATATATATATATATATACTCATTATTACTTGCAAAATCCATAATAGTATATACCTAACTATTATGGTTGTCACAATAAACGTTTTTTGTTTCTAATTAATTGATCACAATACGAAAAGAATAGAAAAATAATGATATTTGTACCATGGTATTAATTGTTATTCAATTAAATATTTTCATAATCATAATTGATTTATGTAAACACATTCTTTAAATTATTCATATGATAAATTATTATTATTAAAAGATATTAAAATGTTAAAATCAATACAAATGCCACGGTATGTGTATTACGCTTAATATTGTTTTTGTCTCCTACTGATCCAAGTAAAGTACCAATATAAACTAGTAATTTATCTATCTATCTACCAGGTGAATTGCTAATTACTTATAAGATTTTTTTCCTTACTGATTAAAACATAAATAAAACGATTAAGTTTTGAAAAATGAAATTTGGAACATAAGTTTATTTTATAACGTAAGCATTTAACGTAATCATCAAGAATCAGTAATTAGTCCTGCTTAGGGTTTAGGAAAAGAGACAAATTATTAGAAGTATTGAGGACAGAAGGGGAAAAATGTTGGGACACTTGATACGACACGACGAACTTATGAACATTATAATAGAAGGTAAGATGGAAGGAACGAGGGGAAGAGGGAGACCGAGACATAGTTACATCAGGCAGATCAAGAAAAAGTTGGTGTCGTGTCGTATCAAGAGGTGAAGAGACTCGCTGAAAATCGTAGTGAGTGGCAAGAGCTCCACCGACAAGAGCACAGCTCTTAAATAGGATAGATAGAAAGCATCTAACGGATGTTAGAGATAAAGGACTTATGAAAATTTAACTTAAAGGGGGAACACGGCAACACGCATGCAAAGTTCGCAATAGCTAGTTATGTATAAAACTAGAATACCTCATCGGTCCAATCGACGCGGTAAAAGAGAGCCGGCAATCCAACTTCTGTTCGCATTTCGCACACTCTTTCAGACACCGACGTCGAATATTCGTCGGTGGCATTCTCCGACGAGCGAGCCAGGACGACGAAGTATCTGCAAATTTAATTCACTGTTATCAAATATTCATTAACCCAATTATAAAATGCTGTACATAGGCTTCACCCACAAGTAGGGGTTTATTAGTAGTTGCCACGCCTGGCAGGCGGATTGGCAACCAAAGTTAGGCTTTCAATTATGTTATAAAAGGGACGCTACTGCTTATCCCTCGATCATTAAGTTCCCATAGTTGCCTTTTACGACGCCTTTTAAAATTTAATGAAAAACTTTACAATTGGCTTATTTAAAAATGTTTTTATTCACTTGAAGACTAGTTTAATGCAAAATTTTAAGAATTGGTTCCAAATGATATATTTGCACATCACACGGTTGAATGCAGAGTCTTTTCTTTAACTTTAAATACTTCTAATGTATTAACCATTATTTCAGCAAATTAATTTATCATTAATGCATTCATTCACCTACAGGAACGACATGGGGTGGCCCATCCTATGCCGGGACCAAACAGCCAATTTTTGTCTATCTTAGTTAATAAAGAAAATTATCTATTTTATAATAAAATACACCGGGAGAAATCGAAATTGTTAGCGGTATATAAAGCTAAGAATTGATACTTGAACATATTGGGAGAGAAATGTAGTTATTTTAAAATCATCAGTAATCATACTTTAACTCTCTGCAAACATTCCTAGATATCAAATCCAGGTTAGCAACGACCAAAGCTGTTTCTTTAAACTTATTAGACGCATCCTCTTTCTTCAATGTTTCTTCCTTGTTGTTGTAATGTTTCTGTGCAACAAATATTCCCTCTACATTTCCCAACTTCATGCCTTCACTAAAGAGATCGACGCAACCTTTTTCAGTTTGCAAATTAACTGATACTAGTTTTATTGTAGCGCCGTGAGCTCTCCACGACCTGTCAGAAAAAAGAGATAGATAGATAGGTATGTAATTTATTTATGTCACTTACAACACACAAATAACGTTAGCTACTGATACATATTTGAAGAAATAAAACAAAACATATACAAAAAAAACAAAAAAAAAGTGAAGCAAAAAAAAAATGGTATAGTAGAATAAGAGAATTCTAAATAGAAGTAAAAATCATAATTATCAATACGGAAATATTCAGAAGAAATGTTATTATATTAAAAAAAATCTGTTAATATTTCATTGTCGTTTAGTTATTAATGATAGAGTCAGGAAGATAACAAGGTACTAAAATATTAGATAAAAAATATATTTCTTCCATTGATTAATTCGCACGCATTGTTTTAAAAACACTGCCGAATGAAATAACGAAATCGTTTCCGCAAAAATTTCATAATGGAATAGAAGTAATATATTTTTTTTTATAAATTTCTTAGTAAAATAAATAGTGTCAGTAATTAAATAAAAATAGGTGTGTAACATTTTTTACATTTTTAAATTCAATCCATTGGGTTGAAATTTGATATAACAAATTATAAATGACCAGCTTTTACCCGCAACTTCGTCCGCATGACCGGGATATGTTTATTGACTAAGTTAAAAATAGCCTTTATCATTCTCCATCAGTAAGTGTATACCAAATTTCATAGTGATCGGTTAAGCCGTTAAGACGATATAAGGCAACAAACAAACAATCTAATTCATTTTGATAACAACTAAATTCTACCCACTATATTTGTTATTTAATCACACTTAAAAGGCTGAGTGATTTGAATCAAATTTGGTACACGGATATGTTATAACCTAATACTTTATATACGTATTCACGTCGAGAAATCCGCTGTAAATGTAGAACATTTTATAAACACAATGCCAAAACCTTAAAATAAAATAAAGGATTTTGATCATTCAATAGTACTCACTCTAGTTTCGACTGGAAATAACCAGTTAACGAATTAGGCTCAGCCTGAACAAGCACATTCATTGCTCCCCTTTTCACGAGTCGATCTATTAACTCTGTCCCTAATATGATTTCGTCGCACACAACTATTTGAGATTGTGTTGGGGAATAGGTTATACTGAAATGTAATTTTGAATCAATTGTATTGCATGACATGTTTTATAAAGTTATAATTTTACTTAGTTTCAATAGAACTCAATGAAAATGTAATCAAATTTTATTTAAATCAACACAAAGACACTCTCTAGATCAAATTAGTAATAAATTGAAATATTCTATCTTTTTCTTTTAAGAGTTTACTCTTGTCGGTGCAACTAGTTCATGCATTCTCTTCCAGCCAGTTCTATCCCAGGCCATATCATTGACCTCCCTGTACGACATGACACCTAGTGTTTCCTTTATCTGTTCCATGTAGTTATTTTATTGAGATATTAAAATATTTAATATAAACTGCTGTAGGATATCTGCAAATCGTCTTATACGCTCTGGAAACCATCGTCCATTCCAGGTGTATGGGTTTACTGGCCTGCTTTCAGTCTCAGTTTTTAGTCAGAGTATACGGTAGCGGGGTTACCATTCCATTATAATCTATTAAAAACTGTCCTATAACGGTCGAATAATTATTTTTTACAACAAACAAATATTTTTCATCAAGTTCTATTCACACTACAGAGATCGATATATATTGCACACTTACATAGGAATGCCATTACACCCAAAGTCTGTTGTTACAGGATCCCGCATTCTGATCAGGACCCGGCCTCTGTGTTTACCTTGCGACAAGAGCCTGAACGCTTTGATTATATCATTCGGTGCATACAGCACACGGGTTAAAGGTCTTATTATACCGCTGGCTATGCCTTCACTGATGTACAGTTGCAATGTCTGAAAGCAGAAGTAGGGCAGAGGTAGTCAGTTTAAAGGGGGGGGGGGGAGAGTCACAGACTATAGTAATACATACACACAGTAGCACTAAGTGGTCTAAGTCATAAATTGTTTGTCACAAGGTTTTTTGTTTATTTAAATTCCCAAAATATGTTCTTTATCTAACTTCATATTTAAATTAGCGTATTAAAATATTGTCGTGTAGGTCCCGGCATGGAATAAGCCACCCCGTCCTTTCCCGTAGGTGTCGTAAGAGGCGACTAAGGGACGACGAGGGATGGGCAGCAGCGTCCCTCTTAAATCATTTCTAAAGCCTAACTGCGGTTGCCAACCTACTTGCCAAGCGTGGCAATTACTGACAAAAACCACGAGAAGGAGGCTTATGTTCAGCCATGAACATAAGTTCGGTTTGAAGGGTGGGATATGGCGTGAATTTACTGGGTACAGAGGAATAACACCTGAGTCCTCAGGAATGGCAACGCATGGGGGGGTATCATGGGCGAAACAGTATATTCTGTTATTTCCATGGTACTGCTCATGTCTATAGGCAACGGTTACCACTTTCCATCAGGTGGGCCGTTAGCTTGCTTGCCACTCTAAGTTGTATAAAAAAAAAAATAGCATTATAGATAAATGTTATAGTATTTATATTTATGAACTACTTTAATGGACTAATTTGAACAATTAAATTAAAGACTTACGTACTTCAGTGAAATTTTTAACTATAAATATTATTATTTTACAAGGAACATAATATACCTTTCTTATATTCACATTTTCCGGTTCAAATATATAAGACATGTTAACAGACATGAAATTTCTTTCATCTGTTAACTTATTCATTCCAAAGCTGAGGTTTTCTTGCAAATCGTAGTCGTTTACATTGAATACAATGGAACTGCGCCCGCCACACTGCATTGCAGCCTAGAAATAAAAATTAATCGTACTGTAAACAGTTCGTTATAGACGTATAATAATATCTTTGAACATATCATGCAGTATTTAGTACCAAAATAAGCAGAGTTCCTTTTATGGCCACTAGATCACTACCTACTTTGCTGATGTGAAGGTTGTGCTTTTTGGTATTCTGAGTTTCTAGTTATTATAGTTTTGGTGGGACATGTAAGCACATACACATATGTAAAATGGCCACCAATATGTACATGACACCTCGCAAATAAATAATTTAATTTTATTCACATTCTGCTTCAATAGATTTTAATAAAAAGCTATAAAAAATCGATTTATGCAAGAAATTAATATATTTTTTTTTATTTATTACTATTGGACTTCAGCAAAATATCATAAAATCGAGTCGATTTGTTTAAATTGTTATTAAGAATGTTCATGACTTTTGCTCACGGAAGTGTCGCAATTGTCTGCCAATTAAAAAAAAATAGTTAATGTTTTTCAATATTTCTGATTGATTACTTATATTCTAACTAAATCATTGTTGATTGATCCAAATATAAGTTTAAACTAAAAAGTGCGTACCTCACATATCGTGCCAGTGGCGCAGTTTATAACTACATCGCATCGTTGGTTCTTGGTGCCCGCCAACACCATGTCTTTGAATGAGATGTCACTAGAGTTGCCAATTTTGTTTGCTGCGAAAATATTTCATAACTATAAAATCTGGGGCATTTTTATCTATCACTTTTAGTATTTTATGCTCGATGCTCTTGTGTTTATTTCCTTCATATTCTTTAATATTAACAATTGAATTGGTTTTAATATACATAGAAAAAAATTGGGAGGATAAAAGTACAGAATCATAGAAGAGTAGAACAAGGACAGAAGAGGAAAATAGAAGAGAGAAGGAGAGAAGCGGTGAAGGAGAAAAGGAGAGAAGGAGAGGATGAAAAGAGAGGAGGGAAGAAGGGGAGAAAGGGAGGAGGAAACTATGGAAGAAGGGAAGGAAGGAGGAAGGAGAAGACGAAGGAGAGGAGGAAGGAGAAAAGAGAAAGGACGAAGGAAGAGGAGGAGAGGAAAAGGAGGAAAGGAGGAGAGGAGAGGGAGAGCGAAGAGGAAGAGTGGAGGAGAGGAGGAAATGGGAGAGGAGGAGAGGAGAGGAGGAATGAGGAGAGAGGAGGAGAGGAGAGGAGGAGAGGGGGGAAAGGGGAAGAGGGGGAGAGGAGGAGAGGAGGAGAGAAGGATAGGAGGAGAGGAGGGGAGGAGGAGAGGAGAGGAGAGGAGGGGAGAGGAGAGGAGAAGAGGAGAGGAGAGGAGAAGAGGAGAGGAGAGGAGAGGAGAGGAGAGGAGAAGAGGAGAGGAGAGGAGAGGAGTGCAAAAGAACAGAGGAATAGAAAAATAACATTCCAATTTCAGTAAAATACTCCTCCATAAAATAAGTAATGGTAAGTTTACCATCAAGAGTGGGGAACAGTTTGAGTAAGAAGTGTTTCTTCCTGAGGTCGCTGACGGCCGCGTACACCGTGCAGCCGAGCGCCGTGCACACCGCCAGCGCCGCCTGCCCCAGCGCGCCCGCGCCGCCCACCACCAGCACCGTCATGCCTTTCAGTAATTGCATTCTTATAGCCTGTCAGGGAAAACATGCATTGGAATAACTATATTAACTACATACATACATTCATTATAATACTTACTGTATTTTCCGTTATAAACATATAATATAAACGTAATAAATATTGTTGAAACATAAGCCTTTAGAATAAGTAAACAGAGATGATTTTGTTTTATATTATTTAAAAATAAATATGTTTCTATCAATTTCCATTGCATATATTCGTCACGATAAATTAATTATTAAAGACAGTACACCCACAAATCAAAAGATCATTAACAATCCAAACAAAGTAAACAAAATTAATGCCTTTTACTATATAAGATTGAAAAAAATACCAGCTGGTGAGAAAAATAACAGCTAGCAATAAATAACTAATTAGAAGAAAATTAACAATATGAACAAAAAAAAAAAAAAAAACAGATAAATAAATATAGAGATCTCAAACCAGTTGGTTTCCGTGGAATTAAAGCCCAATACCTCGTCGAATATACACATAAAATGCAAATGCAAAAGAATAAAAATAAAGAAATATCCAAATAGAAAAACTTTAGGGAAAAACTGAATGTCACAATGAGAAAAATAATAAAACATAATGGAAAAGAATAATAAAAAACAAAATTGTCATGTATATATTAAATATGAGAACGTTATTGGAAAAGCCAAAACTGATAGAACTTGAAGAGGCAACAAAAAACCTCAAATGGTTTGCTATAGACATTTATGAATTGAGAAGGTAAAATGATAGAAAAACATTTAAACTACATACTTTATCACACGGCTAGTAGTACAAGATAGTGAGGATTGGAAAATTTAATTAAGAAATATCTAAAAAAGTATTTTTAGAAGAAAATGGCTGCAATAGTAATAAAAATGTCAAACAATTTACTATTGTCTCCGATAGAGGTGTATGCTCTCAGCGAATCCAAAATTTTCGACGAACAGTTAGATCTTTTTTACCAGAGCGTGAAAGACCTACCTTAGAATCAATTAATAACAGAAACTTAATAAATTGATTATAATGCACAAATAGATAAAAGGAGAAGAATTTGTTTCTGTGAATTATACGGAAAAAGAAAGGTTACATTATTAATTTAAAAACATATATAAACAAACTCACCAGACAGTAGTAAGCGTGTATATAAGGCAGCGGCACTGTAGCCGCATCTTCGAGACTCCAATGTTGTGGCACCGGCCACAGTAAGTTTGAATCCACTTCTACAGTACTGGACAACGCGCCTCCAGAGATTAGGCCCATTACTTTCTCACCTCTACAAAACATGTTGACGATAAATAAAGATCTATCTTCATACAAAATCTCTTGCGGGGACAGAGAGAACTGGGAGCCAAAGCTTTCTGTCCTTACGTACATCTCTTGCTTATTGAACATGCATAGCTCGTCACATGCATGCATGCAAGATGAATAGTTAAATAATATGCCCCAAATCGAAAATGTAGAATATATTGTCAAGGTAAAGGGGATTTGTTTAAAGACAATAGAATGGATGGATCAGGCATTCGCCTGTACTGTCAGTATACACTGGCGGGAATAGTGAGTCATAATAGTGAAAATGAAATCAGGTTATATGAATTTGTAAAGTAGTAAAGAACTAGCCTGACTGTTTTAACATCTTGGTGACTAATTTTAAGTTGGAGTGATATATAGCATTCTTATTCCGTTGCCACACGGATGTTCGCGGTGGTTTATGAAGATCTGATTAAAAATTTAACTCACTTGTTTGTAATACCGCTGAAGTCCATTCCAAATTCCTTATTATCTCTCACTCGGCCGACCACTCTTTGTACATCCCTCACAGATGGTCCAGCGTAGTGAACCTACAAGGTAAGTTTATGAGACACTTATTAAACAAGCATCCCTTATTTAAAATATTTGAGGTTTTTTTTTTCACAAAAATAATAAATCAAAACAAATTATTAAAGAACTAAGGTGGCTTTTACACGCGACTTCGTTCGCGTAACCGGGATATGTTGATTGTCCGATATAAATACCAAATAGTACTTAATTATCAAATTTCATGACGATTGGTTTAATAATTTAGGACGCCAAGAGGTAGCGAATAAACAAATCCACTTTTACATTTATAATATTAATAATGATATATTGTGTTATTACAAAATCGTACCGTCACTGAAGTCTTGCTAGCCGAGGGCGTGGCAGCCTCTGTCCACGTTAAACTAGCGAGTTCACCTGGCACTGCACTTGTGAGCTTTATGCTACGAAGTTGTGTTGACTTACCACTTGGTACGTAGTAGTATGAACCCCATTTGCCCTGTGATTTTTACATTATTTATAAATAATAAAAAATATGCTCAGGACTCTATATTGTAGGGGGGAAAGGGATTGTTAGCAATGAAGTTTGACAGCCCCATTGCTAGCAATATGCCCTATTAGGTCTACCTCCACGTGATTCCCCCTGGAAATCATCGTGAACAATTCTTGTTGAATCCGTCACAATGGGCTAACTGACCTGCTTCATCCTCACCTATTATCCTTCACTGGTGCTCCGCCAGTGTATACCGATAGCGTGGGTGGGGTTACCATTTCATTATCATACATTAAAAAAAAAAAAAAAGACTCCATATGGTATAATCCGAAGTTTTTGTTGAATGGTACCGTTATGGTAAGCGTAGTACTCGACATGTCCACGTTCCAACAAGCATATTTGAATCCAACATGAAAGTGAAATTACCGCCGTCGCTCGAATTAATTTAATTACGTGTAGGTATTTTACTTTACGGAGTAATAGTGAAAAATGTAAATTGACACAAATATTTTGGTGCCGACCAGATTCGACAGTTTTGTGATTTATAAGTCGGAATAATATGCCAATGAGTTATAGAAGGTAAGCTTCTGAAACTCATTACATTATTTGGTGTTATGAAAAACACGATGTTACGAGAAGCGAAAGAAAACAACGTTTTCTCTTACTTATATATTACTATTGCTATAGACAGAAAGGTTTGTAGATCGAATTCGCTCGACAAACAAAGACTTGTAAAACAATTTAATTTAAAAAAAACATTTTGAAAAAATAACATTGACAGATGCAGGTGTTAGTAATTATCATTACCTTAATATATAATAGCATTATATAATGTAACAAATATATAACAAATAGTATATCATGAGAGGTAAAACGTAGTATCTAATATATCTAAAAATGGATGCAATTAATGCCCATGTAATTAATGCCTAGGTTGTCTGGAAGAGATTGCTTAGCAATAAGACCGCCTTTTGTACTACACTGTACGTATTGAAAATTGTTTAACAAATCATGTTATGTTGGTGCAATAAAATATATATATATATATAATAAAATATATATATATATATATATATATATATATATATATATATATATATATATATATATTACACAATAGGAGCCACAGACAGCCTTCTATGTCGATGCTGTTTCGACGCCGAAGAAACGGCTGCTCACGTAATCCTGGAATGTGAGGCTGTGGCCCATCAACGTTTAGAAATCCTCGGAACGGTGAGGTCGCTCCGTGAGGCCTGTGAAGAACCCAGGAAGCTTCTGCGCTTCTGGACGGAGCTAGGTTGGCTGCACTAGCCACGACTCATACGCACAATGGCCCAAATGAGAGGCTAAGCGCAGAAAACACAGTCTTTCTCACATTCACATTTTATTTGCCTATGTAATTTATTCACGTATATTTATTATATTTATGCAAAATGCGATGCAAATGATTTGACTTGATTTAGCATCGCAAAGTGAACCAGAACATTACAATAATGATATCACAAATATACAATTACGTTATAATGATTTGATAGGCGCTGAAATTAGAATTTCTAGTCCAGAATAATTCGTACTGGATTACATTGCGTAGCGGAATAACAATGAATTATTACATGCAATAATGACGTGTCTGTTCACATGCTCTTTTGATGTTAACAATTCAGTAATTTGCAGGATAATAGAAAATGCATCTTATTTGTTGAATTATGACACAACATAATACGTAAATATATGTATGGCAAGCAGTATCCCGCGGCTTCATTCACATATAATCAGTGTATAAAGTATCCCATATATTTTTATAGCATATTATATGTGATTATTTAGAGTGATAGAACTTTTTTATTTATGAACCGATTGAAATAAAACAAACACTAGTACAAACTGTAACATATTAGTGAAAACCGCTTTCAAATGGCTTAAGCCGTTTTTGAGATTTACATACACAAACGTACAGACAAACAGACATGGAGACATACGAACAAAAATTCTAAAAATCATTATTTTGGGTTCTATTACATTCAATAAGTCCCACTATAACAGTTTTTCTTATATATCTTCTATGTACAGAAAGCGATCAGTTACGATTTATTACTATGTTTTGATAGCTGTTGACGGTGTCTAGTATTTATTTATTTATTTATTTATGTACACTTTATTGCACCATTTATAAAATAGTAAACACATTTAACTGTAATAAGAAATGATACAAAAGGCGGCCTTATCGCTAAGCAATCTCTTCCAGACAACCTTTGGGTAGAGAACATTGAGAAAACAAAGAAAAATAAAGGGTCACCTACCCTACCATAATATTACGCACTATTATATTAGTACTATTATATATAAACAAATATATACAAAGATATATACATATATATGTATATACATATATATACATAAACAAATACATACATAAACATACACAAACTTAAAAGTACACATACAACAGGAGAGAGTGACACTGGAAGATGAAGATAGAACATGGGAAAAAATAGTTACTTATATATGGGCTTTAACAGAGGTTTTGAAACTAGCGAGAGATTGAGCGCACCGAATTATTATTATATTCCACAGCGAACTTGTATCAGTAAAGGAATTGGAATAAAAGGAAGTGGAGTGAGTTGGAAATTTGAGACGGAGATTATTGACACTGCGTGAAGTTTGGCCATTGGCCTCATTAAGAAACACAAATCGGTCTTTAAGATAATCAGGAACAATGGGGTTAAAAAGAATCGCGTAAAGGAGAGATAGGATATGTAAATTACGACGAAAACGGAAAGGGAGCCACTTGAGTTGAGTACGAAATTAAGAAATGTGATCATACTTGCGAAGACCAAATATGAAACGAATACATAAATTTTGAAGACGCTCAAGCTTGTTTAATTGCTCTTCAGTAAGGTCTAATAACATTTACATATATAAGAATGGATTTTATGCAAGCGCAATTTTGGTGGTAATAGGAAGGAAATTGCGTAATCTATTCAAGGCGCTAGTAACAGCAAACATTTTTTTGCTAACCTCTGAAATTTGCGAAGACCACGATAAAGTACTGTCAAAGATAATGCCAAGATTTTTTTTTTTTTTTGTAATCTATTAGAACCCCATCAAAAATCAAGTCGAGAGACTCTCCAATGGAAAGTGAAATAAGCCTGGGGCTACCTATAATGATGGCTTGTGTCTTTAAGGGGTTTACAACAAGACCATAAGATTTACTCCAGGCTGATATATGTGTAAGATCAGTGTTAACAGTAGATATTGCTAAAGCGATATCAGTATTTCAACTAAGAATTTAATTTCATATCCTATACTAACAGCCAACCCCGCTTTGCATGAGTGTAATTTTCCCTATGATTTTTCAAATATTTTCTAACATATAAAACTTGTTATATTATTTTGTTTTATTATATAATTGTTGTATTATATATATTTATATATATATATATATATATATATATATATATATAATGACGAATATAGGATAATTATATATTTTAGCTAAAAACAAATAGTATTTCTTTTAATAAACATAAAATATTAAAGAGTTATAGTGTTTCTAATATTGTAAGCAGGAAAATATATATCTCAAAACAAGTTCTGTCAGTTTTTAAGTAACACCTGTGTAGAAATATACCTATATCATTAACAATACTAGTTAAATACAAAAAAAGATGCTTTTTTTTTTAACTGAATAAAAACGTTATAATTCTATTCGTAAACTTAAACTGGTAGCTTACCTGTTTTAAAATATTAAAAACTAATTGCTTTTGAAGTTGATCTTGGTACAAACTGTCTTCGAGAGTAAACGATGGTGCATGATAATCTTCTATCACCACTAGTCTGATATTACCCTGGTACTTGTTTTTAAGTCTTTTAACTAGTCCTGTAGTAAAAAATATAATTTTAACTTCTAATTCTGTACCAACATTGATATTATATTATTATTTTCCTTGGCTTAATAACTTATAAATTAGACGGAGGCGGAAGCCAAAAAAGAGCAATACTTTAAGATAAGTAATCCATTTTTAACTTCCATTAATAAAAAAATGAATTGAAATTGAGTAAAATAAACAAATTTTCATCCAATACTAATTTTCCGTGTACCGATAAATTTTTCCAATATTAAAAGCGCAAGTGAAGGCAGTATCGCTAAGTTATATTTTATTATATATCGTTGAAATTTAATATAAGATTAATGATTTTTTTTATGCAACTTAGAATGACAAACAAACTGACGGCTCATCTAATAGAAAGTGGTAACTGTTGCCTGTAGTCATGAGCAGTACCATGGACATAACAGAGTATACTGTTTCGCCCATGATACCCCCCATGCGTTGCCATTCCTGAGGACTCAGGTGTTATTCCTCTATACTCTGTAAATTCACTGCCATATCCCACCCTTCAAACCGAAACAGCTATGTAAACACAACTGCTTCATGGTAGAAACACGAAGGGAACAGAGGTACATAGCAAAACGACTTTTGTGCAAAATCTCGCACTGGTAATGTTATATAACTTACCTATAAGACCACAATAATGTTGTTTATCAGAAACTAGAATAACATGTGACGATGACCGCAGCTCTTTTTCTACTTCGGGCACCCAAGAAAAGTTCAAATCGTGAGCTATAGAAATAGTCTTTATGTTTTGTTTCTCCTTAACCACATCAGCTTTTTTAAGCAAAACAATGAACTGGCTTTGCATCGACATAAGAGTGATAACATCGAATAATTTATATTTAGGATATATTTTGGATGTATCTTTCTCTATAGTTATAACGAATGTATTTTTATTCAAACCACTATGAAGATTATTCATTTTCTGTAATTTAATTAAAATGTACATTTAGATATCGTAGTCTACTTCATTGCCTTTAAAAATTACAATAATACTTATATTTATTACATTTACCTTTTCATCACTCAACAGATTGTCTACAATAACAACGTTAGCTTTTAATACATGTTTATTCGTTTTTATTGAAGAAAAATCTTCAATTTCCTTTGTAATCATATTAAATTCTGCTTCTGGTATCTTATTAGCTGCTTCTTTAATAGCATTGTTTGTAATTACAAAACTTGGAGAAGACAAATTCACAACATTTATATGATTCTCTACCACATTGTCGGCTATAATTTGTAAATTTATTTGCAGAGCTGATATAAGCTGTAAAAAGATTTTTTTTTCTTAAAATACAACAACCTGATTGTGCAAAACAATATAATCATGTCATTATAAATATCAACAGTTAAAAAGTGTTTAAATAAAAAAATAAACAAAAAAAATTAAATGCATTTGAACAAAAATAAAGGAATTATACTTACATCGATATATCCTGTTAGAAAATGTGGAATAAACTGTTTTGTCTGCAGCACATCAGGAACTTGTTGTTTGAATGGTTTTTCATAAAACTCTATATTTTTTAGCTGAATTCCGCCACATCTTTAATAACATTTATTAGATAATTAATATAGAAAACTTTTTTTATTTGTAATGACAAAAATTTTAAAATAAATTTTATATTTACCTAGTCACAGCTGATATAGCGTTATACGTAACGTCTATACTGTCAGAGCCTTTTGGAAGATTTTCTACAATGCGATTATGCTCTATAGGATTTATTGTAAGACTTTTTATGACTTTTGTAGTTGATAACCCGTCGTAATTCTTTGCTAGTATATTTATTTGTATCATTGAGTCCAACAATGTTACCCACTCGCCGGTCCATTTGACGCTTGCTTTAGAAAAGTTATTATTTATTGTTCGTACCGACTGAAACTCACCCCTGAAATAAAATCCGATAAAGTTTCAGATTTACAATTAAATTGTGATTCTGTATTATTATTATTTGCTAACTTATACATTTTAAATAGTTTATTAAATAAATGCAGTACTAAATTTATTTGTCAGAAGAATGGAATATTGCAAACTTTGAAATTTGCAAAAGGGATGCAATTAAACATATAATGCATATTAATGAGTTTTCAATACATTAAGACAAAATAAGTAACATTAATTTTAAGTAAGTCAATGATTATTAAAATTTTACCGGTAAGCGAGTCCTCTTTGGTTGAAAAATCTATAAATTTCATTGGAATCTAAAATAATATCTTGATCAGTAGCGACATTATCTACTGGTTCTTCGTTTTCATCTACAGAGACATTAGGTTCATTATCTTGTATGATATAGCCATCTACAAGACATGCGTTTTCATATATAACCTAAAACAAAATATATAACGATACTGTATTGTAGAATAGCAAACAAGCTGACGAAAAGTGGTTACCATCGCCTATAGAAAGAACAGCCCCATGAACATAATAGAGTATTTTGTATAGCCCACCCATATGTTGCCATTACTGAGGACTAAAGTGTTATTCCTCTATATCCCTTAATTGCATTGTCATATCCCACAATTCAAACTAAAATATAATTACTTTACAGCAGAAACACAAATAGGACAGAAATACCCAAACAGACGACTTTTGAACAAAGTCTAGAACAAAATGTAGTAGACATGAAAAAAATATTCGAATAAAAACACAGATAGATGTCGAAACATTTTATAGACATATGGAATTGAAAATATTTTAATTCAGAATTCGTTATCATGTAGGTATATACAATATGACATCGTCACAAAAAGAAATATAGATAAATTAGATACCTTCTACATTTGAACATTCAGGTGTATAATCAACCATTAAAACTATTTTTGTTATTAAAAACAGAACTCTATGTACACAACTATAAAATATATTTTAATATGTGTAAGCAACGTACCTCAAAAAAGTAGCTACCCTTGTATATTAAAATTTCAAATTTCAAGGGCACTTCTTTTCTAATAACCGCCTCTCCGTGGAAATTTATGTCTTTGAATATAACAGACATTTCTCTGTAGTCCACCTCTTTGTACATAGCTAAAGTTTCCCAGACCAGGAATAAAATTGCAGCTTCGGGGAACATGATGAGACCTGGAAAATTTTCATTTATATTTTTCATATCATCAGATCTCGAGTCGCGATGTTCGTTCACGTTGATCTTCCAAACTATTTAATCGGTTTTAATGAAGTTTTGTAAATTTACATTATATGCATCCCGTTAAGAGATTTTAGATAAGAGATCCCGTGAAGAGAACTTATCCTGACAGGAGAAAATGGACATTATTGATGGTTGTAGGAAGCTAAACCACGTTTGTCGAGCCAGCTAATAATATTATAGAGCAAATATAATACTACTAGCGAAAAAGGCAAGGATTTTTTTTATGCAATTTAGAATGGCAAACAAGCTGACGGTCCACCTGATGGAAAGTGGTAACCGTCGCCTATACACATGAGTAGTACCATGGACATAACAGAGCATACTGTTTCGCCCATGATACCCCCCATGCGTTGCCATTCCTGACGAATCAGGTGTTATTCCTCTGTATATTGTAAATTCACTGCTATATTCTACCCTTCAAACTGAAATTGTTAGTAATTGTATCTAATAGTCCTATTGTTAGCAATATATCCTCTATTAGGTCAGTTTCCACGCGATTCGTTTTGGAAACAATTGTGATTAATTTTTCTTGAATTCGTCACGATGGATTAACTGACCTGCTTCATTTCATTGTGCTCCATTTTGAATCTTTTGAAAGAATAAATTAATTTTAAAGCATTTTGAAAGGTTAAAATACAACATATAAAATTGTAATTACCATCCCTAACATGGCCTTCAAAATATTTGTAGTCGTCGTCAAAAATAGACATAATGAAGCGGCGATTTGTTGCAACCACTCTCTTTTTAGTATTATACCTGGCCTCGGGCCTGAAAAAAGGAAAATGTTCTATAAAAACCTCAGTAAACGTCGCTGTAATTTATGAGTCTTTTCGTAGTTTAAACAACTCTTGTTATATTTTTTCTGCGTAAAATGCAATGGTAAATTAATGGTCCATATGATGGAAAATGATAACCGTCGCCTATAACATAAATATCACTTTATGGAACACTCTGTCATGTTCATGGCACCTCGTGTATTGTCATTTTAGAGGACTATGGTATTATCCTAAAACATCACCAATGTCTAACTGCGGCTACCAACCCGCCTGCTAAGCGTGGCAACTCCTGGAAAAATCCTTTAGAGGACTTCATAGAAGAAAGCGCATATTCAGCAGTGGAGAATTTTTTTTGATGTGTGAAAATGATATGGTAACCCCACCTGCGCTAACGGGTGATAGATGAGAATGAAAATAGGCCAGTTAGCCCATCATGATGAATTTATCAGGAATTAACCATGATAGTTTCCAGAGAGAACCGCGAGGAGGTCGACCTGGTTGGGTATATTGCTAGCAATGGGATTTTCAGTCTCCATTACTAACAATCCCTTTTCTCCCGCAGTGGAGAGTTAGCTACTGATATGACGATGATGTATACCTAGTAATTTTAGTTTAATTGTAAAACATTTCTTTCTAACATTAGATATGTAAATAAACAAACAAACTTCTCTCGGAAGTTAATAACCTCTGTGCTACTTTTCTTTGTGTGATGAGGTCCCGGGTTCGGATTTCCAGTCGTGTCAATTTAGGAAATGAATTATTCTAAATTGCTTTAAGTTTGGGTGTTGTAGATTGTGCCCCCAAATACTCGCTATTTAGTTTATTGTAATACAGGACAATTGGGGTGATTGTGTGACACTTATTTATTATAAATAAAATTTATTTCGTTATTCTTAACTTGCATAATTGTATACGTTTATTTTTAAAAATTTTATCCATTTTTCATTCTGAGTCTCTTTAACTTGGTAATAACATAATGGGAGGATAACGAAACAAATGAGATTTTTAAAATGTGTGAATGTTAAACCATCTCTTTGTGTCTTAGTGAAAATAGTTGGGGAATAACTTTAGCTGTTATATTATGCTATGGTATTTATTTATTTCTCTTATTCTACGAATACTATTAATATGAAAGTTTATATATATTTTTAGATATGTGTTCTTTACTTAGTCACGTTAAAAAAAAAGTAGATTTGAATAAAACTTAGTACATGCGTAGGTAACATCTTAACACGCGTTACACAACTAGTTTTTCTTTATAAAGTAAAAAATAAATGTTTTCACTTAAAGAATTGAGCGGTGATTGGGATGATACGTAAAATATGTAACTCACCAGTCCTCGCTGTGCACCCAGTCGACAAAATGGGACAGTAACGACGTGCCCGTCGCTACAGGATATTCGATTTTAGGGTACAGGATGTCCAATTTGGGATTCAATCCGGCTTGATACAACCTGTTAAGGAATACACCTATTTCAAAGGACTATTTTTATACGTTTGCTTTTTTGTGTTTGTATCTTTACCAATTGTATTTTTTATTTTCTTTTTTTTTTAATAATAGATTCTCTTCTTAGAATTGTTTTATTACAATTTTTTTAGATTAATTTTAATCAAAAGTACATAATTAAACAATTTACGTTATTATAGTAATAGCAAATTAATATTCCGTAATAAAAACATTAATTACATTTGCTCTGCAAAAAAGTAACTACTTTCTGGATACTTAGACATATTTAAGTACTAGTGAATACATATTCGTAATATATAAATATTTATCATGGGTGTACGATACAAGCAGAATCTTCCACTATCAAGAAAATGACTGTTTTAATTATTATAAATTTAACATAGAATTATTTTAAATTTATAACAATTAATTTAATTACTATAAATTTAATATTGAATGAAACCACATCTACTGCAAAATTCAAAATTATTTTAAAATTGACATAATAATGTATTTGTAATATAGTGACAAAAAAATCAGACGAATTAAAAATCTCCTCTTTTTGAAAATAATTTAAAAAATATAGTGGTTTACCAACTTTAATGTGTTCTATCTGAGAGTGAAATAAATTAGCAAATTGCAAAAAAATTATAATTTAGAATTTATTTCCAAATATACATCAATTCAATCGTAGTAGAACCAGTTGTTTTTATTTTAAAACCAAACGATCGTATTGTATATGCAATATTTGTATCAATTTTGTTAAGAAATAAATATTTTTCATTTTCACTATTGATAAAATTTCTATGAAAACAATCTGAAAATTCTTTCAAATAAAAAAGAAAATTCAAATCAGTTTATAAATTGCAGAGTTAAAAAATTATTTAACAAACATAAAAGAAATGACAGCCGAATAGAGGACCTTGTCCTATTCCAAGATCGGTTGATAAGAGATTGGTCTTAGACATTTGATTCTCTTCGCCTAAACTATAAGCAAGTTGATATAATGACAAGTAATAAATTTAAATAACAAAATGACTCACTTGCCGATGGCTTCCAACAGATACTTGACGGGGTCGGTGCCCCCCCTCCTGGTGAGCGGCACGTGCACGCACTCGCTGAGCGCCCTCTTGAGGATCGCCTGCAGCAGCCCGTGCGGCGCTACCTCTATCACCAGCGCGTTCGAAGGTATCAGCTTCGATGTTTCCTCAAACAGCACGGCATTCTGTTGAACGTTTAGAGGCGGATTAACTTACATCAGTACGAGACATCTAGTACAATATTGATGACGGCCCACCTGATGGAAAGTGGTAACCGTCGCCTATAGACATGAGCAGTGCCATGGACGTAACAGAGTATACTGTTTCGCCCATGATACCCCCCATGCGTCACCATTATTGAGAACTCAGGTGTTATTCCTCTGTACCCTGTAAATTCACGCCATATCCCACCCTTCAAACCGAAACACAGCCATACACACACAACTGCATCACGGTTGAAACACAAATGGGACAGAGGTACCCAAGCAATCGACTTTTGTACAAAGTCTCCCTCTACTTAATGACGATGTTGTTATTATTTTTGAAGTTATTTTTAGAGTTAATGATGTTTGTTAAATTCTAAAACTAATAAAATTGTCTCGCGTAATGCATGTCATATATAATGATGATAGCATTGTTAGTTCTTTTTCGTTCGGATTAGCGAATTGGAAATTTCTGTATAAAATAAATATATATTGTATGAAATAAAGAAAGAAATATTTTTATTTAAGTAAACTTAAATTTAAACATTTTAAACAAATATTTTTCTATGATTCTACCACCTATTCGGAATGCAATCTCTGTTGTTTTTTATACGCATATATGGTTCACCCTGTACTGCAATCACCTCTCTCTTCGTAATTATATAGATACGTTTTTTATAATACGAATGCAAACGAGCATGCGGCTCGCCTGATGGTAAATGACTACCGCCGTTCATAAACACCCGCAACACTAGACGCATTGCAAGTGTGCTGCCGGCCTTTTAAAACTTACCAACAGGTTATTGGTGTGATATTCAGCGGAGGAATACTTTGCTTTGGGTTCCCCCCACTGGTCCTGCGGCACCGATGTCGACACCCATTTCGGGCTGCGCTCCTTTGGCTCTTTAATCACCTCGCTGAGGTATTTCAATAAAGCCGGCCCTATAAAAATCATTATAATTTATTTTTTAACATTTTATTGCAACAATAACGTATATAAAACGTATGTAGAAGTGGAAGAGATTGTTAGTAATGAGATCTAACAGGCCTATTAGTAGCAATTTATTGTAACAGGTCGACCTCCACGCGGTTCTCCTTGGAAACCATCGTGGATTATTTTTAATGAATTTTTTTCCAATAGGCCGACTGACCTGAAAGCCTACCATGAAATGTTTCCCGAAATTTCGGGTCCGAACGAAACACAAATTTGATGTTAAAATTACATGATACATACCGTTTAAAAATGCTAAAGTACTGTTTCTTTGGACTTTTATGGTAGGATTTATGATTAATGAAATGTTAAGCTCTTTGTACCGGGTCGATTTCGATATGAAGAAAAACACGAACTTGAGTCCGAAAATTCGAAATTTAATTTCATGGTAGACCCCCTGCTTCATTCTCACCCATCATGTCTCATTGGCGGCCCGATAGCGTTGCTATTCCTGAGGACTCAGACCTTAATCCTCTGTACTCTGTAAATTCACGCCATATCCCACCCTTCAAACCGAAACACAGCCATGCAAACACAACTGTTTCACGTTAGAAACATGAATAGGACAGAGGTACTCAAGCAATCGACCTTTGTACAAAGTCTCCCTTTGGTAAAAACTTTTCACTTATCTTACCAGCTTCGGCGATGTATCTGGAATGATACGCGATGTTGGAGCACGGCACCTCCTTGGCGAATATGCCGCGTTTGGTCAAGTCGCTGACGAACTCCTTCATGATGTCCGCGGGGCCGGATATCGTCGACGATTCGGCGCTATTGTGACATGCCACTTCTATCTCTGGCGGGCACAAATCCAAAACCTGCCATAATAATGATGTATTTAATTCTACTTATCTATTTATTTAATTGTTCTTTACTCTATATGAGCTCCCTGCCGAGGTTTACCCAAGAGACTACAGCATGGGGTTTTTCAAAAGGGGGGTAAAGAGGTTTCTTCAGGGTCGGCAACGCGCGCGTAATACCTCTGGTATTGCCAGGCGTTCATAGGCTACGGTAACCGCTTACTATCAGGTAAGCCGTATGCTTGTTTGCCACCTCAGTGGTATAAAAAAAATTAGTACAGTCCATGTCTACTCGTTTATGTCACGGTTACCACTTTACATCAGATGGAATATCTATCTATATTAGAATATTATTATTTTTATTTATTATTATATTTTTTTTTATATTTCATTATTTAAATTTTATTAAGTATAGGTAAAAATTATCAAAAATGTAGTTTTATATAGCCGTGTAGTACAGGCATAGAATAGGCCATCCCTTCCTGTCCCGTGGGTGTCATAAGAGGCGACTAAGGGAGGGTGAGGGATGGACAGTCCCTCTTAAAACGTCTTCAAAGCCTGACTGCGTTTGCCAGCCCGCTTGACAAGTATGGCAACTACTGGCAAAACACCCCAAGGGGAGGCTTATGTTCAGCAGTGAGCAGCTAAAGGCTGATATGATATATATATATATATATATATATATATATATATATATATATATATTATATAGTTATTACTAATATATAAATGTATCAATAAGTTTGTTTATTATTACCTCATAACGACTTAAAAGCTTAACCAACCACTATGAAATTGGATATACAATTGCTGTATGGGAGTGAGGGCAATGAGGTCATAGATTACTTACCCTGTGTCCAGGTCAGTAAATATATCCCATGAAAGCTAGTAAAAGGCAGTAGTAGCGTAAATAGTACGTTAACAACTGTGGATTCTGTTCCAATCTATTTTACTGTATAGTTAAAATATTATTGTAACCTGTTATTTATTACGTACTGTAGTGCAAATAAAATTACATCAATCTATATAACATTATGTTTCTGCCGTATGGTCCCGGAATAGAATAGGCCACCCCATCCTTTCCTTTAGGAATCGTACGAGTCCACTAAGGGAGGGCGAAGGGTGAGTAGCAGCGTCTTAAAACATTTACAAAGTCTAACTGCGCTTGCCAATCCGCCTGCCAAACTTGGCAACTACTGGCAAAACACCCCAAGGGGAGGCTTACGTTCAACAGTGAACAGTTAAAGGCTGATATGATGACATAACATTATATAGACGTTCCAATAGTATAAGGACAAAAAATTGTTGTAAAATTATTTTTAACAGGATATTTTATTTATAAAATAAAGCAGTAAGACAAATGTACATATATGTATATTAATTGGTATGATATTAACTTAGTATTTCAAGTTTATTTTATAAACAAACTCATGGTGGGCGGTTTATAAATAAGCTCCTGATAACTAGTAAGTGCACCGCCCACACAGTTCATAAACTCGTGATACTAAGAACATTAATTTATTTTATATAAATATTTAAAGTATGTTATTGGAGACACAAGGACTAATATATATTATATATATATATATATATATATATATATATATACATTGTGCACAGGACAGATATTATTAAAGTAAAATATGTTCGGAGTTTATCGTGTGGTCCCGGCGTAGAATGGGCCACCACTTTAGGGGACTTAATGATCGAGGCATGGACAGCAGCGTCCTTATTAAAACATCACCAGTCTAACTGCGGATGTCAACCTACCACCTGCCAAGCATGACAACTACTGGTTATGAGAGAGGCCTATGTTCAGCATTGGACAGTTAATGACTGACATGATGACGATGATTATATTTGGTAAGCATATTATTTGTATTTGACGTACAGGTAAGTATTAAGAAGTTATTTTTAGAAATTTCAATTTAATGGGATTTGTAACACGGAATAAAAGATTGTATGTATATGAACATGAAAATTTAAATGCCTTTGCTATTATTAATATATCTTGTATTGTAATTTAAATATGCGATATATACGTTAAAGATGTCGATGGAAGATTTGTTAAGGATATTCCATACAGTCCTATAAAATACAACATCATATAAGAAGTAAAGTAGAAGAAGAAAAAAAAAAGTGATAAAATATAGAAACTGCAATTTTTGTGTACATAAATATAATTATCAATTTGTTGCAAACTCATTAATTATTTTAAAGATTTTACTTTTGTTGTATTTTTATACTTTATTTTTACAATTGTCTCGGCTCTTTTTCACTGTCGTAGTCTGTCTTCCGTAATTTTATTTATTATAATTAATTTCCTTTAAACCTATTATTTAATTTTTTTGATATACAACTTAGAATGGCGAACAAGCTGGCGGCCCACTTGATGGAAAGTGGTAACCGTCGCCTATAGACATAAGCAGTACCATGGACATAATAGAGTATACTGTTTCGCTCATGATACCCTCCATGCGTTGCCATTCCTGAGGACTCAGGCGTTATTCCTCTGTACCCAGTAAATTCACGCCATATCCCACTCTTCAAACCGAAACACAGCCATGCAAACACAACTGCTTCACGGTTGAAACACGAATGTGACAGAGGTGCCCAAGCAATCAACTTTTGTATAAAGTCTCCCTCTGGTAAAATTATTGTTTAATTATATCAAATACATCAATATACAGTCCATATTATCGCCCACACAATTAATGATATTTGTTTCAATTGATCGAATACAACAGCTTTTAAAGATAATGGAGGAAGACGCATACGTCAGACGTAATTACGTTTGAAAAAAAGTAATTGAAAGGTTTATCGACCGATAGTATTACTTTTAGGGTAAAATTGGAATTATACACAGTCAGGACAGCAGCGACGGAAAGAATAATAGTTTACTTAGTGAAAATATAGTAACGTAATAGTAAGAACAAATTCTAATCATTAAAAAGGTTCTAACTCAGCATGTGTAAGGAGTCTTTACGGGTCTCTGACGCTGATTTTCTGTAAGAGCCTATACAGAGGGTACTGTGTGTTACAATGAAATTAAATAACAAACGAAACAAGAGAGATGCGAATTCAATTCGTACGTTGGAAGGTAAATTTTAAGCGAGGAAAAATGGTATGGGATATTCTTATTAATTAATAAAATCGAATGTGAGTTTATTTGATACGTTTTGGCATTTAAACAGCTTAATCAATTGTCATGAAATTTGGTGTACACGTACTATAAGGAATGGAGAAAGACATAGTTTACTATTTATCTTCGTCACGACAAAGTCGCGAATAAAAATTAGCCTCGCTTGTACAAGTATGATCTAGATTGTAGAATACAAATAAATGTATATTTATTTATTATTCCATCTTGTTTGTATAATAAGATTGTAACTAGACAACATTTGTACATGAGAGATATTTAAGAACAAAATCTATCTATTTTGCGTATTTGTTTAGGTATCACGCAAAAAAAAACTGCTCCAAATTAGATGCGATTTTCATAGTTGTATTTCTGAAGGTTTAACTTAAAATCTAGTATATGTTTTATTTAAATATGCAAAACGAAAAGTTTCTCTATTTCTGAAATAAGTATATGTAAGTACATATGAGGTACTGTTCATGTCTATAGGCAACGGTTACTACTTTCCATCAGCAGGGCTGTCAGCTTGTTTGCCATTATAAGTTGTATATAAAAAAAAAATACAAAGTAGGAACGAACAAACGGTTAGTTGACAAATAAGTGACTGACCGCCTGGTGTCCGATGCCGACGGCGGCCATGGAGCCGCGGATGAAGGGCGTCTGCACGGACACGAGCCCGCGGCTGTACGCGGCCAGGATCATCTCCTCCGTCGTGAAGCAGCCGTCCGCGTACGCGCAGCCCAGCTCGCCCACGCTGTGCCCTGCCGGGGCAGCACAGTATAACCGTACAGTATACGATTCACACACACACACACACACACGCACACACACACACACACACACACACACACACACACACACACACACACACACACACACACACACAAGAGCATGTCGATGATTATCTAAATTCACAATAATATTAGACAGAGAAAACATTTCATTTTTCGTTTGTAGTAGACCAATGTTTAAAAGTGGAAAGTTAAAGACACTGTTAGACCGACACTGCTGTACGGCAGTGAAGTGTGGCCTACAAAAAAGCAAAAACTGCACACAGCAAAAATGCGTATGCCACGGTAATGAATACGTTAGGGGAAATTTCAGAGTTGTTTTAACAACTAACAAGATTATAAACACAAAAAAATTTTAACCATTTCAATAAATAAATCTTTCATCTATAGAAAGCTACATATCATAGATTTACATATTGGCAAAAAACATGAGCTATATTTTAAGTTAAAATTAAAAGAAATCTAAAAGCCTTTAAAAAAATCATTAATTCTACTGTAACCGTTTCTTAATTAAAGTCGATTAATTCTGTTATTATTGCAAATATATATAAGTGTTGCTTATTTAATATTTATTAAAATGTAACCGACATAATTATTTAATGAGATATCTTTAATTAATTACCATCAATCTTCATACGTACCAATAATGTTGTCAGGCACGATTCCCAGCTCTCTGAGAATGTCAGTCAATCCGATTTGGACGGCCGCGATCCCAACGAAGGAATGCAATATATTATCATAAATGGCTTTGTCCGGATGAGTTAGGATATGGATTAGATCAATGCCCTTCGGTTCCAATGCTTTTTGGCATCTGAAAAGTAAAAACTTATATAATTTTGCAACATTTCTCTCTCTCTCTCTGAATACTCGTATACATATACACACATATATATATATATATATATATATATATATATATATATATATATATATATATATATATATATATATATATATATATATATTATATATACTTTAGAATTTTTATAAAAATATAATTTGACTTGCACCCAGTATAGAAAAAACTGTTTTATTATAAGAATTTCTGTTCTGTCTTTAATGATGTATATACTAGGGATAATAAAGTCGATATATTTAATAGTAGCAGCAGTTGTCTATATTATTAATACGTGAAGCAAAAACTAATTTTTAAAAAAATTACGCGGATGGAGGAGTGTGAAATTTCGTACACTTATAGTTTATATAGAGAACGAGTAAAAAATGCAAATTTTTAAATTACAAATAAAAAGTATATTAAATCAATAAAAAAAAAACTATTACACACATTATCATGTTTTTGATATACACACGCATATTTGTTGAGAATAGATTAATATTGTTTGTCTTTAATATTATTTGTCTATAGTCTTACTGAATGTCAAACTTAAGCATAATAGATTCATTTATTACAATATATGTTTAATCGAATTTTGACAACAAGGCGACCACCAGTATAAGAAAAACCGTCATAAATTATTCATCCAGTTTTAAAAATATATTGCTTGTATAATAAAAAAAAAATAGCCACTTGTTTGACTATTGGTATTAGATATAGTCCAGACAGGACTATATCTAATATCAATAGTCATTAATTATTGTAGCTGTAAGCTACCTTCGATATACATATCTATATGGATTATTATTCTGATTGGTCAAATACTAATATACTAAATTCATAAGTCTACGAAAATATCACACGATTGTATATTTATCAAATAGAATTACGAACTCTGGCGCAATCAGATTCTTTAGTTGTTATTAAATAGTGGTAGTAGAGTGAAAGGAGCTTCATATAGTTATAGTCGGTTACCACTTTCCATCAGGTGGGCCGTCAGCTTGTTTGCCATTCTTTTTTTTTATCTATCTTATTTAGAGGCTTTTATCCTATAAGGATATGTCAGCCTCATCATACCCTAATTTTATAAAATACGACATATACTAAAACATTAATACATAAATATATAATACATAATATCTTAGTAGTCTATTTTGATGAAGGGAATTATTGATACAAAAATATAGTAATTAAAGATTTTGCCATTCTAAGTTGTATAAAAAAAATAGTTATGAAGCTCCTTATATTGTATATAGTGATGATAGATGAAATTATGAATCTTTGTTCTGTACACATTTTTAAATGATCATAGTGTTGAGTGACGATGTATCGTGTATACGGATTACGGAGGGTAGGACTACTTGTGTTGCAGATTCAATTTAATATGTAAGAATGAACTCTTTTTATTATTGCACGTACTGGCCACTTGTACTTTTTTACTATTAAAAATGTAATGCATTCAGTGGATTCTATTCAAATTTAGTAAAAATGGATGTTGGAAACGTAATATGTATTTTATTGTTCTCGTCGTCTTTATAAATATATAATAGTTTAACCGCATTTGCATCGCAATTATCACAGTTTTCAACAACTTGTACTTCCGATTTATTAAGAATCAAAAGTTTTCCAATTTATATGATATCGTTATTAAAATACCATATATACAGCATTTCTATGAATATAAAGGATAAGTCGTTTTTATTAACGACATAATGTCTAGAGTCAAAAGAAGAAAAATTAAATGTTTAATTTTTATATGTAGAGTGCTTGAACAGAGGGAGACTTTGTACAAAAGTGAATTGCTTGGGTACTTCTGTCCCATTCGTGTTTCAACCGTGAAGCAGCTGTGTTTGCATGGCTGTGTTTCGGTTTGAAGGGTGAGATATAGCGTGAATTTACAGGGTACAGAAGAATAACACCTGAGTCCTCGGGAATGGCAACACATGGGGGGTATCATGGGTGAAATAGTATATTCTGTTATGTCCATAGTACTGCTCATGTCTATAGGCGACAGTTACCACTTTCTATCAGGTGAGCCGTCAGCTTGTTTGCCATTCTAAGCTGTATAAAAAAAAAAAGAACATTAAAATGAAAGTTTTGTCTATCATCACCGTAATAATATCTCTCACAGGAATTTGTTAAATTATTTCTTGATATTACACTCCTAAATACACTATCCGGTCGTTTCAGTTAAGAAATGCACAGTTCGTCAGTCCATGTGCGCGGCCGTTCGCGCGCGCCCTAATCACCGCACGTCGTCAGTCCGGCCGCAGCTTGAGGACTCGGAAAATAGTACCTGAGCGCAAGCGTACCACTTAAGCAATAATAGTTTTCGTTGTATCTGCGTTATGGACGAGCGTATTATAATTATGTAAAAAATAAAGGCAACCTGTGCACGGCGGCGGCGAAGATGGGCAGGCGCATGAGGCCGGCGGCCATGGCGGGCCACTGCGAGCCCATGCCGCTGTACGCGAGCCACAGCGGCCGCCGCGCGCCCGGGAAGTGCTCCACGCTCTCCGACACGCACACCGTCTCCTTCTGCTCGTTGCTGTCTGCAAATATTTACTTATTCGTTCACACCTCGACGACAATCCGACAATCTGGACAAACTAGTGGTTGTAGGCAAGATAGAGAGAAAAAGACCACGCGGACGATCGCCTATTCGATGGTCGGACCAAGTAACCGCCGTTACGGGACTGTCAGATGCAGCTGCCCTGCAAGAGGTTGAAGACCGCGAGAAATAGAGTAACATCATAAGAGAGGCTACAGACACCTTTCAAGGACACGACCGTCAGTAATGAAATAGATAAAGAGAGAGAGAGATTTATTCATTTAATACAAAAATTCACAGCTCTTAAAAAATAACATTAGTTTAGTCTTCTTATAGTTTATAACAAGAATAACACAACCACTCTTTGGAATCAACTTCCAGCAGCAATATTTCCAAACCGATATTACATCGTAACCTTCAAGAAAAGAGCATATTCTTGTGTATTATATGTTTTTATGTATTAATACATTTAAAAACAGGAAATAGCAGCAGCGAGGACGAGAGTCCTTCACAGTCGCGACAGCTTTGAATCAAACACGTCTCGCTCACATTTTGAAGGAAACGATTAGTTCTCATATTACGTTGGATATATGGTATATGATATGACATATTCTGGCGTGAATTTACTGGGTACAGAGGAATAACACCTGAGTCCTCAGGAATGGCAACGTATGGGGGGTATCATGGGCGAAACAGTATACTCTGTTATGTCCATGGTACTGCTCATGTCTATAGGCGACGGTTACCACTTTCCATCAGGTGGGCCGTCAGCTTGTTTGCCATTCTAAGTTGTATAAAAAAAAAAATCTTTTTCCCAAGAAACATGGATTAAAATATGTTTATAAATTTACAGTTTCTCGTATTAAATAAGCAACTAGATACGCTATAAAATAATAAAGGATTCAAATTTTTTTGTCGTTTCTCGACTCATATACGTTTAGGAAAAATATTCAATTTTACTACTATAACTACTGGAATAGTTATTTAAATACACTATCGAGACTTGCCGCGATAAAAAACGTCGGCAATAAATGAAGATGGTATGTAGTTACTATTTACCTGCAAACTTTTTCATTGCGCTAAATCCCGATAGTGTATTTAAATAGGTGTAAACAACGTGAAAATTTAAAATTAAGTACTGGAATGCGTCTTTAAAAAAATATTTTATATTTATCTTACATACTTTTAATTAAATAAATCAGAAATAAAGAGTTGTGTTAAGGATAAGGTATGGTTCTGAGCCACTGACTATCTGCAATGCATTTGAGGTTGTCGTTTCATTTAGTGGGTAGTCGTTCTACATTGTATTTGCTCGTACGAGGTCGTATATATATATATATATATATATATATATATATATATATATATATATATATATATATATATATATATATATATATATATATATATATATATATATATATATATATATATATATATATACAAAGCGATATATATATACAAGCGATACAGAAGCGATATAAATAATTACAACAAAAAGGGACCTTAAGAGGCAATGTAACAAAATTAGACACTAGAAAATTATAAATGTAAATGTAAAACGAACGTAAAATTCCACTGTATACATTCATTCATAATATACACAAAAAAAAATATTAAAACATAATTTTTTATAGTAATTTCAAAACACAATACGTAATTATTGTAAATATAAATAGAAACAAATATCAAGTAATGTGACGCATAAAGCTCGCGTATAATTCACTAAACAGTAAGTACCAAGTATAAATAGGAGCCACACTGTGTAAGAAATATGTCTCCAAGAGCGCGACTATAAAAAGGTAATAACATTTACAAGCTCACCGAGTATAATGTATCCCCTGCACATGTGTCCTGGTATTTCGTTTTCATGGATGTTATGTAAGAGGCCGATTTGTTCCGGATCTATGGGCTGATTCTTCAGGAAGCCAAATACGTGATTGACAGATGATTCTTGTCGTCCAGAAATGAATACCATACGAGGTATATTGCACTTGTAACGTTCTGGATCCTAAAAGTTAATATATGTATAAAGCAGAGAGAGACTTTGTACAAATGTCGTTTGCTTGGGCACGTCTGTCCCATTCGTGTTTCTACCGTGAAGCAGTTGGGTTTTCCAAGCTGTGTTTCGGTTTGAAGGGTGGGATATGACAGTGAATTTATAGGGTACAGAGGAATAGTAACTGAGTCCTTAGGAATGGCAACGCATGGGGGGTATTATGGGCGAAACAGTATACTCTGTTATGTCCATGGTACAGCTCATGTCTATAGGCGATCGATACCGCTTTCCATCAGGCTTGATTGCCATTCTAAGTTGCATAAAAAAAGTTTTTAACAATATAGAGTAGCAAACGGCGACTGACGACACGCCTAATGGAAAGTGGTAACCGTCGCTTATACATAATCTACACTGTGATAATCATTGATAATAATAATAGACTTATATCCTCTTTACAATTCATTACAATACATTGAAATACATTGTTTCATGCTTATACTAAAGTGATCAAATTAATATACTTGCAAATTCGTTGTTATTTCTGAACCCTGTAATTTTACTGCCATATATATTGTACATATATTCCAATTTTCCTACTGAAATACAATCATGGAAGCCCAGCTGTTTGATGGTAAAATACGGGTGGGACAAAGATACCCATACCCTAAACTTTTGTACTAGTAAAATGATTTTATTTATGATTATTTATAATGTAACATTACGTATTGTATAAGTATTTTGTCCTTGTTACCATTTCCTCAACTAACTCTGTTATTTCTGACAAATTTTTGCGTCTCACATAGCGTTTAATAAATAATACACTTCATGAACAAATGTAGCTCTTTAGAACAAGTTATAATGATATAAAATAATTATATTTAAGAGTCTCAACGTTGTATGGATTTGGATATAACCTTAGATTAAATAGATAAAGCATCGAGCCTCAAAAACGGGTTAACTTTTTATCAGATAATTGTCAAATTAGCTGACTCGTTTTTTTACCAGTATTCTATATACTTACGCATAAAATATATCTTGACGTATTATTTAATAAATAAAATAAGTATTTACGCATTGAAAGGATGAAAAAATTATAAAACAAAATAACTATTTATCACGCAAAATTATATGAAAAAGTTGACTAGTTTTTCTCAAAGCATTTCTATGGAGACGCTCTATCTATATGATCTAAGGTTATGACATTAGAAAAACCTGGCAAATAGTCCACAATAGAGAAGACTTTGTGTGTCTCTCGATGCACATAAAGAGTTTATCTATGTTATTTAACTGACCTTTTCTTTGTAATGCCCTTTTAAAAGAACATGGATGTTGACACCGGTGTACGAGAAACAGTTCAATGCGGCGAAACTTCTCCCGAAGGGGGTGTGCTCGTTCACCACTTGTATTTTACCTTCGCGCACTGCAGGTATTTCATCATGGGGCTCGTTGAAATGGAGGTTTGGTGGGATTATACCTTGATGGTATGCGAGGCAGACCTATGGAAAGAAATAGCTGATAATGCAAGCTGCAAATAAAATAAATATATTCACGACTGTAAACCTTAATAGAGTAGCAGGGCATTTGCCGATTGATCCCTTTGTAGTGAATGTAACACTCGACCTATTAACACATAGAAAATATTGGAATTAAAAATTTTACGAATCAATAAGAAGATTTATAGACGCTTGGATGTTACTCAATGTTTAGTTAAATACGTGAGTTCGTTATACAAAATATATATAAAGATTAACATCGTTTATATGTCATTGTTTATTTTTGTTTTTGGTTCAATAAAGAGTTAAATAAAAAGTAAATAAATAGTTATAGGATATTTTTATTATATTTGCGAGAAAAGCCCATGTGGACCGACAGTGTTAAATAAATTTTTATGCTCAAAGCGCCCAAGCAAAATTCACTTTTGTGTAATTTAACACATACATAAGTGAATTTTGCTCGCTAAAACGGCAATTTTTGTCGTGATAAAAAATATAATCTAAAATTCTCACTATTATGTTTTAATATGCATAAAATGCACTAAAACATGGCGAGATGATGCAAAGACACATTTCATTTAATATATTTGATTTTAGATTGCGCAGTATGCTTAGAAACAAGCGGTTTTTGTCTGCAAAAACAAACGGCTCCAATTATCATAAAACGAATGTAGGAGCAAAATCGATTCAGTACTGGCGAAGTAACCACGTAAAATATATACATAATTTAAGGTTTGTTCTAAAAAAACTCAAAAAAAAAAAACAAGTAATTGAACTAATTTTAATAACATTTTTATGAGACCAATTCGAAAGTATATTCTTTAAAAAATATGAAAATAATTTGTTAAATCGATTTAAACGTTCACGCTCACTTTTTTACTTTATCCGAGCAGTAAGTGCTTTATATTATTCTCAATTTCGTGTATAATGTAGTATATGTCATATATGTGTAAGTATATTTGTTATTCATATATATTTATTTGTTTATATATGTAATTTTAGTATGTACGTATATCAATAATTACTAGTGCCGCATTCGAGTATTCTGACACTTCCCTATGGTTGACTGGGAGAGAATGCTTTTAGCATTAAGTTCGCCATGTACACATATTTGTACTAATGAATAAATAAATAAATAAATAAATTGATTTTATGACGAAGTTATGAAAGACTTCGCGTCTTTTAAAATTATAAAAACAGAACATGACTATAAAATAAATTAAGTTTTATACTATATAATACATAATGGTTATTGAGAAGATGTTAAAGAAATAATAAAAACCTTAGTGAGAGCGCAGGTCCCGAAAGCAGGTTCGCTGTGCCCCATGTTGGACACAACGCTGCCGACTTGTATTGGTGTGTCTTTTTCAAATACATTTGCGATTGCTTGCAGTTCGTTTCTTTCAGCTGTGGCGTTGGCTGGTAAAATAAATATATTACTTCATATACAACCTGGCTGACTCGGCAAATAATCTATTGCCACCTTGCAGCCATCTAGTTTTTATTTTTTATACCACTGAGATGGTAAACAAAGAGACCGCCCACCTGATGGTAAGCGGTTACCGTAGCCTATGAACACCTGCAATACCAGGGGTATTACGCGTGCGTTGCTGACCCTGAAGAAACCTCTTCACCTTCCTTTTGAAGAACCATATGCTGTAGTCTCTTTTAAAAACCTCGACAGGGAGCTCATTCCATAACCTGAGCGTTTATAGAAGAAAACATCTTGGAACCGCATTGTATGCGACCATCTAGGCTGTAGGGTATGAGAGTGAACTCCCTGTCGATGGCAAGCTTTACTATTACTATCTACTGGGGTCATTTCTCTTATCAGGGTAAACACTTTTCTATTTCTTAAGTTGAAGCTAACAATCTAAATTTAGGGTAGAGGGTCAAGTTAGTTTAAGCCAAGAACTGACGACTAAGTAACCGTTATATGAACTATTTAAAGTTCAAATTAATAAGATTCATTAAAATCGGTTGATCCGAAACGCATTAATCAATTAGCGTGTACGATCATCTCGATACTTTTTTTATATATTAAGGATTTTTTTATATGAAGATTACTATCATGAATAATTGACCGCATACTAACTACTAGCTGGTAATTAATGCTCCTTTCCACTCAGAGTTTGCTGGAAGAGAACTCTTACAGAGTTAAGCTCGCCTGTTCTACATCTTCATTTAATATAAATTATAAGAATGTAATTTGTGTGTACAATAAAGTATAAACAAAAAATAAAATATTAATTCGTGAATATAATATTTTTTTTATATAACTTTATTGCATAACCATGATTGTAACAAACTCAGCACTGGAAAGTACAGTAAAAGTGGATACAAATTCATTTGTACATTTGGATTAGTTTAAACATCTGTGTCTGAACTAGGTTATAAAACCTGTATCTCAGACAACAGCGCTCAATCCACATTACATAGTATAATATAAGTTCAGCTAAATTTTTAGTGCTACATATAGAATGTTGAAATATTAATTTTATGTTATGTTCAGGAGAGGTACTATTAGATACAAATAAATTAAAGTAAAAGCATTAAAGTCATATTATTCGATAATTGAATTTAGTTACAAATGTGATATTTAATTTTGTTTTCATTTGCCAATTTGTTCGAGCATTGTTAATAAATCTAATAAACAAAAGCCGGCTGTTTGATGTGGGAGAACACACTGGGGATTGTTAATATGAAAATATTATATCTCATTAACAATGTTTTTGGTATATTAATTTCAAATTGTGCAGCGTATTTCTGTGCTATTAACTAAAACGTTAACTGTACACTTAAATAATAACTATAGATAGACCATTGAGTGTCAAAAATGGAACAATTTTTGTCAAACACACGTCAAATAGGCAAACATAACTGTACCCAAGCAATCGACTTTTGTACAAAGTCTAATAAAATAAATAAAATAATATAAAGGAGTTAGAAAATTTCAAAATTCTTTCTAGTATTGCAATTGATTGCACTTGCATCTTGACAAATTACCTAAACGCAGTTGAAGAACATTAAAATTTATTACCGTTACTAGTTGCAACTGGAATCGTTAACTAGTTGTAGAATAGCAGAACCACTCACTGGTATTGACTCCTTAATTTATCAAAGCAGTCGCAGAAGTAAACAGTTTCTAAATAATTATGTTGCTTTAAGGGCGTTCATACCTAAACTATTAGTCAATTTTTTAAACCATTCAACAATCCTATTTGTATTACAAATGCGAAAGCTCGTAAACTATGTTTGTTATTTTTTCACGCAAAAAGTACAGAATGGATTTGAATGAAATTTTGTATACAGGTAGAATATATTTTTTTTTATACTATAAAGGTGGCAAACAAGTCTATAACCTGTCTGATGGTAAACGGTCACTAGCTTATGGACGCCTGCAACACTAGGAGTGTTACTTAGCACATAGAATGATTTATGATACAGCTTGTTTTTAATAAATATGACTGATTATTTACACAATAAAGTACTCTAAGATCGTACTAAAATTATTAACGCAAGATTGCATTTTAAAAACAAAAAAGAGTATATCTGAAAACTTTAAAAGTAAAATGTGAAGTAGGTGTAAAAATTCTTATGGTAGATTTATTTGCAACTTGTTCTATGCTTAATGTTTCTAGTTCACTATTAGTAGAGCAGTATTTATATAACCAACCATAAATAATGAAAATTGTTAAATTATTTTGAAAAATTGACAGATAAATTATGACATTTTAAAACCTCGGTATGAAAGCTCTTAAGTTGTCGTGTCTTGGACCGAAAAGGTGATCAAAGCCAAAGACCGCAGAAATGTATGCCAGTTAAAATAAACAGCTTGTAATTTCTTACCGGATCCGTGCCCTTCGATATATTCCACGTCCTTTGGCGATACGTTTATTTCGGAGTAGAACGCTTCCAGGAACTCCTGAATCTCTTTCGGTTCACGGATCGCGCAAAAGTTTTCCCCCTCCCCTTTCAATCCGTACTTCCCTTTGACATAATACACTTCTGAATAAATTCTGTAATAAAATAATAATTTTATTATATCTTATACATTTAACGCTAAGTCGTTAATTGATTAACAAACAAACTCACTTTCATATTTATAATATTAAATAACGCTAACTCCCATACAATAGACAGACAATCGAGTATCTTTTATATGATATAGGGGGTAAACAAGCATACGGCTTGCCAAATGGTAAGTCACTACCATTGCCTAGGGGGGAAGGGATTGTTAGTGCGGACTATTAGTCCCATTGCTAGCAATATACCCTATTAGGTCAACCTCCACGTGATCCCCCTGGAAACTATCGTGCTGGATTCCAGGTGTATTCATCACGATGGGCTAATTGATCATTTCATCTCACCTATCATCCCTCACTGGTGCCCCGCCAGTGTATACCATTAGCGCGGGTGGGGTTACCATTTCATTATCATCCCATACAAGTACTACCATTGCCTATGAGCATCCGCAACACTAGAGGAATTGCAGATATGCTATCGGCCTTTTGTAAGTTGTTTAAGTTTTCCATTTTTTTTTATACAACTTAGAATGGCAATCAAGCTGACGGCCCACCTGATGGAAAGTGGTAACCGTCGCCAATAGACATGAGCAGTGCCATGGACATAATAGAGTATATTGTTTCGCCCATAATACCCCCCATGCGTTGCCATTCCTGAGGACTCAGGTGTTATTCCTCTGTACCCAGTAAATTCACGCCATATCCCACCCTTCAAACCGAAACACAGACATGCAAACACAGCTGCTTCACGGTTGAAACACGAATGGGACAGAGGTACTCAAGCAATTGACTTTTGTACAAAGTCTCCCTCTGGTTTTTTTTTTAAGTTTTCCATCATATATTGTATATATTCCTGTCAAACGACTTCAAAAAGAATGAAGTCGCAATTCGGTTTTATTTTTTATGTTGTGTTGTTTTTTGTTTTCTTTATGTGGGTTCGTAACTCTGTAAGTTGTAAATCGATTTGGAAAATTCTTTTGTTATCTCAAACGACATACTTACAGATTGATTCAGTAGAAATTTTATCAAAATCTGTTTAGTACCTTAGTTTTTTAAACAAAATAACTTGTAATGACAATTGAAGACGTTTTTCTTTTGTGAAACACTACTTAATTATTTTCATAAAAAAATTAATGAATAAATATGAAATCACAATCAAATAAAACACAGAAAAACCACACGGGAAAAAATCGGTTAATTTTCGTTTTTAAGAAATAATGTAAAATTAATTGTAACAAAACCAAGTTCAATATATTAGGTATATGTTCATTGTACGTACTCGTATATATTAGGTACCTATGTTATAAATTTCATATAATAATACAGAATTTAATTAAACAACTTCGAGTGCTATGGTTTAAGGTAGATAATTTGTTCAAAACCAAAAGGGAACATACCTCTTCGCGTGTTTGGCTTTCTGCAAGAACAGCACGCTAATGGCGTCAGATCTTACGTATCCATCGCTGTTCTTGTCGAAACATTTACTTTTCCCATCCATGCATAGAAAACCGGCCCTGTGGAGTAGAGACTTCATTATTATTTCAAATCAGGTTATTTTAGGTTTCAGAACTAGGAAAATATTTACAAAGATCAAGATAAAAGATATATTTTAATTAAATTTTATGCTAGATTTTAAGTTAGGCCTTTCAGTTTTCATATTCAGCGTGATGCAATAGATTTTGTGTGATGACGAAACAAACATACAGACATATATATCAAATATTAAAAAAGCATCAACAATGCTTTTTTAAAATGGTACATTTTTAAAATACATTATTCTTATACGGATTATTTGAATGTAATATCGAATTATTTATATTTTACTTGATAGATTTTATCCATTTGGTTTGTTTTTATATATTAATCAGTTTTTTTTTAACATAGATAGGATATATAAAAATAAAACAAACAGGCCAAAAGCCTCAATAGTAGCAGTTCCAAAATCATTCCATGCGTCTAGAATGAATTAATCACTATATTTACGTTTTCAATTAACTTTATATGTGTGTAGCCTACACAGTACCATATAGTTATGACGAAGTCATTTGTGATGAAATTATGAATCTCGGAATGTGACCCTAAAAATAAATATAAAACACAACCTTTATGGACGGTGTAAGCAATTATTGGAATTTGGCGGAATTACAAACTTGTAAGTATTCATTGTGTAAAACATTTGTACTATTTCACAATTGAATATTATATAGTGGAATAGAAATACTTTAGCGTTCCTTTAGGGGAGTATTATATATATATATATATATATATATATATATATATATATATATATATATATATATATATTTGAAGATACATTATTAATACATACATATGAATACAAACCTACATAAATAAGAATAGTATTTTACCAGTTAAAACAAACGTTTTTAATAGACTTCAAAAAGTACGAGACTTTCAATTCAGAACATACTTTCATGTTTGTTACATCCTAACTGCGTCAATTAGAAATAGACTTGGGTTTTTTTTTATATGAAAGGATATACTTAGAACTTAAAATTATACTTAGGGATTGGTCGAATAGAAATTTTATCAAAATTCATTCTGTTGTTTAGTTTTTAAATCAAAATAACCTGTTTGATCATAATTGAAGTCAATTTTTGGTTATCTTAGGTTCTTGTGCAAACTCTTATATGGTAAATTAGCTTTGATATATTTTATGCAATATCATCATCATCCTAGTCATTTCAGCCGTTAATTGTTCATTGCTGAATATAAGCCTCCCCTATTGGTGGAATTTGCCGGTAGTTACCGCGTTTGGCAGGTGGGTTGGCAACTGTAACTAGACTTTGATCTTAAATACTATTGTTATATTCTTATCGAAACATATCTGAATCGGATCTGATTACACCTATCCCCCGATTTACACGATAGATACGTTCCTGAAAAAAACGTGTAAATCGAAAATTAAAAATTTTCAAGTCAAAACCGTGTAAATCGAAAAGCTTGCAGAAAATGCATAATTTTGCTATTTAACAGTTGTGATTTTTTTCAATATTTTTAGGTGTACACAGAAATAAAAATAAAATGCATTGACAGGTTAAAATATGTAATATATTACGGAAACCCTGTTTTTTTATTTAATTACAGTACATTAAACTGAAAAATTAAATCTGTCTGACACTGTGAAACTTTCACTCAAATACAATTTTCCATAGATAAAACTTTAATTTTATGCGAAGAAATACAGACACAGTGTGCATGTGCAGCAAGTCAGCACATAAGCTCGGGATTCCCCGTGAGATGTGTACACAGCGCACGTGTTCAAACACAGTAGCATAGTAGAGTATATATATATATATATATATATATATATATATATATATATATATATATATATATATATATATATATATTTATATCTATAGAATAGATTTTGTTTTATAACAAATTTCTCTTTATTTTAAATAATTTTTATCTTAAAATATCAAATTTTAACTGCGGATGCCGACCCGTCTGCCAAGCGTGGCAACTGCTGGCAAAATTCCTCTTATGGGTGAGACCTATGTTCAGCAGTGGACAGTTAATGGTGATGTGATTATGATGATGATGTTTTTGAGCATGTGGGGATTTTTTGGCTGATAAATTCAATTTCAGTCTGTATTGATAGTAATGGGGACCGGCGGCCCCATTACTGGCATATACCCTATAAGATCGATCTCCAAGCAGTTCCCGCTGGAAACCATCCCGGTTATTTTTTGTTGAATTAGTCACGATGGACTAATTGACAGTACTTCTCTCTTACTTACGTACTTACCTCTCATCTCTTACTATTCCCACCAGCGTATACCGATAGTGCAGACGAGGTTACCATTCTATTATTATCCTTTTAAAAAACACTGATTTCACTTTATTCTCGAAGCTCTATAACATCATATAAGAGCTATTGTGACCCATGTAATTTTATTCGTACCTTTTATTATTCAAAGAGATGGTAGGCTGCATACAGAGGTTGCAGCCACCCACTATGGCGGCGTCGCATTGGCCCGAACTGATGGACTTGTATGCGTACTCTAAACACGCCATAGAGCTCCCGCAGCCGACGTCCAACGCGTACGAAGGGCCTTTACCATCGATCCAGTAAGAGATACGATTTGCGTACATAGCTTTGTTCGATCTGAAACAAGTTTTATATTTAAAACTAGCAACCCGCACAATCAAAATTGGCCGTACCTATGTTGAATCAACGACTATTAAAACGTTTATTACATCTAGACAGAAAAAACCTCAAAACAATGATAGGGACAATAACGGGTCATTATCCATTAAACAAATATCTATACACAATAGGAGCCACAGACAGCCCTCTATGTCGAGGCTGTTTAGACGCCGAAGAAACGGCTGCTCACGTAATCCTGGAATGTGAGGCTGTGACCCATCAACGTTTAGAAATCCTCGGAACGGTGAGGTCGCTCCGTGAGGCCTGTGAAGAACCCAGGAAGCTTCTGCGCTTCTGGACGGAGCTAGGTTGGCTGTACTAGCCACGACTCATACGCACAATGGCCCAAATGAGAGGCTAAGCGCGGAAAACAGAGTCTTTCTCATATTCACATTCACATTCACATTCAACCCGCACTGGCTTCGCACGGGTGGACATTTTTGCATTTTAAAAAGTGGCTGCACACGCGACGGAAGCTTAAAAATGGAGTAACTTCTCTCGTTTTCCCAACATTTGAATGAGCTCCCTGCCGAGGTTTTCCTGAGAGACTATGGGGTATGGGGTTCTTCAAAAGGGGATAAAGAGGTTTCTTCAGAGTCGGCAACGCGCGCGTAATACCTCTGGTATTGCAGGCGTTCATAGGCTACAGTAACCGCTTACCATCAGGTGGGCCGTATGCTTTTTTGCCACCTCAGTGGTATAAAAAAAAACATTTCCCTTCACTGCTCTGCTTCTATTGATTGTAGTGTGATAAAAAGTATACTATAACCTGTCCAGGAGTATGAAAAATAATTGTACCAAATTTCGCTAAAATCCGTCGAGTAGTTTTTGTTTCTATAACGAACATATAGACAGACAAATAAACAGACAAAAATTTTACTGATTGCATTTTTGCCATCAGTATAGATCACTAATCAGTCCCTGATAGTTATTTTGAAAATATATTTCATGTACACAATTGACCTTTCTACAGATGGCTATGTCGAGTGTTATGTTAACCACACCGGCAACAATCGACAAATGCCTCTGACTATCCCATTAGGGATTATAGTCGTGAACATATCTTACTAATTGTCTCCATTTCATGGTATACTCACCCAGTGATACCGAAGCCGTTCCGCTGAACATTTTCATAAATAACTATTCTCTCAGATTCAGAAAATGTTGATCCGATGAACACTCCGACTTTTAAACCTCGTAGTTGTAAGGGGTTGATACCTAGAAACATATTATATATAATATTAAAAGTAATTATTAATGGTAAGCATACAGAATTTATAAGTCCATATTTATAATTCTGTATACTTAAATATCTGTCTAGTTGCTAAATATATCATGTATTTAGCAATTCGACAGATATAAAAGTTAATAAAATAATTAAATAATAGAAATAATCATACGACAAGAAACCCATTAACAATTTGCTACTGGGTCCGAATATACAATAAGAGTATAAATAAAATATGTAATTTGGATTACAACTGTAATAGGGTAGTTAGAGATATTTAATTTTGTTGCATATTATTGAACGCAATATTCGCAAATTCATATTTCGACGCACATATTAATAATACAAAAAAAAATAGTGCTTATAAATATTATATAAGGATATTAATCTACTATTACTATTTTGGCCGGGCGGCATGGTATAGTTTTATTTCAAAATGTTCACCTTTTGCACTGATGTAACTGTTGCGTTTAAATTCATTGCGATAGCGAAAAATAATTTGGAGGGAAATTTGAAATTAGAACGTTCGTATTTCTTACTTTTAATTAAACCTATTTTTAAAATAAATTATAATTGGCCAGTTACTCAGAATTTTTATTTGTAAAACATTCTATACAGTTTCATATTTTTATTTAGTTAAAAAACGCTTTAATTATAATTTAATTAACGAAGATCAGTTTAATGAATATGATTCAATTAATAAGGAAGTATAACGTTTTATGTAGTCTTCAAAACAAGGTATAAGGGGTCTCATGGGTATCATACTGTGTGCTGTGATGGCATATTCAATGGTGTCATTTATGTCCATAGATGATGGCTACCTCTTTCAATCAGGCAGACCGCCAGCTGATTTGATTTTCTAAGTTGCAAAACTCACCTGAATCATAGATGGCGCTGTATGCGTGCTCCAAAAGCTTTCTACTCATGGGCTCCATAGTACAAGCTTGTTTGAAATGGACTCTAAAGAACTGAGCATCAAACTTGCTCATTCCATTGACTTTCCCCAAATGCTTGGGCACTTCTGGGTGGTTGAAGATCCATCGTGGATTGTCTGCGGTCACCATATCCACCTGTAATAAATTTGTCTTTTTGATTACCTCAGTGGTGTACTGTAACATATGACCGGTAGGTAGGCAATGGTAGGAAGTTCGATTCCCGCACAATATAAACATTTGATTTCACGACATACGTATGTATGCAATTTTCTATTTTTTTTTAAATAAATATAGGTATTTAATTTACAAATTAAATACCTATATTTTTTGTTTGACTCTGCGAGTCCTATATGGGCTCTTTTGAAAAACAAGAACAACCAAACCTTGTTATTTAGATTGTTCATGAATTCCAGAACGCTGTTGGACTTGGGAAATATCCCAGACAGCCCGCTGATGACCACTTCATTGCCAGTCAATGGTCTGTGAACAGTTTCTTTTGGTGTAGCATTCTCGTAAAACGTCTCTTGAGGTGTAGGGGCCATGGTACGACGTATTTCCCGTTTGATCACCGAAGGGCGACTAACGGCAAAACAATTATCTTATTAGTTTATATTTAACTGTAAAGGGCGCGGTACACGAAGCGGTTAACGAGCGGTTAAGCCGCTAGAACTAATAGAAGGAGCAGTCTTTTCTTATTTTTTTTTTAATCTGACAGTCCATATGATAGAAAATGGTGACCATCACCTATAGACATGAATACTACCGTGGATATTATAGAGTATAAGTCAACCCGCCTGCTAAGCGTGTGCAACTATTAGCAAATGATGACGATTCCACTCTTTAAATTTAAATACAACCATGTAAGCACAGCTGCTTCGCAGTAGAAACACGAGTGAGAGATTTCTGTACAAAGTCTCCCTCTAGCAATATTGTGTAATATTATAAATGAGAAAATGAGTTTGTAACATTTTAACCACTAAACCAATCGAAAATTTGGATGTAGTACGTATTCTGTCCCATTTTTATTTTATTCAACCGTGAAGCTGATTGTGTGATTACGACGTCGGCTGTGTTTTGGTTATTATATAACAATATTATGTATTGTCTATGAAACATCTCGCCAACTATAGCTTTATGTATATTTTCGAATGTTAATGATTTTTTTTACAAAACAGATACATAGAATGAAAGAATAACACCAATTTGTTACGTGCTCAAAAAAAAATACGGTTCCTATAGCCTATACAGACAGGTAGTATCTGTTATGACTAATAAGTAGTGTATGTATTTATGTAATATTTTATTATATATTTTAATATTTTATTTAACTGTATATTTGTTTATGTATTAATAGTTGTAGCACTCACTGGCGAAACAGTATACTGGAAGAGATCTGTCATGTCCATGGTACTTTATAAATAGATTATTTTATATGTCTTATAAGGCAATAACGAATATATATATAAATATTTTTAATGTAATATAATGTAATAAGTCCATCATGTAATATAATTGACAAAGTTCAACTTGTTTGTGACATTCTTGATTTTTTTATATACAACTTGTATATAAAAAAAAAATAACATATAACATAATAACATATTATACCCACAGTTCATGTCATCATCATCATCATCATCACATCGGAATTATATATTGGTATTTAAATGAATTGACATAAATGCCATACTTTCTAACCCTTCTTTGCATGATTATTTTTATTGGTGTAATAAATCAAGGTTTTCAAAAATAAAGGAAAAATGGTTAAAAAAATAAAATTGACAGCTATGGTTTTTTTTTTCTGCAATGGACATTAAAAAGGTATCCAGACACAATCAACTTAAAGTGAACTTGTTATTTTATATAATTTTTGGGCATTCAATATTATGATGGAAATTTCCACCATTACGCAAAGAAGAGTTAATTATTTGAAACATGCGTCAACTACGCGTACAAAATATACCGTATGCAAACAAGCTAACAGCGTTTGAACGCATCATGTGTTATGAACCTTATTATTTGTGTTGTAGGAAGTTACGATCAATAAAGTTAAACAATAGCATACGAATGATTGAATAAGTTAACATAATTACATAATTACTTTTTCGGAAACTGTCGACGGACCTAGGCAAACGATTTATCAGTACTACAAGTAGATTGTATGATAATTTTTAAAAATTATTATTTCGGAATAAGTTACTGTTTTATAACCAATTTTTTTTGTACTTGACAGAAATAGTAAATAATTTATTTACATTATAGATAGATAGATAGATACTCTTTATTGTTTCCTCCAAAGATTACAATAGTAAACTTATTATAAATATAAATAATTACAAGAAATGATCATAATGAGAAAACAATGAGCGACCTTATCGCTAAGAGTGATCTCTTTCAGGCAACCTTTGGATGGAGAGGAGTTATTATAAACACATTATTTACAGAATTTAGTTATTTAAAAAATAAAATAGATGCGGTTGGTGTTTTTTTGTGACTGTTTCTATAATTTTGATTATGTATGTATGATTATTTACCTTATGATAATTTGACTTTTGTAACATTTTGTGTACGGAATCCTAAAAATGCTTTATTTATTTATTTATAGGATCACCAACATAAGATACAGCTAAACATTCCAATACAATACACTGGCAGATTAGATCTAACTGTTCTTACATTTATAGGCAACCACAGCGTGCCTCGTGTTTGATAAACATTAAAATAGAATTAAATTATTAAATGTCATTAAACGAATAGAAATACTAACAATATGAATAATAATATAATTATAAATAATGGAAATTGTAATTTAACTGTTTTTTAATTATAAATAAATATAATGTAATGGACTTTAACCGCCCCATTTGAGAGTAGATTCATAATTTTACTTAACTATAGGACATTATCATTCCTATCTTTATTGTCAATGGTACTGCTCACGTCTATAGGCGACGGTTACCACTTTCCATCAGGTAGGCTGTCAGCTTGTTTGCCATTCTAAGTTGTAAGTTGTTGCTTGGCCTTTTTACAGCTTAAACAATTTCAATGAAATTTGGTATACGCATATAGAGAAGGATATAGGCGATTTTCTATACCGGTCAGTGAACAAAGCCGCGAATAAAAGCTAGTATAAAATATAAATGCTTCGAAAGTCCCTATTGCTAGTAGTAGTTATGAAAGGATCAACTTTAGAAGCGTAGAACTTTTCAATTTACTGAACTGACAGTATTGAATATTGAAATGTTATAATCAACGGTTGGGGAGAGCCCTCGCGGCTTAGAATCTCTTCTGTAAATTTGTCTGGCTTTAGGTACGGGAATACCATAGAAATATGGCGTACTATGTGGCCCATTGTTTTCTCATTGTGATTGTTTCTTGTAATTGTTTATATTTATAATAAGTTTACTATTGTAATCGTTTGGAGGAAACAAAGAGTATCTATCTATTCATTTATTTATATTTATATTAAAATATAATATAATAGATGTACAACTGGTATTGTGAAGAGAATAAACCTTACTATTATAAAAAAAAAATATCGATTTCTCGTGACAATTACTTTTCCATCTTAGTCTTATAAATTGTAGCCTTTTAATTAGATATCTTTTAGTTATCTATCTATCTATCTATCTATCTATCAGTATTGAAAATAATGATTTAGACAAATGGGGTATCGGGTTCGTTTCTTGGTCGAGTAAATAATTTTGTATTATATATGTAATAATTCTAGATAAAAATACGTTAGATTTTTGAGGAAAAGAAAACACATTTTTCACCCACAATTGTAAATAACTTTTCGTCATCATAATATCAGCCTTTAACTACCCAATGCTGAACAAAAGGCTTCCCCTTGGTGGGTTTTGACCATTTACAATTACATCGTATCACATCATTAATCAGGCTGTATGCTTCTTTCGTGGTACAAAAGTATAATAGTGGAACAAAACCTTAAGTTGTAATGTAAATATTTCACAGGCGCGTCACAGTGGAAACTTGAGTGTATAAATCGTGAAACCACTATTAAATTGTCGAGATAAGTGACCAAGTTGACTCCCTTTGTTTGGCGATACGATCGCGACGTGGCGTTAAGTAACTCTCGCTTGGAACTTAAAAGGAATGTGCGGGGCGCTCTTCTAACTGTGAAGTTGCTCACTTTACTACGAGTATGGACCTCGTTATTTATCTAGTTTCAGTTTCTAATGTATTTGATGTTAGCTCATTCACATTACGTTAAGTACACTCAACGCTACATTGTATTTTACTACATCATCTTATATATTATAAAAATCACTTTCCGTTTAAATTTAATCTTGCCGGTTACTCTCGAACTGACGTTTACATTTAGTAATATTAGTAAGTAGGTAGATAATTCCAATTAAAAGTTAGTTAATAACCATGTGGTCCCGGCATAGAATAGGCCACCCCTTCCTTTCCCGTATTAGTCGTAAGAACCGAGTAAGGAAGGATAAGGGATGGGTAGCAGCGTACCTCTTAAACGTCTCTAAAGCCTGTCGGCGTTTGCTAAATCGTCTGCCAAGCATGGCAACTACTGGCAAAATCATATAATCATGATGATGATGCCACCATAATTATACAAGAATGCAGTAACTGCGTCTGCAAAGGTCGTGGATTTCTCCGCAGTATGTATTAGTACATTAAAATATACATTTACATATTCACATTATTATATCTATGTATCTCTCTATATGCATTTAAAAAACGAACAGTTCCTAGCCAGTTTGCCTCCAGTCGAATTGTTTATAAATACTCTTCGCCATCCAAAGGTTGCCTGGAAGAGATCGCTCTTAGCGATAAGACCGCCCATTGTTTTTTTTATTTTTTTTTGTTTTCTTAATGTAATATTTTCTTGTTTGTATCTATAATAAGTTTACTGTTATAATCTTATGGAGGAAACAATAAAGAGTATCTATATATCTTTATTGAATTAAATTGACATGGAATATTATATTGAGCCGTGAAAGTTTCAATGGGCTCCGAGCTGATCGTTGAGCTCACAATATTTACTTTGTATATCAGTTATTTATTCCTAACAGTCGAGTATCGGATTGTTTCCACTTTTGTAAACAAGCCCAAGACGAGGGAACTTGGAACGAAAGTTTATTTGCAATTAATTTTCACTCTTTCAATTCGCGACGAGCAGGTCCGAATTGAAAGCAAACTTCTATCTCTTAATATACACGTTTGAAATGAACGTAGCTGCTCGCGACGACGGTATAATCTGCTTCGGATTTATTAATTTTTACCACAGGACTGTTGGAATTTAATTTTGTGATTAGAAAAATTGATTCATTGGGAATTAATTAAAGAAAAGCCAGAGTGTTCATTCATTTGCTTTTTGCTAAAAATTTAAGCGAATTCCTAAAGTGGACGGTACGCGATTACGTCGTCCCTTCTCAACCGATTTTACTAATTCTTTTATGTAATCAATAGGGTTTTACTTCTACATTAGACTCATAAATCTACAATTAAAGCCGCCGTATAACTAAATATAAATTACTCTATATGCAAACATGCCATTTTTAATTCTACATTCAGATATTTATTTTATGTGTTTATTTATTTTTGACTATATTATAAACAAAAATACTAGTATCATAATATGTATGTATGGAATCCTAAAATTATACAAACGTTTTTTTTTTTTTATTTTATCATTTAGCGATATGTTTGCTCACGATTGAAGTAGATTTTTTATTTAACACGGCTAGTCTCTCGCGAATTTATTCGCTTAAATTAAAATACAATTATCGCATGTGTTAATTTAGGATTTTGTTTAACTGTATATTAAATTTCATTCAAAACCGTTCAACCGGTTTGTTTTTCGGGTGTTCGCGGCCTAGTTCCTGTTTTAAAGCAACTTCACAAAGGAAAAGGTTCTCATTTCGCTTTTAATATTTTGTTTGCACGTTACGCGATGTATTCTACAATTCCAAACAATTGTTAATTGTATTCACAATTTTATCACGATTGCTATATATCTTATCTGCAGAGCAAAATACAATCTGTTGCGGGGAAATATAAATTTATAGCTATACAACCCTATATATATTCTTAATTCAAATATTTTATGCCGCGTAGGTCCCGGCATAGAACGGACCATCCGTTCCTTTCCTGTGGGTGTCTTTTTTTATATGGTTTGCCAATAGCGAGGACGGGATGTCTTAAATACTGTACCAGTATTTAAAACATCCCGTCCTCGCTATTGGGTTCGGGTGGCGGAATGCCTATACAAGAGGGTACTTGGTGGACGTAATTTAGACACAATATTTGAGGAGTATTAGGAAGATAAATGAACGGCCGGATTCTGCAACAAATGAGTATGTGGTCGGCCTCTGAACTGGCGACCTCTGCTGTCTACCGGTCCCCAATTCGAAGAGGCGACTAAGGGAGCATTTGGTGGAGAGATGAGCAGTAGCATCCGCCTTAAAACTTCTGTAAAAGCCTAACTGCGGTCGCCAACCCGCCTGCCAAACGTCTGCCAAGCAACTACTGCCAAAATTCTCCTTTTGGGGAAGGCTAATGTTCAGCAGTGGACAGTTATTGGCTGAAATAATAAAAAAAAAATTCCTTATCCTTATAATATCTCGTCTTTCATCGGTATACTATCTCGTTTATCATCGGTATGCTAAATTAATTTTAAAATAAGAACAGCAATTAGTTTTGTCACAATCAGAGTTAGAATTTTTTACCGATCACAATGTACTTGTTAGCCGTAAAAAACCGTATCTAGAACGCGAACGTGGCGGACGAAAAAATGGCGCGATCAACGATACTCGTAAAGTTTCCCACTTGAAAAATCTCACCTTGCAATGACGGGATGATAGCCGTGACGGCGCGTCGCCCACTCCGCCGTAACGGATGGCGTATCGTTACCCGTACGCGGACCGCTCACGCGCGCATCATTATCCACGTATCGGTATATCCTTAACCTTTGAGTGGGCATCGTTATATTGACAGATGCGATCATTTGTCTGCAACATCCCAGAGCGTCGACTTAGCGTTGTAACTTTTTATTTTTGATGCAAAACTATAAATCTTTGATATAGGAGAGGATTGTTCCGGTTTCGATTCGTGACAGTTTACTTTTATGGGCGCCGGCCCCTTTTATTGTTAGGGTCCTATGCGGTGGGTATGGAACCTTTCTTTTGGCATATTTATTTATTCTTCATGGACTATGTTACAAAACAATATTAGGTACAAAAGGCGGACTTAATGTTATATACTCGTAGCATTCTCTGCCAGTTAAAAACTGAAACGTAATTAGGCGATGAAAGAAATGTTAAAATGGTACATTGACTACCTATTTATTATCATACTATTTTTAATATATATTATAGTAGTAATTATCCAATTCCATGTGATTAAAAAAGGTGAAGTTCCTCTTATATTTTTAACCCTTTTTTGCATAATGATGGAAATCTCCATCATAACATTGAATACCCAAAAATGACATAAAAGAAAAAGTAAACTTTAAGTTGATCGTGTATGGATACCTTTTTAATGTCCATTGCAGAAAAAAACGTAGATATCAAATTAATTTTTAAACCATTTTTCCTTTAATTTTGAACATGATTTATATCATCTCGATTTATTTCACCAATAAAAAAAAATCATGCAAAGAAGGGTTAAATCAAACAACAAATTTTGATACAAGTTTTACTGTTCTTTAGATATTTACTTATGGATGGTTTGTACGAATAGATTCTAATTAAATTTTTGCGTCAGCCCCAGCTTAAATACACGTATTTTCAATCTGAATTTAATAATAATTTAATAATTTTTTATGTCATAAATAAATGGTTATAATACTCAATATTAATAACTTAATTTTAATAATAAAGATCTTAAAACAACACCAATATCTAGTTGCGATTGCCAACCCTCCTGTGCCAAGCGTGGCAACTATTGTCAAAACCCCCCTTATAGGGAAATTTTATGTCCCGTAGTGTATAGGAAACGGAATATATATAGTATATTCATACTGTTTAACTATGAAGATAAAAACAAAATATAGCTAGGAACTTTGATAATATATCAGATATCACTCTTGGTTACTTTTTTATTGCTTATTGCAGTTTTGCTGGACGAATAGTCACTATTTCTTTCTTTCATAAATTGAGTTATACAAACGTATGATTGTTATTCAAATTTCAAATAACACAAAACAAGGGAAATGTAATTAAGAAATTAATATACAATATTATGAAAGGAAATTTAATTAAGTAGTTTAATGAAATCAGTGTATTTTGTTATAAAAAGATTGAACGCCTTCATTGAGGGATCCTGCCTTTTTATAAATTACAATATTGTGTTCAAATTTACATATATATCGTTTATCTATCATCCATCTCTTAGATAAGGTTACCTTTTATATTTTTTTGGTACTAACAACGCTTGTTCTTTAAGACTGATAGTCTACCTAATAGTAAGCGGTTACCGTAGCCTATGAACGCCTGCAATACCAGAGGTATTACGCACTCGTTGCCGACCCTGAAGAAACTTACCTCTTTACCCCCCTTTTGAAGAACTCCATGCTGTAGTCTCTTGGGAAAACCTCAACAGTTGTGTATAAACACGAACAGTTTATAACAAGTGATTACTATGGTCCAACGAATGCAACATAAGTATCATTCTGCATTTTATCAACCTTTATGATATGAAGTTTCACGGTGAAAGTGTCATATTCTATCCTTACGTTCAGCGATGACCAATGGAGAGTTTGTAATGATGATTCCATCCATACACATACACAAGAATAGCATTCAAACAAACTGTTTGATAGTAAAGAGAGATGAGATAATTTAATTAATTTATTTATTTTTTGGAAAACGTACAGCTGAATTACAGTGAATACATAATCAAATTTATATCTATGTTAAGCCATGAATCGTTTTCACATTTGCGTAATGACACAATTGATCGGTTTTTATATATACACATACATACACACGCATATATACACATCTATAATATAATAATTAAAAAGTTATAAATTTTAATGAGACACCTTTTAGCTTAATAAAATAAATAATGTCCATGATAATTCAAGATTATTTTTTTTATTAATTTTTTTACAGTTTTTTTTTTTTAATTTCATTCCATTTTTTCTGTATGCGATGAAAATTAACATATGTATCTATTTTAAAAATACAGTAAATTAATGATAGAAGTGCGATAATGTAATGGATTGTTTTACATTCAAATATGGAATGGAATTATTCAAAATTGCCGTACCTAATAGGTATGTAGCTGAAATGTTTATTGCTTGAATGCCTGAATGTGACAGAAAGTCACCTCTGATTACCCCTCTTCTAATGGTATCTGTTATTTATTTATTTAGATTAAAATATCAAATGATAGCAAATGCAATGGACACATGCAATGAAAAAAAAAAAAAAGAAATTTTATTCATATTTCTTTTTTTTTATTACTATTTTTACTAACGAATTTCACGACTGCCTCTTGACCATAACAGAATATCAGTGTTTTGCTCTTTTGAGAGCAAAGCAATAAGTTGAAGAAAAAAATTGTTGTTTTATATATTTCGCTTTCTTGTTTTTCATTCCTTTATCTCTTTTTACTGTGTATGTCTGTATTCTGTGTATATTTGTATTATTATTTGTGTGCTGTAAGTAATGCAAATAAATTATCTATCTATGTATGTATCTACCCCGTTAGTGTTCATTATTAGTCAAGAAGTTTGTTTTTCTATCCGTTGTCTACTTTTGAAGCCGTGTGTATAGTTCATTGCGAACCAATTTACTTGTATATTGCTTTATATACGAGTATATTAGTTGCCTTTTTTTATACAACTTAGAATGGAAAACAAGCTGACGGCCCACCTGATGGAAAGTGGTAACCGTCGCCTATAGACACGAGCAGTACCATGGACATAACAGAGTATACTGTTTCGCCCATGATACCCCCCATGCGTTGCCATTCCTGAGGACTCGGGTGTTATTCCTCTGTACCCAGTAAATTCACGCCATATCCCACCTTTCATACCGAAACACAGCCATGCAAACACAACTGCTTCACGGTTGTAACACGAACGGGACAGAGGTACCCAAGCAATCGACTTTTGTACAAAGTCTCCCTCTGGTGCCTGAAGAAAACAGGCTATAGCGAAAAGTTAGTTAATCATTCATGTAACACTGTACATCTTATTTAAGTTACACACCGTATGCAATATTGTCCTGAAACTTTACCGTACAAATACATACACGTTCATTGCTCTGTACAAATCTAATTATAACTTATGCGGTACTCTGAATTGCATTTCTGTTTATTAGTTAAATATCAGTGTGCTATAGTTGCAAAGCAGACCCGCTTATAGGTCCAAAGTGGAACGGAATATTACTAAATAGAGAGACAGGAATGCTCATGTAATAAAAACTTATACAACTTCTGTATGGGATGTGGTAAGAAAAGAAATTCATGAGATAAGACATTATTCTATGAATAGCGAGTATCCATAAAAGAATCCAGTGATAAGAGTCACTTGTTAAAAATAACCTGTCATCAGATACGCTATCATACTAATTGCATGATCCTTAAGCTTGTTACCTAGGTGGCTCATACCGTGTGTAATAGAACACCAAACTAAATACCTAAGGTCTCATTTCAGAATATGAAAATCTGCGACATGCGACAATGTTATAAATTGGATAGATAGATAGATAGATACTCTTTATTGTTTCCTCCAAAAGATTACAATAGTAAACTTTTTATAATTATAAACAATTACAAAAATGATCATAGTGAGTAAACAATGGGCGATCTTATCGCTTGAAGCGATCTCTTCCAGGTACCTTTGGATGGAGAGGAGTAGTTATAAATAGTTTGATCGGAGGCACAATGAATATCTTTTCCTGAGGAATAAACAAATCGATTGAAATGCATAGTGTTACTTGTTAGTATGTATCTTTTATAAAATCGTCATTTCAAGTAATTAGTTAGGATTAGATTAAGGATAAGCTGAAGTTGCAATAGGCTGGTCGCATAACTCGAAGAACCAACAATCGATGGGGAAAAAAGGTTCTCGAGTGGCGAACGTATACGGACAAACGCATTGTAGGACGACCACCCACTAGATAGAGTGACGACCTGAAATGCATTGCAGGGATTATCAGTGGATGCAGGTGGCTCAGCATCGTTCTTTATGGCAATATGGAAATACAGACTAAATTCGACTAACCATAATAAATTAAAATATCAAATTTATTCTAAAGTATTCAAAAAGATTATTAAACTAACCAAACGTGCACAAAACAACTATGACATAAAAACATCAGATAATAAAGCTAAAACAACATGGAAAATTATTAACAATTCTAAATTCAATATACCTAAAGATTTTATCCGGACAATAAAAATAAACAATGAATACGTTAGTAACCCTAAAAATATAGCAAATCATTTCAACAATTACTTTATCGACAGAATTAATCGTACGACTAACTGTGGAAAAAATATAACTGCAAAGCTCCATCATAGAACACATTCTATGTTTATGGCCCCAAGTACACCCCAAGATATAAAAAAAATCATAAGAAACTTAAAAAATACAAACAGTGTTGGATATGATGGTTTTTTAACTAAAATTATTAAAGAGGTAAATGAACATATATGCGCTCATTTAAGCTATATTATAAATTTAAGTATACAGACAGGCATTTTCCCCCAGCAACTAAAAAAGACCACAGTTAAACCTCTTTACAAAAGGGATGATAAAGAGGTAATGGAATCTTATAGACCCATAGCACTGATATCTATATTTTCAAAAATATTTGAAAAATACCTATATACTGAAATTAATGCCTACTTAGAGAAAAATAACATTATCTGTAATGAACAAAAGGGTTTTCGAAAAAATAAAACTATAAATATGGCGATTTATGATTTTTTGGAAAAAGTTATGTCCGAAATTGATAAAACCTCACCTGTTTGTTCTATATATTGCGATATGACACAAGCATTTGATCATGTAGACCACAGCATCCTAATACGTAAACTCGAGGCATATGGGATAAGGGGTAATATCCTTAATTTGATAAAATCATATTTATCAGGTCGACAACAAATTACAGAAGTGACAAGATTAAATTGGAAAACAAAAAAGCAACAAACGTTTACATCAAAACAGCGCACTGTAACATTTGGTGTACCCCAAGGTAGTGTGCTGGGTCCCCTTCTTTTCCTAATATATATTAATGACTTGCCTAACTTTGTTGACCAACCTATGACGTTATTCGCTGACGATAGTACAGTTACTGTAAATTGTAATGATATTAATTTATATGAATATATTATAAATAAATCTCTGACATCAATAATTGCTTGGTTAAAAAATAATAATTTGGTAATTAATTTAAAAAAGACTAATATTATGCACTTTAATCAAAGAACACAATCTAAATCTAATATTAAAATAATATATGAAAATAATATTATAAATGAAGTTGACACGGCTAAATTTCTCGGTCTAAATATTGACAAAAAACTAAACTGGAAAACTCATATAGACGAAATAAACAAAAAAATATCTAGCCTGGCATATCTACTCTACAAGCTGTCTAGGACCGTAAACAATAACGTGCTACTTACAGCTTATCATGGTTTAGTAGAATCGATATTAAGATATGGCATTATTTTCTGGGGTAATTCAACAAATAAAGATATGGCTTTTAAGATGCAAAAAAGATGTATAAGATCCATGTTTGGATTGAATGTCACAGATAGCTGTAAGCCATTATTTACTAAACATAATATCCTCACTCTTCCGTCCTTATATATATTTGAAATGGCCTTATTTGTGAAGTTAAATCCAATCTTATTTCCACGTCTATCTGATAAAAATTATCGAAATAGACGTAATAAAAATCTATTATGTATACATCCAGCCAAAACCACTTTATTGCAAAAAAGCATTATATGTATGGCCCCAAAAATTTATAATAAAATTCCAGATGTATATAAAAATTTAAACACAAACTTATTCCGGAAAAAACTGAAAATGCTACTGATTGACAAATGTTATTATAATATTGACGAATTTTTAAATGACAACCTTTAATATGTTTCTCTTTCGACTTTTGCTATTGACATTGTAATTCCATTTGACTTTTTATTTAGTTTATATATAATCTTCACAAAATATTAATATGTTTTGTAAGGCATGGATAGATAGGGGGCATGGATTTGCTTTGTAAGGCACTTGAAATTGCCACTGTCCTTGAAATAATATTTTGCACGCTAATGTTAGCAAAACATGTTAGGACTATACAAATCCTACAATGAACAACAAGTATGTCTTTGCACTTACTATGTACACATGTTTGCAAATAAATTTATCTTTATCTTTATCTTTATCTTTAATATATATTTTTTTTATACAACTTAGAATGGCAAACAAGCTGACGCCCACCTGATGGAAAGTGGTAACCGTCGCCTATAGACATGAGCAGTACTATGGACATAACACAGTATACTCTTTCGCCCATGATATGGGGGAGGCTTATGACTAGCAGTGGACGGATAATGGCTGAAATGATGATGATGATGAAGTATTAGTTAAAAAATACGATTTGAATGGTCGATCCGGTGGCAGTTGAACCCGCATCTCTGTGCTTTTCAGGCCGTACATATATGTCCTAGATAGAACGCAAAAGGAATACTATCAGTCGCTAAATCTTTCAACCACTTTTTCAAACGGATAGCAGAGATTTCTCTGCTATCTGTTTAACCCGCATCGGTGCGTTCGAATGTCATCGATCGAACTGTCGGAAGATAAATTTTTCAATATATTTTTTTGAATTCCCAAAAGAGACTTACGTATTTTACAATATGTTCAAAGATGTTTTTGAGTATTCTATATTTAATGTAGGCAATTCATATAATAAAACTACAACTAGACGGTAGCTGTATATAACAGATATTTAAAAATATGAGAGAGTTTTTGTTCATCTGCTTCTATGTGTTTAAATTCTCCAAGAAAACCTTAGGAGTTTGACGATATTCATAGAAAAAACAGTTAAAAACAGACAAAAATCGATAAAATAACCAAATCAATTCAAGTTCGCATATGTCTCTTAAATTATAACACTTTAGGATTAATAACAAAAAGAAGTTTTAGATACTAGAGCATAGAATAGGAAAATAGTTGAATGACCTAATAAAAACACTAACAAGATTTATAAAACAGCAAAAAATATCAACATAGAGAGAAATCAAAGCAAAACTCGCTTTGAAGTTTGATTTGGCTATATTTTAATTGACATTTAGACACTATGTGTATTTGTTTCAGCATTACGCGAAAATTATTGCATCAAATTGAATGCAGTCTACAGAGGAACACAATCCTGAAAGACTCATTTAAAATCTTATAACATGTCATCTAGAAGTAATCACGTAGTTACAAAACCCATTGGTACAAATTTGCGAGAAAAATCTATTTCAAATATATATTGACATTTATAGTTTACTACCAGGAGACTTTGTATAAAAATCGTCTACTTGAGCACCTCTGTCCCATTCGTGTTTCTACCGTGAAGCAGTTGTGTTTGCATGACTGTGTTTCGGTTTGAAGGATGGGATATGGGAATGTAATTACGGGGTACAGAGGCATAACACCTTAGTCTTCAGAAATGGCAATGCATGAAAAATATCATGGAGGACACAGTCTGTTTATGTACATGGTACTGTTCATGTCTATAGGCAACGATTACTACTTTCCATCAGGTGAGCTATCAGCTTGTTTGTCATTTTATGATGAATAAATAAAAATTAATGCCTATTTAATACAATAACGTACAGTTTGATAAACAATAAAAAGAACTTAATCAAAAGCCTCCAATAATATGATAGTTTTATGCAAAACATGCATTATACATAATAGATATGACAATAATACCTCAAGGCTCCATTACCTACCCTGTGGGTAAATCCATAGAGCTACGACGTCGTTACGTAAGTAGACGAATCCAACAAAATGCTTTGCGATTAAATATGGCGTTATAGCATTAACCGATATCACGCGGTTAAATTAAGAGAACCGCTTGTTATCCTACTATCTTACTACTTTTAATAATATTATACCAAAATTGTAAATATGAAAGTTTCAACGTGTGTTCAGGCATGGCTCTGTACCGTTCTTTATGACAGTCTATAAAGAGCCCGTAGGAAGCCATATGTTAATGGTAATTAATGTCTGAAATGATGGTATAAATTAAAAAATAATAAAAAACATATAACAGTAGTGACTGTAATGGGTATACAAAATTATTTTTATTCATTTATATATATTTATTTTTTTGTAAAATTTTTTGTCAATCTCTCGGTTGGCTTTTGACTTTTGGCCATAACAGAATATCAGTGTTTTGCACTTTTGAGGGCAAAGCAATAAACTTAGTTGTAATCATTTTGTGTTACTGTGGTACATTCACGAAAAATTATGTTACCTCTTTTATGCATTTTCCTTTTTTTTTTTATATGTATTCTTTTATTTCTTTTTTTTTTAGTATGTACCAATATCTTTTGTTATTTACGTGCTGTAAGTGATACAAATAAATTAAATATCTATCTATCTACATGTATAAGTACATTATAATATAATACACTTGTATTACTTTCACAGATAATTAATATATCTTCGATTATGCTTTAATATCGAGAAACCGCTAAAGTTACAAAATATTCTTACTAGCTAATATGTATTATAAATATGAAAGTGAGTTTATTTTTTTTGAAAGTGAGTTTTGTTTGTTGCCTCTTAGAATTGTTCTGCTGAACATATTATTATGGAATTTAGTGTACATATGGTATTCCAGACTCCACCAAACACTACTAATAAACAAAATGTATTTATTTATTTATTTCTTATTGTATTCCAAAATATAATTTGTAGATAACATTTCAATTATGGACCCTGTTGGGCACAGCAAGTACGAGAGAGGAGGACAACACTTCTTTCACTTTAGAAATAGTCTAAGGATCTGTTACAATATTATCCAGTCATTGATATTGTATCACGATAGCTACGTATTTTCTTATTATTATTATTATTATTCATTATTTAAGTATCGGTGTGTATCCATTCATATCGTAATTGTTATTAGTATTGTAATGTATACTCTGTATTGTCGCAGCGGCAGCGGTCTGCAGCGTCCCTCTTAAAACATCTCTTAAGTCTAACTGCAGGTTTTTTTTAATGGGTGAAAATGGTATGGTAACCCCGCCTGCGCTAACGGGATACGCTGGCGGAGCACCAGTGATAGATGACTGATGAGGATGAAAGCAGGTCAGTTAGCTCATCGTGATGAATTCGACTAGAATTAACCACGATGGTTTCCAGGCGGAACCGCGAGGAGATCGACCTGATAGGGTATACTACTAGCAATGGGTTCATTAGACCCCATTACTAACAATCCCTTCCCCCGTAGTCTAACTGCAGTTGTCAATCCGCCTACCATGTGTACTTACTACTGGTAAAATCCCCTAAGGGGAGGCTTATGTTCAGCAGTGGACAGTTAAAGGCCGATATGACTATGATACTATGTATTACAATAAAAAAAAAACATTAATCTGTATTATTGTACAAGTTCAAGTTATATTATTCACATTCATAACACATAAATCCATTTTGGGCCCACCTTTTTAATAAACGGCCTAAATTACCCAGCAGGTAGGTTTTTATTCATAATTATTTTCTTATTAGTTGCACAGAGGCCGCCACCTGTGCCGGACGGCTTACTCTTGATCATTTTGATACATCTGTACGAGTTTTATTACGTTTTTAAGGACAGAAAATATGGCGAGGCGTACCTGTTGTTTGGTAATTTAACGTAAACAACGGTGTGTCGTGATATAAACGTTCAGGTTAATAAATAATTAGGGCAGGTTTGCAAGACCTCGTCTAGCTCGTAACGGAAAAGTTAATTTTTTGACGATTTTCAAGGGAAGGGAGATCTGTTTTGTTTTGTTTGTACTAGATCACCCGGTAAATTTCGTATTACCTACAATGCCATCTATTAAAAGTATTATAAAATTATCTATTTTTAATTCTTCAGCTGAAGTTTAGAGACTTCTCAAGTTCGTTCTCTTTTAAACCTTCCCCTGTATTATTTTTCTTTGCGAACAATAAATACATATTTAATTCAATAAAGTCGTTTTGGAGTTTTAGTGAGATTAACGAATAGCGATTGATTATTTAATAATAATTAAAAAAGATTTGTATAATTGATCATACCAGAGGGAGACTTTGTACAAAAGTTGATTGCTTGGGTACCTCTGTCCCATTCGTGTTTCAACCGTGAAGCAGTTGTATTTGCATGGCTGTGTTTCGCTTTGAAGGGTGGGATATGGCGTGAATTTACAGGGTACAGAGGAATAACACCAGAGTCCTCAGGAATGGCAACGCATGGAGGGTATCATGGGCGAAACAGTATACTCTGTTATGTCCATGGTACTGCTCATGTCTATAGGCGACGGTTACCACTTTCCATCAGGTGGACCGTCAGCTTGTTTGCCATTCTAAGTTGTATAAAAAAAAATACAATGAGACATTCATTGTATTTCACTGTGACGAATTGTGAAGAGAAAATAAATCTATTTATTATTTATAGACTTCTATAAAATAACATGTAGTCTAATCAAATGTTTTTAATGCAACTTAGAATAGCAAATACTCTGACTGTGCATATAATAAAAAAATATGCATGGCTGTAGAAATTAATAGTACCATGGGCGTTACAGAAGATACTGTGTCATCCATGATAAGTTGTCGTTCCAAAGAAATAATACCCTGTAATTTCACTACCATACAACTGAAACCGCAATACAGCCATACAAGCTAAGCTGTTTCATAGCATAAATGTGAATGGTATAGAGGTACCTATACAGCCAATTTTCGTATTCAGTATTCTTCTGGTTAATTTTAATTGATTTACACAAAACCGCATGCAATTAAATTGCAGGTAGCAAATTCATTCTTTGGTTCTCGCCCTGCTGCACCTAATTGACTATTTTGGTAATGTTGCTTTGCTTTATATTGCTTTTGTTTTGTTATTATATATTAAGCTAATAGGTGTCTCATCAAAATTTTTTACTTTTTAATTATTATAGATGTGTGTATATATGCGTGTGTATGTATATGTATATGTGTGTATATGTATATATTTTGCACATGTAAAAACCGATCAATTGTGTCATTACGCAAATGTGAAAACGATTCATGGCTTAACATAGATATAAATTTGATTATATATTGACTGTAATTCAGCTGTACGTTTTCCAAAAATAAATAAATAAATCTATTTCTGACCATAAATAAAGATACATCGACAGCCATGTAGGTAGGTACATTACTCTTTTCACGTAAATCACACTCGAATGTCTTTCTTCCAATTGGAACTGTTAATCTTAAGACCCACGTCTTAGAATAAATTGTAGGTCTGTCTTGAACTGTGATCCCGTAGTTTCCTTGCTTATTTCTAATGCCATAAATTATTTCGAACATTGCTAATTACAATTTTATGGAATGGTTCGACGATATAAATATATTATATATTAATTTGAGAGCCAAGTGTGGCAAATAATGTAGCAGAAACTGTTTGTTCTTCAAAGGATGTAAATGGAATAATAACCTTGCCTACTGTCTTGGTATACATTGATGGAGCAAAAGTGAGGGCTGTTTGGTGAGGACGAAAGCAAATCAGTTGGCCCAGTAATGGGGTGCTAGTTCCCGTTACATCCATTTAAGGATTATTATCATGCATTTAACTCTTCAATATGATGTCTACAGTCACCTTTCACCATCGTTTCGCCATCGGTTAAGAATGGATTATTTCCATTTACCAGAGGGAGACTTTGTACAAAAGTCGATTGCTTGGACCTCTGTCCCATTCGTGTTTCAACCGTGAAGCAGTTCTGTTTGCATGGCTGTATTTCGGTTTGAAGGGTCGGTTATGGCGTGAATTTACTGGGTACAGAGGAATAATACCTGAGTCCTTAGGAATGGCAACGTATAGGGGTATTATGGGCGAAATAGTATACTCTGTTATGTCCATGGTACTGCTCATGTCAATAGGCGACGGTTACCACTTTCCATCAGGTGGGCCGTCAGCTTGATTGCCATTCTAAGTTGTATAAAAAAAACCGCACATCTTAGAATCTGAAAAGTCACGTACAGTGCAGTTTAAGACGAGCTTCCTCCCGCGAATACTCAGGTTGTGGAATGATCTTCCTGCCGAGGCTTTACCTAGAGACCACAGCATGAGGTTCTTCATAAAGGCCATATAAGGTTTCTTAAGAGTCGGCAATGCGCATGTGACATCCATGGTGTTACAGGCGTCCATAGGTTAACGATAACTCCGTTTACCATCAGACGGGCCGTATGTTTGTTTGCCACCATAGTAGTATAAAAAAAGGCAAACCGAGTCCACTTCTCTACTTATTCTAAGATGTTTAAAGTTTCGTAATTAAAGGTAAAATCAACATAAACAGAGAAACTGTTAACCCCAATAGGGGTTTGGGGGGAAAGTGATTGTTAGTAATGGAGACCGAGAATCCCTTTGCTAGCAATATACCCAACCAGGTCGACCTCCTCGCGGTTCTTCCTGGAAACTATCATGGTTAATTCCTAATGAATTCATCATGATGGGCTAACTGGCCTGTTTTCATTCTCATCTATCACCCTTCACTGGTGCTCCGCCAGCGTATCCCGTTAGCGCAGGCGGAGTTACCATTCCATTTTCACTCATAAAAAAAAAAAACCAATAGGGGGAGGATTATATTCTTTGACCAATGTCAGTTGTGTTTTACAAACAAATAACTGGAACAAAGTACTATATGTACTGTTATATACTTTGTGTACTTTATTATGTACATTGTTTTTAAAATAGACCCGGAAAAACATTTATAAATATTTATTAGAAATGCTAAATAAATTAAACTAACACAACACTTACGTATTCTAAATTATACTACAATGGAATTGATGGTTTTTTTTTTTTTAATAAATATTAATGAGCGGGTATCCCAAATTTATGCATATTTGTTTATATACGTTTTACAAAAGAAAGGGCCGATTTTAAACCGATTTTCGTATTTCAATTTGCAAGCTTGTAGGTTCGATACTATAACGCGCTTTTGATATAGCTATGTATTTCCAAAATAAGTCCGTTCCTATCTCTAATGAGTATTGTGATCCTTGGTTCAGATGTTGTCAGCATAGTAGAGTTCTACGGCCAACTTAAAGACAGGTCAAACTCACTTCCAAACATCGGAGATATTAATGTAAAGCGGAGCAGAACCCCGAAACAAAGACGAGTTTTTTTTTATACAACTTAGAATGGCAAACAAGCTGACGGCCCACCTGACGGAAAGTGGTAACCGTCGCCTATTGACATGAGCAAGTACCATGGACATAACAGAGTATACCGTTTCGCCCATGATACCTCCCATGCGTTGCCATTCCTGAGGACTCAGGTGTTATTCCTCTGTACCCTGTAAATTTACGCCATATTCCACCCTTCAAACCGAAACACAGCCATGCAAACACAGCTGCTTCACGGTTGAAACACGAATGGGACAGAGGTACCCAAGCAATCGACTTTTGTACAAAGTCTCCCTCTGGTAAAACAAGTACGAGTAAGAGGGACGCTGCTGTTCATTTCTTGTCTTTCACGATTCAAGGTGAGTAAGTTCTATCTATTGTGAAAATTTGTACAGCATTGCGTTAAGTACTCTCAAAAAAAATGTATATATATATATATATATATATATATATATATATATATAAACATCATTGATATATTTAGTAGTAGCCTGCCAAAGAAGTTAGAAGCGGCTCAGAACTATCTTGAGTGTGGTTAAATACACTTAATAATTCTTTGTATGTTTTCTTTAAAGGATGATAATGGAATGGTAACCCCGCCTTCGCTATCGCTATACACAGGCGGGGCACCAGTGAATGATGATAGGTGAGGATGAAGTAGGTCAGTTAGCCCATCGTGACGAATTCAACAAGAATTGTTCACGATGGTTTCCAGAGGGAACCACGTGGAGGTCGACCTAATAAGGCATATTGCTAACAATGGGGCTGTCAAACTCCATTGCTAACAATCCCTTTCCCCCAACTTTGTATGTTAGCACACTAGATTTATAACATTGTTTTGGCTTTTGCTGTTATAATGTTGTAATTATTTTTAATGAATAAATAAATAAAAATTTAGATGAAATGAAAAGCTTGTACTTTTGGAAGTCGCTTAATAAAATAACAACGGATTACAGTATATCATGGAAAATGTATTCAGGGTTCCGTCGGTATATGTACTATAATTAAATTATTGATTGATAATAACAAATTATAGAATACACTTTAATACATATGTAACTAATATATATAGGGGTCATTAATAAAAACGCTGTACAGCGGATCTCTCAGGTACTCTTGTATTGAATTCGCTTGAACTTCAACAGATGGCGTGGTAACTATAAAAAATTTTCCTCGCGTATCACTCAGATGGAGTTTATTAAAATGCCAATAATACCCGATAGAACAATAATGACACTTGACAGATAGTTCTGCATTTTCAATCGAATCGGTTTTATTTTTTTAATGTTCCTTACTTCATAACTCCGTCAGTTGTAAACCGATTTGGAAAATTCTTTTTTTTTATCTTTTTTTTTATACTACTGAGGTGGCAAACAAGCGTACGGCCCACCTGATGGTAAGTGGTTACCGTAGCCTATGAACACCTGCAATACCAGGGGTATTATGCGCGCGTTGTCGACTCTGAAGAAACCTCTTTACCCCCCTTTTGAAGAACCCCATGCTGTAGTCTCTTGGGAAAACCTCGCCAGGGAGCACATTCCACAACCTGAGTGTTCGTGGAAGGAAACATCTCTGAAACAGTACGCGACAGTACGCGACTATTGAGGCTGTAGGACATGAGGATGAACTCCTTGTCGATGGCGAGCCGTACGATGGTAGAAAGTGGTATTCTGTGATACTCTCCATACTCTGTGTTTCCATTACCATATCCCACACTTTAGACTGTGTAGGCACTTCACCCTACAAACACGAATGGAACAGATGTACCCATGCCGACGAAGTTTACACAAATACTCTCTCTGGTTAATAATGTAAAGCAGACTTGTTTTCCTACTGCGAAACGGTATTCGTTGTACGGAATCCTAGATAATTAAGAATTACATAGTTATGTTACCCATTATTTAAGTTGAATATGCAATGAGCTTGTTATTTGGCCTATGAATTATTTAATTGTAGTGATAGTATAATTTTATTGTAATGTGTGTTAATTTAAACTAACTAACTTCTGTTACGTAGATATTTTTTGAATAAACTTTGGATTTTGTGAATGTTTGAACGTTTTATGAGTCTATCTATCTATCCTATTTAAGAGCTGCGCTCTTGTCGGTGGAGCACTTGCCACTCACTACGATTTTCAGTGAGTCTCTTCACCTCTTGATACGACACGACACCAACTCCTTCCTTGATCTGCCTGATGTAACTATATCTCGGTCTCCCTCTTCCCCTCCTTCCTTCTATCTATCCTTCTATTATAATGTTCATAAGTTCGTCGTGTCGTATCAAGTGTCCCAACATTTTCCCCTTCTATCCTCAATAGTTCTTATAATATGTCTCTTTTTCTAAACCCTAAGCAGGACCTCCTCATTACTAATTCGATCTTTCCACCTAATTTTCTCCATCCTTCTCCAGCACCACATTTCAAAGGCTCTAAGTTTATCCATTTCCCTCTGAGTTAATGTCCACGTTTCACATCCATACAAAACTATACTCCAGATACAGGTCTTGATAAGCTGCTTTCTGATATCTTTTGTTATCTTAGCTTATAAAACGCGTTTTTTTGTTTTATGAATACACGTACAAATTGAATTTTCAAAATTCTCAATTTAAATAATACTGATGGAATAGAAGCTCATTTTTCAGCGTAAGTAGACGCTGGGTCTCATAGAATGAAAAAAGTGGAGGTTTTCAATTTATCTATATTTTTTTTTACAAGATTACGTTGCTATGTCTGAACCGATATTGATATATTTTTGGAAATCGATAGCTTTTTTTTTATACAACTTAGATTGGCAAACAAGCTGACCGCCCACCTGATGAAAAATGCTAACAATCGCCTATAGACATGAGCAGTACCATGAACATAACAGAGTATACTGTTTTGTCCATGATACCCCCATGCGTTGCCATTTCTAAGGACTCAGATTGTGATGGTCCCCCCCTTTTGCACCCCTTATAATAATAACCCTCTAAACTAACCTACACATGGAAAACCTACAAAGCCTAAGAAAAGCCTACGAAGGCTTAACCTAATGAAATCTATGAAAATCTAATGAAAACTTACCCTAAAGAATGGCCTAACACCCTCAATATAACCCCATACCTATATTGCCTTATACACCCCAAACACCCTATGAATCATATAAACCCTTACAATAAACACTTAATATTGAACAGATCTTATAGTAGAACACTTGATCATCTCGCCAAATAAATAAATGTGTGATCGTCTAGTAATGTAGGACCCGTTGTGTGTGTAATAACCAAAAGGTTCTTTAATTGGTATATGATAGGAGTTAAATAATGAAGATGATTGATAAATCTTTAAGGATTAAGAATAATTAATGAATTATACTCATAATTCATGTAACTAGGAAGTTATGTTAATTTAATAGTAAATTACAGAATAACTGTAATAATAAAAAAAAATGGGGGAGCGGTCGGGCCACTCACACGCCCGGACCAGTGGAAGACTTTCCAACTATCTATAACTCTTCCTCCTAAAAGGTAGGGAAGGGTATTTATTAATGCACTCTGATGGTAATAAGGGAATGAGTATTCTCAGTTCCAAACCAAACATAAGTACATTTACTTCAACATTACAGTGGCTCCACCAGCCCCACGATGCTTCCAGTATAAATTAGTGTTTGCCAGAGGCAAACGGATCGGAACTGAAATCCCAGGATCACTCCGACACGAGAGCTTACTCATGGGCGATGACCCTTTCAGTCCTATATGGCGACATAGAGATCACCCACTAACAGTACGAAACTGTTTCCCAGCGTCACCCTGTTACGAGCTTACTCAATGGGGGTTTCCCTTCGGCTCCACAAGAGATCAGACCAAGAAGCGAGATCACCCAGACACCAGAACCTACTTTGATGGGACATAACCCTTCGGCCCTATAATGTGACATTAGAGATCACCTGTGAAGACAGTCCGATAGAGATGAAGATTTGTGTGATAGGGGATACCTTCCACACCCTGGAATTGGCCAAGCCATATAATGTTGATAATTGCTATATCATAACATAGCATTGTCAATTTAATATTATTTACTTAATACCAAGAATACTCAAGGTTCAAGTTACATCTGTTGATTAGGCCAGAGCCTAAGAACGAGTAGTCCAACCCATAGGTCGAGAGCTACTAAAAGTAATGAGTGCTATTGAATGAATTATAAGTCCAGTCAATTATATATAATATTATTGTTGATTAACCACATTGTGAATTAACCAATTATTTATTCAGAGAGATATATCTAAAGGAACTATAAGTCCTTTAAAAGACACTGATTAATCACAAGTTAACAACGTCTCGTGAAATAACCAGTTGGGTTTTCTATAAGTTTGAGGACACTAAGTCCAACAAGCTATTATTGTGTTGAGAGTAATAGAGATCTTTTGTAATGTTTGTAGAGGTTTGATTAATCACATTGCGAAATAATCAGATTAAATAATTATGTAGCTTTATAGAAAGGACTATAAGTCCTAATTGGTTGTTGACGTAAGTACTGATAAATTACACATTAAAGTGCCAGGTCAATTATTATATATAGGTATATAGGAAGGACAATAAGTCCTATTTGTGTATGTTGTAGTAGTAGAAGAAATATATTGAATAATTATAATGTGAAAGATATAGATTAAATATATATTTGTATAAAAAGGACAGTAAGTCCCATACAATTATTGTAGCTGTACTATAGTTACACTATATCTACTTCCTTTTAGTGTCTTAGTAAACCTATTTACTAAGAGGATTTCTCAGATAAACAAGTGTTTTAGTGTTTAAATCATCATGATTAAATCCCTAAGAAATTAGGTCTTTAAATAATTATCATATCATTTAAGTGAAATTTTTCATATAAATAATTCCAATATTTCCCCTACAGTTATTATAAAATAACAGAAAATTATATAAATTTTCTATAGACTTAGATATAGAATCATAACGTGTATAATCTCCTTTTGTTTGACATTTGTCACATTAATGACGTATTGAATGACGTATTGATGTATTGAATTGAATTTTGATTATCTATCACAACTGTCAACGTAACAAATACTAGCAAGTTTGTTTATTTGTATTTGTTTAATATAATTAAATATAAAATCATCATATATCAACCGTAATATACAACTACATTATCAGTGACATAAATAATCATGGTTTACACCAGAAATAATTAATAGTATCCAGTAATGCTGCAGTTTTATATTTATATCAGTAGCCAAGCTTACTTTCAAATTCAAGAATGAACAGAAGATTAGAAGTTTAACATTCTTATTGCAATTGTACTTGCAATAATATATACATACAGTACTAATTATCAAGAACATTCCTCAAATACATGTGTGGTGAAGATTTCCCAATATGCTATCTATTTGATTCCTAACCTCTAATGTAAATTTATTAAAGAAGTGAATAATCAGTGTTAGTGTTTGCTTTATTAATATTTAAAGTAATTGTCCTAACTTGATATTAATAGGATAATATCTCCTTGGATACAGTCCGACATAAACATATAACTCAATAATTAAATTTATAAAATACTAATATTATATTTTACTACTTGTATATCTCCATACTATTCCCATAAAATATTCAAAACATGTATATTAAATATAAATCCAGTAAATATTCACTAATATTAACCCTGTCTGAACTTGTCTAGTCAATATAACATGAACAAACAACACACATACAAACCTTATCGCCAGGACAACTTCCTTTCTAAATATGAGTAAAATACATAGCTTCACAAGTGTCATACAGTACCAATTTTATACTGAACCTCATACCTAGTTAAGAGTAACTATAGTCAGAGAATCTTTTATTAATTTTATTACCATTAGGAAATAAATCCACACCTATAATATCAGCATAATTAAATATTATTAGTAATCAGTAACACACACAGAATTGTTATTATCAGCTTGCTTACTACAACAAAATCAATATTAAAGTTTATAATAAATCAAGAAAAAATATCTATTTAAACAATACAGGCTTGTTTACCATAAACACCCCACAGTCACATGAATTTATCTAGTAACACAATTAATAATGTATTAAAAGTATTACATTCACATAATATCACTTGCAACAGTTAAGCTGTCTCTTTGTACATCTGGTGTAAAACAAATCCCCACATGTAGTCATGGATAATCAAATATAGACTAAGAATCATTAATCTGGTCGACCGAGTAATGGTATAAAAACATTTCACCATGAAGCGTTAAGTATGAACAGATATTCCAACCCAACACTGTAATAGTGTAATAAATACAAATATTTCATCATCATCATCGTCTCAACCATCACCAATCCACGACTGAACACAGGCAATTTCCACCGACTGACACAAGGAACGGCCCCACAATACACATAAAACAGTCACTCCAACCAATGGAGGTAGCCCACACCGCACTTGCACACACAGAGTCGCCACTCAATAACATCTCTGTCTCATCAATGGTTGTTTCCCCAGCAATGAGACCAGACCACAGCCACCTCAGTCTATTTATCCTCAATAAATAAATAATTTATAGTAACTAGATATGAATCTAGTTAGTATTATAATAGTTTAATAGCTGATTTAATAAGTATTTTCCAAAACTGGACAATTAGAACATTGAATCAAATTGATGAAGTTCTATCAAACGACCATATAATTGAATTTTGTATATAAGTAGAATAACGTAAGTACGTAAATTATATTGATGTAAAATTTGTTCAAATGTGATTGCATTTAACGATATACGCATTACCTAAAGGTATATGGACTCGACTAAATACGTATTTTAATAGTTGTTGGGAAAAATATTAAGTATAGACTTTGCCTGTGATCACAGTCAAAAATCTAACTACGTAGTAATAAATGGAACAAGCTCACCGGATTCTCCAGTCTTCTATTGATTAATTTCACACACTTAATCCACAGTGATACACTAAGATCTCAAACCCCTTCATCGAACCAGTCCCTCCTAGATCTATATCCTAGTTATTTTTTTATTTTATTGCGCAGTTCCTTAAAACACGACTCCTGCGCCATTTTTTTTTTCTCTTTTTTTTTCTGCGCAATTCCTAAAAAGCAACTCCCGCGCGCCCGCCGATCTGCCGGCTCTCCTTTTTTTTTTTTCTCTCTATTCTTTCTCTAATAACGTCATAGATTATGTCACCGAAGGGTAGATATTTCAATAATCAGATTTAGCCTATTATTCGAACTGAACTTTTCTTTAAATTCAATTTAATTATATGTTAACGTATTTTGGTATTTTATATTAAATTGATTATCGAATTTATAAAACTTTAAAGGCTCTCATAAACCTTATTAAACTGTGTTGTATGCATCCTTTTTTACATCTGATGATAAAAGGTAAACTATAATTTAGTTATATATAAAATATAATATATTTTTGTTTAATTTATTAAATTTTCTTGTGACATCCACTACACTTTGGAAACACATCAAAGGAGTTTCCTTTCTGTGTCAATATTTCATACATGGTAACGTCTTCTCTGTACGCTATTGTGAACCTTGACTTTAAAGTTTGTTTATATTAAATAGCTCAGTTTTCGTAGCGGTCACCCATAGGAACCCCTGTTTCTTTTATGTACTTATGGTATTAAACCTATTGTACTATAGGCGAACCGTCACATCCGGCCCCCTAATTATCAAGGAGTTTACCGGATTGATAATTATAACAAGATAAGTTTATTGTTACAATTTTTTTTTCCAACCCTAAAAATGTACTTCACATATGTGTATATAATTTAACTTTACAGAGCTTAAGATCATCATTTAAATTTTTCATTGATTCATCGATACTAGCCTAACACTCTGACATTCTTAAGACTCAAAACAATAAAAGTATTAAAAAGATCTTTAAACCCGAAGTTATGTGTTGTTGAATGTTATGTGTATGAATAGCCTTAAAATTTCTACTCAATATATTAATAATTAAGCATAATATTTATTTATGAATAGATTTGTAAATAATTATTTATAATTAATTTGCATACGCTGTAATGATAGAGTGAATCCATTAAATTTTATAATTAAAATTTTTATACTCGTTTATTTATATGTAATAAATTCAATGCATGTAATTACAATGTCATAAACAGCATAAATGAATACAATCCTAAATGTGTGTAAAGGAGTCTATAAAACCTAAATGTATGAAAAGCCTAAGTATGTGAGGAGTCTAAATGTATAAAACCTAAATATGTGAAGAGCTTCAAGTAAAGAACCTAATAGATACGTTATTTGTATCAGTAAATTTAGATAAAGTATCTATTTAAAAGATACGAGTTAAAACATCTAAATGGAAGTTCATAATTAAAAGCTTAAATGTATGAGTATAACATATCAACAAGCGAAAGAGCCTAAGTAAAAAACCTAAAGCGAAATGAAGTGAAATAATTTAAGCATTAAAATGTAATAAATGCAAAAAGGAATCCTAAAATAATTGTCTAAGTGTAAATAAATGATTAGATAAAATCCCAAGTTAATTAAATATTAAAATGAAGATGTTCAAATAAATTTGTTAAAATAAATTTAAACAATACGAATAAAACTTTATGAAGCGTCTAAGTAACCACAAATACATATTTCATCTAAGAAATAACCTAGTGTTCATTGAATAAAAAAAATAATAGTCCCTAACAAAATTCAAATAAATTTAATTTTTATTTATTAATTTTAATCATAGAAGTAAAGCTTATATAAATAATAATTTATCACCACCGGCCCCCCTGTCTGACAAATTTTGCACGGCCCCCCAATTTTAAGACTCCTATAAATATGTTGCATAAAATAATACAAACGGCCCCATAGTTTAAAACTCTTATTATAAGAAATTCCTTTAATATACTTAAATTACCAATGACTATTTCTTAATACTCTCAGAAATAACATGATCAATAAGTTTTATAATAAAATATTATGTAACCACATTAGATAGGTAGATAGACACCCCCCATCGCCTCCCCCAAAAGATCACAATAGCAAACCTAACATAAATACAAACAACTACATTAGATACATCAATTAATTTATTTTGTACAATAAATTATTATTTCAAAAGATACAGATGTCTTGTGTTATGTGCAACTACAAAGAACTAAATAACTAAGTGTGCAAAATCTAAGTATGTAAAATACTTAGGCATGTAAAGAGTGTACTTGAATAAATAACCTACAAAATCTCCCTCTGATATAAGTATAAGGTTTTTTTTTTTTTTTATAAAATGTCTAATTCGAAATAAGTGAATAATCAAATAGAATCTGAAATATAATTGTAAAATGCAATAAATAAATTATGTGAAGAACCCTAAATAATATATTTATAATAGCATCCTAATTAATTGTTGGAATTAAATTTAACAATATGAAAACCTTTAATAAAATTTTCATATTTAGATAATTAAATAAGGTAACTAAAGGCCCTAACTAACCCTAATGGTATTTTATGAAACGTCTAACTCTCAATTTGAAATCCCTATAAAACATTGTATAAGCTATTTAAACATCCTAAATTAAAATTAAATCATAATTATTTAATTTTTTTTTTTTATATATAATCAATGTCACTGCATCATAACATTAATTCATCTTAAATTATTTCTTTGATAATAAAATGAAATTAATCAATTTTTTGTATAAGTTATTATAGCATAATTATTGTCTATAAAATTAATATAATGTTAAATTAATAGTTCAGTAAGTATTGAGAATTAATGAAGCAAAAGAATAATAAATGTGTCCTGTAGCATAAAATTAGATCAATGTGAACTGAATATAACCTAGTAAGCTATCCTCACTACTATTGTTATGTACCTATTAGTGTAATACTTAATATTATTTACTCAATTGATATAGAGTAAAATAAAATATAAACCAAATCATGTAAATTTGTTGTATAATTGACTCCAATAGGTAACCACTAAATGAATTTGATAAATTAAATCCTAAGAACATGAGATAACAGTAAAATAGGCTATTTACCTATAGACATAGAAATCATGAAATTAGGTCCAAATCCTAGATCTATGACGGTATAATTATTTAGTCATAATCATCAAAGTTGGTTTTGAGTTATACTATTAGCAGATATTACTGTTTAACTTTATACTCCTTCATATTTTAATAACCAATCCCTGAAGTCACAAGCTCCAATTGTGACCAAGTGTTCTTATTGATCTGATATGTAAATAGCCATGAACCAATTATATCCTGGTCACGGCACCAATTGTGATGGTCCCCCCCTTTGCACCCCTTATAATAATAACCCTCTAAACTAACCTACACATGGAAAACCTACAAAGCCTAAGAAAAGCCTACGAAGGCTTAACCTAATGAAATCTATGAAAATCTAATGAAAACTTACCCTAAAGAATGGCCTAACACCCTCAATATAACCCCATACCTATATTGCCTTATACACCCCAAACACCCTATGAATCATATAAACCCTTACAATAAACACTTAATATTGAACAGATCTTATAGTAGAACACTTGATCATCTCGCCAAATAAATAAATGTGTGATCGTCTAGTAATGTAGGACCTGTTGTGTGTGTAATAACCAAAAGGTTCTTTAATTGGTATATGATAGGAGTTAAATAATGAAGATGATTGATAAATCTTTAAGGATTAAGAATAATTAATGAATTATACTCATAATTCATGTAACTAGGAAGTTATGTTAATTTAATAGTAAATTACAGAATAACTGTAATAATAAAAAAAAATGGGGAGCGGTCGGGCCCTCACACGCCCGGACCAGTGGAAGACTTTCCAACTATCTATAACTCTTCCTCCTAAAAGGTAGGGAAGGGTATTTATTAATGCACTCTGATGGTAATAAGGGAATGAGTATTCTCAGTTCCAAACCAAACATAAGTACATTTACTTCAACATTACAGTGGCTCCACCAGCCCCACGATGCTTCCAGTATAAATTAGTGTTTGCCAGAGGCAAACGGATCGGAACTGAAATCCCAGGATCACTCCGACACGAGAGCTTACTCATGGGCGATGACCCTTTCAGTCCTATATGGCGACATGGAGATCACCCACTAACAGTACGAAACTGTTTCCCAGCGTCACCCTGTTACGAGCTTACTCAATGGGGGTTTCCCTTCGGCTCCACAAGAGATCAGACCAAGAAGCGAGATCACCCAGACACCAGAACCTACTTTGATGGGACATAACTCTTCGGCCCTATAATGTGACATTAGAGATCACCTGTGAAGACAGTCCGATAGAGATGAAGATTTGTGTGATAGGGGATACCTTCCACACCCTGGAATTGGCCAAGCCATATAATGTTGATAATTGCTATATCATAACATAGCATTGTCAATTTAATATTATTTACTTAATACCAAGAATACTCAAGGTTCAAGTTACATCTGTTGATTAGGCCAGAGCCTAAGAACGAGTAGTCCAACCTATAGGTCGAGAGCTACTAAAAGTAATGAGTGCTATTGAATGAATTATAAGTCCAGTCAATTATATATAATATTATTGTTGATTAACCACATTGTGAATTAACCAATTATTTATTCAGAGAGATATATCTAAAGGAACTATAAGTCCTTTAAAAGACACTGATTAATCACAAGTTAACAACGTCTCGTGAAATAACCAGTTGGGTTTTCTATAAGTTTGAGGACACTAAGTCCAACAAGCTATTATTGTGTTGAGAGTAATAGAGATCTTTTGTAATGTTTGTAGAGGTTTGATTAATCACATTGCGAAATAATCAGATTAAATAATTATGTAGCTTTATAGAAAGGACTATAAGTCCTAATTGGTTGTTGACGTAAGTACTGATAAATTACACATTAAAGTGCCAGGTCAATTATTATATATAGGTATATAGGAAGGACAATAAGTCCTATTTGTGTATGTTGTAGTAGTAGAAGAAATATATTGAATAATTATAATGTGAAAGATATAGATTAAATATATATTTGTATAAAAAGGACAGTAAGTCCCATACAATTATTGTAGCTGTACTATAGTTACACTATATCTACTTCCTTTTAGTGTCTTAGTAAACCTATTTACTAAGAGGATTTCTCAGATAAACAAGTGTTTTAGTGTTTAAATCATCATGATTAAATCCCTAAGAAATTAGGTCTTTAAATAATTATCATATCATTTAAGTGAAATTTTTCATATAAATAATTCCAATATTTCCCCTACAGTTATTATAAAATAACAGAAAATTATATAAATTTTCTATAGACTTAGATATAGAATCATAACGTGTATAATCTCCTTTTGTTTGACATTTGTCACATTAATGACGTATTGAATGACGTATTGATGTATTGAATTGAATTTTGATTATCTATCACAACTGTCAACGTAACAAATACTAGCAAGTTTGTTTATTTGTATTTGTTTAATATAATTAAATATAAAATCATCATATATCAACCGTAATATACAACTACATTATCAGTGACATAAATAATCATGGTTTACACCAGAAATAATTAATAGTATCCAGTAATGCTGCAGTTTTATATTTATATCAGTAGCCAAGCTTACTTTCAAATTCAAGAATGAACAGAAGATTAGAAGTTTAACATTCTTATTGCAATTGTACTTGCAATAATATATACATACAGTACTAATTATCAAGAACATTCCTCAAATACATGTGTGGTGAAGATTTCCCAATATGCTATCTATTTGATTCCTAACCTCTAATGTAAATTTATTAAAGAAGTGAATAATCAGTGTTAGTGTTTGCTTTATTAATATTTAAAGTAATTGTCCTAACTTGATATTAATAGGATAATATCTCCTTGGATACAGTCCGACATAAACATATAACTCAATAATTAAATTTATAAAATACTAATATTATATTTTACTACTTGTATATCTCCATACTATTCCCATAAAATATTCAAAACATGTATATTAAATATAAATCCAGTAAATATTCACTAATATTAACCCTGTCTGAACTTGTCTAGTCAATATAACATGAACAAACAACACACATACAAACCTTATCGCCAGGACAACTTCCTTTCTAAATATGAGTAAAATACATAGCTTCACAAGTGTCATACAGTACCAATTTTATACTGAACCTCATACCTAGTTAAGAGTAACTATAGTCAGAGAATCTTTTATTAATTTTATTACCATTAGGAAATAAATCCACACCTATAATATCAGCATAATTAAATATTATTAGTAATCAGTAACACACACAGAATTGTTATTATCAGCTTGCTTACTACAACAAAATCAATATTAAAGTTTATAATAAATCAAGAAAAAATATCTATTTAAACAATACAGGCTTGTTTACCATAAACACCCCACAGTCACATGAATTTATCTAGTAACACAATTAATAATGTATTAAAAGTATTACATTCACATAATATCACTTGCAACAGTTAAGCTGTCTCTTTGTACATCTGGTGTAAAACAAATCCCCACATGTAGTCATGGATAATCAAATATAGACTAAGAATCATTAATCTGGTCGACCGAGTAATGGTATAAAAACATTTCACCATGAAGCGTTAAGTATGAACAGATATTCCAACCCAACACTGTAATAGTGTAATAAATACAAATATTTCATCATCATCATCGTCTCAACCATCACCAATCCACGACTGAACACAGGCAATTTCCACCGACTGACACAAGGAACGGCCCCACAATACACATAAAACAGTCACTCCAACCAATGGAGGTAGCCCACACCGCACTTGCACACACAGAGTCGCCACTCAATAACATCTCTGTCTCATCAATGGTTGTTTCCCCAGCAATGAGACCAGACCACAGCCACCTCAGTCTATTTATCCTCAATAAATAAATAATTTATAGTAACTAGATATGAATCTAGTTAGTATTATAATAGTTTAATAGCTGATTTAATAAGTATTTTCCAAAACTGGACAATTAGAACATTGAATCAAATTGATGAAGTTCTATCAAACGACCATATAATTGAATTTTGTATATAAGTAGAATAACGTAAGTACGTAAATTATATTGATGTAAAATTTGTTCAAATGTGATTGCATTTAACGATATACGCATTACCTAAAGGTATATGGACTCGACTAAATACGTATTTTAATAGTTGTTGGGAAAAATATTAAGTATAGACTTTGCCTGTGATCACAGTCAAAAATCTAACTACGTAGTAATAAATGGAACAAGCTCACCGGATTCTCCAGTCTTCTATTGATTAATTTCACACACTTAATCCACAGTGATACACTAAGATCTCAAACCCCTTCATCGAACCAGTCCCTCCTAGATCTATATCCTAGTTATTTTTTTATTTTATTGCGCAGTTCCTTAAAACACGACTCCTGCGCCATTTTTTTTTCTCTTTTTTTTTCTTTTTTTTTTTTTTTTTTTTTTGCGCAATTCCTAAAAAGCGACTCCCGCGCGCCCGCCGATCTGCCGGCTCTCCTTTTTTTTTTCTCTCTATTCTTTCTCTAATAACGTCATAGATTATGTCACCGAAGGGTAGATATTTCAATAATCAGATTTAGCCTATTATTCGAACTGAACTTTTCTTTAAATTCAATTTAATTATATGTTAACGTATTTTGGTATTTTATATTAAATTGATTATCGAATTTATAAAACTTTAAAGGCTCTCATAAACCTTATTAAACTGTGTTGTATGCATCCTTTTTTACATCTGATGATAAAAGGTAAACTATAATTTAGTTATATATAAAATATAATATATTTTTGTTTAATTTATTAAATTTTCTTGTGACATCCACTACACTTTGGAAACACATCAAAGGAGTTTCCTTTCTGTGTCAATATTTCATACATGGTAACGTCTTCTGTACGCTATTGTGAACCTTGACTTTAAAGTTTGTTTATATTAAATAGCTCAGTTTTCGTAGCGGTCACCCATAGGAACCCCTGTTTCTTTTATGTACTTATGGTATTAAACCTATTGTACTATAGGCGAACCGTCACAAGATGTTATTCCTCTGTACCCTGTAAATTCACTGTCATATCCCACCCTTTAAACCGAAACACAGCCATGCAAACACAACTGCTTCACGGTTGAAACACGAATGGGACAGAGGTACCCAAGCAATCGATTTTTGTACAAAGTCTCCCTCTGTTTACCGTGTTGGTCCTATATTAATTCTGTGACAACTGAACACACTAATTTCATTTGCATAGCAAAGTCTACTAGCAGACACATACTTGCACTAAATTAAAATAGTTTTGGTTTAATTTATTTTATTCCTGTTTTTGGAGTTCTTTTTATTTTTATAAAATAGTAAGTTTTTTTTTTATGTATAAGGTTTCTAAGTGTTAGAATAAGACTGCATAGTCATAGTTGTACTACATAATACACAATGTACTACATACATTTACATAGGGGGGAAAGGGATTGATAGTAATGGAGACTGAGAATCCCATTGCTAGCAATATACCCAACCTGGTCGACCTCCTCGCGGTTCCCCCTGGAAACTATCATGGTTAATTCCCGATGAATTCATCATGATGGGCTAACTGGCCTGTTTTCATCCTCATCAGTCATCTATCACTGGTGCCCCGCCAGTGTATACCGATAGCGCAGGCGGGGTTATCATTTCATTATCATCTATTAAAAAAAAAATACATTTACATAATATATTTGTGTCTAATAAATAAGAAAATAAATAATTTCTTTAGTGCATGTTTATATGTGTGGCAACATTAGCACAAAGAAAATGTACAATTATTATTGTTTATCACTTCAGCCGTTAATTACCCACTGCTTAGCAGATGAGTTAGCAACCGCTGCTTTAGAGATGTTTTAAGAGGGACGCTGCTGTCCAACTCTCCGCCTTTCCTGAGTCGCCTTTTACGACACCCACAGGATAGAAGCCCTATTCTATACCAGGAATATATGTTTTTTTTTATAGGTGAAAATGAAATGGCAGCCCCGCCTGCGCTAACGGTATATGCTGGCGGAGCACCAGTGAAGGGTGATCGATGAGAATGAAAACAGGCCAGTTAGCCCGTCATGATAAACTCATCAGGAATTAACCGTGATAGTTTCCAGGGGGAACCGCGAGGAGGTCGACCTGGTTGGGTATATTGCTAACAATGGGATTCTTAATCTACATTACTAACAATCCCTTTCCCCCAGCACAGTCATAATTAACATCACACTTTTAAAAAAAAGCATTAAATACACCAATGCAAGTGAAGCAAATTTCAAAATAAACAATTATACAAGATATAACCAGAGGGAGACTGTATAAAAATATATTTTTTTAAGAAAATCCGAGCAGTCGTCCAATCATCACAGTTCAAAAAGAAGAACGAAGGACACTATCAAATACTTGTAACATATAGAACTAGTAATATCACGGAGCTCGTTTAACTTTGTCGCAGTAGAGTAAAAAAAATCAACACTAATAGCAGGATAGTCTAATAAAATTTCACTCGTTACCCGCTAACAAAGTTAGACCGAGCGAACTTCACTTGGCCTGCAACTATTCCGCGTTAAATTCCGTGATATATTAACGTTCTTGATGAATACAGCTCGTTATCCGGTAGTTAGACTACACACTCATTGTTCCCATTGCATAAGTTGCATTATGCAAATTTTAATATGCATGCACGTAATGGCTCAAATAAAGTGTTTATCTATCTATCTATCACTTAATAATTTATTATTCTGTCTCTTTATTATTACCAGAGGAAGACTTTGTACAAAAGTCGTTTGCTTGGGCACGTCTACCTTATTCGTGTTTCAACCGTAAAGCAATTGTGTTTGCATGGCTGTGTTTCGGTTTGAAGGGTGAAATATGGCGTGAGTTTACAGGGTACAGGGGAATAACAACTGAGTCCTCAGGAATGGCAACGCATGAGGGGTTTCATGGGCGAAACAGTATACTCTGTTATGTCCATGGTACTGCTTAATGGTTACCACTTTCCATCAGGTGGGCCGTCAACTTGTTTGCCATTCTAAGTTGCATAAAAAAAAATTACAATTGTAAACAAGTTGACGGAACAAACGATGGCAATTTTTATAGTTAGGTTTTTTTTTATTTCTTCTTCTTATTTTTTGATTCAATTGATTTTTATTATTTAATTCATTAATTTATTGGATATCTATATTTTATCTTGATTTTTTTTTAGTAGTTTAAGTACGTCAGTTAAATTTTGAATGTCATGCTCGCCTTTAATAGATACTTGTATCTGATCTTCTTTTGTATAAATTAATAAATAAATAAAATTAAAATAAATAAAATAACTTAGTAATTATCGCATCGCATGAATATTTTCAATCGGATGTGTCTACGAAACATCTTGTCGTATATTGATATGTGTGTATTTACAATTGGATTAACATTTTTCTGTTGTAAAGTGCACTTCACCGTTTGTGTTGCGACTTCTTCATGGAAATATTATATTGTCTATATTAATATAAAGGTAGTAAAGCATAGTATAAGTATTTGTATAATATTATTATACAATATAATTAAATGTACTGGTTATTACTAATATTATAATTCCCCATATTACTAAAGGAGGTTGGGACTGTGGCCCCTTAACACAGGTTATTATATTAACCTATTTAGGAGCCCAGTTCTAAAACCATAACTTCTGCACTCTTATAAAATTATAATATTAATATTAGTTAAGAAACTTCAGTTCTGTTTTTTACAAATAAATCTCATTTCATTTCATTGTGTTCCACAAAAAGAGAAAATCTATAAATACTGAACAGATTTCGATAAAAATTTTATAGAACTATTTAAATAAATAGAATCAAATAAAAATATTTTTCGAAATTGGTTTACAACTGACGGAGTTATGAGATAATGAACGTAAAAAAAAACACATCCAAATTGTATTTAATTTTCTTCTTTTTGAAGTCAGTAGATATGTGTCTATATTAATATATAATATGATATAGACACATAAATAAACAATAATAAAATTTTATAGTTTTAAATACAAATACATTTTAGTGCATGTATAGATAACGTAACGTCTAGAGCACAGATCAGTTGCAGGCATTTGATACTTGGCACCAGCATTTAGATCGCCCACCGTCAGATCACGTAGGAGTGGAGAGATAAAATGGCTGTAAAACAACTAAAGATAAAAGGATATAAATGCGGTTGCAGCAAACTGTTAAACGATTGCAGTGACTTATTCATGCAGTGAATGATTCAGAGGTTTATTGGACTAGCCAGCTAATATATGTGTGACAATTACTCAAGATCTTTATAGAGCACGGTCTACCAGATGGTAATTAAAAACTGCTTCATACAGACAAGATAGATATTATAATAGCATGCCATTATAAATAATAAACATAAATAAATATAAATAGCATGAATTTACAGGGTACAGAGGAATAACACCTGAGTCCTCAGGAATGGCAACGCATGCGGGGTATCATGGGCGAAACAGTATACTCCGTTATGTCCATGGTACTGCTCATGTTTATATGGGACGGTTATCACTTTCCATTTGGTGAACCGACAGTTCGTTTGCCATTCTAGGCGACGGTCACCACTTTCATTCAGGTGTGTTTTTCTAATAAAAAAAATTAATAAAAAAAAATTAGACTAATATAAATTGTTATATTAATTATTAAATAAAATAAAAAAATATATTAATTAATTTTAATTTTATCATAAACGATATGGCGGTTTTTTGCGAAAATAAATCTTTCGTGAGTTTGTAACATCGACTCGTGTGCAATGCAACAAACGTACATCTTGGCAAACATTTATCATTTTTGAATTTGGATTCCGCTTCACTACTGTTACCTACACATACGAGTACAATAAATCACTAAGACATTAACTCCAAGCACTTAATTAGCTAGATCCGTGTCATGCAGGAACATAATTTTGTCATAGACTAGAAACAGCAGATGATGCTTTATTATAATTATTATAATATTATTAAAATACATTAATACTGTTTTACCATAATGTTATAATTTAAATATTCTATTTAAAGATCTAAGTCTATGGTTATGTCACTTATGAAAAACATTTATCCTTTCTTTAGAATGGAACGATATCTTTATCATCGTGTAATATCTTGGTTATTGAATGTATCTCTTTCAGTTTTTGTTAAGTTTCTTTTGATTTAGGATAAACGAAGATGTATTTGCTTTGTCTACAATCACAGTTCGTCTCACGCATGTATGCAAGGTTTGGTGTAGTTAATTAAATAACACTTTCTGTTTTTATTTCATGCAGTACTACTACTGCTCATGTGTAGGTGTCGCCCTCTATAGTCGATCGAAAAACAAAGATGCGACGGGATATTGACTATATATATAAGCGACTAAAAAAAACCGAAAGAATGCAAGAGTGAATCGGCAGAGATACCAATTGAATGTGTTATTGTGTCGTGTTTTCAAAAAGAAATAAATTAAATATTAAAATTAATACAGGTTCACCTAGTGCGGGGTCCAATGTACTCGCGTTGTAAATTTCTTGTATTTAATTAATAAATAAATAAAATAAATAAAAATTAAAATATTATAAAATTTATCATACTCAATACATCATGTCATGATGGTATCTCAACAATACAACACTTTCATTATACCTTGTACTTTATTGACATATATTGAAAAGTTTCAATTTGACCATCTGATCATGTTACTTGATATATGAACTATTACGGAGTAGAGACAAACCCGGAGTGTTAATCTGTTGCAAGGAGTGAACAACAGAGGGAGATTAGTAGCTACATTGTTATGTAAATCACGGAGCTATTATGTCCATAATGACATTATTGTTTGGATGAATTACTACTCGTAATGCCAGAAGTTATATTACATTATTATTGTAGTGTCTGCTACCTCGTCTACGTAACGGAGACTTGTTGGTTGAAACAAAAGTAGTTTATGCTGCCGTGTTATGTACATCTATATTAATAATCATTATCATAATAGCCTTTAACTGTTCATTACTGTACATAAGGCCAGAGGGAGACCAGTTTTTGTACAAAAGTCGATTGCTTAGATACCTCTGTCCCATTCATGTTTCAACTGTTAAGCAGTTGTGTTTGCATGACTGTGTTTCGGTTTGAAGGGCGGGATATGGGGTGAATTTACAGGGTACAGAGGAATAACATCTGAGTCCTCAGGAATGGCAACGCATGGGCATGGGCGAAACGTCAAGGTACTACTCATGTCTATGGGCGACGGTTACCACTTTCCAACAGGTGGGCCGTCAGCTTGTTTGCTATTCTAAGTTGTATAAAAAAAAATTAAAAAAGGTTCCACCTTGGGAGTTTCGCCAGTAATTGCTATGTTTGGCAATCGAGTTGATAACCGCAGTTAAGCTTTTAATAATGCTTTAAAGGGTTCTGTGCATAATATACGCATACGAAGTTTCTTCAAATGAAAAGAAAATCAATTATATAAGAGTAGATTTTTTTGATTGAAGATATGTTAATCAACTTATTTTTTTTATACAACTTAGAATGGCAAACAAGCTGACGGCCCACCTGATGGAAAGTGGTAACCGTCGCCTATAGACATGAGCAGTACCATGGACATAACAGAGTATACTCATTCGCCCATGATACCCCCTATGCGTTGCCATTCCTGAGGACTCAGCTGTTATTCCTTTGTACTCTGTAAATTCACGCTATATCCCACCCTTTAAACCGAAACGCAACCATGCAAACACAACATATTTATAAAATATAAATTGACAAATACTGACAGATTGACAATCTTCTCCTTTTTAAAGTAGGTCAAAATAAGACAAACACCTAACAAACTTCATCGAAAAAAGCGAAGCGCAAAGTGCGATGACTAGATTAATAAAAGCGTCTTAAAATATTGCAAGGTACACTTGTAATTTATTCCGCTGGCCGCAAAGTTCTATAAAACATTTTGATGGACGTTTATTAATTTCGGTCGGAACCTTTTCCGACAATATTTTAATTTTATCACAACGGTTTCAAATGAGAATTCTATTGCGATTGCTGGGGGACATATTTTTTAAAATAAATCCATCAGATAAGCTCGTTATTGGATAAAAGGGTTTACTAACTTGTAACTTCTGGAGTAATATGTAACACGAATGGCCAACAGGTTGACTGCAGTGTACGTGTCCAGCGCGGAGTTATTTATTTATTCCATTTATTTATTTTTTATTAACCGCATATTTTTATAGATGATATTGGAATGGTAACCCCGCCTGTGCTATCGGGATACGCTGGCGGAGCAGTGAGGATGAAAAGGCAGGTCAGTTAGTCCATCGTGACGAATTCCACTAGAATTAACCACGACGATTTCCAGGGGTCACCGCGTGGAGGTCGACCTGATAGGGTGTATTGCTAGCAGTGCGTCAATTAGACCCCATTACCAACATTCCCTTTTTCTTCTATTGACCACTATACAAAATATGTTTGATAAAAAAAAGCGGACTCAATGCTCTATAGCATTCTCTTCCAGTCAACTTTCGTAAAAATAGAAATGTAAAATTATGGAGAGAAAAAATTGAAAATTGTTACAGATATATTTTTATATATTTATATTTATTTTTATTTATATATTGGCTCATAAAATATCATCATCATCACTTCAGCCCATATCCGTTCACTGCTGGACGTAAGCCTTCCCCATAGACTGCCATAAAGAATAGTCCTGAGCCATCTGCATTCACTGATTCTCTGCAATGCATTTCAGGTCGTCACTCCATCTAGTGGGGGGGGGGGGGGGGGGGTCGTCCTACACTGCGTTTGTCACTCGGTCGTCACTCAAGAACCTTTCTTCCCCATAGATTTACGGTTTTTCGAGCTATGTGACCAGCCCATTGTCACTTCAGCTTGCTTATCCTTCAGGGTATGTCGGTTATTCGGTTTCTTTTGCGGATATTCTCATTTCAGATTTTATCGCGCAAAGAGACTCAAAATATATAATATATATAATATAAGAAACATCAATAAAAAATATTGGACTAAGAATTTCTAGGTACGTAGGTCTCTGATGTGAATTAACGGAGGAGCCTTTGATGTCCTCCGAAGAAAGAAGCAACGATAACTTTATTGTTTTTATTATTTATATACTTTATTGCGGACGCTAGTCAACCAGAGGAAGATTTTGTACAAAAGTTGTTTGCTTGGGTACATCTGTCCCATTCGTGTTTCAATCGTAAAACAGTTGTCTTTGCATAGATGTGTTTCGGTTTGAAGGGCGTGATATTGCAGTGAAACTTCAGCGTCAGCTTGTTTGCTATTTTAAGTTGCATAAAAAAAATAGTTTTTAATTTACTTACAGTTAATCATAATTTATAAATTTTTACGAAAACTAATTCACACAGAGTTATTAATACAAACACTAAAAATTTGCTAGTTAAGACAATATGTTCAGAGCACATTTTTAACTAATAAATTTATTATTATAATAAAAAAGAGCTTGTTTTATGAATCCTATAACAAGAATAAAGGTCTAGCTAGATATGGCACTGATGTATTTTTCTTTGTGAGCTATTACCTCTGAAACGTACCTTTCTTCACTTCAAACCCGGAATTTTGAGTAGGGTTGTCACAGATTTATACACAATTAATAAATTATATACAATAGCAATAATGAAGAACTGCTCGAGCGATTTTGTGCAAATAAACCATCTACTAAATAGTCCGAAAGCCTAAACATTTGATTTGGTTAGATGAGCCCGTTATTGAGTTATAAAATTACAAGGAAAAGTGGCATTAATTTATATATATATATATATATATATATATATATATATATATATATATATATATATATATATATATATATATATATATATACCCATACCTAGTACATATACGAATATATAAAACAAAATATAAATTGACATTTAAATCGATCAAAGTCAAAATAAGACGAAAATATATATATGGAGATAGACATAGTCATTTTATTTCGTTCAATGAACATATGCCGTTAATTTGTGACAACCCTACGCGCAATTTATACAGTTCCTTAAGCACCAGAGGAAAATCTGAAGTGTAAATTAACATTATTACGGAATATTGTAGTTTGACGGTGTTATTTTATTACATTACTGCTTTAACTTTCCCAGTTAATCACGAGCAATACATATATTAGTCACGTGGTAACGTGATTTTTGTTATATCCAATTGTTATTCTATTGAACGTGCTCAGTTATAAGTTTATAAGTGCTCTTATCTTATTATGAAGAAATAAATAAACTTGTGTTTAGTTACAGTAAGTAGTCTTTACTTTTATTAAATTAACTATTTAGGGGCTTATTGAACTACTAGCTGCGACCGTGACTTTATTCGCGCGATTGGTAAAAAATAAATACAAATACAAAAAAACTTTATTTTGTTTGAAAAGTGGTATAAAGGATGGTACATAATATTTAAATATTGTTTCACACTTTTTACCATAATCTGGCATACTAAATTTATTTAATTGTCCTACTATACTATGCTACGGACACAAAACAAAACTGAACGTCACAGTTTTATTTATATCGTCATATTATATAAATGTCAACATATTTACAAAAATTAATAATAAAAAACGTTCAATGATACATGGTAATTTGAAAATATATGTTAAATGTAAAAAAAACATGTACGTACCTATTTATACTATAAGATAGTCAGTTTAAAAAAAACCTTTCCCTAATATAGAAATCCTGTGGGAACAACTATTCGAAATAACTGGTTCTTAACAAAAAAGACAGCTACATACAGCTATAAAATCCTGATTAGACCTGTACAGCTTGTACTCTGCAATCCAGGGCGACTGCAACAAATTGTAACGTCTCTCCGTGGAAGGCAAAAAGATTATACAAAAATTGAATTGCAGGAGCGTAAAACATTCAGATCTGGAGCAGACTGCGTATAAATCCGGGGCTGCACCCTTGTCACGCGTCGAGATAAGTGACCGAACTTCTTTGCCGAGTTCCACCGTTCCTTTCTATCTACACAATGATCTCGTAAATTTTTCTAATCTTTCAACTATTCGTTTTATTTTTATACGGCTGCTCTCGACTGTCGTAAATTGAACGGGATTGAAATTTCTTAACGTTTTAACTATGAAAATATAAACGTTAATTAAGCGTTATTTTATTAACTTAATTTCTATTATGCCTACGATACCAGAGGGTGACTTAGTACAAAATCGTTTGCTTGGACACCTCTGTCCTATTCGCGTTTCAACCGTGAAGCAGTTGTGTTTGCATGGCTGTGTTTCGGTTTGAAGGGTGGGATATGGCAGTGAATTTATCGGGTACAGAGGAATAATATCTGAGTCCTCAGGAATGCAAACGCATGGGCGAAACAGTATACTCTGTTATGTCCATGTTACTGCTCATGTCTATAGGCGACGGTTACCACTTTCCATCAGGTGGGCCGTCAGCTTGTTTGTCATTGTAGGTTGCATAAAAAAAACATTGTTCATATTTTATTTAACAAAGTGTTATTTTGAGGAAGTTTAAAGTACTAATTAGTGGATTAGAATTAATTTGTTTAACTTCGATATTATACATTAGTACATGTGTGTCCGCCAACACTCGAAGATTCGACATGGCATACACTCAACAAATAGACACCTCACCTGTTATTACATGTCCTTTATTGCAACAACAATGGTTAGGCACTCACAAAAGAGCTTTGCACCGCTTCATGAACGAACACAGAAATTGAATCAGCTCGTACAGCATGGTGACTTAGCTTGGTCAAAGCTTTATAACTTTGGCTTGTGAGCATTTTTCACCATGTTTTATTAATTTGTTTTTAGATTAGATTTTTTTACAACCTATTTCCTTAGCTTGCCTTTATCCCGTTGAGTGTAATAAAGTTTTCCAAGTTACAGACCATTTACATTGTGTTCCTTATCTTAGCTTAACAAGGAGAGGGAGATTTTGTACAAAAGTCGTCTGCTTGGGTACTTTTGTCCTGCTCATGTTACTGTCGTGGATGACCTGTTTTAATAGCTATGGTCCGATTTAAATTTGGGATATGGTAGTGCAAAAACAGGACATGAAGGCATAAGATCTTACTCTCCAGGAATAGCAACGCATAAGGTACCAGGATTACTAACAACCGATAATAAGTAATGAAATATAGCAACCTCAGCGGTCAGGTCGATCTCCAAAGGGCCCTCCTGAATTCTAAATAACTTTGGATAATTACGTCTCGATGGCATTGACCAATTGAGCTGACTTTTCCTTAACTATAATCAGTCACTAATCCTCCGGCAGTAATACCAGCGTAGCGTAAGGAACTTTACTTATTTTTCAACTAGATGGCGTTACATAATGATAGGACGAAAGTCGATTGTTTGGGTACCTCTGTCCCATTCGTGTTGCAACCGTGAAGCTGTGTTTCGGTTTGAAGGGTGAGATATTGCGTGAATTTACTGGGCACAGAGGAATAACACCTGAGTCCTCAGGAATGGCAACGCATGGGGGGTATCATGGGCGAAACAGTATACTCTGTTATGTCCATGGTACCGCTCATGTCTATAGGCGACGATTACCACTTTCCATCAGGTGGGCCGTCAGCTTGTTTGCCATTCAAAGTTGTATAAAAAAAATCTGCTCCAATATTCTCAACAATTCAATGTCTAATCTCGAAAATTTGTAGGTAATTTATACGTTTGCTTAGATATAAAATGATACATTATCGTATCTGATACACACAGGAACCGTTATTCAACATCATAATATTTATTAAAGCAGGTGTCACTGATATAAAAGAATAAAGTGCTAGTAACTTAGCAAAAGTTATAAATCTAACCCTTTTCATGGGAGATGGAACCTTTGCTAAGAGAGCAACGTGCCGGCCATACTTAGCAGCTCAATACGTAAGGTCAACTTCAGAATGTACCCGCAGCTATGATCAAAAGGTTAGTATTATATTTTTAATTATGCAAGTAAGGTACTTTACTAATAGTATTAATATTATAATATTTTTTTATGCAACTTAGAATGGCAAACAAGCTGACGGGCCACCTGACAGAAAGTGGTAATCGTCGCTTATAGACATGAGCAGTATCATGGATATAACAGAGTTTTTTTATAACAGAGTATACTATTTCTGTTTCCACGCGAGAACATGCCACAACTACATGTGGCATGATCTCGCGTGGGGAAACCGATCAAATTATTTGTATTGGCTAAAGACGGACTGACCAAAAATATTGTACACTCCATTGCGCTGAGAGATTAATTTTTGTTTATTTTTTAATTGCCACAAATATTAGTAGAAATATAAAAAAAAAATATTATCGATGTATAGATAGCTATCAAGAATTGTAATTTAATATGTATTTGTTATTTTGAATATTTTATTAACATAAATAAAGTATACTTTAATTGCCTACAATGCTTCATTCCTTTTTCAATTATAATTACGTCCTAACACACTTATAAAAAAATGTTTATGGCAAAACAACATTTTGCAGGATCAGCTAGTGTATATATAGTTTCTTTCCAGTTCTTGTCAACCGTAAAATACTTGACGAGTTGGATGATAGAAAAAAACTATATAAACGTGTGTAAGTGACTAAGAAATATCCTTTATGAATAGATCCTTTCGATTTAATTGGTATTTCCTATTAGCGGAGAATTAATTGGAATATATTTTTGTCGGCCAGATTCCGATCCCCGACCTTTGCGGTCTAAAGTCTACCTAGTATATCGCTGGGCTGCCATATTCTCCTACTATACTAGTGATATAAATATTTCACATTTACAACGAGTATGTATTTCCTGTATGACATAGGCTTATCTGATACCTACTTTGTTATAAATTATGGGGGAAGCAACTGTAAATTTGCATCGCAGCGCTATTACATTGCAAATTCTGTGTATTATATGCCTTATCGCATAGGGAAATGCATGCTAGTGCCATGCGTCCGACGAAAATGTAAAAATATGACACGTTTATAAATTTATTAACAAGTATTAGCTATGCCCGCAACTTTGTTCGCAAGATCGGTATCAACGTGTTTGAAAGGTGGTATATGGCAGTGAAATTGTAGGGTACTAAATCGTACCTACTGGGGGGAAAGGGATTGTTAGTAATGGAGATTGAGAATCCCATTGCTAGCAATATACCCAACCAGGTCGACCTCCTCGCGGTTCCCCCTGGAAACTATCATGGTTAATTCCTGACGAATTCATCATGATGGACTAACTGGCCTGTTTTCAATCTCATCTATCACCCTTCACTGGTGCTCCGCCAGCGTATACCGTTAGCGCAGGCGGGGTTACCATACCATTTTAACCCATCAAAAAAATCGTACCTACTTGTACAACAATTAGTCTATTACCCTAAGGTTGTTTTGAAAAGATTGCTCTCAGCAATAAGACCGCCTTACTGTACTCATACGACTGTATCGTTACATTTATTAATTGTCTTGCTTATTTCCTATATTATATAATGCAAATAAAATATACTTATTCATTCATAATATGTGATGATTTTACTATAATAGATAGACTGTCTAATCCATGTATCAAATCTCACAGTCTGTTCGTATGTCAAAACATCATAATTACTTCTGCTGCACAAACTGGAACTTTATAAATTAATTTCTGATAAACTTTATTTACCATTTCACCAAAAATGGTAACATAAACTTGTTCGTTTGCAGCAGCAAGCCATGAAGTTGACAATTACAGTTTCTAATTAAAGTTAACCGTATCTAATTTAACTTTTGGCAAACTGTACAATTCCTTATACGTAAAATTCTACGCACGCAGTGCATCTTACTAACATAACAACTAACATAACTAGACCATCTGTAAATGGGAGATATTTGAGAAAAAATATATATAAAAGTTGGCTGTATGGTTTCAGCATAGAATAGGCCACCCCTTGCTTTCCCACGGGTGTCGTAAAGGTCGATTAAGGGACAGAGAGGAATAGGCAGCAGCGTCCCTCTTAAAACTTCTCTAAAGTTTGACTGCGGTTGCCAATCCGCCTGCCAAGCGTGGCAACTTATTGTAAAATCCCCCCAAGGGGAGGGGGGCTTATTTTCAGCAGTGGACAATTAAGGGCTGATATGATGATGATGATATATGAGAGTTCTTAATAAGACTAAGAAGACACAGAAAAAATGTCTAAAAAATATTTTTTCAATTTTCAGACTTTTTCCTGTCTGTTTGTTTCTCTATTTGTCATAAAAACTACAGTCCCGCATTGAATGTGGTTCACAGATGTGTTCCTGAAGGTCTAATTTCAAATATATATATATACGTCATCGAGAAGTAGTCGTTGTCATTGGGTTTCTACTTCTGAAATCCACCCGGACGAATAACGTACAAAAGGTCTATATGGACTGTAATTTAATATATGTTTAATTGTATATTCACTTATAAAATTGTTTATCTTGACTGACTACCAACACAGAACTAAAACAATTATAAAAATAAAGTGTCAATAAAAAGCTGAAATTTGGAAAATAGATTTATTTTAGAAAGAAATAAAGAAATATTTTTATTCAAGCAAATTTTGAATTTTAAATATTTTTGAACAGTATTTTTTTTTTCATTGCCGCCCATTTAAAATTTGAACATCCACATTTCTTTATTTAAGAGTTTCCTCTTGTCGGTACAACTAATTCATGCATCTTCCTCCAGCCAGCTCTATCCCAGGCCATATCTTTGACCTTCCTATACCACATTTCCTTTATCTGTCCCATGTAGTTATTCCTCGATCTTTCTCTTTTGCCACCTATCTTTCCTTTCCCTATGCTCATAAACATCCATTAAAAAACGATTTTTGAAAAAGCTTAGAAGAAGAACGTCGTAAGGAAACGGTTAGTGTTGATTATTAATCCTGAGTCCTCAGGAATGGCAACGCGTGGAGGGTATCATGGGTGAAACAGTATACTCTGTTATGTCCATGGTACTGCTCATGTCTATAGGTGACGGTTAACACTTTTCATCAGGTTGGTCGTCAGCTTGTTTGCCATTCTAAGTTGTATAAAAAAAATTTAATAATTATTACTGTAGCTTCGATTCATACACAAATATAGCTGGTGAACTCGCGATAAATACTGACTTTGAATGTGTTCACGGCTCGTAACAGTTAAATTGGAAATTACTGAACGGGCGGCTGTGCAGCAGAGATTAACCAGAACTAAAGCGGCATGTCTTAATAGGACGGTTTATGGTCGGCCCGGCGGCGGCGCTGCTGCGCGCTGCAGTAAAATAGGATTTAATCTTTTTACACGACCGTTTACACGGTTGGCATTTTTTCTCCTAAACGACAATAATGCAACGCCAAATAAATATATACAAGCTTTTCCCCGCGAGTTCCTCTGTGAGACCAAGCGAGGATAAATATTAATTTATGTAATTCTCCATTTACAAGTATCCTCCAAATGCAGTATGTGTATACCAAAGATCTTAACTATTGGTTGAACTATCAAGACTCTAAAAGGTAAAAAATAAACACACTATTATGTATATATATATATATATATATATATATATATATATATATATATATATATATATTGAACCTTACCTGCACATTTATAATATTAGTAAGTATTAGGATCTTAACGCCAAGCCCTTGCGGGGAAGGCAGAAAGAGCCAAGTGACACCACGATGTTACAAATATGAACTGCCAACGTTACCCCGCAATTTCTGCACGGTCGCATCGTATATAATTATTACATAAATACAATATATTATTTTAATGACCAACTTTTCTATGACAATGCCATATTATTATTTCCATTAAATACATAGCATTTTTTCTTTAATCTGCGGACTGCAATTGTAATGGTGTGTGTAGAAAGCTCACGAATGCTTGCTAGAGTTAATTATCGCGTAAACCTCTGTGGCCGTGTGAAGGCATTAATTACCACGTGAACCTCTGTGACCTTATGGTCCCGGTATAGAATAAGCCACCCTTTCTTTTCCCGTAGGTGTTGTAAAGGTCTAAGGGACGGCGAGGGATGGGCAGCAGCGTACCTCTTAAAACATCTCTAAAGTTTAACTGCGGTTGCCAATCCGCTAAACGTGGCAACTACTGGTAAAACCCCCCAAGGGGGAGGCTTATATTCAGCAGTAGACGGTTAAGATATATACACGTTACTATATTGTATTGTATTTATTGTATTACAAACGACTTGATACAAAATCTTGCACTAATAATTCCAAGCATTTATTTATTTATTTAAGGAACACCAACAGCATATTGCATTATAACATATAGGTATAACAAACATCAATTACAATACAATATTAATGCACATGCCTATTATAGGTATTCACAGCATTCACTTTAACATAATTATACAGTGTAAGCATTCTCATTCTATGAGCAAAACAAATGTTGTGTTTTTGCTTACATCCAGTGTGAACTGTCATTTATTAGCGTCGTATCCAATATGCAAATGTGTGATCGTAAACAACTCATATAAATCACGTTAAAGACACATTATCTTGAATAAAATATCAGTGGCGCATGCATTATCAGGGCGGGGGCATTTGTATTTTTTTCAACCAAACTCAAATAGGAACAACTTCACAATGCTACTGTATATTTTGTATATATTTCCAGCACGTTATCTTCGCCAATTCTGAATTGGTTTGAATTCCATTTGTATAATTATTTTTTAATCTAAGAGTACTATCGTTTCATTCTAGTTCGCACTGATGCTGATATGTATTGTCTTGGAAAACCAATCTTAAATTAATTTGTTATGACATAATTAGAGAAATATTTTTTCTCTTCCATGAATTGTGTTATTTTAAGAAAAAAGTTTAGCAAGAGGTGGCCATTTCTATGCTTTGTGGTTCAGGCATAGAATTAGCCACCTCTTCCTTTCCCGTGAGTGTCGTAAGAGGCGACTAAGGGAACTTAATGATCAAAAGATGGGCAGCAGCGTCCTTCTTTAAACATCATCAAAATCTGTTTTCAATTCACCTGCCAAGCATGGAAACTACTGGAAAAGCTCCCCAATGAAGGTAGGCTTATATTCATCACTAGAAATTTAACAATTGACATGATGATAATGAATAAAAAAATCTTTCTAATGATATCAATAACTGATATGATTTTTAAAACTTATACATATACATATATATATAACGGAAGTTTTACTAACTTACTGTGTTTGTTGCTCACACACACACACACACACACACACACACACACACATATATATATATATATATACGCTATGACGCAAATTGTTGTTGTTCTTGATAACAAAAACAACTCAAAATTTACGAAGTATAAAAGTAAATGAAAATCAGTCCTAAAATGTACAAATAAAGCCCATTAGTATAATAGCTAATTTGGACTAGTAGGTCAATTTTAAAATTTTGAGTACCAGTTTTGATTTTGCAAAGATAATAAAAATATTTTTCAATTGTTTCTATTGCAATATGTGCGAACTAATGATATGAAAAACTATTACAAATTTGAAATTGGCAGCATTAGTAGTTACCGTGATATAACTCTGTGACAGACAGACGGACAGATATAATCACACCGTAAGAGATCTTAGTACCTTGTTGATACGGAACCTTACATCTTTTAGGGTTATTAGGCTTATTAGGGAATTGTTTCTTATAGATACTCTATGTACACAGGGGGGAGGGGGCAAGGGTTTGTTAGTAGGTAATAGATTTGAACAACCCCATTGCTAGCAATATACCCTATCGGGTCGACCTCCACGCGGTTACACCTGGAAAATATCATGGTTAATTATAACCAAATTCTCATGATGGGTCGACTGACCTGCTTCATCGTCACCTATCATCCCTCACTGGTGCACCGCCAGCGTATACCGATAACGCAGGCGGGGTTACCATTCCATTTTCACAAATTAAAAAAAAATACACATTTGTGTATGTAACTATAAATATCAACCATGTATATGGTGTCCAGGCTATGGTGTATGGTCACGCTTTATATTTCTATACATTTTCTATGCAACTTTGAATGGCAAACAAGCTGACGGCTCACCTGATGGATAATGGTAACCGTCGTCTATAGACATGAGTACCATGGACATTACAGAGTATACTGGGGGAAAGGAATTGTTAGCAATGGAGTTTGACAGCCCTATTGCTAGCAATATACCCTATTAGGTCCACGTGGACCCCCTGGAAACTATCGTGCACAATTCTTGTTGAATTCATCACGATGGGCTAACTGACCTGCTTCATCCTCACCTATCATCTCTTACTGGTGCCCCTCCAGTGTATACCGATAGCGCGGACGGGGTTACCATTCCATTATCACCTATTAAAAAAAAAAACAGAGTATACTGTTTCGCCCACGATACCTCCATGCGTTGCTATTCCTGAGGACTCAGGTGTTATTCCTCTGTAAATCACTCCAGTAAATTCACTGCCACATCCCACCCTTCAAACCGAAACACAGCCATGCAAACACAACTGCTTCAACAATTGTATTGTCAAATCACCAAAGCACAGTTATACCATTTTACAAACGTCCGCCGAGCATTGTTCGTTCTTACAAAAAGTTATTGTTACGCTTATAAAAACAAAAACAAAAAAAAAATACACCCGCGAGATATTTTAATCGGCTATCAACACGATTAACAGAGTCTGTTTGTTCCATTATTTTTTTTTTTTTTTTTCAAGGGAAAATAAAGAGGATTAGTCGGTGGGTAAATTAATTAATAAAGAGCAAAACAATGGCCTGGACCCGCTGGGAGGCTGTATATTAAATACACAATAGGAACGGAATGTGCAGTGAGCTGGAATAATGCGACCGTCCCGCCACCTGTGTGTGCTGGTTTCCTTTTTTCAGCACTGCAAACGAAGCTACGTGCTGTCTGTATGTAGGTATTAACTTATATTTATTCTCCAATATATCATAATTGCCGTGTGGGTATGTTTATGTTATTTATTTATTTATACTTTTGCACACATTCAAATGTGTCTACAGGGCGTACTTAATGTCTGATAGCATTTTCTACCAGTCAATGGTTAAGCTAAACAAAGAGAAAATGATTTTATTTAATTTGGTGAATTGATTTAATTTTTTTTTATTAATTTTTTTATGTTATAGAGCTTTACTCGCATGAATTAGGTTAAAAATTATGTTTAATCAAAATATGATCTATCTATATAATTAATTGTATCTAAAGTAATTCAGCCGATTAAACGTAATTAAACAACAAACATATTTACAAGCTTTTACATTAAGGCTTTGTTCACGGTATCGTTAGTACATCGCATTTTCGTCTTTTTCTATGATAATTAACATGACAGTGCTGCTTTAATCTACTCGTGACCACGGCTCGTGGTATCTGGTCGAAACGTCGAGACAATTCAGGTAAATTATTACCATCACCATTTTAGCCATTAACTGTTAACTGTTGAACATAGGCCTCTCCCATAAAGGGAGGGGGGGAGTTGGCAGTAGTTTCTACGCTTGCCTGGCAGGTTGGCAGTTAGTTTTTTTTTAATGGATAAAAATGGAATGGTAACCCCGCACGCGCTATCGGTGTACGTTGGCGAGACACCAGTGAGAGATGATAGGTGAAGATAAAGCAGGTCAGTTGACCCGTCGTGACGAATTCTTCAAAAATTAACCACGTTGGTTTCCAGAAGGAACAACGTAAAAGTCGATCTGTTAGGTATATTGCTAGTAATGGATCTGTTAGATCTCATACAATCCCTGTCCCCCCACCGTAGTTAGGTTTTGATGATGTTATAGGAGAAATGCTATTGCCCATTTCTCGACCATTAACTTCCCTTAATCGCCTCTTACGAGACCCACGGGGAAAAAAAGGAAAAGTAGTACATTCTATGCCGGGATCACGCGGCAAGTATACATAGTTTACCTAAATGACCGCGTAATTCCCATAACAATTAAAAACATAGATGCTTTATTATTAATGACTGTGCCCCATAAAAAACCACCTTTAAATATGAAAAGACCAGTTATTTTATTCTAAAAGTGAACTACTAAATAAACTTCTGTACTGATTTTGATAAAATATCTATGATACCAATTTGTAAATGTATCCTTTTACATAAAAAAAGGATTTTTCCAAATCGGATTTGAACTTACGGAGTTATGACGTAACAAACATTGAACCGAATTAAGAACTTTCATCTTTTTCAACTCAGTTGATTAACCATGTTACTTGAAACTCTAAAAGTTAATATTTACAATGGATATTTTAATATAATATTGATATTTTAAGGAAACACGAAAGCCAACGAACCTATTAACGTATTTCCTGATAAGTATAATATTTGGTCGTCTAGTGTTTACTCATTTGACCCCAACTGGTTGCCAGTACCGGAATATAGCCTTAGAGAGCCATGGACTATAAAACATAATTACGGAAAGGGTACGCAATATAAGAAGGGTCGCTTTATGAAGTCACTTAATTTGTGTAAGTAACTAATTTCGTGCTCCCTATTAAGAAATTTGGTACTGACACATAACTAAGTCTATAATGCACGTGTGTATATACGCAAGATCAGTGTCGCGATGGGAGAGACAGAACTATTACGATTTCTTGTAATTGTTCTTGTTTATGTGGTATCGACCGCTAACTGTTCACTGCTGGACATAGCCTCCCACATAAGAGAGATTTTTATTAATTTATTTATTATTTTTAAGGGAAGGTTACTAACTATTTAACTATACATGACTGATATAATTAATAAACAAACAAAGGGTACTTCTGTCTCATTCGTGTTTCTACCGTGAAGCAGTTGTGTTTGCATGGCTGTGTTTCGGTTTGAAGGGTGGGATATGGCGTGAATTTACAGTGTACAGAGGAATAACATTTGAGTCCTCAGGAATGGCAACGCATGGGGGGTATCATGGGCGAAACAGTATACTCTGTTATGTCCATGGTCATGTCTATAGGCGACGGTTACCACTTTCCATCAGGTGGGCCGTCAGTTTGTTTGCTATTCTAAGTTGTATAAAAAAAATCATAAACAAGTTCAGGATACTGTTGCCAATCCCTTGTATTCTACAATGTATAAGAACGAAGCTGCCTTTTTACGCAAGAGTGTGTCAAAATATTAAAATTATGCACTTTAATAATTCAAATACATTGCGATCTTTAAGATTACATGTTTCTTGGATAGTGTCAAATTGCCACTTGCATTTACCCTTTCCGATCCCTCAAAATCGTATCAACATTATTCAATTACATTATGCAAATAAAGAAATGCAAATTGGCAGCCCAACCCTTCAGTTTTGGTTTCCAGGAAAATACCTATTTGTTTGACCGAAGTTTATCATTCGGTAGGCAAACAACCCGAGGCTAGGTGTATTACATTTATTACTGGCGACCCACTTACATTCTGGACTATTAGGCATTGGCCGGATATATAGGTCATTTCGTCATAGTCGTAGAATACTGACGGATATGTATATTTAATCTTTATCTGATCCGACAGTATTCTACAACTATGACGATTTATTCTTCTTTTTAAACAAGTTAAAAAAAGCAGGTTCTTTATTTCACATATTTTTAAGTCACTTGAAAGAAGAGTAAGTTCTTAGTTTATGTTTGTATGTGTATTTATCACATTATGCGCTATTTTTAACATTAACTAGTTGTATTACCGTGGTTCCGGCATAGAATAAGCCACCCCTTCCTTTCCCGTGGGTGTCGTGAAAGGTGACTAAGAGAAGGCGAGGCTTAGTCAGCAGTATCCGCCGTAAAACATCTCCAAAGTCTAACTGCGGTTGCTAATCCGCCTGCCAAGCGTGGCAACTACCGGTAAAATTCCCCAAGAGGAGGCTTATGTTGCAGTGGACAATTAAAGGCGTATATGATGATATCCATCTTGAGACTACACTTACGTAAATTAGTACATAAAATACAGTCTTATTTGCTAAATAAGTAATAATACCTTGGGTACCTTTGTCCCATTCGTGTTTCTACCGTGAAGCAGTTGTGTTAAAACTGAGTTCCTCAAAAAACTGGGTTCAGTCGTGGCAAGACCAGTAATTTTAAAAACTAGACTACTGAATAATTTTTGATAAAATTTCTATGGAATCAGTCAAAAAATATATTAACGGGACGGGACGGAACGGGACGGGATGGGACGGGACGGGACGGGGCGGGACGGGACGGAACGGAATGGATATTTATTGTGAGCTGTATATTATAATTTTTCGTAAGATGTTATTAATGTCCTAAAGGGAAACAGCCTACCCATACATCGGGCATACAATACAATTAATTACATAACATTATTTTACAATCATAAAATTAAATCGTCAATAAAGTTGAAAATTAAATAAAGCACGTCAATCGACAGTCACAAACTAACTCATGGTCACCATTAGAATACATTAATTAAATTATTTATTAATGTCAATATAAAAAAAAATGTCAAAAAGCAAAGAATTCATTCAAATTGTAAAAAGAATTTTCAAGTAGCTACTTTATTTTTGCCGAATTAAGAACTTTCTTCTTTTTAGAAGTCAGTTAAAAAGATATAAATGAGTGAAAGTGTAACGTTATCTAACGGACTGTTCTGATTTCCTATTAAAGATACATAGATATTTGTCTTCATCCTTCAAAAACTACTTAAAAAAAGTATTGGGAACTTTTTGGAAATTGCACAAATATAATAAATCTTAATAATCAGTAAGGAGTGATTAGAAACAGAAGAGACATTACCATAAATCCAGTAACGAGAACCTGTTTACCGTGACTCACTCACGATTCTGTGAGTGTGTTTGCATTCGTTGTGAATCAAAACACATATACGTTATCCCAACTAAAATGTGTGACCACATTTCGTGTACTGCCATAAGGACATTTACACAACAGGACTTCTTTTATATTTTGAAGCGACTTCTAAAACGTGAAGAGCCTTAATTAATCAATAATTCTTTGTACAAAAATCGATATGAGGTGAATATAGACATCGATTTCATATATAATTTGTGATAATTGAAAGAGAGACTGAATTAAACAGATTTATTTACACAGCAAGCAATGATTTGTTGAACAATTATACATTTACAATTTAATTTTCATCATTTGTTAATTTTATTTATTTAGTTGAAAGACCAACAGCTTTTTCAAAAATAACAGTATAATATGAAACAGATAGACAATAATAGTATAATATGAAACAGATAGACAATAATAGGTATACATGCATAGTTATTATATATAAAACAAACGTATATCTCAATCGCAAAATTTTCTTTGATTGTCTTTAAATCTAAGAACACTAGTATAATTACAAAAATGCTTTACAGCATCTTATGTTGGTGACCCCATAAATAAATAAATAAAATATTTCTAAATAGGTACAATGTATCTATCGTTCACTTCGTCGTATAGCGGTACATTTTATTAAAACAAGTTTAAAAGTAAATAGTTTTTACCTACGACTTTGTCTGATTTACTGGGATATTTCCATTGTCTGGTATAAAAATAATCTATGACCTTCTCCTTTCCATATTGTAAGTATTTATTAGATTAAGGCGAAACTAGGTGACAAAAAAATTGACGTTGGATGTTAATTACATTTTTACGCAATAACTACTGAACAGATTTGAATAAAATTAGGTACACGAGTAGGTTAGTTAATCATTCCATTTTAATCCATCAATAAAAAAAATATTATCGTCACGCTGTCGAATCGTCACCGCATTCATAAATCGATCCCTTTTCCCCGGAGCCAAGTGTGGAAAATAGAAAGAGTGCGATAAATAAAACCGCTTCCCAAAGCTAATTGGAAAAGCCGACATATAAATCAGTGGGTACTCTAACTCCTGATGCCAAACACCGAATACAATTGCCGGACTAAATGGCCGGCGCGCCAGTTGGCGGGAACAAGGATTCTGAATTTAAAAGAACCAATAATGTTGCAATAGCTACTTTTTAATGTTTTTTTTTAATACTGAGTGTTACATTTGTGAGTTGGCGGTTACGTTTATCAATAATTAAAATATATAAAGAATAATTTAAATTTTGTTTCATAAAAAAATTGCTTGACAAAAATCGTGACAATATTAATGTTGACTCAGAATTCGAATTCGAAATTTTTAGAACATGTGAATGATATGTGACATGTTGTCTCACTGGAACATTCAAAATATAATATGAAATTGTGTTCTACAAAATAAACCGTCAATTGTGACAATATTACTTATTTTCATTTAAAAACTAAACTACAAAACTAGTTTTGATAAACTAATCAATAAAAAAGATTTTATAAATTGATTTACAGCTGAGAGACGGAGAAACTTTGTACAAAAGTCGTTTGCTTCGGTACCTCTGTTCCATTCGTGTTTCAACTGTAAAGCAGTTGTGCTTGCATGGCTGTATTTCGGTTTGAAGGGCGTGAATTTACAGGGCACAGAGTAATAACACCTGAGTCCTCAGGAATGGCAACGCATGAGGGGTATCATGGGCGAAACAGTATACTCTATTATGTCCATAGTACTTCTCATGTCTATAGGCGACGGTTACCACTTTCCATCAGGTGGGCCGTCAGCTTATTTGCCATTCTAAGTTGTCTAAATAAAAATGAAAAGCCTTCACGCCTTTCCAAATAGCAACTTGATAAAATAAAACAAGTTAACAACTTCTTATAAATAATACACCCACGTACACTCCACAAGGAAGTAACGAAGGTAACCTTATTCTACGTAATAAATAAATAAATTAGCCAAGCCATTTACGGGACTCGGTCGGATGACCACAAAGTTACGCTCAGGACACATTTGGGGTGAATATACGAAAGTTAGGGTCAGATCGTTACATAATAATACTGGCCACTGTGATGGCGGAAACGAGCACACTAATGGACAGTGCCTTCTTATGTGTTACATCCAAATATATATGTATATATATTTTTATATTTACAATGATGGACTTTATTTTTATCACATAATAAACAAAAATGTGACTCTCCACAAGTTAAATGCTTGTTTGTTTATTACATTATATATTTATTTATATTATTTATTTATTCGTAGGAAAACCAGGGCTACAATAGAGCAAAAAGATACAGTTTAAGATCACAAAATAAGCCACTAATAGTTTTTCACAAGTAGCAATAATATAAATACAAGGCTCTGCACACAAATATATATATATATATATATATATATATATATATATATATATATATATATATATATATATACATATATATATGTGTGTGTGTGTGCGTGCGAGTGCGAGTGCGCGTGCGCGTGCGCGTGCGTGTGCGCGTGCGTGTGTGTGTGTATATATATATATGTTTATTAAACAAGTCTGTGATGGTATGTAACTGCCGGCGCCCATAGTCACTCGCAACATTAGACAAACTTTTTTTTAAATGGGTGATAATGGAATGATAAACCCGCCTGCACTATCGGTATACGCTGTACCATGAATGAAGCACCAGTAAGAAATGATAGATGAGGAGCTATTTGTAAAATTTGATTCGACAATAAAAATTAATTTGTTATAAAATTAGTTAAATGATATTTCTTTTATACCACTGGGATGGAAAATAAGCATACGGCCCACTTAATGGTAAGTGGTTACCGTAGCCTATGAACACCTGCAATACCAGAGGTATTATGTGTGCGTTGCCGGCCCTGAAGTAACCTCTTTACCCCCTTTTGGAGAACCCCATGCTGTGGGCTCTTGGAAAAACCTCGGCGAGGAGCTAATACCATAATTTGAGTGTATATATATATATATATATATATATATATATATATATATATATATATATATATATATATATATATATATATATAAATTATAGCAATAATACTAGAATCGACCTATTTATTAAGTGTAAAAAATATTATTAAAATTGGTTTAGAATTAGCGAAGGTATCGCTTCACGTACACACAAAAATCACCTCAGTTTGAGGTTGCTGAAGAAGTGCTTACATAGAGAACTAGTTTTTTTTTATACAACTTAGAATAGCAAACAAGCTGACGGCCCACCTGATGGAAAGTGGTAACCGTCGCCTATAGACATGAGCAGTACCATGGACATAACAGAGTATACTGTTTCGCCCATGATACCCCCATGCGTTGCCATTCCTGAGGACTCAGGTGTTATTCCTCTGTACCCAGTAAATTCACGCCATATCCCACCCATCAAACCGAAACACAGCCATGCAAACACAACTGCTTCAAGGTTGAAACACGAATGGGACAGAGGTACCCAAGCAATCGACTTTTGTACAAAGTCTCCCTCTATTTTATATTGTCCTATATTTATTGCTTTTTAGGGCAATGGTTTGAATTTCATAGAAGTTAATACGTCATACCGCCATCTGATGACGAGTTACAACAAAGTGAATAGCGGAAAAACCTCTCCATCAAAAATAATATACATATTATATATAATGTGGCAAATTTAAAGGTGATCGATCAAATTATATCGAAGTCATATCAATCTTAAAGATTTATTTATACCAACATGCAAATTTATTGAAAATGCTTATATATATATCAAAGCTTTGATTGAAGTGTGACCTCGGGATTATATGTATATCAACTTTTGAAAACTGTTGAAGTTTTTAAAATGCATACATGAATTATATAAGCATACATAAAAATATATATATCCATTTAAAAAAAAATCAACAATTTTCAAGTTAACTCACTCTATTAAAAACCAGCCAGTAATGAAATTTAAAAGGTCGTTAACCAAAATACTATGAGAATATAATATATATAATATTGATGAATTTAAAATTGATATTTATTGATTATTGATGAAATTAATCTTTATGCTTATATATATCGCTAAGTCCAAATCTGATTTTTTTAAATTATAATGCCTTCCCTACATTATATATCTCTAATTTTAATTATATATTATATAAATTGGAAGACTCTCTGACAAAAACAAAATATCTATAGATTTTATACGCTCTTTATGTATATGCATTATAATTTGTGATACTGAAATAAATTTTGATATTCAGTATTTGCGATTAACATTAAAAAGTGCTTTGACAGCGAACTGATACGTGAATCATGCAAGAAATTTTTATTACGTGTCCACTAAATGTTTTGTAAGTCATTTCTGATAACTAAGATAATATGCCTACGTACTTTGTATGCTATACTTTTTCGAAAACAAGTTTTTCTAAAAATTTCAAACAAACTGTGCAACGTATTCTGTGATTAAAGGTCGCTGTTATATTTTTTTTAATTAATCATAATTAAAAAAATTGTTTCATTATTTTTGAAAATTGATAAATAATTCACCACCACCATTCAAGGAAAGTTAATAGAGATTTTAAAATAAATATAAGACTTTGGAATGCATGGTGAGCTTTTTAAAAATGTTACCAAAGATAACTGCTTAAGTTTATCGCAATAAGGCAACTTTCATAATGGCCCTATTAAAAATCTTTTAAAGTAATATCCAGCAGAAAACAGTTTTATATCTCCCAGTGGCTCTATGAATGAACTGTGCGAGTATGTACCTACATTACTAGTACTAGTTTAATATAAAGTAAGTGCTGTTATCATCCTTACGCTATGACATGTAGCAGTTTTAATGTTGCAAGTTTTATGGCTGTTTGGTCACGTTTCTGATTATGTACACCGTCAAATCCACGTCAAGTTACAAGTTAAGTAATCTTTTACCTGTATTTAATTATATTACAACTCTCTATTTTATAAGTGTCATAAAAAAGTGATTTAATCCTAATAAGTTAGATGGGAAAGGTTTGTTAGTAACGCGGACTACCAATACCATTGCTAGCAATATACTCTGTCATGACCTTCATGTGATCCCCCTTGGAAACTATCGTGCTGAATTCTAGGTGTATTCATCACGATGGACTAACTGATCTGCCTTTTCATTCTTACCAAATCACCCCTCAATGGTGTCCCGCCAACGTATACCGTTAGCGCAGGCGGGGCAACCATTTGATTATCATCTTTTAAAAAAACTGACCTGCTTTATCATTCTCTCCTTCAATGTTGTTCCGCCAACGTAATCGCTAGCGCGAGCGGGGTACCATTCCATTCATTTATTTATATATATACGTATATATACAAGTATATATATATATATATATATATATATATATAAATTGAAACATTCAAATTTCATATTTTTGTTTACACATATTTTAAATACACTACACAATCGGGACTTAACGCGATGTAAAAGCCTTTACCGGTAAATAATACCTACATACATACATGCTTATATAAAGAAACAATAAATAATAAAGATTGTGTATTTAAAATATCAACAGACTGTTTATTATTATCAGGTTAATTTGTTTGTTTATTTACATTTTCATTTAATTTTTTTGAAACAAACTATATACATATTAATCATTGTCTTCGCGTTGTTTTCCATTCTGAACGTTAAAATGTTTTCTTGTTAAGATCTACCGAAGTTCCAATCTATTACAATATCCATTAGACATAGGAAGTTGCCGGTAAATAATAAATTTAATTCAACATTTAAATTTACTTACTTTGTTATAAAAAACATCGTAATTAAAAAACCAATATATTCATACATCTTCTAAATATTATTTGTTAAAAAGTTTACTATTCTAGGAAAGGTTACGATATTTTATAAATAAAGCGTTTACAGTAAGGTACTCTATCCAAATATTTTTAATACAGTTAAAACATAAAGAAACATTGCACAAAATTCCACTCGTGTTACAATTGACAATTAAAAATAAGGCTAACTAAACACAACGTAGAAGATTGGACCACATTCAGTTTTCATCTTTTTTTGTATTTTATTTTTATTTGATATACCAGATTAATAAAAATGTAATAGAATAATTTAAAATTATGTCTCTTAAAAAAGTTATCCAGTTATTTTAATTTAAAAACTAAACCACTGAACCAATTTTGATAAAATATCTATGCAACTGTAAGTATATCTCTTTAGTTTTTCAAGGCGCTTTCTGCCACGCACAACCATTCTTTGGAATCAACTTCCAGCAGCAGTATTTCCGAACCGATACGACAACATAACCTTCAAGAAAAGAGCATATTCCTTTTTAAAAGGCCGGCAGCACACCTGCAATGCCGTAGGTGTTGTGGATGACCATGGGCGGCGGTAGTCACTTATCACCAGGTGAGCCGCATGATCGTTTACCCCCTGTGTTGTAAAAAAAAATATGTTTTTAGATAAAAAATCCAAATCGGTTTACAACTGACGGTGTTATGAGGTAACGAACATAAAAAATACAACCGAAATGAGAGCGTTCTTCTTTTAAAATCGGTTGAAAATATAAAGAGATTTCACTAGTGTCAGCGACACACCACTTAAGAGTACATAGCTGTTGTGACAAATGGGCATGATAGTTTAATTACTGGGGCGTCATAACGCTTTAGTGGTCAGGAATGGCAACGTATGAAAGGCAGTTGTATAATTTTATGCCTGTTTAGTATACGATCTAGCGAAATATATTAATACTAGCGGCCCGTCCCGGCTTCGCACAGGTGGACATTTTTACAACATTTTAAAAAGTGATTATTGTGACATAACGATAATAGTTGGACATATAGTATCACAAAGTTTTTTGTAGTTATTGATATTTTCTTCAATATTGTGCAACATACTTTTGTTCTATCACCAATAGTCTCCGCAGCGCATGCGACAAAAGATATTTTATAGCATTTTTTTACATCTTCAGTTACGTTAGTAAAGTTTTAGTAAGGATCCCTAATCTTTTCTAGCAATAAATATAGCCTGTTACTTAGGGTAAATGTAGCTTTCTAATGGTGAAATAATTTTTGAAAATGGCAAAGTAGTTTTTAAGTTTATTCAATACAAACATACATACACACAAAAATAGATAATAAGGAAAATGCCGTGTGTGACTCGGCATAGAATGGGCCAACCCTTCCTTTCCTGTGAGTGTCGTATGAGGCGACTAAGGGAGGGCGAGGGATGGGCAACAGCGTCCTTCTTAAAACATTTCCAAAGTCCTAACTGCGGTTGTCAACCCGTCTGCCAACCGCGGCAACTACTGGCAAAACTCCCGTTATTAGGAAGCCTTATGTCCAGCAGTGGACAATTAACGGTTGGAATAATAGTAAGGAAAATATGTTCACTGATTTCATACTAAATACATTGGTAATAACTTTGAACGCAATCCTCTTGCACTTCCAGTGGATATATCCCGAATAAGCGGATTAAATCAAGTTTCAAACAGTTTGTGTTCCACTTACTCACTGAATTTACTTGTTAGTTGACAGATTCGGTGCAGTTATTACATTAACTTCAATTCAAACTATACTTTGTACTCTTAAAATAGGCAATTTAGAACATGCTCAGACTTTGTACAAAGATATTTATTTATTTATTTATTTATAGCAAGGCAACAGATTACAAATTAATACATTTATAAAATAAATATAACATAAAACGGCATTAAATTTGCACTCCAACAACTGCTCTGCATAACATTCGATATTATATACATTAAAAGAATGACGGCTATAAATTTAAAGTAACAAATTGGCAGCCTTAATGTAACATTGCAAGGATTGTTGGAAGATATCAAGGTCCTTGCATATCGGTATATAAAATAATTTTTGTATTCTTTTATTACCTGTACGAAATGAAACAAGGCTCAACAATGTGCTACTGTCCCATTTATAATTTATTATTTTATAAAGAGTAATGAAGTCAGACATAGATCTTCTATTTATAAGAGAATTAATGTTAAAATGATTAAGTCTTAATTCATACGAATGAAGTTTCCTTCTCAGACCAAACTTAGTGCTCAAGAATCTAACAAAGCGTTTTTGAATTGCTTCTATTCTGTCAATGTGGTTCTGATAAAAAGGAGACCATATCTACATGATTACCTCTGTGTCTAATTTGCGTTTCAGCTGTGAAGCAGTTATAGTTGCATGGCTATGTTACATGTATCACACATCTTCATATTTAGAACTAATAGAATATTTCATCGTGCCTCCGATCAAATTGTTTATAATTACTCCTCTCCATCCAAAGGTTGTCTGGAAGAGATCGATTTTAGCGATAAGGTCGCCCATTGTTTTCTCATTGTGATTATTTCTTGTAATTATTTGTATCTATTATAATAAGTTTACTATTGTAATATTTTGGAGGAAACAATAAAGAGTATCTATCTATCTATATTTCGATTCTATGTGTGGCATATGGTAGTGAAATTACAGGGTAGAGAGGCGTAATATATTAGTTCTCAGGCGTATAGGCGTAGAGAGCAATTTTGCCTATAATGCTGTTCATGGATAAAGTATATATATATATATATATATATATATATATATATATATATATATATATATATATATATATATATATATATATATATATATATATATATATATATATATATATACGTTTTCGTATTAGTATGCCGACTCTATAATAACTATAAAAAAAACAAATAAACTATCATTAGATTTTCATCATCATCATCATTTCAGCCACTATTCGTCCATTGCTGAACATAGACCTCCCTCATAGACTGCCACAAGGAACGGTCCTGAGCCACCTGCATCCATTGACTCCCTGGTCTAGGTCGTCACTCTATCTAGCAGGAAGTTATCCTACACTGCCTTTTCCCTACGGATTTGCCACTCAAGAACCATTATTCCCCATCGGTTGTCGGTTCTTTGAGCTATGTGACCAGCATAAGCTTGCTTGTCCTTCGTATAATGTAAAATTCTTCGTGAAACTTTATCGAATATCTAAAGAATAATATCTGAAGAATGTTACACAATTTGTGACAGAATTTAAAAAAATGCCCAGTAAAATACTGGGCATTTTTTTAAATTCTGTCTTCATTACAAACTTGCTCGAACTTCAACGAAGATGAGGAAAAAGAAATAAGCTGAATTATGTTTTTTTTTTAAGATTAGCAACATATTTAGTGACAAATTTTTATTTGTAGGAATTTTCTAACATCTCTGTAGCATTCACAAACAAACAAAATCCCAGTCCTGAACGAGAGACAGCGACAACAATGCACCGAAGTGGGCACCACATTACTGAACCGTCACGACCACGAATGAATTCTCATGCCTTGAAATAAAAAGTCCCAATTTCATCTCCCAATAACTCATCGAATATTGCCTGAACAGATTTTTATTTCTTTCTAAAACGAGAACTGTTTGAAAAGGAAGAAAACATTCCAGGAAATGGATATGAATAGGGGTAAGGGCCTTTGAAAAATTAATTTTGGTTTGATTGGATTTGGATGAGACCCGCAACTCAACGGAGTCTCAGTTCTTTAATAGAAGATGGTTTTTTTATACAACTTAGAATGGCAAACAAGCTGACGGCCCACCTGATGGAAAGTGGTAACGTCACCTATAGACATGAGCAGTACCATGGACATAACAGAGTATACTGTTTCGCCCATGATACCCCCATGCGTTGCCATTCCTGAGGACTCAGGTGTTATTCCTCTGTACCCAGTAAATTCACGCCATATCCCACCCATCAAACCGAAACACAGCTATGCAAACACAACTGCTTCACGGTTGAAACACAAATGGGACAGAGGTACCCAAGCAATCGACTTTTGTACAAAGTCTCCCTCTGATAATATCTATATATGTATTATTAATGTTAAGGAATTGAACTGAAATGCAAAAATAACATACGAGTAATTAGGTATTCATTAAATTTGTTATTAAACATATATTCAAGTACATTCATAACTTTATCTTGTTGTACGTAATATTATGTAATATTATAGATATACATTATGAATGTGTACTGCATATAGCAAGGAGCATATGTTTCGAAACTTGTTCTCGCTTCAACAAGAATATTGGAAAATATACGGCGGAGTTTTAATGGATGTGGCAACATGTGGTTCGCCCCGAGCGGAACTGAATTAAGATGGCCAAATATAAATGCAGTTAAAGTTAACAATATAATTTGAACCATTTGATCCAGTATCACGACAACATAGAGGGTTTTTTTTTAAAAGATGAAAATGGAATGGTAACCGCGTCCGCGCTATCGGTATACACTGACGTGGCACCAGTGGAAGATGACAGGTGAAAATGAATATAGGTCAGTTGGCCCATCACGATGAATTCGACAAGAATTAACCATGATGATAACAGGGGGAACCGCGTGAAGATCGACCTGAGAGAGTATATTGCCAGCAATGTGCCTATTAGACCTCATTGCTAGCAATCCCTTTATAATGAGGTACGACAGGTGAGGAAGTTACTGATAATTAACCACATTGGTTTCCAGGGAAACTGCGTGGAATCCGGCATAACTAAATATGACTAAACAAATATAATAAAAGGAAAGATTTGTTTTTCTTTTTTTATATTTGTTTCATAATAAAAACTGTTAACTGTTCACTGCTGAATATTGGTTTCCCAATAAGGGAAGTTTTGCCAGTAGTTGCTACGTTTAGCAGGCGAGTTTGCAACCGCAGTTAGGTTTTTTAGAGATGTTCTAAGAGGGACGCTTCTGCTCGTTCCTAGACCATTAAGTTCTCTTAATCGCCAAAAGATATATGTTAGTAAAAAATATAGGGTACAGAAATACAACACCTTAATCGTCAGGAATAGCGAAGCATCATCATCATCATCATTTTAGCCATTGTCCGTCCACTGCTGGACATAAGCCTACAACATAGACTGTCATAAAGAACGGTCCTGAGTCACTTGCATTCACTGACTCCCTGCAATGGATAATTTAAAAAAAATACTTAACTCATTTAAAAAAATTCTATGAACTATAGAAAATTGCACTCACAGCGAATGAAACGGGCTGTAATTAAATAAAAGAAATTTTTTACTTCAACCCGCGCGAAACCGGGACGGGTCACTAGTATATTATATTTCTGGCAACAGGGTAGGTACTGTTACTAACAATGATACTTCTCCATTTTGTTCTACGCCAAAGAGCTGATAATAATTTTATACATACTTATATAAGAAAGAGGTTTGTTTAAATCGAAGCATTTGGCGTTCCATTGTTTCTGCCTACCCTAATGGGAGAGAGGCGTGACAGATATGTATGTATGTATGTACATACTTATATAAACAGAAATTTATTTATTTACTTGGTTTATGTTATACCTTGTGAGATTATCTAGTTTTTATACGTATAATAAATAAATAAAATAAATCAAATCACAATTCGACGAAAAAGAAAATAATAATACCCATACAAACAAAACAGTAATTTTTTGAATGCGTCTTACATACTCGTGCCCGCTAGCTGCATGGCAGTGCTTGCTATTGCTTTGTTATGTACGTGTATATATGTGTGCGTGTGTGTGTATGTGTGTGTGTGTAGCATTGTCTGGGTGTCTTGGAAAGGTCTAGATTATTAGGATTCCGGGAAAACAGATGCTGAGAGAGATTTTTGCTCTATATATGTATGTATGAAAAGAAAGAAGAAGGTGCAATAAATGTAACTGTAATGTTATATAACATATAGAAGTCTCAATATAGTTAATATAGTGTCTATCAAGTTTTAATTACAATTAAAACTATTTAGTAGTTTTTGCGTTAAAGACTAACAAACAAACATCCAATCTAAACATCCATGCAAACTTTTACATTTATAATACAGGTAGGATATGTCAATATATACATTTTTTAAGTGAAAACTTCATTAGGCGCGTTGTGCATTTTTTGAGATGGGGAAAAGCCATTGTATTTACGACAATGTTACCGTTACCGTAACCGCACCTTTGATAATTCAAAATATACACATGTAGGGGAGAAAGGTACTGTTAGCATTGGAATGTGACAGCTCCATTGCTAACAATATGCCCCATTAGCTCGACCTCTACGTGGTTCCCCCTGGAAATCATCGTGACTAATTTATAATTGAATTCACCACGATGGGCTAAGTGACTTGCTTTTTCATCCTCACCAATCATCTGGTGCCCCGCCGGTGTATATCGATAGTGCGGATGAGGTTTCCATTCCATTAGCATCCATTTAAAATAAACCACAGTATGCTTTATACTTGTGAACCATTATTATTTTATTGACAATTGAGTGTACCGTTAAAGTGGCAAGAGGTAACAAACGAACATATATTCATAGTATGTTAATGCTTGAGGTTGTTGGTACTGGGGGACGGGGGGGGGAGGATTCATAATTAATTAAAGTGAGACAACTTGTGCATACGTTTATATGTACAAGTCTTAGATTACATAGAAAGCACCTCAAACATGGGTCAACTTTTTAATTTGACAATTAGCTGATAAAAAGTTCAAACTGAAACACAGCCATGCAAACACAACTGCTTAACGGTTGAAACACGAATGGGGCAGAGGTACTCAAGCAAACGACTTTAGTACAAAGTCTCCCTCTGTTGATTTTTTAAATGCAATGTGAACCGAGATCTTAACCTCAATCAATCACTATAAAAAACCGGCAGCAGACCTGCAATGCTGCCGGTGTTGTGGGTGATCATGGGCGGCGGTAGTCACTTACCATCAGGTGAGCCGCATGCTCGTTTGCCCCCTGCGTTGTAAAAAAAAATATAAACATATACAACACGTGTATATTACATATATATATGATGGAGAAGAATAAAGATTACTTTTACCTCGGTCAGTAAACATATCGCGGTCACGCGGACAAAGTCGCAGGTGAAAGCTAGTTACAAACATAACAAAATTAGACACATTACGTATAAGACTGTCTCATAATAATTATATTATAGCCCTGTTTCCTATTACAATTTCATCTAACTTTTTCGTTGTAGGCGGTGCGCCGCCGTAGATTAGGACGGCTCCGTGATGTTCACCCAAGAAAGTTATCTCGTTAGACGAACTGGTCAACAGCGTACACCGGATAGTTTAATAAGTAGAGATTATTGAGTTGGTGTTTTATGGGACTGTACGCAGTACTCACCGCGTATGGAACTGGCGGAGAAACGTTACAAACTTAGATTATATAGATAGAGCATCGAACCTCAAGAACGGGTGAACTTTTTCTCAGCTAATTGTGAAATTAGTCGACTCGTTTTTATCAGTGTTGTATATTGAATATATATTTATTAATTTAGCAAATTTAATGAAAATCTAATTACTCGTATGTTATTTTTGCATTTCAGTTCAATTCCTTAACATTAATAATACATATATAGGTTTTACCAGAGGGAGACTTTGCACAAAAGTCGATTGCTTGGCTACCTCTGTCCCATTCGTGTTTCAACCGTGAAGCAGTTGTGTTTTCATGGCTGTGTTTCGGTTTTATATGTAACTAAAACTAATATTATGTTTATGCTATTACTTTTTTTTTTTTACAACACAGGGGGCAAACGAGCATGCGGCTCACCTGATGGTAAGTGACTACCGCCGCCCATGATCACCCACAACACCAGCGGCATTGCAGGTGTGCTGCCGGCCTTTTAAAAAGGAATATACTCTTTTCTTGAAGGTTATGTTGTCGTATCGGTTCGGAAATACTGCTGCTGGAAGTTGATTCCTAAGAATGGTTGTGCGTGGAAGAAAGTGCCTTGAAAAACGCACGGTGGAAGACCGCCACTCGTCCAGATGATTGGGATGAAACTTTAGTTTGTGGCGGGTTGTACGGTGGTGAAAATCAGCAGCAGGTATCAATCCGAACAATTCCTCAGAACACTCCCCATGATAAATTCGGTAGAAGATCCACAGAGATGCAACATCTCTGCGCAGTTTCAGTGGGTCAAGTCGGACAGTAAGGCGTTGACTATCGATACTTAAATAACAGTTAAAGTTTTAGCAATTTTTACTGTACAAAAATAAACAATTTTTGGTTTTTGAAGACAATCTAATACTCTTTTATTCTTTTTATTTTTCTTTAGGAATCTTAAAGTTGAAAGAAATTTTCTATTACGAACTCACTTTTTGGTGGCCGTATAGTAAACTAACGAATGAGGAAGTCCTGAAAATAGTGAACGAGAAAAGAAAATTAATTAAAACAATAGAGATTAGAAAAGGCTGGGCCACCTTATACGACATGAAAATTTTTTAAGAGCATAGTAGAAGAAAAAATAGAAGACAAAAGAGGAAGAAGAAGACCGAGGAATAACTACATGGAACAGATAAAAGAAACACTAGGTGTAATATCGTATAGGGAAGTCAAGGATATGGCCTGGGATAGAACTGGCTGGAAGAAGATGCATGAATTAGTTGCACTGACAAGAAGAAACTTTTAATATATAATCCCGGCATAGAATGTGGCCGATTCTTTTCCATGGGTATCTTAAGTGGCGACTAAGAGAACTTTAAGTCGAGCAATGAGCTACAGCGTTATTTTTAAAACATCACCAAAAGCTTAACTGCAGTTGCCAACACGTCTGCCAAGCTTGTCAATTATTGACAATATCCCCCTTTTGAGGGAGGGCTATGTCCAGCAGTGGATAGTAAACAGTTGATGTAATCATAATAATAATAGTATTAAGTGAACAGAATAGATAAATAATAATAAAAAACACACACATATACACATAGAGGGAGAGACAGAGAGAGGGAGAGAAAGACACACGAAATTATATATTTTAGAAAATAAAGAAAAAAAGGAAATATCTTTTAATTTTTATTAATTTATATTTTGAATGTAAATATGCTTTAAATAATTGACTCTTTGAATGCGGTATTACAGAAGCATTATAAACATACAAGAACCGTCAATTGACTCGTTGACTACGACTTGACATTATAAACAAAAACGTGAAAATCTATTATTTCAACCATAATTACTAGAAAATCCAGAACTGTCACAAGCACGCATTCACGTTATACGAACACAAATAATGTATCTAATTTTGTACGTACGTATCTAATAAATTTTAGCCTCGTCTGTGTCCTAGCATTTACAGTCTGCTAGTACGTGAGTGCATTATACTACGTCCATGGGTCCGATGCAATAATCATCTATGGGATAAGACCAGTAACTTCGTAATGAGACCAGCGAATCACAAATGGAATGGGACTGAATAATATAATAAATATAAAAGTGAGTTTGTTTGTTGATTCATAACGTGTTAACATTTTGAAGAGTGTGCTCAAGAACTCTATGACCTGATTCCTCTTTCACTCTTTCGACATAGGACTAACAGACGGGGCGAGAGCGTCCACGTTTACGTCGTAGACATACCACTTAATATTACATGTTGAGGGGAAAGATATTGTTTGTAATACGGTCTTATGAAACCATTGCTAGCAATATATCTTATCAGGTCGACCTCCACGCGGTTCCCCCTGGAAACCATCGTGGTTAATTTTAGTGGAATTGGTCACGATGGGCTAACTGACCTGCTTTTATCCTCATCTATCATCTCTCACTGGTGCCCCGCCAGCGAATACCGATAGCGCGGGCGGGGTTTAATTCCATTATCACCCATTGAAAATAAAAAAATTACATATTATTAGTAATACATATGTACGAAGCGCTTTGCGTTTTCTTTCATCATACATATAGGCCAAGGAACAGAACTTTCTTTCTGCTTATGTTTTTCAATACAAATATGATCTGCATTAATTTAAAATAAATTTGAATAGGCTATTCGGGGGCTCGCGAGCCCTATCTTAGACCACATTATCGCTTTCCATCAGGCGAGATCGTGATCAATCGCGGGACCCTTTTCAATAGTAAAAAAATAACAAATCGTATAAGTAGCGGGTATAAGTTAACAGTTTTTCACAATTATCATTACTACTAATAGTTATAATTGGATGAATTAACTTTATATAAAATCAACATTCTATATGTAGCACTGAAAAATTTGCTGAACTAATATTATACTATGTAATGAGGGTTGAGCGCTGTTGTCTGAGATACAGGTTTTATAACCTAGTTCAGACACAGATGTTTAAACTGATCCAAATGTACAAATGATTTCGTACCTACTTTTACTGTAATTTCCAGTGTTGAGTTTGTTACAATCATGGTTATGCAATAAAGTTATTTTTATTATAAGTTATACATTTTTTCTTCACACGTTGTATTGAAATAAATAAATAAATGAATGAATTAATATAATTTTGTTTTTAGAAAACTACTGTTCAAATATCTTCAAATATCACAAAATTTGTGAATTTTAAAAAGCAAGCTAAATGCAAAGCCGCGAGACGAAACTAGTGTTATTATAATAAATCAAATATAACCCACTAGTGTGTGCCGAATACGAGATTAAACGTGGAAACACATTTGTGTCACATAAGGTAAACACCAGGTATACGAGAGGTGTAGGTAAGCTAGTTAGTCAATTTTGTTGACTAATGCCAATAAACATACATAGGTCGATGACCATGACATGATAACCACAGATGGTGTAGTCAGAGCTATTTATCGTTACCATTGCCGTGAGTTTAACATTTGACGTGACATTATTTCGCTGTGCATAAAATCTAGTGTTGCCGGATTAATCCTAGAAAACTCTATCAGTCAAAATATAATGATCAAAATCGAATAACAATTATTAAAGATGTCGTAATTATATAAAACAACAAATATAGCAATATAATATAAATTAATAGAATTAAGAACCTCATTATTTTTACTATCTATCTTTCCTATTTAAGTGCTGCGCTCTTGTCGGTGGAGCTCTTGCCACTCACTACGATTTTCAGCGAGTCTCTTCACCTCTTGATACGACACGACACCAACTCCTTCCTTGATCTGCCTGATGTAACTATGTTTTGGTCTCTCTCTCCTCTTCCTTCTTTCTATCTTACCTTCTATTATAATGTTCATAAGTTCGTCGTGTCGTATCAAGTGTCCCAACATTTTTCCCCTTCTGTCCTCAATAGTTCTAATAATTTGTCTTTTTTCCTTAACCCTAAGCAGGACCTCCTCATTGCTAATTCGATTTATTATTTTTACAATCGGTTAAAAATTACAAAGGAAGAATAAAAAGAAGAAAAACTCAGCGTGAGATCGTGGGCCATATTATAATAGTTTAATATAAAAGTAATTGATTATTTCTTAAGTTATTTAAGCAATCATATTCTAAACAGGTACATTATACTCAAGGCAAAGACGCAGGACATACCTAGTATTAATTAAACAGTAAATACAAATACCAATTCATGTCCATGATGTATTTATAATACAAAATGTACTTCACTCGCCTCCTCTCTACACTTGACAATTTGTAAATACAACACGTATATGCAAGTTCGACAATAGACTTTAGGTAAATGTAATAAGTTTCAAATCAAATGTAATGCACAGTATACACAGTATATCAAAAACATATCGAAACCCAAAGACGTTCAGTGTAGCATCATGAATTAGTGCTGCTCCTAATCGATTGTTGGATATCGAATCAGGTGATGGGAACAGACTACGCAATGTTCGATGAAGTGTTAACGACTGATAGGTGGGATTTGTTCGACGACAGATCAATTGGGGTTAGAGTGAAATTAAATGTTTGTTGTTGACGAAATTATTATTGTACTGTTGAAATACAATTAGTTTAAATATGGGGGTAATATTATAGATTAACCCATAGTTTTCTTAGTTAATAATCCTAATAATCCACACCTGCATTATTTTGCTTTCCTAGTACTTTACATGGAATTAACTAGATACTAGGAATAGAACAGATCGGATATAATAAATACGGTACCATTTACATCAAAAGTACTGATAATTCCATCGCCTTCATTATTCATTGTACAACACCTTTTACTCGTATATGAAAAAATATAATAAATCCATTCTTAATCAATTGAGAAACAGATATCAAATTGGTGAACAACATGTTAATTAATGTAATATTTCCTATATGTCATGAGATTGTACGCTAGCTATACTCACGTATTATGAAATTCACGACGTCCAGTCACATTATTTAGTTCCGAGTTAATTGCTCTAGCAGTGTTTGTGTTTAGCAGTGATAAAATACAGTTTTCAGAAAAACCCTTTCCACTGCGATTTTAAGATGCCCTTTCTGTTACATTTCCAGCACCACGGTTCCTTCTTACGATAAGAAGTCTGCTTTGTATTTGACTCATCTTCCTCGTTTCACATTGTTCGTTTCTGATATACTCAGAAATGGAGTGTTCTTCGTGCGAGAAAGCAAGTAGTCGCTTGATTCACCGCGAGTTGTCCAACGTTTATCTTATAATAATTTAGTATTAAAAATAATATCTATTTTAAAAATTTCAGTGGCAACAGTCAGTATTAAGACTCCAACAATCCTCTGTTGGGCCTATATATACTTTATTGAGACTGATGCAGGTTTTGAAAAATATCTAAAATTACAACACACTATGGGTTACCCATTTCACCAAAAAGTTTTAAATTACTTTTTTTGAGATTATCATTATTTTAATAGAGTATGTGGTTCAAACGTTACCGTTTATGTTACATTAAGGAGAATTCCAGAAAAGATTTTTAATTCGTCTTGTATTTATTTATATATTACGTGTCTAATTACATTATGTTCTTAATTATTCTTTCTCAAATCGGTTTTCTATTGTTATTTTTCTTTTTACACATTTTATAGTAATTCACAAAATATCGCGGACAAAACAATGCGATAAAGTCAGTGTAATAGATGTGTGTTTAACAAATACGGACTTAAACACAGAAGTGTCGCGACATATTTACGACATATAAACGAACATTAGGATTGTGTTAATACTACTTTCCTATCACAGGAATTTTAGAAAATTTAGTTATTTAGTTTTGTGCTTACGCTGATTCTTTGAATCCAATATGGGATTCGTTTGGTATTTGAATTCATTATGGCAGGAGGTGAGTTTATCGCCGTATCTAGAATTAATTTGATTTATCAACTGTATTTTGTATTATTGGATTGTTTAAAATCCATATAAATTGACATATAAAGTTTTGTATATCATTTTGTGTTAATATATAATAAACCCGTTCAATTTACTCTCATTTAACCAATTGTAATGAAATTTGACAAATGTGTATTGTTCTCTCTAAATTGAATTTTTAACCTGATAGGAAAAGATGGAGCCGGTAGGTGGTAGTGGGGGTCAAAATAACGTACTGGGTTAACTAGTACTTACATTATTACATTATGTACCTACTTGATGTTCTCGCGACAACATTTGCGCGTCGAAATTTTGTATTTTCTCATGAAAGTCAGGCTTTTTATCTCACAATCATTAATTCTTCTCTAATCTACTTGCCAGAAAAATACAATAAAATTATATATAAGAAGTGACTCTTATGAATTAAAAGTAACTGGTTCAGCTAATGTTGCGAGTGTCCCAGTGCAAGAAGTACAGCTATACAGCGCTGGTCTTCAGCCAGGGACTGGGACCAGGGACAAGAGAGGGACTTTTAACAAAATACAATAAAATATAAACAGGTGCAACTGCATTTTATACATATACATATTATACATCATAAATCACAAACCATCTAAATTATGTAACAACATTAAAGGATTATTGGTTTGTTATAATGACGGTAAAATTTTCATGCAAATAATAATATTAATGACTGTATTCCACGTCCATATGGGTTAGTTTTATTAAACTAGGATATTGTTTATCTATGTACTAAATATCATAGAAATCTATTAATGCGTTTGAGCCTGGAATATAATAAACTTGACCATTAAATGAAATTATAATCCGCTCAGTCATTTAAGCGTAATTAAGTAATAAATATATAAACTTTTATAATAATATTATGTATATATTTTTATGTATTATAATTATATGTATTTGCAAAATTATATTTTTTAGTTGTTTAGTATTCATGGTACTAGATCTACTCAGTTCGGAACTAGATGGCGTTGTATAGTAATATTTATTTATATTAGTAAAATAAATTAACGGTGCGCGAGTCCGAATGTTTTTGTTATTCGAATAATTAGTAATTACTAATTTCATAATTCGACTACTCAATTAGTAATATACTGATTTTCGTATTCGAATGATTTTTCTAATTAGTAACAATTAATTCTATTTTATATACTTTTAATACTACCAAAGTTCGTTCTCTGTTATCCACTAATACAACAATAGGTATAGGTGATACATGAGTGACGACTAAAAAAAAATCCATACCCAACTGCATTCATTTCCAATACACATACTAAAAATAAGCAATTATTTATATTCCCTTCCAATATGCGTCTATAATTATTAATTATAATAATACAATTATCTTTTATTATTATTACAATAATCGAAATTTTGTACCTTTTATTACATATAAATTGGTAACACTCTTGCTCATCCAAAAAAAAAGACATGTTATATCCGTGGTACTATTCATGTCTATAGGCAATGGTTACCACTTTCAATCAGGTGGGCCGTCAGTTTGTTTGCCATTCTAAGTTGTATAAAAACATTCTAATGATCGGCTCCATTCAACTATGTTCATGCCATCTCGTACATCAACAACTATTAATGAAATAAATTAGTAACCAAATGATATTAGTAGTCGGACGACATTAGTAGTCGATTAAATACAATTAATAGTCGAACTATTTGAAAATCATTCGAATAATCCAAATGATTTGCTCAGTCGAATAATTAGTAGTCGGATTAGTAAAGTCGCGCATCACTAGAATAAACCTGCTGACATACGGGATAGTCCTTCCATTACTTCCTTCAAGACAAGACTGAAATCACATCTTTTAATCAATTGTACATAATAATTCTATGCACTTATACATATGCCATATTATTATCTATTTACTTATTTATTTATATATTTATTCACAAAGTGTTTGTTGTATTTACATTATTTTCACCGGTACCTTTCCTGCACTGGATTACTCAAATTAAATTATTTTCTCTCTTACTACACTGGGTTGGCTGGAAGAGATCTCTTTCAGAGATAAGTCCTCCCTTGCTAACAAGTTGTTAAACTAATCGTTGCAAAGTGCAAAAAAGAATATAATAAATTCATTAGTAAAATTGTTAAAATATCGATATCTCCGCAGGCACGTCACTAATTATAAGGCACTCAACATCGTGCGATCGTACAATTCCCGCATATCTTGATTGTGCTCTTAAATACTCAAGCATACATTGATTCTGTTAATTTTTATTCATGTTGTTTACATGTTCATTTATATACTTCCATTCTTATATTGTGATAACATATATTCCCAGGGGGAAAGGGATTGTTAGCAATGGAGGCTGAGAATCCCATTGCTAGCAATATACCCAACCAGGTCGACCTCCTCGCGGTTCCTCCTGGAAACTATCATGGTTAATTCCTAGTTCATCATGATGGGCTAACTGGCCTGTTTTCATTCTCATCTATCACCCTTCACTGGTGCTCCGCCAGCGTATCCCGTTAGCGCAGGCGGGGTTACGATTCCATTTTCACCCATCAAAAAAAAACATATATTCCCGGTATAGATTAGGGCTTCTATCCCGTGGGTGTCGTAAGAGGCGACTAAGGAAAGGCGAGGGATGGGCAGCAGCGGCCCTCTTAAAACATCTCCAAAGCCTAACTGCGGCTGCTAACTCGTCTGCTAACCGTGCAACTACTGACAAAACTCCCCGTATCGGGAAGGCTTGTTTAGCAATGGGCAATTAACGGCTGAAGTGATAAACAATAATAATTGTACATTTTCTTTGTGCTAATGTTGCCACACATATAAAAATGCACTAAAGAATTTTTTTTTATTCATTAAACACAAATATATTATGTATTCTGTAGTACAATTTTGAACTAAATAGAAGTATGTCTTCGAAGAATTTGAACTTACGCCATTTTCAAAGTAAATATATTTGTAACTTTATTACTACGTAAATTGATAATGATAATAACATAACGGAATAATTAACAGATATTATTAAAAAAAATTTTTACAAATATATTGATGTATTGTACCTTGTATTGAACGAGTTTCATAAACTTTAAAAAAGAGTTTTAGACTTGTGAATTCATATAACGCTTTATTTAATGATGTTAATATTATTAATGAACGCCCAAGCACTTTTAAAAAGCTAATCTCTAAAAGATTCACTTAATTTTTAACTGTTCTTGTTTGCTTCAGCTATTTGCATTATATTTGAATTGAAACTGTGGTAAACAGCGTCAGTGGCAAATTTATTCAATGTTTCCTTTGATTACTATTATGTATTATTTTTTAATTTGTCACTGTTAGTTTTCCCAAATAAATGAAAAAAAAATATTTGTAAAACTAAATTTGTAACGCAACATTAATTAAATAAAAACTAATTAAAAGTACATACATTTACTTTCAATAACACTACTTTAGTCCACAAACAATAATTACAGCAAATAATAATAATTACTTAATATTAACAATAATAAATTTACTACAGTAATCTTATAAAAAAAAAACAATATCTGTCTATCTACAGTAAATTTAATCATAATCAGATTACTATAGATACTCGGTAGTTGTCGATGCGAATTAATCGAGCGCGTGCCATACTGTCATTAGAGAATCACACGTGGCGGTCACGCCGGTGTGGGCAGCCGCCGCCACTCGCCCGCCGACTAGCCAGCTAACACGGCAATAAATTAAAACCAGTTACTATTAACCTTGTACGTTTAAAGTGTTAACAATTATAATCGTAAATACGTCAAGGAAGTCTCATTTTCATATCCTGGAACACCTTCGCCTGACAAGATTCCCCAACATTTGGGCCTTCGCGCCGGATATTGTGGACTTTCATTTGGACGAATCGTGACATATTGTATTTTGGATCTTCAATTTAGGTTTGTGGATTTAGAACCTCCCAAGATCCCGCTGATTCAAGCGCAAAATCTCAGGGAAAATCAGGGAAGAATCATTATTTTACGTTCATTTAAAACTACCTACTTAAATACCTACATCAGAAACCAGTGACACTAGTGAAAGTTATTCAATGACAGGCGTTACTGTGCTAGCACAACATTAGTCACAGGCGCAGTCAAATCAACAATCAACGTTAATATTGCCGAGAAAATACGAAGCAGCGCAGTGATAATCATTATAATACATAATTATCAATATTTGTACTAAGAAGGTTAAAGAAGAAGTTAATATTATAAAAAGAAAGATCAAGAATCGAGAACAGTCTGGAGAGGTGTAACATTGTGAGTTCGTTCCATATTATTTTGCATATACCCCCAATATCAGTTTATTATTAATTAAATTTCATTTTTATACCACTGAGGTGGCTAACAAGCATACAGCCCACCTGATGGTAAACGGTTACCGTAGCCTATGAATGCCTGCAATACCAGGGGCATTACACGCGTGTTGCCGACTCTGAAGAAACCTCCTTACCCCCAGTTTGAAGAACCCCGCGCTGTAGTCTCTTGGGAATTAAATTTATTTATAAATTAAAATTATATTAAACCTATTTAATAAGATCATTCCATTTCATAAATCATTGTTATTAATTATATTTCGATTTTATTTAGTTTAAGCCAATAAAAATATGTAACATACATTCTATTTTATATCCTTTAGGTACATGTAAATTTTATAAATCCTTATAGATTTCTTAATTAATCTTTAGACATTCACGTTAGACATTAGTTTAGACATGATCATTGACAATTTTGTTAGATTTATTAATATTTTTTTTGATAACATTTCAGTTCAACGCGCAAGCGTGGATCTACACACCTATCCCGGCGTACCGTATCAGCCGGCGTCCACGTGATCGCTGCAACTGAGGCGGCTTCCAGTCAGCTGTTCTTGCGGATCGCTTGCTACCTATCCACCTGCTAGTTCTGCACTGCACGCTTACATTTAAGTAATTTCTCATTATTTTCTCAATGCAATGCATTTGTATATATATCGAAACATTATTTATATCTACGCGCACAAATTTTAAGGATTCTTTATGCACACAATACTACGTATCATTTTGCTATATTCGTAAATTGTTACATTTAGTTCTCACATTTTAAAATAATTTAGGTATTAAGGCGCACATATTTTTATGGTTTAGCGTACCATATCATCATCATCATCACATCGACTGTTAACTGTCCACTGCTGTATATACTCCTTCCCCTATGGCAGGTTTTGCCAATAGTGGCAACGTTTAGCTTGCTATCGGCAACCGTTAGGCTTTGGTTATGTTTTAAGAGGGATGCTACTGCTCATTCCTCTACTATTTAATTTAATGGACTAAGGGTAATCGCCTTTTACGACACCCACGAAAGAAAGAAAGGGGAAGACTATATATATACATATATATTATTATTTCAACCGATAATTGTCCACTACTGGACATAAGCCTTCCCCATCTAATACTTTATACCTAATATTGTAAATCACTACAATATTGGGTGTTTAATTCCTATTCTAAACTATATTTGGGTTTTAAGATGCACATATTTTTATGCTTTAGCACAAAATGTGAATAACCTACACAATCATTTTTTATTCTACATTCTATATTAAGTGTATTTATTTTCCACATAATGGCTACATTGACTGACTTACGAAGGAAACGTGGCTTATATAAAGCAAAGCTAAACAATTTATTTCTATTTAAATTATTGCCTCTGAAAAACCCAGTAAAGCACAACTTAGTGAGTTTAACATTAGGTACTTTAAAATTGAAGAGTGTTTTAATGAATTTGATTCCTTACAAATTGAAATAGAAGCCTTTATGTATATTTCAGGACTTGATCGCAAAAAGGAATACCTGTACTGCGAAATCTTCGAGAACAAAACTTCACGTCAGTTGGCAAGACACACGAGTTGGTCAGCAGGTTTTCTTTAGCACAAAGCGTGAACGATGAATCACCGCCTTCGGTATCTGGTAATGCTTCAGGTAGGACAAGCTTATCTTTACCTACAATGTTATTACCTACGTATTCCGGCTGGACCGACAGCTGGTTACAGTATCACGATACTTACGTTTCGCTTATTCATTGTAACAATAATATAATTAAATAAATAAATTCCATTACTTGCGAGCATCGCTTAATTAGCTAAAATGTTACGACTCACAACATATTCAATATGAATTGCACTCGAAAGATTAAATGGTGAGTCCATTCATATTACAAAGCATTCTACCGTAATCATATGCTCACACGTTAAATCTTACATCACAAACGTTGATTGTTTTATCATAGAAATAATACAAATGTTAAGTAATGTAATAGTACAGTTTACTGCCACTTTATTAACTACATGGACCATCAACGTTAGTTGGAAAGATTTTTTTAATTACAATCGGTCACTTTGCCTTCAAAATTTACTATATTCTTATATTCGCATATGGGGTCTAGCTGACTCATTGCACGTCGACCCACGCTCAACCACTCTTTGGAATCAACTTCCAGCAGCAGTATTTTCGAAACGATACGACATTATAACCTTTAAGAAAAGAGCATATTCCTTTTTAAAAGGCCGGCAGCACACCTGCAATGCCGTTGGTGTTGTGGGTGATCATGGGCGGCGGTACTCACTTACCATCAGGTGAGCCGCATGCTCCCTGTGTTGTAAAAAAAAAACGACCATTAGGATCTGTTGTGCTTTAAAATTTACTAACAAAGAAAACGTATTTTGTGGTTGCAAATACCATTAAACCGATCACTGGATGTATTCAGTGATTTCCATGAACAAGTATTGAATAGGTTTTTATCACTGGCCTGCTCAAGCACACCTCACACATTTTTGCCAAAACATGGTTAGCCTGAAAGGAAAATGGAATGTAAATTTGTACACAAATTAAGTGCTTTTTTTTACAAGTATACAAATTTTAGTTAAGTTGTAGCAGTTTGTCACAGTAGCTGACATTTATTTATAATAGCGAAGAGGTTACAGGCACCCTAACAGAAGTATATCCCAGTATCTTAATTGCTTTAGGGAATGTGATGGAAGATGAAGGAATAATGTTTTTCCCGACTGTGGTTAATAAATCCATGACTTTTCAGTTAAAATCTGGGTGCCATTATTCAAAAACGGATTATCGGAAAATATATTTGCATATATATATATATATTTTGTTCCTTTTTGAAAGCCACTTAAACTCAGAGATTCTGGCCACTATTCCTAAAACTGGGAAATTGCAAAAAAAAGATGTCAATTTTCCGACGATAATTGGGGATAGGAATCCTGGTCATAAACAGAGGACTCAACTTCTTATTAACAGGTACTAATAATAAGATCGAAGTAATAAAATTTATAAATGACGGATGCTCTTATCGGATCTTCGTTATCAAAATACGGAGAGTATAATAAAATTCATATATCCGAGCCTGGATAAAAACGAGTGCTAAACAAAGTCAACGGATAAAGAAGATCTCAAGTGCATCGAAGTTTCTATCTCCTGGTGAAACTGGCATGTCCCTTTACTTGTCAAACAAGGGAATAGGGGCGAGGAGGACATTGGAGAACCAAGCGAACATTAGCTCAACCCACGCGTCTTCAAACGAAACAACACTAATCCAAGACACGAAAGTCAGTACCTCGTCGTTCCTAAATTAAGTACACGTAGATAGACTAACAAATAACTAATAAATTAGTTCTTAAGTGGATTAACAACGGTATAGGCATCCCTTTCAAATAACTCTTTACTCAAACATATGTACCCACTTCATCACCGCCGAACTCAGATAAACGTAATTTGGCATTAGCTATGAACAATCTTTTAAAATTAGTGGCCATATCAGATTTTTTTTAATGGGTGAAAATGGAATGGTAACCCCGCCTGCGCTAACGGGATACGCTGGCGGAGCACCAGTGAAGGGTGATTGGTGAGAATGAAAACAGGCCAGTTAGCCCATCATGATGAATTCATCAGGAATTAACCATGATAGTTTCCAGGGGGAACTGCGAGGAGGTCGACCTGGTTGGGTATATTGCAAGCAATGGGATTCTCAGTCCCCATTACTAACAATCCCTTCCCCCCCCCCCCCGGCCATATCAGTTTGCAAGTTCAGATAGCTAGTTCATTTCTAAAATATTCTTAGCTCCAAGACTTAATAATGAAAATAGATTTATTGTAAACCTCAAATCCCTAAATAGTTACGTAGTCGAGTCACGTTGTAAAATGGAAGACTACAGAACTGCTTCCGAATTAAAATTAAAGATTGTATCCGTATAGAAAGACAGTTATCTCGCTACGATAGAATTTAAGTAAGCATATTTATTAATACCAGTAAATATCGACTTCCGTATATATTTACGCTTTCAATATTGAAGACTTAATTTCACAGTTAATCACTTATAAATTTACCGCCACACATACAGCTTACGCTGGAGCGCAGCGAGAATCTCGGAGCGACGTTCCTGAAACGAAATACTCCCACTCCCCCCTTTGATGCTATAAAACTGATCTTGACTCCACTATCCGACAACACTAGGATACAATATAATGTAAGTTATCAACTCTGGTGGTAATTCTATCAGGTCTATCATGTAGATTTCTCCCAGGATTCAATTATAAATAACATTTTTGACTTGTGTGTTTTATTTTCTCTTTTTTCTTTCCCTATTATTAACAAATAATATCAATTTACTAAACGTCTTCTTAAAGAAACGTATAAACCAAAACCTTGTAACCAGAGGGAGACTTTGTACAAAAGTCGATTGCTTGGGTACCTCTGTCCCATTCGTGTTTCAACCGTGAAGCAGTTGTGTTTGCATGGCTGTGTTTCGGTTTGAAGGGTGGTATATAGCGTGAATTTACTGGGTACCGAAGAATAACACCTGAGTCCTCAGTAATGGCAACGCATGGGGGGTATCATGGGCGAAACAGTATACTCTGTTATGTCCATGGTACTGCTCATGTCTATAGGCGACGGTTACCACTTTCCATCAGGTGGGCCGTCAGCTTGTTTGCCATTCTAAGTAGTATAAAAAAAAACCCTAAACGTTCCCATACATGAGAACCTCAGTTTATGCCAAATTTTATATTAGAATGATACCTCCATACTGATACTGAATTATGCAAACTTTCAAAAAACTTAGTTACATTATTGATCCTTTATACTGGATAATGAATTCCAACTTTATCATTAATTAAATTATATAATATTCAGACTCTATGTTACTTTAATAGTCAAAAAATGACCATAAAGAACATTATTAAATCATTAGCCTCGGGGCGGGAACAACTAGATTTCTTTCTACCGTTTTTCGATAATTTACAAATTTGCCCAGTTACCGCAATATTAAATTGTTTGACATACAAAATGCTTAAGCAGTGGTGACGATCAACGCTTGATGCTGATCTTTAAAAGTCTTTTCAGAGCTGCCACCTCCCAAATCATTAGCAGATTTTTTTTAATGATAGATAATGAAATGATAATCCCGCCTGCGCTATCGATATACGCTGGCGGAGCACCAGTCAGGGATGATAGGTGACGATGAAGCAAGCCAGTTAGCCCATCGTGACCAATTCAACAAGAATTAGCCACGATGGTGTCCAGGGGGAATCACGTGGTTGACCTTGATGGATATTGTTAGCAATGGGGCTATCAAACCATATTACTAACAATCCCTTTCCCCCAACCATTAGCAGATGGATAAAGTCTGTGTTTTCGGAGGGCGGAGAGGAAATATCGGTTTTCACTGTTCACAGTACGCGTCATTCAATCAGACTACATCCAGGGCTAGTGCCTCAGGAGTATGCGTCTCCATAATACGTAGGGCTGTGGGATATACATATTATAGAACATATATATTTGCGGTTAATGTTTTTTTAAATGTTCTTATAGATATCTAGTCTATAAATTAATATTAAATATAAAGCACGTGGAAGCGAAGTGTGAAATCTCTCGATACAAACAATTATCTTATTACATTGTTTAATTATTTACATAAAAACAACAAAGAACATAATTACAAACACACACATATATATATATATATATATATATATATATATATATATATATATATATATATATACTATATTTTTGTTCAAAGAAATATAACACGTAAACTCTTTATAATCTTGAAATCAATAATGCAAAAATTACGTTCGAAGAATAATAAATTTTGTGAGATTAAAAAAAATATATATTTGGTAACTAATTATGTAAAATATGTATTCGGATATTATAGTAAAATTTGGATTTTAAACTAAAAATTGAAATTAAAAAATATATCAGAATCTACTTGGGTAAAAATCGTTTCAGGTCGATATTCTGCCGTTATATTATTAATTTATTAAATTTATTAAATTTTTCCTATAACATCCGTTAACACAGAATTTAATTAAAAAACAAATTAACATATCTTCTTTTACGACACACAAGTTAAACGTGCGTGTAGTTTATTTGAACTACACGTATATCGAATCGTCGACGAAACAAGCACATCCTTATTTGTTAACTGCACTGTCCCCCTTTGATCCTAAATCTCATTAAGCCTATCACATAAATTTTATTTCGGGGGTTAAGCTCTGAGTAGATTACGGATAGACTCATTACATTGTTTAGATGATGCTGATAGTGCTTTAAAGTAGCAAGTTGAACGCCGTTTGAATTTTAGGGACCTATTTATAAGGGTGCAGGCAAAATTGAAATGTTGTTTATTCACTGTTATCTGAGATCCGGGTTTTAACACTCGTAAATAAGCTTTATTTATAGTACCATATATAGTGCGACCCGTGATTGGGACGAGATAAGAAAAATCTGTTTAAATGGACTTGTTTACATGGTTACAACAGACATACTATTATTTGACTTTAATTATTAATGGGAAAATTTGTAATGAAAGATATTTGAATGTAGGTACCTGTCTCTATTAATGGGAAAATATTTATATTTTTTCCATTTATGTATTTTTTTAAATTATATTTGATTACTAGCGGTTCGTCCCGGCGTCGCACGGGTGGACATTTTTACATTTTAAAAAGTGGCCATTAAGGCTGCACACGCGATGGAAGCTTAAAAATGGAGTAACTGCTCCCATTTTCCCAACATTTCCCTTCACTGCTCTGCTCCTATTGATCGTAGTGTGATGAAAAGTGTACTATAAAAGTATACCTGCCCAGGAGTATGAAGAATAATTGTATTAAGTTTCGTTGAAATCCGTCGAGTAGTTTTCGTTTCTATAACGAACATACAGACAGACAGACAAAAGTTTTACTGATTGCATTTTTGGCATCAGTATCGATCACTAAACACCCCCTGATAGTTATTTTGGAAATATATTTCATGTACAGAATTGACCTCTCTACAGATTTATTATAAGTATAGATATATAATAGCTGTGTAGGGGCATCCCTTCTTGCGGACTATGAGTCCCATTGCTAGCAATATGCCCCATAAGGTCCTGTCGGGTCGACCTCCACGTGGTTCTCCCCCCTGGAAACCATCGTGCTAAATTCCTGGTGTATTCATCACGATGGGCTACTTGACCTGCCATTTCATTCTCACTTATCACCCCTCACTGGTGTCCCGCCAGTGTATACCGTTAGCGTAGGTGGGGTAACCATTCCATTATCACCAATAAAAAAAAAAATCTTCTTTTCCCATGGGTGTCATAAGAAGCGGCTAAGGGAACTTACAGTCGAGGGATCGTCTCTAAATAAAAAAGTAAAAAAAAAAGTAATATTATTTTTTATACAATTTAGAATGACAAACAAGCTGACAGCGCACCTGATGGAAAGTGGTAACCATCATATATATATGTCTATTCTTAAGGTAGCTAGTATGTTAATACAGATAGACAATTTCCTGTTATAAACATATATATGTGAGAAGTAGGGAATCGGTTCAATAAACAATGTTTCAACGATAATTTTGATATAACTTCATCTCCGACCATCCTTTGTTTTATTTTTATATTTAATATGCATACAATATATATTCAAGTATCCTTTGTTTATATTAGGGTTGTCATTATCAAATTATGGAAACCAGGATTTGAATGGTTTTTCATGTACAGAACGTAAACAGGTCAAGATAATGATAATTACATTTTATTATTAATATTTACATTTTATTATTAAAATTAATGTAAATAATGAAAAAAGAATACAATTTCTTTGTTAATTATCATATTTTTCATCACTTTAACTAATATTATAATAAAGATAGGTTTGGTATTTTGTTTGTAATGGGTAAATCCAAAAAATATTGGTTAAATATTTTTTGGATTTATATATTTTGACATTTTGAAAATTCTTATTGGCTATATGTTATGTAAAAAAAACCCGTTCGCTGCCGGTTGGATTGTTAGTAATGCATAAAGAGTGACATATTATAGATCGTATGCAATCAAAAGGATATTTTCTATAATAGTTCTTTAAACAAAATTAATTTAGAAAATACTAGTTAACAGATATACCTATATATATGTATTATACCTGTGGTCAGGGATACCCCAGGATACTCTAAACACATGGACGTACAAGTATAATAGAAAAACATGACAGGTGGCAACCCTACTTACACGGAGTGTATGCAAGCGATGCGAACACTTTCAGTTCATTTATTCCGAATAATTCCGCTATCTGGACCGTTTTGTCTACTACAGCTAATACCAAAATCCCTTAAAATCTTCCCATCCCTCGAATAAAATTTATGGGCCCTGCTTAATTTGTTGCCACCACTATTAGACGAATTTGCGCACTTGACAGGGGTGGATGTGGGGCTAGATCTGTTTGAATACAAATTGAGATACTACTCTTTATTATGCATGATTCTGTTAGCTCAGATTTACTTACTAAAGGTTAGAATAATTATGAACTATTATTCACAAGTACAGGCTCTCTTAAGTATTCTATTCATCTTAGAATAATGTTAGCTACTTAATAATACCAATATTGGTTTGATTGTAATTTGTATTAAAAACTTTTAAATGTATTCAAAAATCAAAGTGATTACTTAAGTTTTCAAAGTCTAAGTAAACTCAAGTTATTTCTAAACAAATGTAATTAACTCAGTAATAGACTACTTAAATGATAAAAAAAATATGAAATATAATATGTGTCCACTTTGTTGCAGCCTTTATAATATTATAATAAATTTATATAACTATTTAAGTAATATGTATTACTAGCGACCCGCCCCGGCTTCGCACGGGTGCAATGCCGCACCGCTATGACCCAGCATTTTAAATCTGCAATATCTTCGAAAATATTCACTTAAATTACATGCTGTGAAGGGCCATATTGATCTATATTAAATGGACAATGTATTTAAGGTACTTTATTCGATAAAAAATAATGCTGTATTGCTTAAAATCACTTTGTAAATAAGCCATTTTTTTCTGTAAAATGTAAAGGATAAAAAATTTTTATTGTGGGTTATCCTTAAGAGATAGACATATACCATCGCAGACTTTTTTGTTAACCTTTTTAAGGTATACAATACTGTAGTACATTATTTTGATTTATCTCGTGGGGTTCAGCCAGCGTTTGCAACGTAAGCGCAAAAAATGTGTTTATTTACGACATCACATTAGAAACCTCTAAATTTACCAGTGCTTCTATACAATAATATGCATGTATTATACATATAAACCTTCCTCTTGAATAATTCTATCAATAAAAATAAACCGCTTCAACATCCATTGGGTAGTTTTAAAGATTTAAGCATACATAGGGACGGACAGACAGCGACAGCGATTTTGTTTTATACTATGTAGTGATTTAGAAAAAAGTGACAAAATATTTTTGCTATATGAGTAAGAGATCGCTTTTAGCGATAAGGTCACCCATTGGTTTCTCATTGTGATTATATTGTAATCTTTTGGAGGAAACAATAAAGAGTATCTAACTATCGTCATCATCTTACCCTTATCCCAATCATTTGGGGTCGGCGTAATATGTTTTTATCCATATTACAAAAAGATTTGGTTTTTAGTTTTACGACCAGCCACCTGCCTGACGTCAACCCTCTTTGGGAATTATTTATTTATTTATTTATTCTTTATTGTACACAAAAAAAATTACAACATATAATATATATATAAAATAAAAATGTACAACAGTCGAGCTTAACTCTGTAAGAGTTCTCTTCCAGCAAACCCTGAGCGGAAAGGAGCATTAATTATTAGCGGGCAGTATTACGATGATATAATTTTTATTTTTTATATAATAAGTGTTAATATTTGCACGCCCACAGTGTGGTCGAAAAAGATTGGACTATAATTCCCTTCTATTGTAACACCTATAAAAATGTACCTTATTTCAGCAAATAAATAAAGTCTAATTCTAAACTGTAAAGATATTGAGATGCTAACAAAGACATTATGGGATTTTAAATTTTGTAAATATGTTCTGGAACTAATTTGTTGTTTTCTCTTTTAAAAGAGATTGTTTTCATATATTGTGATCATATAAATCACAGATATATTATAAATAATATATATAAAAATATTGTAAACATACTATACCAAGCTGCTACTAATACTTACATAAATAATATTAATTTAAATATGTGTAACAAAATGGGTGATAAACGTACTTTGGCAGGTTGGAATAGGCATGTGAGCGAGGCTCATTTGAGTGCCAGGCGACATTTTAGTGAGTGGTTATTCTTTGGAAAACCTTCCAGTGGGCCATTCTATGAACGTATGATCGAGTCACGTAAGATATTTAAGGGTAGACTGAGATGGTGTCAGCGCCATCAGGAACAAATCAGAATGGACCAAATAGCCACGCATCACTCTGGAGGTGACTTTAAGAGATTCTGGAAAGCCACCAACAAGCTGAATGTTAAGCCTGGCACTCCGGTGAGTGTTGATGGCGCTTCCAGGCCTGCACATATTGCTAAAATATTTAAGGAACATTTTACAGTGCACTCGCCTTTGGGACCATCGTCTCGGGGGGTCTCTCATCGTCTCAATGTTAGTGGTCAATATACAGTGTCAACGAAAATTGTAACCAAAGACATTGAGTATGCAATTAATAAAATGAAGAAAGGTAAATCACCGGGGCACGACCACCTCAGCATTGAGCACCTGAGACATGCTGGCTCTCATCTTCCACGGGTACTCGCAATGTTATTCAATGTATGTGTGAGTCACTCGTATTTGCCTCCAGATTTGATGTCGACTCTGGTGATACCCATTGTCAAGAGCAAGACGGGAGATATGTCAGATAAATCAAATTATAGACCCATTTCCTTGGCAACTATTATAGCCAAGGTGTTTGATAGTGTGCTGAACTATTACTTACATAATCATATAAACCTTCATGACGGACAGTTTGGTTTTCGGCCCGGATTGTCTACCGAGACTGCTATATTTAGTTTAAAGCACACTGTCAAATATTATACTGACAGACAGACTCCAGTTTATGCCTGTTTTCTAGATCTCTCGAAAGCTTTCGATATGGTGTCGTATGACGTTTTATGGCAGAAATTAAATGATACCGGGCTGCCTCCAGAGTTGATTTCGGTTTTTAAATATTGGTACCTTGAACAGGAGAATCGTGTGAGATGGGCAGATGAGCTCTCGGAGTCATACAGACTGGAGAGTGGGGTGAGACAGGGAGGGTTAAGCTCACCTTTACTTTTTAACCTATACATGGATTCACTGATCGAGCGACTCAGTGGCATGCGCGTTGGCTGTTACGTGGACGGCGTTTGTGTTAATAACCTCAGCTATGCTGATGACATGGTGTTGCTGGCTCCCTCGGTCAGTGCATTAAGAAAACTGCTCGCTGTGTGCGAGTCGTATGCTATTTCACACGGTTTGATATACAATGTAAAGAAAACTGAGTACATGGTCTTTAAGGCGGGTACCAGGTGTCCAACATATATACCTCCTATTATGTTGGATAGTGTTCCAATTAGAAGAGTGCATCAATTTAAATACCTTGGTCACCTGGTGACCACCAGCCTTAGAGACGATGTAGATATGGAGAGGGAGCGTAGGGCTTTGTCGGTCCGAGCCAATATGTTGTCTCGCCGATTTGCGCGATGTACAGATGCAGTAAAAATAACACTATTTAAAGCGTATTGTACATCGTTGTATTCGGCGAGTCAGTGGTTCCAGTATACTCGGGGGGCCTGCAATGCCTTGCGTATCCAATTTAATAATAGTTTCAGGTTACTGTTGCGGCTTCCGCGCTTCTGTAGCGCCTCAGCGATGTTTGCCGACGCTCGCACAGATAGTTTTGACGCAGTCTGGCGAAAAAAGACAGCTTCGTTTTTACGTCGAATACGCGGGAGTAGCAACAGTATCCTGAACATGTTTGTTAATAAATTGGATAGTCCTCTCGTGAAAATGCTCTCCGAGAGGACTAGATCATTATTAGTAATTAAGTATTAACATAGTTTTTAAGTACACTTACTAACAAGAATGGATCCCAGTTGTCTGGAAATAAATAAATAAATAAAAATAAATTTACTTTAACTGTTACTTCCATTCTCTTCGCAGAGTTTCTTGTGGATTTTTCTCAGTAGATAATAATTCGATCCTAGTAGTAGAATCATAACATTTTAAGATTATGTTTCACAGAAAGCCGAATTAAATTCTGGCAAAAAAATTGAATTAATAACTAAATTACTGAACCGATTTTGATAAATTTTCTATGAGCCTAACCGAAAATAATTCTTTTTAATTAAAAAAAATCAAAATCGGTTTATAACTGACCTAGTTATAGAGTAATAAAGATAATTCTATCAAAAAGGGGGAAGGGATTTTTAGTAATGGGAGAATTAGTCCCTATTGCTATCAATATACCCTATCAGGTCGACCTCCACGCGGTTCCCCCTGGAAACAATCGTGACTAATTTATCATTGAATTCATCACGATAGGCTGACTTGCTTTTTCATACCCACCAATCATCTGGTGTATACCGATAATAAAGGCGGGGTTACCATTCCATTATCATCCATTAAAAAATATAATCGAATATGGTAAAAATATAATCGAATTGAAGATAAGATAAACATATATTTATTTAACAAAGTATGTTTGTATTAGCACAGAACTTATCATTGCTTCCTACACTAGGCTGAGCCTGTCCTGTAGGAAGCAGAACTCGTGTTATCACATACATGCATATAGATATTAAACATAGGCTTTTTAGCAGTACTCACAATTGTGTAACTAATTTGTATAATGCAATCATTTCATTTGGGGAGAAGGGATTGTTAATAATGGAGACTGAGAATCCCATTGCTAGCAATATACCCAACCAGGTCGACCTCCTCGCGGTTCCCCTTGGATACTATCATGGTTAATTCCTGATGAATTCATCATGATGGGCTAACTGGCCTGTTTTCATTCTCATCTATCACCCTTCACTGGTGCTCCGCCAGCGTATCCCGTTAGCGCAGGCGGGGTTACCATACCATTTTCACCCATCAAAAAAAAATCATTTCACTTAGATTTCACTACCAATACACATGTAGGGATAAGTATTATGATTGTGCGTGTGTGCATGCGTGTGTTTGTTTTTGTGTGTGTTTCTCTCTGTGTGTGTCTATTTAATAAATATTTATTTAATAAACATGTCTATTTAAACATCATAAATAGAATATTTTTATAACATTCTCTGATCTGGAAGAAGGCATTACTGATGGGATTCTCAGTGGGAAGACTCTGTGCTCGATTTCGTGGAACTTACCGACTTAGTAGAGATTGCATTGACTCTTGTGAAGTTTAAGCCAAACAACAATATGGCTTGTTGTACTTCGGTTTGAGTGTTGTTGTTCGCTCCTTTTCTAAGTATGCACGCCTTAATACCCGCCATCGCTTTGTACGGTTTCGTATTTACATAATTAGACATAAATAAAACAACATTATATAAAAAATTACACTTAATTTATTCATACAAAACACCTTGTCCAAATATCCTATACAACTTTTTTTTTTTATTAAATAATTATCAATATATGCATGAGGTGAACAAATTTAAGCCGAATTACGATTATTTGTGAAAATTTATTAATTTAAAAGCGTTGTGGTTTATTTTTTTTTCTACTCTTCTTTATAGTATATATCTCTTTCGCAGAAAGTTCATAAATTCAAATCTGACTGAGAATCATTATACAGAAATCATTAGTAGGTATATAGTTATACAGTTAGCGGTAACTTACATATGTAAAAAACATATGTAAGTTACCGCTAACACATTTTTATATCTGTCCTTTTTCTGTAATCTCGTTCGTGAATTTAAATTTCTACCGTCACGTAAATGGGCTTACATGTTTGTCCTGGTTTATAGAATATAGAGACATAATACAAGTACTTTACAAGCATGTACGGTAACGTAAGGATTAATAGGCATTATAATGTCAGTGCAAGCGATAGTGTCCACTATGATTAACGTATTTAAGATTACTATTGCGAGAAATGGGGCGTATAAACTTTTAAGATATATCTTTAAGCTTAGCGTGACAATAGTGAGGAGGGCAGAGTCCATTCCTGCTCACTCTCTTCAAATTCACTAACAGTTATGCATAGTTATATGGTTATAGCTATCACCATGCCCTTCCATCACCATTTTCCTATTCCTTTCATCTTCCCGTTTTTCCCGTTATTACTATGCTGGCCACGTGGCTCGGTACAGGGAATTATTTTGAGTTTTCCTTGTTTGCCACTAGTATTTAGTGTTTTGTTCCCTTAGTAACTTGTTACAATATTCTGGCAATAAAAAGTTGAGTTGACACATTTTTATCATACAAGCCAGACAAATTTACAAAATGTTTTCAAATTTTAATATGAACATTAAAATATTACAATGATTTGATTATTAACATGTAAAAAAGTATAATTCAGTAAAGTACAGAGTTATTTTGTATCTTGAAATATAGATGTTATATATGTAAACTGTAAATATACATATATATTCATAAAACCCATTATATATCTAAAATTTTTCAATAAATTATTTCTAACAATCAAAAATTATTAATTGCACTAAAATAATAAATTAATCCCTACATATTTATTATACATTTCTTTGATATTAATCAGTCGTAATAAAATATTTATTAATATATTAAAAAAAAAGTTATTTGAAAATATAATATTTTAATTCTAAACCCATTTTTCTTTATTCTATTTGGGTATATCAGAAGATTTTATGACAGTAGGTTATACAGTATGAAAAAACCTTTGTTCTGTTCGGGGTTCTATAACGGGTTACATTTCAATGCCCCGCAGGGATTTACATGTGCAACAACAATGATGTATGTATGTACTAACACGCTGTGTATATACAAAAGGCATAAATCATAATGCAATTTAAATGGTAATTTTATGAGATGAATTTAATTTACAACATTAATCTACGTAATATTAATATTACGATAATTTACGACATTTATATGATAATTATAATCACAATTTTCTTTGCATAAACATTTAAGTGCTCATTAATTTATTACATTACAATTCAAATACACACTAGTGGCTTAAAGTCTGTAGTTTAAATTTAATCACTATTTTCACCAAATTGACTACACAAATGTGCACAAAACGGGAACGTAAAACAATAGAATCGTTACTATTTTAATTGATCTGGCAGAGTTCATCTCTTGGTGTCTATTTGTTTTAATTTTATTCTGCAATGGCATCACTGGATCCATCACAATTTGTGGCACTTCTGTGGTTTTCGTAACTTCTCTGGGGCAGGGTAAGTTCTCCGGTGGTATTGTAAAGAAAGTTCTGGTCAAAGGTAACTTAGTCGGTGATTTTCTATCTGAATATTTGGCCTTGTGAGAATTTTCTCTCTCGGAGATATTTATATATTGAGATACTGAGATATTTATCTTGTCGTCTGCCTGTGATATCCCGTGATGGCGATCTCTTTTATATTCTATGACGTGGAACATTTTGCTGTAAGCGGTGCTGACTACAGTTGGATCCATGTTACACGTCACATTATCCAGCGCCAGTATTGTATTTTGACTTTGTGTTTCATTGCGCAGTGTGTGTATCCATTTCATTCTGCAGTCGCATACAAAATTGTTATCTGTGGAAATAATAAAAATATAATTACAAATAGAGGTACTTATAAACAATGCCCCTATTAGTACTCTGTTTTACTTTATAAATGATGTGTCATTGATACATGTAAGAAAGACTCTGTTTTCCGCACTTAGCCTCTCATTTGGGCCGTTGTGCGTGTTCATTGATACATTAGATTTAAGATATTTGAATTTAGAATGTATAATCATAGATGTCAATATACAATATTTTGCTCCTGATGCATAGCAAAAAGTTACACTTCCAATTATTATGATATCAGGCAATGTAAAACCTATACTGGAAATGATTGTTGCAGCCTTGTCTGTTGCAAAAATACTCGTTATTATCAAAACACGTTTAGAATTAGCGTAATTGCGTAAAATAGCCACAAGAAAATGACTGAGAATCTGTTGTATTGGACAACGTTAAAAAGCTAGATTACAAGATTTAGGAAAGGACATTTTCCCAGATGATTAAACTAAATTCATAAGTTATTCTAAAATCAACGGTTTATACAACACTTTATACTTCTATTCACCTCAACTTTACGACTGTTTTACTCTTGGGATGAATAAAAGAACAAACTTCTCGAGTGTATTAAAGATAATAATGACGTATCTATATCAACACGTTTAATATTCAACGTGCGTTTTAAACTTGTCAAAGTATATACAGGGAGGTATTAAATATTCATTATTACCTTGGAGCAACAAATTACTGTTCTGTGACTTTAAGTTGTCCAATATGGGTTTGATGTTGTCTAAAGTTAATGTGTATAGTTCATTGGAACGTAAATCCAGAGAGATTAAACCCCTCACGCCCGCAAATAAACCAGACGGTAAGGTGACTAATTTATTATCATCCAGTGATAACTTTCTGAGTTGTGACAGGCCATCGAAAGCCCTTTCCGAGACGTACTTTAAATAGTTTTTGCCTAGTAATAATTCTTGTAGATTCCACAACTCCGCAAATGTGAATTCAGTCAAATTATGAATGTGGTTTTGTCTGAGATCCAATTTCCGCAAGTTGGCCAGCCCATCAAAGGTGTGGCGATTCATACGGAATATATTATTTCTATTCAAAAATAAATCTAGCAATTTGTACAAGTACTGAAATGCACCATCTGCTATCGATGATATGTTGTTCTTAGTGAAAATAATTTTCTGTAGCTCGGGCAAATCGTAAAACACCTCTGTGCCAATCTCCGTAATCGTATTATCTTCTAGATTTATTAGAGTTAGATTCGGCAAATGAGCAAACGCGTGCTGGTGAAAAGTTTCTATTTCATTTTGAGGCAATATTATTTCAGTTAAATTTGTTAAATTATTGAAAGCGTACGGAGTGATGTCAGTGATTGCTGCATATCTAATTGTAAGAGATCTAAGATCTTTTAAGTAGTGCAATGCTTTCGACGGTATATAGTTCAATGTGCCATCGACTCGGATGCTGAATGATAACGTTTTTAATGCTGGTTGAGAGGCAAAACTTTGCCAGATAACATCGTCCTTTAAAATACCACTATTAAATACCCAGCATTCTGCTTTCGTCGCATTCTTCAGTTCTCTGGAATTTTCACAGTAGCAATGAACTTTAGACTCGCGATCTGTGACGTCGCATATATTCTTTCGAAAGCCGCCAGTTTTATCTCTGAATCGGCGTTTGTTACTTTCCTTTGCTAGAACTTTAATTGACATTTCGTTCATTAGAGCCAAAGTTATAAGGACGAATATTATTTTTGTGATTTTCTCCTCCATTGTAATTCAATCTGAAACAAAGAAACGAAAATAAGGTTAAAACAAAGAATTGGAATATGTCAATATTGTGTATAATGTGAAATTTGATTTTTTAAATAATCAATATATTGAAACTGAACAACTTTTCTTAAGGTTTGTTCCTTGGGAAAAGTTGTTCCGTTCTATAAGTCGCAAATCGATTACGTGACCGCGCAATTTGTATAGAAGTTTTATAAATTATTTTTATATTAATATTTTGTCCTTTGAAAGCTGTTCTATTTTATGAGACACCATCGCTGAAGTTCAAATCATACGGCGTTGCGGCTAGCATACATAAAGCTTCAAAAGCTTTTCAATTAAAGTACAGTATTTTATGGAAAAGTAATTTTTGAGTCAATCGAGAGCCTTAGTTACTACTCATAAGATCCAGACGTCGTAAGTTCAAATGAATACAATTTCTTGTTATATTAATAACATTTCTTTGTATACAAACTTTACGACTATGTTAAAATACCCGGAGATGGCGGTAGACTTGTTTCCTGATACATTACTCGGTAAATATGGGTGAAACAATCAACTAATGTCTCTAACATTGAAAATATACTTATGAGTATGTTTTACACCTACTTAGTAGTGCATTAAAATAGTACTAATAATAGTACCATTGTCCAAAGATACCGAGGAATAACTACATGGGACAGATAAAGGAAACACTAGGTGTCATGTCGTATAGGGAGATCAAGGATATGACCTGGGATAGAGCTGGCTGGAAGAAGATGCATGAATTAGTTGCACCGACAAGAGGAAACTCTTAAATGAAAAGAAAAAGTCCAAAGATACTTGCAATATCAAGAACATTACGAGCAAAAAGCTATTGATTTTGAAGAAACCTTTTTTTAAGAACTCCATGCTTGATGTAAAATTACGCTCTCGTTATGTATTATTCCTCCATAAATAGGTTTTGCTAGTAGTTGTTATTCTTGGCAGGCTGGTTGGCAACCGCAGCGAGGTGTTGGATGTTTAAAGAGAGACGTTTCTATCCATCCCTCAATCATGAGGTTCCCTTAGTCTCTTACAACACTCACAGGAAAGGAAGAGATACCCTATTCTATGGCGGGACCACACAGCAATTATTATTATGAAAAATTATACATCTGCAATATCCAGGAAGTTCTTTAATTTACAATACTAACGATTACTGTAAGTATGAACACTCGTTTGGGACAACATTTGCGTTCAAATGTTTAAAGTTGTAGCTGGAATTAGCATGGTATAATGATCTTTATTTGTTATATAGATAAGCTTTCCTACCGTAGTCGTTACAGATAATGCGACGTCGAAAGCGCCAGTTAGTTCTAGTTAGTGACTTCAAAAAGAAGTGATCCTTAAATCATCATAATTAGGAGAGGAGGGGAGAGGGAAGGGATTGTTAATAATGCGGACTGCCAGTCACACTGCTAGCAATATACCCTGTTAGGTCGATCTCCACGTGGTCCCTCCCTGGAAATCTTTGTGCTGAATTCCTTGTATATTCATTACGACGGGTTAACTGACCTGCATTTTAATCCTCACCTATCATCCCTTACTGGTGCTCCGCCAGCGTATATCATTAATGCAGGCGAGGTTACCATTCCCTTATTATACATTAAAAAAAAGAAAACAAAAATATATTTTTTTTGTGATTGTGGTCCGCAATTACTTTTTTAGCGACGGTTTTAGGCGACGGTTACCACTTACCATCAGGTGGGCCGTCAGCTTGTTTGCCATTCTAAGTTGTATAAAAAAATAAAATTAATAAGTTTATTATAATATTATTTAATCATTAAATTTGTTTCACAATAGATACATATTTTCTGTATTATTATTATTAATTATCAGTATTTACTCCCGCGCTAGTCCTATTATGCATTGAAATAGTTACAAATAATCTGTTTCTTTTTCTACTACCTAAATATTGAATTATCTATGACCTTTAGGAAAACTATCAAAAATACATACACTACATTAGTATCTTTTGTATACCTAATAGTAATAAAGTTAATTTATTTAACAATTATAAATAAACCCTATATCCAAATACGTGTAACAATGTAGAGGCATAGTCATATTTCACTAAAGACAAGTAACCCGAACTCTTGGTCTCATATAAAATTATACAGTTGTATAAATAATTAAATAGCATTAATTATGTCGAGTCACATTCACTTAGCTCTCAGTCGGATTACGTGCGTTGTGGCGACAGAGCTTTTGAATGTAATATATACGAAATGAACAGCTAAGCATAAGCAACGAGTAATCTAAATGAGATCTGAATAATTAACAAGTCCAATAATTTGAAATGGTTTGCGTGAAATTTAATTATTGTCTATTTTACGTCCTTATTTGGGTGATAGAATCCGAGATGAGGTTATTCGTAGAAGAACTAAATGTCAGCGGTCTTAGCTAAGATTAAATAATAATAAACCAGCCATGAAGTTCGAAGAGACGATAATTTGATAGGAAATGTAGGTTCTCTAGTGAGGACTTTGTACAAAAGTCGATTGCTTGGGTACCTCTGTCTCATTCGTGTTTCAACCGTGAAGCAGTTGTGTTTGCATGGCTGTGTTTCGGTTTGAAGGGTGGGATATGGCGTGAATTTACTAGGTACAGAGGAATAACACCTGAGTCCTCAGGAATGGCAACGCATGGGGGGTATCATGGGCGAAACAGTATACTCTGTTATGTCCATGGCACTGCTCATGTGGCGATGATTACCACTTTCCATCAGGTATGCCGTAAATTTGTTTGCCATTCTAAATTGTATAAAAAAAGACCTTTTACTGATAAACGCAATGTAGTAGCCACTGTACTGTATGTATTTCAGGGATGTATGTGGGTCAATAATAATAAATGCACATAATCACACTAATATCTTGATCCTCAAACTAGGATCCCCTGTGTTATGAGGAACCAGGGAACAGACAATAAAATAATAATATATAATATCATATCTACAGGTAAACAACATTCAGGATCAAATTTATCACTAATTCAGAAAAGTTCGTTTACTAAAGTGATCCGACCAGGATTCCAATCCAGGGCTCCATTTGTGCAAAGCAACGTGTCCGCTACTACGCTATGCAGGTCATCATGGATGCAGATAATTCAGAATCGTTCATTTTGGCAGTCTACGGGGGAAGAAGCAATGAATAATTAACTAACTGAAATGAGAATGATGATGGCCCTATCTTTGAATTTGCTTAGTAAGAAACTCTAATATGGTGTATGCTTCTCTTACACAATATGCTCGGCAAAAAAAAAAAAACAGCTACTCTGATATGTTACAGATAAGTAATATTCATTGCTATGCAGACGACAGTACAGGAGATACATTATATACCGGTCATGCAAGGATCTCGCGGGCACATACCGATGAGTGCCGGAATAGACTTGTGTCTGAAATCGAAACTTCACTCCATCAAGTTTCGATCTGGGGTGAACAAAATCTTGTCCAATTTAACCCCAAAAAGACACAAGTCTGCGCGTTTACCGCAAAAAAGACGCCGTTTGTCGTATCTCCTCACTTTCAGGGCACTTCCCTTGATAAAAAGTCGAGTCTAGGAATTCTGGGCGTTGATATATCTTGCGACGTCCAGTTTTGCGGTCATCTGGAGGAGAAGGCTAAGATAGCTTCCAAGAAGTTAGGAGTGCTCAATAGGGTGAGACGATATTTCATGCCAGAACACCGCCTGAAATTATATAAAGCCCAAGTCAGGCCGCATATGGAATACTGTTCTCACCTGTGGGCAGGAGCGCCACAGTACCAACTCCTTCCGTTAGACCGCATTCAAAGTCGGGCGGCTCGAATTATCGATAGTCAACGCCTTACTGTCCGACTTGATCCACTGAAGCTGCGCAGAGATGTTGCATCTCTGTGCATCTTCTACCGAATTTATCATGGGGAGTGTTCTGAGGAATTGTTCGGATTGATACCTGCTGCTGATTTTCACCACCGTACAACCCGCCACAAACTAAAGTTTCATCCCAATCATCTGGACGAGTGGCGGTCTTCCACCGTGCGTTTTTCAAGGCACTTTCTTCCACGCACAACCATTCTTTGGAATCAACTTCCAGCAGCAGTATTTCCGAACCGATACGACAACATAACCTTCAAGAAAAGAGTATATTCCTTTTTAAAAGGCCGGCAGCACACCTGCAATGCCGCTGGTGTTGTGGGTGATCATGGGCGGCGGTAGTCACTTACCATCAGGTGAGCCGCATGCTCGTTTGCCCCCTGTGTTGTAAAAAAAAAAAAAAAAAAAAAAAAGATTATAATTAAAGTACCGATGATTGACGAGATGTTTCGCGTACACGTTCGATTGAAAACATTCGAATTTAGAATGCAGAAACGCAAACACGATTTTGCTTCGCAACGGCCAGTATTTTCTACGCAAAGGAAAACGGCAGCTTCAATCGTCACAGAATGAATACGAAACCAACGCGGTAGTAAACTCTTTCAATTGCTACAAGTCACTGCTTTATGTAACATGGAATAGCAAATAAGCTGGCGCTCTTCCTGTATGTAACACCTATTGACATGAGTAGCAGTATACACATTACAGACTATACCATGATATTCCTTATGCGTTACTGTTCTGAGTTTTTTTTTTTTTGTGGATGGTAAAGGAATGGTAACCCCGTCTGCGTCAACGGTATACGCTGGCGGAGCACCAATGAGGGATGATAGGTGAAAATAAAAAAGCAGGTCAGTTAGGCTATCGTGATGAATACATCTAGAATTCAGCACGATGGTTTCCAGGGGGCACCACGAGGAAGACATATTGCTAGCAATGGGGGTACTAATCGCTATGACTAACAATCCCTCCCTTCTCCCCCCTATTCTGAGTATTAAGATATTATTCCATCACACTCTGTAATTTAACTACCATATTCCATATTTCGAACCAAAATACAGCTATGTAATCACAAATCTTAGCAACCGAAACACGAGTTGGACAAAAGTACCCAAGCAGATATTTTTTGTACGTAATTTTATTCTGGTATCTTCATTACTTAAAAATAATTATAGTACCTTAGATCAAATAGATTGTTTAATGGGTCAATTTTTAGTCCACTAAATTGACATTTCATTATCTCAATTTGACACATACTTTTATAAGCCAAAACAAAACGCGCCATCTTTTTAGTGTTGCAAGTAATTGAATTAAAAATTTCCCGCATCAGGTTGATTAATAAATCTTAATTGGAAACTATTTTTTTTTTGATATAATTTAAATATACATATTGCTTATAATTAAACATAAATGCAATCAGTTGTTATTAATGATTTTAAAACGAAAACAATTTTGACGTCTGTAATTGGATTATTTCCACATCAAAGTAATCAGCAACGATAAGCATCATTACAAATCTTTATGCAATATTCAACTTGCCCTAGTTCATATTTTTATATTATTTTTAATTTTTTAATTTAACTTTATAATGTAATTTCTCCCAAGTACTGAGTAATAAATTTACATTATGGTAACCCTATTCACGCACACATGCAAAGCATTTGTATGGCGAGTAACACTACCTATATAATCTAAGACTAGTACCCACTCCATATACCACTTTAATTCACAGATACAAAGTAAGTTACACCGCCTCTACTACAAACTTCTGACGGGCTTTGAAATTCAAATTTCCGAATGCATGTTTCATAACGTTGCTTATCTGGATTCCCTTTTCATAAGTCATCTGAATTCTGTTTTACAAATCGTCATAAGATTTTAAGCCTCCATTTTGAATTACCTGATACCTCGTAATGGTTATGAATATTCATGTCAGCGAATGAAATATATTTAATTATTTATTGACAAGCCAATTTAAGTAGACACAAGTAGCTGTAAATTATACACACGAGATGAACTACTATTGTACGAATGATTTCCATTAGAGGATTATAAGCTTAATTGTAATTACATTAAAGATCAAAGAATAACAATCGTAAAGAAATTAGGTTGTATAAAAATATTTGAATTTAGAATGCGGTATTATGAATTTACAAGTATATAATAGATTACTATTGATTGACAATTGTTGGCTAGTAGAGAACGCTTATATAGTTAAATTTGCTTTATTTACTACATTTTATTACTCAATAAATACTTTTTATTTCATTAAATATGTTTTGTTTAATTCCGCTACCATTATTATATGTGTAACTGCCAACGCTCGAAGATGGGCCATCACTATTACTAGCAGAAGTTCCACAATCCTCAATATTAGCTATCAATCTCCAACTACCATTTCATTCACGCACATTTTGTTACACGTGCTTCACTTCTAAAAGAGGCTTTTTATCGATAGAACAGTCGTAAAACGATGTACCCTTACAAGTTGACTTTAAATGTTTTACAGGCACCCAGTGAAAGCAGGTAACTCAGAACCGGTTTTTTTTATGACAGCCTATTGAGAAGACCAATGCTCGGTACCGTGTAGTCCTGGAATAGAATGGGCTATCCTTTCCTTTCCCGTGGATATCAAATCGAGGAGACTTAGAGAATATAACAATCGAGGGATAGGTAGGAGCGTATCTCTTAAAAAATCACCAAGGATTAACTGCGGTTTCAACTACTAGCAAAATCCCCGTTATAGGTCAGAGGGGTCTATCATGAAATGTTTTTCGAAATTTTGGAGCCAAACGAAACACAAATTTGATGTTAAAATTACGTAATACATGTCGTTTGGAAGTATTAAAAATGTTAAAATATTGTTCCTTTGGACTTTTATGATAGGATGTATGACGATCGAAATGTTAAACTCCATTTGTTGGTCCGATTTTGGTATAAACAAAAACACGAAATTGAGTCCGAAATTTCGGAATTTCATTTCATGGTAGACCCGCTGTGTTTAACGGTAGACAGTCAACGGCTTATATAATAATAAAATATATAAATGCTTAGCAGTAAATAAATTATCATTCTATTCTTATTATATTTTTTTTATACAACTTAGAATGGCAAACAAGCCCACCTGATGGAAAGTGGTAACCGTCGCCTATAGACATGAGCAGTACCATGGACATAACAGAGTATGCTGTTTCGCCCATGATACCCCCCATGCGTTGCCATTCCTGAGGACTCAGGTGTTATTCCTGTATACCCTGGAAATTCACGCCATATCCCACCCTTCAAACCGAAACACAGCCATGCAAACACAACTGCTTCACGGTTGAAACACGAATAGGACAGAGGTACCCAAGCAATCGATTTTTGTACAAAGTCTCCCTCTGGTGGGTCTATATCTTTGTACAACTACATTCAATTATTAAATCCGAAATTAACAGAGCTAATATCCCAACGATTGACTGATAATCACAACTGCTTACTGGCTACTATCTATTACGAGACACGTTTTGTAATACCGAAAAGATTGGACGTTGAATATTGCTGTCACGTAACGACCATGTAACCTGGTGTTATCACTTCGGTGTGATCCATTTTCTCGGGAAACGTGGCGAGACACTGATACACGAATTAGGACGCACATCCGAAAATAAATCCGACACAGCGATCCCTTGACTTTTCATACTTCCTACTTCGTACTAGGTGTTTCGTGAACCCTTTATTTCGCCTTACCTTGAGAATGTACGGTAATATTTTGTTAGTGGATTTTCATGCTCACATGATCAAGAAGTTTCAAGTTTCTTACCTCTGTCTTTTATCGTCTTAAGTCTCTATTCTGCGTGAATATGATCAAATTTTAGGATGGATCTCTTAGGATCTGGAAAATTATTGCTAATTTTTATTGAAGTCCGACTTGCCTTTTGAGCACTTTTTCTGTTAATTTTGAATATCTACATCTTTTTTAACCTTAATAGAATGCTACGTGTTACTATATAGTATAAAACAAAGTCGCTGTTGCTATCTGACCGTCCCTATGTATGCTTAAATCTTTAAAACTACGCAACGGATTTTAAAGCGGTTTTTTTTAATAGATAGAGTGATTAAAAAAGAAGGACTATATGTATAATATATGCATAATATTGTAGAGAATATACCATTACCATCAGGTGGGTCGTATGCTTGTTTGCCACCTCAGTGATATAAAAAAATTAGAACATTAATATGTATTACGCGAATGTATATTACAATGTAAACGTGTTTATAAAATTTGTATGGGAATCGCGCCATCTATCCAACACAATTAGAACTGTGAGAACAAATCGCGCTTTATTCGTGGCCGCAGAAAAACCTCCAACGCGTTATAAATAAAAGCTAGGTGTCGGACGCTCCACATTTTGTTATGTTATATGGGAAACACTTTTACAGAAGGTATCAAAAACTGAGGTTCTTCAAAAGGGGGGTAAAGAGGTTTCTTCAGGGTCGGCAACGCGCGCGTAATACCTCTGGTATTGCAGGCGTTCATAGGCTACGGTAACTGCTTACCATCAGGTGGGCTGTATACTTGTTTGCCACCTCAATGTGGTATAAAAAAAAAAACAACTTTGCAAACTCTTAAAATATATATAACATATATTTACTATAATGTCCTCGCAGTATACATATGTCTACTTTTCCCTAAAAGAAGGCAATAATTGTAAAACTAAAGAAAAAAATGTACAAAAAAAAATAGCGGGAGAAAGGTTATGTAACAATTTGTTTTACATTTCAAATTCATAAGTAAATTAAAAGTAACACAGTCTCTTTAGTAAATGTACGATTATTTTACATAGCAATTACACGGCGAAATAAAAATTAATTAAATACTTACCCAGAACGTATTTTAATTTACTGGGTACAGAGAATTAACACCTGAGTCCTCAGGAATGGCAACGCATGGGGGGTATCATGGGCGAAACAGTATACTCTGTTATGTCCATGGTACTGCTCATGTCTATAGGCGACGGTTACCATTTTCCATCAGGTGAGCCGTCAGCTTGTTTGCCATTCTAAGTTGTATAAAAAAATAAAAAAAAAAACTAAAACATGCGACCTGCACCGGCATCGCACGAGTAACAACTGCTTCACGGTAGAAACACGAATGGGACAGAGGTACCCAGGCAAATTATTTTTGTTCAGTTTTCCTCTGGTAAGTTATAACAATTATTTAAATACTACTACAATATACCTATAAAATAAAATACTTTGTGTGTCAATTTAAAAATTTCTAACTCATTCTTCGATGATTGAAAACACCCGTAACAAACCAAATTAAAAACATAAAAACGACATATACACATAACAGAATAATCTCTACGTACGAGTATTACTATCGATGCCGGCTATGAAGCTACTTGAATAAAGTCAATAAATATTTCTGGAACCAACCCGCGGGCTCTCCCTACCGAATAAAAAAAGAATTATGTGAACCGTGAGCGAAATCTCGGCGACAACTATGTAAAAATCAGTGTATAAAAATATAGCTTTCTGAGTTTTGGAAACAATATGGTTATAGTTAGGTACTGAAATTTCTAACCGACTTCAAAAAAGGTTAACGTTCTCAATTCGCTCGTATGTTCTTTTAATGTTTGTTAACTCATAACTCCGTCATTTATAAATCGCTTTAGAAAATTATATTTTTTATCTGAATCAGATCTCGTGGAAATGTTATCAAAGACAGCTGAATAGTTTGGTTTTTAAACCAAAATAAATGATTTTTCCATTTGATAAAGTTTTTTTTTTCTTTCTATGAATGAATAAACTAACAAACGCAAGAATGAATATACCTGAACGCCGTTTGAGGCAATTTCAAATGTTATTTACATTTATGTACTTAATTTAAGAATGGCTAGAATAGTTAAAAACAAGTGGTTAAGTGAATTTAGTAGAAAAAGTGTACTAAAATATAGTAGGTAATTTTAAAAAATATATAGTTGCCAACATAGGTTCATTATTTTATAACGTTGAATGATAAATTATTCAACTTCCAGGGATCGACAATGACAATTATAACCATATGTATATAATTTTAATATATAATATGTAAATAATGTTAAAAATAATGTTACAGTTTAAATAAATAAATATTAGATAAAAATAAATAAAAATAATAATAATGCTATAGTGGAACATTTACTGTTCATGCGGCTAGACTATGGAACTCTCTTCTACTGCAGATTCGCGAAAGTCAATTGCTAAATGTTTTCAAAAGCAAATTAACAGAGCTTCTTCTGTCCTTATAAACTTATATTTATTTATTTATTTATTTATTTATTTATAGCAAGGCAACAGATTACAAATTAATACATTTATAAAATAAATATTACATAAAACGACATTAAATTTGCACTCCAACAACTGCTCTGCATAACATTCGATATTATATACATTAAAAGAATGACGGCTATAAATTTAAAGTAACAAATTGGCAGCCTTAATGTAACATTGCAAGGATTGTTGGAAGATATCAAGGTCCTTGCATACATTGTTATATTTTATGCACACGCGGATAATTGAATTGTGATACGATACATTATTATTACAAATCGGTATATAAAATAATTTTTGTATTCTTTTATTACCTGTACGAAATTATGTAGGTATATATACGTATTTTGTATTAGTCATTAGTCATTTATTCAAAAAACAATGTACATTGTGTCTGAAATAAGGGATAAACATACAAAAATCATTACATTAATCTGAATATTACAACCATCCAATAACTATAATAATAACAATAAATTATAATAAATAAATTCTGTAATAAACAATGTCAACTTCATCGTAATATTATATACATATGTCAAATTCATTTTTAATTATTTACATTAATCAACAGTACAGAAGTCGTGTACGGAGTAGTAACATTACTCCAGTAAAAGGGATCGTAATTTAATCTTAAAAGAAATGAGACTTTGTATAATATTTAACTGGACAGGTAATTTATTAAATAACACTACTGATGACGTGTACCATGTTTGACAATGTCCAGACGGGGCACGAAGTTAGTATTAACACCCTTCCTCCTAGTACTACCTAGTATATATATATATATATATATTTTTTATTATTATATATATGTATTTTGATTTCAGTTATATGAGTTACTCTGTATATATAATAACATATTTATTATTTCTTAATAGAAACAACTATACTGTTCCCTCCTATTATTGTACGCACACTGCCCGCTGGTAATTACTGCTCCTTTCCACTCAGGGTTTGCTGGAAGAGAACTCTTACAGAGTTAAGCTCGCCTGTTGTACATCTTCATTTAATATATATTATATGATTGTATTTTAATGTGTACAATAAAGTATAAATAAATAACTTTAAACAAGATAAGATAAGAAAAAACAAGTATTTCCGAACCGATACGACAACATAACCTTCAAGAAAAGAGCATATTCCTTTTTAAAAGGCCGGCAGCACACCTGCAATGCCGTAGGTGTTGTGGGTGACCATGGGCGGCGGTAGTCACTTACCATCAGGTGAGCCGCATGCTCGTTTGGCAAACGAGCATGCGGCTCACCTGATGCCGCATGTGTGCCGCATGTTGTAAAAAAAAAAAAAAAAGATTTATATAACGTATCTTAGGATACATTGCAATAATAATTATGTCACTTAATTAGTAATAATTAAGATAGTAATATTACTTTATTACTATTACCTATACTGTGGTAATATATACTAAGATTAAATACGAGATATAGGACACAAACTGAATATTGCTAGCAAATTACGTCGACTGACACAATGCGGTCAGAAGTACACGCCGCTGGCAACGCAAGCAATGCCAGATGCCAGACACTATACTTCACATAGAACAACTACATAGATGTGCTTCATTATGAAACGACATATTTATTATTTAGAGTTTAATAGTGTTTTCTCAAACATGCTTGGAAATATGAGCATTATTTTAACAATCTTCTTCGAGATAAATCAAAATTGCCGTACTGGCCAGATACATGCGGGCAGCGGCCGGCAAAAGTTGTATGAAAACCCATTTCTGTCGTGTTTTGCGGCCAGATAAATTACTATGTAAACTCATATCTGTCCTGTAATTTAAAAATGGAATGACCTTTTAGGTACGTTGAAACATGGCTACCAAGGAGGTAACTAATAAAAAGTTTTATTTAAATTTCGAACGGGCTTGCAAATAGAAAGCTGTTTATTGAAAAACAAACAAAGGAACATTATGGCGCGTGAAAAATTAATATTGTTCGTTATTCGTCATTGAACTTAAAAAGTAAAATTGTGTTTTGGATTTCCGCGCATTGTTTGAGAAAAGTACTATACAAGCCTTGGCCACAACTAGCCATTGATGGACTCACGTATAAGTGCCTCGGCTACGCCTCGGCCCACATTTGCACGTTCATCCATCAATGACTCAGTTGCTAGCCGCTGCAGTAATGTACTATATTTACTTAGTTTTATTTTATAATACAACACTAGGGATATATCGTCATGTGGTCTTTGCATAGTATAGGCCACATCTTATTTTCCCGTGGGTGTCGTAAGAGGTGACTAAGGGAACCTAATGACCTAAGGAAGGGCAGTAGCGTTCCTCTTAAAACATCACCAAAGCCTAACTTCGATTGCCAAACCGTCTGCTAAGCGTGGCAACTGCTGGCAAAACCTCCCAAGAGGGAGGCTTATGTTCAGCAGTGGACAGTTAAAGGCTGATATGATGACGATGATTATAATGATATATTGATATTATATTGATTGCAGTTAAAACCCCTTCTTTTCCCATGGGTGTCGTAAGAAGTGACTAAGGGAGGGCGAAGGATAGCCAGCAGGAGCGTCCCTCTTAAAACATCACCAAGGCTAACTGCGGTTGCTAGGGGGAAAGGGATTGTTAGTAATGGAGACTGAGAATCCCATTGCTAGCAATATACCCAACCAGGTCGACCTCCTCGCGGTGCCCCCTGGAAACTATCATGGTTAATTCCTGATGAACTCATCATGATGGGCTAACTGGCCTTTTTTCATTCTCATCTATCATCCTTTACTGGTGCTCCGCCAGCGTATCCCGTTAGCGCAGCGTTACCATACCATTTTCACTCATCAAAAAAAAACTGCGGTTGCCAGTCTGTCTGCTAAGCAACTGTAAGCAAAACCTCCCAATATGGAGAGGTCTATGTCCAACAGTGGACAGATAAAGGCTAATATGATGATTATCACATATAGAAAGTATTTGGCTTTAATTAAAAAGAAAAAATTCATTATACATTTTTTTTTATTATTATTGTAAGGGCTTTTACCTTCTTCAGGTATATCAGTCCTATCGTACCCTGAATTGATTTCTCAACAAAACTTTATGTTATACGATTTGAAAGTCAAACATAATTATATATGAATTACGAATTAAATGAAATAACATTTAAGAATACTACACTAATTCAAATACATATTAATTAATTCCATTTGTACTAATTATTATATATTTCAATTAGTACTACATAATTAATATATAATTTTAACGAAACTTTGGTGACACACAGGTATTTATTATCCTACACTAACTATTTTTATTTAGCATATTGTTCAAAGATACTTGAGGCATTCGAAATGTGGACATGGAGGAGAATGGAAAGGATAAGCTGGACAGAAAAACTAACGAACGAGGAAGTCCTAAAAAAAGTAAACGAGAAGAGAACATTGATTAAAATAATAAAGAATAGAAGAGGCAAAGTGCTCGGCCGCCTTATATGACATGACGATTTTTTTAACAGCATAATAGAAGGAAAGATAGAGGGCAAAAGAGGAAGAGGAAGACCGAGGATTAACTACATGGGACAGATAAAGGAAACACTAGGCGTCATGTCGTATAGGGAGATAAAGGATATGGACTGGGATAGAGCTGGCTGGAGGAAGATGCATGAATTAGTTGCACCGATAAGAGGAAATTCTTAAATGAAAAATAATAAAATAAATAGCATATTGTTTGAGAAATAATTCTTCTAAGAAGCAATTACAGTGGTACCCTGCATTTTGGTTGTACTTTGTTAAGAGAGGGACTGGCTGAGAACCAGCGCTGTGCAGCTGTTCACATTGCGCTGGGACACTCACAGCATCAGCTGAGCCGGTTCCTTTTGGCCTAGTATGGGACACTTCTTGTATATGTATTTTCTATATTTTATATTGCGATTGTGTGTTTACTGGCAATAAACGTTTTCTGTTCTATTCTGTTCTATTCTATTTGCTCGTTACTTCGTAGGTACGCGTGGATTTTAGAAATAGTTAAACTAATGAAAAAAAACACTTCTAGATATTTTTTTTTATACAACTTAGAATGGTAAACAAGCTGACGATCCACCTGATGGAAAGTGGTAACCGTCGCCTATAGATATGAGCAGTACCATGAACATAACAGAGTGTACTGTTTCGCCCATGATACCCCCCATGCGTTGCCATTCCTGAGGACTCAGGTGTTATTCCTCTGTACCCAGTAAATTCACGCCATATCCCACCCTTCAAACCGAAACACAGCCATGCAAACACAACTGCTTTACGGTTGAAACACGAATGGAACAGAGGTAGCCAAGCAATCGACTTTTGTACAAAGTCTCCCTCGGGTGATGGTAATCAGCATAGTAACTAAACATTTAAATGGAACATTCTAGACGTAGACGTCCATTCTTTTGTGCTTATATTGTGAATCCGATGAATACCAGTAAATTTAACTTCAAATATAAATTTAATTAAAATTCATTGCCTTATAAATAATTCATTAATCATATTTAAAATCATAAGCAGATGAATGTTAAGTAAAACGTTTTAGAAACTGAATGCTTCAGTTAAAGTAAGAAAATAATTAATAAAACCAAACCATACCGTCACCCGCAGCTTTGTCTGTGTAAATTTGAAAAAAGTATTCTATACAAGAATCTTACTACTATAATAAAATTGTAGTATTGCATGGCTGTGTTTCGGTTTGAAGGGTGGGATATGGCGTGAATTTACTGGATACAGAGGAATAACACCTGAGTCCTCAGGAATGGTAAAGCATGGGGGGTATTATGGGCGAAACAGTATACTCTGTTATGTCCATGGTACTGCTCATGTCTATAGGCGACGGTTACCACTTTCCATCAGGTGGGCCGTCAACATGTTTGCCATTCTAAGTTGTATAAAAAAAATGCTGAATTTGTACTGATAATAAAAATAATAATATATCATTTCATCATCATCATCATCATCATCATTGATTGGTAATTAGGTCTTCTCTAATTGTATAATTGTTACTTAGTATACATTGACGCTTATCTGTGAGAGCTGTATACACATTTATTTGATGTGTTCATATGGCTTTAAGCTTGGTAGTGAGGAATGAGATGTTTTTGTTCAAGTAAACTTAGATTTAAGTATTTTTGAATAGTAATTTTTCACTTTTTACTTACTTATAACATTGTGCATTGTCTGCTTAATTGTTGTGAGCATATTGTTGGTGTGTCTTTTATAAATAAATAAATAAAATCATATCAGCCGTCATTGTGCTCTGCTGAACATAGGCTTTCCACTGTTAGAGACTTTTGCCAGTAGTTGCCATGCTTGGCAGGCAAGTTGGCAACCGCAGTAACCTTCTGGTGATGTTTTAATAGGGACGCTGTCGCCTATCCCTCAATTAAGTTCCTTTAGTCGCCTCTTACAACAGCCACGGAAAAAAGAGAAAAAAAATTATAATTACTACTGAAAATATTGTCGTGTGGTCCCGGCATAGAATAGACCAGGGGTGGTCTATTCTATGCCGGGACCGGGACTGTGCTTTCCCGTAAGTGTCGTAAGAGGCGACGAAGAGAGAGCGAGAGAAATGCAGCAGCGTCCCTCTTAAAACACCTCCAATTCACTTGCCAAATATGGCAACTTCTGGCAAAACCTACTTTGAGCTTATATTCAACAGTAGAGAGTTAAAAACTGATGACTGAAAATATTACACAACGCCATCTAGTTACAAACTGGAAAGAGTTTGTTCTACCTAATAGACAAATCTACATACAAATTTCAGATGTAAATATCTATATATGTTTATATATTATTATGAATATATGTCATACTCGTACGTTCATATATAGCTATGTTAACATAGTTTGAAAATGATTTTTTCTCAAACATGCTTGGAAATGTGAGCATTATTTTGACAATCTTCTTCAAGATAAATCAAAATTGCCGTACTGGCCAGATACATGCGGGCAGCGGCCGGCAAAAGTTGTATGAAAATCCATATCTGTCGTGTTTTGCGGCCAGATAAATTACTATGTAAACTCATATCTGTCCTGTAATTTAAAAATTGAATGACCTTTTACTTCGAATCATGGCTACCAAGGAGGTAACTAATACAAGGTTTTATTTAAATTTCGAACTGGCTTGCAAATAGAAAACTGTTTATTGAAAAAAAAAAAACAAGGGAACATTATGGCGCGTGAAAAATTATTATTGTTCGTTATTCGTCATTGAATTTAAAAAGTAAAATTGTGTTTTTGATTTCCGCGCATCGTTTGAGAAAAGTACTATACAAGCCTTGGCCATAACTAGGCATTGATGGACTCACGTATTTGTGCCTCGGTTACACCTCGGCTCACATTTGTACGTTCGTCCATCAATGCCTCAGTTGCTGGCCGCTGCTGTAATGTATTATTAGTAACTATTTATTTATATTAGTGTGAAAATTTCCTGCTAGATTAGTAAAATATTATATTTTTTGCCTTACCACGATCGACTGGACTATTAGTCACGATCGGGGATGGTCAATCAGTCGGTCGCGATCAACCGGTTGGCCATCCCTGATCTATAAGTAAGTGAGAGCAGTTATTTCTAAGTGAGTCAAGTTTATGATCCTCCAAAAACAATCTAACCATTTAACCGCTCCAATTGGATTTACCTTACAAATATTTTCGTGCATGTAGCGGCCATGTTATTTTTATCCGACCGAGAACCTATGTTTGCTTGTTCTTTAAAGCCCCATATCTCAAAATAAAAAATGGATCCCTTATAGGATTACTTTGTTGTCCGTCTCTATGTCCATTTGTCAAGACCCTTTTTCTCAGGAATGGAGTGGAGGTATCAAGCTGATATTACTATCAAATACTCAATTCTGCAACGTGATTGTCGTCACTCCATCTCGCCGGAGATAGTGTGGAGTGACCTACAATATGTTTGCTTGCCCAAGATTTTTATCCTTTTCTCCCATCGGTTATCGATTAGGAATAACTTACATGGTATTTTGTAATTTATTCATTCCATTCGTGTTTCTGCCATGAAGCAGTTTTGTTTGCACAACTGTGTTTCGGTTTGAAGAGGGTACAGTGACAACACCTTAATCTTCAAAATGGTAACGCATGAGGTGTATCATGGGCGACATAGTGTACTCTATTATGTCCATGGTACTGTTCATGTCTATAAGCGACGGTTAGCACTTTCAGTTTCTTTGCCATTTTAAGTAACATAAAAATAATCCCTGTAAAGTAATTGAACGTGTGCGAGATGTCAGTATTACAGACAGTTCCAAAAAGTCAGAATCTAGCTTCGATTGCCGCGGGCTCCGGAAGGGATCCTTGTGATTTTAGGATCCACCCTCGATGGTCGACCACGCCCCTGTAGAGTACACTAATTTATGGGTTTAAACAGAAAAAAGAAACCCTATAAAAAGGCTTTTAAAAATGTAAAACCAAGCGAGGCATTTGTTTAAATAAATTAACAATAATAATGGTAATGAAGTCTCAGGTTCGTTTCCTCTTTACGTCGATACAGGAAACTTTTCTAAATTTTTTAGAATGTAAATATTTTTGGTTTGGTATTCCGATCAAATGTTTGCGGTCTGGTATCACAAAATAGAGTTTTTCTAGTTTGAGTACTAGGTAATTAGACTTGTGTGGTATATACTTATATCACCTTCTTCATCATCATCATCATCATAATCATATCAATCTTTAACTGTCCACTGCTGAACATAATCATCCCCTTAGGGGGTTTTTCCAGTAGTTTCTTTACTTGACTGGCGGATTGGCAAACGCAGTTAGGCTTTAGAGTTATTAGAGCTGCTGCCCATTCCTCGCTATCCTTTACTCGCCTCTTACGACACCCGCGGGATAGGAAGGGGTGGCCTATTCTATGCCGGGATCACAAGGCCATCATCATCATATCAGCCACTAACTGTCCACTGCTGAACATAACCTTCCCTCATAGACTGCTTTTGCCATTGAGAGGTATTATCAGTAATTGCCACATCTGGCAGGCGGGTTGGTAACCATAGTTAATCTTTGGTGACGTTTAAAGATGAAAATTAAAATTTAAAAAATTATAATGATGCTGCCCGTTCTTTGACCATTATGTATTCTCAGCCGTTTCTTACGACACATTCGGGAAAGAAAGAGGTGGTCCACTCTATGCCGGGACCACATAGCGATATACACTTATATATTCATAAAAAATAAAAAAAAAATTAACTTAGCTTTTCATCCCTGATGTTGTGAAATTAACATGGGTTCAGCTTTGAATATGGAATATATTTGCTTAAATAACAAGGAATAAAAACATCGCCTTCAATTCTAAGCAAATTTCAGATGAATTATTATATAATATCTTTGGAGCAAATATATTGATAAATGAATTGTTTTATATATTACATTAAAAAAATATATATTCTTTATTGCATTAAAACACTTTACACTTAATTTGTTACTGTAGTAACAACAATAAGTTAATAACAATGTTAGCAAAGGCGAACTTATCTCTAAAAGAGATTTCTTCCAGTCAACCTAGCGCAGTGGCATAGGAAGTAGTAAATATATCAATTTAAAACTTATAAATTTTATATCAAGGTAGCATTAACCGTCATATAATTAGTCTTAAATCGACACGGGAGGAATTTCTTATATTGCAAAAAGAATAATCATAATCAGTTAAAAATGATGAAGAAATTTTATAACATAACCCCAAAAGACAGACATATTGAGAACTTCTGCTTTTCGGAAGTTACGAAGACTGTTATAAATATATAAAATCAACAAAGGATCGCTTTAAAAAAAATAAAAATTGTTGGCACGCGTATGGCGTGGCAGTGCCAAAGAGGACAGGAGCTCGTTTAAGGCAATCATGCTTGAATATCCATCAAAAACTTATTATACTTCAGTCGCGAAAACTGTAGCTTTTGGCATGTCCTGATGCCAAATCTATAACATAAGTGCGATGTGGGAACGTACTTCAAAGCTTATTTTTACCGACTTCAAGAAACGAAACGATTCAAAATTTTCCTATGGTATCTACCATAGGGAAACTTTGTATCGGTTATGTATGTTTTTTTTTTTACAACACAGGGGCCAAAAGTGCATGTGGCTCACCTGGTAAGTGACTACCACCGCCCATGATCACCCACAACACTAACGGCATTTTAAGTGTGCTGCCGGCCCTTTTAAAAAGGAATATGCTCTTTTCTTGAAGGTTATAACGTCGTATCAATTTGGAAATACTGCTGCTGGAAGTTAATTCCAAAGAGTGGTTGTGCGTGGAAGAAAGTGCCTTGAAAAACGCACGGTGGAAGATCGCCACTCGTCCAGATGGTTGGGATGAAATTTTAGTTTATGGCGGGTTGTTCGGTGGTGAAAATCAGTAGCAGGTATATTCTAATTTATCTTCACACCAGGTACCTTGCGGTGTAAATCGAGAGAATTAAATACCAAAGAATTTTCTTCCTTGCTTCACCTGGTTTCTTATTTCATGCACACGCAAATTAAAAAAAGATACTGCTAAAATTAGGGACTTATTTTTCGCAGTTTGGATGGCGAACGGTTAACACTAGGGTCTGAGAAGCGATCTAATAATTTGTCGGTAGATGCCTCGTTTAGAGGTAAAACACGTGTTGAGACAAACGTGCGCAAACAAAATGGCTGTCGGAGATTGATAGCTAATACACGTATGGAAGGTTGTGGAACTTCTGGTAGTAATAGTGGTGGCCAATCTTTGAGTGTTGGCAATCACACACATACTAATGGTAGCGGAATTAAACAAAATAACCAATACATAGCATATCCAATCTAGATCTTTCTTTTGTATAATACATCTGTTTCGTCATACGCGTACATCCATTCAATATTCTTTCTATATGCCCGAAACAACGTTGCATATCCTTTTTTCATTTAATGTATTCCGTAACATTCGTTTTCCATCAGTCGTGGGCCGTCGGCTTGTTTACCATTATATTTTATTTATTTTATATTATATTTATATATTTATTTTATTATTTTTACTAGCATTTATCCATGACTTTGTCTGCTTAACGAGGATAACGTAAACCAAGATGAATATTAATATATGTTAGTGATTAGTTAAGCCGATAAGGCACTGAAATGACAAAGAAACTCGATTATATTTTTAATAATTAACCATTGGGAGACTTTGTACAAAAGTCGATTGCTTTGGTACCTCTGTCCCATTCGTGTTTCAACCGTGAAGCAGTTGTGTTTGCATGACTGTGTTTCGGTTTGAAGGGTGAGATATGGTGTGAATTTACAAGATACAGAGAAATAATACCTGAGTCGTCAGGAATGGTAACGCGTGGGGGGTATCATTTATTTATTTGAAAATTACTCACCACACTTACAGTTTTCCAAAACGTGTAGTGAGCCATAGGTTTATTTTACAAACTTACAAATTTTGTACAACATTTTAAAAATATATTTATTTTGTCATTAAATATGTCAGTATCTGGTTGCTGAACAATCAGAGAATTGAGCAGAGAAATAGCTTGATAAGTAGAAGCAAACTGAGCGGTACAAGTGCGAACCGGCGGTGCCGATAGTAGTCGATCATCATGGGCGAAACAGTACACTCTGTTATGTCCATGGTACTGCTCATGTCTATAGGCGACGGTTACCACTTTCCGTTAGGTGGGTCGTCAGCTTGTTTACCATTCTAAGTTGCATAATAAAAAATTAAAATTGATCAGAATTATAAGCGATCGAGTAAGACGAAGTAAATAAATAATTTCTACAAATAATATTCTTATATTATTTCTATTAATCAAATAAAACTGCCAATTAATACATTAATACACGCAAAGTATTCTTAATGCCGAACTATTTAAGAACGCTCCCAAGTGAAAGCTTTGAGTACTTTCAATGGAAATGTTTGATTAAATTTCCATTAACATTTTCTTTACTTTGTGGCTAATTTGGTCCTGTGTTGGATATAACTTTTTGAGCGGCATATTGATGTACTTGACCTTTTAAATGATTTTAACAAGAAATAATATTCAAATTGAGCATATTTGTAAACAACTTCAATAATTTAAGATTGAGTTCTTACAAAAACATCTTACAATTGTGGCAACATCGGTTATTTTGTTTCCAGTATTAATATACTGAACTGATCCTAATAAAAATTTCTAAATTGTTTCGCATTTAATAATTATTTCTATTAAAATTTAGTTAAAAAAACATTTTTTAAAACCAGTTTAAAAGTGATGAAGTTATGAGGTAACAAACAGAGAAAATACAACCTATTCGAGAATCTTTTTTTTTTTAAGTCGTTTGAAAAACAGAAAGTTTTTACTTTGCCTTAATTATTAATTACAATAATAATTATTATTAAAGTTTTAAATTCGTCTGAATTTTGTGTGAGTATATATCTCTTATAAATATTTTCATAGTAATTTTATATTATAAATTAATATAAAATTGTCATCAAGTATTACCGTTTTAGATCATCATCATCATTTCAGCCATTATTTCGTCCACTGCTGGACATAAGCCTGCCCCATAGATTGTTTTAGATATTTTATTATAAATCCTAGGTAACATACCAAAAATACTTTATATGTTCTCATGGCAAAATATCAGTAGGTTTATGTGTTTCCTATGCTTAATTCTGGGCTAAACAATGTTACAATAATAATAAATAATTCTTTATTATTTTCATATTTTATAAATTATTAGAATTACAATTATATTTGGGCCTTTCAACATACACGCAATACAATGGTTAATATAGAAAGAATCCAGTCTACTTGCTAACATGGCTAGAACGCTACCTAACATGCCCAGTAGTGTTCATTATTATGACAGACCTAAAATAATATAAACGAGAAAATGTCCTTGGGCTTGATATTTTCAATAAAACCTCTATCACGAAACGCCCTTAAAGAACAAAAGAAAATGTCACACAAACAAATTTCCAGCTAGCGCGCATTTATCACATTCGTATGAAGGGAAGTAGTGGCCGCGGGCGGCATCAGAATCCCTTATTTATATCCACTAAATCATCCGGAACAGAAATTCAATCAGGCACCCGAGGTGCGAAACGGGCATTTTTTCTGGTGGTCCATTTACCGGTGGAGCGGTAGTTTGCAAATATATTTTATCGGCCCGATGTATGGGATAACAATGGATAAATTATTATAGTAACCAATAATTATTTTGCGAATGAAAATGTTTCGAAGCGGGCAGTTGAGATTACTTTTGCTGGTTTTGCTGATTACTTTTGCGTGATCACTTAAGGTCACAAAAAATATAGTAATATTTATTTATTTAATTGTAATGCATTTTTATAGCTATATATTATTATTTACCAAATTCGAAATTGACATGCATATCTATTGTTTCCTTTTAGCTTGCCTTCACGGCCCTACTCTTCTAAGTTCCTTTGACTATTATACATATATTTCCTGGTTTCCTTTGTCGATCAAATATTTTGAATAACTTTTGGTTGTATTTTGTTAAAAGAGGGACCGGCTGAAAACCAGCACTGTGCAGCTGTTCACATTGCGTTGTGACACTCACAGCATCCGCTGAGCCGGTTCCTTTTGGCCTGGTATGGGACACTTCTTGTATATGTATTTTCTATATTTTATATTGCGATAGTGTGTTTACTGACAATAAATGTTTTCTGTTTTGTTCTATTCTAATGCACCGTGAAACTATGTACATATCACAGATTTAATACCGGTCTGTGTTCTCTATCAGTCAACTATTGAGCAAACCGAAAAATAAGTAGGCAGTAAAATTATTGAATCAAAGGTATATATATATATATATATATATATATATATATATATATATATATATATATATATATATATATATATATATATATATATATATATTATAGTTATACTTCTGTAATAATCTTTAATTAATAATTGGCAAGTATCTAATCGTGAGTATTCGTTAATAAATTGGATATAAGTAAATTTTATTTTCCTGTAAATATAATTTAAGTTTAGAAGTTTGAGTACTTTCAATAAGTACAAGAACTTTCGTAGAAGCTATTATTCTGAAGACACGAGATTGTAAAAGATTACTCACTCCTTTACTAATAGATAGAACTTTAATTTTTTAAATAATTTTCATATAAATATAAAGATAGATAGATAGATACTCTTTATTATTTCCTCCAAAAGATTACAATAGTCAACTATAATTATAAATATAAACAATTACAAGAAATAATCACAATGAGAAAACAATGGGCGACTTTATCGCTAGAAGCAATCTTTTCCAGGCAACCTTTGGATGGAGAGGAGTAATTATAAACAGTTTGATCGAATTGAATATAAAGACTATAAATACAATAGTATCTTAAGATTATTAATAGAACGCAACTCGGAGTCTGTCTGGAGATCGAACAATATTATGTGTTGAGACCCCAGAGTACGACAGTTTTTCATAGTCAGTCAGTCGTATTGATGGTAATAGAGTTAAACAATATATTTCTAGTCAACTAAGCAGTGAAACATTCTTTTACCGAATAAGGCATTATTTTGCCTAAACTTCCATATTAGCCGTTAATTTCCGACCGTTATTTAGTCCACTCATGTTTTGCGACATGTTTTTTTTTTATACAACTTTGAATTTTCTTTTTATACAACTTAGAATGGCAAACAAGCTGACGGTCTACCTGATGGAAAGTGGTAACCGTAACCTATAGACATGAGCAGTACCATGAACATAATAGAGTATATTGTTTCACCCATGATACCCCCCATGCGTTGCCATTCCTGAGGACTCAGATGTTATTCCTCTGTACCCTGTAAATTCACGCCATATCCCACCCTTCAAACCGAAACACAGCCATGCAAACACAACTGCTTCACGGTTGAAACACGAATAGGATAGAGGTACTCAAGTAATCGACTTTTGTACAAAGTCTCCCTCTGAATGGCAAATAAACTGACGGCCCACCTGATGTAATGTGGTACATGTGATTCACCTTGGCGTCCAAACTGCAAATGACTCATTGTTGGCCGCGTATTATTACCCTTTTAGAAGTGGAGGGATGGGGGGGGGGGCAAGGGATATTATCTTGCAATAAATCATTGCAACACTTCAGTGTAAATGATATTATTTTCACAATAATGATAACGGAATTAAACAAAATAATTCTAATCAACTGAACAGTGATACATTCTTTAATTTTTTTTGTTAATCTTCAAAATCATGATACGAAAATACACACGATACGTACAATGAATAAAAAACCAAATAACACTGGCGTGTAAGCGAAGAATAGAAATCCGCTAAGTTAGGAAAAAAACTGCGTGGGACGAGACGTGATTGGATTGGTAGCGAGGCTACACATGCGGCCGGTCGATGAACGCACGATGGGTAACCTGATGCTGGAACAAATATAGGTACGAGATGAAACTGGGGGTGACGCATACTAAATAGAGGGGAGGGATATTAGCAATAATAGAAATAAGTGTCCTTTTTTTATATACCACTGATGTGGCAAACAAGCGGTTACCGTAGCCTATGAACGCCTGCAATACCAGAGGTATTACGCGCGCGTTACCGACCCTGAAGAAACCTCTTTAACCCCCTTTTGAAGACCCCATGCTGTAGTCTGTTCGGAAAATCTCGGCAGAGAGCTCATTCCAATATCTGAGTGTTTAAAGTATATTGTTAGTAATAGGGTCACTAATCCCCATTTCTAACAATCCCTTTCCCCCCCATATCGTGTAGTTATTAACTTATTGTTAAACTAACTAGCTTGCTTGTAAATACCTATTTAGACTAGGAAATTTCCAGAAATTCCTTTCTGATGTAGGCGATCATTATGAACGGGTTTATTAAATTCTTACGGAAGCGAGCTGGAACGTCTAATATTGTAATCTATTTAAGCGGTGCCGAAGGATTTTTCTGTACCCAATTACAAGCTGGCAGTTATTTTTAATATATCCTTACTAGCGATTTGGCCCACCTTCGCACTGGTCTATTATATTTTTTAAAATAACGTATAACCTATGTTACTAAGTCATTAGTAGTTACTATGTCAGACAAGACAGACTTAGCCATACACGTCATATAGCATGCATAAATCACTATCAATTCATTGTTAAATTGAATGTAAAAATAACTGCTTTATATAAACTATTAGGCAAACAGTTACCTGTACTAGCAAGTACAGGTAACTGTTTGCCTAGTACTCTACAAATGTTACTCAAAAACTGACACAGACCACACATTTGCGGTATAAAAAAAAAACCTCGAAGATATTTTGTTCAATTTAATGAACAATGCAAGTTTCAAAGATGTTGTTACACTTTTTTTCATACATACATACACTTGTGTCTTATTAGGGTAAGCAGAAACAATAGAACGCTAAATGCTTCGATTCAAAGAAGCCGCTTTCGTTTCCTCCTTTTCATCAAACTTTTTATAATTTTTTCTTAATTTTTTCTAAAATCAGCTTATACTAGACATGAATAAATAATTATTTTGCGCAGACAATAAATCTACTATTATTTTAATATATAAAACATATTATCTTTAAAAAAAACATGTTTTATACCGTAAAATATTGTTCTTCTCGATTGAATCTGAACATGTTTTTCAAAGAAATATTGGTGGAAAAGGACAAAAATTGTTACATTTCTTCATGAAAACTTGAAAATTTTTGGCTTTTTCAAATTTCATTCATCCTTATCAACTCTAACACTTTTAAAGGGCTGAAGTTTAACCGTTTTATGTAACGCATATTTTAATATTTATTTGTATAGATTTTCCTTTTTAATATATTAGCGGATAAGCTTTTGCTCACGTCTTCTGTACGTGCGGATTTCGAACAAATAAAGTAAGCTACTTAGATGGAGTATCATGATAAAACACACTACAAATTTTAAGTTTGACCTTCAAGAATACAACTGAAATCCGAGTTCAAATTTTGCAGTAGTTTTTATTATAATAATAATAATTATTATTTAATCAGACAACATAAGACCCATTTTGTTAGTTATAAATTACTTAACCTATGTTAGTAAATGAGCGGTCATAACACTCTTGCATTGATAACTTGTCCCACCCAATATTTTAGGATGGGACAGTCCATTTTATCAGCAATTGTCTTCAGGACACTGTTTGAGCTAACACGCACCCTACCCAACAGCGAAACCATTCGTTTGCGCCGTATTGCGTAAAAATCATCCGTACGCTCTCGTGCAAACGTACTGCAGTGACTAGGTAGCCCCAACAGTGCCCTGAAGGCATTATTATATTGGACTCGAAGAGCATTGTAAGTTTTTTGGATTATAGTTGACCCAAAAGCAACTCGTGTAGAACACCTGATAAAAATCTTTAAACAGGATTATTTTAATTTGTTTTGTATATGGACTTGAAACAAATATATGTACAGTGGATAGGCAGAAAAGTTAAAAAAAAATTGATTTGCCTTCAATTGCTCTTTTTAAGATTCCTAATATAGTTTTTTCTTAAATCTTTTTTATGTACCGTCTTAATCTAGTTAGGATTTTATTATATAGATATATACTAGATTAGTAACAGCAAACGGTATACTCGTACTTACAAAACGTTTTTACCACTTTCAGCATTAAAATACTGAAATTAATCGCGTCGCCTTTCAATTTCATTGACTTCCAGATACACTTTTTCTTTCATTTTGCTTTTTCTCATTCAATAAATCCTTTAGTTCGCCTTCCCGTCACAGTCAGTTCAAACATTAATAAGTTTATTGAATGGAAAGAAAATTCAATTCTTTATTTTATTTATAAGCTTCATAATTTTCTTGTAAATGTTCAGACTCTGTTTTAAATAATTAAAACTCTATAACCAATTTAATTACTTAAAATTATTTATAAAACAAACGAGCATGCGGCTCACCTGATGGTAAGTGACTACCGCCGCCCATGATCACTCACAACACCAGAGACATTGCAGGTGTGCTGACAAAAATTAAATTTATCATTATGACAAATTAAACGTGCTCAAAGTTGATGAGGTTCACTTCATCACCATTGCTTCATTATTTTAATATATATTTTAAATTTCATCTTAGGCAGTTCCTAAGTCAATAACAAGATTCGGCAGTCAGATAATTGCAGAATTCTTTTTTTTTTTGTTGTGTCCTCACTACAGGCGGACTAGAGAAAGAAAATTGAAGAGAAGGCAATAACAGATAACACATAGAGAACCATGGATATTACAGTATATTAAGTGAGTTATGGTGCCGTCTTTGTCTATACACGATGGTAACCAGGTGGGTCGCCAGTTTGTTTGCTATCGAGAGAAGAATAAAATAAAAAAAGAGAAAAATATTTCTTTTTATAAGGCCGACAGTACGTCCGCAATTCTGGTGTTGCGAGTCATGGGTGGCGGTAGTCACTTACCATCAGGTGAGCCGCATGCTCATTTGCCCCCAGTGTTACAAAGAAAAATAAAAGAGAACTAGTGCAATAAACAGTTTTATTTGCTGTATTTACGCGAAACCGCCGTCTGAGAAGGAAACCTGTACGTTTCGAATTTTCCAGTAAGAAGGCTGACCCATGGGGGCCGTCAAAACTGTTTACGAGTGGGTTAAGTAAGGCGCCGGTGAAATAGTTTCATTTTACCCCAGCCTGTGACTACAACGACGAGACTGTAATAATCCTACGTCTTGCAGGATACTTATTGTAATACTTGGATGTACAAGACTAGAAATTTGTGCAAAAAGACTAGTTTGATAAGGAAATTAATTATCCCGCTGCTCCTGATTATCTAAAAGACCGATTCTTGTTTCTCAGTGAGGCTAATGATCATACTTTACGCAGTGTCAATAACCTCCGACTCAAATTTCCCACTCATTCTTCTTCCTTTTATTCTAAATCCTTCACTGTTCAGGCAGTTCGCCTATGGAACTCACTACCTGCCTCTATTCGGTGCGCTCAAACTGTTACTAGCTTCAAAACCTCTGTTAAATCTTACTACCTCTCACTTTAATACTATTTTCCTGTGTTCTCTCTTCGTTTTCCTTCGTCATTTTTTTTCTATTGTATGTGTGCTGTTAAGTATGTGTATGTTATGTATATATTTAATTGTGTATATATTTAAACAACCGCAGTTAAGCTTTGGTAATATTTTAGAAGGGACACTGCTACCTGCTCCTTTGCTTTTAAATTTGCTTAGTCGCCTTTTACAACAGCCACTGGAAGTGTTTACAGTATTACATATAAATTGTATATTAAGTTTACATATTTTTTAATGATGGCAAGTTTATAATCAGCTGCGCCATCTATATCCTTTTACAGTGGCGGCTATAATTAATATATCCACTGTTAATTTTTTTTATGCAACTTAGAATGGCAAACAAGCTGACGGCCCACCTGATGGAAAGTAGTAACCGTCGCCTATAGACATGAGCAGTACCATGGACACAACAAAGTATACTGTTTTGCCCATAATACCACCCATGCGTTGCCATTCCTGAGAACTCAGGTGTTATTCCTCTGTACCCAGTAAATTCACGCTATATCCCACCCTTCAAACCGAAACATAGCCATGCAAACACAACTGTTTCACGGTAGAAACACGAATGGGACAGAGGTACCCAAGCAATCGACTTTTGTACAAAGTCTCTCTCTGGTGAATTTATATACATAATGTCTAGCATTGTACATATTCACTGTAAAATCGATACTTCCGCACTTTAGGAAACCTGTCGTCTACAGGAGATCTTTTTACAAAGAGCGTTTCAACAACCTTAATAGCAGTGAAATATTTTTCCTTAATAATTTATTTTCTCGTCTATCACCACCGATTAGAGATGAAGTTTGTTTATGTTATGTGTTATAACACAGTGGCTCCCCCGCTGAAATAAATTGGCTGTAAGCGTTCCTGTTGTAAACCAATTTAGATTATTTTTTTCACAAATGATATCATGTACTTCCGTGTTTTTTTTATGGATGATAATAGAATGGCAACACCGCCTGCGATAACGGTATACGCTGGCGGGCACCGGTGACAGATGATAGGTGAGGATGAAAAGGCAGACTAGTAAGCCCATCGTGATGGAATTATATCTGGAATTCAGCACGGTGGTTTCTACGCAGATATCGACTTTACAGGATATACCGCAGGTTGGGTTCATTATCACTTATTAAAAAAAATCTACTTATTAACATGATTCCGTGTCCTAATCCTTATAAATATTATAAATGTGGGTGTGAGTTTGTTAAATTAAAGCGCATTAATGGCTTAACGAATCACTATGAAATTTGACATACACCTACTATATGGAACCTATACCTTATAGGTTACTTTTTATCCAGGTGAGTAAACATATCCCGGTCACACGGGGAGGGGGAGAAGGGATTGTTAGTAATGCGAACTACCAGACCCATTGCTAACAATATACCCTATCAGGTTGACCACGCGATGCCCCCTGGAAACCATCGTGATGAATTCTAGGTGTATACATCACGATGAGCTAATTGACCTGCCTTTTCATTCTCACCAGCATATACTGTTAGCCCGGCCGGCTTTACCATTCTATTATAATCCATTAAAAAAAAATCCCGGTCACACGGGTGAAATCGCGGTGTAAAAGGTAGTTTTAAATATTTTGAATCTACAAATCAACTCATGTTTAGTCGCGATTTATTAAAAAAAAATGTATTTGCTCATTTTTAAATATTTACATTCAACATTTGGAGGGTTATAGAGTTACTTGAATAAAAAAAAAAAAGACCAACAAATAACACTGATAAAATACCTGAACAAAACGCCGATGGATATACGCATTTTTCAACGAAAACTATTAGGGGAAATTGAAAAATAAACGAATACAAAAATTGCGTGCTGGAGTGCATTTTAATTATGACAATGCACCTGTGCATCACTCTGATATTGCAAGCGTTGTTTATTGAACGGTTGGTTGGAAAAGCGGATGCCTTTATAAAAACGGACAGAGGTGACTGACAATTCTTCTTTGACATCCACTAACAAACCATTTTTAGGGTTGCGTTCCAAAAACATACAACGGCTTCTATATACCATGTATTTTGTCTATATTTCTTATTTTTTTTATTTTTTTTTTTTTCAATTAAATTACGCGGCTCCCTTTTGGCCACAACAGAATATCGGTATTTTGCGATTTTTAGGGCAAAGCGATAAGCTGAGTTGTGACCATTTAGTGTTACTGTGGCACACGCATGAAGGGGAAAAATTGCTACTAATTTTATGTCTATTGTTGAGCTGAGGTAACAAACAAGCATACGGTCCACTCGATGTTAAGTGGTTACCGTAGCCTATGAACGCCTGCAATACCAGGGGCATTACGCGCGCTTTACAGACCCTGAAAAAACCTCTTTACCCTTTTTGAAGAACAGTATACTGCATTCTTTTGAGAAAATCTCGACAGACTCATTTTTATTTACATATAAGCTTATTTAGGGGGCTAAATAAGTATGTTATTTTAGGTACAGTACATTTAAATAACCACAAATATTGTTAACTGAGATTTTAAAGAGTAACTGTTGGGTTTCTTGCCAGTTCTACTCAGCAAATAACAAATTTCAAACCCAGCAATAGAATCATAAAAGGTGAACAAGTATATTAGAAGAAAGATGATGAATTAGAATTAAATAACCTACAATAATACTTTTTTCTAATGTTTCAGGATTATATTGCATCCCAGTATTCGCAGTGTAAAGGAAGTTTCACGATTTCACTCACGGGACTCATCAAGTCCTAGCAATTTGGTAATTTCAACGTGTCTGGTAATAAAAACTTTTCGCACGGTAGCGGTGCTTTTGCGTGGGATGTTTCGAAAAAACTATTTCTATGAATGTTCCTTATTGTAGTATGCCTCATATGGAGTTTGTATGTTTTTTTATATGTATATTTTACGGCTCTGGATACAAGTCCTTTTGAGCCTCTTCTTTAAAGTTTAAAATGTCAAATTTTGTCACTCATGCTGACAAGTTGACATTTTTTGACAGAATTGACAATTGATAATCACTAATTAATTATTAATATGCTAACATCAGTGCTGCCAGGTGGGATACTTTTGTTGCAATTTTGGGTTAAAATGTTTATGTTCACGACATTTTGAAAAAATTTAATGGTAGGAGAAAATTTTGGTAATTTTTTTATTGTTTGGATATTTATAAAATGTATAGTTGTATATAGATTAAATATTATATAGTTATTGTCAATGAGGCAAACCAGGTGAGCAGAAGAGCGAGTTCGTTATTGGGTAAAAGTGAAAGAAAATGTATCAGCTTGGAAAAAAAAATTTGACGTTTGGGTAAATTTATAAAATTTTTCGGTGTTTTTAATATGAATATTAAATATTAAAATAATCCTACTACTATTATAAATTTAAAAGTTCAACTGTATGTTTAGATGGATGAATGTTCGTTACTCTTTAAGGAAAAAACTACTAAACGAATTTAAATGAAATTTGGTATTTTTTTTTTATACAACTTAGAATGGCAAACAAGCTGACGGCCCACCTGATGGAAAGTGGTAACCGTCGCCTATAGACATGAGCAGTACCATGGACAAAACAGAGTATACTGTTTCGCCCATGATACCCCCCATGCGTTACCATTCCTGAGGACTCAGGTGGTATTCCTCTGTACCCAGTAAATTCACGACATATCCCACCCTTCAAACCGAAACACAGCCATGCAAACACAACTGCTTCATGGATAAGTTAGGATATAACATTGCGTATGAGATACTATATGTAATGATTAGTAAATAAATATAAACAAAATAGTAGTGATAATGAAATAACGTTTGACTGACGACGCATATTTTTTTTTATACTAAGTGTTTAAATATAAAACTTTTGGACGAGTGCACATAAGTCTTACAGTATAAAATTTACTATATAAATTATTAATATAAATTTAAAGGCAGAGATAAAAAAAAACAAGTTACTCTATGTTTATCATACTAATTGTAAGATATTTTTATCTGGATGTTGTTATTCTAAGAGCGATTTTAGTAAATACATTATTGAATCTATTTACCAAATAATATTATATTATATTGAGTAAAACATCCTCAGTTTACGATATCCCATCAAATTCGAGAACGTAAGCCTGTAAGCTCTGATTTCCCAAACCCTAATAAATAAACATGAGTGAAGAATTGACCAAATCGTGCGTATTCTGATAAAATACGTTAAGTAAATTTATTCGATAAAATTGTCCATCTATAGAGCATGTCATAAAAATAAACGTGACGCCGGGGAAAAAGGCTAGCGTGCAGTATTGAGTTTGGATGCCATCCAAATACTGTAGTCCGAGTGTTGCTCGCTCAGCTGAAATCAATTTTATAGGCGATGTAGGTTATTACAGTAATACATAATATATTGTACGTGCTTCTTGGATGACCTTTATTTTTAGACTATTTAAGATAAACATAAAAATTGGTAGAAATTAAAAAATTTAATAAATTATTTATTAATAATGTCACGCTCAAGTAATTTTGTAACTGGATGTGTTTATGGATTATTTAATTGAATTTTGATGTAGGGGGGAAAGGGATTGTTAGTAATGAGATGTTATAGCCCCATTGCTAGCAATATACCCTTTTCAGGTCGACCTCCATGCAGTTCCCCCTGAAAATCATCATGGTCAATTCTTGTCGAATTCGTCATGGCGGGCCAGCTGACCTGCATTCCTTCTCACCTATCTTCTTCCACTGGTGCCTCGTCGGTGTATAACGATAGCGCGGGCGGGGCAACCATCCTATTCACCTATTAAAAAAAATTTTGATACTGATATTTTTTTTATACCACTGAGGTGGCAAACAAGCATACGACCCACCTGATGTTAAACAGTTACGGTTACCTATGAACGCCTGTAATACCAGGTGCATTTCGCGTGCATTATCGACCCTGAAGAAACCTCTTTATCCTTTTTCTGATGAACCCCATGCTGTAGTCTCATTATCATTATTCTAAATACTTTATATTCTAGTTTATACAAAATAGATGTGAGTTACAGTTAGTATAGTAATATCTATACTAGCAATTCGCCCTGGCGTTCCACGGACGTCAAATAGGACGTAATAATAATAATAGTTCTTATTTAACAATCTTTCTTACAATATATAGAGTTACAGAGGAATAACACCTGAGTTCTCAGGAATGGCAACGCATGGGGGGTACCCCCCATGCGTATAAAAGTCGATTGCTTGGGTACCTCTGTCCCATTCGTGTTTCAACCGAGAAGCAGTTGTGTTTGCATGGCTGTGTTTCAGTTTGAAGGGTGGGATATGGCGTGAATTTACTGGGTACAGAGGAATAACACCTGAGTCCTCAGGAATGGCAACGCTTGGGGGGTATCATGGGCAAGACATTACACTCTGTTATGTGCATGGTACTGCTCATGTCTATTACTATAAAAAAAATTGTTTAAAGTGTTTGTACGTGAAGATTGTCTTACTGTCTAGCATGGGACTCCCTTTGAATTCGCCATTGAATGCGATTCTGCGCATACATGCGAAAAATATTGTACATACAAACATTCAAAGCGAAAAAGGTTATACAGGCTATACAGGTATAAATAACAGTAAATCTCATATAAAAATCCTTTCCGAAGTAAACGAAGACTCAAACATATTCAAAGGAATAACACCTGAGTCCTCAGGAATGGCAACGCATGGGGGGTATCATGAGCGAAACAGTATACTGTGTTATGTCCATGGTACTGCTCATGTCTATTGGCGACGGTTACCACTTTCCATCAGGTGGGCCGTCAGCTTATTTGCCCTTCTAAGTTGTATAAAAAAGTAATGTAAGTTTAAAGCATTATTCACATTAAATCCTCTTTATGGTTTGTTCATGAGATCTAATTCGCAATCGGATGGAGGGAATGGGATTATTAGTAATGGAGATTGAAAATCCCATTGCTGGCAATATACCTAACTAGGTCGACCTCCTCGCGGTTCTCCCTGGAAATTATCGTGGTTAATTCCTGATGCCTGTTTTCATACTCATCTATCACCCTTTACTGGTGCTCCGCCAGCGTATCCCGTTCGCGCAGGCGGGGTTACCATACCATTTTCACCCATCAAAGAATTCACTATCGGAACGCGAATATTTTTTTGTGACAAGAGCAAATCTTTTGTTTTCAAATAGATACATCGTTTTTCCATTAATAAAAGGTTGTTTTAATTTAACAGCTATCAAACGCGTTTTTATTACAATCATGGATTTTTAAACATTTTTCACTGGAGTTTTATTAAATTTATATGTTTTTAGAGAGATTCTATAGAATTGATTTAAAGTTTAAAACAGACAAATAATAGAATATATATTTATGGAGATAATATATTTGTAGACGTTACATTATATATTTTAATGCTATCAAAAACATAAAATAGAAAAAAATACAAAGTCTCACAACGCAGTTTTTCCACTACAAAAAGTTGTGACGTGACACGTACAACCAAGTTATATTCGCATATGGGGTCAGCTAAGCCGTTGCACGTCGACCCATCGGGATCTTTTGTGCTTCCCCCTGCCTTATACCATCATTTTATAGATCCTATGTGTTACCTTAATATCTTGCGGTTTTAAAATATCTGTAGTCCCCTAGTTCTGGATAAGCCGTTCCCAGTAGACTCATACGCATGCTTGCCAACGGATCGCAGTTGCACATCAAGTGTTCCATGGATTCCATTTTTTCACCGCACAGTCTGCATAGTGTTTTCGAAGATAAACCCATCTTGTATAGTATATGACTTACTGACATATGTCTTTTTTTTTATACAACTTAGAATGGCAAACAAGCTGACGGCCCACCTGATGGAAAGTGGTAACTGTCGCCTATAAACATGAGCAATACTATGAACATAACAGAGTATACTGTTACGCCCATGATACCTCCATGCGTTGCCATTCCTGAGGACTCAGGTGTTATTCCTCTGTACCCAGTAAATTCACGCCATATTCCACCCTTCAAACCGAAACACAGCCATGCAAACACATATGAAACCCAAAAAAAATTATTATAATATGTATTATTTTAATAATTATGCCAAGTACAATATAATTTCCTTTATGCCAAGTTTTTTACGAGACAGTAGATATGTCCTTTAATTACGTTGTCAAATCAGTGAAATAAAGATATAAATATTAATTAAAAAAAAAAAAAAAAGATAAGGTTTAAATATTAAGATATATTTATAAGAGTTTTTAGCAAAATTAGTACTCACTTAGCGTTAAATAAATGCTTACAAGATAAAAAAGGAAAACCATCAACAAAGTGCTTGTAAATAATTCATTTGATGCACGCACACCTAAATTTTAATTCACATCAACCGAGTAAGCGGCCCCGTCCGTGAGAAGCGCTGTCATAAGCAACGCGCCCAAAAGATCCCTCGAGATTATTGGGGGAAAATTGTGCTCCGTCGATGATCACACTTCGATGGAAGTGGCCACGATAAACGTGTTTGGCTGGAATTTAGATTCGATTTTTAAATTACGTGATTTTTATTCTTTTTTTTTATAATGAAAATAAATGGCTGTAGTCCTAATTATAATGCATTGTATAGTTCTAAATTAACCAGAGCTTATATTATAGATAATAAATATTAATATAAATGTATCCATATAAAAAAGAAAACACAATACATAGAAAAATGAAAATTGTCAATAATAGTGTTTGTTTTTGTGGCACGTCCAAATAAAAAAAACATGCATTTTTTATACAACTTAGAATGGCAAACAAGCTTGCGGCCCACCTGATGAAAAATGGTAACTATACTATTATACTAATAACTTTTCAAATCTCAGTCGGTAAATCAATCTTTAAAATTATAGAAATATATGAAAAATCTAATTCCTATTTCTAGTTTAATGTCATATTCTAAACAATTTATGTATAAAAAAAAAAATAATTGGGAATTACAAACTTCATATGAACGTAATGTGTTTTAAAATTATATTTTTCTAATATATGTACATAATAATCAACATCTTCCTACCCTTATCCCAATCATTTGTGGTCGGCATAATATGGTTTTATCCATATTACAAAAAGACTTGATTTTTAGTTTTACGACCGGCCACCTGCCTGACGTCAATCCTCTTTGTACATAATAATATAATTATAATTTACATATAATTAAAAATAAAAAGAAAAAAATGTGACTCTTAGAAAAGAGATTTAGAAAATTTGTGAATTTTAAAATATTACTTTTAAAAACGGCTGTTAAATGTCGTCTAAATATTTATCATATCTAGACAGGTTTCTATTTCTATAACGGCCGTAGGTTACCCCTTAAGGCTCAAATAAAGGTCATGTTTTATGAATATGGCAGGATGCGTATCGGCATTTCAAGAGCTTGATTGGAAAGTTCACTCCGCGTGTACACAATAATATATATATTATTACCACTATAATGTACAGGTCTTACTGTTATAAATTTTACGCAGGAATTGTAAATATTAGGTACTCGTTTTTTTTCTGGCTTTAAACAGTAATTGCGTGGTCTAAATTTACTTATTTATTCATTAGTACAAATATGGATGGATGAAAGAAGAATTACGAAAGAGATTTATGGAGCAAGAATGAATGGAGATGTCGGTAGGGGCCGCCCTAGATGGACGTATGTTGACCAAATAGGCGACGTGCTGATGAAGGGCCAAATTAAAAGTACCCGTAACCGGCGAGCGTGTATGAAAAGATTGATGAATGTGGAAGAAGCGAAAGAGGTTTGTTTGAATCGAAGCATTTGGCGTTCCATTGTTTCTGCCTACCCTAATGGGAGACAGGCGTGACAGATATGTATGTATGTATGTACAAATATGTGTACATGGCGGACTTAATGCTAAAAGCATTCTCTCTCAGTCAACCATAGGGAAGTGTCAGAATACTCGAATGTGGTACTAGTAATTATTGATATACATACATACTAAAATTACATATATAAACGAATAAATATATATATAAATAACAAATATACTTACACATATATGACATATACTATATTATACACGAAATTGAGAATAATATAAAGTACTTACTGCTCAGATAAAGTAAAAAAAGTAAAATTTACTGGCGTGTAGGGTTGCTAATTCTAAAAAGAAATATGGAATACCCTTTATAGTACACTAGCGGCCCGTTCCGGCTTCGCACGGGTGGACATTTTTACAACATTTTAATAAAGTGATTATTGTGACATAACGATAATAGCTGGACATACATATAGTATCGCAAAGTTTTTTGATAGATAAAGAAGATAAAACCAAAAGATAGCAAAATAGTAACTTTTAGAAATTGTGTCTCTCTGTCTGACATCACGTAAAAACTGCTGTACTAAATTAGAACAATTTTCACATTCGTGTTTCTGAATATGTAACTTAAAAACTCATGTATGGTTTATGCGTTTTTCAAGGCACTTTCTCCCACGCACAACCACTCTTTGGAATCAACTGCCAGCAGCAGTATTTCCGAACCGATACGACAACATAACCTTCAAGAAAAGAGCATATTCCTTTTTAAAAGGCCGGCAGCACACCTGCAAAGCCGTAGGTGTTGTGGGTGATCATGGGCGACGGTAGTCACTTACCACCAGGTGAGCCGCATGCTCGTTTGCCCCCTGTGTTGTAAAAAAAAATATCTTAATACACCATTTATAAGCAGTGTATTTTATTATTTTTTTCTATTTCTGAAATTGAATACGAAACATAGTTATTAAATAAATTCTTTCGATCAATATCCCCTTTCGTGTAGCCATATTATCATTTTGTTTCAGATGATTTCGAAAGAACCATTTTGTATGATTTATATGTTTAAATTTTAACATTTTATTTTGTGACAAAAAGTACTTACTTTTATGAACCCATTACCTGTATTGGTGGACAATGGAAAAAGCTTTACGAGAGATTAATTACTATTGAGGGCGAGCGTAAATTTACACACATTTTACATGAATAATACAACATCCATCAGAGTAAAAGGTCATACAAAACGAGCATAACATTTCGATTTTAAACGACTACCAAAAGGACAAGTTTCTGAATGCATTTGTACTTTTTTTTTTATACGACTTAGAATGGCAAACAAGCTGACGGCCCACCTGATGGAAAGTAGTTACCGTCGCCTATAGACATGAGCACTAACTACCATGGATATAAGAGATACTATTTCGCCCGTGATACCACCCCATGCGCTGCCATTCCTGAGGACTCAAATGTTATTCCTCTGTGGGATATGGTGTACATTCACGCCTTATTCCACCCTTTAAACCGAAACACAGCCATGCAAACACAACTGCTTCACGGTAGAAACACGAATGGGACAGAGGTACTCAAGCAATCGACTTTTGTACAAAGTCTCCCTCTGGTATATTTTCTGTGCATTTTTGTATTGGTATTTATACTTATACTTATATTTTATAAGGGTAATAAATATTTTTTCGTTTTTCTTTTTTATTTGCAGACCATAATGTGTCTTGTTATTGACTCTGACTAGTAAACAATATTTTAAGCCACATTAATGATATCTATCCATCTATCTGGCTATATATCTCAGAGATAATGCTCGTAAACGAAAAAAGGATCTAAAGAAATATGGAGAAAATAAAAATATCCAAGTAGAAAAGACGTAAGTACGTATCTTTTAAAAAATGACCTGAGATTTTTCTATAAAACCAACCGACTTCAACATTAATAAAATTACTGTCTCACGAGATGAAAGCAGTTCATTTAGATAAAAAAAAAAAACATTTTTAAATTCGGTTCGCAAAAGGAACAAAAATACAGTCTAATTAAAATATATACAAAACAAAAAATCAATTCTTTATCTATATAATTTTAAATGTTCGTGTGATCCCAGCATAGAATAGGCCACCACTTTTTAGCCTGTGAGTGTCGTAAGAGGCGACTAAGGGAAGGCGAGGGATGGATAGCAGCGTCCCTCTTAAAACATCTCTAAAGCCTAACTGCGGTTGCCAATCCAACTGCCATGCAACTACAAACAAACTACTGGCAAAACCCTCCAAAGAGTAGGCTTATGTTCAGCAATACCAGAGAGAAACTTTGTACAAAAGTCGATTGCTTGGATACCTCTGTCCCAATCGTGTTTCTACCGTGAAGCAGTTGTGTTTGCATGGCTGTGTTTCGGTTTGAAGGGTGGGATATGGCGTGAATTTACTGGGTACAGAGGAATAACACCTGAGTCCTCAGGAATAGCAACGCATGGGGGCGAAAGAGTATACTCTGTTAAGTCCATGGTACTGCTCATGTCTATAGGCGACGGTTACCACTTCCCATCAGGTGAACCGTCAGTTTGTTTGCCATTCTAAATTGTATAAAAAAATAACAATTTTAAATGGAATCTCTATTAATGATACAAAAACAATATACTGGCTGACATTGTTGCATTTTATTATGATCGAGCGTCCCTTTTAGATCCGCAAATTACTTGAAAAAGACTGTGCATATATTTTTGTTTGCAACAAGCCATCATTGTAATGTAATGTTTAATTATGACTAGTTTAAATAATGTGGACACGGTATTACAAATTACAAATGCGTAAGACTTTAATCCTCAGGAATTAAATCGCGCGAGGTGTACCATGGGTATTAAAACATATTTCGTTACGTCCATGGTATTTGAGTGAACTGGCAACTTATTTGTTATTCTAAGATTTTTTTTTATACAACTTAGAATGGCAAACAAGCTGACGGCCCACCTGATGAAAAGTGGTAACCGTCGCCTATAGACATGAGCAGTACCATGGACATAACAGAGTATACTGTTTCGCCAATGATACCCCCCATGCGTTGCCATTCCTGAGGGCTCAGGTGTTATTCCTCTGTACCCAGTAAATTCACGCCATATCCCACCCTTCAAATCGAAACACAGCCATGCAAACACAACTGCTTCACGGTTGAAACACTAATGGGACAGAGGTACCCAAGCAATCGACTTTTGTACAAAGTCTCCCTCTGGTAAAGATTACTTTATGTTGTATGTAATGAATGAACACGTTTTTTTTTCTATACCATTAAGATGGAAAACAAGTATACAGTCCATTTGATGGTCACTGTAGCCTATCGACGTTACACTCTGGGTGTTGCATACGTTGCCTACTCTGAAGAAACCTTAATACACTCTTTTTGAAGAAGCCCATACATAGTCTGTAAGGAAAATTATAATTGATAAATAAATTGAACATGCGATGTTCAATTTATTCAACAATCAATTTGAAAATCGAACACGAAAATTAATTAGCATCAATTATAAATATTAGAAGGCACGTTTACTTTATAAAAAAAATTTATTATGCATACTGATTTTGTTTTTGGTTTTTTTTTTTTTAATCTTTTGTACATGTATCGTTTTTTATCTTTTTTCACTTTGCTTTTGTATCTTTTGCTGTTTGTGTGCTGTAAGTGATGCAAATAAATTATCTATCTATCTATCTATCTATATACTTTATTTCCTCTAAACATACGTAGAATGACAGCTATTCGAACGTGAAATGCAAATTAATAATATGAATAGGCTACGAGCAATCTCGTTAAAAGCCGTCGTCAAAGACTAGTGTGTACAGACGCCGTGATGTTCCGTAATGCATTAAATTCTGATTTCAGGCTAAGGAAGTGGCGCAGGTGCAGTAAAACGGTGTATATATGTCAAGTTAATAAATTTAATTTATTTTTTTAATATAAAACGCTCTTTTTTCATTCTAAGCGCTCTGTATATTGTAGCCTTAATAGTGTTGCCAGATTGAGTGTTTTTTCGCAATTTTCGGTAAATTTACCGAAAATTGAGAGATATGAGAATATGAGAATATGAGAAATTTTAGAGTAATAATAAAAGAAAAGTGAAATCATCGGAAATGTTATTTTAAACTATTAAATTAGGATTTTTAAATTAGAATTGAGAATTAATTATTGAAAAAATGTATTGTTTTTATTGTTCCTGTTAATCTTACCATATAATTTCCCTCATTTACTTAGTAATAAATGTTTTTTTAATTATGGTAACCCTATTCACACAACGTGAATAAAAAAGATAATTTCTTTATAGCAAAACATTTCAATGGAGATACTCTATCTATATAATTTAAGGTCATTATTTAAAAAAATAAAAGCAGTAATATTTCTGTAAGAGCTATAATAGAAACTAAACAATGACGTTTAGAATTTTTGTCCATCTGTCTGTCAATCAAATAGTAAAAATTCAGAAGACCTTTCACATTAGCGTTTTCGAAATATTTTTTATGTATAGATATTTTATTATAAGTATTTATAGTAAGTTGAAATGGCAATGGGCTGGTCACATAGCTCGAAGGACGGATGGGGAAGAAAGGTTCTTGAGTGGTGACCACGTACGGGAAAACGCAGTGTAGGACGACCCCCCACTAGATGGAGGGACGACCTGAAATGCGTAGCAGGGAGCCGTTGGAATGCAGGTAGCTCAGTACCGTTCTTTACGGCAGTCTATGAGGGAGGCTTATGTCCAGCAGTGGACAGACTGAACTGATGACTGAAATGATGATGACGATGATGATTTATAGATTGTATATTAAAATGTATATTATTTCTTTCTTTCTTAATTCAGTTTCAACCTGGAGAGGGAGACTTTGTACAAAAGTCGATTGCTTGGGTACCTCTGTTCCATTCGTGTTACAACCGTGAAGCAGTTGTGTTTGCATGGCTGTGTTTCGGTTTGAAGGGTGCGATATGGCGTGAATTTACTGGGTACGAAGGAATAACACCTAAATCCTCAGGAATGGCAACGCATGGGGGGTATCATGGGCGAAACAGTATACTCTGTTATGTCCATGGTACTGCTCATGTCTACAGGCGACCGTTACCACTTTCCATCAGGTGGGCCGTCAGCTTGTTTGCCATTCTAAGTTGTATAAAAAAAAATCCTTAAGTTCACCACTTGACCTAATACAAAACGGTAGTGTTATATTCCGTTTCCTTCCAACGTACACACTCATATAGCAGGCAGTCATTTACGGCGAAACCCTCGTAACCCTTCCATTTACAGACTCCTAAAAACATACTTGTACTTACATTACAGCTAGCTAAGAGGCCTCTGCAAAACATGCCACGCGCAACGTTTCAAGTGCCTGGATTCAAGATATTTATAGTGCTAGCTAAATTATACGATATACAGGTATTTATTGACTCTACTTATCTATATAACGAGGCCATCGATATGTAAAGTCGATTGCTTGGGTACCTCTGTCCCATTCGTGTTTCTACCGTGAAGCAGTTGTGTTTGCATGGCTGTGTTTCGGTTTGAAGGGTGGAATTTACAAGCGTGAATTTACAGGGTACAGAGGAATAACACCTGAATCCTCAGTAATGGCAACGCATGGGGGTTATCATGGGCGAAACAGTACACTCTGTTATGTGCATGGTACTACTCATGTCTATAGGCGACGGTTACCACTTTCCATCAGGTGGGCCGTCAGCTTGTTTGCTATTCTAAGTTGTATAAAAAAAAATTGTTTCAACGTGACATGATGCAGGAGTAACGTCTTCGCATATTACAATTTTTTTTTTACTGATTTTGAAACAAAAAGTTAAAAAACGTCTTCATAGGAAGCTAGCGTAGTTCCCAGTGCAATGTAGATCCTTCAAGAATGTTTAATAGTGTAGTTCAAATTCAAATAATCTTTACTCAAATAGGCTTGTTTACGCACTTTTAAACCGTCATTTTTTCTTGTAATCTGCGGGGTTCAGAAGGTTATTATCTGTTGAGAAGAGCCCGCAAGAAACTCAATACAACATTTACATATATTTAATAGCTTAATTAAATAAAGAGAAAATCAAATATTTATATTATATATAAGAGCATATACAATTATTTAAATGTATTATATCTAAAATTATATGGTAATTAAAAAGCCCCTACATGATCGACTAACACCGTGCACGTATGTCATTCGAATTAGTAAATCGAAACATTATCAGTTAGAATCGAATTCACGAATCGAATTCAATACGATTGCAAACCACTTGACTATGACATTCTCGCATACGTAAATGACGTATGTAAATTAATCTTTTTCGCTTTAATTTTCCCAAATTACGGCGCAGGAATACCGTGTTCAATAATTGGATTTATTTATTTACAGCACGAAATCGTTAAAATAAAATGTCATCGTGACGTATGCATTTTTTTTTACATTTGCCAGTTGGGTGTACTCATATTAATATCGGGCCACGTAGATAGTTTTACAAATGCTAATAAATACTGGCCACTTATAATTTATTTAAGCGTAGACCTCTTTAAAATAAAAAAAAGCATTATATGAGCGTTCCAATTTCATTTTTCACATTTTTTACGCGCTAAATTGAAATACCGTGTCTCATTCAAAAATGGATCTCTGTCGGGAACATTTTGGCGCTATGATTACTTTTTTTATAATTGTCAATACCACCTAAAACGAGATGCGTCCTTTGATAGATTTCAAATTATACTTTATTTATAAAAATAATCCTAACCATGTGCAGTGTACCAATGTACACCTATTACTATTTTGTTATTTTTCAATCGAATTCATTTTTCAAGATTTGTATAAAAAACCTTGGCAGCAGCAGCAGATAAATATGAGGTCATTATACCATTACATTTAGATAGATACTCTTTATTGTTTCCTCCATAAGATTACAATAGTAAACTTATTATAAGTACAAATAATTACAAGAAAATATTACTGGAGGCACGAAACTCGTGTTCGTTTTTTAAATACATATAGAAATATGCATATGTATAATAATGTGAATATATAAATGTATATTTTAAGTATATATATATATATATATATATATATCTAAAATAAAAATAGAGTAAGTATGCCAATCAGGCACAAATTACGAGTATGATAACTTGCTCGGATGGAAACCCTTAATTTCTGTTTTATAACTTAGTAGGTACACTAAAGTATGTATATGGTAGAAGTTGGTAGACTATTCCCTAATCTTGCACCATTTAAGCAGAGGGACACTTTGTATAAACGTTATTTTCAGACATTTTCCTGTTTTTTTTTTGTAATAGACGATAATGGAATGGTAACCCCGCCTGCGCTAGCGGTATACACTGGCGGTGTACCAGTGGGGGATGATAGATGAGAATGAAAAAGACAGATCAGTTAGCCCGTCGTAATGAAAACATTTGGAATTCAGTACGATGGTTTCCAGAGGGGACTACGGGGAGGTCGATCTTGTTGGGTATTGTGCTAATGGTATAGGTGTCTTAGTCTGCATTACTAACAATCCCTTCCCCCCGACATTCTTTTACTGTGCAGCAGCTGTGCTTACATAGTTGTATTTCAGTTTGAAGGGTGGGATATGGCGTGAATTTACAGGGTACAGAGGAATAATACCTGAGTCCACAGGAATGACAACGCATGGGGGGTATCATTGGCGAAGCAGTATACTCTGTTATGTCCATGGTACTATTTATGTCTATAGGCGACGGTTACCACTTTCCATCAGGTGGGCCGTCAGCTTGTTTGACATTCTAAGTTGTATAAAAAAATATTAAAGTATGAATACAAAATATTAATACATATATACAAAAATAACCTATTCCTTCACCACAAGCATATTATAGAGATATTCTCTTTACAGAATTCGGCTTATACTTTACGAGTTATTTTAGAATAAGTACCGCAGACATTTCATAGCTAGTTGTAAAGGCAAAAGCGAATTCTGTGCTAGGTATTAATGTGGTATTATTTACTAACCTTAACGAGCGGCTTCACCCACGTCAATTAGTACATAAAGTATCCTATGTGCTAAGTTGGGATATAACCTACTCGTGTACCAAATTTCATTTTATTACGTTCAGTAGGTTTTGTGTGAAAGAGCAATAAACTTCCATCTATCCATAGTTACATTCTTTCGTGTTTATTTTATTAATATAATAAGTAAAAAGCCATGTGTATTAAGTAATATATCATAAAACATATTTTTTTTTATGCAACTTAGAATGGCAAACAAGCTGACGGCCCACCTGATGGACAGTGGTAATATATATATATATATATATATATATATATAGACTTTGTACAAAAGTCGATTGCTTGGGTACCTCTGTCCCATTCGTGTTTCTTCCGTGAAGCAGCAGCGGCTGGTGTAACTTGGTCGTCAAGTTAATCGCGTTAATTCCTGCCTCTTATAAATGATTAGCACTGCATAAATATAAAATCAATACAAAAATAACAACTATAGTTATTAAACTTTATTTTTATTTTAGCTCGACATGAAATGGTCACACCACATCATCCTGAGTAAACATAGAGACAAGTTCACGAATACGATCTTCCGAAAAGAGCATTATTTACTCTCAACGGTTTACCACACTATGCCGGGTCGCTAAGTGCTTTTCGCACTACTTTTTCAGTATTAGATGTTATAGAATGAAAGAAACACGCCTCAGGAGAAACCATTCCATTCTTACAGAACTGTTCGTGTAAGAGTTAGCAAATAATTTGTATACGAACGCGAACATTCAACCGTGTATGGATGTAGTCACTGGCCATCCTCCTGACGCGATATGGAGAGGGGAAGGTGGAATAAAAAAATAAAATACTTCTGAGCAGTTCCTATGTAATAGGTAGAGCTAAACCTCTACGTAACTGTAAATATTTTAGAGTTTTGCTCACCTGAGAGACTCCACGATACAAACAGCTCATCTCTGCAGAACATCGAAAGTGTGTAAGAGGTACAGAGTAGACCCATCCTAGAGTTCTGAGCAGTACTCCATACATAACTTTACTTGTGCTTTATACTTTTACTTGCGTACTAGTTAAAATATCACTATTAATTCTATTCAATCTAACGTGAAATTACATGAAAAAGTAAACAAACAAAACTTAAAAAATAAAAATTCATTGCAGCCTTTTTATGTAAGAATTAATTATGAACATAAGATTGTATTATTTGGAAAGAGCTTTGTTGTATAATAAATTTCTAGACACGTTTATGTTATTACTTTTTTTAAATGTTTCTTTTTATAAGTTTAAAAATTATATGTACCTACACTGTAACTTTATCGTCAGGGGTACACATAATAATATACTATTTCGTTTAATAATTATACCTGTATTTCATTTTAAGTAAACTTGTATATTTTTATGAGAACAATAAATTATTTAAACTTAAAATAAACCCGATATCGATTGTATAAAGGATTGTTAAAATCGATACAGAATTGGCGACGTGACTTAGCTACAAAAATTTACCAATGAATTCTGAACCTTTTGGGTCTCACATTACGCATAGCCATAGATCAATTTGCAATAATCATATTTGGTTGATACAATAAAAATAATACCTTTTCCCATACACACAATGGCAAAATTTTATTCTAGCCAATCATGGCCGGGATGCCACGTACCTGCTATAAATTATGCAGCTTCAACTTTCCTTCGTGATTTTTTCGCCGCGATGTGATAGGGTGATTTTCTTTCACAAATCATAAAAATTGCACGGGCAATATACATATTTTGTGTGTAGTATTATTGCCTGCATTATTTATTCCCTTATTACGCATATAGATGTGTATAGGTACTTGCTGAGGCTGGAAAAAGATCTGTTATCCCATCCCATTTCATTTCATCATAAGCATTGTATTCGAATATATGCAAGAATTCGAAATTTTATAATAGCAAAAAAGATTTTTTTCCTAGAGATTATAGTATAGGGTACTTCAAAAAGGGTATATTAAGGTTTCAGGATCAGCAACGCGCACCTGGTGTTATAGAGGTCTATAGGCTACAGTGACCGTTTACCATCAGACGGGTTATATGTTTGTTTGTTACATTTGTGGTATAAAAAAATTGTAGTTACACTATTCGAAATGGCATTTTCAACATTAATATATCTATAGATATTAATAACAATAGATTGTTGCAACTTTTGATCAACTAAACTAATTTTCATTAATTAAAGTTATTATAAGACTCTAATAATTTTCCTATATAATAATAATAATAATAAATAATAAATTTATTTCTTTATACAAAGGTAGTTAGTTACATTACAGGGTATATATATACAGGGTATAACTATATGTAGTTTACTATCGTTCTTTAATTTATTTATTTATTTCGATGATTTGCGACTACAAACATATGAACAGATATGAATTTTAAAAAGTATTAAAATATACTCGTATATTAGACTGTATGTATACCATAGCTTTTACCTGCTACTTGATCCGCATGACCGGAGTATGTTTACTAACCAAGATAAAAAGTTACCTATGTCCTTTTCTATCTTAAGTAAGAATAAGTTAATATGATATTATAGTACATGTATTCCAAATTTCGTAAAGACACTGAGAGGTAACAAACTAACAAACACACTTTCATGTTTATTATATTGCAACGAATTTAACGTCTTGTTGGTCTCTTCTTTTATATATATATATATATATATATATATATATATATATATATATATATATATATATATATATATATATATATATATTATATTTATATAAGCAAATTTTAAATTCGTATTCTGGTATATGTATTAAATTCATCAAAGTACCTCGTGCTGCATTCGCAAGTAAACGCTGTGTCCCCATATAACCCGCCTACAGCTCTGTCGAGATGTAAAGGGCTATCCTTGCGTCTAACTTCAAATAAATCTTGCCTCCAAGGGTAATCCTCAAAGAGGCACACCTGTAATGTTCCCGGGTAGGCAATAATTTTCCCCGGAGCGACCAACAACGGCCGTCAAATTGGCTTATCTCCTTTGTAGAGCGGCCGATTCAAATTGGATACGATATCAATAGCGGTTCCTTTCTGATTAATTTGATTCGTGAGGTTTTTGTTACAATAATATAAGGTTTGATATTAATTTTTATTATTGACACCATAAATACATTGGCGTCTTTATGATAGTGCTTATTTAACAGGCTTATTACGGTGCGGTGGACTGTGAAGAGGCGATGAAATGATGTAGACACGGAATTTAGTAGCGAAATAAATGTATTAAACAGCAAGCAAGGAACAGAACAAAATAATATGATATATGTCAAAAAATATAAAATATAAATTACAAATAATAAGAACATTCTAAAAGTAAATGTATATATAAAAGTATATTAATGTCTAAAGAGTTGGCATCGGCCGGTCGCCAATAAATCTTATATTTTTTCTTTTAAAATACAAGGGGTAAACGAGCATGCGGCTTATCTGATGGTAAGTGACTACCGCCTCCCATGATCTCCCACAACATCAACGGCATTGCAGGTATGCTGCCGGCCTTTTATAAAGGATATATATATGATACTCTTTATTGAACCAACACAATTGTTATAGCACAACACACTCTGTCCACGTGGACTGGTGTTTGAAGATTACAATACAATAAATGCCATTTATAAATCCAACCAATCCACTACTTTTTTAGGTATCACGTTAGATAAACACTTAAATTGGAAGAAACACGTTGATAATGTTTGTGAAAATATTAATAAATTTGTATTTGCATTGTATAAATTGCGCCAGATTGCAACCATACAGACTGTTCTTAGTGCATATCATGGATTTGTTTCATCGGCTACCAGAGGGAGACTTTGTACAAAAGTCGATTGCTTGGGTACCTCTGTCCCATTCGTGTTTCAACCGTTAAGCAGTAGTGTTTGCATGGCTGTGTTTCGGTTTAAAGGGTGGGATATGGCGTGAATTTACTGGGTACAGAGGATTAACATCTGAGTCCTCAGGAATGGCAACGCATGGGGGGTATCGGCACTTAGTTATGGTTTGATTGTTTGGGGGAATTCGCCTGACATAGAAAGAGTCCTCAAAGCCCAAAAAAAAATGTATAAAGGCTATTAGCAATGTGAGGTGCCGGGAATCTTGTAGGCCATTATTTCAAAAATTAGGAATCCTTCCCCTGACTTGCATGTATATATTTGCTATATGTACTTTTATTAAGCAATACCCTGAATTATTTAATACATACGGACAACTCAAAGAAGGCATTAGATCACACAGAAAAAATGAACTCGTGATACCAAAAAGAAATTTGACCTTGTACCAAAAGAATGTTTCATTTATGGCCCAAAAAATATATAATAAACTTCCTTCAGATCTTTTAGACCTTCCATAGAAAATATTTAAGAAACGGCTTCATCTATGGCTTCTGGATAAGGTCTTTTACAGTATGAGAGAATATTATGCCTACACTTCCCAAAAATAACATAATTATTGATAATATAAATGCTTAAGACTTGACATAAATTTTCTATTGACATAACATATGGAATGTAATTTGTATTTAATTAATAATAATAATGCAATTGTTAATTTTATTTGAAGATATTGAATATGTACCTACACACATTTATTGATTTGACTTGATAATTGTTTGAGAATTGTTTTTTCTTTTTTTTATTATTCTATAATCTTAATAATCACTAAGTTAAATTTGTATCCCTATTTAAGCAATAACTTAGATTTGCACGCCTACAATTTTAAGGCAATTAAACAGATGCCAAAAAGTTCTGTCACATGGCTTTTATAATGTCAAATGTCTGTTTAAAGCAAATAAATATTTCATTTCATTTCATTAAAAAATATATTCCTTTAAAAAAATTAATGTTACCAGAATAATTTTTTTTTTAATATTAAAATTTTTATGTTCTGTATTGAACAGATAGGTTATATTATATTGATATTTTTCCCCATAAGAGTATCCCATATCTTTTATTATTATTACCACAGTGGCCAAATGGTTTAATACAGGATTTCATTATTATTGTTACTTTTTTTATACAACTTAAAATGGCAAACAAGCTGACGGCCCACCTGATGGAAAGTGGTACCATCGCCTATAGACATGAGCAGCACCATGGACAACTGTTTCGCCCATGATACCCCCCATGCGTTGCCATTCCTGAGGACTCAGATGTTATTCCTCAGTGCCCTGTAAATTCACGTCATATCCCATCCTTCAAACCGAAACACAGCCACGCAAACATAACTGCTTTACGGTTGAAACATGAATGGGACAGAGGTACAAAAGCAAACGACTTTTGTATAAAGTCTCCCTCTGGTATTATAACTACTTTATACCACTGAGGTGGCAAACAAGCCTACGATCCACTTGAAGGTAAGCGGTTATCGTAGCCCATGAATACCTGCAATACTAAGGGCATTACTCATTGATTTAACCCGGAACAAACCTCTATCTCTTTTTTGAAGAACTCTCTGTAGTCTCTTGGAAAAACCTCGACAGGGAGCTCATGCTGTAACTTAAGCGAATTCGTGGAAGAAAACACGCTGTTTAATTCTTAAATTTCTAATAGAATCAAAATGGTAAGGTAACTACGCCTGCAGTATTGGTATACGCTACCGGGATACAAGCGAAAGACGAAGGTGAGGTAAGGTAAGGTCAGGATTTGACTACAATAGTTTCTAGGAAGGATCACGTGGCAGTCAACCTGACAAAATATGTTTTTTTTTAATGGGTGATAATGGAATGGTAACTCCGCCTGCGCTAGCGGTATACACTGGCGAGGCACCAGTGAATAATGATAGATGAGGATGAAGTAGGTCAGTTAGCCGATCGTGACGAATTCAACTAGAATTGTTCACGATGGTTCCCAGGGGGAACCACGTGGAGGTCGATCTAGTAGGGCATATTGCTAGCAATGGGGTTGTCAAATTACATTGCTAAGAATCCCTTTCCCCCTGACTAAATGTGTTAGCATCGGATTGTCCATCTTCACTACTTACAATCGACACGGATTTTATAGAATCATGAACTGCATAAAATATGCTGAAACGCTGAAGGTATCTCTCATGTATTACCAGTCTGAAAACTAAGGTTTTTATTTTTTAACATAGAGGGTAGGTTAGGTTAGGTCAATCATCTTATTGTAGATTCAACGTAGCTGTAAATACCTCGATAGAAGGCCGTACGTAGTGACATGAACCGGCAGTGCCTTTTATGGACACGCTCAATTTAACAACCGGCTGAGTGAATGCATTCACTCGTCCGAGCAACAGTAGCTATGCAACGCTGGTTAAGAACGTCCATACTGAAGCTTTCCGAAGCGTAGCCATATTGACAGTAACTGTCAATTTTCAAAAACAAATTAAATATTTTTGTTTTTTTTTTCTTATTGTTTATTTTATCATTTTATTTATTTATTAGTACTAAATGTGTACAATAGTGTACATAGCGAACTTAATGCTAAAATCATTCTCTTCCAGTCAACCATAGAGAAGTGTCAGAATACTCGAATGCGGTACTAAAAATTATTGATATACATACATACTAAAATTACATATATAAACGAATATATATATAACAAATATACTTACACATATATGACATATACCATACACGAAATTGAGAATAATATAAAGTACTCACTACTCGGATAAATTAAAAAAGTGAGCGTGAACGTTTTTTGAAAGACGGTTTATTATTATATTTATAAAGGTATTATTTGAATGAATGAATGAATAATTTTTATTTGCTTGAATACAAGTTATTAAATTAGAGGTATTTAATATTAAAAACAGTATCTCTGTATTCAACCGTGCGGTGCGATATTTAATTTGGAACTTGTACTTAAAATTTTATATTAAAATAGTCTTCAAGTGAGTAAAAATTGAAAAGTACTCTAATAGAGTACTCTAATTTTATTTTATAAATAAAAGTTTAACTAGATTTATTTTGTGACCCCTCAATAACTTTCTATTTTTGTCTAATAATTAACTGATAGGGAATGCAATACAGTATTTTTATTTTGAGATAAAAAATGGATAAATAAATCAGCAATGAATTTGTTAGTCTTATTATAATTTTCCTTCTGTACTGTTTCAGATGTTTTTAAATACTTTTTATTCACCGACATTACATTGACATTCATTTAGTTGTTATTGGAAATTGACAGATTATCTGTTAATTTTCAATAATATTTTTTGTTTTATACAACTTAGAATGGCAAACAAGCTGACGGCCCACCTGATGGAAAGTGGTAACCGTCACCTATAGACATGAACAGTACCATGGACATAACATAATCGTAATAATAATATTAAAAGTATTAGCTTTTTACAACGACTAAGTTATATACTTAGATTCTACAGATAGTATATCAAATATCAAAAACAAAACAAAATTTAGTCAACTGATATGACGTTTGGCTAACTAAATTATCCTACTTTTTTTAAATAAGCTTTTTTCAATGTTGCAAGCAAAAACAATAAGCTCGCTCCTGTCACGACGAATTCAAATAAGCTCGGGAAATATGGCTTATACAGTATTACCATATGTAATTTTAATAGCAATAGAAAATTCTATGCCTTGTGATTCCGGCATAGAATGGAACACCCCTTCCTCTATCGTGGGTCGAAGAATGGTCAGCAGCGTCTCTCTTAAAATATACCGCCTGTCAAGTGTGCCAACTACTGGCCCCCTTCAAGGGGTAAGTCTACGTTCAGCAATAGACAGACGGCTGTTATGATCATGAATAGAAATAGCAAAATATTTATTCGGTATTTCACATAAGAATACAAAATGGCGACATCACTGTCATAATTCTACAATTTTATACTCATGATTCTTGTATTGTTCTTTTTAAAACAATTGCGCTCCAGCCTCTTGTATTGTTATTTAGACAATCATCTTTTACCCCAAGTTATACGACGGTGGCTTTATGAGAAAAATACGCTCAAGACAGCATTCTTTACGAGTATTTTCTTTCTTTTTTTTACTTCCCTATTTGCCTACTAAAGGGTATTTTTCGGTAAAACTTCAAATATTTTTTATTTGTATATTAAATGTATATGATATAATAATAATAATTCCAAAACAGATTTTTTTTCAATTCAATAAAAATTTAAACCTATAATTAATCTGTATAGCTTAGGAGTAAATTTTATTAATAAGGGTATTATTAAGGGTAATATTAAAAGGCCGGCAACACACCTGCAATGCCGTTAATGTTGTGTGTGATCATGGGCGGCAGTAGTCACTTACCACCAGGTGAGACGCATGCTCGTTTGCCCCCTGTGTTGTAAAAAAAAATTACAAAAATTAATTTCATCGTAACATTCGTTACACTGCTGGACATAAGCCTTCCATAAAAATCAGTATACAATTGGGCAATTAGTGTAAACATATATATATATATATATATATATATATATATATATATATATATATATATATATATATATATATATATATATATATATATATATATATATACACTCTTTAGAATCAACTTCCAGCAGCAGTATTTCCGATACGACATCATAACCTTCAAGAAAAGAGCATATTTCTTTTTAAAAGACTGGCAGCACACCTGCAATGCCTCTGGTGTTGTGGGTGATCATGGGCGGCGATAGTCACTTACCACCAGGTGAGCCGCATGCTCGTTTGCCCTCTGTGTTGTAAAAAAAGAAAATATGTATAAGAACTTTAAGTCTTTTTGGTATTTACTTATTGAATTTTATTTCGATGCGTTTTACATTTTTTTTTATATAAGAAAACATTTTTTTTTCGGAAATGTATCTTGTTTTCAGTAAACATTGTACATTTTTATAATTATAGTTCAGACCTAAGTATTACAGACACGAAATATACTTGCTTGATATATTTTTTGTTTCTTTTTTCACCGCATTTGGAAAGCAATCTCCGCGCAAAATGCCAAAGCAAGACGGGCGAGAAATCCGTCTTCGGAGCAGAGCACGCTCAAATAAAATTAAGATTTGCAAATTGTACAGACGTGCATAGCTCGAAATAATAAATGGAATAAAAAACCTTTAAAAGAGTAAGTAATAAAAATGAATCCGACGCTTTCTTGAGCGGAGTTATAGGACTGGTTCACGAGTATGACGTACGAGCAAGTCTTCTACTTACGTTGGGAATGAAGAATGAATGAGTATACTTTATTTACATTATACAATATAGGAAATAAATAAGGCAATTAATAAATACAACGATACATTTGTATAAGTACAGTAATGTTTTTATAGATTATTTATTAGATAGGTTTTTTTTTTAATTGATTAAAATGAAAATAATGCAACTACGTATACCAATGCTACCTATACGCTCTTAATTCACCCGAACAAAGCCACGGGTTATAGCTAGCTATTTCAATAATTCCACCATGTTCCTTATTCAGATACATGAATATTATCACTGAATTTTGTGTCGTATTCTTGTCACTAATACAGTGTAGTAAGACGGAATTAGACTACACGGGTAAGAATTAGTCAAGCAACGATAGAATTTTTTTTTTACAACACAGCGGGCAAACGAGCATGTGGCTCACCTGATGGTAAGTGACTACCGCCGCCCATGATCACTCACAACACCTATAGCATTGCAGGTGTGCTGCCGGCCTTTTAAAAAGGAATATACTCTTTTTTTGAAGGTTATGTTGTCGTATCGGTTCGGAAATACTGCTGCTGGAAGTTGATTCCAAAGAATGGTTGTGCGTGGAGGAAAGTGCCTTGAAAAACACACGGTTGGAGACCGCCACTCGTCCAGATGATTGGGATGAAACTTTAGTTTGTGGCGGTAAAAACAAATAATTTCTGAAAAACTAAAATAGTTGAAAGATTATGGAAAGAATAATGAATATTTGAAATACTCTGCACTTCAAGATAAGTGACAAGATGTTTCACACTACAAACCGAAACACAGCCATGCAAACACAACTTCATGGTAGAAACCAGAGATACCAAAACAAACGACTTTTGTACAAAGTCCCAGAGTGAGACTTAAGTCTGGCACAGTAGTTTATTATAAGATTATTGATTCAATTGCATCGGGGTATTTATTTATTTATTTATTTTGGGAAATTTGATAATAACTACGCCTAATAGTTAATATTTACAAGTACAAAGAAACTTACTTTTTTATAACATAAAAGGTCTACATTTGGTAAATAGAGACGCATGGAGAATTCGCCCGCGTAGTCTAACTTCACCATATCGACTATCGTATCGTATAACCAACAAAACACGCGAGCATGTTTATGGACATAACTTTTTATATTATAACTAAGCCGATTGCGATATAATTTTCCCGTTTACGACGCAGTAAGAAGTTTGTTTATGTTCCATACACGACGGATCATTGGTCCATAAATATACTCGAGCGCTCATGTTGATACTAATAGCATACTAATGCGTTAATCGAAAATAAACATATTCTGCGGGTCTACCATGAAATGAAATATCGAAATTTCGGACTCAATTTCGTGTTTTTGTTTATACCAAAATCGGACCAATTAATGGAGTTTAACATTTCGTTCGTCATACATCCTATGATAAAAGATATTATTATATTATTATGACCATTATTATTACCACATTTCGAGCAAATGAATAAATTATAAATTATAGATATAAATAAAAGTCCAAAGAAACAATATATTAATATTTATATTTCCAAACGGCTTGTATTGTGTAATTTTAACATTAAATTTGTGTTTCGTTTGGCTCCGAAATTTCGGAAAACATTTCATGGTAGGCCCTCTGATCTAACAATCCGACTCGACTTCGCACGAGTGGACAGCATTATACGAAAATATAATTTATTAAATATATTTTTTTATAAAATATAAAATATAATTTTGAAATAATTAATAATTTAATTTATTTCATAAATGTTTGTATGTGTACTCTAATTATATGTTTATCACATTAAATAATTAAATATATTTATTTATGTCAGTAAATAATGTAATATTTAGTATATAAATTAAATATTTTTTTAATGAGACATCTTTTCTTTGCTCAATTATTTTATACATTTCCAAACTAAAATAGTGGCATTATTGAACAACAAGTATTTTTTTACGAATGCATTTCGATGCGTATTATGAAAAAAATGTTTATTGAAAAATACATAAATTTAAATTTATTTAAATAAAGCTATTTCTTTCTTTCTTTGTCATGACCCAAATCGCTGTTATTTTAGGGTACGTTTTTTAATTATACAACTAATTATATTAGGGGCTAATTAAATTTAATCGCAATTATTGTTGTTAGATGCATTTAATTTATGTTATAACATAACTTTTTTTTTGTACGTTTAAAACATAATCCTTATAACTCATATAGAATGGATTAAAGGGTTTTCTGAAAGGGTAAGATTTTCAATATACCGGTTCGCTTCAACATGAAGTTTACTCCTTTGATTTTTCAAGAGGAAATAATTTTATTTATAGCTTTTTATAACTCTCACTGCTGTAAACAACCAATCATATTTATCTTAAATACCTTTTTTTTTCTATTTTAAAAAGAATAAATGAAGAAAAAATTGTTTAATTACTTATTTCGTTTTTATACTATAAAGGTGGCAACAAGCATACGGCCCGTCTGATGGTAAACGATTACTGTAGCCTATGGACGCCTGCAACACTAGGACTGTTACGTGCACGTTGTCGACCCTGAAGAAACCTTGATATGCCCCCTATATTTTACTTAGACTTACCAGAGGGAGACTATGTACAAAAGTCGTTTGCTTAGGTACCTCTGTCTCATTCGTATTTCAACCGTAAAGTAGTTGTGTTTGCATGGCTGTGTTTCGGTTTGAAGGGTGGGATATGGCGTTAATTTACAGAGTACAGAGGAATAACACCTAAGTCCTCAGGAATGGCAATGCATGGGGAGTATCTTGGGCGAAACAGTATACTATGTTATGTCCATGGTACTGCTCATGTCTATAGGCAACGGTTACCACTTTCCATCAGGTGGGCCGTTAGCTTGTTTGCCATTCTAATTTGTATAAAAAAAAATCTATTGAATATCTGCAATGGGGGGGGGGAAGGATTGTTAGTAATGGAGACTGATAATCCCATTGCTAGCAATATACCTAATCAGGCCGACCTCCTCGCGGTTCTCCCTGGACACTATCATGGTTAATTCCTGATGAATTCATCATGATGGGCTAACTGGCCTGTTTTCATTCTCATCAATCACCCTTCACTGGTGCTCCGCCAGCGTATCCCGTTAGCGCAGGCGGGGTAACCATTCCATAATTATTAAACAAAAAAAAAAATTTGCAATGCATTTGAGGTAATCTCACCATTTAGTGGGTGTTGTTCCACACTGTATTTGCCTGTATAGAGTCGTCACTCAACAACCTTTCTAGCGTATTGCTTGTCGATCTTTAGACGTATTTAATTAGAATATTAGACTGGAAGTAACAAATTATGTACATTTAAATATAAAATAAAGGATTATTATTTTTATTTCCATCCCTCATGCGTTGTTATTTCTGAAGACAAACGTCGTATTGTTAACATACACACACGCTTTTTGCGAAATATTTTATACTCGTAATAACGTTAAAAATATCACAAACAAAACGTAAAGGAATGTAACATTTATTTCTCTAGAAAAATATTATGTGTACCTCTGAAAGTACACTAAAGGAATAGTCCGAAGACAACGGTTTACAATGTTCTCACAGAATAAAGCCGGTTGACGTAGGTTAAGGTACTTGACAAGTAGCGTCCGAATTGCGCCGCTGGGGACGGAAGGGTGTTTATGTAAATACTATCTAATAGTGAAAATCAAAGGATACCGCCGCATTTTGGGGTGTGTGTTCCGGTAAAACTGTATTTTGAGTCAAATTGGTTTTGCCCAGTACGCAGTACATAATATAACATTATTGGGAAGGACTTTGAAATCGATCGACGTATGTTTGTTATATAATTGCAAAACTGTAGGTATTTGAACTATTATGTGTGTTGTGGCAATGGGCTGGTCACATAGCTCGAAGAATTGACAATCGATGGGGAAGAAAGGTTCTTAAGTGGCGAACCTAAATGCATTGCATGGAGTCAGTGGATGACAATCTATGGGGGATGCTTATGTCCAGCAGTGGACGGATAATGGCTGAAATGATGATGATGATGAAGTGTATTTTTTTTCTATACAACTTAGAATAGCAAACAAGCTGACGGCCCACCTGATGGAAAGTGGTAACCGTCGCCTATAGACATGAGCAGTATCATGGACATAACAGAGTATACTGTTTCGCCCATGATACCCCCCATGCGTTGCCATTCCTAAGGACTCGTTATTCCTCTGTACCCTGTAAATTCACTGGTATCTCACCCTTCAAACCGAAACATAGCCATGCAAACACAACTGCTTCACGGTAGAAACACAAATGTAATAAAGGTGTATGTAAACGACTTTTGTACAAAGTTTCCCTCTGGTATATGCTGTATAAGAGTCACAAGTTAGGTCGGTTAATCCATCGTGACGAATTCACTAGGAATTAACAATGATTATTTATCTTTATTGGTTTGGTCATTTGGAGAGGATAGATGAAAGAAGAATTAAGAAAGAGATTTATCGAGCAAGAATGAATGGAGATGTCAGTAGGGGCCGCCCTAGACGGACGTATGTCGACCAAATAGGTGACGTGCTGAAGAAGGGCCAAATTAAAAGTACCCGTAACCGGCGAGCGTGTATGAAAAGATTGATGAATGTGGAAGAAGCGAAAGAGGTTTGTTTGAATCGAAGCATTTGGCGTTCTATTGTTTCTGCCTACCCTAAGACGGGCGTGACAGATATGTATGTATGTATGTATATTTATCATTACAATTCGCTATCAGAGCACTTTCAATTTTTTTTTTAAATTACCAGATATTTCTGACATTGCCTCATTCAATAAAGTTCAAAGAACTGTCTTAATGTGAAATTGCTAGAAGACTTCAATGGAACTAAATGAGCAGAAATAGGTATGCAATATATCAAATGACTTGTTTCATTCAATAAGACGATGATAGCAATCAGCACCTAACTTGTTTCTTCATTTTATTTCATTTATTCCAAGTCGTGTTGAAAAATTTAGACATTTTCCCCTCTAATTATAGTTATTTTTGGATACAATGCAGAGTTTTAAGTTTAATTTACAAACAAGTAACATAAAACTCTATCATAATATACAAGTAAGCCTCTTTATAACATAGTCACTACAAAGTTTCGTGGCATCGTTAAGTACAGGGAAAATGAGAGACGAGTAGCAAGCCTGTAGTTACACTTTGTTTTCTTTTCTTTTTTTAAAGATGGCGTGAAGGACGGTGACAGGTCTCTCCGAGTTATGAAGGGCTGGGGAGAATTCTACGTTTTTGTTTACTGAAAGTACATTTTCCTTTCGCGCTTATGGCGTCAGGAAAAATGTGTAATCTTCATTTCATTGGTAAATTTTTCTCCAATATTCGACACGAACGTTGTTCATTTTGGTAATTTCTTCTAACAATATATATTATAATGAATAATTGTAATAAAGAGGAAACTTGACGCAGTATAATTAAAATCGAATCGATAACTTTAGTGATTCTGAAATTCTAAGAAAAACGGTTTGAAATATGACAATAAACTTTTAAACTTGGCATAATTTGGAACAGTAAAATGCGGCCTGTTTAGTAAATATACGAAAAGACAGATGAATTTTGAGTATTCTGACACCTCCCTATGGTTGACTGGGAGAGAATGCTTTTAGCATTAAGTCCGCCATGTATACATATTTGTACTAATGAATAAATAAATAAAATAAATATTTTTTTCCATATGCATATAATTTGATTATTTAAATGACGGATATAGACTTTTATAGAAGGATTATGACTATACGGTCCTATAAAATACGAATCTGGTATCCATATTTTTTAATTCCAATTTTAAATTGACAAATTGAGGAAGGTTTTTGCTAAGTATTCTTTTATCTCCTTTTTTTTATAAGTCTATTTATGTCTGATGTCATTTGTAAATTGTAAATAATGCAAATAAATTATATATCCTATAAAATTATATTTATATATCTAAGATTTGATGTTGGTTACTCAGAACGTATACAAACATTATTCTAAGTACTTATCTAAATATTAGAGCAAATATTGAGTTTAAAAAACTAATAATTATAATAGAAAAAGTCTCGAATATGCTAACGAATCTATAGGAGCCGCAATAAGACTCTGATTAACGCATGCAATACCGCCGACTGCCAACCTCCATAAAACGAAGCTTAAAAGCGCTTCCACTTGAGCTAGTTGCCGGAGCGTGAAATCGTCTTAACGGATCCCGGCGACGGCACCACCTGATCTTAAAATATACCCGCCATTGGAATTAAAGCACGGAATTACAAGAGTATAATATAATTATTGTGCCAGATATTTTTACGCTTATTAGAATCCTTAATTCGTTTAAAAGTATTTAACACTAGCGGCCCGTCCAGGCTTCGCACGGGTGGATATTTTTACAACATTTTAAAAAGTGGTTATTGTGACATAACGATGTAAGTTGAACATATATATTGCGAAGTTTTTTGTAGTTATTGACTGACAGTTCTAAACCGATTTTGAATTTTTTTTTATCTAACAAATTGGTTCCATGGAAATTGCATCAAAGTCGATTTAGCAGTTTGGTTTTTAAATTAAAACAACTAGTTTTATCACACTTGAAGTTGTTTTTTTAGACACAATCTTTAATTATATACATTCCTGTAGAATCTGAGTACCTCATAAGATAAATTTCAATTAATTTTTCCAGGGATTTTTTTTTCCTGAGAAGAACATAAAATCTTTTTATCCATCCATTATCTCGTTATTAGGGATTTCATATCTTCATCTTTATGCAGTAAATTGATTAGTCTTAATTTTGATTCTAAGAATTAGGTTCACTTGAGGTCTTTCGCGATATTTGGCAACTTGGTCTAAAACTGCCTTTCTGCTTGCTGTTCTTACCTACTACTCGATGAAGTTAGTAACAAGTGCTCCAACTTCTGATATGGTTGGTGGATGAATAAGTGAATCTTTTGTTTCACAAAATTGACCCCAATAGCTATATATGAAAGAAAAGATTTATACGCACATGTTGACCTTCATAATCATTTTGTATAATGTTATTGTAAAAATTCTCCTACCTACATTTATCATGTACCTACCTCGATATATCTTAAGTGACAAATATTAAACTCAGCGGTTATGTAGTCACTGTGGGTTTGGTTTGGCACAAAGCCAAAGGCTTGAATTAGAACAACCATATATCAGGGAAGAATTCTAAAAGCAAGAAGGTGGGAAGAATGATTTAGATGCCCAAGTTGGCCGGTTAACGATCCTGTGCTTACTTACTTTTTCAAAATGTTTATATAAAAATACACATACATTTTAACCAGTTTCAGAGAGGAGGAAATTCTTAACCGGACTCTGTTCCTCGAATCTATTTCCTTGAGCAAATTATGCGATATTGTTAGCTGAGTCCATTACCTTTTTAAACTAAATTAATTAAGAAATCGCTCATAGCAATAAAAAAGCGAGTTTAGTTTTGAATTAAAAAAAAATGTATTTAGCCAAACGTTTTTTTTTTTTTACAACACAGGGGGCAAACGAGCATGCGGCTCATCTGATGGTAAGTGACTACCGCCGCCCATGGTCACCCACAACACCTACGGCATTGCAGGTGTGCTGCCGGCCTTTTAAAAAGGAATATGCTCTTTTCTTGAAGGTTATGTTGTCGTATCGGTTCGGAAATACTGCTGCTGGAAGTTGATTCCAAAGAGTGGTTGTGCGTGGAAGAAAGTGCCTTGAAAAACGCACGGTGGAGGACCGCCACTCGTCCAGATGGTTGGGATGAAATTTAAGTTTATGGCGGGTTGTACGATGGTGAAAATCTGCAGCGTCTAATTAGCTGTCAAAATTTGCCACAATTTTGATGTTCCCTGTCTATATATAAAGTAAGGCTAAATTGGACTCACTGATAATATCTCAACAACGTTGTACAGCTCTGTAATTGGACAAATTTGAAATATTAAACAGATTGTTAACAGCGTCCATAGTTCAGACTCGGGTCGATTCGAAACTGTTTGGATGTTCGCAATGAACTTAGATTGGATTTTGGCTTGTTATCTGCATGGAAACGATTCGACCTGTATTTGGCAGTTATGTAATAGGATGCTGCATTAACATTTATTGACCACAATGATATTCTCGTTAAAAATACTACTGTGGCATGTTTCAAACTTCTCTGTTTCCCTGTATTTTAAACTTGCTTCAAAAAGAAAGGAATTCATAATAAGCTTGTATTTTTTTTTATACAACTTAGAATGGCAAACAAGCTGACGGCCCACCTGATGGGAAGTGGTAACCGTCTCCTATAGACATGAGCAGTATCATGGACATAACAGAGTGTACTGTTTCGCCCATGATACCCCCCATATGTTGCCATTTTCTGTTTGTTACCTCATAACTCCATCAATTGTAAACCGATTTGGGAAATTATTCTCATCTGAAAGATTATACTTATATATTGGCCTCATAGAAATTTTATCAAATTCGGTTTAGTAGTTTAATTTTTAAATCACAATAATTGTTAATAATTTTTTTGTCAATCATTTTCCTTTATATCTATTGCTTGATTGTATGAAATGCTCATGAACATACTAAACACATTCGCTTAGTTCCCATTAATAAACCATAGGTTGTTTCTTAGAAGCACTTTTTTTTACAAATTTTAATTAAATTTGGTACACAGGTAGGTTATGTACCTTTTATATTAGAATATGAAATACTGAGATACATATAACATTTTTAATAAATTTGAAACTTATTAAAAACACTTATTGAACAAAGATTATTACAATCTAATCGTACATAGTAAGTGCAAAGACATATTTGTTGTTCATTGTAGGATTTGTATAGTCCTAACATGTTTTGCTAACATTAGCGTGCAAAATATTATTTCAAGGACAGTGGCAATTTCATGTGCCTTACAAAGCAAATCCATGCTGCATGTAAACTTGACAAATGCAACATCTTATCTACAATATTTTAGGCAAATGAATTTCATTCTATTTAATATAATAACATATTGTATGCATTTTGAAACATATTTATTATAGAGATAAATGATTCTTCAAATTTCATATTATGTTTATGACGGGTTTTTCGTATTTTTTTTGATGAGTGAAAATGGTATGGTTACCCCGCCTGCGCTAACGGGATACGCTGGCGGAGCACCAGTAAAGGGTGATAGATGAGAATGAAAACAGGCCAGTTAGCCCATCATTATGAATTCATCAGGAATTAACCATAATAGTTTCCAGTGGGAACCGCGAGGAGGTCAACCTGGTTGGGTATATTGCTAGCAATGGGATTCTGAGTCTTCATTACTAACAATCCCTTTTCCCCCCGGGTTTTTCGTATTAGATACATATATGTTGGGCAACGTGCACGTGACACCCCTAGTGTTGCAGACGTCCATACGCTGCAGTGACCGTTTACCATCAGATAAGTTGTACGTTTGACACCTTCGTGGCATAAAAATAAATAAAAAAAAAAACTATATTGTAAAGAGCTTTAGAAAATAGATCTGCTAGTTTCACTAGACGTAATAAAAAAGGCAAATTGGCTAAATGTTTATTTCTTTTCACAGAGTCTTAGTTACATTGTTTCCGTTATTTATGTGAGGTCAACAGCGCCACTATAAATAGGTATATACCCAAAAAACATCCGATAAACTACACACAACCTTTCCAGCCATTTTCCTTATATCGCATGATGTCAAAACTTTCTTCTTGCCTATGTTTTTGTTGTGAGCACTGAGCCGAGAAAGATATACCGGTTTTATTTCCCATCCGTACCTGCGGATAACCGGGAAACTTTCAGTTTTGGTCAAAAGAAAAAAAAAATGCTATCTACTTGGGAATAAACTATAACAAGTTGAACTAAGTTTTTAGGGTCTCTCGGTTCTCATATCAAGTGTAACAAAGTCTAATATATACATTTACAGGTGACTTGGAAAATTAGCATACTTGTAATATTATGATTCTGGAAAATTTAATTAAATACTTGTACTCGTAGCTTCTGCCCAGAATTTAGAAATAGGTTGCCACTTCCAGATAGTGTATCTCTATGTGTATATATATATATATATATATATATATATATATATATATATATATATATATATATATATATATATATATATATATATATATGTACTATGTCTAAAATTCAAGGTCATTAAAAAACCTGTCCGTGATCGACTAACACTATTTTATTTTATACAACTTAGAATGGCAAACAAGCTGACGGCCCACCTGATGGAAAGTGGTAACCGTCGCCTATAGATATGAGCAGTAGCATGCACATAACAGAGTATACTGTTTCGCCCATGATAGCCCCCATGCGTTGCCATTCCTGAGGACTCAGGTGTTATTCCTCCGTACCAAGTAAATTCACGCTATATCCCACCCTTCAAACCGAAACACAGCCATGCAAACATAACTGCTTTACGGTTGAAACACGAATGGGACAGAGGTACCCAAGCAATTGACTTTTGTACAAAGTCTCCCTCTGGTGCTTATAAATATGCTTTTCAATAGACTTTAAAAAGGAAATTATCAAATCGGTTGTATTTTTTTATGTTTATTACCTTATAACTTCGTCAGTTTTAAAACGGATTTTTTTTATTTAGAAAGTATAAACTTGCAGAGAAATTTTTGTAAAAATCGTGATGAATACACCTGGGATTCAGCACGATGTTTCCCAAGGGGGACCACGTGGAGGTCGACCTGACAGGGTATATTGCTAGCAATGGGATTAGTAGCCCGCATTACTAACAATCTCTTTTCCCCAAGCAGGTTAGTTGGCCCATCGCGACGAATTCAACAAGAATTAACCATGATAGTTTCCAAGATAAACCACGTTGAGGTCGAGTGGAAACACTAGGTTGATAGAACTACACAAGAGGACTACATTCGCTTGCCTCTATATTATTGCTTATAGACAATTGAATAAAAATACCAAATGGTAAACATTCGTATATTTTGTAATATACGATATGAGATAGGAATGGGACGAAATAAGACAGTTTATCTTTCCTGCTTCACTACTCACAATAATGTTGGCGAAACATTGACAGCGCCCGACGCGAGGGACACATGGATGGATATTGGATGTAACTGACACTTTAGGTGAACACTTAGCATATTTACTTGATACATAAGTATATATAAAGGTAGTACAACATAGCTGTACGAGTATATGTCGAAATGTATAAAGGATGGAAAAGTAATAACATTATTTATTTAGAAACAAACATATTCATATGAAGAAAATATGAAAATGTTGTGGTGTATTTTGATATGTCACAATAAATAAAAATCAATCATAATAAAAAAAACACGAGAGGGAGACTTTGTACAAAAGTCGATTGCTTAGGTACCTTTGTCCCATTCGCGTTTCAACCGTGAAGCAGTTGTGTTTGCATGGCTGTGTTTCGGTTTGAAGGGTGGGATATTGCGTGAATTTACTGGGTACGGAGGAATAACACCTGAGTCTTTAGGAATGACAACGCATGAGGGGTATTATGGGCGAAATAGTATACTCTGTTATGTCCATGGTATTGCTCATGTCTATAGGCGACGGTTACCACTTTCCATCAGGTGGGCCGTCAGCTTGTTTGCCATTGTAAGTTGTATAAAAAAAAACACGGAATACAAAAAGTGACAAAACATTATTGCTGTATGTATGTGTAATTCTGATGAGATTATTTTTATTTTTTTTGTATAACAAGTTTTAATATTTGCAAGCCTACAGTGTCTCAAAATAAGATTGGACTGTATTTTTTATCTGATGTGACACCTATAAAAATGTACCTTATTCTAGCAAAAAAATTAAATCTTATTCTAAATTTAATATATTATATAACAACGTCAGCAAGCAAATGTACCAAAATAGTTTATTTATTTATATTATTGTAAATTTATAAGAAACTTATATAATAATTTAATTTGAGTAAATAAAAAATGAAATGCTATTTATTTATTTATTATATCACTATCATATGGATTCATACTACATAGTCAAATATGTAACAAATTGACACATGTATCTTTTAAGCATTGTAATGGGTGCGAGAGAGATAGACATCCTATTAATACAGTTTTTATCACTAAGAAAATCTTTTACGTGATAGCAGGCCTTATTTTGTAGAAGCGTTTTTAATTATCTAACATTTTTACTAGGGGGGAAAGGGATTGTTAGTAATGGGATTTGATTTAGGAATACACCCTATCAGGTCGACCTCCACGCGGTTCCCTTGGAAACTACCGTGATTAATTCTGGTGGAATTCGTCACTATAGACTAACTGATCTGCTTTTTCATCCTCACCTATCATCCCGCACTGGTGCCCCGCCAGCGTATACCGTTAACGCAGGCGGGGTTACCATCCCATTATATAAAACAACACATTAAAAAACATACCTATTTTCAAACTTATTTAATTTCTTTTTTTTTTTGTATATGACGGTAGTTTATTATACATAATTTTTTTTTAATGGATGATAATGGAATGGTAACCCCACCCGCGCTATCGGTATACACCGACGAGGCACCAGTGAAGAATGATAGGTGAGGATGAAGCAGGTCAGTTAGCCCATCGTGGCGAATTCAACAAGAATTGTTCACGATGGTTTCCAGGGGGAACCACGTGGAGGCCGACCTAATATACATTAATATTGACATTGATATTTGACATTGATTGAATCACTGTTCATTGATAAATGCATCTCACCTGACGAGAAGTGGAGATATTTTTCTATTTTTTTTAATATATCTGAGAATCCAATTAAGTATTTTATGGAAAGTGGATACAACTTTACTTGTGAGATCTATTTATCCTTATCTTTACTAATATTATCGACGTAAAAGTTAGTTTATTTGCTTGTTTGTTACCTTATAGTGCTTTAACGCGCTTAACCAGCCATTGTATAATTTGGTATAATATTTGGTATAAATTTTGATAGAATATAGGCTATTTTTTGTCAAAGTCAGTCAGTAAAAGCAAAAAAGTATTCTGGTCATGCAAATTAAGTCGCGGGTAAAAGTGCGTATTACACAATTTCCAATATTTTACATATACAATTCGATTCAATCATTTATTGCTATTTCATATTCTAACAATATAGATCTCAAATTATTAAAGGTAAAAAATCAACATGAACTCTGGAAGGGCACAACAATCACATTAATAAATAATACATGACTTTAACACAAAATAACGCAAAATAAATAAAACATTATTACATTAAAACAAAACAAATATGTACAAATACAATTAAGTTTTCTCATTGAAAAATTCCTGCAGTATATATAACTTTTTATAATTACATATTTTTTTTAAAGCTATTTAAACTTTTCAATGTCATTTAGATTTTTTAAGTTTATTGGCATTTTATTGTATTTTTTACTGACATTGTATATTTCGAAAAATAAATAAATAAATCTTTCTAATGGACATAATTATTATTTAAATAAACTAAGGTAGTTACAAGTTAAGTATAAACATGATAACTCACACCATGACCTATTTACAACTGCATAATGTTAACTCATTCCATATAGAAAAAAGAATCGAGTGTTAAAATTGTAATAATATCGGGCCAAGCTTTTAGGAACAATGAATCCACAATCAAACGCACAGGTAAAAGCTTTAAAGTTAAAAAAGGGGAGGTATTTTTATTGGAAGTTAATAATGGCTAACATGGCCCACTCGTGACGTATAGTGCTGGTCGACTACAATACTGTATGGGGCAACATGAAACGATCACATGAACAGAAAAATGGCTCCATACGTAGATGAAAATTGCCGATGCATATGAACGTATCTATTCCATGCTGCATTCTCGTTAGGTCGATCATTCCATTCGTTACAAGCTAAAGTACGTATTTTGCGAATTGTTTGCGATAGCTGAAAATTGTAATATATTTGCTGTCAATCTTTTTTTTTTTAATTTTTTTATACAACTTAGAATGGCAAACAAGCTGACGGCCCACCTGATGGAGAGTGGTAACCGTCGCCTATAGACATGAGCAGTACCATGGACATAACAGAGTATACTGTTTCGCCCATGATACCCCCCATGCGTTGCCATTCCTGAGGACTCAGGTGTTATTCCTCTGTACCCAGTAAATTCACGCCATATCCCACCCTTCAAACCGAAACACAGCCATGCAAACACAACTGCTTCACGGTTGAAACACGAATGTTTATTTAGCAACCTACTTCAAAAAGAAGCAAGTTCTCAATTTCATTGTATTTTTTTAAGCTTGCTACTTCATAACTTCGTCAGTTAGGACATCTTACTATTGCTTGTTGATCACTTATAGTGCAATTCAAATATGCATTTAAGACATATAACGATTACGATGCATTTGCGCTACGAGATACTTTAAAAATTAGCAAATGATTTTTTTTATGCAACTTAGAATGGCAATCAAACTGATGGAAAAAGGTAACCGTCGCCTATAGACATGAGCAGAGTACTATGAACATAACAGAGTATACTGTTTCACCCATAATATCCCCCATGCGTTGCCATTCCTGAAAACTCATGTAATATTCCTCTGTACCCTGTAAATTCACGCCATATCCCATCCTTCAAACCGAAACACAGCCATGCAAACACAACTGCTTCACGGTTGAAACACGCATGGGACAGAGGTACCCAAGCAATCGACTTTTGTACAAAGTCTCCCTCTGGTAAATATAATAATAGACAAATTGTATAACGGAAAATAAAACCCTAAAAGCAACAGAAGATTATTATAATAAGAGAATACATTTTTGATACAAATTGTTAATAATCAAAATTGATTAATTCTTGTCCATTATAAATAACAGCTATATTACATCTATTATTGTTATTACACGATACCATAATTAGCATCTATTGTTATTGATTCAATCTACAAATTACTCCTGTATAGTAGAACAATTGGATCCAATTAGATGTAACAAAACAGAGCTTACGCCAGTACACTGTATACAGACTGAAAACAATTACAGCGTTCAAAACACATTTACAAATGTCGAATCGTTATCAGCTATTTAGGTTAATTTGCTGCCATCTATTATCGATTATCGTTATTAGTATAGAAAATTATGTTTTTTTTTTTATGGATGATAATGGAATGGTAACCCCACCCGCGCTATCGGTATACACCGGCGGGGCACCAGTGAAGAATAAGATAGGTGAGGATGAAGTAGATCAGTTAGCCCATCGTGACGAATTCAACAAGAATTGTTCACGATGGTTTCCAGGGGAACCACGTGGAGGTCGACCTAATAAGGCATATTGCTAGCAATGGGGCTGTCAAACTCCATTCCTAACAATCCCTTTCCCCCCTAGAAAATCATGTTAGAAATGACTAGATAAAAATTATCAAGCAAATGAAGACTTTTGTTGCGTTAAGTGTTATTCAGTCCAAGGTTCACATTTAGCGTTGCCATATTAAATATCTTTTTTTAGCAATTTTGGCTAAAATATTTTATATACGCGAAATTTTTAAAGAAATTTTTAGAAAAATTTTCGTGGAAAAGTGAAATTGAAATGGCGAACTTTGTATATTTTTTTCGATAGATTTGGTATTCATTTATTGAATTACAGAATATGCCAGTAAAGGTGCTGGAATGATATGAAGACAGCATAGAGAACGAAAACAGTTTTATTTCTGTCATCCACGTAATGGTTAAATGATAAAATATACTAAAAATGCAAACAAGTTTAAATAATAAGTTGTGAAAACAAAGGAAATCATATTAAGGTGTAAGAGATTGCTTTTAGCGATAAAGTCGCCTTTTGTATATGCACATTCTGTATATACACTCCTTGTACACATCTCTATTGCGCGTGATTTTTTTTACAACACAGGGGGCGAACGAGCATGCGGCTCGCCTGATGGTAAGTGACTCTCGCCGCCCATGATCACCCACAACACCAACGGCATTGCATGTGTGCTGCCGGCCTTTTAAAAAGGAATATGCTCTTTTCTTGAAGGTTATGTTATCGTATCGGTTCGGAAATACTGGTGCTAGAAGTTAATTCCAAATAAATAGATTATTATTGTTGTAATTATGTTAAATTTAATAATCATATTTATGTAAAGGGGACACGTAGCGCCATCTGCTATCGTTTTGAGAATAACTATAACTCTGCGCACGCCATATTGTATTATGCTCTCTGATTTCCTCTGTCACTTGCGTCGCATGTCTAGAATATATAAAATATAAGAAATATTAAAAGTTCTCGTCTATTTTTCCATCCATCCATCTCAACAATTATTATTATTAATTTGAAAAAAAAACCAATTGGAATTTAGATAGAAATAAAAATATGCATCTGGCGACCCTGTCCTTATCACTGATTGATTAGTGTTTTATTATTTTCCGTTACTGTTAGTACGCTTGCGTTTATAAACATTTGATATTGAAAACTGACTATTACTAAGTTACTAACTAACTAAATAAGTATTATGACCTTTCTTAATAGTTATCAATCTTTGGCTGATTTAATTTAAGAATAAAAAATAGTTTAAATAATTCTGATGGACGAACCAAAAAATTGGCAGCTTAATTTATTTCATTATCAATACAAAATAATTCTGACAAATAACAACAGTCTTTTAGACTATATTTGTTGCTTTGATTCTACTGCGGATTTCCAATCTGATCATTTCCAATTCTGACGCAGTACATTTTGCCTAATAAAAAAAAGCTACTTCAATCGTGAACAAACAAAACATTTTTATACAACAATTATGTATCGTCGATATCTCACATTGTACATATGTGAATTTAGAACGTGGGAACGCGTGTTTATATACATATATAAATGTATAGCAACAAGCAGTTATTGTTCTATAAATTTGGCAACTTAGATCGTTTCAAAATAAACATGGAATTAAACGCTATTAATTTTAAAAAGAAGTATGAAAATAAGTTCAAAATTAGAGACATAGCTGCGTCTTAAATAATTTAAAATCGTGTTTCACAAAAAAATACTTCATTTGTGGCAAAAACTAAATTTAAAAACTAAGCTACTATATATCTATCTATCGTATTTAAGAGCTGCGCTCTTGTCGGTGGAGCTCTTGCCACTCACTACGATTTTCAGCGAGTCTCTTCACCTCTTGATACGACACGACACCGACTCCTTCCTTGATCTGTCTGATGTAACTATGTCTTGGTCTCCCTCTTCCCCTTTTTCCTTCTATCTTACCTTCTATCCTTAGCTACTAAACTGACAAAATTTTAATAGAAGCATTTTGTCTTTATTTTGTACTTTTTAGATAAAAAAATAATTTTCTAAATCGGTTTATAACTAATGGAATTATGGGGCGACAAATATACAAAAAAAAAAAAAATATAACCGAATTGAAAAAATCAAGAAGCAGCTTAAAAATACGCTCCAAAACTGCTAGCAGCATTTGTTAGTCTAACAAACTAACTAAATATTTCTATTTGAATAGCAAACTCAATTACTGGCACGTCGTTATTAAGTTTACCCCTTATGTTTTATGTAAACAAATACATAACGCGCAGCTTCACCTACTTTTCGAAGTTGTATCGATCTGAACTTTGCGAATCCAACTTGGTTGGTGTGTTTGTAAAACTACGCCACATCTTTCAATCACAAAACACCGCAAAGTTTAAAGACGCATCTTTACTTAACTGTAATATATTACGCACTAGTTTCTACCCGCGACGTCGTTTGCTTAACTAGGGTTTATTGATTGACTGAAATAAACTTACATTACTTCCTTCAAGAAAAGAAGTGGCCATTTTTAACTAATAATACTTAATACTATGCACTTTCTTATATATGTATTGTATATGTATTTATATTATCTTTTGTACATATACATATTTACAATTTCTTATATTTATTAGTATACTATTTAGTTCTTTAGTTCTTTATTGTACACAAAAATACTATTTATTTTAAATTTCCATTCGTGTTTCAACCGTGAAGCAATTGTGTTTGCATGGCTGTGTTTCGGTTTGAAGGGTAGGATATGGCGTGAATTTACAGGGTACAGAGGAATAACACCTGAGTCCTCAGGAATGGCAACGCATGGGGGGTATCATGGGCGAAACAGTATACTCTGTTATGTCCATGGTACTGCTCATGTCTATAGGCGACGGTTACCACTTTCCATCAAGTGGGCCGTCAGCTTGTTTGCCATTCTAAGTTGTATAAAGAAAAAAAAAATTACGTTAAGTTCTTAATTTTCTTGTACCTTTCCTGCACCAGATTACCTGATAATAATTTTCTCTCTCACTACATTGGGTTGACTGGAAGTGATCTCATTTAGAGATAAGCCCTCCCTTGCTGACAAGTTGTTAAACTAATCGTTGAATCTTTTTTTACAAGTGCAATAAAGAATATATCGAATATAATCTTATATATAAAATTCTCGTGTCACGGTGTTTGTTACCAAACTCCTCCGAAACGGCTTTACCGATTTTTATGAAATTTTGTGTGCATATTGGGTAGGTCTGAGAATCGGCCAACATCTATTTTTCATACCCGTCGATGATAAGGGTGACCCACCCTAATTTTTTTTTTTTGACATTTTTTATTTATTTTTATTTTATTATAACTAAGCATTGAAAAATACATATAACTTTATCTTTTCTATTTTCATCGTTTTACGATCAACCCCTATATTTCAATTGCGATTTTTATATTTCGCAATAAGTGGTAAAACAACGTTTACGGGGTCAGCTAGTATATATATATATATATATTTTTGTTTGAATCGAAGCATTTGGCGTTCCATTGTTTCTGCCTACTCTAATGGGAGACAGGCGTGACAGATATGTATGTATGTGTGTATAAAGAATATATATGAAATTAAGTCAAAGTCCTTTTCTATTCCAAAGAATGAAATGCCAAAATACCAAACTGCATGACAATTGGTTAAGCCTTTAAAGCGCTAAGAGTTAATAAACAAACTCACTTTTACGCAATATAAAGAACTACTAAGGATTCCAGAAATAAGAGCTCATTTGGAAAAAAATGGGGAAATACACGTTACTGTTGTAAAGCTTTTTTAAGCCATTTTAAGTAAAAAAAATTTGTTGATAGACGTTGACACGTTGGAAGTCATTTCGCGAATTAAGCGCGTAAAAGCACGATAATATATTTTGATATCTTTAATGTTTAAAAAGAAAGGTAAAGTTTTATAAAATTATATATATATATATATATATATATATATATATATATATATATATATATAAATGTCTATATATATATATTATATATATATATATATATATATAGACATTTATTTAGATATATTAAGACATTTGAATTATAGTATATATACATTTATATATATATATATACGAGGTCTGTCCGGAAAGTTCGTATAAAAGTGTTCTGGAATGCGAGAAAGAGGAGTGGGGAGGCCAGGTAAGCGCAGGACCCCTTCCTTATGTCCCTAACAATGCTTCAGTTCTGGTCTGACCGCCGTGCGGTGCGAACTGGCTTGTCACGCCATCTGTGAAGTTACCTCTTAACGAAACCCCGTCGGCATGGAGCCCGCTTCCGTTGAAGAGCAGCGCGTCGTAATCAAGTTTCTCTCGAAACTCGGCAAGAATGGCCGTGAAATTTTTGCCGATCTCAGAACAGTTTATGGGGATGATGCTGTGAAGGAACCAACCGTCCACAAGTGGCTAAAAAGATTCAGAGAGGGCCGAGACAATGTTGATTGTTTTTTTCGATGTTCGGGGGATTGTCCATCAAGAATTCGTCCCTCCAGGCCAGACAGTTGATGGAAAATTCTACGTCGATGTGCTCAGACGCCTCAAAGCTCGTGTGGCACGAGTTCGTCCAGAATTGGCGCGAGAGGGGCGTTGGATTCTTCACCACGACAATGCCCCTGCCCACACCTCTCTTGTTGTCCGTGAGTTTTTGAGTAAAAATTCCATTACGGTGACCGAACACCCCCCTATTCGCCGGATTTGGCCCCGTGTGACTTCTTCTTGTTCCCAAAAACCAAATTGGTACTTCGGGGGCGGCATTTGGGGGACATAAATGAGATAAAAAAAGCTACGACGGGGCAGCTGAGAAACCTACAACCAGAGGACTTTCAAGGAGCCTTCTCACAGTGGAAACGGCGTTGGCACAAGTGCATTATGTCACAGGGGGAGTACTTTGAAGGGGATAAAATTGATTTACCTGAATAATTGTAAAATAAAATTTTTAAAAAACTTTTATACGTACTTTCCGGACAAACCTCGTATATATATATATAATTATGAAATTTAATTCCTGGTTAGTTGGTTTCTACTATGTAGCCTCGGCATCGTAAGAGGCGACGAAGCAAATTAATGGTAAAATTAACTACGGTTGTCAATCCGCCAGTCAAGTGTGGCGACTACTGGAAAAACTTCAATTACCAGAAACGATGATAATGGTATGACTTCCTGTTTGGTTCGGAAAGTATGGGATTTGGACTCCAAGTCATATGATATATTTTATGAATGATTATGAAAACGAATATTTGATTGATGAAGCAAACGATAATTTAATGTCAGAAATAAGATGTTATGTTACATTAGTACTCATATTTTCACTTTACAAAATAAAAATAGAATTACGTGTAGGATAGGGGTACCCACGTAGTCAATTTTTAGGGTTCAGTAACAAAAAGTTATAAAGGAACCCCTATGGTTCAACTTTGTCCGTCGATCAGTCTATCACTGTGCTATATCGCAGCAAGTACCAATGCTATCGATTCGAAATTTGAATTAGTTATACATATTGTTGGCCCACATATACTGCAATGGAAATAAATGAAAAAAAAATGTTCTTACTGGGGATACAAAAAAGGTACCCAAAATTTTAAAATTGACTTTTGTCATTGATCGCCAATTTTCAAATTATAACATGAAACGGCTATATTCGTACATTTGTATGATTTGGGTGCTGAAAGCTTGACACTAGGCTCCGAGCAGCGATCTATTAATTTGCCTGTAGATGCCTCGTTTGGGGTAAAACACGTGTCGCAAAACGTGCGCGAACAAAATGGCAGTCCAAGATTGATGGCTAATGCGAAAGGTTGTGAAACTTCCGGTAATAATAGTGGTGGTCAATCTTCGAGTGTTGGCAGTCACACACATACTAATAGTAGCGGAATTAAACGATTTTTTTTTGTTCAACTTAGAATGGCAAACAAGTTGACGGTCCACCTGATGGAAAGTGGTAACCGTCGCCTATAGACATGAGCAGTACCATGGACATAACAGAGTATACTGTCTTGCCCATGATACCCCCAAGCGTTGCCATTCCTGAGGACTCAGGTGTTATTCCTCTGTACCCAATAAATTCACACCATATCACACCCTTCAAACCGAAACACAGCCATGCAAACACAACTTCTTCACGGTTGAAACACGAATGGGACTGAGGTACCCAAGCAATCGACTTTTGTACAGTCTCCCTCTGGTATAATATAATGGAAATAATTCTAATCAAATAACCAATGATATGGACTTCCGCAAGATAACACCTAATTTAATAAAATATTCATTTCTTAGTTTTTTACTTATAATAGAAATAGTGAGAAAAAAGCCCTTTCCCCTTATCTTAGAAATTTTAGAAGACAAAATTTGAAAAATTAAAAGTATTTGTTAATATTAAACGAAAAAAAAAATCTCAAACTAGCATTATTTTTGAGAAATCAAAAAGCCCTTAAAACTAAAATAAGACATTCGAATTAAAGTATCAATAACTGTAAGGTATCTATTTTGTATGGGATTTGTAATAAAGCTCCTTTTATCTCAATCATGTGAAACCTTCGTGTGTGTGAGTTCAACTCCCACCTGACCTTTTATTTTTATAAAATCTCTCTTTTTTTTATACCACTGAGGTGGCAAACAAGCATACGGCCCACCTGATGGTAAGTGGTTACCGTAGCCTATGAACACCTGCAATACCAGAGGTATTACGCGTGCGTTGCCGACCCTGAAGAAACCTCTTTACCCCCCTTTTGAAGAACCCCACGCTGTAGTCTCTTGGGAAAACCTCGGCAGGAAGCTCATTCCACAACCTGAATGTTCGTGGGAGGAAACATCTCTGAAACCGCGCAGTACGCGACCATTGAGGCTGTAGGACATGAGGATGAACTCCCTGCCGATGGCGAGCCGTACGATGGTAGAAAGTGGCTGTGGGCATCATATTGAACAATTCCTCTGAGCACAATCCATTGTACAGGCGGTAGAACACGCAGAGTGAGTAAAAGTATAAAATTGCAAACATATTAAAGTTCCTTTAAATTGCTTTTATATATTAAAAAATATGTTTTAATAAATTGAAAATGACTTACACTATCTCATTATAAGGTAGTCTATATTTTTTCTTTAGCTTTCATTCAATGAACATGTTTTCTATAATTATGATGAGAATGTATTAAAAAAAAATCAATCTACTAAATTCAGATAAAATATTGTCGTGTGGTCCCGAAGTAGAATAGACCACCTTTCCTTTCCTTTCCTTTCCCGTGAGTGTAGTAAGAGGCGACTAAGGGAACTTAATGATCGACAGAAGGGTAGCTGTGTTTCTCTTAAAACATCACTAATCGCAGTAGCCAACCTGTCTGTCAAGCAACTACTAACGGAACCTCCCAATAGGTCTCATCTATGTTCAGCCTTGAACAGTTGACGGTTAATATGATGATGATGATGAGATAAATATTTAGAAATAATAGGATCTTCATCGTGCCTGTGATCAAACTGTTTATAATCACTCCTCTCCATCCAAAGGTTGCCTGGAAGAGATCGCTCTTAGCGATAAGGTCGCCCATTGTTTTCTCACTGTGATTATTTCTTGTTATTATTTATATTTATAATAAGTTTACTATTGTAATCTTTTGGAGGAAACAATAAAGAGTATCTATCTATCTATCTAAAATATGTCTTTGAGCAGTTACATCAAAATGTGATATTATAAAAAAAAAAATCATATTTACTTCTATACTAATATCAAAAACAGAGTAGTGAGTTTGTTTGTTAACCTAATTATAATTGTTTTTGGTGCCTTAATTATTTAGACAATCGTCAAGTAATTTGGCATACACGTAATATTTAATATGGAAAAAGATATAGGCTACTTCTTACTCTAGTCAAAATACTCCAGTCACGCAAACGAAGTAGCGATATAAAACTAGTATCTAATAAAAATATTAAATTATAACATTTGGAAGAGTCTGCAGTAATTAAATTCTTAATAAACAATATTACAAACATTGTAAGTTTGTTTGTTTGTCTCTCGGCGCCCCAACGGCTCAACCAATCGTAATGAAATTTAGTATAATGTTTGGGGTGGCGTAAGAGGGCTTATGTTTAACAATGGGCGAAGAGTAGCTTAAACGACGATAGAGATGGAAGATGCTATTGAAATCAGTTTGTATGTGTATTTTAGTTGAAACTAGAGATCTGTTCCGGTTTCACACGGATATAGAATTAGACAGACAGATATATAAATGATAAGAAAATCCAAAACAAAGTGTGCGGTTTATAAGAAGTAAACGAAGAGGTAGACAGGTGTAGACTGTAATTTTCTTTAATACTATTTAGAGATAAACTTACATTGTTGTTTTTTTTTTCCTGTTTGTAGAATATTCGAATTAATATTTTTTTTTATACAACTTAGAATGGCAAACAAGCTGACGGCCCACCTGATGGAAAGTGGTAACCGTCGCCTATAGACATGAGCAGTACCATGGACATAACAGAGTTTACTGTTTCGCCCATGATACTACACATGCGTTGCCATTCCAGAGGACTCGGGTGTTATTCCTCTGTACCCAGTAAATTCACGCCATATCCCACCCTTCAAACCGAAACACAGCCATGCAAACACAGCTGCTTCACGGTTGAAACACGAATGGGACAGAGGTACCCAAGCAATCGACTTTTGTACAAAGTCTCCCTCTGGTAAAATAATGTCGTGTTTTATACGATGTTGCGGTCTTTAAAGAAGGTATGGGGAATATGTTGTTCTTACTGATTCTGTAAAGGTCCTTCTGAAAACTGAAACAGAGCAAAATAGAAAAAATCGGGAGAGTACTAGGAGGAAGGATGTCAGTACTAACTTTGTGCCCCGTCTGGACATTGTCAAACACGGTACACGTCATCAGGCAGTAGTGTTATTTAATAAATTACCTGTCCAGTCAAAAATTATACAAAGACTCAATTCTTTTAAGATTAAATTACGATCCCTTTTACTGGAGTAATGTTACTACTCCGTACACGACTTCTGTACTGTTGATTAATGTAAATAATTAAAAATAAATTTGACATATGTATATAATATTACGATGAAGTTGACATTGTTTATTACAGAATTTATTTATTATAATTTATTGTTATTATTATAGTTATTGGATGGTTGTAATATTCAGATTAATGTAATGATTTTTGTATGTTTATCCCTTATTTCAGACACAATGTACATTGTTTTTTGAATAAGTGACTAATGACTATGGATACCGATCCGATATATATATATTGGGTTTCTCTGGACATTGATGGTGGGAAAAAGGTCATCACCCCATTTGAATATTGCATATATCGATCAGATTTCAATTTTCGAATACCTTAAAACACTGTTATCCAATATTATTTTTTGGATAACAAACTTTTAACATATGTATATGTATATGTATACACAAATATATATATTGCTATATATTGCCCAACCCTACTTTACTTTAAAGGCGATCTCGAACCTTGAATATCTAAAATGTAATCTGGTTTTCTTACATCAATGTTTTTTTCTTCAATACACGGGATAATGTTTTAACGCCAAGCGATTGTGAGCTCTAAAATTATGTGTGCAATAAACACTTTCGTTTGTAACTTTCATAATAATTTCAGTACGGCGTCATTAACTAGTTCATGTCTAAAGTGTTGCTATTATTATAAAGTTAGCTGTATAACCCTTTATATCGGTAAATTTATGTGGTAATAATATAAAGCAATAATGTCATTTCATAATCTTAAAAGGGGCAAAGGATAGTCGCTGTAATAGAGTAGGAAAAGTTACCTTCTATATAATATAACTACTGAATTTAGCGCCCTCTGGTGTGAAAAGTTTTTATGTCACAAAGCAAGTGATAATAATTTTTAAATTATTCAATAATAAATTAGAAACATTCAAAGATTTAGGCTGAGATTCGATTTAAGGACCATCGGACCACAATTAAACGTTAAAAAGCTCTCACTGCTTGCTAATAATTTTTTACTACTACAATATAATAAATATGAAAGTGTGTTTGCTTGCCTGCTGATCTGCGTTTTAATAAGTTTAAAACTGTTATTAAAAAAAAAAAACACTTATTGAACAAAACACACTAAACGATTACTTGAATGACAAAAGTACATGGTATTAGTCGATCATGCACTGGCTTTTAACGACCATGTAATTTTAGACATAATAGACATAATGTTAACAGAGATTTAAAAGAGTAATTGAGTCTCTTGTGGGCTCTTATCAACAGATAACAACCTTCCGAACCCTGTAGTAGATTAAAAAAAAATTGACGATTTAAAAGTGTTTGTAAAAAAGTCTTTTTGAATAAAGCTAGTTTGAATTTGGAAAATCGTTGGTTTCTTACCTTATATAATAAAAAATAACGGTCGATATCATCATCAACATATAAAAGTATAAAATATTCAAACTTTTTAGGAAGACACTTAAAAATTTTAATGCACGAAATGCCGCTCGTGACACAGCCGTGAATCGCGCTCATGAATAAGGGCTGATGTAGAGTTCGAAACTGGACGAACATCCCTAATCTTAAAAGATGAGTAAACTCAACATTAATAATAACTATACAGTATAACTCACGATAGTTATTATTTGACAGTAGTGTTCATATTGCTTACCTTTGTGTTAAATCAGTAGTTTAATTCATTTGCACCGAAGGTGGGTGTTGCAACGGTAAGTTCCTCCATTCCTGAAACAAAATATATCTAATTATTATTAATAAATATATTCCGCGGCTTTAAGTTAATAAATTAGTATTTTTTTAATGGATGATAGTGGAATGGTAACCCTGAAAGCGCTATCGGTATACACTGGCAGAGTCTTGTCTATAGGCGACGGTTACACCCTTTCTATCAGGCGGTAAAAAGATTTGGATTTGATTGTTTGCAAAAAAATATATATATTCCTTTATAACGAATATAATTACAAAAAAAAAATATTTTAAAAGTTTATGTTCTTTTTTAACAATATTCCTCACAATCTTAAGGTTGCAAATAAACAATAATAATAAATATATTTTGCAATAAACAATGTCAACTTCATTGTATTATAATATATGTGTCAAATTTATTTTGAATTATTTACATTAATCAACAGTACAGAAATCGTGTACGGAGTAGTAACATTACTCCAGTAAAAGGGATCGTAATTTAGTCTTAAAAGAATTGAGTCTGTATAATTTTTAACTGGACAGGTAATTTATTAAATAACACTAATGCCTGATGACTTGTACCGTGTTTGACAATGTCCAGACGGGGCACAGAATTAATACTGACATCTTTTCTCCTAATATATACGAATATATGAATGAAACCTATTAAAAGTATAGCAGATACAGTAAGTAACGCAGTTCATCTAATCATGGGCGTGGTTCATCAATCGACGGTCGACAAATAATCATATTTGCTCGAACTCTTGACTCTTGAACTCGAAACTTGAATGAATGAAGATTTAGATCGCATCGCTGCATGGTCTAATAATAATGCTCTTGTTCTTAATCCTTTAAAATCAAAATATATGGTAATTGGCTCGAAAAATCAAATTGAGAAGGCATCGAACAATAATCTAGTTGTAAAGATCGGTGATACAAATATTGAACATGTTTGCGAGGCAAAGAACCTTGGTGTGCTTTTTGACAGTAATTTGCGTTTTGAAAACCATGTGTTGGGTTTGGTCCGGAATTGCTTTTATCGACTTAAAATATTATACAAGATACGAAATTTGTTGTCAGAAAGATCACGAATTACACTCTGTGAATCTCTTGTGTTATCCAGATTAAATTATGGTGATCTGGTCTACGGGCCTCGTCTCCTTTCTTCATCTCGTCGAATGATACAGAGGATTCAGAATGCGTGCTGTCGCTTTTGCTTTGTTGTTTCACCTCGTAGTCACATTACACCATATTTGAATGAAGCATCTATGTTGAACATGGACTCACGTAGACGATTGCACCTTGCTGTACTTATGTTTGATCTTCTGAAATTTAAATCCCCTGAATATCTATATAAAAAACTCAAATTTCCGACTTTCAACAATTATTATGGATGTAATGTGTCTCGATCAACGCGGCCCCCGTTGGCGGTTCATAACCATAGGACAGTCGCTTTTACCGGATGTTTTCGCCACCAGGCGACTAAATGCTGGAATAACATACCCCCTCCAATGAGACTAGCTGCATCCAAATCAATTTTTAAAAAATTGATAAAGCAACATTTATTAAATAAGCAAAAATTTGGATTAGTCGCCTGGTAGCGACTGCTTTTAACATAATTACTGTGGCGAATTATTATTTATATATGTTAAATATTATGTTTAATTAATTAATGAAATATATTATATTATTTATGCATCATCTATATAAGTATGTGTCTATATAATATAATTTTACCTTTTGCTATTAAATTGGTTACACAGGTTATACTCTGGGTTTGTTGCACGCGTCCGTGTAGCCTTGCTTCAGGTTGCAGCTGAAAATCAGTGCTTTGCTTTTAAGCAAAAGTATCACTGAGCTGTAGCCTTTTTGGGTCACTGCGACACACTTGGTGAAAACATATCTCCAATATTAATTTTATGTTTTATATGTTGTTTTATATTTGAAAAATGTAAATAATCAAATTGTATCATTTTATTCATTAATTTACGTGTGTTAAATGGCTCAAATAAAGTGTTTATCTATCTATCTATCTATCTAACTCAAATTTCCCAGGTGCATCTAAAACCGCGTCAAAACGTACCGATAAACGACGAGATATTACGTAAATATTGTCATCCTATTCTGATCCTCTGATGGATATAACCCCCGCCCCCCTCAATGGCTTTAAATGAAACGGTGCACTGCTTTTTACCATCCACTTTCTTCCTACTGTCTAGCGAAGATTATCATCAATCGATCCAGGGGCGGAAGGGATTTTAGTAATACGGACAATCCAATCCCATTGCTAGAAATATACCATGTCAGGACTCCACGTGGTCCCCCTTGGAGACTTACCAAAGGGAGACTTTGTACAAAAGTCGATTGCTTGGGTACCTCTGTCTCATTCATGTTTCAACCGTGAAGCAGTTGTGTTTGCATGGCTGTGTTTCGGTTTGAAGGATGGGATATGGCGTGAATTTACTGGGTACAGAGGAATAACACCTGAGTCCTCAGGAATGGCAACGCATGGGGAGTATCGTGGGCGAAACACTATACTCTGTTATGTCTATGGTACTGCTCATGTCTATAGGCGACGGTTACCATTTTCCATCAGATGGGTCGTCAGCTTGTTTGCCATTCTAAGTCGTATAAAAAAAAATCGTGTTGAATTACAGGTGTATTCATATCATCCCTCACTGGTGCCCCGCCAGTGTATACCGTTAGCGCAGACGAGGTTACAATTCCATTATTATCCATTAAAAAACAGACCATCGGCCCATACAGCGCTTTCCTGTACGCAGAAAATTAAATTAAAAATATTCTAATTCAAAACAGGGAATTGTGTTTACAAGTAGACTTTGTTTCACAACAAACAGGCTTTTGCTCTGTAAAGACAAACAGCTGTTTTAATCGTCGCTAAATTAATATAAGACTAGCACGGTAGTAAACCTTATTGTAAAAAATAACCATTAAAAACAGTCACGAATAGGCAAATACATAATACAGTATAGCAATAAAAAATACGGACGAATCGAGAAACTCGTCTTTTAAAAATTGCTGGATAAAAAATCTCTTATTAATTAATTATTGGCTGCGTTTCTTTCCGCGTGATTTCTTTTGATTTACCTTCTTCTCTGTGCCAATTACCATGTAAGATATATACCAAATTTGATTCAGGCTTAAGGTGACAACAGGTAACAAATAAACAAACTAACTTTTACATTCTTCTAATATAAAATATGTAGAAATTTGTGAAGTCGGTAGGGCCGCCCTAGACGGACGTATGTTGACCAAATAGGCGACGTGCTGAAGAACGGCCAAATTAAAAGTACCCGTAACCGGCGAACGTGTATGAAAAGATTGATGAATGTGGAAGAAGCGAAAGAAGTTTGTTTGAATCGAAGCATTTGGCGTTCCATTGTTTCTGCCTACCCTAATGGGAGACAGGCGTGACAGATATGTATGTATGTATGTAAGTTTGTGAAGATGTTTGTATATCTCTTTCTTCTCTATACTCAATCACGTATAAACGCCTGGAAAATAAAAAAAATGGTTATATCTTAACAAATAGGATACTTTATGTATTTATCAGAGGGAGACTTCGTAGAAAAGTCGTTTGCTTGGATACCTTTGTACCATTCGTGTTTCAACCGTGAAGCAGTTGTGTTTGCATGGCTGTGTTTCGGGGTATAAAAGGTGGGATATGGCAGTATATATAAACTCTATAAATAATTTACTAAACAGTGCCTACACTATACTAGGCTCGCTGGCCTGTTTCGTACTAGTCAGCGAGTGGCTAATTAAGTTAATCCATATTTATTGCCATTTACAGTCCGGTTCTTGTACAATTTTATCATTTAGGTACTCGAAAGTTAAAATACATTATATAAATAGTTTATAGTATTCGTAAAAATAATTATGAAAGCTATTCCAAGCGTGGTATTTGAACATTAGTTTTTTTTTCGGTCGTGTTTATCATCGCTCACTAATTCACGTGAGCGAGTGACGAGGGTTGCCGCGCACTACTTATGAGTTTGCACTAGAGGGCTCATACGTCACGTCCCTGACTGCTACTGACAGTTTTCTCATTTTTAGTTCTCATTTTGTTAGATTTGCTATCTGTATATTTCCGAATGCTCACTAATATTGTGAACTAGTTGTTCGCCCCGTCTTCGCACTGTTGTATCGATAATTAAAATGTAACCAAATGTCCCCTTTCACTTATTCACTCACTTTTAATATGGAGATATTTTTAACACAAAATTTCCACTTTTTCAAATCATATTTAAGCTCCTTTTTCATACAAATTTTGGTCTGACGAGGCAATCATAATAATGTAAAAAGAATCACCCAAACAAGTGCATTCGTTCTGAAGCGACACATACTTTCGGTATTTGATTTCTATTTATGTAGATCATGATCATCAACATTTGATCCATTATCCGTCCACTACTGGACATAGGCTTCCCTCATAGACTGCCATAAAGAACGGTCCTGAGTCACCTGCATCTACTGACTACCTGCATTGCATTTAAAGGCGTCACTATACGGAGTCGCCACTCAAGAACCTTTCTTCCCCCATATGTTGTTGTTTTTCGAGCTATGTAACCAGCCTTTTGACACTTCAGTTTGTATTGTTATTTATATAGATATGAAACTGAGTTTATTTGATAACTCTTAGCAGTTTAACGGTTTATTTTGGATGAATAAGTGCATATGATACTTTTATTGATCGCTCAATATAACCCAGTTATGCAAACGAAGCCGCAGGTAAAAAATAATGTCGAATACATAGTTGTATTTGTAAATAATTTATATTTCAAAACGAAAAAGAGAATTGGACATTGTTTATTTTATCGCATTCAAATATGTAAATACAACATTTGGAATTACATGAATTCGGCTCTATTTTTTACTCAAAATTAATTTTATTGAATATGATTTGGTTTCATGGAAAATGTATGTGACAGTTAATGAATCTAAAGCGTTCTATGAAATTTAATTTTATATATAAAACAATGTATTCAAATAATACTAGAGAGAGGTCTGTGCACGCTCGTAGACCTCTGTCTCACCTATTTCTTTTGACAAGTAGCTTGCATGTATATGGTATGAATATTTATTATTGAAGGGTGAGATATTTCAGTGAATTTACAGGGTACAGAGGAATAACACCTGAGTCCTCACGATTGGCAACGCATGGGAGGTATCATGGGCGAAACAGTATACTCTGTTATGTTGATGGTACTGCTCATGTCTATAGGCGACGATTACCACTTTCCATCAGGTGGGCCATCAGCTTGTTTGCCATTCTAAGTAGCATAAAAAAAATGTTTTCTCATTGTGATTATTTACTGCAATTATTTATATCTATAATATGTTTATTATTGTAATCTTTTGGAGGAAGCAATAAGAGTATCTATCTACCTATCATTGTTTTAGGTTTTTTTTTCAATGGGTGATGATGGAACAGTAATCTCGCCTGCGCTATCGGTATACGCTGGCGGGGCACCAGTGAGAGATGATAGGTGACGATGAGAGCAGGCCAGTTAGCCCACCGTGACAAATAGTAGAATTAACTATGATAACTAGAATTAACCACGATGGTTTCCAGAGGGAACCACGTGGAGGTCGACCTAATAGGGTGTATTGCTGGCAATGGGTCAATTAGACCCTGTTATTAACAATCTCTTTTTCCCCCCATTGTTTCAGGTCTGATTATTGAATGTAGACACAGTTAATCTATGTCATACAAGCAGTCTATGCATGAGTATTAATACTCAAAACCATATGGGGAATGTGAATTATAAAAAGATAAAAAAGATTTTTAATCAATCAGGTCGACCTCCATGCGGTTCCATGCTGGTAACTATCTTGGTCAATTCTTTGTGAATTCATCACTATGAGTCAAGTGACCCTTTTTTATAATATAGGGGGTAAACGAGTATGCGGCTCGCCTGATGGTAAGTGATTACCGCCACCCTTAGGTTAAATAAATTGCAGTTGTGTTGGAGGCCTTTTAGGAAGTATTGTATTGTAAAATCTTTATTGTACATAATTTATATTGGATACATTAAAATATTTAATATATAAAGGCTCTATTCTTGAAGGTTTTGATATCAAAACTGTAGGCGCCTAACTCTACATGGATTCATCATTCCATTATCACTCATTAAAAAAAAATTCAAACATACGGTAAATTTCTATTAACACATAAGAAAATTTTCATAATATAATTTTAATTTATTATTTTTTATAACTCCAGAGTCTATAACACACAATCATGGGTAATACAGTGTATACCGTGTCGTCCACGGTGCTGTCAATGTTTATAAGTAATGGTTACCGCTTTCCATTAGTTGATGAGCCAGCTAAGTTTCATCAAAAATGCGCGAGAAATGTTTCCGGTGCAACAAGCGTAGACAGGCTGCGACGACGAGTCTATCTAGCAAGCTGTATTATTGTTGAAAAATAAAATAAAACAATATAATAATATAAAGTGCATGTGTAATAAAATGTGCCCTACTTGTACATTTTCTGCATAAAGAGTGTATTTTTATTTTTCAAGAGAGAGAGAGTACTTTAGAGCTCTCTTCATCTAAAAATGGAACGCACGAGTGTTGACATAAAACAAAAGATGGGATAGAACAATGTACCTCCTAAGTTATTACACAGTTAAACATTTCGAATACGACGCTAAGTATATTGCTTAACAATATTTCTGCATACTGCCATGTATGCAAAAATGTTGCATGTTGTTCAGTTACATAAACAACGTTGAACATGTCATCAAAATTATAAGCTTTTTTATGCAAAATGGAATGCTAAAAAATGTGACGTTCCATATCCAAGTAAAGTGGTAACTGTCATCTATAGACATGAATAGTACCATAGGCATAACAGAATATACTGTCTCACCCATGATACTCTATATTTTTTTATCGATGTAACTTAGAATGGCAAACAAGCTGACGGCCCACCTGATGGAAAGTGGTATCTGTCGCCTATAGACATGAGCAGTGCCATGGACATAACAGAGTATACTGGTTCGCCCATGATACCCCCCATGCGTTGCAATTCCTGAGCACTAAGGTGTTATATCTTTGTCTCCTATAATTTCATGACTATTGCCCAGCCTTGCCAATCGAACCACAGCCATGAAAACACAACTGCTTCACGACTGAAACACTGAGACAGAGGTATCCAAGTAGATGACTTTTTTACACAGTCTCTCTTTGGTTAGGTTAAAGAAAGAACAAAAAATATATATACAATACATCGCTTGAAGGTATATATTAAGGAGACTAACTATCTAATCGTAATAGCAATAATTATTTACAATAAAAAAGAAATTAAGTAAGAACAAAAGCTCTAGAAATGGTAAATAACTATGTCATATTATGATCCATAATATACGTATATCTAGTTATATCAACCGCTAATCGTCCATCGCCGAACATCAACTTTCCCTATAAGGAGAGTTTTGCCATAGTTGCCACGATTGGCAGACGAGTTGACAACTGCAGTTAGGCTTTTAATGATATTTTAAGACTAGCGCTGCTGCCTGTTCCTTGACCATTAAGTTCCCTTAGTCGCCTCTTAAGACACATACGGGAAAGTAAGGTGTAGCCAATTCTATACCGGAACCACATGGTAATATTACTGTATTCTATAAAATATCTGGTTAATCGATAATATTTAAAAATAATTCTATTATTTTGTTTAATTCCGCAACCATTAGTAAACAAAATAATTCTAATCTACTAACCAGTGATATTTTTTTTATACAACTTAGAATAGCAAACAAGCTGACGGCTCACCTGATGGAAAGTGGTAACCGTCGCCTATAGACATGAGCAGTATCATGGGCATAACAGAGTGTACTGTTTCGCTCATGATACTCCCATGCGTTGCCATTCCTGAGGACTTGTAGAATTCCACAAAAAATACAACTAGTTCAGTAAAATATACTTATATTATATTAAAACATGTCCATTTATTAGTTTTAATTTTGTATCTAATTACAAAAGGGCGGGGAGTCTGATATAATCTCATTAAATCTGATTAGCAAATAGATATAAGCATAGTTGTATAGCGGGAGTAACATGGGAGACAAAGCGACCATTTTGAGCAAAGTTTCTCACTGATAAAACCATTCTAGGGGAAAGGGACTACTAGTAATGGAGTCTAACAGGCCTATTGGTAACAATATGCCCTATATTGCTAGCAATAGGGCTCCATAGGTTCACCTCTACGCGATTCCCCCTGGAAACCATCGTAGTTCATTCTTGTAGAATTCGTTACGATGGGCTAACGGACCTGCTTTCATCTCTCACTGGTGCCCTGCCAGCATATACCGATAGCACAGACGGGATCACCATTCTATTATCATTCATAAAAAATGCTATTTCAGTATTTTATTCTCTCTGACCGCTGGATTAATGTTATTTTGTTTAATTCCGCTAACATTAATTTAAGCGAGACAACAAATAAGTGCTAAGAATTGGTGCTAAGAATTGATCCCCATTTGTAAAGGTTCAACGCTCCCTTATTAGTTAGTGGAGAATCTCCCTTCTTTAGTATCAATATTGCGATACGTGGTTTGCTTTTAAATGATATCACAATCCATTCACGTTCAGAAGCATTTTATAGACCACTGGTCGTTGTAACTACATTTTTTTTTATACAACTTATCATGGATATAACAGAGTATACTGTTTCGCCCATGATACCCCTCCATGCGTTGCCATTCCTGAGGACTCAAATGTTATTACTCTATACCCAGTAAATTCACGCCAAGATATTGATCAACCGAAAGCTGCGGAAGACGTCCAATAAAAAATAGCATTCACTCTCTTGCACATTGTCATACTTTCTAGAATAAGAGTTTATTTTTAGAACTGTTTATTATTATTCATTTTTTTTACGTATTGCAGATACATCTCAATTTACAAATTCTCAATGCGAGCATAAACCGCATTGGAAATGACTGAAGACGCTTCCTTCACTAATTGGACGGCGCAGCCTGTCAAAGGTCTCTCTCTACCACGATGTCGTTGCAAAAGGCATTGTTATCTAAAAATATCATCATTATTATTGACAATGTTATTTGAGGAACATTAAAAGTGAAATGAATTGAAATCGTGAACTTTAATGTCGTAATTCAATATTAAAAATAACAGGACAAGAATGCTACGTAATAATATTACTAGCGAAGTGCTCCGACATTGCACAGTAATTTATTTATATATACAAAGTTAAATGATATGAAATAAGTTTATTTGTATGTATGTGGTACTATTTTGGTACTTGTTTAATTACCTTAAGCGATATAGACATACATGCAAATATTTATGTTCTATAAAAAATTAAAAATAAAAATATGATACAAGTTTTTTTTTTTTTTTTTCTACAGCAAAGAATGGCAAACAAGCTGACGGCCCACCTGATGGAAAGTGGTAACAGTCACCTATAGAGCAGTACCATGGACATAACAGAGTATACTGTATACCTATGATACCCTCTATGCGTTGCCATTACTGAGGACTCAGGTGTTATTCCTCTGTACCCTGTAAATTCACGCCATATTCCACCCTTCAAACCGAAACATAGCCATGCAAACATAACTGCTTCACATTAGAAACACGAATGGGACAGAGGTGTCCAAGCAATCGACTTTTGTACAAAGTCTCCCTCTGGTAACTTTCTGTAAAAATATGTAAATGTCCTTTATTAAAGTCCGTTGCATGGTTTTGAAGAAGTAAACGGAGAAACAGACAGACGCAAGCAATGACCTTTTGACTATAAAATTATAACGAGAACATATTAGAATTTTTGTTTTTAATGGATAAACACAAAAAATACTTGATCGGCTGTAAAAGTTCATTCACCCATACTACTACTTTCAAAAAACCGCGCGAAGCCAGGTCAAGTAGCCAGCATACTTATATATTACATATTACACTTTCTGTTTGCACTGACTATATAAATATATATCATAATAAAGTGGCCGTATGGTCCCGACATAAAATAGGACACCCCTTTCTCTCCCGTGAGTGTCGCAAGAGGCGACTAAGGGAGAGCAAGGGATGGGCAGCAGCGTCCCTCTTAAAACATCTCTAAAGCCTAACCGCGGTTGCTAATCCGCCTGCAAAGCGTGGTAACTACTGGCAGAACCCCTGAGGGAGAAGCTTATGTTCATCAGCGGATGGTTAAGGACTGGCATCAGGATGATAATATCATATAAAGAATAAATAGTTAACAGTTTATACAGAAATTTATATATCTTAAACTCCTTAGGAATAGGGATCAAATTTCTAAAACAAAATCACAATAACACGAGCAAAAAAATTAAAAGCGATAACAATTTATACAAACATATTGGACAGGAGGACGCGTTAAATTTCCGCTGGGGTCATTCTGTCCCAAAACCCTAAACCTTTGACCCTGCTGACGGAATATTTAGAGTGTAGGCTCTCGTTTCTTTTGCATGTACATATATATATTTTTAACTACGTAATATGAGGAGTGTTTGGATTATGAATAATGAAATTTATATACGTAATTATATATTCTTTATTGCACTTGTAAGTTACATATAAAATAATCTATTTATAAAAGTTGTGAGTAAGGGTGGACTTATCTCTGACAGAGACCTCTTCCAGTCAACCCAGTACAGTAAGAAAGCATTTCGTTAGCGGGCAGCTGAAGTGCTACATGGATACTACTATTAATACATAAACAAATATACAGTTAAATAAAATATTACATAAATACATAAATTTTTAGTAAGCGTTACAAATTTACCAATACATTAGGTTTTTGGTTTGTTCTTGTTTTGTGTGTTACTGTGTGAGTCGCATGCTATTTTGATTAAATTATTCCTTTCTTGCTTTCATCATCAAAAACAAAAAATTGATAGATAGATACTCTTTATTCTTATTGATTACATTTTGTTTTCTCCAAAAGATTATAATAGTAAACTTATTATAAATATAAACAATTGCAAGAAATAAAATAAAAAATAATCAAAATTTTATTTACACCATAAAAATAAACATTAAAAATGTAATTTTGCTTAATTTGTTACCGCCCTACGTAACTCTGTGGCAGTACAGTGAAAAAAGTCCAGTTCTGAACTCGCAACTACCTCATTGAGCAGACGTAGCGCCCTCTTGAGTGGCGCTTGTTCAGCATGGAATGTTCTGTTGCATGGTAGGGCAAATAATGCGTGATTATGTAATTATGCTTTGTTTTATACAACTTAGAATGGCAAACAAGTTGATGGACCACCTGATGGAAAGTGGTAACTGTCGCCTATAGATATGAGCAGTACCATGGACATAACAGAGTATACTGTTTCGCCCATGATACCCCCCATGCGTTGTTATTTCTGAGGATTTAGGTGTTATACCTCTGTACTCTGTAAATTCACTGCCATATCCCACCCTTCAAACCGAAACACAGACACGCAAAAACAACTGTTTCACGGTTGAAATATGAATGGGATATACCTATATCCCATTCATATTTCAACCTATGTATATGGGTACCTACCCAAGCAAACAACTTTGTACAAAGTCTCCCTCTGGTCTTGTAACTTACATTATTCGTTGATAGTACAGCATTCTAAAGGTGAAAGAATTTTTAAAATGAATTGTATAGTTTTTTAGCTTATGTATTAAAAATAAACAATAAAATCTTTTCTTTTTATAATATTAATATACTCGTAGATCAAATGTATTGATATTGAATATCATTGTAAAATAATGACATGATTATTAGATCAAATTTAGAATAAATTACTTTATTAATGCATTTATAAATATTATTTGCAAAGGTGGACTTATCTCTGACGGAGATCTCTTGCAATCAATCCAGTACAGTATTATCTTACCAATATTATGAATGTGAAGCTTTACATACCTACTCTTTTCATTAGATTAGTATCTACGATAATATTATCACAATAGTATGTCTCAGATTACATAAACAAGCGTGGAATTTTTACATAAAACAAAGTCAAGTCCTCAGGGATACATTGGACAAAAGTCGTCCGCTTGATCACCTCTGTCCCACTCATGCTTTCTTTTGCTTTAAAGTAGCGGTGCTTATGTAATTGTGTTTCGAACTGAAAAATATGTCTACAAAATTACGACCTCTTATATTGCTTTTGGTAAGGGTCCCAGGTTTGCTTCTTGGTCGGGTCAATTTAGGAAATGAAATCTTCTTAGTTGGCTCGCATCTGGTTTGTTTTGCTTCGTGTCCCGTGATGTTCGTTGTTTGAAATTTATTGCAGACGTTTATAGCATAATGGTAACCGCTTATCAAGTGGGCCGTATGCTTGTTTGCCACTTCAGTAGTATAAAAAAAAAATCATAACAACGACTGCCCTAACTTGAGGACTAGACGTGGTGGTGTGATACTTATTTTTATTATTGCGTGAAATTGAAACAGTTTCTGTATAGTATACCTTTAAAACTAATTATTATAGTTAAAATAACCAATAATAAAGGGAAGAAAAAATAGTCCATCTTGCTGGAGTCGCCTCAACTGTTGCTATATATGCCCACCTCCAACGTGATGCATATATACAACGCTTATTTTCAGGCGTCCTCTTCACTTATTTAACTTCAGCAATTCGTGCGGGTCGCCAATACTTACTTTTCGAATAAAATACATAAAAAATAAATTGAAACCAAAGATTAAACAAAAATAACAAAATCCAAATACAAAATTTATCATAATCAACAGTGACAGTGTAATATAATGAGAATTAATTCCCGATATTAAAAGAATAAATAAATGCAATGAAATTAGAGGGAAAGGGATTTTTAGTAATGGGCCCCATGGGTATATGGTATAATTAACAGCCCCATTGCTAGCAATATACCCTACCAGGTCAACCTCCATACGTTCCCCCTGGAAACCATCGTGGTTAATTCTTGTGGAATTTGTCACGAAGAGCTAATTGACTTGCTTTCATTCTTTCACTGGTGCCCCGCCAACATATACTGATAGCGTAGGTGGGGATACCATTCCATTCTCACCCATTAAAATAATACAATGAAATTAGAATGTCCGTATACGAATGTACAAATCGGATGGACTGCCAGTATATTAACTGTGGTCGTATAATAATTGAATACCGCGTAAGTATCCCCGCAAATAGGTTTTATTGCGACCGCAGAGATATAAAACATGCCGCTATTAACCGACGACGTGTCAACAACAAAGTTTTACTGTCATGTAAACGGTCGAGCCGTCCGGCGTCCGCGCGACCCGAGCGACGGACTTACAGCGTGACAGCCGTCACACGTTGCGGTCTACCAGAATGTTTTCCATCCTACACCAAGATAGAGTTTTCAAGTTTTTAAATGTAGATTGTATATTTTAAACGATTTTTAAGTTGTACTTTTTTTGTTACACGATATTTTTAATTGACTTTAAAAAGATGGAGGTTTGTTTGTTTTTTAAACGGTTTTATTTAGCTCGACCTGTACGGTATTTATTTATTTGGGTCAAAATTAGAAATTGGAATTTAAGCACCTTCCCGTTGTCAGATTGATCTGAAATTTGGTACACACATTTAATTCAGATGACAATACAATATAATAAAATCAATAACATTATAAATCTAAGATGGCCGCCGATACAAAATGGCGGATTACATATTTTTCCTTAACCCCCGCAATATGGGTATCAAATGAAAGGGCTACACTAGTAAAACACGATGATTATGTCAAAATTTAAAATTCAAGATGGACGCCGTTCCAATATGGCGGACTAGGTACATATTTTTCCACAACCACCACAATATGGGTATCAAATAATAGGACTACACTGAGACACCCAGACACTAGACACTCGGACACTAGACACTCAGACGCTAGACCCTCAGACACTAGACACTCAGACACTCAGACCCTAGACACACAGACACTAGACACTCGGATACAAGACACTCAGACACTAGACACTCGGACACTAGACACTCAGACACTAGACACTCGACATTCGACACTCGACACTCGACACTCGACACTCAGACACTCGACACTCAGACACTAGACACTAGACACTAGACACTCGTCACTAGACACTCGACACTCGACACTCGACACTCGATACTCGACACTCGACACTCGACACTCGACACTCGACACTCAGACACTAAACACTAGACACTAGACACTAGACACTAGACACTAGACACTCAGACACTCGACACTCAGACACTAGACACTCGACACTCGACACTCGACACTCAGATACTAAACACTAGACACTAGACACTCAGACATCCAGACACTAGACACTCAGACACTCGGATACAAGACACTCAGACACTAGACTCTCAGACACTTGACACTCAGACACCCAGACACTAGACACTCTGACACTCGACACTCGACACTTGACACTCAAATACTAAACACTAGATACTAGACACTCCGACACTCGACACTCGACACTCGACACTCGACACTCAGACACTAAAAACTAGACACTAGACACTCAGACACTCGACACTCAGACACTAGACACTCGACACTCGACACTCGACACTCAGATACTAAACACTAGACACTAGACACTCAGACATCCAGACACTAGATACTCAGACACTGGACACTCGGATACAAGACACTCAGACACTAGACTCTCAGACACTTGACACTCAAACACCCAGACACTAGACACTCTGACACTCGACACTCGACACTCAGACACTAAACACCAGACACTAGACACTCAGACACTCGACACTCGACGACACTCGACACTCGACACTCGACACTCGACACTCGACACCCGACACTCGACACTAGACACTCGACACTCGACACTAAACACTAGATACTAGACACTAGACACTCAGACACTCGACACTCAAATACTAAACACTAGATACTAGACACTCGACACTCGACACTCAAATACTAAACACTAGACACTAGATACTCCGACACTCGGATATAAGGCACTCAGACACTAGACTCTCAGACACTTGACACTCAGACACCCAGACACTAGACACTCAGACACTAGACACTCAGACACTAGACACTCAGACACTAGACACTCGAAACTCGACACTCGACACTCGACACTTAGACACAAGACACTCAGACACTCGACACTCAGACACTAGACACTCAGACACTAGACTCTCAGACACTTGACACTCAGACACCCAGACACTAGACACTCTGACACTAGACACTCGACACTCGATACTCGACACTCGACACTCGACACTCAGACACTCAGATACTAGACACTCAGACACTCGACACTAGACACTCAGACACTCAGACACTCAGACACTAGACACTCAGACACTCGACACTAGACACTCAGACACTCAGACACTCAGACACTCAGACACTAGACACTCAGACACTAGACACTCAGACACTAGACACTCAGACACTAGACACTCAGACACTAGACACTAGACACTAGACACTCGACACTCGACGTCACTCGACACTCGACACTCGACACTCGACACTCGACACCCGACACTCGACACTCGACACTCGACAATCAGACACTAAACACTAGACACTAGACACTCAGACACTCGACACTCAGACACTAGACACTCGACACTCGACACTTGACACTCAAATACTAAACACTAGATACTAGATACTCCGACACTCGGATATAAGACACTCAGACACTAGACTCTCAGAAACTTGACACTCAGACACCCAGACACTAGACACTCAGACACTAGACACTCGAAACTCGACACTCGACACTTGACACTCGACACTCGACACTCGACACTCGACACTCGACACTCGACACTCGACACTCGACACTTAGACACTCGACACTTAGACACTAGACACTCAGACACCCAGACACTAGACACTCAGACACTAGACACTCAGACACTAGACACTCGGATACAAGACACTCAGACACTAGACTCTCAGACACTTGACACTCAGACACCCAGACGTTAGACACTCAGACACTAGACACTCGACACTCAACACTCGACACTTGACACTCGACACTCGACACTCGACACTTAGACACTAGACACTCAGACACCCAGACACTAGACACTCAGACACTAGACCCTCGGATACAAGACACTCAGACACTAGACTCTCAGACACTTGACACTCAGACACCCAGACACTAGACACTCTGACACTAGACACTCGACACTCGATACTCGACACTCGACACTCGACACTCAGACACTCAGATACTAGACACTCAGACACTCGACACTAGACACTCAGACACTCAGACACTCAGACACTCAGACACTAGACACTCAGACACTCGACACTAGACACTCAGACACTCAGACACTCAGACACTCAGACACTAGACACTCAGACACTAGACACTCAGACACTAGACACTCAGACACTAGACACTAGACACTAGACACTCGACACTCGACACTCGACACTCGACACTCGACAGTCGACACTCGACACTCGACACTCGACACTCAGACACTAGACACTAGACACTCAGACACTCGACACTCAGACACTAGACACTCGACACTCGACACTCGACACTCAGATACTAAACACTAGACACTAGACACTCAGACACTGGACACTCGGATACAAGACACTCAGACACTAGACTCTCAGACACTTGACACTCAGACACCTTTTTGGCCTCAGTTCCGTCGAACCCAAATGTACGAAACAGATATATCATCAGTTTTAATTGACTTTGGCACAGACGGCATGCACGTTATTTACCCTAAAGCCATACAGTTTCCAGCAAAATTCAATTATGGTACGGCTGAAAAAAGGATGTTGCCCTTAGTTTTGTCATGAGCATTCACCGTCCATAAAATGCAGGGCAGCACCGTCGACCATGCAGTAGTATATTTGGGCTCAAAATGGTTTGAGGAAGGACAAGCATACGTGGCTCTAAGTCGAGTCAAGTCTCTGGAAGGGCTATGTATTGAGGAATTAGATTGTACTAAATTATCAGGTAAGAAACCATGTAATAATGATGCACTGAATGAATTAAATAAAATGAGGAATATTCGGTAAACAATTTCACTAAATACTAAAAACAAGAAAATAAAAATCGGTAAAAAAACTTTTAAGTTAAACGGTTTTATTTTATGTGCACTGAAAACTACAAAATAAATAAATAGTTACTTACCTATCAACCTACGTAGGTGATCTCGGTCATTAATATCTCTGATGGTAGTGGTTGTCATAACATGAACCATGTCAGCGGCCGAAAGGCAGTTCATGAGAGAACACTAACACCAGGGTTTGCTTGGTAGGTAAACTAAGCAGCCCGCACTATAACAAGTAGGTATTTTGACCTTCTAGTTCAGAAATATTTTAGTACTAGGCAGAATAGCTTTTAGGCATATTAGACTAAAATAAAAACGTGGGGCCCCTCTGAAATCATACCTATAGCAGAGCATATCTTATACTTTGGTAGATCATGAGCTCGGCGTTCGCTGGTGAAGCCGTAACGGCTGGTTATTGATGGTCAAAACCTCCAGTTACGATTATAGTAAGTCGATCCAGCGGACCCTGGACTCCGGAGCTATGAGGTTTCGAATGCGACCGGGATAAACCGCTAGGATGATGATGATGACGATTATAATAAGTCGATGCAATCCACACTTAGTATAGTAGAAAGTAATACAGAAATAGTTAATGGGCCCCACGAGGTAATGAGGTAACCTCATAACTCTGTCAGTTGTAAACCGACTTAGAATTTTTTATTTTAAAATTATATATTTAAGAATTAATCCCATGAAATTTTATATAAGCATTTTTGTATATTAGTAGTAATATTTTTATAAATCTCCACCCAGTTTGGTTGTATGATTGAAATTTTTTTTATTTTTTTATTGAGAAACTTTATATATAATACTAAATATGAATGTCGATATTGTTTGGAAAAAAGTTTGTATACAATTCTTTCTTTGCACAATAATTGTTAAAGTTTCATTATCATATTTTATTTACTCTGAGGAATTGTTCGGATTACGGAGGACGCCATAAACTAAAGTTTCATCCCAATCATCTGGACGAGTGGCGGTCTTCCACCGTGTGTTTCTCAAGGCACTTTCTTCCACGCACAACCATTCTTTGGAATCAACTTCCAGCAGCAGTATTTCCGAACCGATACGACAACATAACCTTCAAGAAAAGAGTATATTCCTTTTTAAAAGGCAGGCAGCACACATGCAATGCCGCTGGTATTGTGGGTGATCATGGGCGGCGGTAGTCACTTACCATCAGGTGAGCCGCATGCTCGTTTGCCCCTGCGTTGCAAAAAAAAAAATATTGTCCACTGCTGAATAAAGCCTACCCTCATAAACTACTATAAGTAACATCCCTGTGCCTTTTGAATCCACTGACTGTTACACAGTTTCGGTTAATCCAGTGCAGAATCGTCCTACACAACTTTTGTTTATACTAGGCCGTCACTCACGGTCCTTTCTTCTTATACCTACATACGAGCCCAACTATATTTATTCCGGTTGTATATAGTTTATCTAAATCGAATGATCTCTTTTTACTTGTTTCTGATGGTGAAGCGGTCTGTGCGTTGAATTTATGGCGGCCATTACGATGACGTCACCGTAGGCGGTGTGTAGAACAAATGACTTTTGTTACGGACTGCAACGTCGAGTTATTAAGCTGCGATAGTCGATCGGTATTAGGTATAGAAAAAATATAGGTTTTAACCTGTTCATTAGCAAAGAATGATGGAAATAAGTGTTTTTTTCTTTTACAATTTTATGTATTCACAAAACTTTCGGTTACTTTTTTCAGTGTTAAGGTTTGACAACCACTGCAGATGTGAATACGAATTCAAATCATCTTTATTCAAATAGACTTGTTTACAAGCACTTTTGATTTTTTTTTTTTTTATATAGTACAGCAGTACAGTATCTCCGATTACAGAGAGAGAGAGATAGAGAAATATTTTTATTCTGGAAAGAAAAAATCAACTAAGTAAATAGCGGTAGGGGTAAAAGAACGTTTGCCAAGTCATCTAGTATTTTATAAAAGTTTGTAAATTTTAAAAGTAACGTAACATAATATATTTCAACATAAATTTCATTCCAACCATCTGGACCAGTGGCGGTCTACATTCTTCCACATACAACCACTCTTTGGAATCAACTTCCAGCAGCAGTATTTCCGAACCGATACGACAACATAACCTTCAAGAAAAGACTATGTACGAGTATATTCCTTTTTAAAAGGCCGGCAGCACACCTACAATGCCGTAGGTGTTGTGGGTGATCATGGGCGGCGGTAGTCACTTACCATCAGGTGAGCCGCATGCTCGTTTGCCTCCTGTGCTGTAAAAAATAGTATAAATAAAAAAAAATTAAGATATACTTATTATATATATATATAATAAGTATATCTTAATTTATATATATATATATATATATATATATATATATATATATATATATATATATATATATATATATATATATATATATATATATATATATATATTCTCCGTATATTTTCGATTAATTCGGTTAATTCTAGACCTATTTTTGTAATTCTTTTTACAATTTACAAAGTTTATTAGTCCTATTTTAATCGTGTCACAATGGAAGCTGCTGCCTTTAAGCGAAGTAAAATTAAATTCGACGTATCCACACATCTGCATAGTTAAGCTCTCTTTTCGAATGGTCGCGATTTTTGTCACATGACACTTCGATCTAAATTGATTTTTTTAAATCTAGCGCTTCTATAAATCATCTCGTTTATCGATTTATTCGTTTCTTTTTCAAATATTACTTGTTAATATATTATTGGTTCTGGCATAGTATTGGCCACCCCTTCCTTTCCCGTGGGTGTCGTAAGAGACGATTAAGGGAACTTAATGGTCGAGGCATTCCTTATAAAACACCACCAAAGTCCGGGGGGAAAGGGGTTGTTAGCAATGGAGTTTGACAGCCGTATTGCTAGCAATATTAAATATTAGCTTAATAATATCAGTAATATAATCATAATATATCAGGTCAACCTCCACGTGGTTCCCCCTGGAAACCATTGTGAACAATTCTTGTTGAATTCGTCACGATAGGCTAACTGGCCTGCTTCATCCTCACCTATCATCTTTCACTGGTGCCCCGTCGGTGTATACCGATGGCGCGGGTGGGGTTACCATTCCATTATCACCCATTAAAAAACCTTCAGTTCCTATAAGTACATGTTATGTTACTCTGCATGTATCGTCTTTGTAAATTTAACAATGTTTGCTGAAAAAACCATTATTATTATATTTGTCTTTCAAATTTCTCAGCTTTTAGCGTTGGTAAATATACTACACTTTTTTTTTTATACAACTTAGAATGGCAAATAAACTGACGGCCCACCTGATGGAAAATGGTAACCGTCGCCTATAGATATGAGCAGTACCATGGACATAACAGAGTATACTGTTTCGCCCATGATACCCCCCTGCGTTGCAATTCCTGAGGACTCAGGTGTTATTCCTCTGTACCCTGTAAATTCACGCCGTATCCCACCCTTCAAACCGAAACATAGCCATGCAAACACAACAGCTTTACGGTTGAAACACGAATAGGACAGAGGTACCCAAGCAAACGACTTTTGTACAAAGTCTCCCTCTGGCACATTTACGTGTACGTGACCGAGTAATTTTTATTATAATATTTTATTTAATTACAAAGTTATTATTATTATACTGTGCTACTAAATATCTTAAATTACAAATTTACAAAGCAACACGAAAATTTATTCATGAACAACTGTTCTCGAAACTTGCACCCGAAGCGCTGTGCATTCGGAATTTTAGATATCGCGAGAGGCGTACATTGTACTTCCGTGCGGAAAGTTCGAGATGTAACCATCGGGGTTGTTGTCTTATATTTACGTATCTACATAGGTACGAGCAATTTTACTTTTTCCTTTAAATAGCCTTTAGAAATTTGAATGAGTGTGTTTGTTTCCTTTTAGCGCCTTAATGTCTTAGCCAATCATTATTAAATATACATGTAAAATATATGATGGAGAAGGATATAGGCTACTTTTCACTCCGATTAGTGTATATATATATATATGTGTGTTTTTGAGGAGAAAAGAGTTTGAAGCGTAACCAGTGTTATGCTTCAATTACATTCTTCACGACTCTGGAACGCGCTTCCTGATGCCATTAAGAGACTATCGACTAAACCGTCTTTCAAAAAAAAACGTTCACGCTCACTTTTTTACTTTATCCGAGCAGTAAGTGCTTTATATTATTCTCAATTTCGTGTATAATGTAGTATATGTTATATATGTGTAAGTATATTTGTTATTTATATATATTTATTCGTTTATATATGTAATTTTAGTATGTATGTATATCTTTATTTAATAATTTAATAATTAGTAGTACCGCATTCGAGTATTCTGACACTTCTCTATGGTTGACTGGGCGTAATCATAAAGTTAACAAAGGCGAAGTTATCTCTAAAATAGATTTCTTCCAGTTAGCTTAACATAGTTAGTTAACTTAACGGTGGAAGACCGCCACTCGTCCAGATGATTGGGATGAAACTTTAGTTTGTGGCGGGTTGTACGGTGGTGAAAATCAGCAGCAGGTATCAATCCGAACAATTCCTCAGAACACTCCCCATGATAAATTCGGTAGAAGATGCACAGAGATGCAACATCTCTGCGCAGTTTCAGTGGATCAAGTCGGACAGTAAGGCGTTGACAATCGATAATTCGAGACGCCCGACTTTGAATGCGGTCTAACGGAAGGAGTTGGTACTGTGGCGCTCCTGCCCACAGGTGAGAACAGTATTCCATATGCGGCCTGACTTGGGCTTTATATAATTTCAGGCGGTGTTCTGGCATGAAATATCGTCTCACCCTATTGAGCACTCCTAACTTTTTGGAAGCTATCTTAGCCTTCTCCTCCAGATGACCGCAAAACTGGACGTCGCAAGATATATCAACGCCCAGAATTCCTAGACTCGACTTTTTATCAAGGGAAGTGCCCTGAAAATGAGGAGATACGACAATCGGCGTCTTTTTTGCGGTAAACGCGCAGACTTTTGTCTTTTTGGGGTTAAATTGGACAAGATTTTGTTCACCCCAGATCGAAACTTGATGGAGTGAAGTTTCGATTTCAGACACAAGTCTATTCCGGCACTCATCGGTATTTGCCCGCGAGATCTTTGCATGACCGGTGTATAATGTATCTCCTGTACTGTCGTCTGCATAGCAATGAATATTACTTATCTGTAACATATCATTGATATGCAGAAGAAACAGAGTCGGAGATAGTACACAGCCTTGCGGGACACCAGCATTCAAAGGTTTTAAATCAGAGCATGCTCCGTCGACTACGACCTTAATGCTACGTTCCTTGAGAAAACTGGCGACCCAAATGCACAGTCTCGCAGGCAACCCAAATGAAGGTAGCTTTGAAAGCAGCGCTCTATGCCATATATATGTTAAGTACAACATAAATATATATAATAGAATACAATGATGACAGTCTTCTAATCAATAATATTCAAACGAAATTGGAATAGAATGATTTTAATCTTTTATAACATATAATATATCCCGGTCGAGCGGAGACAGTGGGGAGTAAAATTAATGAATTGTATATATAGATTGAAACAGAATTCATATCTAGAGTTCCATACAAAAAGGAATAATGGTCCATCAATCTGTCACAGCACTGTATTTCAGGAGCTACTAATGCTATAGATTTGAAAGTTCGAATATTTTTTGATATTATTGGATTAGAATTTTTTTTTACAACACAGGGGGCAAACGAGCATGCGGCTCACCTGATGGTAAGTGACTACCGCCGCCCATGATCACCCACAACACCAGCGGCATTGCAGGTGTGCTGCCGGCCTTTTAAAAAGGAATATACTCTTTACTTGAAGATTATGTTGTCGTATCGGTTCGGAAATACTGCTGCTGGAAGTTGATTCCAAAGAATGGTTGTGCGTGGAAGAAAGTGCCTTGAAAAACGCATTACAATTACAATGACTATACTATATTATTATTTCTAACAATAATAATTATTTATTTATTCAGACAACGTAAGGCCGATCCTGTTATTTACAACTTTACTTAACCTATGTTAGTAAATGAGCGGTCATGACATTCTCACATTGATAACCTATCCCACCCAATATTTTAGGATGGGACAGTCCATTTTACTGGCAATTGTCTTCAAGACACTGTTTGAGCTAACACGCACCCTGTCCAACAGCGAAACAATTCGTTTGCGCCGTATTGCGTAAAAATCATCCGTACGCTCTCGTGCAAACATAGGACGCACTGTAGTGACGGGGTAACCCCAATAGTTACTTACCATCAGGTGAGTCGCATGCTCGTTTGCCCCCTGTGTTGTAAAAAAAAAAAAAAAATAGCGCATTATTATGAAGGCATTATTTTGAACTCGAAAAACATTATAAGTTTTTCGATTTTTATAATTTTTTTTTTTATTAGTCAATTCAGAATGTGGTCTAATAAAAATAGATCGAAGACGTTAAATATTATAGTAGGCTACAAAGACCTATTTTCGCTACAATATTAATGACTGAAAATTTAATTATGATAAACGGATTATTGGGTTGAGCTGTTTAAGCATAATTCATATTTATTTTATATTTAGACACTCAGCAATTTTATTAATTGTAAATTGTTGTTGAAATATTATTAAAATATGAAAATATCCAATATGTAATTACTGCCAAATCGAAAACCGTTTTCAAATTAAATTCATACTATGCCAGTGTTCAAAATCATTTTTATTACGTATTATTATATGATAGTGTGACAATTTAGGTGCATTTTTTTATACAACTTAGAATGGCAAATTAGCTGACAGCCACCCGATGGAAACTAGTAACCGTCACCTATAGACACGAGTAGTACCATGGACATAACAGAGTATACTGTTTCGCCCACGATACCCTCCATGCGTTGCCATTCCTGAGGACTAAGGAATTTAAAAGTGACGAACTTGAGTGGTGTTGGACAGAAAATTTTGAAAGGAAATGGGGAAGATCTTTTCTTTTTATAGGATGATAATGGCATGGTAACCTCACCTGCGTTACCGGTATACGCTGGTGAGGTACCAGTGAGAGATGACAGAAGCAGATGAAAGCAAATCCGTTACTCTATCGTGACGAATTCAACTAGTTTTTTATCATGATGGTTTCTCGGCGGAACCACGTGGAGGTCGACCTGAAGAAGACCTTTGCCCAGCAGTGGGATAATATAATTTAACAATATATGTAGAATAGTACATATAATTTTGCGGAAGTCCATAATTATTGTTGGCTAGTTGAGTAAAATTATTACTAATCGATGATTAATACTAAGTTCCTAGCTTCGATCAATTAATTGCCTGACATCTCGTATAGAGGCGGAACACGTGTCGCAATATGGGTGTACAGTTAATAACGGTCAGAGATTGATGACTAATATGGAAGGTTATTAGAGACATGTTGGTAGTCGCATGCATACTAACTGTAGCGGAATTAAACATTGTTTTAAGTAGCTAACTAAATCTATACAAAAGTATAATATATATATTATAGGTAAGGTATGAATTACGACGATGTTTACACACACACAAACACAAACACAAACACATACACACACACACACACACACACACACACACACACACACACACACACACACACACACGCAGGCACGCACGCATGCACGCACGCACGCACGCACGCACGCACACACACACACGCGCGCGCGTTTATTGGTCATGAAGTCATATTGTAAAAATAACTGCTTTGTATAAACTTATAGATAAACAGTTATCTGTACTATTAGAAAGCCTATTTTATTTCTGTAAGTATGTACTCGTATTTGGTAACACAATTCCCGCTTCCTACACGACAGACTCAGCCTAGTGTGAGAAGCAATGTTAAACTTTGTGCTTATACAAACATACTATGATAATAAATACAATTTTACTTTTACTTTAATGTTTTACTTCAAATAAAAATTATTAAACACATTGCGTTGTGTAATAGTTCAAAAATAGTCCAACTCAAATTCATTATTTCGTATTTCTCATTATTTATAAGTCCTATTTTGTTCTGTAAGTCAAACTTGGCGGAAAAGGGGGAAAGTTTGCTTGCTTGGAAACAGAAAATTTTATATTTGAGATAATCTTGTTTTATAATTCATTGATAATTTGTAGTAGGTACGAAAATCTTTAGAATTAAACTTATTGTCGCTTTATCGAAGTTAAATTTTTCCTGAAATTATCTAAAATTATGAAAAAAAGAATATATATATACACATATATATATATATATATATAGGTATACTTTTGCAGCTGGTTCTTAATGCGAGAACCAGGGAAAACTGAGTACTGTAGACCTATATCATTACATATATCTCCTGCTTCATCCACTTGAATAAATCTTCTAAGTTAAGTCCCTAAATTACAGGTAATTTAGAGACGGTTCGTTGTCATAAATTACTAATAGCCTAGGTAAATGGCCGAAAGAAGCTGGAAACAAATTTGTGGCAATAATTTGTATATATTCTGGCTTCTAGCTCGAAGTTTTTATTATCATTATTATGATAAAGTTACAGCCATAATCGAAGATTGTGTTTACGTAAATTAGAATAAAAAATACTTAGTCTTTGTTCATTCTGGATAATTTTTAATATTCATTTCTGTAGTAAAGAAGATATTTTATATTAGGCCAGTTATTATACAGTACTTAGAAAAATTCATGATTATAAGGAATTTATCAGAAAAATAAAATAATATTATTTTAATAAATAGTTCAAGGGCATAAATATGATTTTGTGATTTCGGATACATTTTAGATTTGTTACATTACATGGCACGTGTTCAAAAATGAAAACAATAAATATAATAAAAATATATAATATAAAATAAATATAACATAAAATATATAAAGTTATTTACTTTAAACTTTTACATTTCAATAATACTATCGAGACTTAACGCGACGCAATTGCTAGTAAATAATACTTACATACTTGACTTTTATAGCCGAAATTTCGAACAAAAATAAAATAGTCAATAAAAAACAGTTATACATACATACATGCATATCCGTCACGCCTGTCTCCCATTAGGGTAGGCAGAAACAATGGAACGCCAAATGCTTCGATTCAAACAAACCTCTTTCGCTTCTTCCACATTCATCAATCTTTTCATATACGATCGCCGGTTACGGGTACTTTTAATTTGACCCTAAAATTAGTTATGTAAGTAGTATTTACGATTTTAGATATATAATATATTTGAATTCAATACGTCCTCTCTTAAAACATTAATATGTCGTTTAGCTAGAAATAAATTAAGAATTGAACATCTATTTTTTTGCACAATATTATGAGTTGAAGGAATCTAGTTCATAAACATTTGCAATAACCTCCTTTTTTTTATACAACTGAACATAGGCCTTCCCTTTATAGGGTATAACCAGTAATACGCTTGACAGACGGGTTGGCAACCACAGTTTGATGCGTTGACATCAACGCGAACAGGCGTTGATGTTTTAAAGGGACGCTGCTGCTCATCTCTCGAACTTTACACATTACATTAATTACGTTAACTTCCCTTAATCGCCATTTATGACACGAGAAAGAAAGGAGCGTCCCATTCATACCTACTTTCTATTTCCAAAAAAACCTACCAGTTACAGCAAAGTTATAATATTGGTATATATACAATAACCACTTTTATAAAATGTTGCAAAAATGTCCACGCGTGGGAAGCCGGGGCGGGCCGCTAGTGTGTTATAATTAAAAAAAAAAGTTGATATCAATTGGATAATAATATATATATATTCCAGTAAATAGTTATATGATTATACCAATCATATTATATGTATCCAACGTGAGCACAATATCATATTCAGTTGTCGATGGTAACATTAGCGTTTCGTACTAGGTATCTCGGCGAGTAAGATCGTAAAAGTTTTACAGCTTTACAGTATTACAGGAAAATTGAATTACATCCGTATGTTTGCGCAGCACTTTCCTGATATTTAATTTGGGAATTCGAACGATGGGCATTAGAGAAATTATCAGAACCTAATGTATTACAGCAGTATCTAGAACAATTCTGAATTTATAGACTAGCGCACGGAATCGATAATGCAAAGACTCTAAAAGATACATTAGTGGCGACTTCGTACAAATATATACTGTAGGTTGACTTTTCACTTTTAACTTTTAGACTTAGTCGCTGTATGTTTTATAGTTTACAAAAGACGGGAATAAACTTGTTTATTTAGATAAAATATGATAACTTACCTAAATTATCTCGACGTTTCGAACATGTTACACGGGCCGTGGTCACGAGTAGACTGACGTAGCGCCGTTATGTCTTTGTTTCCGAGGCAGTTTTTTCTTCTACCCACTCATTGTCGTACATTACACTAACTGTATCGCTATATTGAGGGTTTTTTTTAATGGGTGATAATGGTATGGTAACCCCGTCTGCGCTATTGGTATACACTGGCGGGACACCAGTGAGGGATGACAGATGAAGATAAAAGTAGGTCAGTAAGCCTATCCTGACGAATAAACTAGAATTAGTCACAATGGTTTCCAGGGGGAACCACGTGGAGATCGACCAGACAAGGTATATTGCTAGTAATAGGGCTATTTGACCCCATTACTAACAACCCCTTTCCCCCCTATTATATTGAGGGTTTCTGCACGTAACACTGACGGTATCTTTATTCAATGCATTAACCGACTGCACGCTATTGCGAGGTAATGCCTTTTGTATCACTATTTGGGTAAATTAGTAAGGTAAGGTATTAAATATAATTCTAGTTTCAAGCGTGCTATATAGATCTGGAAGTGAGAAAATGGAATCTATGAAACACTTGATATTCCAATATGATACGTTGAAAAGTACATATATGAGGTTATTGGTATGAATGTACTGTGTACAGAGGAATAACACCAGAGTCCTCAGGAATGGCAACGCATGGAGGGTATCATGGGCGAAACAGTATACTCTGTTATGTCCATGGTACTGTTCAATTCTATAGGCGACGGTTACCACTTTCCATCAGATGGGCCGTCAGCTTGTTTGCCATTCTAAGTTGTATAAAAAAAAAATTGGTACACTGGTAGGTTATATCCTAACTTAGCATATAGGATACTTAATGATATCATAAATGTAAGTATAAAATATAATATAATTGTAATTCAGTATGAATTAGAATTCATTATTCAACGAGCATCTGGCTAATTGAAGATTTGACTCTTCCCACACGAATTATCACCCTCATGCTGGAGTTCTATCACTAATAAAGGTATAAAATTTATTGCTTTTCCTTTTCTGTGGGCGTCCAAGTAATCTTGAGCCGTTATGGTTCACATGTTAAAGTATCAAGTGCGTTATATTTATACTACACAATATGACACGGTGAACTTCGTATCACCTACAACGCCGTTTATTTTTTTATTATAATATTTATATATATAATATTATTAATAATTTTAATACTAATACTAAAAGTATTCTTTTTTTTTTATACAACTTAGAATGGCAAACAAGCTGACGGCCCACCTGATGGAAAGTAGTAACCGTCGCCTATAGAATTGAACAGTACCATGGACATAACAGAGTATACTGTTTCGCCCATGATACCCCATGCGTTACCATTTCTGAGGACTCAGGTGTTATTCCTCTGTACCCAGTAAATTCACGCCATATCCTACCCTTCAAACCGAAACACAGCCATGCAAACAACTGCTTCACGGTTGAAACACGAATATAACAGAGGTACCCAAGCAATCGACTTTTGTACAAAGTCTCCCTCTGATTTCCAGGGGGACATTAGAGGAACAAGAGGGAAGCAATGGGTCAGTTAGACCTCATTACTACCAATCCCTTTCCTGCCCGTATGATCATATTGGGTTAGTCTAGGTCTCTCCCATTATTTATATCCACATTCTACTGTGCAAATGTGGATGGATGTAAATAATAACGGAATTATCTGTTTTACATTTATCTACAAAGAAAAGAAAAACAAAAAGTATGAATAGATTTTTCTAGAAATACAAAATAAAGCTTAATACAGATATTTATCATTGTTCACATGGTCACAAACAAGTCGCTGAGTAGGTCAGTAATAAATTGCGGTCATTACACACGGTCTCCACTAAGAGGGCCGTGGAAGTCGCGTGCTCTACTTGATTTCAGCTACGGGATGAGCAGTTGTGAATGAATGTGTCTCGCTCGATCTCTCATATTTTACGACCGCGAATTATAGCTACGTGTTGGCACGACAATTACTATGTACACACTTTTATTAGCAGTTTGAGGGTGACATTCTTTAATATTAATGTTAATTATATATGTTTATTTATTTATTTAGATAAATAACTTTATTGATCCAAAGAAATTGATTAAATAGTAGTTACATTTGCGATATAGCTAGGTTACAATCCAATTACATTATGTGCACAGCTCGATTAATTCGTGTAAACACAAGCACATAAAAAAAGAAAAAAAAAAACATAAAATGCTATATAAATATATAAGAGATAAAACTATAAAAAACGATTCCATTTGTCCAATCATATTTTACAAAACTGAGAACATGTTTTTTTCTAAAGATTTTAAAGGAAAATTTTGAAAATTTTAGAAATTTTTATACCGAATATGTCGAAGCCAATATAAGTAATTACAAGACGGTAGTCTTTTAAATTTTTATACAATATATTAGATAATATAGTTAATATTCTAGTATTTTCCATGGCGTTATATTATCTAAGAATACCATCATTTTTTTTATGTCTATATGTGTGACAATTTCATTCTTATTCCAAACATATGTGGGGTGTGAATAAAGCATATTTTGTTTTCTTTTATGGAAAATATTCGCGTGAATGTGGACATAAAGTATCCTATTACACTTAATGTAATCTATGTACTAATATAATAAAGTTAAAGACTTTGTTTGTTTCAATGAGAAAATCTCTGGAACTGTCAATTAGATTTAAAAAAAAAATCTTTTCGTATTTGAAAACTCATTGAAGAAGGAAGGCTATTATACAATATGTATATATATATATATATATATATATATATATATCTTTTCATTTAAGAGTTTCCTCTTGTTGGTGCAACTAATTCATGCATCTTCCTCCAGCCAGCTCTATCCCAGGCCATATCCTTTATTTCCCTATACGACATGACGCCTAGTGTTTCCTTTATCTGTCTTTATTTGTATATATATATATATATACAAATAAATATATGTCAAGATAAAAATTGCTCTTTAAGTCTTAAGTAGAAGTGAGTTCAAGTATGCAATTGATAGTTAATGTGAAGAATAGATTACTGCACCAGACAAAGGCAAGGCAAATTGACCTCTCTACAGATTTATTATAAGGATTATCTATACTTATAATAAATCTGTAGAGAGGTCAATTCTGTACATGAAATATATTTCCAAAATAACTATCAGCGGGTGATTAGTGATCGATACTGATGCCAAAAATGCAATCAGTAAAATTTTTGTCTGTCTGTTTGTATGTTTGTTATAGAAACAAAAACTACTTGACGGATTTTAACAAAATTTGGTACAATTATTCTTTATACTGTTGGGCAGGTATAGTATACTTTTCATCACGCTACGATCAATAGGAGCAGAGCGGTGAAGGGAAATGTTAAAAATGTGCACCCCTGCGACGCCAGGACGGGCCGCTAGTTAACGAATAAATCCCGATAATATTTTTGTAGTAAAACCCTTAAATTAAAAAAGTATAGAAGACCATTGTGACTTGTCTGTTAAAGTTATTAATACACGTTCCTGCTCCATATTTAGATGGTACTTTTAGTACATGCATTCAACATCATCATCATATCAGCCTTTAACTGTCCACTGCTGGACATAAGCCTTCTCCAGAGAGGAGTTTTAGTAGTTGCCACGCGTGGCAGGCGGATTAGCAACCGCAGTTAGGTTTTAGAGATGTTTTAAGAGGAACGCTGCTACTCTTCTCTCGACTGTTAAGTTACTTTAGACACAAATAATTTCGACTCTTATGACACTTACGAGAAAGGAAATGACGGCCTATTTTATGGCAAGACCTACACGGCAATAGATACATTGATAATAATGTTTTCCTAATGTAATAAAATATGTCAAACTCGATTTTTCTAATAAATATATCGATGACGTTATTTTTTTCCAATTAAAAATGCAACTCAGTAAACTAATTCTACTATATTCGTATTTACAGATAACAATATAAATTACAAATAGTAATCAGCCATTAAAATGCGAACTGCTGAACTAAACCGCCAACTCACCTATTTGTACCCGTTAACTAATTCTACTATAATCGTATTTACAGATAATAATATAAATTACAAATAGTAATCAGCCATTAAAATGCGAACTGCTGAACTAAACCGCCAACTCACCTATTTATACCCGTTAACTAATTCTACTATAATCGTATTTACAGATAATAATATAAATTACAAATAGTAATCAGCCATTAAAATGCGAACTGCTGAACTAAACCGCCAACTCACCTATTTGTACCCGTTAACTAATTCTACAATATTCGTATTTACAGATAATAATATAAATTACAAATAGTAATCAGCCATTAAAATGCGAATTGCTGAACTAAACCGCCAACTCACCTATTTGTACCCGTTAAAGGAATCACCGGCTATTATGCTGTCTTAACGGCACACTTTTGTATTGGAGCGGCAATAATACTGTCGTTTGTTATTTTATTGGTGGCATTTGTCTTCTTTAGTGTTGGGATTAGTGTCGCCAATAAACGATTTGCGATGTAACAACGGCACGGTTTGTTGTGTGATCAATTTGTTTGTTCACATATCAATTACACGTGTGATTGATTGGTTATGATATTGTTTTCATAATTCGATCACAACTAGAATTTTTTTTGCAATTCTTTTTTTTCAACTTCAAATCATTTGGGGGGGCAGGGTTTTTAGTAATGCGGATTATCAGTCCCATTGCTAACAATATAACCTAACAGGTCGACCTCCCCGTGGTCCCCCTTGGAAACCATCGTGCTGATTTCCAAGTGTAGATATTCATCACGATAGACTAACTGACCTGCTTTTTCATCCTTCACTGCTGCCCCGTCGGCGTATATCGTTAGCGCAGGTGGGGTTACCATTCCATTATCATTCATTAAAAAAAAATATAATTTATTGCTCAAATATGGGTGCATACATTAGATGAAAATATTTTTTATAACTCCATTATTCCACATTCTATTATACGGGCATGTACATTATATAATTTTTTTACATGACAAATAAACATTTAGTTGATATAAACAATTATTAGTTAGTCGATTAGAATTATTTTGTTTAATTCCGCTTCCGCTTAGTATGTGTGCCTACCTTTATTAGTAGAAGTTCTAAGATCTTCCATATTAGTCATCAATTTCCGACCGTTATTCAATCCATACACATATTGTGATACGAGTTTAACTTCACTATTATTTTCTAATGGTTAGTAAAGATTCAGTAATGGTAATCTATTGTGTTTTATACTAATAGTAGCGGAATTAAACAAAATAATTCTAATCGACTAACTAATTACATGGATTTCCACAAAACAAAACCTAATTTAGTAAAATGGTTACAGTTACCTATAGACGTTCGAAGCACTGTAGACATCATAGTATGCTGTATGTATAGTTTCTGAGAACAAGTTGTTATCGCATCCGCAAAAGAACCAAAATAACTGACATAGCCTGAAAGATACGCAAGTTGAAGTGGCAATGGGCTGGTCACATAGCTCGAAGAACCAACAACCGATGAGGAAGAAAGGTTCTTGAATGGCGACCACGTACGGGTAAACGCAGTGTAGACCCCATTACTATCAATATGCCCTATTAGGTCGACCTCCACGTGGTTCCTCCTGGAAACCATCGTGAACAATTCTTGTTGAATTCGTCACGATGGGTTAACTGACCTGCTTCATCCTCACTTATCATCCCTCATTGGTGCCCCGCCAGTGTATACCGATAGCGCGGGTGGGGTTACCATTCCATTATCACCCATTAAAAAAACGCAGTGTAGGACGACCCCCCACTAGATGGAGAGAAGACCTGAATTGCGTTGCAGGGAGTCAGTGGATGAAGGTGGCTCAGGACCGTTTTTTATGGCAGTCTATGGGGGAGGCTTATATCCAGCAGTGAACGGAAAATGGCTGAAATGAAAAACAAAAGTTGTTATATTTTAGTATAGTGTAATTTCACAACTTAGGGTCTTTCAAACGTAGCGTGGAAAAGCACTTAGTAAGTCGGCATAACGCGGCCAACTGTTGAGAGTGGAACTTTATTCGGTTGGTCATATTCCACCATGTTGTCTCTATGTTTGGTCAGGATGGTGTAGCCACTTGTGGAGCTACAATAAAATAAAGCCAGTAGTTAAACATAAGAAACAAGGTTTTACATATATTTATCACTAGCTTTTACCTGCGAATTTGACATTACCCGGATATATTCACTGACCGGGACATAAAATAGGCTATGTCGATCTCCATACCGTATAGTACGTTTATACTAAATTTTATAGTCATTGATTAAGCCGTTAAAGCGTTGAAAGACAACAAACAAGCACATTTTTGCATATCCTTTTTAAAAGGCCGGCAGCACACCTGCAATGCCATAGGTGTTGTGGGTGACCATGGGCGGCGGCAGTCACTTACCATCAGGTGAGCCGCATGCTCGTTTGCCCCCTGTGTTGTAAAATATATATATATATATATATATATATATATAAAATGATAGTAAGTATAGCAGGATTAGTAAGTATTAGTATTACACTAATAGGGTCTCGTCAAAATATAGTAGTTTCCAGAAATCTCGCTGCCGCCTTCAACGCTCTAATCTAATTAACAGATGTGTCCTTCAGAATGTGTTGCGTTTCATTAATCATTCCGCTGCAGTGTTAATCAACCCTTGTCTAGCGTGCTGTGTCCCGAACGTACCCAGATTAATATCTGTGAGGATATCATTGGAATAGTTGGGAGTTCATTAAGTTTTTGGCAGTGGGAATGGGCATTTGAAAGGTTAAAGGTTAAATTACAATCATAACCGTTTTCAAAAAGAGATGATTCTTGCTTTGACTAAAATTTAATATTTGTGTCGAAATTTTATTTGTCATTTCTAAACCAGTTTTGATTGTTAATTTTTAAACATAAGTTTTAGAATTAGTGTCATACAAATAAGATCGATATCAAAGTAATTTTGTTCAAGAATTAACATCGTAAAATATTAGATTTCAGTAAATGACTTCAAAAAATAAAAAAAAAAAATATTAAATAGTATTATTTGTCAGTCTATCTGTCTTTACGTTTCTTTCTCTGTAGTAATTTCTTTCTAAAATGGCTTTGATAAACATTCTTGGATATAATAAACAACCTGAAGGCACACGACATCTTCAGATATCTGTCTTCAGATATGTCTTTATGTTTTGTCAATTATAAAATTCAAAATTCAAAATTCAAAAATCATTTATTCATGTAGGACATTTTAGCCGCCTATGAACGTCAAACCTCCATATTATAACTTTATTTTTTTCCCTACCGTCCAGTTCGGTATATAGATCCAATTGAGAAGAACTGGCAAGAAACTCAATTGAATTACTTTTTTTTTAAAGCCAGTTTATTTACAATGTATATTTATATAGGTGTCTATGTCTAACATTAAATGAAAATTCAGTGCATGAACAACTATTGCCATGCACACTCGTCATTCAAGTAATCGTTTAGTGAGTAATAGGCTTTGCTCAGTAAATATGATTTAACAGATGTTTTGAATTTATTTAAGGGTAATTCCAACATATCCTTTGGTATCTTATTGTAAATTTTTATACCTATTCCCATAAAAGACCTATTAATTTTTTCTAAACGATACTTGGGGACAGCAAGTTTGTCTTTAAATCTAGTATTAATATTATGAATATTGCTGTTTTTTGGAAATAAGTCAAGATATCTATACAAACATATATATATATATATATATATATACAAATATATATATATATATATATATACAAACTCTCCAACTACCCATAAATATACATCATCCATTTCTAATTCTGCATAATTAAAAAGATGAAGGTATTAATTATAAATATCTCGTCATCATCAATGTTTTCTATACGTTCTCGATACATATTAATAATCCTAATGAGGAATTGAAGATGACAGAATCATTATGGATCCGTAATTATATTATTCCCAGAATCTATATTCTATAGATTAGTTATTCAATTAACACTGTATATCTTATATATGTTACTAAAGCTATATGTATGAAGTATATATTTATTTATTTTATTTATTTATTTATTATTGCATTCCATAATAATTAATCAATATATAATACATAATTAGTACATAAGGTTTCAATTATGGACCCTGTTGGGCACAGCAAGTAGGAGAGAGGAGGACAACACTTTTTTCACTTTCGAAATAGTGTATCACGATAGGTACGTATTTTCTTATTATTATTATTCATTATTTAAGTATTGGTGTGTATCTATCTATAAAATAAAATATGTAATAATTATGACACAAGAAGAAGCAAGAAGATAGGAAAAATACTTAAGAGATACTCTGAGAAGTATGTGGTATTACATTAAAGGATAGAGTGAGAAACTGTGATAAGAGAGAAGTGTGGGCTGAAAGACGATGTAGTGACAAAAATCGAAATAAGAATGTTGCATTGGTTTGACTATTTGGAAAGTATGGATAAAAGAAGAATTAGGAAAGAGATTTATATTTTTAAAATATAAAAGATTTCGTAAAAACAAAAAAAAAATTGAATATTTTTTTATACAAATTAGAATGGCAAACAAGATGACGGCCCACCCAATGGAAATTGGTAACCGTCGCCTATAGACATGAGCAGTACCGTGGACATAACAGAGTATACTGTTTCGCCCATGATACCCTCCACGCGTTGCCATTCCTGAGGACTCAGATGTTATTCTTCTGTACCCTGTAAATTCACTGTCATATATCACCTTAGCATATTATCACATTGTTCACTAAGCACAAATGTTCTTTTGCCAATGTATATGTATTTAAGCAAATAAATTCTTTTGTAAATGTATTTAAGCAAATAAAGCGACGTGTTGAAAAAGAGCCAATATAAAAGTACCCGTAACTGGCGAGCGTGTATGAAAAGATTGATGAATATGGAGGAAGCGAAGAAGTTCTGTTTGAATCGAAGCATTAGGCGTTCCATTGTTTCTGTCTACACCAATGGAAGACAGGTGTGACAGATATGTATATATATATACATGTAACAGTGACACTCCAAGCCAAAGATAAGTCGTAAATATAAATAAATGTTCCTATTTACTTGAGAGACCTTCTTAATCTAATAAAAACCTCCCAAATCACATTAGGAGCGAGACAAATTCTGTGTACATGTAAAATATGTTTATAGCTTTAAGCTCTTAGTTCCCTTCCATATAAGGTATAATTTTTGTTCAATTCGATTTTTGCACTTTTATAATTTATCATAGTATGCCATAATATTGTACAATTTCGTCGTAATACACATTGCAAATAATAAGGTAAATAATGATTCAAAATTAAAACAGAAAAAAACTGTCCAAAAATCGTACGTGATTTTTTTTTTTACCTTTATTTCACAGCTTTATAATTTTGACATAAGTAGTAATCAGGTAATGTTAAAATTAAATATTAAAAAAGTTTAATAATATATGAATATTTAATTATTATTGTTGTGTGATCCCCATATCGATATTTTTTTAAAGGAAACTCAAGTCCCTTTAGAGTGGAGCCCAATGTGCGTTGCTTACGGGATACATTGCCCCAGCATAGATTCTTTTAATGGGTGAAAATCGAATGGTAACCTCGCCTGTGCTATCTATATATACTGGCGGGGTACCAGTAAGTGATGATAGGTGAAAATGAAGTAGATCAGTTAGTCCGTATGTAACTCATTCAACAAAAATTAGCCACGTTGGTTTCCAGGGAAAACCACATGAAGGTCGACCTAATAAGGCGTATTGCTAGCAATTGGGCTATTAAAACCCATTACTAACAATCCCCTCCCCCCATCCCTCTCGGCATAGATTAGGCCGTCCCATATTGACTAATTCGGATAAAGTGTAGTCAATGCCATATCTATTCCAAATACAACCAATATATAATTTGGTGTTACTCGTGCCAAAGTAACAATTACATTGGGATTTATTATTTTTTTTAAAGACATTCTTTCGGAACAAATCTCAATTTCCGGGTGTAAATGATCTATCTATATTAGGTAAGTAAAAATAGATACCTACATAAAAAAATTATAAACACAATTCGTTGTTAAACAAAGCTTTAATTTCACTTTTCGTATTTAGATTTCGTTAAACTAAACAATTTCCTGGTAATATGGACTACCCATCAATAATATGAATGGAAATCATGAAAAGAACACAAACGGAGTGAAATTGTAACTGATTTAAGAAGAATGGTATCATTTAATGATGCACGGTAGCGACGAATCCACCATACAGTCGAGTTCAGAAGAATATAATTAGATTTTGAAGGGTCGAAGGTTATGACTTCCTTCCCCATATGAATAATGAATAATTTACGTTTATTTTTTTTTAACTTGTTTATAATGGGCCATATTTTCATCGTATCGGGCTATGAATGTTTTTAACTTTGAAGTAACGATGTTCCGGCGTCTTTTTACAGTAATTGAGGTATTTTTAACAAAAAAAAAGTCTTCCAAAAACATCAGCTTCTTAATTCGTTTCTTTTTTTTTGCTATGTTTATTCAAGTCCCATAGTGTTTTAATGGATGAAAATGGAATGGTTACCTCGCCTAGTATTAGTATACACTGGCACCATCCCTATCTTTTTCACCTGCTTCATCATCATTTATGATGAAGCTGGCCCATCGTGACGAATTCAACAATAAATCAACCACGATGGTTTCCAGGAACCGCGTGGAGGTCGACCTCGTAGGGTATATTGTTAACAATGGGATTCTTAATTTCCATTACTAACAATCCCTTCTCCCTTTAGTCCTAAATTGTTTTCGCCATTAAGAAGTTATTTTTGCAAGACTATGTAGATGTGGTAGCGAAATTATAGAGTATGCAGGCACAGTATTTTAGTTCTCAGGAATGGCAATGAATGTGGGATTGTGTAGACGTCACAGTGTATTCTGTGCTGTCCTATAAGTTATCACATCGGCATGGCTCTATCGTTTGTGTTTACGTCTAAAACAAAAAAGAAATGTTCTGTTAATCTTTCTCGTAGAAATTTATATTGCAATAAAAGCCAGAACTCGTCTTAATCTTGGAAAATAAGGCCATACAAAGTGAAATAGTAAACCTAAATCTCACCAAATTCTTTCCCCTAATTTCCTTCTGGTATGTCTATGAAGGCACTTCGGCGTACATAGAGGAAGAAAAAATAAAGATATTACGAAAGGAAATGGCAGGTCATAAATAAGGTCAAGTGTTGATCTCGGCGCCTCCAACTTCAGATGTACTTATGAACAATATATAGCATAGAAATACTAACGATGCCCGCGACTTCGTGCGAGTGCAACATATTGAGTGACAAGGACAAAAAGTAGCCTATGTCCTTCTCTGTATCAGGTATTGTGTGTGATATTTTTCATCAAAATAAGCTACCATATTACACTCGAACTATTAACTAGCTTATCTTATCACTTCGTTCGTATGACCAATATAAAAACAGTATATATAACTATATTTATCTCTATAGATAGTGAATAAATGTAATATGTATATATTGTACATTATGTATCCCAAACTGCCCTTCTAAATTATATCAAATTGGCGCAGACCATTCATGCTTTCAAAACTGTAACGAAAAGATTTTACTTATACAATTTATAGTTGACTTACTTATATGACTTATACATTTATATATGCATGTATGTATATATATATAATTTTTTTAGACACTTTCTCCTTTTTAGACATATCCTTTAAAGGAAAAATTCCTTTAAAGGATATGTCTGCTTATGCACATTTTGTTATATAAGTGAATGTATAAAAATATATATAAAAAAATTTCATTGACAAGGTCTAACGGTCTGCTATACTGCATGTATTATCATTCCTAAAGAGCAAAGTTTTTGACCTGCATACCCTGTAATTTTAGTGTTATAAGACATCCTTCATGCCGAAATGTGGCCATACCAGCTGCTTGGTGACAAAACACCATTGAAACAAAATGTACCAGTTCAGACAATTTATATATCAACTCACCGTCTGGTATTATAAATAACCGTGACCCATAACTGTATACTATTTAATTATAGAGAATAAAAGTAAAATTAACAAGACTTTATTCAGCTTTAACCTTGAATAATTAAAGGATCGAAACAGATTACACTGAGCTATGAATTTAACAGTCTTTTAATGTGTTTAAGATGTTTTCATTTATGTTTAAAATTTATATTTATAACTTTTAAATTGGGAAAACGAAAGAATATTAATGAAGATGTATTATAAGTATAAGATTTGTATTGTATACAAATTTATATAAGTGTAATTTAAATAGGCTTTTCAACTTATAATCTACAATTTCAACAATTTACAATAAATTCACTAAAAGTTGTTTTATAAGTTCAGATTTTCAAAGAGGCTTATTGACTTTAAAACTTTTGCTTGTTGTTATTATATCTATTCGCAGGGTGTCATATTTCAATTGATTTTAAAAAAAGAAAATGTCAATTTGATATGTTTTTGTTTTTATTAATATTCATTTCATTTTCATTTAAGAGTTTCCTCTTGTCGGTGCAACTAATTCATGCATCTTCCTCCAGCCAGCTCTATCCCAGGCCATATCCTTTATCTCCCTATACGACATGACGCCTAGTGTTTCCTTGATCTGTCCCATGTAGTTAATCCTCGGTCTTCCTCTTCCTCTTTTGCCCTCTATCTATTAATATTATACATTCAATATATTGTTATGCCAGTTGTAAACTTATTTCAAAGGTAATAATAATCCTTGTATGGTATCAGCCATTAACTGCCCACAGCTGAACATAAGCCTCCGCTATAAGGGAGGTTTTGGCAGTAGTCATCACGCATGGCAAGCAAGTTCGTAACAGCAGTTAATCTTTGGTGATGTTTACAAGGGACGCTGTTGACCATCCCAAGACCATGGAGTTCACTTAGTCACCTCTTACGACTCCCAGGGGAAAGGAAGGGGTGACCCATTCTATGCTGGAGTCACATGACAATCTTAGTAATATCTCGTAATAATTAAAGTCAATTTACTTAAATAATGCATAAATTAATATTCGGTGGTATTTACTATATTTATTGGGATAGCTATTTCCAGAAGTAGTATTTCCGAACCGATACGACATCATAACCTTCAAGAAAAGAGCATATTCCTTTTCAAAAGGCCGGCAGCATACCTGCAAATGCCGCTAGTGCTGTGGGTGATCATGGACGGCGATAGTCACTTACCATCAGGTGAGCCGCATGCTCGTTTGCCCCCTGTGTTGTAAAAGAAATATATAGAGTATTTTATATGTTCTATAGCTATTTCCTGCAGCTTTACCTAAATGAATCAATATAAAGTTCCATTAAATTATATGTATACTAACAATTCTGAATTGAACAATGATATATTTTCTAATTGTATTCTTTTTATGCAACTTAGAATGGCAAACAAGCTGATGGCCCACCTGATGAAAGGACTGTTTCGCCCATGATACCCCCCTATGTGTTGCCATTCCTGAGGACTCAGGTGGTATTCCTCTGAACCCTGTAAATTCACGCCATATCCCACCCTTCAAACCGAAACAGCCATGCAAACACAACTGCTTTACGTTTGAAACACGAATGTAACAGAGGTACCCAAGCAAACGACTTTTGTACAAAGTCTCCCTCTGGTAATTCTAATTGAGTCATTTTCTGTTTAATAAAAATAAAAGCAAAATGCTATATTTATGGTAGTATTAGCTTTTACCCACGACTTCGTCCGCATGACCAGGAATTGTTTATTGACCAGGACAAAAAGTAGCCTATATTCTTCTTCATACCATGTAGTATCATCATCATTTACGCCATTATCCGTCCACTGCTGGACATACGCCCCCATACACTGCCATAAATAACGATCCTGAGTCGCCTGCATCCACTGACTCTCTGCGATGCATTTCAGGTAGTCACTCCATCTAGTAGGGGACCGTCTTACACTGCGTTTGCCCATATAGTATGTTCATACCAAATTTCTTAGTGATTTGTTAAACTGTTAAGACGCTACAATGTAACAAACTCACGTTCACATACAAAATATTAGTAAGGAGTCGTTTACGTCTTTTATGGAGTCAACTAAATTCAGTAAGAGTCATGAATCATATAAATAGGCATACGGCCATAAACGGGCTATATAATAACTCCAATATCCATGAGGCTGAACTATTATACTTATATATCCACCATTTCACGTCACACACCATAAAAATGACTCCATTGTTTGGTGAGAAGTGACAAAAAAGTATACACATAATAAACATTCGCGCAAACATTTCCAAATGCCGACGCGAAAAATATATTTCTTTTGTGAAAGAGATAAGAATAACATCGTAACATTGTTCTTTTATCATATAAGAGTGTTTCCAGTAGACGTTTCGTTGTGGAATGTGCAAATAAACAACTAGCTGTAGCATCCGACTTTGTATATACGTCTCCGAAGCTCTACTTCGAGATAAAGGTCTTGTAATAGTGGTATTGAAGTTATTCACACATATTTAAATGTTTCTAAGCATCTTTCGAAAGTACAAAGACGTCATTTTTTAAAAAAAATTTCTCCTCATCTTAATTTTTTTTATACAACTTAGAATGGCAATCAAGCCCATGGGCCACCTGATGGGAAGTGGTAACCGTCGCCTATGAGCAGTACCATAGACATAAAAGAGTATACTGTTTCGTCCATGATACCCCCCATGCGTTACCATTCCTGAGGACTCAGGTGTTATTCCTCTGTACCCTGTACATTCACGCCATATCCCACCCTTCAAACCGAAACACAGCCATGCAAACACAACTGCTTCATGAAAGAAACACGAATGGAAATAATTACTAACATAAATATATAATTAAAGATTCATCACCATCAATTCAGCCGTTATCCGTCCACTGCTGGACATAGGCCTCCCCCATAGACTGCTATAAAGAACGGTCCTGAGCTTCCTGCATTCACTGACTCCCTGCAATGCGTTTGAAGTCGTCGCTCCATCTAATGGCGGGTCGTCCTACACTAAGTTTGTTTACACAGGATCGCCACTCAAGGGCCTTTTTCCCCATCCATTGTCTGTTCTTCGAGCTACGTGACCAGCCCATTACCACTTCAGCTTGCTTATCCTTCAGAATGTGTCGGTCACTTTGGTTTTTCTATGGGTGTCCTCATTTCATATTTTATCACACAAAGAAACTTCGTGCATAGTCCTCTCCACAGTTCGTTGAGTAATTTAGCAACTTGAAGTTCGAAGCTTATTATACCATAGACCTCAGGAATGGTGACAGGAGATATAACAAATAAGTGCTTTATATGATAATAAGCATAATGCAGAAAGTTTACTAATATCGTTAGTAATTCAAGTATTTGGAATAGGATATACTTAAACAGCGACGAGATGCAGTGAAGTTACTTCATATGGTGCCATAAGATCATAGTGGTCAGGAATGGTAATGAACGAGGAATACCATGGGTATCATATGTATTTTGCGCCTACCATGCTACTGTTCGTGTCCTTGGTCAACGGTTATTACTTTCTGTCAGGTATGTCGGTTTTTTTGCCATTCAGAATATCATGAAAAGTTAAAGAGAGATTTGTATGATTCATATATTTTGAATCTTTTTTTTTTATATAACGTAGAATGGCAAACAAACTGACGGCCCAACTGATGGAAAGTTGTAACCGTCACCTATAGACATGAGCGGTGCCATGGACATAACAGAGTATACTGTTTCGCCCATGATACACCCCATGCGTTGCCATTCCTGAGGACTCAGATGTTATTCCTCTATACCCTGTAGATTCACACCATATCCCACCCTTCAAACCGAAACACAGCCATGCAAACATGAATGCGATGAATGGGACAGAGGTACCCAAGCAGTCGACTTTTGTACAAAGTCTCCCTTTGGTTCTGCATATTACATAAATAATTACAGCACGTAAGTAGGTATTTACAACCAACTTAAAAATAATGAGGTTCTCAGTTAGATCATATTTTTTGTGTGTTTGTTACCTTGTAACTTCGTCAATTATAAATCGATTTCGAAAATATTTTTTTTTAATTAAAAAGATATATTTATAGATATTTCTTTTTAAAATTTTATCAAATGGTTTAATAGTTTAGTTTTTAAATCAATATAACAAATTTTGGTACAACTAAAGTCAGTTTTTACTGAAGAATACAAACGTAATGATGTTTATAAATTAGACATTAATATATATATAATAGTTGAAAAAAAAAACATTGAGTTTTACATATTAATTTCGACAGAATCATTAGACTAGAATTCATTCAATACGAATATCAAGAATTATTACATTATAATGAAGTGAAATTCAGAGATATTATTTTAAAAGGAATAATATTTTTAAATATATACAATATTATTTTGGTTGTTGGTCTGTATACAGGATAAAATTGAAAACACAATGTACTATTCAACGTTTTCCTCAAACAGTTATTGTGGGTTCCAAAAGGAAAATCTTATAGAAAAGAAGGGTTCCAAATTCGACTGAATTTTTTTAATTATTCGTGCGACATTTGCGTGCATTTATATATATATATATATATATATATATATATATAGATATAGTTACATGTTACTACTCCTGTATTACTTTACATATTTATTCGGTGACCACCGATTTAGTTGAAGTTCTACATACATACATATCTGTCACGCCTGTCTCCCATTAGGGTAGGCAGAAACAATGGAACGCCAAATGCTTCGATTCAAACAAACCTCTTTCGCTTCTTCCACATTCATTGAAGTTCTTTTCCTTGCAAAACAATATCTACTTGTAACAGACACACAAGTCTACATTCAAATATTTTACAATTTTACAATTAGAGTCGCTATTTTTTTTTCAAAGCATAATCCACTTGTATTAAGGATATTTTCCTTCATCAAAAGGACTAATAAATCACAATTCTGTAAGAAGGAAAAAAAATTACTAAGATAAATTTACAAAAAGAGCACCGTTATCAAAGTCTTATAATTAAACGGAACGTATACGTTTACAGACAGAAGAGAACAGCCTTAGCTGTAGGCGGCGCAATAACATACAAAAAAATTAGATTACATTGCAAAAACATAAATTACTCGTGCTCCCCCTGAACACAGTCGGTTTACAAGAATACCTCGTCATATACAGGGCGGTTACTTCCAATAATATTTTCCTTCTGTATCAACTCTCTCTACGAGTTCCAACCAAACCATTAAATGCCACCTTATTCTTTTTTTTATACAGCTTAGAATGACAAACGAGCTGACGGCCCACCTGATGGAAAGTGATAACCGTCGCCTATAGACATGAGCAGTGCCATGGACATAACAGAGTATACTGTTTCGCCCATGATACGCCCCATGCGTTGCCATTCCTGAGGACTCAGGTGTTATTGCTCTGTACCCTGTAAATTCACGCCGAAATTCCTTCCATTTGTTTCCACTATAGAAAAAAATCAAATCTCTAACGTGGAAGAGATAATTTTAATAAATTATCTAGAGATTTCGATTTAGATTTATTTAATTCTAGGATAGAATTCGCTAGACGTGTGCTGAGACAGTGGTTCTTTGATGGTTCATCTTTAAGCTTGTAACATCAACATTTTATTTTGCAAAACTACCTACCTAATAATGTATGTAGTACCATAATGGTGTTATTCTAAGTTTAATTCAGTCGATTGTAAGTACTCGCGATGTCATCTGCATTAGTTAAATCATGTTTCTACTTGTGTAAACCTGTAATTGGTTTCTTACTTGTGTGTATGTATGTTTGTAATGAATAAACACAAAAACTACTTTGCCGATTTCAAAAATTCTTTCACCATTAGAAAGCTACATTCATCCTGAGTAACATAGGCTATATTCATTGTTAGAAAAGGTTAGGGGTCCTTACTAAAACTTTAGTAACGTAACTGAAGATGTAAAAAAATGCTATAAAATATCTTTTGTCGAGTGTGCTGCGGAAACTGTTGATGATCAACAGAAACAAAAGTATGTTCTACAATATTGAAGAAAATATCAATAACTATAAAAAACTTCGCGATACTATATGTCCAACTATTATCGTTATGCCACAATAACCACTTTTTAAAATGTTGTAAAAAAGTCCACCCGTGCGAAGCCGGGACGGGCCGCTAGTGTTTAATAAAAAAAAAATAGATTATAATTGTATGAATATTTTTCGGAATATTTTTCCTAAAACTGAAAAGATTTTGAACAGTCAACATAAGTTTTGATCAAGTTTACATTTGTGTAGACGGAGAATCGTGCCAAGAAACGATCACCCAACTGTGGTTTGAATGGCGCGTTGTTTTCTTTCATATTGTACAGAAATAGGAAACTATAGTAAAATTAGAATAATATATCTAGGGGCAGAGTCGCGGGCAAAGATAGTAGTAGCAGCAATAGTTAAGAATTGTCGGAAACGACATATATGTATATACATATTATATTATATTTTATTACACTTTAAAAAAAATACAGCGATTAGTTGAACAACTTGTTAGCAAGGGTGGACTTATCTCTGAAAGAGATCTCTTCCAGCCAATGCAGTGAGAGAGAAAATGATCAGCGGGTAATCTAGTGCAGGAAAGGTACAGAGAAAAAAGTTTACAAGTTTAGTAGAATACAAATATAATAAACATATACAATAAATATGTTAAAATTATAAACTTCTCGTTATAAATATAGATAAAAAATTAACATAAGTATTAAATAATGCTAATACGCTATGGATAATAGAGGATTTACCAGAAGGAAACTTTGTACAAAAGTCGTTTGCTTGGGCACCCCTGTACTATTCGTATCTCTACCGTGAAGCAGTTGTGTTTGCATGGCTGTGTTTCCGTTTGAAGAGTGGAATATAATAGTGAATTTACAGGGTACAGAGGAATAACACCTGAGTCCTCAGGAATGACAACGCATGGGGGGTATCATGGGCGAAACAGTATACTCTGTTATGTCCATGGTACTGCTCATGTCTATAGGCGACGGTTACCACTTTCCATCAGGTGGGCCGTCGGCTTGTTTGCCATTCTAAGTTGTATATAAAAAAACTGACATTAATAATTCTAAATAAATAAATATTAATATTTTATTATTAGTATTGTGAAATACTAAACGTCACTGTTGAAGCACTGGAGAATAAATCATTTAATCAATCATTCGCATCAATGCAGCACATGTGAATGACACACATTTTAATGCGACACACGTAAGGTGGAAGTAAGTGCATAATATAGAAATACGTTTATTTATATTATTCTAGCTAAAGAGACTCTACTACTAACTCACTAAACGATTACTTGAATGACGAGTGTGCATGGCAATAGTTGTTCATGCACTGAATTTTCATTTAATGTTAGACATAGACACCTATATAAATATACATTGTAAATAAACTGGCTTTAAAAAAAAAAGTAATTCAATTGAGTTTCTTGCCAGTTCTTCTCAATTGGATCTATATACCGAACTGGACGGTAGGGAAAAAAATAAAATTATAATGTAAAAATTTGACGTTCATAAGCGGCTAAAATGTCCTACATGAATAAATGATTTTTGAATTTTGAATTTTGAATTTTGAGAGTTTTTTTTTTTTGTTATAGTATTTATTATTGTGCAATTCTCTTCCCATGCTTCTGTGAGAGTCGATCCCTAAGTATTTTTAATACCTTATATATTATTATGATTTTTCCAACTCTCTCGGTTCTCTCTCTCACTATTATATCCACTGCCTTTATTTTGTTTATTTTTTTAAATTAATTATTTACAAATGATTTTCCAGAAAATTAATATTTATTAATGTGTTCATATTTAATCTCGAGTCAATTTAAAAGATGAAGATTCTTAATTCTATTTTATATTGTTTTGGTATCATTAATTATATGTTCTTTTTTTTAATTATTAAAAGAAGTAAGAAAACATTTATTCATAGAATCCTTCGACTCACACAATCGCAAAAATAAACATAATTTTCAACATATTATGTGACTTTTTAGACTTTATACAGACAAAAAATATGGAAAACAACTACTGTTCACACATTTTATAGCAGAACAAAGTTACTGTTGTCTTGTTTGAATCATAAAAACATATCTTGCGAAGTGTTGGCAAAGTTCAGCGTTGACTGCTTTGGTTAAGTTATAAAACTCCACTTTTGAAGTTTACTTAACTCACCACGATCTTTTGTTTTTCTTTTTGTTATAATACTTTTATATACTTATACAAACATAAAACATTTGACTGTTTACAATACGTTAAGACATCGCGTAACGAAAAATATGGCAGAGGAGAAAAATGTACAGTTTTTTTTATACAACTTAGAATGGCTACCACTTTCCATCAGGTGGACCGTCAGCTTGTTTAGTTGACGGTCCACCTGATGGAAAGTGGTAGCCGTCGCCTATAGACATGAGCATATGACATGACCATGGACATAACAGAGTATACTGTTTCGCCCATGATACCTCCCATGCGTTGCCATTCCTGAGGACTCAGATGTATACTCTATACCCTGTAAATTACCACCACCATATCCCACCCTTCATACCGAAACACAGCCATGCAAATATAGCTGCTTTAGGTTGAAACACGAATAGGACAGAGGTACCCAAGCAATCGAGTTTTGTACAAAGTCTCCCCAACCAAAAAGTTTCATTAGTAGAATACTATCATGAATGGACAGTTTGATTTATTTTCCTTCCCATTGTAAATAACCAGTATTAGATATAAACTGCTGGATACATATAATTTTTGAATAAGTCACCCGTTCCTTTCCCGTGAATGTCGTTGCGATTAAGGGAGGACGAGGGCTGGGCAGCAGCGTCCTTCTTGAAACATCTCCAATCCGCCTGCTAAGTGTGGCAACTACTGGCGATACTTATCAAGGCTTACCTTCAACAGTGAACAGTTAGAAACTGTTATGATAACGATGATGGTACTTCTACCGGTACGTCGTATTTTAAAACCAATTCAATATTTTTCTATCATATTTCAAATTCAAGAATAGATATACAAAATTGTGCTCTCCATAGAACATGGTGACGTGATTGTTTGAGTAATAGAAGAAATAATACAAGTAATACAAATTAGCTTTAATTTATTATTGTATTAAAAACATATTACGTCGACCTCAAATAATAATTGGGATTAGGGTAGGAAGATAATCATGGCTATGATGTTTGTATGAATGCCATAAATATTATAATAGTGTTTTTTTTTTGTACCACTGAGGTGGCAAACAAGCATACGGCCCACCTGATGGTAAGCGGTTACCGTAGCCTATGAACGCCTGCAATACCAGAGGTATTACGCGCGCGTTGCCGACACTGAAGACACCTCTTTACCCCCCTTTTGAAGTACCCCATGCTGTAGTCTCTTGGGAAAACCTCGGCAGGGAGCTCATTTCTTAACCTGAGTGTTAGTGGGAGAAAATATGTACAATAAATAGTCTAACATATCACTCAGTATTTAATAAACTATATTATATAGGTTTTTGATAATAAAAACAAATTAATTTTTACTTAAATTTATTATATTAAAACATTTTTTTTATATTTTATTTATTTATTTTTATGTTGTTATTACTTATAATCTATGTATATGTAAGTGTTATGGTTTATTGACACAAATTTTCATTCATTCATTCATTCAAAACACTGTAAGAATAATAAAATAAATTAAATGTATTTAACGTCTGAGCCTTCATCGTCACTGTTAGAAATTGATAAACCAGAGAGAATAAAAAAGTTATGTCATAGATACAAAGTGTTGTCTAGTTTTAAACTAAGCAATGCTGAATGGATAACTGCTATACAAGTGATAGGTAATATTATTTTTTTAGTGTGAAAATATATACATATTTATTTATTTATTTAAATTTCAATTCATAATTATATAATATGTAAGCGTCAACCATAAGACAAGCAGAAAAAGTAGGCGGTGTATTTACTACTAAAATATATTATATATATATATTTTTTATTATATATATATATATATATATATATATATATATATATATATATATATATAAGCTACTCTTTATCGTGGTCAGTAAATATATCGCAGTCACGCAGAATTAGTATACATTGGAGATAAAACCCATCAGAATGTGAAATAGTGTTATATAAGTATACGCCCACACCATCAAAACCAAACAATAAAGTGGCAAACAAATAAAATGACCCATAGATTTTCAATATACCTACAAACGTACAATAAATCGTACAAATATGACGTGGAAACATCACGTGGAAAGTCGTACATCATAAAATGTACAAAGGTAACAAAGGGTTCAAGCACAATGAAAAGAATGTAACGACAATGCTAAGTTTATCTTAACAACAAAATTACCCGCGAAGGAACCTACTTAGTTAGAGGGGAAGTGACGACTTTGTTTTATGAGTCCGCTATTGTTTGGCGGCATGAGACTTTTTGGGGATGAACCCCGAAACAATGGGCTCACGCGTGAGTACTGAATGTCGGACATAAATTGGTCACGTCAACCGCAATTGGCAAGATTGCAACTGTTTTTACGCAGCTGAAATTTGGGACTATGCGGAGTGATGGGGCAATTATGGGCATACATACTTCTCGAGTTGTATATCGAAAACGTATAGAAGACTAAAGACACAAAGATAGCAAACAAGCATACAGCCCTTCTGATGGTAAACGGTCACTGTAGTCTATGGTCGCCTGCAATACCAGGGGCATTACGCGCACGTTGCCGACTATATATCCCGGTTATACAGACGGAGTCGCGGGTAAAAGCAATGTAATACATAGCAGAATAACATTACCTGGTCTTAGGAAGAGACCCTATCCATCTAAAGTCAGTACTGACATAATAATGTAGTGTAATATAATAGAACCTCGAGAACTCGAACTTCGAAGGAAATGTGGAAAATATTTATTATTACACAAGGAACAAACTAGCATACGGCTCACCTGATGGTAAGTGACTATGGCCGCCCATAAGCAACCGCAACACCAGAGAAAATGCAGGTCCGCAGCCGGCCTTTTAAAAAAGAATATGCTCAACTCTTCAAGGTTATTTAAGTCTCGAATTAAAAAGCAGTAAGTGATTTTGGTCACTAAAAGTTCAACTTAGAAAGACACAATTTCTAAATATTATTATTATTCAGGTTGTAAATTCATAGTTAAAATAATAACGGTTTTATTAAACCACTTAGCAGATTGCAGTATTTTAATAAAGATTTTATTGCATTAAGTTCTGGGAGTGGAAAATAAAATGTTATTATATTTACAGCTTCGAGTTGAGAGGTTGCTTTTTAAAATTCATGTTACCCAGTATAAATGTATACTTTTATTACCTGAAATGTTTTGGGATACAGCGGAAGAGAATGACCAATTTATTTTCTACCTACTGCGAGTTTCCACTTAATGAGGTTCAAGTTATCCAAGTTCTATTGTACATATAATTAGTTTTTGCCCGCGACTTCTTCCACGTACCCGGAACGAATCATCATTGTCATTTCAGCCGTTATCCGTCCACTGCTGGACATACGCCTCCCCCATAGACTGCCATGAAGAACGGTCCTGAGCCCCCTGAATCCACTGACTCACGCACCACGGCAATGCATTTCAAGTCGTCATTCCATCTAGTGGGGGTCGTCCTACACTGCTGTGCTGCCGGCCTTTTAAAAAGGAATATGCTCTTTTCTTAAAGGTTATGATGTCGTATCGGTTCGGAAATATTGCTGCTGGAAGTTGATTCCAAAGAGTAGTTGTGCGTGGAAGACAGTGTATATTTCATGACGATTGATTAAGACGTTAAGGCTCCAAACGGTAACAAATAAACTAACTCACTGTCACATTTATTTATTTATTTATTATTTACTTGAAACATGAGATACATGGTGTTCAAAAAAGCATAATTACATATTTTGCCACACATAGGCATGTAAATATTTAAAACTAGTTTTATTTCCAATGTTTTATTATGTTCTTTCAGTATGCCATATTCTATATATCAGTAAATTGATTAGGTTATTGTTCGTGTTTCAACCGTAAAGCAGTTGTATTTGCATGGCTGTGTTTCGGTTTGAAGGGTGGGATATGGCGTGAATTTACTGGGTACTGATATCACTCTGATAACACCTGAGTCCTCAGGAATGGCAACGCGTGGGGATATCATGAGCGAAACAGTATACTCTGTTATGTCCATGGTACTGCTCATGTCTATAGGTGACGGTTACTACTTTCCATTAGGTAGGCCGTCAACTTGTTTGCCATTCTAAGTTGTATAAAAAAAAAAAAATATTTCACTGTACATATATTAAAGTCAGAAAGGAAAAAATGTTAAGACACTTGATACGACACGACAAACTTATGAACATTAAAATAAAAGGTAAGATAGATGAAAGGAGGGGAAAAGACCAAAACATAGTTACATCAGGCAGATCAAGGAAGGAGTTGGTGTCGTGTCGTATCAAGAGGTGAAGAGACTCGCTGAAAATCGTAGTGAGTGGCAAGAGCTCCACCGACAAGAGCGCAGCTCTTAAATACGATAGATAGATACGTTATCATATTATTGGTTAAATTATATTGGGTATTGTTAATGAACCAATACTGTATTTTTTACATTTATAATATTACTTTTTTTTTACAACGCAGGGGGCAAACGAGCATGCGGCTCACCTGATGGTAAGTGAGTACCGCCGCCCATGATCACCCACAACACCAGCGGCATTGCAGGTGTGCTGCCGGACTTTTAAAAAGGAATATACTCTTTTCTTGAAGGATATGTTGTCGTATCGGTTCGGAAATACTGCTGCTGGAAGTTGTATCCAAAGAATGGTTGTGCTACTAAGGGTATTGTAAATATATTTTTATAGTACAAACTTTGGGGCGTAATATAATAACTCTTGTGTTCAACAGAATACTTTTAATGCTTCAATAGATCTAATAAAATTACAAAAATATTTTTTTTTTATTGTATAAACAAAAATAGATCAAAGCGAGAGTGTCTGAATGGTTTAAATAGAATCGAAGTTTAGATACTCATATTAGTTGTGGATATTTATTTTTATTTTTCCTTTTTTTTTGTATTTAATATATAAAATAAAATAAACTTTATCTTCCTCAACCCCATATTGATAGCTTTTTTATTTTTTTATCAATTAATGAAAGAAATGTTTTTCAAAAAAGGGGTAAAGAGGTTTCTTCACGGTTGGCAACGTCCTCTAATGCCCTTGGTGTTGTAGTTGTTTATAGACTACGGTAACTGATTATTATCAGGTAGGCCGTATGCTTGTTTGCTACCTAAGCGGTATAAAAAAAAGTTGAATTAAAATTAATACATTAGAACAATTTTTTTCATTGTAAGAAATCAAGAATTCATCAGAGGGAGACTTTATACAAAACTCGTTTCCTTGGGTACCTCTGTCCCATTCGTGTTACTGTCGTGAAGTAGTTGTTTGCATTGCTGTTTCGGTTTTAAAGATGGGAATGAAATTGCAGGTGGGTAAAAGTGAAATGACAGGGTACAGAGGTATAACACCTTAGTCTTCAGGAATGGTAACACATGAGAGTATCATGGGTGATACAGTAATATAAATTCTGTTATGCCCATGGTACTGTACATGTCTACAGACGACGATTACCACCTTCCATAAGGAGGACTATCAGGTTATTTGCCATTCTAAGTTGCATGAAAAATAAAGTCAAAAATACAATAGACTTAAATTTTCTGTATTTGCTCGACATCTAACAGCGTCATTATGGTATGTTGGCGATTATAGATTATAGACCTATGTCTCTTTGGTGTATATGTTCAATTTCATCGGTAGAACTCTCCATTCAAATTTTGTTTGATCCTTTTTTTTATATATTTTTTTTTATACAACTTAGAATGGCAAACAAGCTGACGGCCCACCTGATGGAAAGTGGTAACCGTCGCCTATAGACATGAGCAGTACCATGGACATAAAAGAGTATACTATTTCGCCCATGATACCCCCATGCGTTGCCATTCCTAAGGACTCAGGTGTATTCTTCCGTACTCAGTAAATACACGCCATATCCCACACTTCAAACCGAAACACAGCCATGCAAACACAACTGTTTTACGGTTGAAACACGAATCGTACACAGAGGTACCCAAGCAATCAACTTTTGTACAAAGTCTCCCTCTGGTAAATTTATTTGTATACCTACAGCGATGACACGAGATTTTTCTTTAAACCGCCGTGTACGAAGCATGTTTTTGTTTAAAATTTCATCTCAATTAATGATTTCTCAAACTAATTGCCTACCTGCGTAAAGCCAGTTAGAAAAACAAGGTCGCTACGCTAACGAAGATTAATTGTTCCCGGCGAAATTGTTTTTTAATTGGGTATTTAAATGTTCATGTTGGGTATAAATGATTTCTTAATGCACACCGCCGGGAGAAATTGTGTTTATATTAAATCAACAAAAATCTTTTGATGTCGTGTGTAGTAAACGATGTGGAAAAACAACCAAAATGAAGTGATAATGAGGCTTGTCTTCCCATAATTTACAGAGGGAGTCTGATTAAACAAAAGTAGTGTGTAGAGTGTGATTATTACTGCCCCATTCGTGTCTCTGCTGTGTAGCAGCTATGTTTGCATAGTTGTGTTTCGGTTTGAAGGGTGAATACGAGTATGGCTGTGAAATTACAAGATACAGAGGCATAACACCTTAGTCCTATTTGAAGTATCTTTTTTAATAATCGTAACATTTTTAATAAACTTATTTCCATTTTTTATATATACAATGGTAATTTATTATAAACTATTACTGATATTGAATAAAGAACAAGTACTAAATTATACTTGAGACGATGCGACCTAAAGTACCGTACTTCACCCTGAAATACTTCCGGATGCAGTCGAAACGATTGTCGGGTACAACACACATAGTTTATAAATTTTCCATTACACATATGTATGTTTTATTTCAAAGACAAAATAGATATTGTTTTATATATTTAAAATATTATAATTTACCTGAATTATTTCCACGTTTCAACCATGTTACACGGGCCGTGGTCGCGAGTAGATTGCGGTGTTATGTCTCCTTGTTATGTCTTCTTCTACCCACTCATTGTCGTACATTATTATTAAGTACATTTAAATGACACATTTAAATCTACTCAATTGGAAACAATTTCTTACCATCGGTTAACGGTTATTCGATTATATATATATATATAACCTGTGGCTCACTATAGTACACGTTTTGGGATACTGTAAGTGTAGTGATTTATTTATAAATAAATAAAATAAAGTGAATAAAAAGCTATAATAATAAATAATAATGTAATAAATAAATATACATAAAATACACATAGTATATTTAAAAAAATGCCGTTATATATATAGACAAAAATAATAATGGATAAATGGACATAATGGATTGGAAAAATAATGGAATGAACATATTGTCGACTGAGTGTATACAGAAAATAAAAAAAGAAAGTAAAAGAACTATTTCGTTTCTTTATTTATGAGAATTAATCAAGCACAATATTGCTATTTCTCTTGATACTCTATTACATTATGCAAATGTTTCAACCGAACTAATATTAACTTTTTCAATTACTCGAATACTTAATATTTATAGATAACGCCTACCGAGCTAATCGAATCTTAATTGTAAAATATTGAATAAAAGTTTACTTTTTTTTATACAACTTAGAATGGCAAACAAGCTGACGGTCCACCTGATGGAAAGTGGTCACCGTCGCCTATAGACATGAGCAGTACTATGGACATAACAGAGTATACTGTTTCGTCCATGCGTTGCCATTCCTGAGGACTCAGGTGTTATTCCTCTGTACCCAGTAAATTCACGTCATATCCCACCCTTCAAACCGAAACACAGCGATCCAAACACAACTACTTCACGGTTGAAACACGAATGGGACAGAGGTACCCAAGCAATCGACTTTTGTACAAAGTCTCCCAAAATTACTACTTAATATTATTACTTTTTAAATAAGGTAATAAAGTAGGTACTATTCCAACTATTGCCCAGTAAGATGGCATGAATTTTGTTATGTCAGCAATGACAAAAACTTTCCAAAAGGACGAAATACTCAATTTATTTATTGACCTTTAATACACTTTCTAAGTGTATTCACTTATAAAGTAAATTACTTAGAAAGTGTATTAAAGGAGTTGATACTTGACCTTCCAATAACCCATAGACACGAATTTGTGTGCAGGTATTTTTTTTTATTATTATTATTTATACTTTATAGATAGATACTCTTTATTATTTCCTCCAAAAGGTGACAATAGTAAACTTATTATAAATATAAACAATTACAAGAAATAATCACAATGAGAAAACAATGGGCGACCTTATCGCTAAAAACGGTCTCTTCCAGACAACCTTTGGATGTAGAGGAGTAATTATAAACAGTTTGATCGGAGGCACGATGAAATTCTATTATTTCTTAATATAGAGATGTGATATATGTAATAATGTAAAATATATATCCCTACTCATTATATACACTTATATACTATTATATATATACACACATACATAAACATACACACATATACATACATACATACATACATGTATATAAGCATCTACCAGATCACTACGTGTAGAATAATTTCCCACTAGATGGAGTGACGACATCAAATGCAATGCAGGGTGTCAGTGAATGCAGCGGGCTCAAAACCGTTCCTTGCAGCAGTCTATTGGAGAGGCCTATGTTCATCAGTGGACAGGTGATGGCCAGAATGATGAATGATAACCTCGTCGCCAATTCCAAATCCGTTTGGATTAATTTTGTTATTGTAAAAAGAGTTATGCAAATCGGCTTAGAATTGGCGACATAGTCGTAGAAAATACAATGACCTACCATATCTGATAGAAAGTAATAACTGTCGTCTACGAACATTGTAGTATAATTTGTAATGCCCTTGATACCCCTTGTGCGTTACCTTTCTATGGGGCTATTATGTTATACCTCTATACAAGTAATGCGACTACCAAAAACCCATGCACCCTTTGTCCTTTTGTAGGAAAGGTTTAAGAAATATTAAATATTATGGAGAAAGTTGTTCGCTATGATGAATATTAGAGTTATATCTCGGCCTATTATATACATAACGTTATCAAAACATGAATTATCCAATTGTGAATGTATTATAAGGTACACAGTATGCCACTTTACGTATTTAGATAATGAAACTGAGACGTAGAATTATTATATAAATGTGATATACTTGAAGTATACGTAAGGTTATGGAATGAGCGAGGATTTTCCAAGAGACTACAGAATGGGATTCTTAAAAGAGAGATAAAGAGGTTCCTTCAGAGTCGCTAACGCACGTTATGCCCTTGGTATTAAAAACGTTCATAGGTTACGGTACCTAACCGTTTACCATCGGGGGGAAAGGGATTGTTAGCAATGGAGTTCGACATTGCTAGCAATATGCCCTATCAGGTCGACCTCCACGTGGTTCCTCCTAGAAACCATCGTGAACAATTCTTGTTGAATTCGTCACGATGGGCTAACTGACCCGCTTCATCCTCATCTATCATCCCTCACTGGTGCCCCGCCGGTGTATACCAATAGCGCGGGTGGGGTTACCATTCCATTATCACCTATTAAAAAAAACCGCTTACCATCAGGAAGGTCGTATGATTGTTTGCCAACTGAGTGGTATAAAAAAAAATACGTAAGTTTGTTTGTTGGTGTCATAACGGTTTTACCAATCATTATGAAATTTATACAATATGTTACAAGAATATAGTCTATTTTTTTTATCTTGGCAAGTGAATATATATCGAGGATAAAAGCAAGCTTCAGTATAATTTGAAATATTTTTGATTTAACAATCTTAGGGTTCCTTGTTACTTGATTATTTAAACGATTTTGCATTTACCTGGAGTTTCCAACAGAATCTCCTTTGCTTATGGTTGGTAAAAATTACCTGTAATAAAATAAATTTAGATATTAGACAATGAATTGAAAAACATCCAAAAATCTTGTTTTCATCCGACAAAAAGAAGTTTCTCAATTCGGTTGTTTTTTTTTTTTGTTTTAAGGCTTAGGAGAGATTTTGCCTCACTCTGCGTGTTCTACCGCCTGTACAACGGATTGTACTCAGAGGAATTGTTCAATATGATGCCCACAGCCACTTTCTACCATCGTACGGCTCGCCATCGACAGGGAGTTCATTCTCATGTCCTACAGCCTCATTGGTCGCGTACTGCGCGGTTTCAGAGATGTTTCCTCCCACGAACACTCAGGTTGTGGAATGAACGCCCTGCCGAGGTTTTCCCAAGAGACTACAGCATGGGGTTTTTCAAAAGGGGGGTAAAGAGGTTTCTGCAGGGTCGGCAACACGCGCGTAATACCTCTGGTATTGCAGGTGTTCATAGGCTATGGTAACCGCTTACCATCAGGTATGCTTGTTTGCCACCTCAGTGGTATAAAAAAAAGATAATGTAGCTTTCTAAAGGTGAAAGTTTATCCGTTATAAACAAATAAACAATCAAATTTTTGGTATATATATAATTATTTTTGTTTAATTGTATTACAATTTATTTCGGAATAGTATCTATTTTCCACGGTATCGAAGACAAACCATCTTATTCAGCGAAAAGTCCGATCCAACCTTACTTATTCTAAATACAATTCAATAGACAGGAAACTTATTATTATTTTTTATACCACTGAGGTGGCAAACAAGCATACGGCCCACCTGATGGTAAGCGGTTACCGTAGCCTATGAACGCCTGCAATACCAGAGGTATTACGCGCGCGTTGCCGACCCTGCCGTTTTGCTTTTGTTTTGTTGCCGGTTTCTTCAAGTTCGGCAACGCACACGTAATACCTCTGGTATTGCAGGTGTTCATAGGCTACGGTAACCACTTACCATCCGGTGGACGTATGCTTGATTGCCACCTCAGTGGTATAAAAAAAAATTATAGCTGTTACTTGTAAACCGAATTGGATATTTTTTTTTTTTTTATTTTAAAGAATATACTTACAGATACAGTCTTATAAAAAATTTATCAAAATCCGTAGTTTACTTTTTAAATCAGAATAACTAGCTCTGTCCCATTCGTGTTTCTACCGTGAAGCAGTTGTGTTTGCATGGCTGTGTTGCGGTTTGAAGGGTGGGATATGGCGTGAATTTACATAGTACAGAGGAATAACACCTGAGTCCTCAGGAATGGCAAAGCATGGGGGGTATTATGGGCAAAACAGTATACTCTGTTATGTACATGGTACTGCTCATGTCTATAGGCGACGATTACCACTTTCCATCAGGTGGGCCGTCAGCTTGTTTGCCGTTCTAAGTTGTATAAAAAAAAAGTTTAATTGTTATTATCTTTACTAATAATATTAACAATTTCCGTTTGTTTGTTCATAACATTTTGGCTCTATAATCGTTTAACCAATCTATAATATCAATACATCTTTTTGATGTCGATGGGAGACATCAACGCCCTTTCTTTTGCTGTTGGCCGTAAAAGAATATCATTGTTCCTCGAAATTAATTAAAAATCGCATCATTCATTTTTCGTCAGTGGCATTTTTATTAATATAACACAATATCAATTTCCAATGCGCCGCCATAGTGATTCATCAAAACCAATGAGAGATGATTGATGGGTCTTTTAAACAAATCAGCCTTTCTACTTGGCCTCGTTCAATTTTCCTTTATTTATATCTCTTTTAAAGAGTACCACAAAAAAAATGGCTAACGGTAATCCATAGTTTTTTTTTTTATAAGTGATAATGGAATGGTAACCCCATCCGCGCTAACGGTATACACCGGCGGGGCACCAGTGAAGGATGACAGGTGAGGATGAAGCAGGTCAGTTAGCCCATCGTGACGAATTCGACAAGAATTGTTCACGATGGCTTCCAGGGGGAACCACGTGGAGGTCGACCTAATAGGGCAAATTGCTAACAATGCGGCTGACAAACTCCATTGCTAACAATCCCTTTCCCCCTATGTACCTGTGTTAGGTACGACTGTATTTTGATTTGAAAGTTCTATCCATCATCAACATCATCAAACATCCATTAAAAAAAAAACCTGGACACGTCATACAGCGCCATCTAGTCCCGAACTAAGTATTTGTACAACAAATATCAGCCAACTGAGAGAAATATACTTTTTTTTTGTAAATACATACACACACATACATACATATATATATATATATATATACAAAACATCCAGACTAATATAAAAACAGATATGCTCTGAACACAAATGTTTGTTTGTATTATATTTCTTTCATTAATAACTAAATTTTAGCCGCAACTTCGTCCACGTGACCGGGATATATCACCGGGATAAAAAGTAACCTTTGTCCTTCTCCAGTCCTCCGTCTACTGCGTGTATATCAAATTTCATTACAATTAGTAAAGTAACATAGATACCGAAAGGTAAACAACAAACAAACTAACAAGCTCAGTCTCGTATTTATAATAATTATAAAGGTTTTTCGCATCTCAGTCATAATACAGTTCTAATAAAAGTAAACAAATATCAACTAGTCCTAAATAACCTTATTTATGTAATATTTTTTATTTTTTATTTTTTTATGCAACTTAGAATAACAAATAAACGGACTGCCCACCTGATGGAAGTGGTAACCGTCGCCTATAGACATGAGCAGTACCATGGACATAATAGAGTATACTGTTTCGCCCATGATACCCCCCATGCGTTGCCATTCCTGAGGACTCAGGTGTTATTCCTCTGTACCCTCTCTCCACCCTTCAAACCGAAACACAGCCATGCAAACACAACTGCTTCACGGTAGAAACACGAATGAGGCAGCGATGCCCAAGCAAACTACTTCTGTACAAAGTCTGGTAAAACGTCAATAAAACTTAACTGCAGTTGCTAAAATCGTCTGCCAAACGTGACAACTACCGGTAAAATCCTCCATATCTATATAATAGTAGATGATTAACGGCTGATATAATGATGTTTTTCTTTTTTTTTTAGGAGTCTGATATTTTATACATGTATAATATCCATGTGTTTTACCATACAAATTTTCAGACAAAAAAATAAAGTTGATCTATTTTTAGTGAAGCATTTGTAGAGAGATACTCCATCTAACTGTTATTAATCTAAGAGAAACATTAAGAATCCACCAGAGCAATTTATCTACGGTAAAGTAGGACGAGGACAAATCAAGCAAAACAGCAATTAGTTAATGAAGAAAGCACCCAAAAATCAATCAAAGTATTTTATATTATTGTATTATTTTTATCTTCAAACTTTACTTTTACTTACTTAATTTTAACTACACCTTTTTAACAGTCAGGCAGTATGACCAACGGATGAGATATGGCAGTTTATGTGGTATATCTATAAATGATCATAATTCATCATTTTAGCCATGTATCCATCCACTTCTGGGTACATGCCTTCCCCAATACTTTCCGACATGTGTGATTATCTGCTTTTTGCACTTGGAGCTACGCAATATTGACCTTTTCATTGGGGAGTTTTTTTAATGGGTGAAAATGGAATGGTAACCCCATGGTAACCGCATGGAACCCGTGCAAGATGATAGGTGAGTATGAATGCAGATCACTTGGCCTACCATAATGAATTGGACAAGAATTAACCATGATGGTTACAAGGGGGAACTGCGTGGAGGTCGACCTGAGAGGTTATATTGCTAGCAATGGGGCTATTAGACCTCATTACTAATAATCTCTTTCCCCCCTTTCATTGGGGAGTTTATGCCCATAAGTCACCACGCTGGTCAAGGGAATTGATGACTGAAATTTTTCGAAGAATTTTAAAAGGACTTTTAAAGGAGTTCGAGGAATAGGGCGTCCCTGCGTGGGAGGGTTTAGGATACGATAGCGACAGCTGTGATTCCCAGGAGCGCGGACCCGTGTTCAACGGAAAGATTAGCCCACTGAAGGAATCTATTAACTTATTAAGCAATGTCTAATTGGAGGAGCTAATCTTCTCCAATTTGTGACGGATCATAAAATATTCTACCATACGAATATCAAATATTCCGTAGGCATTTCGATCGAATAGTGGACTATCAGGCAAAAGTGTGCAATCGACGCGAGGCGAGAAAACTTGTCGAATTAAATTTTTTTTACATACAGAAAATTCTTAATACATCTGTATTATTATTGTTTAATAAAACAAACATAGGAGGTATAGGGGGAAAGGAATTGTCAGTAATGGAGACTGAGAATCCCATTGCTAGCAATATAACCAGCCAGGTCGACCTCCTCGCGGTTCTCCCTGGAAACTATCATGGTTAATTCCTGGTGAATTCATCATGATGGGCTAACTGGCCTGTTTTCATTCTCATCTATCACCCTTCACTGGTGCTCCGCCAGCGTATCCCGTTAGCGCAGGCGGGGCTACCACACTATTTTCACCAATAAAAAAAAGTATAGGTGGTATTGGTATTAATTTTCTTTAAAAATAAAGTCGCTTTTTTCACATCAAGTTATTTAAAACAAGCTGTTTTCTGTGACGTTCATCCACGAGAGAAGTATATAAAGTATTCTAAGTGCTTAGCTAGAATACAATCTACCCATGTACCAAATTTCATTCAACCCCTTTCGGTAGTTTTTGCGTGAAAGAGTAACAAACATCTATCCATCATTACAAACTTTCACATCTATAAAACTAGCTATATCTCGCGGCTTCACCTGCATAAATCAATATAAAAGTCTTCTATGTACTTAGCTACAATATAACCTACTCGTGTACCAAATTTCATTCAAACCTATTCATTATTTTTGGGTGAACGAGTAACAGAGATCCATTCATCCACTGTTACAGATTTGCAGATTTATAATATAAATAAATAGAATTCCAAGTTGGGGGGAAAGGGGTTGTTAGGGATGGGGTCTAACAACCCCATTGCTAACAATATTACTAATCAGGTCGACCTCCACATGGCTCCCCCTGGAAACCATCGTGATTACTCCTTATGGAATTCTTCACGATGGGCTAACTGACCTGTTTTCAGCCTCATCTATCATCTCTCACTGGTGCCCCGCCAGCGTATATCATTAGCGTAGGCGGAGTTACCATTTCATTATCACCCATTAAAAAAAATGGAATTCCAAAATATTTTCACATGACAATATTTGACGACTATTATGACCACAACTTTATCACATGATAAAGTTGTGGCCGGTATGCAAATTATGCCATATTCCATATCAATTATACAAAATTGCATAAGTTCGTTGACCCTGAAGGTTCGTTGAAGTGACAAATGGCAATAAATAAACGTTCAAATTTAGCATTAAGTGACAGACGCCGCTCTTCTACGCGTATACTCGTATTTCCAATTTTGAACAAGCGTATACATTTCGCCTTTTATTATATCTCTGTCTGCACGCATCAGGCCTAACGACGTAACCCGTGATGACGTCATTACAGAATTATTTACATAATCGTTTCCTCTTTCGGATGTCGGAATTGAATAGCTAAATTAAATCTCGCCTCCACTGCAATAGAGTTCAAATTTCTTAACAAACGTTTCGTGTTTGCAAAATACATAATTCAATTTCAAATTATTTTCATTGCCAAATGTCTCTTATAGAGATAGTAGAGTAATATTCCGAAATGAATTATAATGAGGCTACTTACAGGAATACTATTATGTTATTGAAATATTTGTAAAGGAAAGTACGCATTTATAATTTTTAAATGTTTCTTTTTTTTATACAACTTAGAATGGCAAACAGGCTGACGGCTCACCTGATGGAAAGTGGTAACCGTCGCCTATAGACATGAGCAGTACCATGGACATAACAAAGTATACTGTTTCGCCCATGATACCCCTCATGCGTTGCCCTTGCCATTCGTGAGGGCTCAGGTGTTATTCCTCTGTACCCTGTAAATTCACGCCATATCCCACCCTTCAAACCGAAACACAGCAATGCAACCACAACTGCTTCACGGTAGAAACACGAATGGGACAGAGGTACCCAAGCAATCGACTTTTGTACAAAGTCTCCCTCTGGTAAAGACATTTCAACCGACAAAAAAACAGGAGGTTATCATTTCGGTTTTATTTAATTAATGTTTGTTACCTCATAACTTGGTCACATGCGAAACGATTTGGAAAAATCTTTTTTTTTATCTGAAAGGATTTACTTAAAGATTTTTTTCATATAATTTTTTTCAAAATCGATTGAGTAATTTAATTTTTAAATAAAATTAAATGATATTGCTTTTTGTTTCGTTGATTGTAAAGGTCGACTGGTAGAGAATGTTACTAGCATTAAATCCGCCTTTTATACCTTATTTTATTTTGGCCAATAAAGTTATTAAAATAAATAAATAAATTGCTATAGTTAAAAACGGTTTTTTTTTCATAGAACACAAATTAATTCAAAGATCAATACGTCGGTTATGATTTAACTAGCTTTCACCCGTGAATTCGTCTACGTGACCGGGATATGTCCTTCTCCATTAGATATACCAAATGTACATGAATTTCATAGAGATTGGTTAAACCCTTGAAACGCTAAAAGGTAACAAATAAACTCATTTTCACGTTCAGTATTCCGCGATTTCGCCTGTGTCAATTAATACATAAAATATTCTATATGCTAAGTTTTTTTATTAATGGATGATAATGGAATGGTAATCCCACCCGCGCTATCAGTATACACCGGCGGGGTACCGGTGAAGGATGATAGATGAGGATGAAGTAGGTCAGTTAGCCCATCGTGATGAATTCAACAAGAATTGTTCACGATGGTTTCCAGGGGGAACCACGTGGAGGTTGACCTAATAAGGCATATTGCTAGCAATGGGGCTGTCAAACTCCATTACTAACAATCTCTTTTCCCCCTATATGCTAAGTTAGGATGTGTTCCAAATTTCATTTATGTCCGTTCAGTAGTTTTTACGAGACACAGAAACAAACAATTATCTATCTATCGTTGCAAACCTTCGAATTAATGGGAGGAAAGGGATTGTTAGTAATGGAGACTAAGAACACCATTGCTAGCAATATACCTAACTAAAACGACCTCCTCGCGGTTCCTCCTGGAAACTATCATGGTTAATTCCTGATAAATTCATCATGATGGGCCAACTGGCCTGTTTTCATTCTCATCTATCACCATTCACTGGTGCCCCGCCAGCGTATCCCGTTAGCGTAGGCGGGGTTACCATACCATTATCATCCATTGAAAAAAAAAAACCTTTTAAATAATAATATTAATAGAATAGTAAGAATGCCAAAAGAACTTTAGTTCTTTGCACCAGAGAATCAATGCACAAAGATTTTTGCAAGGGATCTTTCTCACATAGTCATTTATTTAATATATATTTATTTCCTTGTACGTCACTTGGCATAGAATAGGTATTCCATGATACAGATATATTATAAGTACATAAGATATGTACCCCATGGAGGCACCATTATTTTACCATCCAGTAGCTAGTTTGCGTGTTCTCTTCCAGTTTGAAGGGTGAAATGTGGCAGTGAAGGGTATTTTTATGGATGAAAATGGAATAGTTACCCCGCCTGTGCTATTATTTTTTCCTGGCTGCTTAGAGGTAAAGAATTATAAATGAGGATGTAATTAATTTAGTTGGCCTATCATTATCATTTATTTATTATTTATTTATTAATTGGAAACAGCTTACAATTTTTAGCTTAAAACAACAACAACTGATCTATACAAAAAGCCAATAACAGGTTTTCACTAACTTAGCGATATAAATTTGTCGTGGCTACAGTAATTGTAAAAATTAGAAGGAAATAAAAATAAAAAACTACACTATAGTACATCATAACAATAGTTGTTGTGTGTGTGTGCGTGCGTGCGTGTGTGCCTGTTAAATTACTAAAAATTAACCACAAATGACTAAATAACCTGTCTTTGTCCTCATTGCTTCATCATCCACTATTGTCCCGCCATTGTATACCGTTAGCATAAGCAGGTGCGTCATTCCATTTCCAGCCATTAAAAATGATTCCTACCTCATACACCATCCCACATTGATCCCTACCACTGAACGAAAAATGACTAAGCCGCGTGGCCCCGGCATAAAATATATGACCCTTTTCTTTCTCATGTATGTCATAAGAGCCAACTAAGGAAACTTATTGGTCAAGAGATGAGCATCAGTATTCCCTTTTTAAATATCACCAAAGCCTAGCTGCGGTTGCCAACCTGCCTGCCAAGTATAGCAATCACTTGCAATACCCCAAAGGGAATGATGATGATGATAACTTTACCAGTGTAAACTTATAATATAGTTATATATTTGATAAAACTTAACTAAATTAACTTAATTAAGTTAATTAAGAGCATTTCGAATGATCTAAATAGCTATAAATTGATTCCTAATAATATACTGACGAAATATTATTACATTGAAATTATATATCTTGTTGTATATACAAATGTATAACTATATTATGTAAATAATGCTTAGAGCGTAAGATTCTAGGAAACGGATTGAGTTCTCACAACATATTCAGTACTAAGTATTCCCATAAAGTTGGTCTGATATTTGACTAAATTTACATTAATATGAGTATTGCCGTGGGCTAATACAAATAGGTAGAATGAATGAGACAAGATATGTAGGTAAGCTTGTAGGCCTTTGGCATTTCGTCCTCTCTGTCTACCTCGTTAGACACTGAGAATGATGACAGATGGATTAATGGGATAGTTAGTCCTTCCATACTTCCTTTAAGAACAGATTGAAATTACACTTTTTAACTAATATTACATAATAATATTATGCACTTATTATATATATATATATATATATATATATATATATATATATATATATATATATATATATATATATATATATATATGGGTAAAAGACAGATTTTTTTATATATTTTATTTTTTACGGTATTTAATATTAGGTACAAAACAGAAGTATAAGACAGACAATGGGATAGGAGTCCTCAAAGTTAGTTTGCTATACAGTAATATATATATATATATATATCGCCTATATTCCTTGTATTCCTTTTTACGTGTACCTTTCCTGTATTAGATTACCCGGTAATTATTTTCTCTCTCACTGCATTGGGTTGGCTGGAAGAGATCTCTTTCAGAGATAAGCCCACCTTTGCTAACAAGTTGTTAAACTAATCGCTGTATCTTTTGTTCAAACACAATAAAGAATATATATTAATTAAACAGTATAGACAGAGTATATGCATACCGTCATATGGCCCATCAACTCCTTTGCTATTCTATGCTGCATAAAGTAAGCCACGAATTAATAAAAAAATACAAAAAAAAAACACATAAATATGTAGCATAGGATGAATTCTAATAAAGAATCAAGAATTTATAAGTTAGTATTGTAATTCAATCAATCAATCAATCAATCATCTTTATTCATATACGAGTACATCTGTTACAGATTCTTATGATACGTCAATCTATAATTATAATAATTACTATATAAAATAATATTGATTTAAAAAAAATTACAACAGTTACATTTACAATACAATTCACATTAATACAAAATTCAAATCCATGCAGTTTTGTCATTTAAATAGTCATTTAATATATTTAATTGATTTAATTACAATACTAACTTCTAAATTCTTGATTCTTAGTAGAATCACTTCTTCTTCTAATTAGAATCACTACGGTATAAGAAATACTTTACTTGAACATGACAAAATTAATATACGACCAAAAACAGAGTCATCATAGGAGCCATTAACTGTCCACTGCTGAACATAGGCTTCCCCCATAGACATAAATCCGCAGGTTTGCTAGGTGTAAAAAACAAGTAAAAATAAGCCTGTTTAAATCTTTTTGTCAGGAATCTATACGAGTAGCTTGTAGGTCAACTGTAATCCAAAAAAACTTACAATGCCCTTCGAGTTCAATATAATAATGCCTTCAGGGCACTGTTGGGGCTACCTCGTCGCTGTAGTGCGTCACACATGTTTGCACGAGAGCGTACGGATGATTTTTACGCAATACGGCGCAAACGAATTGTTTCGCTGTTGGACAGGGTGCGTGTTAGCTCAAACAGTGTCCTGAAGACAATTGCTTATAAAATGGACTGTCCCATCCTAAAATATTGGGTGGGACAGGTTATCAATACAAGAGCGTTATGACCGCTCATTTACTAACATAGGTTAATATAATAGTAATTTATAACTAACAAAATGGGCCTTATGTAGTCTGATTAAATAAATATTTTTATTAATATTATAGACTGCCGTAAAGAACGATTCTGAGTCATCCAGCTAACCTATAACCCACGATGAACAATTACTATCATTATGAGGTAACGATATGGTTGGATGTGAATGGATGGATGGATAAGATGGATAAGATACTACAGTTATATCTAAGTATCACAATTTCGCGAGAACTGAGCTCCCTTTGTAAAGTGTCAAAGAGCGAATACTGAAAAAGGAATATTTTGCATAAACCGAAAAGCATAGCTTGTTCTCTTGGGGATTTACAGGGAAATCTATGTTTGCACAGCCACGTCTTGTATCATTATATTTTTCTTTGAATATTTTGCAAAATAATGCGTCTCGGGAATACCTACTCAATCAGTCAACCGTTTGCTTATTCAATACATTATTTGGAGACGTTACGTGGTTACTGGCTTGTGTTAAAGCCCTCGAGACATGTGCTATGAATGGTACTAAATCTTTTTGTATCATATACTTTATTATTTCAGCCCTTATTGTCCACAACTGGACATAGGCCTCTCTCAATCGTAGACTGCCTTAAAAAATGGTCCTAAACCACCAGTTTTCATAGACTCCGTGCTAAAATTTAAAATTCATTGCAAATTTTTTGTATAAAATATATTTAATTTTTGCTTCCTATTAAGTACTAAGTACATATCTACTAAGTGAAAGTAGACACGAGTCTCTATCAATAAAAGAAATATATAGCCAAGTGACTTCGAATTCGACTATTAATTTGTATTTTTTGCTCAGTAAAAACAAAGATTCAATCGTGAAAAAACATTTTTTTATCACTGAGGTGGTAATATAAAGTATACGGCCCATCTGATGGTAAGCGATTACCGTAACCTATGAACGCTTTTAACACCACAGGCATTACGCTCGCGTTGAACCGACCCTGAAGAAACCTCTTTACCCCTTTTACGAAGAACCCTATATTGTAGTCTCTTGGGAAAACCTTGATAAGGAGCTCATTTCATAACCTGAACGTACCTGTCAAGAAGCATCACTGAAAAAATTCAGGTTTGTATAAAAAGAAACTTATATGATGTAACGGCCATCTTATAGCTCATTGTAGCGGCAGCCATTTGGAAATTAAGTGTATAAAGTATTAAATAAGTTATTTTTTTATATAAATTTCTTAATTTATTGTATATCCAGTCACAATATACTTTACTGTTACCAAATATAGTCACCTATAACTAATTATTATACCTATTATCATTATTTTTTAAATTCTACAAAAAATCACATCTCCTCTCTTAATGAGAGGAGATGGCAAACTAACCCACGGCAGAAGCACAGTCAGCCGGGTTCAGGGCCCCAGGAAGAGAAACCGGCGTACAATGCGGGCAGAATCTAAGAGCACTGCTTTCTGTATCTTTCCCGGGAGTGAGCCGCCTTGGAATCCTAACCGTCTGAGATGTTATTTCAGACTGGTTGGGATAAGACCGTTCACCGACAAAACGATTGGAATGATTTCGGTGGACGTCACCGTGGACCGAAATGTGGGGGATATTTCGGTCACCTCGTGAGCCAGGTCGAGACATTTTCTCTTTTTCTCGGTTTCGGCTTTCACGAGGTTCTCGTCATGCGGTATGGTGACATCCACCAAAAACACCCTCGAGAGTGCCCGATCCATCACCACGATATTATATTATTATTTATTTTGTTCATAACCAAAAATAATGATATATTTTCACGTTTCACATTTCACATTTTTATTTTACAAGTAAATTTACTGGATGAACCAATTTTGATACTTGCACACTCTTTATAGCAGACATAGAAATCAACCGTAACGAATGCACACATATTAAAATTTGTTCATAACTATTGACGTAATCACACGAAAAATTAATTAAAAACAAAACGCGTAAAAAGTATATGAAAAGATTTAACAAGCTCACTAGCACACATTCCCCACAGCGCTGTAAACTTTCTCGAGATACAGCGTCGGAATGTATCTCTTTCCGGAATATGTTGTACGTGTATTTGTGAACTCTTTGTCTTTGTCGAGTATTTCTTTATTTATTCGCCTCTAGGAAGATTTAATATATTAGCAAGCAATATATATATAATATATATTTTGGTGATATACATAATATATATATCACCAGACGGACGTACCAGATGGCAACGTATGGGGGGTATCATGGGCGAAACATTCGCCCATAATACCCCCCATGCGTTGTCATTCCTGAGGACTCAGGTGTTATTCCTCTGTACCCTGTAAATTAACTGCTATATCCCACCTTTCAAACCGAAACACAGCCATGCAAACACAACTGCTTTACGGTTGAAAGACGAATGAGACAGAGGTGGCCAAGCAAATGACTTTTGTACAAAGTCTCCCTCTGGTATCTATATATTAAAATTGTGTCCTACAAAAAAATCCAATTTCAATTGTGCCATAACTAGTTATTAAGATTAAAAAACTGATTTTAATCAAATTTCTATAATATATAAGTATGTTCTTTCGTATAAAAAATATTTTTTCAAATCGGTTTGCGTGAATTTACTGGGTACAGAGGAATAACACCTAAGTCCTCAGAAATGGCAACGCATGGGGAGTATCATGGGCGAAACAGTATACTCTGTTATGTCCATGGTACTGCTCATGTCTATAGGCGACGGTTACTACTTTCCATTAGGTGGGTCGTCAGCTTGTTTGCCCTTCTAAGTTGTATAAAAAAAACTGATGGAGTTATGAAGTAACAAACATAAAAAAACAGCCGAATTGAGAAAACCCTTCTTTTTGAAATCGGTTGAAAACAAAATAGCGTTTACCTGCTTTCAAAGTCCACGTAAACGTAAACGCAGGCAATATCTAGTAGATTCATAAATACTATGATTTTAGATTGATCAATACGCCCCTTCCGTTACACTTATGTATATATACCTAATGGCCTGATTGTTCGTCCTTCCGTCCGTTCATTCGCCGACAATAAACCAATGTGGACGTGAATATTCTCATGAGGAAATACATTTTTTTCTACATTACCGGAAATACTAATATATTGAAATACAATATTCTATTAATTTGTACCTCACATTATTTTCTATTTTATTAATTACATCAAAGGTCAGTCGTCGTATAGTATAGGCTACCCGTGGGTGTCGTAAAAATCAACTAAGGTAAGGCGAGGGATAGGCAGCAACGTCCCTATTAAAACATCACCAAATTTTAACTGCGGTTGCCAATGCTCCTGCCTAGCGTGACAAGTACTGACAAATCCCCCCCCCCCCCCTCAGTGGGAGGTTTATATTCAGCAATTGGCAGTTAAAGACTGATATTTGGATGTTTAGAGTTTGCGATATTTGTTACTAAATCTCACTTAAACAGCTGCAAACTTTAACACCTTACGTATAATTATAACTAATAAGAATTCCTTACCAAATAATACCATAATGACGCAGACCGTCCATGCCTTAAACATGCCTCTAACAAAAAGATTTTACAATACAAAGTTTAGTTCATCATATGGTTTATAGTTATTCTGTTTATACCTTATATATATATATATATATATATATATATATATATATATATATATATATATATATATATATATTGGTACTCACTACATGACTATTAATACATTTTTTATCATATTGACTTTTTACAAAAGTCGTTTGCTTGAATACCTTTGTCCCATTCGTGTTTCTACCGTGAAGCAGTGACGTGAATTTACTGGGTACAGAGGAATAACACCTGTGTCCTCAGTAATGATAACGCATGGGGGGTATCTTGGGCGAACCAGTATACTCTGTTATGTCCATGGCACTGCTCCTGTCTATAGGCGACGGTTACCACTTTCCATCAGGTGGGCCGTCAGCTTGTTTGCCATTCTCAGTAGTATAAAAAAAAAAATAGGCCATATATTCACCATATTTGTTTAATTTAAACGCCTTATAAATCACGGAGGTGTATTGATTTCACATTAACTTCATTATTAACAAAGTTTGTTTATTTTGGGGAAACATTATTTTGGATAAAAATAGACACAGATGCTTGGTTCACCGATGTGTTCAATACTTTATGTATTTACACCCTTTACATTTCCGCGAAATAAATTTAATTTATATAATAATAAAGTCCAATATAATTAATTTCCAATTTAAAGTTTTTCACCATTACTGACACTCAAAATTTTATGTTAAAATCTAAAAACGAACATCAAAGAATATTTAATCATTATTAATATTATAAATTTAAAGGGATGTTTTTTTTTAATGGGTGATAATGGAATGGTTACCTCGCCTGTGCTGTCGGTATACACTAGCGAGGTACCAGTGATGGATGATAAATGAGGATGAAGTAGGTCAGCACCATCGTGACGAATTCAACAAGAATTGTTCACGTGAAGATCGACGTAATAGGGCATATTGCTAGCAATGGGGCTGTCAAACTCCATTGCTAATAATCCCTTTCCCCCTTTAAAGGGGTGTTTATTTGTTTGTTATCTCTTAGCGTTTTTATGGCTTACTTTATCCGTGCAGTAAGTACTTTATATTATTCTAAATTTCGTGTATAATACAGCATATGTCATATATGTGTATATTAGTTATTTATATATATATTTATTCGTTTATATATATAATTTTAGTATGTATGTATATCAATAATTACTAGTACCGCATTCGAGTATTCTGACACTTCCCTATGGTTGACTGGGAGAGAATGCTTTTAGCCTTAAGTCTGCCATGTACACATATATGTACTAATGAAAGAATAAATAAATAAATAAGACATTTGGTACGCACGTACTATATGGAATGGAGAAGAATATACGCTACTTCTTATCGAGGTCATGCAGCTAAAAATACCATATATACATAAAGCTAGTAAGTAAATAAATATTGCAGTTTGGTCTTGACATAGATTAAGCTAAGGGAACTTAATGATGGAGGGATAGGTAGCAGTCCCTGGTAAAACATCACCAAAAGCCTAACTGCAGTTGCCAGGCAACCAGGAATATCCTTACAGATTAAAAGAAAATTTTTTAAATCAATTTTACAAGTGACGGTATTATGAAGTCATGATTCATCATTTCAGCCATTATCCGTCCACTGCAGGACATAAGTCTTCCCCATAGACTGCCATAAAGAACGGTCCAGAGCCACCTACATTTACTGACTCCCTGCAATACATTTCAGCTCGTCACTCCATCTAGTTAGGGGTCGTTCTGCACTGCGTTTATCTGTACGCGGTCGCCACTCAAGATCCTTTCTTCCACATCAGTTGTCGGTTATGTGGTATATCAGTTATGTGGTAACAAACATAAAAATAAACACAGTCGAATTCCAAACCTCTTTCTTATGGGGGGAAAGTGATTTTTAGTAATGAGGTCTAATAGCCTCATTGCTAGCAATATACCCTCTCAGGTCGACCTCCACGCGGTTCCCTCTTGTAACCATAATGGTTAATTCTTGTCGAATTAATCATGGTGGGCCAACTGACTTACATTCATTCTCACCTATCATCTTCCACTGGTGCCTCGTCGGTGAATACCGATAGCGCAAGCGGGGTTACCATTTTCGCGGTTCTCCCTGGAAACTATCATGGTTAATTCCTGGTGAATTCATCATGATGGGCTAACTGGCCTGTTTTCATTCTCATCTATCACACTTCACTGGTGCTCCGCCAGCATATCCCGTTAGCGCAGACGGGGTTACCATACCATTTTCACCCATAAAAAAAAAACACCTCTATCTTACCGAAGTTGGCTGTAAATTGCGTCAATCAACCCCGACAACCGCAAGTAATCTAAAAAGTCTTACACAAAACGTTGATTAAAATAATGACGGTACCGTTTAATATGCAAAACAAAACACACTTACGGCGCGGCCCTGCAATTAACGCTAACAACTTACGTTTAATGCTCACGGTCTAATTGCTCGTGTAAATATTGTACATCTGCAAATTTGTCTCTTCTTCTTAACATCAACAAAACGTCTTAATCTTGAGCCTAGCTATTCGTCAAGCGGAACGGGTTAAATGTATGCGTATAGTTAGCATTTGTCATTGTAAAGTACAATTTATGTTTTTGTTTATACAAGTGAGAAAGAGAATTAATCAAAAGTTTTACTTATAAATAATTACAAATACGTCTTTATTGTTTAATTTTTTTTTTATTTTTTTTTATAGAACTTAGAATGGCAAACAAGCTGACGGCCCACCTGATAGAAAGTGGTAACCCTCGCCTATAGACATGAGCAATACCGTGGACATAACAGAGTATACTGTTTCGCCCATGATACCCCCTATGCGTTGCCATTCCTGAGGACTCAGGTGTTATTCCTCTGTACCCAGTAAATTCACGCCATATCCCACCCTTCAAACCGAAACACAGCCATGTAAACAACTGCTTCACGGTAGAAATATGAATGGGACAGAGGTGCCCAAGCAATCGACTTTTGTACAAAGTCTCCCTCTGGTCTGGTCTATTGTGGATCACAGGTCAAATTGAGGTATTACATCAGTTAAATAGTATCTCCATGTCCCGTTATATAAGCGTACAATATATGGAACAATTTGGAACTTTAATTGTTGATTCAAAAATTAGTAAATGCTTTAGGTGTCCATGATTTAAGGTATTCCACAAGTAAGAAAAACACGTATTTTGATTTGAAAACTAAACTATTTTTTTTTTTATTTCTATGGAACAAATCTCAAATTATATATTTTCAGATAAAAACATATTTTTTTCATATCGATTTATAAATGACAGAGTTCTGAGGTAACTATATATCAATAATTCAATGTGTCAGTGTTTTTCTAGAACCACCCTCACTGTTATAACTTTTTTATGGAAAAAGCTATTATTATGTAGGGTACTAACACATAACCTATCATCAGTAAATCTGGGGGAAAGGGATTGTTAGTAATGGTGTCTAACTGGCCCATTGCCAGCAATACACCCATATCAGGTCGACCTCCACACGGTTCCCCCTGGAAACCATCCTAGTTAATTCTAGCAGAATTGCTCACGAGAGGCTAACTGACCTGCTTTCATCATCACCTATCATCCCTTACTGGTGCTCCGCCAGCGTATACCGATAGCGCAGGCGGGGTGACCATTCCATTATCACCCATTAAAAAAAAACCTATCATCAGTTGTAATACGCCATTCACAATAAAAAAACCATGATTGATTTGTGTTATTCCTTATTTGATATACAACAGTGATAAACCTAAAAAAATTACAATCGATTTGAAAACCTACTTTCTTAAAATCGGTTGACTACATTTTCTTTCATAAAAAAGGTGACTAGATCTGGAAAAAAAATCAAAAAAATATCAGAACCAATTTGAAGATAAACTAATATATATGTTATTTTTTTTAATGGATGATAATGGTACGGTACACCCCACCTGCACTATCAGTACCTACCTGTTGAGTCACCAGTGAGTAGGTGAGGATGAAAGCAGCTGAATCGACTCATAGTGACCATAGAAGCAATGAAGTACGATGACCGTAGGATCAAGCAGCGCATGAAGTTAGCGCAAGTGTGACGTATTGGTCTCGGGATGGTTTGTGGGATCATCGGCTGTAGTGTTCGCACAGTATACCTACAGTGCGAGCATTGTAGCGGACGCACCATACTAATGTTGTTATAGAATATGGTTTTATTTGGTTTTTTAAAAAAAAAGAAAATTTTTACTAATTTTATGCATTCTGATTTTGTTTTTGGTTTTTTTTTTTTAATCTTTTGTACATGTATCGTTTTTTATCTTTTTTCACTTTGCTTTTGTGTCTTTTGCTGTTTGTGTGCTGTAAGTGATGCAAATAAATTTTTAAAGAAAGAAAGAAAAATTTGCTTAACGGATACTTATGTTTTACGCTGTGAACAACTATAATTGGCTAATATGTAGTAAATGTAATTTAATACGTATTCAATTTTGTAAAAAGCTGTTGTTATCCCAAATAAAATAAATAAATAATTAGAGCATTAACCAAGATGATTACCAGGGGGAACCGCGTGGAAGTCGTCCTGATAGAGTATAATGCTAGCAATGCAACCACTAGTTCCAACTACTAACAATCCTCTCAAATACATGTTTTAGACATACTAATCGATTGCAAAAACAAAAAAAATTAAATAAAGTAACACATGAAAAAAAGCATATTTTTTTTATAACACTGAGATGGCAAACAAGCATACGGCCCACTTGATGGTAAGTGGTTACCGTAGCCTATGAACACCTGCAATACCAGAGGTATTACGCGTGCGTTACCGACCCTGAAGAAACCTCTTTACCTCCCTTTTGAAGAACCCCATGCTAAAATTAGGAAAATTAAGTGCCTTCGTCTTACTACACAATAGTATAACAGTATTATAGACTTTAATACTATTTAGAAAAGCGTGAATTGATATTATTAGAGTAATAATTGTTAATTACTTTGATTCAATTAACACTGTTACCGCTTCCGGCACACCACTTGCCGGATATTAGACACGGCAGAGGGCGCCAGATAGCGACACAATAACCCCAATTACTCTGCAAGGACGCATCGTAATCGTTTTAATGGAGTTACCAGTCAATATCGGTATTTTAATCTAAATAAGTGTGTATTTAAAACTACGAGTATGTATGAGATCGCAAATACGAATTAAAAGAAGACACAATGCGTCGAAAAACTGACAACCGATGGAGAAGAAAGGTTCTAGAGTAACGACCCCCCCACTATATGAGATGACGACCTCAGCTGCATTTTTTTTTTATGGGTAAAAATGTTATGGTAACCCCGCCTGCGCTAACGGGATACGCTGGCGGAGCACCAGTGAAGGGTGATAGATGAGAATGAAAACAGGCCAGTTAGCCCATCATGATGAATTCACCAGGAATTAACCATGATAGTTTCCAGGGAGAACCGCGAGGAGGTCGACCTGGTTGGGTATAACCTCAGCTGCAATGCAGGGTGTCAGTGGGTGCAGGTGGCACAGGACCGTTCCTTATGGCAGTCTATGGGGGAGGTTTATGCTCAGCAGAGGACGGATAATGGCGGAAATGATGAAGATGACTGAGTTTTACGTGCTAGATTCTTGGACAGCTCAAAAGACAGCAGCAGCGAAGACGAGAGTTCTTCAGACATCGACAACTACAAGGGATACAGCCACTCTTCTCTGACTGCACCATTATCTCTTGCTAAAGCTATCGCAATGTGAGATGTGGCACTCTGACGCAAAGCACTGTAGGCTCCTTGAAGAAGACTTCTGGGTAAAGTCAGAAATGATAAACATAGTAAGTTTAGGAAATTCCCATTGAACGTGTATATAGACAAGTGTATATAAATAAAAAAAAAAAAACATTCGTTCTTGGTACATTACTATAGAAAAAAAATCAGATCAGTACAAAAAAATAATCATGGGAAGGTTAGGTGGTTAAAATGATTATACTTAAGAGGTTCTTAAAGTTGAATACGCTATTCGTGGGCCCGCGATCCCCATATTAGACCAAATCATCGTTTTCCATCAGGTGAGATTGTGAACAATTGCGGAACCATTCAATAGTAAAAAAAAGTTTGTGACGAAAGTAAATAACCAAATTTTCAAGACCTTTCACTCTAGTTTTATTACAGTTCTTTACTTATACAATCCAAGAGAAGAATTAAATTTAAATATTAAGTAAGAATAATTCAAATTGGTGATACAAAATTAAGATTCATGAAAGTAATATAATTCAAAACTATATCTATTCAGTCCAGATTTGACATATCGAGTATGAAGACAATTATCGAGACATTTCCTTTAATTTATCTTCCTGTCGAAAAAACATAGGACCTAAAACAGAAAATCCCGTCGCAAGCACAAAAAAGTCTTTCCTAATCTAAAACTTTAACTGATAAAGTGATCCAGAAGTTTATTTGCAGAAGTCCTGAAAAAGTTCAACTTTCCTAGAATGTACTTGAAGGTATTGTCTAGAAAACAAGATATGTACAGAAATAGATGTGACAACACAACTTTACAGTGTAATTCGCTTGTAAGTTATTGATCCCAAAAGAGCCTATTCGAAGTCTAAAAATAACTATTTAGAGTATCTATTGTACATACGTAAAAACTTGAATATTTTTTTCATAAATTTGTATTTAAATTAAGCTATTGTTTATAAAAATAGTTTCAAATTCCATAAATTTAATATGGGTTAAACAAGCAAACTATGTCGATATCTTAAAGATATCGCACACAAAAAATACTATTCAATTGACAAACTCCTTTTGGAATAAAAGCTTACAGAATGGCAAAAACAGGATCACGTATGGGTTTTCTCAAAAGAGTTGAGAACGGAATGAAAATATACGATAAAATTGCTCCCTAATTAGCTTTGGAAATAATGCATGCTAATTTTTTTTATAGATAGTAATTGAAATACGCCCTCTATTCTTTTTGGCAAATAAATATTATTTCAAATTTCACATCTATACCAGAATGGCGGAAAATAGTAAGAAATGGCGAGCAGTCTTAAGATGATTGAAATCAGCTCCTTACTCCACTATGCATTGACCACGACCACGGTAAAAATAGCATAACGAATAAGAAGTTATAAGAAGACGTCATCTATACGCCTCCGGGTCCGTGTCTTGAGCTATTATGTGTGGAACGGAATCATTCAATGGAAATCTCTGGATAAATTTTCATTAAATGATAAGACAATTGCTTCGTACCCAATTTAGTTCTTACGATATCACTTATTTTGATGTATTTCAACACATTTAACTCGGCCCATTTGCAGATTCATATTTTTGATACAATTTTACAAATATTATCACTTAGGTTGAATTTTTTTGTTACACCACGAAGTTCGCAAATAAACATATAGCGTTTCTAATGGTAAATAGTTACTATAGTCTATGGACGCCTGCAACATTAGATGAGTCACGTGGGCGTTACCCAACCTGTAGAAACTTTAATACGCCCTTTTCGAAGAATTCCATACTGTAGCCTCTAGGAACATCCTCTACAGGGACCTTATTTCACAATCTGAGTGTGACAGTAGTTGTCTTTGTGGTTATTTGATTAAAATTATTTTGTTTAATTCCGCTATCGTATATACAGATTAATGTTAGCGGAATTAAACAAAATAATTCTAATCAACCGTGATAGCTAACAGTGATATGGACTTCCGCAAGATAATATCTAGTTCAGTGAAATAGTCGTCTTTTTAACCTTGTTTCTCCGTTTCCGCTGTGAAAAATATGTTCTCGTATTTTGAATGATAATTATTATTATGATAATTCGATGATATTAAATGTACCTACATCAGTCCTTGTTAATATTATCGTCAGAAATGGAATTTATTTATTTATTTTATACTTTATTGCACCAAATAAAAAAAACAACAAATTCAGTAAATATTAATAAGAAGTGATACAAAAGGCGGCCTTATCACTAAGCAATCTCTTCCAGACAACCTTCGGGTAGAGGACATTGAGAAAAAGACAAAGGGTAGGTGGCGCACTATTAAATAGATATTATCGTATATATATATATATATACATATACATACATAAACATATTTAATAGCATACATACTACAGAAGAGAATGACGAAGGAAAATGAAGAGAGAACACAGAAAAATAGTGCTATAGGGAGAGGATTTAACAGGGGTTTTGAAACTAGTGAGAGTTTGAGCGCACCGAATAGAGACAGGTAGTGGTATTTATTTATTTGTGACCTTATAGCACCTCGACGGCTTAACTACTCACTATGTAACTTAGTATATATGTACTATGTGGAATAAAAAAGTACATAGGCTAGCTTTTATCTCGCTCAGTGAATATATTCCGGTCACGCGGTTGAAGTCGTTGGTAGATGCTAGTAACATCATGAATCGAACTGAAATGATCTCAAATATTCAATACTGGTGTAATGTGGTGTATATTTTAACATTATATTCTTTATTAATATTTTTTAATCTATCTATCTATCCTATTTAAGAGCTGCGCTCTTGTCGGTGGAGCTCTTGCCACTCACTACGATTTTCTGCGAGTCTCTTCACCTCTTGATACGACACGACACCAACTCCTTTCTTGATCTGCCTGATGTAACTATGTCTTGGTCTCCCTCTTCCCCTCCTTCCTCCTACCTTACCTTCTATTATAATGTTCATAAGTTCGTCGTGTCGTATCAAGAGTCCCATCATTTTTTCCCTTCTGACCTCAATAGTTCTTATAATTTGTCTCATTTCCTTAACGCTAACTTTTTAATATTATTGCTAAATTTTACTTATAACTTAGTGCTTGTGAATGGGATATATTAATTAATCAAGATAAAAAGTATTCTATTTCCTTTTATAATGAAAGAGGAAATACTACGTGAACACCAAATTTCATGGTTATTGATCGAGCCATTGAAACCAAGAACAAACAAACTCATAAGTAAACAATATAAGTTAATATGGTCTCCTTCCTGCCACGTGGGTGTCGTAAGAGACGACTAATAGAATTTAATGGTAATCTTACAACATCAACAAAGCTTAACTGCAGATGCCAAAATGCCAACCTATCTGTTAAGCATGGCATGGCAACTACTGGCTTTCCCCCCCTCCCCGCCCCTCTTAGAGATGACCTATGTCCAGCAGTTAACGGTTTATATGATATAAAAAAATCTAAATAATGAAGTTGTGTCAAGAAGTAATAACACAAATAGTGAATTATAAATTAAACCACTCACATTTATAAAGATTTTTGCAAATAAAGAATCCTACTGATAAAAGAAAGAAAAACATTCAAATTAATTTAATCGATGTAAAAACAAAAGTGAACGTCGCTTAACAACAAGACGTCTGAGACAAGACAATCGCTCAAGTGGCCTATTTAGGTGTCCGTGGCAGTCGGCGGACGGGCTAATCGGCTGAACTTGTAGGGTTGACGCACCGTCCGCACTTTGTCGCCGTGATTGATCGGCCCTTGTGCCGGGGACCGACAGATTTTAGGTACAGATCACTCGTAAGCCTTGTACAGAAATCTCCGTCTTATCACTGATCTCGGATCTAATCTTGGCAACTACGTAAAGATTTTAGCTATACTTGTTGTACTTACTTGTGCGTATAATTCTTATTAGTTATTTTATAATATAAAATATTGTGAATTTGTTTTGTATGGAGTAAGATTTTTCATCGCCGTGTAGGCATAGAATAGACATCTGCAATTCCAGGAGCGATACGCATGCTTTACCGATTCTAAAGGAATTTCTTTATTCCTTTTTTGAAGAACCTCATGCTGTAGTCTCTTGGAGACACCTAACTTGTTGTGGCTTCTATTGATCTTATTAAGAGCTTTCAATTATTTTTTCTTAATTTTTTTTTACAACTGGACATCGCAAGATATATCAACGCCCAGAATTCCTAGACTCGACTTTTTATCAAGGGAAGTGCCCTGAAAGTGAGGAGATAATAATACTATATATATATATATATATATATAAATATATATATATATATATATATATATATACTACCAATGGCGTTTTTTTTTTGCGGTGAACGCGCAGACTTAAATAAATATGTCCTATGTACAGCCAATGTCTAGTTACATTTTTATTATATAAGTATGATTAATGATCACTTGAAAAGAATAATCTCATCACTATCAAGATTGTCATATCACGCCCAATTTATACAGTTATATCTTCACGCCCAATTACCGTTTATGATCGAGAAGTTTAATAAGTAAAATAAAAAACCAAATATTAGCAATGCACTGATATATAATTTATAATTTTATTCCAAAAGAATTAACTTCAATCATCACAAAGTAACTTTTGGATCATCACGGTTGTTAACCACTGCGATTTTAATTAATGTTTTATACATACATACATACATATCTGTCACGCCTGTCTCCCATTAGGGTAGGCAGAAACAATGGAACGCCAAATGCTTCGATTCAAACAAACCTCTTTCGCTTCTTCCACATTCATCAATCTTGTCATACACGCTCGCCGGTTACGGGTACTTTTAATTCGGCCCTTCTTTAGCACGTCGCCTATTTGGTCGACATACGTCCGTCTAGGGCGGCCGTATGTCGACCAAATAGGCGACATACGGCCATACATACATACATTAATGTTTTATATATATAATTAATAATGTTTAATACCCTATGATGGTGAAACATAACTCACTACACTTCTATGACATCAAACTTATAATTATACATATGTTTGTGCAAATAAATGATTGATTGATGCAAATGCGGCTAATAAATTATATATTTATACAGATGATATTTATATTATCGATTATATAATTATATACCTACTGTTCACACACCCATGAATCGTGCATTGCACTTGATTAGAGATATGCTCACTCAGTACGAAAACATAGACATTTCTGCTGATAAACTAGAAAAATTGGTTGACGCAGCTTATAGATTCATGGATTCTCTATGACATATCTCAAATTCAAATTCAATTCAAATTCAAAAATCATTTATTCATGTAGGACATTTTAGCCGCTTATGAACGTCAAATTTTTACATTATAATTTTATTTTTTTCCCTACCGTCCAGTTCGGTATATAGATCCAATTGAGAAGAACTGGCAAGAAACTCAATTGAATTACTTTTTTTTTTTTTTTTTTTTTTTTTTTTTTTTAAATCTCTCTAATGTCTATATTGACATTTAGTTTGAAATATATTTTGACATTGTATTATATATGATTAACGTTTTCCTGTTTATCATTATGATTTTAGTTACAGAATTGGTATTTTATGTAAATTAAAATATAATATTAATCTTTTATAATTAATTATTAATGTTAAATATTGTAAATAATATGGCATGTACAAAAATTTTAATTGTTTGTAGTGTGTTGGAGTTCTTTTATTTTTATACCACTGAGGTGGCAAACAAGCATACGGCCCACCTGATGGTAAGCGGTTACCGTAGCCTATGAACGCCTGCAATACCAGAGGTATTACGCGCGCGTGCCGACTCTGAAGAAACAATTCGATCATTTGTAGACTGCAAGTAACAATAAATAAATAAATCTATGAATGAGATGAAGAAAAAATCCATCTGGTATTTTCAACGTCATATTTTATTTGAATTGACAAGTTATATATTATTTTTCTATAGAAAAAATTATAACTGGCCAGTACAATATTGTTACAATATAAAAGGAGTTTATTCATTTGTACTAAATCGAATCTGCAATAATGAGAATAAACTCTACCAATCGCAAAAAAATATAATTGCTACAAATAGGTAATGCAGTCACAATACGATACAGTAGATAGATAAACACTTTATTTGAGCCATTTATGACACACGTAAATTAACAAATGAGTTCATACAATCAGATTATTTACACTTTTTTAAATATAAAATAAAAGATAAAGTATGGAAATATGTTTTCACCAAGTATGTAGCAGTGACCCAAATAGGCTACAACTCAGTGATAGTTTTGCCTAAAAGCAAAGTCAAGTGGTAGTCTTATAAAGGGAATAGAGACAAACTTTAGTCTTCAAGAATGGTGAGACATGAGTGGTACCACAGATTTTAGCATTTATTCTATAATATCCGTGGTTCATCATGTCTGTAGGTGACGGTTACCACTTTTCATCAAGAAACACGTTACCCTGTTTACTATTGCAAGTTGTATAAAAAGATATTAAAAAAAAAATGAGTCGAGCACTTCCTTCTTTCCGAAGTCGCTTAAAAATACATTCGATTATTTGTTACTGTTTTTAATGTATAAATCTGTAATACCAATAAAAAAGAAGTTCAGTACTGTTATTGTTTTACAAGCACAGTTTAGCACAACAACAAAACAAGGCCAGGGCTGTCAACATTGATAAATTATTGATAAGGAAAATTGACAGCAGCGCAAATAAAATTTTATTCCCGCCTTTTAATTTATTTGTTCGTTTTTACAACTTGTTTACTTGTGTCATTTAACAAAAGTTTGACGGAAGTGCAAACTTTAATACTGTTATAAGTATTGAAATCTTTGCCTGTATAGCCGACTCTGACTAGGAATGAGAAAAGATGATTTCATTCGATACCGAGTCCAGGAATATTTTATTATATATTTTTTTATCCATGTGTTATTTTGTGGAAATCCGTATCACGAGTTAGTTGATTAGAATTATTTTGTTTAATTCCGCTACCATTAGTATGCGTGCGACTGCCAACACTAGAAGATTGACTACTATCATTATTGCCATAAGTTCTACAACCTTCCATATTAGCCATCAATCTCCGACTGCTATTCTGTTCACGCACGTTTTTCGCCTGTAAACAAGACATCTTCAGGCAAATTAATATATCGCTGTTGGGAGTCTAATGTTAAATTATAATGGGCAGAAATATTTTCTCAGTCAGAGTTGTCTTTTCTAACATAGACAGCCCTATAATAAAAGTTACTTTCATTTACATTAAAGATCAGTAGGGATAGGAAGAGCCTATTTGGAAGTATAATATAGCGGCGTAGATTCTTAAAGGAGTAATTTTTATAAAATCATCTATTCTTTTCAGTCTATGTTTCTGTGATCTATTGATATCATAGCCAATTCTACGCCAATTTCGTTTACGTTGCTTCCGTAATGGTTTTATCATAGTGTTGGTCTAATTGAAGTCGCAGCATAATATTTTTACTAATTGCAAATTCTTAGTTTCAACCTACTTCAAAAAGATACTTGTAGATTGGTCCCATAGAAATTTTATCAAAATCGATTTAGTAGTTTAGTTTCTAGATCAAAGTAACTGGTTTTATCACAATTGAAGTCAACTTTTTTTGTGGGATACATAAGCATCACTTTGGTATAGGGCTTATATTAATTATATTAAGTTAGAAATCTATTCTATCTAAATTATGTAGTATCAAATAAAGTTAAAATTTCTATCCCTTTCTAATCATTCTTTTCATTCTATCTTTGTCTAAACCACGAAATGATTAAATATTTTCTACAATATTCCTGTTATACACACACACACACACACGCACGCACGCACGCACGCACGCACGCACGCACGCACGCACGCACGCACGCACGCACGCACGCACGCACGCACGCACGCACGCACGCACGCACGCACTCACGCACGCACGCACGCACGCACGCACGCACGCACGCACGCACGCACGCACGCACGCACGCACGCACGCACGCACGCACCCACCCACGCACGCACGCACGCACGTTCACACGCGCGCGCGCACACACACACACATACACACACACACACACACACACACACACATACACACATCCACAAGCGCGCGCGCGCACGCACACATGCATTCATACTACACATATAGCTCAATGTCTTGTGAATTCTGAGTTACTTATTGAATAAAACAATAATACACACAAACAAATATCCCCTAAATAGTTCACGAGAGCTTTATTAATGTTTTTAAGAGATATCCCGTCCTTAACCTAATTATTCTCTTGCCTTAACCATGTTCACAGTCTAGTTTTGGCAACGTGCCCGGTTGCAATGCACCTTTGAAGCGATAAGATATAAATAAAGCTGTCTTCTTGTACAACCCCCATAGTGTTATATATTAGTGCTCCCCGCTGGAATAGGAATACAATTTAGACACTACTGTATATATAAGTATATGTATGACCTATTTTTTTACTACTTACCAAGGGGAGAGGTTTTTGATTCGACTGTATTTTGTTGGCACAGGGAGGGGGTATGTTTGGGGGTTATAGTGCTAATTGGCCAATTGTATACAGGTTTTTCATTTATGTTTTTTTTAACGATTAATTCATTCCATACAGAGTTAATTTGATCTAATAAACAGAATTCATATATTTTATACGTAAAAAGTTTCCCGTGTCCTATTCAGTTTGTGGTAGTTAAAATAACAGTTTCTGTTTGCGGGCAACATTATTGCGTGTTGATTTTTCATTTTATGGAGTATAGTCTACTTATATCATAACATCGCTTTTTGTATAAAAATATTCACGACCATAGTCCCTTTGTACAAAAGTCGATTACTTGGGTACCTCTGTCCCATTCGTGTTTTAACCGTGAAGCAGCTGTGTTTGCATGGCTGTGTTTCTGTTTGAAGGGTGGGATATGGCATGTATTTACAGGGTATAGAGGAATAACACCTGAGTCCTCAGGAATGGCAACGCATGGGGGTTATCATGGGTGAAACAGTATACTCTGTTATGTCCATGGTACTGCTTATGTCTATAGGCGATGGTTACCACTTTCCATCAGGTGGACCGTCAGCTTGTTTGCCATTCTAAGTTGTATAAAAAGAAAATAGGACAATTTGAGACCTTTGTCAAAATTATTGCCAGTTTTTAATGATAATAATACTTTTATTCAAGGAAACTCAATTACAAGTATTTTTGAATAGTCATTTTTTATGATTTTACCACCCATTTACTATTATTAAAGGGTTAGTTTGAAATTTAAATTGTAACACAAAGTTTTGCACTCATTAGATTCGAACTGATGACTTTTACGAACTACTTCTATAAGTATGATTAGTAAACTGAGTCATGATATAAAAAGAAAATAAAAACATTATCTATTCGTTTATGGAAATTTCGCCATTCATCGATATGTTGTTTGCAGATCAAAAAGTATTATATTTAATTTAAAATGTTTTTTTCTTAGAATGGCAAACAAGCTGACGGCACAACTGATGGAAAATTGAATTAATTCATCTTGCGGGGAAGTTCACGTCACTGGTTATTTGATTAGAATTATTTTGTTTAATTCCGCTAACATTAGTATGTGTGTGACTGCCAACACTAGAAGATTGACTGCTACTATAAACTGTGAAAAGAACCGAATGCTTACCACTAGATTCTAAGCAGTGATCTAATTTTCTTGACCATGCCTCGTTTAGAGGCATAACACGTTTTGCAAAATGTGCGTGAACACAATAGTAGTTGGAAATCATATGGATGTAATATGGAAGACTGTTGTAATTTTGGTAGTAATAGTAGTAGTCAATTTTCGAATAGTAGTCACACACATACCATTAGGGTAGTAGAATTAAACAAAATAATTCTAACCGAATAACCAGCGATGGAAAGTTATAACCGTCACTTATAGATATGAACTTAATATCAATACGATAAAGTTTATTTTCTATTCCAGTAAACACGTTCATAAGTTATTGATGCACGAAAGTGTAAGTATATTATTATAATATTATAGTACAAATTGTTATTGAAGTTAATAGTTGAAAATCAATGCGTTGTTTGTTGTGCTGGCACACTTCAATTAACCCAGATTAATACGATGAATTTCATTTTGCTTAATTAATAGCCGAGCTCCGCCGAGGGAGGAGTTGATACTCGCTGCTTCATAATTATGGTTTATTATCTTTGAATAATCATAGGGGTGTCAAAACGCTACGTCTGAATAGTAGGTGATAATTGATTACAAAGTAGATATCACAGAGATGTTACAGACAATGTTATTAATGAATCCGACCTAGTATTGACAGACTAGATGTATAACTGGGTCTATTGGATTGATGTAGAGATTTACACTAAGAAATATGTTTACGAATATTATAATATAAATATTAAAATGACTTCGTTTATAACCTTTTAACGTTTTTACTTAATCACTGACCCATTGTTTTCTCATTGTGATTATTTCTTGTAATTATTTATAATTATAATAAGTTTACTATTGTAATCTTTTGGAGGAAACAATAAAGAGTATCTATCTATCTATCTATCACTATGAGTTACTATATACTTACTATATAGGATGAAGGACATAGACTTCCTTTTATTTCGGTCAGTGAACATATCCCAGTAATGCGGACGAATTTCCGAGTAGAAACTACTAGATTTTACTCACGAATTCTACTACAAATCTTTGCTAATAATATAAATGGGAAAGTGAATTTCTTTATTTGTTACTTTATAGCGCCTTAACGGATTAACCAAGCACTATGAAGTTTGTTATACCTACACATACCTTATGGGCTGGAGAAGAATATAGGTAGGTCACTTTTATTTCGGTCACTTTTTAAACTCGCGAGTAAAAGCTAGTAATGTAATAACTTCCAATCTAATAAAATATTTTTGTAAATACTTACTTTTTATATCTACATAAAAAATTAATAACCGAGTACAAAAATACATAATGTTCCATTCATCATTTACATAAATAATAATTATTTCTTGTAATTGTTTATATCTTTTTATTTGGGTGGACTGAAAGACGATGTAGTGACAAAAATCGAAAAAGAAACGTTGCGTTGGTTTGGTCATTTGGAGAGGATGGATGAAAGAAGAATTACGAAAGAGATTTATCGAGCAAGAATGAATGGAGATGTCGGTAGGGGCCGCCCTAGACGGATGTATGTTGACCAAATAGGCGACGTGCTGAAGGAGGGCCAAATTAAAAATACCCGTAACCGGCGAGCGTGTATGAAAAGATTGATGAATGTGAAAGAAGCGAAAGAGGTTTGTTTGAATCGAAGCATTTGGCGTTCCATTGTTTCTGCCTACCCTAATGGGAGACAGGCGTGACAGATGTATGTTTATATCTAGAATAAATTTACTAACTTTTGTAATCTTTTGGAGGAAACAATAAAGAGTATCTATCTATCTATCTATAAATAATGTTCACTATTTAATAATTATTATGAAACAGGTAACTAATTGATCCTTCCATACTTTTTAAATTCCAATACACTCGGCGAAATGTGGGCATAACATTTATCATAAGGGCAAAAGGCAAAATGTCGACGATACACCAGCAATTTCTCTGATATTGCGAATGCCTATGGGCGGCAGTAATCACTTACCATGTGACCTACCTATATGCTTGATTACTCTCTGTCATAAAAAAAGGCAACAAACGCCTTTGCCTATGGGGTAGTTTAACCGATTATTGCTAGAGAGTGCATATTTTTTTAGACAACAAGCTGTGTTCGCGACGTCGTCTGCATGTAAAACACGAGTATATTCTACCAATATTTTACTACATAATTGCAATTATACAATGTTGGTTCATGGAAGTTACTTAAGAAAAAATAATATGAGGGGTCTTAATAAGACTAATAGATGTCAAAACAAAATTTTTTTAGAGATTTTATCTGTCAGTCTGTTTATGTCTCTCTGTCCGTCTATATATTTATTCCAACGTCTTACTTATGCTAAAAAAAGAATAACAAAGTGCAATGAAATTAAAAGCTCTTCATTTTTTAAATACTTACCATCCATTTCTTTTTTAATGAAACTTAGTTGGTAAACAAGCTGACATGTAATACCAAAAAGAAAGTTTGTACAAAAGTCGTTTGCTTAGGTATATCACCTCTATCCCATTTGTGTTTCAACGGTGAAGCAGTTGTATTTGAATGGCTGTGTTTCGGTTTAAAGGGTGGGATATAGCAGTGAATTTACAGGGTACAAAGGAATAACATCTGAATCCTGAGGAATGGCAATGCACGAGGAGAATCATGGGCGAAACAGTATATTCTGTTATGTCTATGACGCTGCTCATATCTATAAGCGACGGTTACCACTTTCCATCAGGTTGGCCGTCAGCTTGTTTGCCTTTCTAAGTTGCATAAAAAAATATCGATCAAATTAATAAAAAAAGTTAAATACAAAAAAATATGATAATTATATTTAAACGGAAAAAGAAAAAAATTATAATTTCATCACTGACTTATCTCCTTAAGGTGAACTTAATTCGTGACATATTCTCCACTCGTTGTAACAAATTAACTTAGAAAAACGATCATCACTCGACAATTGTCGAGTTTTAATGCCCTTAAAATCTACTTTACTGTAATTTCGGGTCTCCATTAAGAAGTTTAGAAATGTCTTGACAATTCTTCGTTTCTATTGCATTAATGTGAGTTTAAATTACTCTTTAAATGTCGTTACACGAAACTCTAATCAGTAGGTCAAGAGTGTTGTAAAATATCGTTAATATTTCGTGTAGACGAATGAATAAGTGAACGAAAGATTTTTTTTTTATTTTTTTTTTACTATTTTTATTTTTCAAATAACACAATTAACATGGAAAGGTTTTGCTGGAAGAAATCTCTTATTAGAGATAAGGTCGCCTTTGTACATTATGTTTATAATGAATTGTAATTAACAGTATGTTTTGTGTACAATAAAGAATAAAGAAAGAATAAAAAAAAAGATGTATATTAAATGCACGAATTTATTTAATGGATTAGCGAAAGGTTTTTTTTATTCACATTTAATCGGATTTTTTAAAAATGTAGTGTAAATAGACAAATTTAAAACTTTCGCATTGTTGACACTTATTTTAAACATCGACAGAAGAAAAATAGGTAGGTATGTAAAAACTACTTACCTGTAATCTTTTCATGGCGTTAAGTCCCAAAAGTGTGTTTTTAAATATGGTGATAGCAATAAACGAATGTAACAACTGCTAAACTTGTTTATTTTACATATTTCCATAGCAGTATGTCATATGGAGTACTGTTGTAGGTTAAAGCAGCTGATGTAGATACAATATTTATTTTACAAAAAAGGGCTGTTTTTATACAACTTAGAATGGCAAACAAGCTGACGGTTCACCTGATGGAAAGTGATAACCGTCGCTTATAGACATGAGCAGTACCATGGACATAACAGAGTATACCGTTTAGCCCATGATACTCCCCATGCGTTGCCATTCCTGAGGACTCAGGTGTTATTTCTCTGTACCCTTCAAACCGAAACACAGCCATGTAAACACAACTGCTTCACGGTAGAAACACGAATGGGACAGAGGTACTCAAGCAATCGATTTTTGTACAAAGTCTCCCTCTGGTGAATGAGTTCAAGTTAAAAATAATCCATTTCTAGGTTGAAAAAAAAAAGTTCTCAACGTAAATTTTTAGTAGGGTCTACTTATTTTCTTCTTTGATTTTGCATGAAAGAAGGAATGAAACGCAAGGAATTTATGTATCAAATTAGTAGATTTGATAAATTAATGAATCAATCAAGTTTAAGTTACATGTCCAAACAATACTCAAGAAAACAAGCTAACCCTTTGCTTTCAAAAGGTTTCAATCCAAATTACATTATGCCCCAATAGCAGTGGAATCAAAAACTTAAACGGCCGATGCTTAATGGAAAATGATGCAGTGGTTCCATTGAGAAGGCGCCCGCCCGTCACGAGCACGCCGTGATGAATGGATCCGGAACTGTGCGAGGATCCATGAAGGCGGATTTAGACTTTACACGAACAAAGAACAGCGGCGAGCGAGAGGCCAGGGGAATGTTTTTTTATTAGGTGAAAATGGAATGGTAACTGCGTTTGTGCTATCGATATATGGTGACGAGGCGCCAGTGAGAGATGATGAATGAGAATAAAAACAGTTCAATTAGCCCATCGTGATGATTTCTATAGGAATTAACCACGATAATTTTTTTTATTTTTTTATGCAACTCAGAATGGCAAACAAGCTGACGGCCCACCTGATGGAAAGTGGTAACCTTCGCCTAGAGACATGAGCAGTACCATGGACATAACAGAGTATACTGTTTCGTTCATGATACTTTCCATGCGTTCCCTGATCAGATGGGTTAAAAACCGGTACACAATTCAATCTTATCAAATGTACAAAGAAAACACAAAAACCAGAGAAAGACTTTGTACAAAAGTCGTTTGCTTGGGTACCTCTGTCCCATTCGTGTTTCAACCGTAAAGCAGTTGTGTTTGCATGGCTGCGTTTTGGTTTGAAGGGTGGGATAGGGCGTGAATTTACAGGGTACAGAGGAATAATACCTGAGTCCTCAGGAATGGTAACGCATGGCTGGTATAATGGGCGATACAGTATACTCTGTTATGTCCATGGCACTGCTCATGTCTATAGGCGACGGTTACCACTTTCCATCAGGTGGGCCGTCAGTTTGTTTGCCATTCTAAGTTGTATAAAAAATATAACATTATAAAAAAAATTACAGTATACTGAAATGCTGGCTTGACGATATAAATTTAATATGTAACTAATTTAATAACTTCCCTACAATGTAACATAAATTATATTTATCGATGTATTAATTATAATATGTATGAATCAATACCAGCAACTCGCTGATACCTAGATAAACCCTGCGAGCTTTTTGGGTACGGCACATAATTGTACTGTGTACGAAATAAATATATTGAATAAATATTTATCAAAAAAAAAGAAAGAAAAATACGATTTGCATAACTCGCCGAGTTTGATAGACCTCTCGCGCCTAGGGCGTTGTGTTAATGGACTAAAACGTTTTACATTGCCGGGTTATACTTGTACAAAGCAAATCTTTTATGATTCGCGTACAGCGATGTTTTTAATCTCACGGTACATAGAACCAAGTGAGATTTTAGTATAAAAACTAGCTAGAATTATAATGAAACTAATTATTTCTCACGGCTTTAACTGTGTGAATCTGTATATAAAATATGTGTTAAGATATAATCTCGTTATCCCCGGTAATAAAAAAAATTAACCTTAAGTGAGTAACAAATATCTTACTTAATAAATAACTTAATATATAACTTGCTGATAATGTACCTTCCTATAAGCGAAATAATTTTTAAAACCGTTTGAGTAGGAAAGGATAAATTTCACAAATTTTTATATTATGGCAAAGTAAATGTCTTCGCCTTTTTCACCTCGTGTAAGATTTCACGTCAGTTTGAAAGGAGAAAAAAAATCGAAATAAACGTCTATACTAAAGCATCGAATTTGAATGAAAAATTTAAGACATAGAGTGATAAACGCAAATAAAGCAGCGGTAAAGAATAACTGGAAAATATTCTGTCATGCAAAAAATATACTATAAAAATAACTTTTTTTTTTTTAATTTTTTTATACAACTTAGAATGGCAAACAAGCTGACGGCCCACCTGATGGAAAGTGGTAACCGTCGCCTATACACATGAACAATATCATGGACATAACAGAGTAAACTGTTTCGCCCATGATACCCCCCCATAATAACTGATGTTTAAGTATAAATAATAATATACTAACTCGCCCTGTATATAATTTAAGTAAGAACTTAATTAGTAGCATAATTTTGAATGTTAGAAGTCGACTGAATCTTGTTATTGAGGATTATTCCAAGAAATACAGTGGAATCTATAAAATTAAGAGGTGCGTTATTAAATTTTATAATAGAACTTCAGATAGAATTCTCGCCTTATCTAAATCCGCCTTCACGAGCGGCCTTTGATGGATGGAACGTGAACATTTCGGGCCATTCATTCATATCGTTATTAGTTCGAGTAAGTTATTGTACCGTCACTGGCGATGAATTAATTCGGTTATTCCTTGTTGCTATCTATTTTTTCCTCAAGTCCATGACTGGGCTTGGGTATTCAATTAAGATCTATTAATATGTATTAACATTTTTGTTTTTAGAGTAACAGTTGACTGTAGATGAAGCATTTTTGTTTACTTTTCTGTTTTTTTTTTATACATTTTTATATTAATTTTTTTTATACCACTGAGGTGGCAAACAAGCATACGGCCCACCTGATGGTAAGTGCCTATAAACACCTGCAATACCAGAGGCATTACGCGTGCGTTGCCGACCCTGAAAAAACCTCTTTACCCCCCTTTTGAAGAACCCCATACTATAGTCACTTGGGAAAACGTCGGCAGGAAGCTCATTCCACAACCTGAGTGTTCGTGGGAGGAAACATCTCTGAAACCGCGCAGTACGCGACCATTGAGGCTGTAGGACATGAAGATGAACTTCCTGTCGATGGCGAGCCGTACAATGGTAGAAAGTGGCTGTGGGCATCATATTGAACAATTTCTCTGAGCACAATCCATTGTTCAAGCGGTAGAACACGCAAAGTGAGGCAAAATCTCTCCTAAGATTCATGCCATCATATCATCATTAACTGCCCACTGCTGAATATAGGCTTGGGGGTTTTGCCAGTAGTTGCTACTTTTAGCAAGCAAATTGGCAACCACAGTTAAATTTTAATGATATTTTAAGAGGAGATTTTTATATTACTGACATGAAAGTAATATTTCTTTAAACACAATAGGCACTAAACTATTAACGTCTCGGAACTCGAGAAAAAGGGTCACCCAAGATAGTGACTTCTTTAAACTGAATTGAAATGAATCGCTAAATGTGTTGCCAAGCGGACGCTCGAGAATGCTTAGACCAACAATGTTATTTTTTCGTTTCCGTATGTTTTTCGATGTTTAAGGTTTTTATGAAGAGAAAGATTGTCCGGAAAATCGGCAAATCCCATTTTTCTTTTTCCCATACACAACGTTCTTAGCTGCCAATACAAATAAATGCTTTCGACAGTGCGTCTGCCGGGCCAGCTACAATGTATTAATTTAATTTGTTATCTATGTTCTCCATCATCAGAGCGTTACTGACATCAGCAGAGGGAGACTTTGTACAAAAGTCGATTGCTTGGGTACCTCTGTCCCATTCGTGTTTCAACCGTGAAGCAGTTGTGTTTGTATGACTGTGTTTCGGTTTGAAGGGTGGGATATGGCGTGAATTTACTGGGTACAGAGGAATAACACCTGAGTCCTCAGGAATGGCAATGCATAGGAGGTATCATGGGCGAAACAGTATACTCTGTTACGTCCATGGTACTGCTCACGTCTATAGGCGACGGTTACCACTTTCCATCAGGTGGGCCGTCAGCTTGTTTGCCATTTTAAGTTGTATAAAAAAAATTGAAAATTTTTTACGCAATTTAGAATGGCAAACAAGCAGACGGCCCTCATGGCCATAAATAGAAGAATGGATACAACAGAATATATTCTGTCTTCAAAATAACCGACATGGCAGAAACATGAATGGGACAGAGGTGCCCAAGCAGACAATTTTTGTGCCATTTCTCCCTCTTGTATTTAAATTGATACAAATTTTTGACAAAAGGATTAATGATTGAAACAAGAATTGCTACAATGATTACAAATAAACCAAATTCTTCATGTAGAAAAAATAAAAATTTATTATAAAATATGTAATTACATAAATAAAAAACCCACAAAAAACCGACTTCAGTTATTACAAAACTAGTATCCGTAAGTATATCCTTTCAGATAAAAAAAAAATCAATTTTCCAAATCGGTTTACAACTAACAGAGTCATGAGGTTACATAAAAATAAAACAAATGGAAAAATTCCTTCTACTTGAAGTCGGTTGAAAATGCTAATAATCACGAAAATGGAAGGGGTGGCCTATTCTATGCCAGTAATACAAGACAAGGATCGTCAACTTATTTGCTATTCTTAATTATTACTTAATTATCTAAGTTTAAAATGTAATAATGAAATAGAAATTTTATTAATTTTATTCTAACACTATTTTAATATATTTATAAACACTTAAGATAAAATATGTGTAAACTCATTAGTAAAATAATTCTAACGTATAATTAATGATCTTTCAAAGATTCTCAGAAATAATGAATCCCTCCGAAGTTGATATTAATGATTATAAAATATTTACAAATTCAAATAGGTATCAAAACTTTAAGTTAATGGATTATTATCCTTTTAAAATAAATTTATAATTCACGATATTTTTTTCTTTAAGTATTCAAGAAAAGATTATTCTATTATCCATTCCAATTTAATTAAGAAGTATTGTTAAAAATCTGATCCCTCTTAATTATCCTTCTAGAGTCTATAATGAATTTGTAAGTTTGTGAAGGTTTTAAAATTTTAGTCAATACAGATTGTAATTAAATGTTATTTGGTGCGTAGTTTGATAATATTTTTCGAAATACACGATAAGTGTTCGCTGTGATATTTATTATTAAAGTAATTTATTTATTTATTTATAAAATAATAAAATAAAACAGATCAGCAGATCTACTCTTGAGTCCAACATCGATATCAATCCAATTTATTGCCAATGACAATTTTGTAGTGCCCTCAAAATTAAACATACAAACATCTTTACAAACTTTTATATTTATAGTACTAGTTTCAGTTATCAGCTTAGTCATTATCCGTCTATTATTGGACATAGGTCTCCCCCATAGACCGCCATAAAGAACGGTCCTGAGCCACCTTCATCCACTGACTTCCTGCAGTGCATTTTCATAAGAACCTCATTTCTTAACAATTTTTTGATTTTTTATTACATCATACAGTAATATATAAACAAATAAATAAATAATACATTTTGACATTTATATTATACTATTAATATTATTAATAATGTAAAAGTTAGATTATTTGCTAGTTAGTAGATTTTACCTGCTACTTCATCCTCGTGACCGGGATGTATTCACTGACCAGGATATAAAGTATTCTATGTCCTTCTTTATCCTATATCATTCTGTCTCATATATAGTGTTAGGTATATATTATATTTAATATGTAAAAAAATTTAAAATTAAATCATTTTAATTTATGTTTTCAATATTTGCACGCTTGACCTAAGTAGATTTTGTAAGGTACCTTTTTAATTTATAAGATCAAATGTTTTATACCCAAAATCATTGCAAATAAAGTTATATTGTTATTATTATTAATAATGATTGATTAAACTATTAAAGCGCTAACAGGTAACTAAAAAACTTACTATTAGATTATAATAATAATAAAAATATAGTTATAGTTCGTGATAGTCATTTTATTCATTCATATTTTTTGTCATAAATTTTATTGTAATTTAAAAACAGGCAACAGCTGTGTTATTTGCCTGTTCTTCTCAGTTGAAACTGCATTCCGAACTGGGTGATAGATTCATAAAAAAATGTCGATTCAAGAATGCTTCTTATAGTTTATTTAATTAAAAAATATTAATCCGATAAAAAAAAATATATATCTAATAATATTACAATAATTCTATCTCACCTATTCCTTTTCTTTTATCATATTGCAATGCTTTTGTAGCTGTGATTCAGTTTGAAGGGTGAGATTATGGCGGTGAAATGTCGGTACTGAGTAATGTTGCCAAGACCTTTATGTGATAAGGGTTGACAATGCGTGAATGGCATTTCTTGTTGTTGCACGAGTCCTAACATTATACTCCCAGTCGTCAATAACCTTAATTTTTTTTATCACAACCGTATGCTTGTTTGTAACTTTAATTATAAACTATGTCAAGTAATCCAAATTCTCAAAAGCCCAATTATTTTTATACAAATAGAGTTTTTTACAAGCATATTTAATAACGTTTAATATGTTGACATAATTAACTATATATATATATATATATATATATATATATATATATATATATATATATATATATATATATATATATATATATATATATATATATATATATATATATATATATATATATATATATATATATATATATATATATATATATATATATATATATTGTGAAGTTAACAAGAAGAAGAATAACATTACATGCCTGTAGTTTCACATAAAATAACAAAAAAACTACGTTACATACCACATCCATTCACTCAGCATTCTTTTTACCTGAAAATTATATTATTATTGAGTATTATAATAATGTTTATAAAAAATAAATACAAATTGTATCAAAAACAAAAATAGGTTCGGATTACAAGTAGATTTTACTACGCAAAGTGGTAGTTCAATCGTGATAAAATTTTATGGGTTCAATATAGGAGTAAGCCCTATCGAATGCAAAAGGAATTACCAAAATCGGTTCAGAAATAGTGAAGATATTCTATAGTAAAACATACACAAGTATTTTACAAGGAGTCGCTTAAAGTATTTAGCAATAAAAACATTTGGGATATTGCATTTAGTTATAATAGTATATTTAGTATTAATATAGGTAGTACAAGTATTTTAATTAACATATAAATTGTTTTTACAATTTTATATTTACATAATTTCTGTTCAACTCTCCGAACACGGAAATCACCAATAACAAACTAAATTATACCAAGTAAAGGCGATAGGCCCCTTCCTTTCCCATGGGTGTTGTAAGAGGCGATTAAGGGAACTTAATGGTCGAGGGGTATGCAACAGCATCCCTCTTAAAACACCACCAAAGCCTAATGGCGGTTGGCAACCCGCTTGCCAAGCATTTCAAATACTAGCAAAAATTAATAATAAAACGAACTTACCTGTACGTGATGTTTTATTATAAATATGCGGGCTGCTCAATTCGAAGCGACTAATACAATAAAATATTGAAATAATTAAAAAAAATAATTAAAAAAAAATAATATAGCATTAACAGCTTAATTAAAAAAAATAAGAGAAAGACCTATGTTCAGCAGTGGACAGTTAACATTATCTTTGGAAGATGATAAGGCTCGACCGCTGCCATGTTGGATTCTAGTATGTTCGATGTATGATAACCGTGTCGAGTTTAGTGTTCTTTTTTTTTATACAACTTAGAATGGCAAACAAGCTGACGGCCCACCTGATGGAAAGTGGTAACCGTCACCTATAGATATGAGCAGTACCATGGACATAACAGAGTATACTGTTTCGCCCATGATACCCCCCATGCGTTGCCATTCCTGAGGGCTCAGGTATTATTCCTCTGTACCTAGTAAATTCACGCAATATCCCACCCTTCAAACCGAAACACAGCAGTGTTCATCACAAGAGTCGACAAATGTTTCTAACCATTCCAGCTAGGGGAAAAGGAATTGTTACTGATGGATTCTAACAGGCCCTTTGCTAAGAATATACCCTAACAGGCCGACTTCCGCGCGGTTACTCCTAGAAACTATCGTGATTGATTCTTGTTGAATTCTTCACGATGGGTCTACTGGCTTGCCTTCACCCTCATCTATCATCTATCACTGGTGCCCCGATAGTGTATACCTATAGCGCAGGTAATGTTACCATTCCATTTACACCCATTAAAAAAGCCAAGCCCAGATTATGTTTATTTTTTAACTACATATCGGTATAACTTGATAACGGGTATTTTATCAACTTAGTTCGTTGCTTCCCATTATCAAGTTAAATATATCCCATTATTGTTTTTTAATTTTATTATATGTAAAGTATGTATAAAATTGTTTATTATAGCTTGTTAAATAATACGTGTGTATTAACAAGGTCTCTCACTAGACACTGCAAACTAAACAAGCATAAGGCCCAACTACGTGCAAGTTTATGCCCAAAAAGTGTTTGCAGATTGTGTCACAATGAGGAAGAAACGCCGCAGCACTGAATGTGTGGCTGTAGCCCACTCATACATTAACGATATATCTCCTTTGGAAAACACACTCTGTACCCTGAGGAGATAAAAAACGTCGCTACAAAAACATCTTAAAATTACTATCGTCGATAGGAATTAGCAGCGAACTTTAATAAATGGGCGAGCACAAAAGATCATGGAAAGGTCGCAATGTCACAGGCTTTTCTGCCTGAAAAACCCCGCCATTCAATTATAATAATAGCTCGTTACTTATCTTTTATCACTTATAACATTCGTATTCATGAAATTAATTTCCCAAAACTGCACAACATTCCCCAAGGAACTAGGGGTCGGAATTCACGGAAGAACGAGATGAAAAGGGTGAAGTCGTGGACAGCAGTTGCCATAATATACAGTTATACAAATTTCCAAATGAATAATTACGATAAATCACTTTGAAATCCAATGAAAACACACTTGAATATAAATAATCAATAGACGTTAATTTGCGATACCCTTCCAAATTAGGGTAAGGTATCAAAGCAAGCCCGCCAATAATTTGTTGGAAAATTCATTAATCCCCTATAAACAAAATCATTTTCTTTACCTAAACGAGCTCTATAGATGGGTTTTATTAAAATGACGGGCCGAATACGTCGACGTTTCTAATACCTGTCTAGGATTAAAGGGAAAACGAGCCGAATGGTCAAGTTGTAAAGTTATAATTGAGTTTAGTCACATTTGGTCTATTAGACATGCCAGAGTGTATTTATTTTTATAAAAAATAATAATTCCAAGAAGGAGATTGTCAATTTGGATATTTTTGTTGTAATGTAGTAAATATAGACACTCACTCATTTGCTCCACTCTTTCATCTTAGGATAGAAAGAGGTATATTTATTTGTATGTATTTTTTTTTAATGGATGATAATGTAATGGTAATCCCACCCGCGCTATCGGTATACACCGGCGGGGCACCAGTGAAGGATGATAGGTGAGGATGAAGCAGGTCAGTTAGCCCATCGTGACGAATTCAACAAGAATTGTTCACGATGGTTTCCAGGGGGAACCACGTGGAGGTCGACCTAATGGGGCATATTGCCAGCAATGGGGCAGTCAAACTCCATTGGTAACAACCCCTTTCCCCTCATGTATGAGTAGGTTAAAATGTATTATATATTGACATTTTATTTAGAAATGAACAGGACTTCATTATGTCCCCGCACAAACTGTTTAAAATTACTTCTCTCTATTCAAGAGTTGTCTGGAAGAGATTGCTTTTAGCAGTAAAGCCACGTATTGTTCTCTTAGTTTAATCTCATTTTGTATTTTTATTTTGGAAATTTTACTAAGGTTACTATTATAATCTTTTAGAAGAAACAATAAAGAGTATCTATTTATTTATATCCATCCATCCATTCATCAGATGTAAAAAAAATACGCATGAATAGAGAATTTTGTTTAAATATACAGGGTGCAAGGGAAAGGTTGACCAAGAGAGAAACAGCCGATTCTAAAATGAATGGTCTGAATCAGATTACAGATTATTTTCCCACCGAAAACGCACCACAGTTATATAATTAACGATTCTTAGTTTCGACGCCGCGCAATAGATTTGAAATTTTACGATCCCCACGACGCGTGATACCTACACCGCGCGGTGATGCTTATTCGTAGGTAGTTTTGTATACTTGTGTATATCCGCGAATCCGCGCATCGTGGTAAGATTTTAATACGAATATTAAAGAAATTTTTTTGGTATTTCACTATAAAATACTATTATTTCTTTATATTATAACACAATATCATAGATTACATGATTTTAAATAAAAACAAGACAGGAATAAAAATGAAAAATTCCGGGAAGAATGCCCACTGATTTTCAGTTCTGAATAATGCTCTGAATTAATTATTTTCAGTTTTTCCAACATGTCCCTCATACCCTGTATATCCTTTACTTATTCGCTTCGAAATTATTCCAATAGTATCTACACATTTTGAACGATATGATAATTTTTATGTAATGAAATGTTTTATTCATGGGCGTGCACAATGAAAGATTACTTTCACGGACGGCTTACTTTTCTGCGCCGTTTGCTATTTATTTTATTAATGTCCAAGATAAACACGATGCAATATTTCACGCGAATTGAAATTTAACTTAAAATAGGAGATAAAATAATATATTCTTGGAATTATTGCGCAGCGTCGTCTAATTCCAAACTAAACACTTCTGTTATGGATACTAGACGTGGGACAGACAGCTTATTTCCATTCTAATTAGCCCACATCCGTCCACTGCTGGGCATAAAGCTGTCCTGTCCCCTAGACAAGGTAATAAATGAATCATATATATCATTAGAATAGTTTCGGTTAGTGCTCCTAGTAATGAGCTAGTGCTAACAATTCTATCAATTAGATTCGTTTACACTTTGTCCTGGGGGAGAGATTATGCTGATCCCGTCCATTACTTCACGATAGATAAATAAGTGGGACAGAAGTAGCAAAATAGATGGCTTCTGTACAATGTCTCTGGATATGTTTGTTTTTTATACCATGAAGATGGCAAGCACATATAGTCCATCTGATAGTAAACGATCACCATAGCCTGTAACACTAGGGAAGAAGAAACTTTTTTTTTTTTTATACAACTTAGAATGGCAAACAAGCTGACGGCCCACCTGATGGAAAGTGGTAACTGTCGCCTATAGACATGAGCAGTACTATGGAAATAACAGAGTATACTGTTTCGCCCATAATACCCCCCATGCGTTGCCATTCATGAGGACTCAGGTGTTATTCCTCTGTACCTAGTAAATTCACGCCATATCCCACCCTTCAAACTGAAACACAGCCATGCAAACACAACTGCTTCACGGTAGAAATACTAATGTGACAGAGGTACCCAAGCAATCGTCTTTTGTACAAAGTCTCCCTCTGGTAAACACATACTTTTTGAAAAATCCCATACTATAGTCTCTAGGAAAAACTTAACACAACGCACATAGTACATTACTATCTGTGTTGTGAATTTAATTAACTTAAATATCAACATTCAAAAACATTTACATCTTAATAACGCAAAAGTTCATAATGATTGTATTTACTCGCGTATTTATCTTCGGGATTGTCCGTCTGTAATGTTGTTTGTATGTTTAAACATTAGTTTGGATGTTAATTACTTTTAAGTTTACAGTTAAACAATAATTTTTAATCACTAATGAAAAAGCCTTCTTTGAATCGAAGTATTTGGCGTTCCATTGTTGCTGCCTTAATGGGAGACAGGTGTGACAGATATGTACGATACGTTAATGATGTATACATTAATGTGTAGGCATAGGATACCTTCATAAAGGTATAGTCGCGGAGTATACTTAGTGCCATGTGGTCCCGGCATAGAATAGGCCATCCCTTCCTTTCCAGTGGGTGTCGTAAGAGGCGACTAAGAGAGGACGAGGGATGAGCAGCAGCGTCCCTCTTAAAACATCTCCAAAGCCTAACTGCAGTTGTCAAAACCGCCTGCCAATCGTGGCAACTAGTGGAAAAACCTCCCAAACAGAAGGCTTGTGTTTAGCAGTGGACAGTAAACGCTGATATGATGATGGCGATATCTAGTTAATAAAATGTAAAAATTTATAAAAATGGATGTATGTTATACATAACTACTCTCCATCCAAAGGTTGCTTAGAAGAGATCGCTTTTAACGATAAGGTCGCCCATTGTTTTCTCACTATAATTATTTCTTGTAATTGTTTGTATTTATAATAACTTTACTATTGTAACCTTTTGAAGGAGATAATAAAGAGTATCTATTTACGTTTGTTGTCTTACGCTGAAATGATTCAAATAATATTTCATATGCACTATACCCTTATTATAAATATTAAGTACTTAATATTATTCTCAATTTCGTGTATAATATAGTATATGTCATAGATATATGGGGGTATCATGGGCGAAACAGTGTACTCTGTTATGCCAATGGTACTCATGTCTACTCGTATAGGTGACGGTTACCACTTTACATCAGGTGGGCCATCAGCTTGTTTACCATTCTAAATTGAATAAAAAAAAAAGATATGTGAGTATATTTGGTATTTATATTATATATATATATATATATATATATATATATATATATATATATATATATCTATTCGTTTATATAAATAATTTTAGTATGTATGTATATCAATAATCACTAGTACCGCATTCGAGTATTCTGACACTTCCCTATGGTTGACTGGGAGAGAATGCTTTTAGCATTAAGTCCGCCATGTACACATATTTGTACTAATTATTAAATAAATCATAATATAATCAACAAATTATAACGTTCCGTGAACTTTCTCTCTCTGAGGTTCTGACATTGACAAACTGCTGTATTAGTAATCCCGACGGAGAGCCGACCGAACATAATTAATTAAATGCATTGACTGTTCCACACCAATGATCTGTACCAACACGCCTAACACAAATAGATTTTGTCAGTGATAAAAAAACAGCGAATTCGCGATACGATAAAACATTAGATTTAAAAAATTTGTTACATTATTGAGTTGAGTTGTTTCTCGCTTTGCCAAATAGTTGACTGATAGAGAACACCGTCTGGTGTTAAGTCCGCCATATGTACATTGAGTTTTACTGTGCATTAAATTAAATATATAAATATTTGAATTCAGAACGCGGAATTGTTTTTTTTTTCTTTTTATCGATATGAATTTTGTAATTATTATTTTATCTATTTGCATTTTTGTTGTAAACTCAACTTTTGTTTGAAAAAAAGCCACAGTTGAGTTTCTTGCCCGCTTTCAGCTTAAATTGCGTTCCCAATTCTGGGTGGTAGATTAATAAAACACTGACAATTAAAAAATTCTTATAATTGAGGTGACTCCATTAAAAAACATTTTTATTTACTAATTTATTTACTCAATATATTTGAATTTAGAATTCGGAATTACTTCGCAACTAACAGTATTTTGCTTTTAACAGAAAACTAATAGTTTCAATTGTCACAAAATTAATATAGGGCCAACAAGGGAGGTAGTATTGTACTAATATCAATGAAATGTAGGGCGGCTATTATATTAAATTCAATAAATTTTATTTTGAATATTATATTTAGATTATCATGCTAATATCCTTAATATTAATTTCGGAAAATATCACGAGACATTCATTTCTTTTCTTTCAATTTATAGCCAGTTTGATTTGTAAATTGAGAACATTTTTTTTTTTATCTAAACTTTATTGACTAATAAAATGGGGTAAATAAGGAATTTAATTCTACAAGCATTCTCTGTTAGTCAACTTTTAGAAATGTGTACTCGAATGCGGTTTAAACAATAACATAAACATATTAAAATTTAATTATTGGAGACTTTCTTAATAAAATATTGCCAGTCTGCGAAACTCAACAAGTTTACAAATCGATATATCCAAGTCCGGATACTGGTTCATGACACCGTTGAGTAGAGTCAATGTCAGTGGGAAAGGAGCCTGTGAGTTTGATAAAAATAATATTATATATATATATATATATATATATATATATACAAGTTTTGTTTTTGTTGGATGATTTATGGTAATGAAAACAACCGGAGGCGTCGTATGGAACAGATTGGTTATTAATAATGAATCAGCACCTGTCCATAAATTCTCGATTTAATGACGCAAATACTTTATCTTAATACATTATAAGAGGGGGGGGGGGCATAATACAGCAACAAAAAAGAAAGGCCTTAAAAAATCCTCTGCTTGGATACTTCTGTCCCACCCTTGCGTTTCTACCGCTAAACACCAGTGCCTTTGCAGGTTTTTATTTCAGTTTAAATATGAAATAGTAATTAATTTTACTGAAAGTATATTTCTTTAAAGATACCAATTATACTACTTTCGTCTTGTATAATAAAAATTATATAATTATTTATTTTATATTTATACCTTATTATACACAAAGATTACATAGTTATAAATTATTTAGAATACAGATGTACAGCATATTTATATATGTAATATAATAAGTTTATAAAAAATATTTTTAATTAATTTGTAAGTATAAAATCAATAATTAATAGACCAAAGAAAAAAGTAACGAAATTTGCATAAAACACATATTTTACTAAAATACATGTTAACATTCATAAGTCCATATTGATGATTATTTAAACAGAAATATTTTATTTAATTCCGCTATCATTAGTATGTATGCGACTGCTAACTCTCGTAGATCGAACACCACTATTACTACCAGAAGTTCTACAATCTTCCATATTAGTTCTCAATCTCCGACTGCTATTTCGTCCATGCACGTTTTGCGAGACGTGTTCCACTTCTAAACGAGGCATCATAGTTTGTTTAGGGATAATTCTAGTCAAATAATCTGAAGAAATATAAATATATTATGCATATAAAAATACAAAAAAAATATATTTTCTTGTGTAAAGTAATCACTGTTTTCGCCCTGTTGCCACTTCTCTTCTCTATAATATATTTGTTGCCATATTCTATATTCTGTATGATTTTCAGACCCCATCTTATTTTCGTTTACAGGCCCGTGACAGACAGATAAACATCGTTGACTCAACAATACGCTTTCACGAATCCTAAAAAAACTTTCCGACCTCATGTGAGTGGAACTTGCTATTTATATATTTACACTACACTTTCAGTTTGTTGGGAAGTCCCTTTTACTCGTAAGAGGGCGCGTCGAGACTGACACTGGCCCGTGAGAAATAAACGGGTAAAGTAAATAAATTATTTCTAAATATCATAGATTTTTTTTTTAATATTATTTAAAAATAGAAAACAGAATTCATTATTGTGTGATTAAAATAAATAATGTTATGTAATTTTTTTTTATACAATATATATATATATATATATATATATATATATATATATATATATATATATATATATATATATCTTTACAAGGGATTTTTCTTAGGTTACGTTGAAAGAAATAGATTTGACGCCTGCAAACCTAAATGGCGCGTTCAGCAGACGTCATAATATCTAAGCAAATTTTGTATAGTAGACCGGTGTAACGAGGGATATATGGTGGGAATGAAAAATCGTGTTTGTTAGTGTTACGTCACGGGACGTTACGGGTTCCGTACATCGCACACTCGGTCGGGTAATATGTTGTTTTTTACGAAAAATCTCCCACAAATAAATCGCGACAGAGAAAGTTATTGCCCTTATGTGGCTTTGTATTCCTCTAAGGGCTGGCGATAATATCTCGAAGGATGCTCCCGACGTGCCGACTGTCCTTTTGTTTTTATATTTGCAATAAATAGCACAATATATTTCTAATAATATTTAGTTCTTTTGTGCAGAAGATCTTATTAGTTTTATGACGATAAAAAAGTATGCCGCTTATGAAGAATTATTCGGATTAACAGCTGCTGAATTTTTACCATTGTACAACTCGCATAGTTACTGCTCATGTTTATAGGCGACGGTTACTACTTTCCACCAGGTGGGCCGTCGGCTTGTTTTATTTTATACAACTTAGAATGACAAACAAGCTGACGGCCCACCTAATGGACAGTGGTAACCGTCGCTTATAGACATGAGCAGTACCATGGACATAACAGAGTATACTGTTTCGCCCATGATACTTCCCCCCCCCCCATGCGTTGCCATTCCTGAGGACTCAGGTGTTATTCCTCCGTACCCAGTAAATTCATGCCATATCCCACCCTTCAAACCGAAACACAGCCATGCAAACACAACTGCTTCACGGTTGAAACCCGAATGGGACAGAGGTACCCAAGCAATCGACTTTTGTACAAAGTCTCAGTTGCATAAATCACGATGATAGTCATATCAAGTAAGTTCACTCCGCAAATGTTAACAAATGCCTGTGACACTCCTGTGGTCATATTTATTAATGTTTTATTTATTTTAATTTAATTATTATTGCATCCCAAAATGTGATTAGTAGATAACATTTCAACTTCAATTATGCACCCTGTTGAGCACAGCAAGTACGAGAGAGGATGACAACCCTTTTTTTCACTTTAGAGATAGCTCAAGAATCTGTTACAATATTATCCAGTCATTGATATTGTATCACGATAGCTACGTATTTTCTTTATTATTGTTATTCATTATTTAAGTATTGGTGTGTATCTATACATACTGTAATTGTTATTAGTATTATATAGTTATTTAATATATTCTGTAGTTTATAATTATTCATATTCATATTTTAGAAGTTTTAGTTTATTTTTAGTAAAGTTCCAAATTGAGCAGAGCATGTACTATGTGCACATAGTACATGCTGGGCTCAATTTGGAATTAGACAATTAAAATTTATTAAATAATCCATCTAAATGTTATGAAACTTCTTATTTATCTTTCTTTTGTTTTTTTTTTCTGTTTTAATTTTTCATTCCAAATTAATGTTATGTTTATTTCGTTGTTGCAACCGAATGCCTTTGTTACAGTCGTATTTATTGTAGGATCACGCTGTGTACACATGTTGTGGCAAGTTTATCTGAACAATACATTAGTGTACTTGCAAGTTATGTTTCAAGTTTGTATTTGTAAACTTCTGTTATGTGCCTTAAATAAATAAAATAATATGGCAGTGATGCTTCTATGTAATATTAATATATTATATAGTTATTAATTAGTTTGAGTTACTTATATGCGTAATAGTTATTCTATGTTAAAATATATTTAGTTATATTTTTATTTATCTATACTCTGTTATTAATTATATAGCTACAAATAATTTATAACGTATCGTATTATTTTTGCATCATATATATATATAGACACTTTTTCCTTTCGGATTCTCAAAGTTTACTGGAAGAAATCTCTTTAAGGAATAAGTCGGCCTGTGTACATTTTTGTTTAAACCTAATATCTATACTATAAATTAATGTACAAAAGAGTATAAATAAATATTATCGAGTGATATTTATTATTAGTTTTTATTATTATTATTTTTATTATATAATATGTTAACTTGTAGATGTACCAGGAACTTCTAGTCCAATTTGCGGAAATTTCCTAATAATTCGGCATGTATTAAGGATTACAACATTCTGTAATTGACGGTAAATATTGGGTGGTAACTTTAGGATATTTATCGACTGATGCAATTGTTTCGGTATCACACCTGTCGTGGAGATTACGATCCGTCTACCTATCGTTACTTTTTATTTTTATATTAATATATATCCCCAGTACACGAATATATACAAAAAAAAAACTAATCTCATTCGAAATATATCGCATCAAAAGGGAAATAATATCATAAAATAATCATCAAAAGAAATAAACCAGAAGTACGCGAGAGTCTGAAACAACGCGCATGTAAAACTTGGATAAAGAATTTTCTTATATTACATATACCACTGTGATGTTCTCCTAAACTTGGCTCATATATCATTTTTGTGAGTTTCTTATTCCCCCACCAGAGTCTCGCGAGATAACTTGCCTCCTAACTATATTATTACCATTAAATAGGGAATCATATCTATATATATCTCATAGCAGATTTATTATGAGCACGACTTTAATAACATAATAATAAATAGCTTTTACCTGCGACTTCGCCCGCGTGACCGAGATGAAAAGTTACCTATGTACTTTTCCATCCCATACAGTTTGTGTATACCAAATTTCATAGCGATTGGTTAAGCCGTTAAGGCGCTATAAGGTATTGTGCATAGCGCGTCAACAAGCAAGAATAATAATTTACCATCGGCGTTTACTAGAGGGAGACTTTATACAAAAGTCCTCTACGTGGAAACCCCTGTCCTAGCCGTGTTTCTACTGGAAAGCAGCTGTGTTTTGGTTTGTAGGGTGGATAATGACAGCGAAATTACAAGGTATGGAGGTATAATACTATAATTATGGGGGGAAAGGGATTGTTAGTAATGGAGACTGAGAATCCCATTGCTAACAATATACCCAACCAGGTCGACCTCCTCGTAGTCCCCCTGGAAACTATTACGGTTAATTTCTGATGAATTTATCATGATGGGCTAACTGTCCTGTTTTCATTCTCATCGATCACCCTTCACTGGTGCTCCGCCAGCGTATCCCATTAACGCAGGCGGGGCTACCATACATTTTCACCCATCAAAAAAAAATACTATAATTATCAAGAATAACTGCGCATGAGAAGTACTATGGGTACCATAGAGCATTCTGTGACGTTCATGGTGCAGACGTGAACACATGTCTGTAGTTTCCCATCAGGTGAGGATCCAGTGATGGTCATTTAATAAATATTTTCACTGTTTGTCTTTATAAGAGTTATCATTTTCAAGTTTTTTGTCGCGAATTGGGAACCTCATATTTTTCTTGGTTATTTTAATATTTCTAACTATGGAAAGTAATTTAAAAATGTTGTTAACAATTATTCTATACTAGTGGCCCGCTCCGGCATCGCATAGTGTCTTTGACATTTAAATACAGTCAATTTTACTCTTATAATGTTTTTGTATGCAAAATATTTTTTTATAATCTCTAAAATATTTGTTGAATTGACCCATCACAGAGTCAAAATAATATCTTTTCTATTCATAATATTAGTTTAAATTCCATCTTTATTTTATCGTTAAAAAGTAGTTAAATAAACGTCAACAACAAGCGTTCAGGCATTGGTTCTCCGACGGATAAATCCGGTAGGAGAGCTACAGGTACTAAAATATTTGAAAATATTTTAAGTTAAGGTCACGATAAGAGTGACCAAAATTACGTCTTTTCGTAGTCAATATAGCTTTTTTCCAAAAACTGCTATTGTAATTATTATGTAAAAATAGTATAAGAGATGGGCAACAGCGTTATAAAGCCCGCCTGCCAAACGTGCAATTACAGGCAAAAACCTTCTTATAGAGAAGGCCTATGTCTAATAGACGGTTAACAACGGCTGATATGATGAGTATAACACAAACACGAGAGTGAAATTTTTCAGTCAAAAAAATAAATATCAAAATCGGTCCACGATTTTTTAATAACTTATAAATATACTTATAAATATAAATATTGCATAACTTACAAATCATAACAAATGCATACGTCAAAATGAGTATATTTGTTTCCGATTGTCTGTTTTCACTTTAATGGCTCAAAAAATTATCACGTAATTAAATACACATATACTTTTTTTATGCAACTTAGAATTGCAAAGAAGCTGACGGCTCACTTGATGGAAAGTGGTAACCGTCGCCTATAGACATGAGCAGTACCATGGACATAACAGTGTATGCTGTTACGCCCATGATACCCCCCATGCGTTGCCATTCCTGAGGGCTTAGGTGTTAATCCTCTGTACCCTGTAAATTCACTGCCATATCTCACCCTTCAAACTGAAACACAGCCATGCAAACACAACTGCATCACGGTTGAAACACGAATGGGACAGAGGACAGACATATACTATTTACGATAAAGAAGAAAATATACTGCTTTTGTCCGAGGCAATGAATACATCCCTCTCAAGCAGACGATGTCGCGCGTAAAAAATAGTAAAAGAAATCAAAGAAAAATTAAAGATGCTTTTATCGAGGGGCCCTAAAAAGCTACATAAGAAATCCAATCTAATTTCGAGCCACTTCTTTGAAGTCGGTTAAAATGCTTGCGCAACAGCATTTTCTTATTCAATTTCCGCATTACTTTAAAATAAGTACCATTTCCAAAATAGCTTTTAAGAATCCTTTCTTATGTCGAGCGGTACTCCCAAATTTAATTCCCGAAATATACATATTTTATGTGACCCCATAAATTAATGTAAACGTAAAATTTAGAATTTAGCAGAACACGACAGGCGAGACCATGCTTATTTAAACAAGACTTGTACGGAACCCATTTAACTTGAATTGTTTACCTTTAAATTTGAAAATGTCGTCACACGCACTCCGTCTCAGTGTTTCATTCTGTAAGTACGTACACTTACAATATTAAATACGTAAACACGAACAGATTCCGTAACGAGAAGTTCTCAAGACCTTCAGTTAATTAGCTCCAAAAGAATGATACATAAAGCGCCAGTCACACTGAGAGATAGCTAGCGAGCTAAGCTAAGCTGAGCTAAACTGAGCTAAACTGAGCTAAACTGAGCTAAGCTGAGCTAAGCTGAGCTAAGCTGAGCTAAGCTGAGCTAACTTTATTTTTAACATGGCGAAATCTGTCACAAAGTTCACTTGCCTCGAGAAAACTATGAGTACTGCTGGACTCCTAGCAGCTAAAACTCTATAGCAATGTCTACTTAAAATAGTACCAGGCACACGGATTTCCGTAAGAACTGAGCTAACTTTTTTACATGAGGAAATCCAGCATGGAGACTCAATTATCTCAAAGGAGTCGTGTGAGTATTGCCAAATTGCCATCGGAAAAAATCTCATGTTATCGCTTACTGCGCCATATGCTTAGGGAGTTTTGTTTGGATTCTGCCACGATCCCAGCGACGGTACTCTGTTGAGTACACAGTCTTCGACATAATGTTTAATACCTGGCCCTGATTTCGACGAAGAGTACAAATAAGAATGGAGTGCAACCATCCGCGTGGTCCAACACCAGCCCTGATAAGAACTGAACTAACCTTACTTCGTTTAGTGGGAGAAAAGGGATTGTTATTAATGTGAACTAATGGCCCCATTGCTAGTAAGCCCTGTTAGATCGACCTCCACGCGGTTCCTCCTGGAAACCATATTGATTAATACTTTTTGCAATCATCACGATGAGCTAACTGACCTGCTTTCATGCTCATCTATCATCCCTCACTGGTGCCGTGCCAGTGTATACCATTTTATTACCATTCATTAGAAAAAAGCATCGTTTAGTTTAGCATACGCAGTTGTGGTATTTTTTCACGTTTCCATTCACACTACGAGAACTAACAACTAAGTACCTAAGTAATCTGAACATATTTAAGGCAAAGGCTTAAAGGCTTGCGATTTCTATCTTAGACATCATCATTACTTTAGCATTAGCTAAGCTGAGGCTTAGCGCTCAATGTGGTCTGGGCTTTACTTTATTTCATACATATCCTACTACTGTAAAAGTTTGTAAAGATGTTTGCATGTTTAAATACTTCGATATTTGTTACTGAATCTCTCTTAAACGGCTTAAATTAATGGATGGATTTGTCAGAATTACCAGAGGGAGATTTTGTACAAAAGTCGTTTGCTTCGGCACCTCTGACCCATTTGTGTTTCTACCGTGAAGCAGTTGTGTTTGCATGGCTGTGTTTCGGTTTGACGGGTGGGATATGGTAGTGAATTTACCTGAGTCCTCAGGAATGGCAACACATGGGGTGTATCACGGGCGAAACAGTATACTCTATCGTGTTCATGCTACTGTTCATGTCTATAGGCGACGATTACCACTTTCCATCAAGTGGTCCGTCAGCTTGTTTGCCATTCTATGTTGCATAAAAAAGTCCCAAAGTAATGGAGTACGAATGATGATATCCGCAGAAAAACGAAAAGGATCGATATAGCATCAAAAATGAATAGACTAGAATGTGGCATAGGCCGGCGTACAATTGATGGGAAAGATTTTTTTTTAATACCAAGGCTTTATAAACAAACATAATATAGGACGATACTTACTATATGAAGAGGAGATCTCCAAAGCTTTACATGGAGTAAGTTAACTCAAACTTATATATTTTTTTTAAATATTACAACAGGACCCGTTCGATGGTACATAGTTTAGCCTATGGATTCCTGCTACATCAGAAAATATCACGCGCGCATTTCCGACCCTTAAGAAACCTTATTACGCCCTTTTTGAGGAACCCCTTGCTGTAGTCCCCAGGGAAAACTTCCTCAGAAAGGTCATTCCATAACCTGAGCGTTTGCAGGAGGAAGTTCATAAATAAAAAAGTTATATCAATCTAAAGAATCACACATAAAACGCTATAAAACAACCGATCAATTAAATTGACTCAAACATTATGAAGGTATTAGGTACGTAATTATCAATTAAGTATATAATACCATATAAAACCAAATTCATGAAGAGTTCCAATAGGAATGATATACGGGAACTATATTTTTCTTTCACCTTCTCAAAGGTTGACTGTAAAAGATCCCTTTATGGGATATGTCCGCCATTAAAACTTCGAATATATCTAATATAAATTATGTACAATACAGATTTAACAATACAATATATAGTTGGAAGCGGGCAACGTCGCGGAAAAGGGCTAGTAAACAATAGTTCCCTAGATACATTCGATTGAAAATATATTTCTAGAATTAAATTTTGCTCGCCAATAAGCAGATATCTGCTGCTTAGAGAAAAAAAACGCCCGCTTCGATCTTTACAAAATTAATACGGGAATAAATCCCTAACGGTTGCAAAAAGAATTAATTTCGGATTATATCACGCAGCAAAACTCCGATAAATACGTACGTATTGGGTATGGGCTATTCATTTACTGGCGTTCAATAAAATCCCTTTAACTCATTAATCGAAATAAAATATAACAGACATTCGAACGGTTACAAAGTTTCACGTTTACAATATTAGAAGGACTTACGCAGTCCTTACTGCATAAGTCCTTGGTCGAGGGATGGGTCCCCTTTAAAACGTCACCAAAACCTTATTGCGGTTACCAACCTACTTACCAAGCGTGACAACTATTGTCAAAACCTCCCAAAAATAAGGCCTATGTCCAGCAGTGGACAGTTAACAACTGTATTATCATAATAGTCATATTTTGAAAATCTTATGGTGAGATCGAGTCACAAATATTGAAGTAAATTAAAGTAGACAGAGAGATACTCTTTATTGTTTCCTCCAAAAGATTGCAATAGTAAAATTATTATACACGTAAATATAAACAATTACAAGAAATAATCACAATGAGAAAACAATGGGCGACCTTATCGCTAAAAGCGATCTCTGCCAGACAACCTTTGGATGGAGAGGAGTAATTATAAACAGTTTGATCGGAGGCACGATGAAATTCTATTATTTCTTAATATAGAGATGTGATATATGTAATAATGTAAAATATATATTCATACTCATTATATATATATATATACACACATACATATAGACTGGTTAAAAAAGAAAGAAACTTATGAACATTGCTAAATGTTGGAAAATGTTGTACTTCGGTCACGTCATAAGGAATGAAAAAAAAACAGAATACTCCAGCTAATCATCTAAGGTAAGATTGCTGCTAAAAAAATGTTGGAGGTGGCCCTCCTGGCTGAAGAACCTGCGAGAGTTTCTTTATTTTGCAATAAACATGGTTACATTAGACATTCAGTTGTATATACTTCGAGATACATATTTCGCCAAAATACTGGTATGCAAAATTTATTACCACCACGTGTCAACCAGAGGGAGACTGTATAAAAGTCTTTTGCTTGGGTACCTCTGTTCCATTCGTGTTTCTACCGTGAAGCAGTTGTGTTTGCATGGCCGTGTTTCGGTTTGAAGGGTGGGATATGGCGTGAATTTACTGGGTACAGAGGAATAACACCTGAGTTCTCAGGAATGGCAACGCATGGGGGTTATCATGGGCGAAACAGTATACTCCGTTATGTTCATGGTACTGCTCATGTCTATAGGCGACGGTTACCACTTTCCATCAGGTGGGCAGTTAGCTTGTTTGCCATTCTAAGTTGTATAAAAAAAAATACTAATTGGATAAACTATCAAACTCACTTCGAAATTTATAATATTAGTAAAAATTTTAGATAGTATAGTCTCTATGAGTTAAAAGCCGGCAAAACAGTCCCACACAATAGACGAAACTTCTAAAAGGAAAAAAAAAAAAAAACTAGTTCCAATCTACTTAAAAATATACTCCATCTGAAACACGTTATGCCATTACATTCTATTGTACTCACTCGCAGTCCATTGACTGAGGAAAACTTCTTTTTTTTTCGTGAAAGCAACGTGTTTTCTTCTCTCTAACAGTTGGAATAAATTTGATAAAACTCCGAGACAACGTTAGCCGTAGTTTGCACGTGAAAAATACGTAAACACATATTACGTACAGACATTGGATTATTTTAAATCTAATATTTCTTGTTTTTTTTTTAGCACATATTTTTGTTTTATAAATAGTAAATAAACAAATATTTATGTATATATCATACTATTTATGTATATTCAAAAATGTTTTATATATTTTTTAATTTAATATAATACATTTTTTTTACAACACAGGGGGCAAACGAGCATGCGGCTCACCTGATGGCAAGTGACTATATATATATATATGTATGTATTGTATGTGATTTATGTATGTATATTCTTTGTAAGTATAATTTTCTATATGTTTATATGTTTATTTATCATAAATTGGCGTTGTCTCTCAAAATATTTACTTAATTTACAATTTTTTAAATCTATGCACTGCTATTTACTCTTTCTGTTTAGCGTAAGGGTTGACAGGTAAAGAATGCCATCAGGCATTAAGTCCGCCCTGTAGATATATTTTAATGTAAGCAAAAGCATAAATAAATAAATAAAATATTTTTATTTTCAAAATTCTTTCACTTATCAGCGAGTAACATAGGTTACATATTAAAAAAAAATGGACTTTCCTACGAATAACACAATTATGTAATCTGTTACTAAAATGAAACTAAACTAAAACTATTAAAACTAATATAAAATACAAAATTATCTTACTAAGTCAGGGTGGATCATCATCCTCATTATTTCATCCATTATCCGTCCACTGCTGGACATAAGCCTCCCCCATAGATTGCCATAAGGAACAATCCTTGCCACTTGCATCCACTGACTCCCTGCAATGCATTTGAGGTCGTCACTCCAACTAGTGGGAGGTCGCCACTCAAGAACTTTTCTTCCCCATCGGTATTTTTTAATGGATGATAATGGAATGGTAACTCCACCCGCGCTATCGGTATACACCGGTGGGGCACCAGTGAAGGATGATAGATGAGAATGAAGTAGGTCAGTTAGCCCATCGTGACGAATTCAACAAGAATTGTTCACGATGGTTTCCAGGGGGAACCACGTGGAGGTCAACCTAATAAGAGATATTGCTAGTAATGGGGCTATTAAACTCCATTGTTAACAATCCCTTTCCCCCCCTTCCCCATCGGTTGTCGGTTCTTCGAGCTATGTAACCAGCCCATTTCCACTTCAAGTTGCTTATACTTCGAACTATGTAGGTTTGGTTCTTTTGAGGATATCCTCGTTTCGGATTCTATCACGCAGTGAGACAGGATGGATCGCTAGCATAAATATAAAAAGAAATAATAAAAATTGTTTAAAATAAAGAAAAAGCCATTTTAATCGCAACAAGGAAGACCGTTAAACGCCGAGATATTTCGTAGACATATTAGATTAAAAATGTTTTAACTTTAGAATGCAGAGTCATGTCTATTGTTGATATAAAAATATTATTTGAATCGTTTTCTTTGTGGAACACAAGAGATTGTATATATATATATATATATATATATATATATATATATATATATATATATATATATATATATATATATATATTATAGAAGACTATAAAATATGTCTTAATTAATTTTATACTAAGATTTTTCGTTAAAAAAAATCCACTTATTTCTATATTGGTATTCCTCTCTTCTAATCTCGTAAGGAATATCGCAATACAATATGTCATCATATCAGCCTTTAACTGTCTGTTGAACGTAAGCCTCTCCTTAAGGGGTTTTGCCAGTAGCTGCTTGCAAACCACGTGGCAACTGCCACGTTTGGCAGGTGAATTGGCAAGTACAGTTAGGCTGTAGAGATGTTTTAAAAAGAATGCTACTGCCCGCTCTCCCTTAGTCGCCTCCTACGACACTCCCAAAGATAGGGTGGCCTATTCTATGCCGGGACCACTCGGCCAATACGATATATATATATATATATATATATATATATATATATATATATATATATATATATATATATATATATATATATATATATATATATATATATATATACAGATACAGCAATAAGTTAAATAACCTGTTAGCAAGGGTGGGCTTATCTCTTCCAGCCAACCCAATGCAGTGAGAGAGAAAATAATTAACAGGTAATCAAGTGCAGGAAAGGTACATGTAAAAAGGTACACAAATAAAATAAACATACATAAATTGTAAATAAATAAATACAATATATACACATATACAACACATATAATTGTAAGTGTATAGTATTATTATGTATTATAGTTAAGAGGTGAGATTTCAGTCTTTTCTTTAAGGAAGTAATGAAGGACATATCCTGTATGTTAGAAGGTAGCCTGTTCCACAGTTGCGCATATACAAGGTATATTAACTAGATACTGTTACAATTCTGCAACATTGTTATTCATAAGTTCTATTCTATTTATCCACTTCTGTTGGCTTCATTGGATAAATTTATTTATTCATACCGTTTCAAGATATTTCTCACGAGATTTTCAGTACGGAGAACTCAATATTGGAACTTTGATTAGGTGAAATTGATACCTGAACCGTTTTTAGTAACTGTAACCTGCGTCTTAACTCTTTATTCATAAAAACGTCAAATCGTACGTAAAGTTATTTTAGTTATTGAACCGTTTTGTCTGTTTGTCAGTGTATTAGTTTAAATAGGTAAATGGGAGGTGCCGTGGGCGAAACAGTATACTCTGTTATGTCCATGTTACTGCTCATGTCTATAGGCGACGGTTACCACTTTCCATCAGGTGGGTCGTCAGCTTGTTTGCCATTCGAAGTTGCATAAAAAAAGACGTTTATAGGAACTTCGGGTTTTTATGAATGAGGTCCTTTTATACAATAATTACAATAATTCATATAGTAATAGAATTGTGTGGTGCAATGGGATGGTTAGTAATGCAAACTACCAGTCCCATTGCTAGTAATACATTCTGTAAGGTCGACCTCCACGTGGTCCCCCCTGGAAGCCATCACTGGAAACAATTCCAAGTAAATTTATCACGATGGACCAACTGGCCTGCCTTTTAATTCTCACCTATTCTATCTCCCATTGGTGCCTCATCAGCGTAAACCGTTAGCGCAAGAGGCGACACTGTTGCATTATCGTTCATTAAAAAAACAGGTCTATGTAAAAAAATACTTATTTATTTATTTGCACCAAAAACATAAAAATAAACAATGGCATATAAACAATTCAACTAAAATACAGTAGCATGGAGTACAGATTAAAATATACATATGAAGGTACAAAAGGCGGTAATATTAATAATATGAATAGTATTTACGTAAATAAGTACAAGTACTTATTTACTTAAATACTAGCACTTTATCCTAGCTTTTGTTATTGTAATTTTCTGTGTACAATAAAGTATAAAAATATATCTGCACATAGGAGATGAAGAAGAGCATTGAGAAGCCAAAACAATATTTTTAAAATTTTAAGCCTCTTTTTTACAACACAGGGGGCAAACGAGCATGTAACTCATCTGATGGTAAATGACTACCGCCGCCCATGATCACACACAACGCCAACAAGCCTCCCCTTATGTTCAGCAGTGGACACTTAAAGGCTGGTATAATGCTGATGATGAAACACCTTTAAATATTTCAACAATATTTACATTAATTACAATTTACATATATGCTAAAACAGTACAAATGTATAATAAATAATTTACGTATACGAACTATCCGAACAAACTTTGCACAACCATTATTACAAGTACAAACGAAATAATTATGAAATTCATAACTTAAATAACTATGTTATTACAGTGTATCCATTTAGTTATTTAATAAAGCTTTAAAGGCTTAAAAACTATATGAGAGACAGACAGTATCAATTTCTCTTTATGTAACATATTTCTGACGGTAAACCTCATTGTACATCTGTTTTGGCAGCGTAGTAGACCAGATCGATGGGCCTTATAATATGGTTGAACATAACAATGGCTGATTCAACCGTCATACTCGTGAACGGCTTGCTTCTAGTAAGGCCTGGTCTAATCAAGAATACTGTGAATGATTGCATTTATTATTGTTATTGAAAGAATGACTTTTCCAGGCAGAAAAACCAGTGACCATGATCTTTTGTGCTCGCCCTTTTTTTAAAGTTCGCTGTTAATTCCTATAAATGATAGGAATTTTAAGATAAATTTTTGTAACGACGTTTTTGATCTCCTCAGGATATAGAGTGTTTTTTAAAGGAGATATATCGTTTATATATAAGTGGGCTACAGCCACAAATTGTGACAAAATATGTAAACTTGTACAAACAACAAAAACCCTGTAACTAATTGGTTTTAATAAAGTTATAAATGTTTTGGCGAAGTGATGGGCCAGGCCGTTGTACTACCTATAATATAATTGAATACAACGATTACTGATTCATCCGTCATACTCGTGAACGGGTGCTTCTAGTAAAGGCTGGTCAGTTCAAGAATGCTGCGATTGATTGTAGCTGTATAGGTTTTTATTTTCTATTTTTTTTATCAATACAAAGCATGTAATAGTAATTCTATACATTCGTTTTTTTTGCTATTTTTTTTGTTGTAAACTAAATTTTTATTTGAAAAAATGCTGTGTTTCTGGCCCATTCTTCTTAGCTGAAATTTCATTCCGAACTAAGCGGTAGATTTATAAAAAAATACTATTAAAAAATGCTTATTACTGAGTTTATTTGAATAAAAAATACTTACTATTGTTATTGATTCGAGAGCTGAGTTATGTCAATTAAATCAATTCAGCTATCAAACAATTAAACGAGATAAAGTCACAAAAGACGACTGTTTTATACAACAATAGTATATTGTAATGTTAATAATCTTGTGAAAAAGCTAAATTACTCGTACGAAAAGAAAAATAAAACGGAAAAAGGAAAATAAAAACAATATAACATATGAAAATGGTGCCAAATATTGTTTTTTTATTTTTTTTTTATACAACTTAGAATGGCAAATAAGCTGACGGCCCATCTAATGGAAAGTGGTAACCGTCGCCTATAGACATGAGCAGTACCATGGACATAACAGAGTATACTCTTTCGCCCTTGATACCTCACATGCGTTGCCATTCCTGAGGATTCAGGTGTTATTCCTCTGTACCCATTAAATTCACGACATATCCCCCCCTTCAAACTGAAACACAGCCATGCAAACACAACTGCTTCACTGTTGAAACACGAATGGGACAGTGGTACCCAAGCAAACGACTTTTGTACAAAGTCTCCCTCTGGTTTTTCGTGCATCAAAGCGATACTTCAGTGTACAGAGTATGTTCTATAGGAAATTTAATGGCATCGCTTAATACGGGTTTGAATTAACTCGAATGCGAGCACTCAGACCTGTGCAAGTCAAGCCTCATTTTGGTTATTTCTTACATACTGTTACAATATAGGTTATTAATTTAGAAGGAAGAAAAAAAAAAACTATAATATATTAGTTTTTTTGTTTTAAAATTCTCTATCGTAAGTATTTAGCAAATTTTTTTTTATTATATTAAAGAAGATTTGTAAAAGAGAAAACTTTTTAAAAAATCGTACATAAAAGTGACAATTTTGGTTTAAAAAATAGTGAAGATTTAGTCTCTGTTCCTTTATTAGTACACCCGTCGTAAACCTGGGCGGGCAGCTTGTTAATAATAATTAGTGATATTATTCGTGCATTGTCGAGTAAATTGTTGAAATTATGTCGTGCAAGTTTAAATAATTCACCCGGAGACAAGGGAAATTTATTATAATTTACGAAACGTAAAATTACACAGAAGCAACTCATTACACGACACCAGACGCCTAGAAAACATATTAATTACTAGCCTGTAACTGATTTGGCCCATTTGTGTAGACCAGTGCTTTTCAAAGTGTGGGTCGCGACCCCTTGGGGGGTCCCCGAGCCTCTACAAGGGGATCGCGGAAAGTGTGAACAGTGAACAATCAACAGTTCCGTAAATATATCAATCAATAATATATAATGAAATATCTATAACAGACATCGATTACATGTATTATCATGTATTACCAGAGGGAGACTTTGTACAAAAGTCGATTGCTTGGGTACCTCTGTCCCATTCGTGTTTCAACCGTAAAGCAGTTGTGTTTGTATAGCTGTGTTTCGGTTTGAAGGGTGGGATATGGCGTGAATTTACTGGGTACAGAGGAATAACATCTGAGTCCTCAGGAATGGCAACGCATGGGGGGTATCATGGGTGAAACAGTATACTCTGTTATGTCCATGGTACTGCTCATGTCTATAGGCCACGGTTACCACTTTTCATCAGGTGGACCGTCAGCTTGTTTGCCATTCTAAGTTGTATAAAAAAAATGTATGTTTTAGATACTTTATTATGTATTATTTGTTTTATTTTATCGATACCTAACTGTGAATATAAATACAACTGTATGGATTTCATAATTGTATTATAATAAAATTCATACACATTCGAAACCGTGGGGGATAGGGGGTCGCAAGATATTTTTACATAATAAGGGGGTCGCGTCGTGAAAAAGATTGAAAAACACTGGTGTAGACAATTTTATACAAATTACTGTGATATAATAACACGTAAAGACATATAACTGTGACATTTATATAAACGAAGTGAAATTTCAGGGTACGGAATCGTAACAACTTAACCCTCGAATGACAACGCATAAGGGGTTGTTAAAGGCGTCACAGTGTATTTCGTGATATTTATACAATTGTTCGCGTCTAAACGAGATGGTTATATTTTCATAAAATGGGCTGTTAGCTTATTTGTCATTCTTAGTTGTATAAAAAGCAACATCTTTGTCAATTTGATACCGATTTTGATTATACTTTCTAAACGGAAGGGGTTTTATGCATAAATATGTTTTTACTGATACCTGTACAAAATCCTAGATTTAACTAAAACTAGACTTAAAAAAAAAAAAAGAATTTTTCAATTTTTTTGGATTCTTTTGTTTGTAACCTTATAACTCTGTCAGAACTAAACTGATTTGGATTTTTTTTTATCTAAAAGAATATACTTACAGTTTGGTCTCATAGAAATTTTATCAAAATCGGTTTAGTATTTTAGTTTTTAAATTAAAACAACTGATATTGTCAGAATTGAATTCAGTATTTTGTTTTGTGGAATACGATCTTATGTATATGCAACTTAAAATGGCAAACAAGCTGACGGTCCACCTGATGGAAAGTGGTAACCGTCGCCTATAGACATGAGCAGTACCGTGAATATCATACAGTATACTGTATGAATAAATTAATGAGTATATTTGCATTATACAATATAGGGAATAAGCAAGACAACTAATAAATGTAACGATACAATTGTATAAGTACAGTAAGGCGGTCTTATTGCTGAGAGCAATCTTTTCAAGACAACCTTAAGGTAAATGGACTAATTGTTGTACAAGTAGGTATGATAGTGCTGTATAATTAAAAAAGTAGAAATTGTCAAATTAAAAAATATTTTTTTAATTATATACAATATAAAGAAAGGAAGGAAATGGATAAACTTAAAGTCTTTAAAATGTGGTGCTAGAGAAGGATGGACAAAATTAGCTGGAGGGATCGAATTAGCAATGAGGAGGTCCTACTTAGGGTTAAGGAAAAAAGACAAATTATTAGAACTTTTGAGGACAGAAGAGGAAAAATGTTGGGACACTTGATACGACATGACAAACTTATGAACATTATAATAGAAAGTAAGATAGAAGGAAGAAGGGGAAGAGGGAGACCGAGGCATAGTTACATCAGGCAGATCAAGGAAGGAGTTGGTGTCGTGTCGTATCAAGAGGTGAAGAGACTCGCTGAAAATCGTAGTGAGTGGCAAGAGTTCTATCGCAGCTCTTAAATAGGATAGATAAATAGATACAATATATAACCCTATACATATATGGTAAATATGTACCTAATACTAGTAATACTGTAATGCCCATGGTATCCCTGATACGTTGAAAATTACTAAGCACCATTGTGTTATACCAACTTACCCTGTAATTTCACAGTCTTTTCACCTTTAATTATGAATTATCTGTCTTAAAATCTATCTACGTTTCCTTATTTAAAAATCCACGCGCACGCACTCACGGTCATAAGCTAGTACGTAATACAATACATTCATAAATCGTCTAATCTCGTCGAGTTGCTGAGGAAAAAGGATTTTAAGGATTAGTACAAAAATTCTATTCGTACGCCACTTCGGTGGGCCCGTACAATGTTTCCCGTTGGAAATTAGGGCGGACAAATCCTTGAGGGATTTTTTAATTCCTGCCTCTTCCAACCAGATTAGTCCAGCGTAGCTATTTCCAAATGTAATGAGATATTCTCCCGTGTCAAATTGTTGTACGCTAATCTAAGAGCTGATCGTAATTATATATTTAAAAGTATTAAGATGCATCGTTATTTCTTATTGATATTATAAATTTGAATGTGAGTTTGTTTGTTTGTTACCTTTTAGCGCTTTAATGGCTGAATCAACTAATACGAAACTAATGAATGAAATTTTGTAATAAAATATACAATAATAAATATGTATATACAAGATAATACTCATGGCTTTGTACACGCTACGTCGTTTTCTCCCCTTTAAGATGATTTTATTAGCGGATGAAAAAACAAAATGTTTGTTCCAAATTTTTAGATATAGTAGTATTGACTATGTGTTACAACTATATTATATTATATTATATTATATATATATATATATATATATATATATATATATATATATATATATATATATATATATATATATATAAAACACAACCTCTATATGTTTATTATCACAGTATTATAAGTATTTAGTAGTATTTTATATTTATATTTGTTATTTTTTTAACATCTTGTTCACAGCTATAATGCACTAGATTACACGCTAAACATTTCCTCTCTATTTCTATCTCACTGTATTACGTTAGCTGGGAAAGATCTCTTTCAAATGAGAGGCCACCCTTTTGAATAAGATCTAAACCCATTCGCTGCATATCTTTTTTATAAGTGAAATAAAGAATTTATAAAAAAATCCTGAATTTTTTTATTTCTGCAATTTACATCTTTTAGATAACAAGTACTTATCTGTCTACACTGTCTACTAACATAACCTGGTGGGTAAGCACATTGCGGATTTCAAACTATACTTAAAGTTAGTTAAATAGAAGCAGTGAAATGCAAGCCGCATGCTTGCTCGAATCATATACTTAGTTTGCGTTCTGTGAAGTGTACTTTAGAGGGATTGGACGTTTATGACGTGCCACATTTTGTAATGTAAATAATTAAAGATTTAAATAAGTATATATACAAGCATACCCATATATTTACGTATGTACATCTTTCTTTGTTATTTGGATAAAATAACTAAATTACTGTTATACATTTATTTATATCACACTACACATACTCGTACACCCACGCATACATTTAACCCTCTTTACAATTGGTGACCATGCATTTGTATTATTTAATCATTGCTGTCAATATCTGAACTGTAGCAACATGGATTTTAATTATTTTATATATCAATTAACCTAACTTTATGGACACTCACTATTATATATGGTTTCTTTCATACATGTGCTTATATTACTTGCATGCACCCACTCTAACTTGCCTGCCTCGCTTTGGAATCAAATTTTTTTGTTTGTATAAATAAAATCTGTTATTGGCTGTATTCATAAGAGACTTAGCATGTAAGTTATTTTTTAAGAGCTGTGGATTTTTGTATAAAATAAAAACAAAATAAAAAATAATTATAAAGTACTTCTGAAATAATTAATACACGCCGTGGCAAGTAGTGATTAAGCCAACACTACGTGTATATACCTGAACTATTCTTTCTTTATTCCTTATTGTACACAAAAGGTTATTGAAATAGTAAAAACAAACATAAAAGTTCTTTTTTTTATACAACTTAGAATGGCAAACAAGCTAACGGCCCACCTGATAGAAAGTGGTAACCGTCGCCTATACACATGAGCAGTACCATGGACATAACAGAGTATACTGTTTCGCCCATGATACCCCCCATGCGTTGCCATTCCTGAGGACTCAGGTGTTGTTCCTCTGTACCCTGTAAATTCACGCCATATCCCACCTTTCAAACCGAAACACAACCATGCAAATACAACTGCTTCACGGTTGAAACACGAATGGGACAGAGGTACCCAAGCAAACGACTTTTGTACAAAGTCTCCCTCTAGTAAAGTTGGTCAGTTGTGACAAAACCAGTTAATTTGATTTAAAAATTAAACTACTGAAATATATTTGATAAAATTTCCACGGGACTAATTCGGAAGTTTATCCTTTCCAAATCGGTTTAGAACCGGCGGAGTTATGAGGTAACAAACTTAAAACATCGCCGTGTGTACCCCGGCGTAGAATGGGCCGCCCCCACTTTTCCTGTAGGTGTCGTAAGCGACTAAGGAAGGGCGAGAGATGGGCAGCAGCGTCCCTCTTAAAATATCTCTAAAAACCTAACTGTAGTTGACAACTCGCCTACCAAGTATGGTAGCTACTGGCAAATCTCTTTTTTTTTATTAATTTATTTATTTATAGCAAGGCAACAGATTACAAATTAATACATTTATAAAATAAATATTACATAAAACGGCATTAAATTTGCACTCCAATAACTGCTCTGCATAACGTTCGATGGAAAAGGATTTTATGGGAAATTATGGGAAAGGATTATGTCCAGCAGTGGACAGTTAACGGCTTAAATAATAATAATTAAAAAGAAACATGAATATAATATAAATAAATTAAGAATTTCTTTTTGTCATTATCAAAATCGGTTGAGTAATATAGTTTTTAAAACAAAATAACAGATTTTTCTACAATTAAAGCCTTTTTTTGTAGAAAATAATCATTTTAGATGTATACTTTTAAGTCGTTAAGCATGTAAGTTATATTGCAAAAGGGCGCTGTATATATTAATATATTTTATTGTATTGTAAAATCTTTATTGTATATTGGATACATTAAAGTGGTTTAACATATAATAACGGATTTATCCCATACAAAAGTCTCTTGACAACCTTTGCGAAGCTGAAAGAAAACTATAGTGTACTCGTATTGTGAATTGTGAGACCAAGAAAATATAGACTCGAAATAAAACCTTACATAAAAAAACGTGAAAATCATACTTTCAAGTTTTGAGAGATTTTTGTTTCTTCTGAACTTCGAAACTGTGAACAGTAATCCAATGTGTTGTTCGGATGTCAGTAAATCTCTGTCGGTAAATCTTTCTACCAGTAGATATGTATTTAGATGTTGTGTCTTTTTAATATTATTTTTTATACAACTTAGAATGACAAACAAACCGACGGCCCACCTGATGGATAGTGGTAACCGTTAACTATAGATATAAGCAGTACAATGGACATAACAGAGTATACTGTTTCGCCCATGGTACCCCCCATGTGTTGACATTCCTGAGGACTCAGATGTGGTGTTATTCCTCTAGAGAAACTAATGTGTTCCGATCCTTGTAATTGAGCGGCCAATTCATTGCTATGCCTATTCGATCTGGATTGATATTTTTTGCTGAATATCTCGATTTCCTGTATTGTAAAATCTTTATTGCATTAAAATTTATATTGGATGCGTTAAAAGATTTAATATCCTATTATACCGTTTTCAGTTTTAAGAGATGAAAATAGAATGGTAACTTCACATTCGCTATTGATATCTACTGACGGGATACCAGGAAGTGATGATAGGCGAGGATGAAGGCAGGTTAGTTCATTTACTAAAATCTGTAAAGTCTGTAATTGAAGCCAATGTGGCAGGATTTTTTTTTTGTTGGATGAAAATGGATTGGTAACCCCGCCCGCGCTAACGGGATACGTTGCCAGAGCACCAGTGAAGGGTGATCGATGAGAATGAAAACAGGCCAGTTAACATGATGAATTCATCATGAAGAATCAATCATGATAGTTTCCAGAGGGAACCGCGTGGTGGTCGACCTGGTTAGGTATATTGCCAACAATGGGATTTTTAGTCTCCATTACTAACAATCCCTTTCCCCCCTAATGTGACAGGATTGTCTATCGACTCTTACTTAGTTTCTACTTAAGCAGTGACAAAATTTGATTGTTTGTTTGAAATTGTTGTTACTGTATGTTTTAGTGCAATAGTTTATTATATAGTGCAATAATAGACAGCTTGGACATATAGTATATGATATAGGTGCAGAGGCGTCTACTACCCATCGCTCAAGTTGTTAGTTTTTTTTTTAATTAGTGATAATGGAACGTTAGCTCTGCTTGCATTATCAATACACGTTCGCGGGGCACCAGTGACGGATGATAGGTGAGAATGAAAATGCGTCAATTGGCCTGTCGTGATAAATTCAACAAGAATTGATTACGATGGTTTCCAGGGGAATCCGCGTGAATTTTGATCTAACAAGGTATATTAGAGGGAAAGGGATTGTAAGTAATGGGATCTTAAAGCTCTTTTGCTAGCAATGTACACTATCAGTGCAATAAAGAATATATATAAAATTCGTGTACCATTTGAGCAGGATAAAAAAATAGCCAAAATCCTTTTCAATACTAACTTTCACAGTAATTGATTGATAAGTACCTAATTAAGATTGAAAAAAAATAAACTCACTTTTATATATATAATACTACCAAATATACTAACAAATTTCGATACGATATCTATACTAATACAAGTTACCAATACGAATTCCTTTCAAAGCCAGTGAATTACTCCCTCTATGCAAAACAGCCCGAACGGGGCCCCCTACCCGCCAGCGTTCACATCACTACTATTCCCATAATATTACTAATTCTGAACACACCGCGTGTTACGTTTATTTAACTGTGTTCTGTGAGCTAGTCAAGCGTGTAACTTAATTTTATACATGATACATACAGCGTTCACAGTTATTAAACGTTATATTAAACGTTGATATCTACCATTATCATTTTAGCTGTAAATTGTCTATAACGAACTGTAAGCTCCTCCCATAGACATAAGGAACCCATAAGGAATGGTCCAATGTCTTCTGCGTCTATTGACTCTCTACAATATGTTTGACACTATTGCACCATTTACTGGGTAGTCATCCAGTGTGTACTCGTGTATATATATATATATATATATATATATATATATATATATATATATATATATATATATTATTTACCAGAGGGAGACTTTATATAAAAGTCGTTTGCTTGGGCACCTCTGTTCCATTCAACCGTGAAGCAGTTGTGTTGGCTGTGTTTCAGTTTGAAGGGTGGAATATAGCAGTGAATTTACTGGGTACAGAGGAATAACACCTGAGTCCTCGGGAATGGCAACGCATGGGAGGTATCACGGGCGAAACAGTATACTCTGTTGCTCATGTCTATAGGCGACGGTTACCGTTTTCCATCAGGTGGGCCGTCAGATTGTTCGCTATTTTAAGTTTTATAAAAATAAAGTTGTCAGTAATACTGAATTTAGTTAGTATGATCATTTTACAATTTCACATTACCGACCGTGTGTCGCCATATTAAAATTAAACATAAGTGAACGCTTTTCTGTTGATAATAACTTGCACAACCCGGCACGGCTTGAATAATATCTACAATAGTTTGCACAAATACAATTATGCGAAAACTTTGGAATTTATCGAGCATGTTATATGTTCATATAGTATACATAGACATATTCGTGTGTGAACATTATCATAGTATAAAGAATAAGCAGTGGCCCAAAATGGCTCGCATATTTATTGGACAACTGGTAAGAGACAGATCTTTATGACTGTGGTATTACTATATTAATAAACTAGTTATCCTCTTTAGTTCCATACGATTTTTTTTTTATTTATAAAATATAGTGTATATTACTCGCCGTTAGCTTTCTATATGTGATTTTTTTTTTATTAATTATGTTTTTTGAGCTAGAAACGAACAAAAAATAGTGATTTATATATGACCTGTATTATACAAACTTATAGAACATTTAGTTCAGGCATAGAATAGACCATTTCTTCCTTTCCCGTGAGTGTCGTAAGAGGCCACTAAGGGGGGAAAGGGATTATTAGTAATCGGATCTAACTGACCCATTGCTAAGAATGCACCTTATCAGTTCGACCTCTACGCGGTTCCCTCTGGAAACCATTGTGATTGCTTCTAATGAAGTTTCGTTACGATGGGTCAACTGACCTGCTTTCATCGTCACCTATCATCTCTGACTGGTGCCCTGACAGCGTATACCAATAGCGCGGACGGGATTACCATGTCATTGTCATCCTCTAAAAAAAGAGATCACCAAGGAAACTTAATAGTCAAGGGAAGGGCAGCAGCGTCTCTCTTAAAATATTCCCAAGACCTAACTGTGGTTGCCAATCCGTCTGCCAAGCATGGAAACTACTAACAAAACTCTCCTTTTAGAAGAAGCCTACGTTCAGCAATGTTTTTTTTTTTATACAACTTTGAATGGCAAACAAGCTGACGGCTCACTTGATGGAAAGTGGTAACCGTCACCTATAGACATGAGCAGTACCATGGAAATAACAGAGTATACTGTTTCGCCCATGATACCCCCCATGCGTTGCCATTCCTGAGGACTCAGCTGTTATTCCTCTGTACCCAGTAAATTCACGCCATATCCTACCCTTCAAACTGAAACACAGCCATGCAAACACAGCTGCTTCACGGTTGAAACACGAATGGGACAGAGGTAGCCAAGCAATCGACTTTTGTACAAAGTCTCCCTCAGTCTAAATGACTGATCTGATGATGGCGAAGTTGTTAATAAAGTTCACTACATTGCATAAATTTAGCCCATATTTCGCCTCTTGTATTGCCCATTATTTTCATACGTGTTATTTTCACATTTAATCTTGTTATCATAGGTATATTCGCTTCTTACTTTTCTTTCTAGCTTATCATTTCTATTCCCTTCTATCCTTACATTCCAAAAGTCAGAAACATCTTTATTTCATTGTGTCATTGACTTTGACTCTTGTACAAAGTTGCCCTCTGGTAAAAAAAAAAAATATTCATACTTTTTGCAACAAAATATCAAAGAGAATATTATATTTGTAGTAGTCGCTCTAAATAGATTTCCTGTTCAGAATGATTATAAAATATAATATACTGTTAGCAAACGCATATCAATTATATAGAAGCGTAATTTTCATATAAAGGGAATTTTAATGCGATTAATATTGATACGATTCATTTATTCTATTTATTTTAAATAATACAACAAATTTAGTTATTTGTGAACAATTGTCTATAACATATATATAATAAGTATCACACACTACACTTTGCTGTGTGGTCCCGGCATAGAATAAGCTATCCCTTCTTTTCCCGTGGGTGTCGTAAACGATGACTAAAGGAGTTCGAGGGACGGGCAGCAGTGTCCCTCTTAAAACATTTATCATGGGGAGTGCTCTGAGGAATTGTTTGGATTGATACCTGCTGCTGATTTTCATCAACGTACAACCCGCCATAAACTAAAATTTCATCCCAACCATCTGGACGAGTGGCGGTCCTCCTACGTGCGTTTTTCAAGGCACTTTCTTCCACGCACAACCACTCTTTGGAATCAACTTCCAGCAGCAGTATTTCCGAACCGATACGACAACATAACCTTCAAGAAAAGAGCATATTCCTTTTTAAAAGGCCGGCAGCACACCTGCAATGCCATTAGTGTTGTGGGTGATCATGGGCGGCGGTAGTCACTTACCACCAGGTGAGCCGCATGCTCGTTTGCCCCCTGTGTTGTAAAAAAGAAACATCTCCAAAGCCTAACTGTGGTTGCCAATCCGCCTGCCAAGCGTGGTAACTACTGAAAAAACTCCTCCTAAAACCTCTTACTCTCGAGGCTTATGTTCAGCAGTGGACAGTTAAAGGCTGATATGATGACGATGACGATGATCACACACTAACATTGTCTTGCCTTTCAACAAGGACTCTGTGTTATAAGGAAACGGGCTCTGATGCAGATAGAAAAGTTCGCAGTTTTGGCGCCGTATGGTTAATGAGTAAGCGATCTAATAATTTGTAAATTGTAACCAAAAGATTGAAATAATAAAGAATAGAAGAGGCAAAATGCTGGGCCACCTTATACGACATGACGATTTTTTTAAGAGCATAATAGAAGGAAAGATAGGGGGCAAAAGAGGAAGAGGAAGACCGAGGAATAACTACATGGGACAGATAAAGGAAACACTAGGCGTCATGTCGTATAGGGAGATAAAGGATATGGCCTGGGATATAGCTGGCTGGAGGAAGATGCATGAATTATTTGCATCGACAAGAGGAAACTCTTAAATGAAAAGAGAACCAAAAGATATGGACATTTTTAAATACAATGTCTTTTATGATAACAGAATATCGATGAAAGACAAGATATTGATAATCGTATAGATACATTAGATTACAACGAATAGATTAGAAATTCGATTCCCAGTCGAGTTAATTTAGGAAACAGACTTTTTCTAAGTAGCTCGCGTTTGAGTGTTTCAGTTGTGTATCTAAATATTCGTTGTTTGTTTGTTTGTAACACTTTATTGTATAGAATAAATTATAGAATACAGAGTTGTTAAGAAAAGAATGAGTACAATGGCGGACTTATCCTATAAAAAGGATTTTATCCAGTCAACTGTACAGTTTCTCATAACACGATATATCTTTGCTCGAAAGCTAAGCGATATGTGATCTTGTACAACTTATTGCTATTATTTGAGTTTACAAAAAAAAAGTAATTTTAACATACTTATCAAAGATGACATGTTTCGTAGAGAAATATTTAGATTAATAGAGCAAATTCACGGTTTTTTTTCATTCAACTTAGAATGGCAAACAAGCTGACGGTCCACCTGATGGAAAGTGGTAGCCGTCGCCTATAGACATGAGCAGTATCATGGACATAACAGAGTATACTGTTTCGCCCATGATACCCCCTATGCGTTGCTATTCCTGAGGACTCAGATGTTATTCCTCTGTACCCTGTAAATTCACGCCATATCCCACCCTTCAAACCGAAACACAGCTATGCAAACACAACTTCTTTACAGTTGAAACCCAAGCAAACGACTTCTGTACTCGTACTTTTGCACTTAGATTTCGCTTCGCAATAAGCAATATTTTTAAAGAGTAGCTTTAACCATCATAAAATTATTGTGAAACTAACACGAGAGGAAAGCCTATCGATTTAAAAATGATTTGTCAAATTTGTAATAATTTGAAATCATTCAATCTCAGTCGTGAACTGAACTCTCGCGTTACCAATTCCGTAACACATTACATTGAATTTGAATTGCAATATTAAGTTATAATACATCAAACGACCCACCAGCTTGCCATCGTTTCGCGCTATCGTCTTAATACGTTCGGTACGCAAATTAATTCTTAAGTGGTTGTTTACGCGTGTACAAAATTTGCTCGCTTTGATCATTAATATAATTATTTTTGATATGAAACTCCTAGGATATAAGTAAGGGGTTTATTACATCTTCAAATATACATATGTATTTAACATATAAAAATATTTACCGTGTGGTCCCGGCATAGAATAGGCCACTCCTTTTTTTCCCGTGGATGTCGTAAGAGGTGACTAAGGGAACTGAATAGTCGAGGAATGGGCAGCAACGTCCTTTTTAGAACATCACCAAAGCCCAACTGTGGTTTTTTTAACGGATGATGAATGGTATGGCAACCCGGCGTGTTATACGCTGGCAGGGCACCATTCAGCACGATGGTTTCCGGGGGCGGAGGGCATATAACTAGCAATGAGATTGGTAGTCCGCATTACTAACAATCCCCTCCCCTCTATCTAACTGCGGCTTCCAATCTACTTGGCAACGGTGAAAACTATTGGCAAAACCCGCCTTTTAAAGACGCCTATATTCAGTAGTATGTTCAATAGGTGATGATGATGATGATTTTTTTTATACAACTTAGAATGGCAAACAAGCTGACGGCCCACCTGATGGAAAGTGGTAACCGTCGCCTATAGATATGAACAGTACCATGGACATAACAGAGTATACTGGTTCGCCCATGATACCCCCTATGCGTTGCTATTCCTAAGGACTCAGGTGTTATACCTCTGTACCCAGTAAATTCACGCCATATCCCACCCTTCAAACCGAAACACAGCCATGCAAACACAACTGCTTCACGGTTGAAACACGAATGGGACAGTGGTACCCAAGCAATCGACTTTTGTACAAAGTCTCCCTCTAGCATTACTAACAATCCCTTCCCCTTTACCTAACTGCGGCTTCTAATCCACTTGCCAACCATGAAAACTATTGGCAAAACCCTACTTTTGTTCAGCAGTATATTCAGTAAGTGATGATGATGATGATGATATGAAAATACACAATATACTAGAGGAAGACTTTATCTAGAAGCCATCTACATGAGTGACTCTATCTCACCTTTTTTCTGTTTCTGGCATTAAAAAGTTGTGCTTCCATAACTATGTTATAGTTTGAAGGGATTGTCCATTGCTGAACATAAGCTTCTCCCTTGAAAGGGTTTTACCAGTAGTTGCCACGCTTGGCAGGCGGATTGGCATTCGCAGTTTAACGATGTTTTAAGAAGGACGCTGCTGGCCATCCCTCACCCTCCTTTGGTCGCCTCTTACAACATCCATCGATAAGGAAGGGGTGGTTTATTCCATACCAGGACCTCACGGGATTGACGGGATATATTGCTGTGAAATTTCAGTGTATGAGGTAATAACACCATAGCCCTTAGAAATGGCAACACATAAAATTTAACACGTACTTTATATTTACATACAAACAAAGACAATTCAATAAAAACTATTTTTTTATAATTTTCTCCTCTAGGTACCTATATTTACTTATACACTAAAACATATATAGTGTATAGGTAGTATTTCTATTGGAAAACTTCCTTTATGTCTACTTATCTAATTGGTACTACCAAAGTTATCTTTGAAAACACAGATTAGTTTCAGCAAATTCGATTAACTTAATTAGAGGATAACAATTCTAATCACGGAATCTGTATAATTCGTATTAATTAAATTCCCTGTAATACCTGTTCCGGTGATCACTGTAGCGAGACTCTATTGAAATTTGCACTGAAATTTGTAATATCGAAAATTGATTCACGTGTGACTACGTGTGTTTTGGGTTTCATACCTTGAAATTGTTTTTTTATACAACTTAGAATGGCTGACAAGCCTACGACCCGACTGATGGAAAGTGGTAATTGTTGACTACAGACATGAAGGGTGTCATTATATTACATTAGTTAAACCGCAGTGGGTTTCAGAGATGTTTTCTCCCAAGAACGCTCAGGTTATGGAATGAGCTCCCAATCAAGGTTTTTCCAAGAGACTACAGCATGGGGCTTCTCAAAAAAGGGGTAAAGAGGTTTCTTCAGTGTCGGCAACGCGGCGTAATGCCCGTGATATTGAAGGCCTTCATAGGCTACGGTAACCGCTTATCATCAGATGGGCCGTATGCTTGTTTGCCACCTCAGCCTGTACTACCAGGGGCAATGCGTTCGTAACGCATTGTCGACCCTGATGAAACCTCTTTATCTCTTTTTTGAAGAACCCCATGCTATAGTCTTTTGGAAAAATCTCGACAGGGACCTCATTTCATAATTTGAGCATTCGTGGGAGGAACAGCGCTGTACGCGACCATTTAGGCTCTAAGTTATTCTCTGAGCACAGTTCATTGTACAAGCGGTATAACACGCAGAGTGAGGCAAAATCTCTATTAAGACTTAAAGGCTCGTACTGCTTGCAAGCCTGAGGTCATCGACAATCCTCATAGCTCGTCGTTGTACTAAGTCGAAGGGTTCTAAGTGCACCCGCCCATAAGGGACAGCAATATTCGGTGGGGCCGGATTTGTGATTTATAGAGTATCCATCGTTGATCTGGCGTAATGTATTGGTTTTGCTTTATTAAGCACACCGAGTTTTTTGGATGCCAGCTTCACCTTATTTTTGAGGTGGCCACGGTACTATGCGTCAACTATGCGTCACTAGACATGTCGACACCAAGCATCCCAATGCTTTTAAAGATGTTAAGAGAGATACTCTGGAATTATGAAGCCACAGCAAGCAAGCTTGTGTCTAAACTACTTCAAATTGGAGTAAGTTTTGTCGTTCCCAATCAAAGACCCTAGCTAACGTTTTCTTGTTTTCGGAAACAAGCTGTTCACGATTGTCCTCCATGATGAGACGAGGGACATTGGTACGACCCGTAAACTTGATACGCCAATAATGTGAAGAAAAAATTTGCAGCCAAAATTATAATTTTCTCTTTTTGAAGAACATTATGTATATATATTGTTATTATTATAAAAATGTATTTACGTCTGTGTCTACATATTTTCATCAATCATTTTTTTTTAATTTAACTTACAACGTTATGACGCTCAGGGGCACGAGTTTGCTCGTGATCTGTGTGCATTTTTTATTATTTTTTCTACGGCTTCGTTATACAATCAAGTTATTAGAAAAAATATTTTTTTTAGCTTTAACTAAAAAATGTTTTCTTTCAATTCGAATGGCATGCACCGTTCCCACCATTTGTCCTTGTCAACTAATAAAAGACGCTATTGAAATAAGTCCTCATTCAAACCAAAAATGGATATTTCTGGATGCCTGGTCGCCGCTTCGCAGCGTTTCATCCACAGTCAATGTTGAAGATCTCGAGTTGAACATATTAACATTGTAAGCACTGGATGTACACGATGGATTTACAACACAGTCAGTGACAATAACACGACAGGCAAAGAGCTCAGCTGTTCATACCCGAAGATTTCCGAACGTCATCTTTCTTATTTATAACAGTATTGTGAACGCCTACAGCTCGCGCTCAGCATGTCAAAGCGCGCAGTTAAGCCCACGCCCACGTCACAGCCTCTCATGATTAAGGGTCCCAAATTCCCGTAACTAGTCGAGCTATCTCAACTTAATAATACACAAGTTAAATTGTTAGTTATTACATTTTTTTTACAACACAGGGGGCAAACGGATATGCGGCTCATCTGATGGTTAGTGACTACCGCTGCCCATGATCACTCACAACACCAACGGCATTGCAGGTGTGCTGCCGGCCTTTTAAAAAAATAATATGCTCTTTTCTTGAAGATTATGATGTCGTATCGGTTCGGAAATACGGCTGCTGGAAGATGATTCCAAAGAGTGGTTGTGCGTGGGAGAAAGTGTGAAAAAAAACGCACGGTGGAAGACCGCCACTCGTCCAGATGGTTGGGATGAAACTTTAGTTTATGGCATTAGACATAAAATGTATAATTACGAAAGTACTTATGAAATAAAGTACTATTCTTTGTTTTTTTATTTTAACTGTAACTCTATCTACCCTATTGGATTATGTCGGCGGGGAACCAGAGGGATAATGGGCGAGGATATAATCAGATTAGTTTTTGTATCGAAAGAGTTTATCAGAAATTAATAAATAGCACTGAATCCACTGTCTCATTTATAAATATGAGGGTTTATTAGTAACGCGGACTAGTGGCCTCATTGCCAGCAATATAACCTAGCGGATCGACCTCCACACAGTTCGCCCTAGAAACCATAATACAAAAAAAAAATACTCCACTACATTTCTCTTAGTACAGTCGTCGTAGTGTTTATGTATGTACACTATTGTCCCAGATTTTTGTTATAAATAAAATAATAATTTATGAAAATTATATTTGCATGTTTAATCTTTTTTTTTTCTTTTATACAATATAACATGCATGTTAACTTGATCATAATATTTGTATATCCCTTAATGGAAGATTTTCCTTGTTATTTTATTCAGGCATTTCAACCTATTACTTTAACACGGAGTAAATAACATTTCAGAAAACATCATTTCGAATTCAGTATTATTTTTGTTACAATTATTTTTAGTAACTACTCTAGTACTATTTAGTATGCTACTAATGTTACTAATAACATATATCTTAAATATCTTATACTCTTGATTTCTTTTTTTTTATTCAACTAGACTGCCAAACAAGCTGACGGTCTACCTGATGGAAAGTGGTAAACGTCGCCTATAGACATGAACAGTACCATGGACATAACAGAGTATACTGCTTCGCCCATGATACTCCTCATGCGTTGCCATTCCTGAGGACTCAGGTGTTATTCCTCTGTACCCAGGAAATTCACGCCATATCCCACCCTTCAAACCGAAACACAGCCATGCAAATACAACTGCTTCATGGTTGAAACGCGAATGGGACAGAGGTACCCAAGCAATCGACTTTTGTACAAAGTCTCCCTCCTTCTTTCGCGTGACCGAGATATGTTCACTGACCAGGACAAATGTAGCCTATATCTTTCTCCATCCCTTATATATTTAAATTTACCACAGGGACACTTTGTACAAAAGTCGTTTGTTTGCGTACCTGCGTCCAATTCGTGTTACTACCGTGAAGCAGTTGTGTTTGCATGGCTGTGTTTCAGTTTAAAGAGTGTGATACGGCAGTGAAATGGGAACAGAGGAATAACAACTTAGTCAGAGGGTATCAAGAGTGGAATAGTATGCTCTGTTATGTCCATGGTACTGCTCATGTCTATAGGCGACAGTTACCACTTTCCATCAGGTGGGCTGTCAGCTTGTTTGCTATTCTAAGATGTAAAAAAAATAACATTTATATAAATATTTCAGTTTTTATTGCCAATCGCGCTTAAACAGCTAAACAAATTTGAATGAAATTCGATACATAAACAGTCCATATCCCCAATTATCATATAATGCCTTTTGCCCTAATTCACGCTGGTACTTCTAAATACAAGATTATGAAACAAACTTTTTGAAAAGCACCCAAAAAGTCTACCGGTATGATGACGTTTTTCAGCTTCATGATTAATGGCCGCCGTTCGCGTGTTTTTTGTATGCGAAATCTTCCCTGAGAGGCCGTGGAAGGTACGACTTTTTTGCTTCTGTGGACTTTTCTTCACTTCTTAATTACATAAATGAAGTGCCAACTTAAAAAGTTCCGAATAAGTATTAAAGAGTGGGACGAGAAGTGTAGAACGTTCACGCGGTTAAGCCATCGAATGATGGAAGCGATCGAGATAACACGTAAAATGTACGTGCCATATAAACAATAGATCTTCAATCTCGAACACACGCACACACGGAGATTTATACATAGATATACACACACTCTCTCTTTCTTTAACACACACACATACACACACGCGCACACACACACATACACACACGCACATACACACACGTGTACACTCACACACGTGTATACACATACACATGCTCACGCATGTGTATGTGTATTTGTATGAGCAATAATGAAGTTCTATCAAGAATGAACTAATAAAAACCAACACGGAATTATATAAATCCAGTGCAAAAAAAGGTCGGTTAAGAATTGGCGATATACATAAAACAGAACATAACATAAAAAAGTAGACAAATTGGAAATTTCCTGCTCCCTTTGGAAGTAATTCAAAACCCATTGCTACTGATACGCTTTTTGAGTATAATAATTATATTTATAATGAAATAATTACCTTATCTCCCCCATTCTGCATGTTATTAACTGATCCGCTTACAGAATTATAATTATTTCAATTAATTAAACCGGTACACGTTATAATGTCACAAAATCTGAATGTTAAATTTTGTAAGTTATTCTTTTAAATTACAGTTCCTTTGTGGAGAAAGAAAAAAACTATAGGCTCGAAACAGAATCTACTCATAATCTGTTTCAATAAAATTTAATAAAAAAGTGATCAAGTGCTGTATAAATTATCAAAAATGCACTCTCTAAATGAAATTAGTAACAAATTGAGACATTCAATCACTATTGGCTCATCTGTAAATGAAATTAGTAACAAATTGAGACATTCAATCACTATTGGCTCATCTCTAAATGAAATTAGTAACAAATTGAAACATTCAATAACTATTGGCTCATCTCTAAATGAAATTAGTAACAAATTGAGACATTCAATCACTATTAGCTCATCTCTAAATGAAATTAGTAACAAATTATGACATTCAATCACTATTATCCCATCTCTAAATGAAATTAGTAACAAATCGGAACATTTATCACTAGAGTATTTATAATCATGTCAATTATTCATTTGTTAATATTATTATTAAATTCTATTGAAACCAATTGTAGTAAATACACAATTCTGCATTGTATTTTTTTTTAATCTAACGCGTCTACAAAATGTCTTGTTGTTCAACGATATGGTTTTTCTTTTGTTGCACCCCTTGTTCCTATGAGGAATAAAAGACACGTTGTACGATGTAATCATGACTATATTTCGTATAAATATCTCCCGTGAAAAGGAAATCTAATAAGTAATGGTTGTTGACATTTCATATGAGCTGGATATTTTCTTTTTCCAGTTGTTATGATTAATTTACTGGTAATAATATATATTGAGGTATCCACCGTCGTTATATATTCAAAATGTTATCGTATAATAAAGATATGATAATGAAATCGAAAAATGTAAAGAAATATGTGTCGAAATAGTACATTACTGCAGCGGCCAGCAACTGAGGCATTGATGGACGAACGTGCAAATGTGGGCCGAGGCGTAGCCGAGGCACACATACGTGAGTCCATCAATGTCTAGTTGTGGCCAAGGCTTGTATAGTACTTTTCTCAAACAATGCGCGGAAATCAAATCACAATTTTACTTTTTACGTTCAATGACCAATACCAAACAATAATAATTTTTCACGCGCCATAATGTTCTTTTGTTTTTTTTTTCAATAAACAGCTTTCTATTTGCAAGCCAGTTGCCAGCCAGAGAAAAAAATATTTTATCAAACATGCTTGGAAATGTGAGCATTTTACTTCGAAACATGGCTACCAAGGAGGTAACTAATACAAGGTTTTATTTAAATTTCGAACTGGCTTGCAAATAGAAAGCTGTTTATTGAAAAAAAAAACAAAGGAACATTATGGCGCGTGAAAAATTATTATTGCTTGTTATTCGTCATTGAACGTAAAAAATAAAATTGTGATTTGATTTCCGCGCATTGTTTGAGAAAAGTACTATACAAGTCTTGGCCACAACTAGACATTGATGGACTCACGTATGTATGCCTTGGCTACGCCTCAGCCCACATTTGCACGATCGTCCATCAATGCCTCAGTTGCTGGCCGCTGCAGTAATGTACTATTTTTCTACTTTAGAAATTCACGTGTAAGAAGCAGCGGGCAAAAAGCTAGTTTACAATATTGGTGTTACACTCCATTGAGGAGGCATTTACGGTACATATGTAGAAACATACCTTAGAATTGGTCGCGTACAATACAAATTCTGAGAAGCTTCCTCGCACAAACACTCGAATTATACAGTCAATTGAAATGACTACTAGCGAAACTAAATTACATTCAAAGAAACATGAGTTAACGTGCAATAAAAAAATATGAACCTCTTTTTAGGGTTCCATACCAAATAAGTATATAGGGACCCACATAATGCAATTTTGTAAATTCGCCCGTTTGTCACAGCATATCGCAGATACTACTAATGCAGTCGATTTGAAATTTGCAACAGTTTTACATATTGTTAGCCTGCACATATTGTAAAAATAGTAACTAAAAATATTTTTTATTTTTTTGTTAGAGTATTTATTTAGAATTAACAAAATTTTTCAAAGAAGAAGAAGAGATCGCTCTTAGCGATAAGGTCGCCCATTGTTTTCTCATTATGATTATTTCTTGTAATTATTTATATTTATAATCTTTTGGAGGAAACAATAAATCTATCTATCTATCTATAAAAAAGTACTCAATTTTTTATTAATTATCTACTAGACTTGTCTAGTATGAACGAGCCTCATTTCTATATTTTGAAATTGATTTTTATGCTGTACAATTTTCTAGTTATGATAAAAAATGTGGAAAATAAACCGTCCCCCGTCTTCCTTATCACTGAAATTCGTGAAGCGAAAAAGCTGAAATAATTACAATTTATAAAAATATATGTAAATTTTACGAGAAAAATAAAGTATGTTACTAACTAGCACCGTTTCTGAGAAATTATCAGAAGACCTCTAAAAACAAACTTAATTATTTGCCCATTTTTTAACCACAATTATGGCACAAAATAAGAAATTATGATATAAATGAATACGAACAGGGTAGAAGCAAAATTATTAGCACCGTTTTAAAAGTGTTTTAAATATATAAGTATTATAATATAAATATATAAGTAACGACTAATTATATAATAGTATAGATTGGTTAATTTTCTGCCAAAAAACCAAAATAACCGACATAGCCCAAAGGATAAGCATGCTGAAGTGGCAATGGGCTGGTCGCATAGCTCGAAGAACCGACAACCGATGGGGAAGAAAGATTCTTGAGTGGTAACTACGTACGGGAAATGCAGTGTAAATATGACCCCCCACTAGATGGAATGGTGACCTAAAATGCATTGCAGCGAGTCAGTGGATGCAGGTGGCTCACGACCGTTCCTTATGGCGGTCTATGGGGAAGACCTATGTCCAGCAGTGGACGGATACTGGCCAAAATAATGATGATGATAGATTAAAGCTTTTCATTGTTGTAATACTACACAAAAGATCTTAAACGAATACATAATAATTCAGAACAACAAACAATATTTGAAAATGGAAATAATTTTATCGTTTCTTTTTGTTGCCAGCCAGAGAAAAAAATATTTTATCAAACATGCTTGGAAATGTGAGCATTTTACTTCGAAACATGGCTACCAAGGAGGTAACTAATACAAGGTTTTATTTAAATTTCGAACTGGCTTGCAAATAGAAAGCTGTTTATTGAAAAAAAAACAAAGGAACATTATGGCGCGTGAAAAATTATTATTGCTTGTTATTCGTCATTGAACGTAAAAAATAAAATTGTGATTTGATTTCCGCGCATTGTTTGAGAAAAGTACTATACAAGTCTTGGCCACAACTAGACATTGATGGACTCACGTATGTATGCCTTGGCTACGCCTCAGCCCACATTTGCACGATCGTCCATCAATGCCTCAGTTGCTGGCCGCTGCAGTAATGTACTATTTTTCTACTTTAGAAATTCACGTGTAAGAAGCAGCGGGCAAAAAGCTAGTTTACAATATTGGTGTTACACTCCATTGAGGAGGCATTTACGGTACATATGTAGAAACATACCTTAGAATTGGTCGCGTACAATACAAATTCTGAGAAGCTTCCTCGCACAAACACTCGAATTATACAGTCAATTGAAATGACTACTAGCGAAACTAAATTACATTCAAAGAAACATGAGTTAACGTGCAATAAAAAAATATGAACCTCTTTTTAGGGTTCCATACCAAATAAGTATATAGGGACCCACATAATGCAATTTTGTAAATTCGCCCGTTTGTCACAGCATATCGCAGATACTACTAATGCAGTCGATTTGAAATTTGCAACAGTTTTACATATTGTTAGCCTGCACATATTGTAAAAATAGTAACTAAAAATATTTTTTATTTTTTTGTTAGAGTATTTATTTAGAATTAACAAAATTTTTCAAAGAAGAAGAAGAGATCGCTCTTAGCGATAAGGTCGCCCATTGTTTTCTCATTATGATTATTTCTTGTAATTATTTATATTTATAATCTTTTGGAGGAAACAATAAATCTATCTATCTATCTATAAAAAAGTACTCAATTTTTTATTAATTATCTACTAGACTTGTCTAGTATGAACGAGCCTCATTTCTATATTTTGAAATTGATTTTTATGCTGTACAATTTTCTAGTTATGATAAAAAATGTGGAAAATAAACCGTCCCCCGTCTTCCTTATCACTGAAATTCGTGAAGCGAAAAAGCTGAAATAATTACAATTTATAAAAATATATGTAAATTTTACGAGAAAAATAAAGTATGTTACTAACTAGCACCGTTTCTGAGAAATTATCAGAAGACCTCTAAAAACAAACTTAATTATTTGCCCATTTTTTAACCACAATTATGGCACAAAATAAGAAATTATGATATAAATGAATACGAACAGGGTAGAAGCAAAATTATTAGCACCGTTTTAAAAGTGTTTTAAATATATAAGTATTATAATATAAATATATAAGTAACGACTAATTATATAATAGTATAGATTGGTTAATTTTCTGCCAAAAAACCAAAATAACCGACATAGCCCAAAGGATAAGCATGCTGAAGTGGCAATGGGCTGGTCGCATAGCTCGAAGAACCGACAACCGATGGGGAAGAAAGATTCTTGAGTGGTAACTACGTACGGGAAATGCAGTGTAAATATGACCCCCCACTAGATGGAATGGTGACCTAAAATGCATTGCAGCGAGTCAGTGGATGCAGGTGGCTCACGACCGTTCCTTATGGCGGTCTATGGGGAAGACCTATGTCCAGCAGTGGACGGATACTGGCCAAAATAATGATGATGATAGATTAAAGCTTTTCATTGTTGTAATACTACACAAAAGATCTTAAACGAATACATAATAATTCAGAACAACAAACAATATTTGAAAATGGAAATAATTTTATCGTTTCTTTGAAGAAAATATACTGATCAGTATTCAGTTCTCTCTGCCTACCCGACAAAGGAACTGGCGTGAAGACAGAATCAATTGGAGGCACAATTGTAAACACAGATGTGAATTAGGCCAAACGTATTTGTGCAACATACAAGTTGTTTACGTTAACCTATTCGACTATAATTTCAATTAACCCTTTGTTCGGTTCAGACTAAACACATTATACATTAGAATCCCTTTGATTTGAAATAGAAAACAGGAAATTGACACGTTCTGTTATCTTCGCCGGTAAACATGACTAGGGAGCTAGAACGGCCACCTCGGCCCCTTCATACAATATTTCCAGACTGGAAGGAAGTTGTCAGCTTGGCTAATTCTATTCTACTCGTGTTCCTGCCGTGAAGCTACGGTGTTCACATGACTGTAATTTCAAATTGGACGATTGGATTTGCCAGTAACATTACAAAGTATGAAGGTGAAATACCATAGTCCTTGGGAATAGCAATACATAAGCTGCACCATAGATATCATAGTGATCTCCATAGTTCTGTTTATATCTTCGACGATTACCACTTTCCATTAGACGGGCCGTCAGCTTGTTTGCCATATCATTTTTATTTGCCATTAAAAAAATTTCACAATCACTTTGCCACCAAAATATTCTTAAAAAATATTTTGGTGGCAAAGTGGGCCGAATTATTGAGTTCCCATAAATATGATTGAGCTCGGTGACGGTTGGCTCATCCGTCATACTCGTGAACGGGTGCTGCCTGTAGGGACTGATCACAGCAACTGAATTATTTTATGTTTTTTTTCTAATTATATCTTAAGTTTTAAGACCTAATACTGCTTAGTAGCTTGTATTCACACAAATTCATAAATCATATAAATAAAGTTTTTGAAAAAATTTAACCAGCTGAGTTTCTTGCCCGTTCTCTTTGTCTGAAAATGTATTCTAAACGGACAATTGAATAAAAATATGTCCCCCTTTCTTTCTTCTTTCATTAATGTCACATTCAAAAGTCTTGCAATATTCGAATTGTTACTTTTCAAAAACAACATTCAATGTAAGTGTTGAAAGCTGTTTGTTTCACGTAATCGATAATAATAAAAGAAGTTTACCTTTTTTTTTACACCACATGACGTTTTGTTTCTTTGTACACTACATTCACGCAACACTACACATACAAATAATACACACTTTTACACTAATTATTTGTTGAACTCTCAGTAATGCGACATTTCAATAAGTATCTCCAAATATTTTATTAATGTATTTTTTTCTATTTAATTTAACCTACCCTCCAAAAATGAGCACAATATTGTCTGGTATACAAATTGGTAACCTATAATTGGCTAATTTATAGAGTAAACATTATATTTTTAATTATTCTAGATATAGCTGTCGCCTATAGACATGAGCAGTACCATGGACATAACAGAGTATACTGTTTCGCCCATGATACCCCCCATGCGTTGCCATTCCTGAGGACTCGGGTGTTATTCCTCTGTACCCAGTAAATTCACGCCATATCCCACCCGGTCAAACCGAAACACAGCCATGCAAACACAACTGCTTCACGGTTGAAACACGAATGGGACAGAGGTACCCAAGCAATCGACTTTTGTACAAAGTCTCCCCGTGGTGACGGTTACCACTTTCCATCCGATGGGCCGTCATCCTGTTTGCCATTCTAAGTTGCATTATAAATATATATATATATATATATATATATATATATATATATATAACTATAAATTAGATAGATAGTAGATAGATAAATAAACACTTCTTTTAAGTCATTTATGACACACTGTCTATGTCACTATGTAAATTTACAGCTAAATCCATACAATCAAATAAGTTACATATTTATAAGAATAAAACACAAAAGATAAAAATACAAAAATGTGTTTTCACCAGTGTGTAGCTGTGATCCAAATACATAACCGTAAAACCATCCATTCTTTTCTCAAATTAAAACAAACACATTTAAAAAAATAAATTATACAAGAATTGTGAACCTCGTTTGGAAGTCTGTTAAAAATATGTAAAAAAAAAAATCAAAAGACACTGCATGCCGTCTTCGATTCTACAATGGAGTATAATTTTCGTATAATATTAAAACACTTTCATCCGTCGATGCTCAGCGAAATCTTAGGATTTGGTTCAGAGATGGAAATTGGGAACGACACGATGCTCGTTCGAGCGCAAGTGTCGTTTTAGCATTGGTCCAGACTATTGGAAGTTCAGTTAGTCGAGTTGTAACTGTGTGAATTATTTAATTCAATGCTTATTTTTAGTATACTGCCACAGAGTTACGCTGTGCGGTAACAAACTACGCAGTATTAAATAACTAATTGTCATCGTTAGTAATCCTACTATAGACTGTAATAAAGTTGGTGAGGACACGCGGATAGAGGTTTGTTAGTCTTTTACGCAAAAGCTACTGAACGGATTTGTATGAAATTTAATACACCATTACGTTATGTTTTACAGGTTATTTTATACACTAATTCATGCAGGCTAAAGTATTATATACGTCAGTTTATTTGTTTATTTACTACCTATTAATTCTTCGACAAATTAACCAATCTTAGACAAATATCCCATATCCCAATGGGGTAATCCCAACATAGAACTGACCACCCATTCCTTTTCCCTAAGTATCGTAAGAGGCGACTAAGGGAACTTAATGTTCATGGGATTGGCAGCGACGTCCCTTTTAATACATCGCCAAAAACCTGTGCTTTTCAACCCGTCTACCAAACAAAGCAACTATTGTTAAAATTCTCCTTATAGGAAAGGACCTATGTCCAGCAGTGGACAGTTAATCGCTGATGATGATGATGATGCATACATTATAAGAACTTGTTAAGGTATAATATCATCTAAGTAGCCAATTTGCATAAACAAAATTCTCTTTATAAATAAAAATTGCCAAGAAGATGGCTCAACATTCACAGGGGAGGCACGGCCAAAGCGCCGCATTTCTCTACAAGTACGTTTTCACCATAAAAGTGAATAACGAACGATACCTAACCTTCTAAAGTGTTGAAAGAAAGTTATATTTATGTTTTATTTTAGTTAAAATAAAAACTCTTTGTTGCAAGTTTTTTTTTTTTTTTAGTTAATATTACATAATGACTAGAAGCTTGAATATGTAAGAGCTTCAATTTAGTTCGGAACTAGTCGGTTATACCGGAATTTAAAATATTTATTTATTTATTTATTTATTCATTAGTACAAATATGTGTACATGGCGGACTTAATGCTAAAAGCATTCTCTCCCAGTCAACCATAGGGAAGTGTCAGAATACTCGAATGCGGTACTACTAATTATTGATATACATACGTACTAAAATTACAAATATAAACGAATAAATATATATAAATAACAAATATACTTACACATATATGACATATACTATATTATACACGGAATTGAGAATAATATAAAGTACTTACTGCTCGGATAAAAATAAAAAGTGTGCGTTAACGCTTTTTTTGAAAGACGGTTTAGTCGGTAGTCTCTTAATGGCATCAGGAAGCGCGTTCCAGAGTCGTGAAGAATATGAGTTAACCCGATTAAAATAGCTATAACATAGTATAACTCACAGTAGTCATTATCAATAAAATGAAGAATAATAAATAAGAATTATTTATGTGCAACATGGAATAGCATTCAAGCTGACGGGCCATCTTATGGAAAGAATCATATATAAATATATACATATTAATGGTACTTTTTATTCTAAATCTTGCAGACAAAACCACGAGATGCAACTAGTATATATAATACTGTCCTCATTAATATTATAAACTAGCTGATGCCTGCGACTTTGTCAGCGTCGTATTTGATATTCCTTCGATTAACATTTTTAACGCCCTTATTGTAATGAACTACGTCTGGGAATACTGAATCAAAATTAACAAATAATATGTCGTTCTCACTTTCTGCTTTAGGTCAATACGACTTAAGTAGATTGTGCGCAAAACTGTATTAGTTATTATAGTTTTTTTTTTACTATCCCACGGGATATCTTTAATGAAAGTGACTTTGTTTGTTAGCTTATAGCGTCTTTACGGCTTAACCAATCACTATGAAATTCAGTATATACGTACTATATGAGAAGGACAAGGATATAAGCCACTTTGTATCTGTATCAATAAACATATTCCGGTCATGCGGACGAAGTTGCCGGTAAAAGCTAGCACATAAATAACAGATAAGCAATTGGTTTTATACCGAAGAGAAAATGATGTAATTAGGAAATACCATATACACGAGTACGTATCATGGCTCAATTCAGCATTCTTAGTACACGTATAATTTCATGGAATTCGAGTAAAATAAAGAACTAAAGAAACAAAATAATGCCGAGTAAAAATAGGGGTTTTTTTTTACGAAGATAAACAAAAGACCAATTTTGTCGGCGCAACAGGCGGATGTGTTTGAACAGACGGTTATTACGAGGTCTTGAGAGAATAAATTCTTGTGAAGATTAAGTTAAGGTACGAGAAGATCAAATATGATACGGTTTCAACATAATTGTATGAGAAAGGGTGATCTTGGGATGGATTCGAAGCTAATAACGAGTTCAAAAAAAGCATATATAAATAGAATTCGATGCTAATTATTTTAGTAGTTATAATAATGGATGGATAGATGGGTATTTATTACTCTTTGAGGCAAAAACTAGTGAACGGATTTGAATGAAATCAGGTTATATCTTGATTCAATATATATGATACTTTATACCTATATGATTATCTTTCCGATGTCTCCCAGAGGGAGACTTTGTAAAAAAGTCGATTGCTCGGGTACCTCTGTCCCATTCGTGTTTCAACCGTGAAGCAGTTGTGTTTGCATGGCTGTGTTTCGGTTTGAAGGGTGGGATATGGCGTGAATTTACTGGGTCCAGAGGTACACCTGAGTCCTCAGGAATGGCAACACAAGGGGGGTATCATGAGCGAAACAGTATACTCTGTTATGTCCATGGTACTGCTCATGTCTATAGGTGACGGTTACCACTTTCCATTAGGTAGGCCGTCAACTTGTTTGCCATTCTAAATTGTATAAAAAAAAATTCACGTGAGTGAAGCCATGGGATGTAGTTAGCGCATAAATATATTTAAAAATGTAATTTTTGCTTCTTCTTAGCATACAGAACTCAGCAGTAAAGTTATAAAAAATTTTACTATTTAAAATAGTTTGTACAAAATTATATTTGAATAAAAATTCTATCGTATTCATAAACATAACACAGGTATACGAGATGGATAAATCGAGAGAGATATACAAGGTGGGCCGTCAGCTTGTTTGCCATTCTAAGTTGCATAAAAAGGAACTTTCGCGTTGTTTACACATATTTTAAATACACAATCGGCACTTGATTCGTTGTGCAATCCACGTGGAAACGTCAGCAATAAAGAAGCAAGTATGTAGGTAGGTACTATTTACCTGCAAAGGTTTTTTTATCCCGTCAAGTCCCAACTTCTAGTCGTCCTGTGAAGTCCCGAAGTCTAGAAGTTCGAAGTCCCGACTTCTAAAATCCCGAGAAGTCCCGAAGTCTAGAAGTTCGAAGTCCCGACGTCTAAATTAAATTATTCGTATTCAATTATATTGTGCTCTCTCTATACCTAATAACGCGGAATACGTAGAGAATTTGCGTATTCGATATTTAATAAATAAATCTCAAACGCCAATCTGTCGCTGCGGGAACGATAATAAAGTACAGCTCGCAATCCTATTTAAATTATCGTCTATAAATCACTTGAGACTGTGTAGCAATATCATATACATGGTAGACGTCCCGAGTTGAATACCAAATTATTAGCTTCCCTTTTAGAGGGGATCCTTAATTCATTTGTATTTTTTTTTCTTTTTCCACGTTTCGCGATTACGACGCCCATTTAGAACTTTTTCTTCATCTTAGCCTCAATCTCGGATATACATAGGCTCAACTGTCTTAGTATTTCTGTTTCACTTTGCTCAATCTTTGGTATCTTCCTTAAATAAAACATTGGCATGCATGTCTTCTTTCACGACGTCCAGCCAGTGTATCTTGACCGGCTCAGAGGTCTAGTACTGTTTCTTTTTAGATCTACATCTATGACTAACATAATTTGCTGGTTTCCGCATATCAGATAACTCACGTATACCGAGGATGCCGCGAATGTATTCATTACGGACGCGATAAGCACGCGTAACTCCACAATTTTAACACAAAGTAGCATTTTTATCTCAAAAATATAGGTACATATCTTGTATATGTCGTGAAAGTATAGACTATACCTCGCTACCATACATAAGCATAGGTCATATACTGATCTTGTAAAGTAAGCTCTTCAGTTTATCTTGCATTTTTTGCCACTTTTGAATTAATTTTGATAATTATTCTGCAATTAAAAGGTTTTACACTTCTATTGTTGTAACAGTTATTACTGTCCACTGCTGAACATAGCCTCCCCCAGTCAGGGGATTGCCAGTAGTTGCCACGTTTGGCAGGCGGATTGGCAACCGCAGTTATACTTTTGGTGACGTTTTAAGAGAGACGCTACTGCCCATTCCTCCACGATAAGCTCCTTTAATTACCTCTTACAATACCCACGAGAAAGGAAAGGGTGACCTATTCTATATTGGAACCTACACAGCCCATACACTTCTATTGATCCCATGTTAATTTTATAAACATTAAAGCTGATGTTTTCCTTTGCTAACCTTCACAAAGAAAAAAAAAAACAATCATCTTTTATTGCAAAAAAAAAATCTACTTGTAGACACGATTCCGCATTATAAATTAAAATATTTTCAATCGTCACACTCGTTAGGTTGTTTGTAAGAGATCGCTTTTAGTGATAAGGCTGCCTTTTGTATAAAATATATAAGTATATATATTTAATATATAAATTTATTTTATGCATAATAGAAGAGTTTATTTCCAATGAAATATTTTCCCGTTCATTGGTGAATGTTGATCTCGACTGAAGACGTACTTTTTATTTTGAAGCTAAATATATTTATCTAAATTTAATGACCTTCTTATCACGTATCACGTTGCTCTGTATTGCTTTATATACCAGAGGGAGACTTTGTACAAAAGTTGATTGCTTGGGTACCTCTGTCCCATTCGTGTTTCAACCGTAAAACAGTTGTGTTTGCATGGCTGTGTTTCGGTTTGAAGGGTAGGATACGGCAGTGAATTTACAGGGTACAGAGGAATAACACCCGAGTCGTCGGGAATGGCAACACATGCTATCATGGGCGAAACAGTATACTCTGTTATATCCATGGTACTGCTATGTCTATAGGCGACAGTTACCACTTTCAATCAGGTGAGCGTTTGCCATTCTAAGTTGTATAAAAAAATAATATCATACATTGGTTATATTTTTTTTTTATTTCTATTACAGTATTTATTCGTGTATTAATACTTTCCTGGGTAATCATATTTGGAAACTGTAAAGCTCACATAATCAAAATGGCTCCCAGTAATTGAGGAAATGTTACGGTCAGGTGCGTGGAAGAAAGAAAGTGCAGATTCAGGGCGTTGACCCGATAGATTGATTCAATTAGAACTACCACCACATAGAATATTCAGTCAGCGATCCGTATGGTCCAAAACAGGGAGTACTGTAGTGTATTCATTCGAAATAATATTTATTTATTTATTCTTTATTGCATAATGAAACTTTGTACAAACGGCGAGCTTAATGCCATGTGGCATTCTCTACTAGCTAATCATTAGGTAAAAACAGAAAGCGTATGAAGGATTATATGGTGGCCATGATTCTCAACCTTGAAGAATGGTTTGAGAAGAGAAAAAATTACAGCCCAATTTGAAAAACAGTTTCAGTCGAGGAGACTTGACAAGAGTTTCAATTGTTGTTCTTTTGAAACAAAAGTTGAGTTCACAAAATTTTATGTATCTATAAATTACTAAATAAAATTCATGGAAAAAACATACAAAATTGAATAAAAATTTGTGAGTCACAGTCAATTAAAAAAGGCCAATCCTTGCAAGTAATATTCATACACGAGTATTTTTTATGCAACTTACACACACAAGCTAACAGCCCACCTGATGGAAAGTGGTAACCGTCACCTATAGACATGAGCAGTACCATGGACTTAACAGAATATACTGTTTTGCCCATGATACTCCCCCATACGTTGCTATTCCTGAGGACTCAGGTGTTATTCCTCTGTACTTTGTAAATTCACTGCCATATCGCACCATTCAAACCGAAACACAGCCATTCAAACACAACTGCTTCATGGTAGAAACACAAATGGGACAGAGGTACCCTAACAAACGACTTTTGTACAAAGTCTCCCTCTGGTATGGCTGATAAACCAGCCATAATTATGTACAGTCGTACCAACGATATTCTATTCTTAAATTTGTCTAACGAATTCAAAATTCGAAACGAGCTTAACGATCTCAACAAAGTGGAAAAAAATCTAAAAATATTTACAAGAAAAACAACCGCAGAAGTTTACCGCCAAAAAAATTATATTATCGTTATAAAATCACCTAATCATGTTTTTTAATTGGCTTCAGAGAGGAGAACATTCTCGATTCGGATCTATTTTAAGCGGCTTCCAAAAAGTGTGGGTTCTTATCTTAATTCGCTTGTATTTTTGTTCTAACTTATTTTTTTTGTAATCAGTAAGGCTGATTTCCGTATTAATCTCATATTAATTATAATATCTCAATAAATGTTTTGAAGCAAACTCTTTTTATGGTATACAATTCTGCGTTCTAAATTCAAATATTTCAATGTAATGTATTTGTATGTAAGAAATATATATAATACCAGAGGGACACTTTGTACAATAGTCGATTGCTTGGGTACCTCTGTCCCATTCGCGTTTTTACCGTGAAGCAGCTGTGTTTGCGTGGCTGTGTTTCGGTTTGAAGAGTGGGATATGGCAGTGAATTTATAAAGTATAGAGGAATAACACCTGAGTCCTCAGTAATGGCAACGCATGGGGGGTATCACGGGCGAAACAATATACTCTGTTATGTCCGTGGTACTGCTCACGTCTATAGATGACCGTTACCACTTTCCATCAAGTGGGCCGTCAGGTTGTTTGCTATTCTAAGTTGTATAAAAAAATACACTTTACTGAATTAATGTGTTATCTTGCGGAAGTCCATGTCACTGTTTATTTGCTAACTCTTGCTAAAAAATATATTCCTTTGAGAATAATAAGTATCAAATGAGTATTTCACAGTATTTTTAGTATACTTATCATATATTTTTTTTTAAATTTGTCGCGGTTTTGAGGGAACACGACTCGCTGGTCAGACTCTATCTTGCGGAAATCCATACCACTGGTTGTTTAATTAGAATTATTTTGTTTAATTCCGCTACCATTTGTATGTGTGTGACTGCCAACACTCGAGGACTGATTACTACTATTATTACTAGAAGTACCACAACCTTCCATATCAGCCATCAATCTGTGACTGCAATTTCGTTCACGTATGTCTTGCAACACGTGTTTTACTTCTAAACGAGGTACCTTCGTCTACTGCACTTCCTTTAGAGGCAATAATTATTAAATATAATAATGACAATTAATTAAATAAAAATATTTTTTATTTAGCAACAAATTGTTATTTATATTTGTAATTTTATATGGCAACACAAACATTTTATTCCGCAATAATCGCCAGCAGAATTCGGGCAATGTTCACCATTCTCAATTATACTCGTATGAAAAGTAAAAGGTCCCTTTAATTACATTACGGCATCCGGACCATGTGGCCTGTTATGCTTACACGACGCTTATAAACGACATATACACGTATACATACAAACAGACTGGATAAACATAAAAACATATATGTTGATCATGTGTTTATTTTTCTTTAATTACAAAAAAATATGTACAAAAAATGAACTTGTTCATCTATAAGATAAATGACAATAAATGTATAAAATATTTCAAATTTCGAACGCGAAATAGAATGTATACTTTGATTATTACTTAGACAAATGCTTCACCAAAAACAGCGTGCGTGCGTGCATGTGCATGCGTGCGTGCGTGCGTGTGCGTGCGTGCGTGCGTGCGTGTGCATGCGTGCGTGCGTGTGCGTGTGAGTATGTGTGCGGTCACGTGCGCGTGCGCGTGCGCGTGAAATTATATTGTAAGGTTAAACTAAAAAATAAAAATGTTGGAAAATATTTAAAAATATATTTAAAATAACAAAAGAATATGATTCATAATGGCGCTTATCTCTACTGAACACTTTGGTTAATATCTGAGTAGACATAAATTATTACTTTGTTTTTAAAATATTAAAAATGGCCGCTAATTATTATTTGTAATTTGTAACTAGGACGAACATACAATACAATAAAAACAAAGTACAAATATTTATACAATAGAAGGAGAAATAATTCTCAATTCAAATAAAAAAAATCGACTATGTTATTAATCCAATTATTTTCATAACTAAAAAAGGCACGTTTGATTTTTGTTTGTTTTAATTAAATTTGTCAAATTTTATCAACCAAACATCAAATTAACTGACAAAATTTTAACCTCTTTTTGACATTCGTTGCTTTGACAATATAATCTAAGAGAGGGGACATAGATTATACCCAACCAGGTCGACCTCCACGCGGTTCCCCCTGGAAACTATTATGATTAGTTCCTGATGAATTCATCATGATGGGCTAACTGGCCTGTTTTCATTCTCATCTATCACCCTTCACTGGTGCTCCGCCAGCGTATCCCGTTAGCGCAGGCGGGATTACCATACCATTTTCACCCATCAAAAAAAAAGAAATAAGACTAATAATTCGATTTTATAACATAAAACAGTTATATACTTGGTAAGTTAAAGTGGAAGCTTTGAATGGTATAAAATGACTATGGGATCAACATATACCTATCGATAATGGAAAAAAATTTAAAAAATTAGTTCAGATTTTTGTGACCTATACATACAAAAAATGAAAAAAAAGACTCTTCTTTTGATAGGTACTTAAAAGGAACTTGTACTTATCCATATTATAAATTCCATGGTTATGGACTAAGGTTGTGTTAATTTTAAAGTTTAAACTCGCAAAATTATACTCCTGCGAGCCTGCTTATAAAATACAATTTAGAATTTTATAATTTTATTTAATATTTTCTCTTTACACATTATCAGTAACACGGAACGGTAAACAAGCTGACGGCCCGCCTAATGGAAAATAGTAATAATGCATTATACATGTAAACAGTGGCATGTTTATTACAGAATGCACTGTGACACCCATGGTACCCCTAATGCGTTGTCATACTTTAGAACTAAGATATACGTACGTGAGAGCTAATTTAATTACTTATTACTCCAAAGATAACAAGCAACGTGAAAAAGCTATTTAAAATTAATTAGATAATGATAATGATTTTTATATAAACATTTTCAGACGACATTTTTTATATAAATTTTATATTTATATACAACAAAATTATATATATATATATATATATATATATATATATATATATACATATATATTATATATATATATTAATCTAATTAATTTGGGGCCAACTCAATAGTTAATAATAATATTAAACAATAATAGGTTATCTGAAAGAGATTGCTTAGCGACAAGGCCGCCTTTTGTATCACTTCTCAATTAAAATTAACTGTATTTATTAATTTTATATAAATGGTGCAATAAAGTGTAAACAAAATATTAAATAATACACAATAACATTATATATTTACAATATTTCTAATTATTTTTGGGTTATTTTATTTTATCTGCTGTTCTAATTTATTATCATTGGAATTATGGTTGTATATCCCATATATGTATATATACATACAAATACCTACATATTTATTTATTTATTATACATCCATAAATAAACATATATGTATGTAATACTTATACATATATAATATTTATACATATTTTATTAGTAAATGCCCCGCCTACTTAATTTTCTGCTCGCCTCATGGGTGACTGGTAAAGAACGCCATTATGTGCTAAGTCCGCCATATATATATATATATATATATATATTGCACTAAAACATACAGTAACAACAATAAGTGCAAAGTTATGTACACTTACTTATATAACTGTGCATTGAAGTTTAAATAAATAAATAAATATTTTGATAATTTACTTAATCGATTATCCGAAATATAAAAATTCCTATTAAAATCCACGTGTACAAAGTCGAATACAAACTTAATAAGGGCTCATCATAACTATAACAACTCTTGCGGATCCAATTTTCTATTCCAACTTTTCGGTGTTTCTTTATTAAAGCAGTACTTCATCTTAAACTCTGAACATTAATATTCTTTAGCCCTTTAATATATTCAGTTCCGTAAATAAATTTACTCTCTAAATAAGTTAAAAGTTCTAAAACAGTAATAAAGGCCTAAAGATCCCAAAGTTTGGGCATTTAAACACTTATAAAGTTTCAACATATTGTTATTCGTTAGAGGTGTACCGCCAAATTGATATTATTGTGTTTAAATTTAAGAATTTATTTTCAAAATAACATATGTATTTATTTAACACTTTATTGCAACAATATCGAATTGTTGGAGGATTTTCAATGTATAGTATAGAACTGCCGTATTACGTGAATTTACAGGGTACAGAGGAATAACACCTGAGTACTCAGGAATGGCAACGCATGGGGGGTATCATGGGCGAAACAGTATACTCTGTTATGTTCATGGTATTGCTCATGTCTATAGGCGAAGGTTACCACTTTCCATCGGGTGGAACGTCAGCTTGTTTGCCATTCTGAGTTGTATAAAAAAAAAATTATAGTTTGGCCGTGTGGTCCCAGCATAGAATAGGCCACCCCTTCCTTTCCTGTGGGTGTCGTAAGAGGCAACTAAGGGAGGACGAGAGATGTGCAGCAGAGTCTCTCTTAGAACATCTCTAAAGCCTAACTGCAGTTGCCGATCCGCCTGCCAAGCGTGGCAATTACTGGCAAAACCCCTCCAAGGGGGAGGTTTTGTTCAGCAGTGGACTATTATAGTATTTTTATTTTATTAGAGTAAATTTAAAATTAATACCTATTTATATGCATTTAAAATACAAATAAAATAAAATCAATTTATTAATTTGAAGTAAATTATGTGCTACGAAACATTAAAACCTGATTATTCATTGCTATTAAATCTTCCATATTTTTTTACATAAATTTAATATATTATATATACTAACTAAACCGACTCCCTTAGTCAGTTCAGTTGGTATACAGTATATTGTTATAACTTATTTACGTTTACAATTAAATTACCCGCCATAAACTAAAATTTCATCCCAACCATCTGGACGAGTGGCGGTCCTCCACCGTGCGTTTTTCAAGGCGCTTTCTCCCACGCACAACCACTCTTTGGAATCAACTTCCAGCAGCAGTATTTCCGAACCGATACAACAACATAACCTTCAAGAAAAGAGCATATTCCTTTTTAAAAGGCCGGCAGCACACCTGCAATGCCGTTGGTGTTGCGGGTGACCATGGGCGGCGGTAGTCACTTACCATCAGGTGAGCCGCATGCTCGTTTGCCCCCTGTGTTGTAAAAAAAAAAAAAAGATAACAACATAAAATAGTAATATTAGTAATTGTTAATAAATATTATGGCATTTAATTAATACAATAAAATAATTAGTATTTTTAATTAAAAACTACCTTGATGAGTAAAAACCTACGCTGTAGCTTTAAATATTGATGTGTTAATTTTCCTATCTGTTTTAAATCTCAAATCCTATATTAAACCATGACCAAGAAATAACTTATTAACAAATGGACAAAACCATTTATATAATCACTGTATAAAAAAAAACCATCTCGTTTTATAAACGTTTCTGTGATTAATTTCTCCATATACTAATTATTTCATCAGGCGATCGCAAAGTTCCATCTCGCAAATGTAATTAAGGTGGAAAAATATACAGACGTTTAAAAAATTAGGCTTTAATTTCGAGCCATTTGCCAGCCAGCGCCTCTGGACATTTGTCACTCACCGCGTACAGAAATGAGGAATGAAAAGGGCCCTGTCTTCGGTAATAATAAGCGCTCCTCGTCAGCAGACCTTTTTGTTGGGCTTCAACAAATTAGCCCTTTTGTTTCAGTTCGGTTTGATATTCGAAAAGATTCGCTGAAATGGTCGTTGACTTTAAGGGATTAAGGAAAGGTTGATTTTCAATTAGATATCGTTGCAATTCTTGTTATTGTTACTAACTTTGGTTATTACGTGTACAAATTCGATTGTTTTGTTTTGAATATTATTAAGATCTTTGCTTCAGTATTTTACATCTAAATGGAAGTGTTTTATGTATCTGTTATTATTGAATATCTGTATTCTTGCACTTTCTTACATGTATACTTTTTTTTATTTAAACTCATATTATAAACTGGAGACTGAGAATTCCATTGTTAGCAATATGGGTATATACCAGGTCGACCTCCTCGCGGTTCCTCCTGGAAATTATCATGATTAATTCCTGATGAATTCATCATGATGGGCTAACTGGCGTGTTTTCATTCTCATCTGTCACCCTTCACTGGTGCTCCGCCAGCGTATCCCGTTAGCACAGGCGGGGTTACCATTCCATTTTCACACATCAAAAAAAAAATCAAATAACCAGTGATACTATAGTAATAAACAGTGATTATTTTGCGATCCACGCAAAATAATACCTAGTTAAGTAAAATACATAATGATTAAATTCAAAAAATCTATTAACCAATTTTACAAAATCTTTCACAAAGCTACATTATCAGCTAGTAATACAAGCTATATTTTAATTCCAAAAATAATATATTTACCCGTTTGTAAATAAATTTATTATCTCATTTAAATAAATATAAATTTTTAATAAATTATTATTTTCGTATATAAATAATGAATTTAAATTACTAACAAGAATTTTACACAAGCGTACTAAATAACCAATTTCGTCGTACATGGATTTACAAAATTTGAACCGTTTAATGTATGTATTTACTTCGGTATTTTGTGGTAAACTTGAATTACGACGATGCTGAGGTATCTACTAGGAAAAGTAACATTATTTGATATTAAATTTATGTATTAATATGAAATATTTTAGCATTATTATTGTCATGGGAATATGTTGAATAACTTAGCGACTCTTTCATCGTATATATTTTGATTTTTTAAGAGATATATAATACCTAACGGTTGTCTGGAAGAGATTGCTTTAGTTATAAGAGGGTTTTTTGTACTTCATAAGTTATATAATATATATATATATATATATATATATATATCTCTTTTTCTTTTTAATGTTTATCATTTATTTTGTATTGTTATTGTTTCAATTTATTTAAAAAAATCATTAAAAATGTAATAAAATTTAGATATAGATATTTATAAATTAAGGTAGCTAGAATTTTCAATGACATCAATTTATATTTATATTTTAAACAGAGCAACATCATAAATTATATATATATATATATATATATATATATATATATATATATATATATATATATATATATATATATATATATATATATATATATATAGTAAATGAATATATAATATACTGCATTTGTAGGTATCCGCGATCTTGACTGCATGTCAAGGATGTGTTGGTTACCTGTGATAAGATGCTATACTATGTCCTTAAGATTTACTATACGTGTTTTTTTTTTTTATACAAATTATAATGGCAAACAAGCTGACGGCCCACCTGATGGAAAGTGGTAACCGTCGCCTATAGACATGAGCGGTACCATGGGCATAACAGAGTATACTGTTTCGCTCATGATATCCCCCATGCGTTACCATTTTTGAGGACTCGTCTCCTTGATGATCCTTTTAAATTACCATCCTTTTAAAACAATACCAAAGCCTAACAACCGTTGTCAAACAACCGGACTATAACTGAAAAAAACGAAACAACTGGAATTAAATACACCTTATTTACTTTAATGATCCTACTCAATTTTTGTATTTGCCTCATGGTTGACTGATAGAGAATACCGTTAGGTGTTAAGTCCGCCATATGTACACTTACATATATTGGTCCATTGAAGTTTAAATAAATAAATAATTTATACAATAATTAATTAATCAAATAAACCAATAAAAAATTTTTGTGTACTTTATACTATACAATTTGATATTCAAAACACATCTCACATGTCTGCCACATGTGAGATGTCACATTTACCATTAGCAGTAGCACGCGAAAAATACTTCTGACTATCCCAACACGTATTACAACCGTAAGAATACATTTTCATTTCAACTTTTATTTTCCTTTCGACTATTACCTTACATAATATTTTTCGTTCACAATGACACATCAGTATATTTATCTCTTTTATTAGTTGTTCTCCTTGCAAGTCACGACGTGATATGATATTATTTATTGAAACTAACAACGTCTGACGGAGTGGCCAAGATTTATCGTTTTAATTTCTTTCTCTCTGGATTTTTTTTGCGTCCAAACAAGGTCAATATAGCCGGTGTTGAATAAATAATGTCGCAAATGAGTTTCTCCTCGAGTGTACAGGGAATAGAGCGTTGTTGTTGGCGTAATGAATAGAGAAACATTTTATTTTATAAGGAATATTTTCAATATTAATAAAATTAGCAATTTTTAATAGACTTTATAGCCGTGTACGTCTCGTTATAGAGTAAGCTACCCCTTTCTTTCCCGCGGGTGTCGTAAGAGGCGACTAAGGGAGAGCGAGGGATGGGCAGCAGCGTCCCTCTTAAAACATCTCTAAAAGCCTAACTGCGGTTGCCAACCCGCCTGAAAAGCATGGCAACTACTGGCAAAACCTTCCTTATGGGGGAGACTATGTTCAACAATGGACAGTTAATGGGTAAAATAATAATAATAAATTCTTGATAAATTTAAACATAACGAAAAGCTCCACCATAGTCTACCATTCCTCATTGATATCTCGTCAACGTAAACCAAAGCGCGGGTAGGATTACAATTCTCTTTACATCCATTGAAAATACACCTTTCGTAGTGTGACTGAGAATATATTTAAATAACCGAAATGCGGTTTCGATTCACGCCATATCGAAATGTCAAAAATTACATTTTATTATTCATTATTCTAGTCAACAATGTTCTTGTCCAGCAAAGTAACTTATGGCCAAAAACTCTTCATTGAAAAGGACCAGAGGGAGATTTTATACAAAAGTCGTTTGCTTGGGCATCTCTATCCCATTCATGTTTCTACCGTGAAGCAGTTGTGTTTGTATGGATGTATTACAGTTTGAAGAGTGGAATATATCAGTGAAGTATCTGTTATGTCCATGGTACTGCTCATGTCTATAGGCAACGGTTACTACTTTCCATCAGGTGGGCCGTCAGCTTGTTTGCCATTCTAACCTGTATAAAAAAAAAATACAGGGTACAGAGGAATAACACCTCCTCAGGAACTCATCAACTCTCAACAGGAACAATCCTCAGGAATGGCAACGTATGAGGGTATCGTGGGCGAAACAGTATACTTCGTTATGCCCATGGTACTGCTTGGGCATGTTTATAGGCGACAGTTACCACTTTCCATCAGGTGGGCCGTCAGCTTGTTTGCACTTTATAACTTGCATAAAAAATTAAATTAAATTAATATTAGAAGGCATTGGGGAAGACCTATATCTAGATATAGACTAGTGGATAGATAGATATACGACAGTTACCACTTTCCATCAGGTGGGCCGTTAGCTTGTTTGCCATTCTAAGTTGTATAAAAAAATACAGGCAGAAATGATGGTGATGATTTATTAACACTTAATCGAATTAAAACGTCCATGCTCACTTTTTTACTTTATCCAAGCAGTACTTTAAATTATTCTCAATTTCGTGTATAATGTAGTATATATCATATATGTGTAAGTATATTTGTTATTCATATATATTTATTCGTTTATATAAATAATGTTAGTATGTATGTATATCAATAATTACTAGTACCGCACTCGAATATTCTAACACTTCCCTATGGTTGACTGGGAGAGAATGCTTTTAGCATTAAGTCCGCCATGTACACATATTTGTACTAATGAATGAATAAATAAATAAATAATCAAATCAATACTGATAAATAAAATACATACTTCACAACTAGATATACTAAATATGGCGGATTATAACGCGTATTATTAAGGACTTATATAAAAAAAAAGAAATACTAGCTCATACATAATTTATGGCGACAAAGCAACAGAGCTTGTAGCGTTAGTACGAGAAATATGAAATTTGATAGATATGTTCTGCTAAACGAATAGCCTAGACTCTCTTTGTGTGACTATAATATTGTAATCTGAAGGGTAAGGTATTACCCTTCAAACTGTAATAGTAGTACACACATTGCCGTTGATGCCTTTGTGTCAAAGACATAAAGACGTCTTTTGTGATATAGATTGCATATATCACCCGTTCATAACATATATATATAGGCTATATATAAAATATATTATTAAAAATAGATTTTTATTTATGTGATATATTTTTTTCCTTTCTTTATACAATTTTGAAATAGCAAACAAGCTGACGGCCCACCTGATGGAAAGTGGTAACCGTCGCCTATACACATAAGCAGTACCATGGACATAACAGAGTATACTGTTTCGCCCATGATACCCCCATGCGTTGCCATTCCTGAGGACTCAGATGTTATTCCTCTGTACCCAGTAAATTCACGCCATATCCCACCCTTCAAACCGAAACACAGCCATGCAAACACAACTGCTTCACGATAGAAACACGAATGGGACAGAGGTACCCAAGCAATCGACTTTTGTACAAAGTCCTGAGTTAGTTTTCGGTCTACATGTTTATTTTATAGTACCATGACGTAGAGCTTTGCTTCTACAACCAAAACAATTCTAACGAAATTCCGTTTATTAAAATCTATCAAATTGTATACTATGCGTCAATAATCCAAGTAGCCAAAGACAAGTGGACTTAAAGCCAAAAAGTCTTAATCGTTAAGATTTTGGTCTACATGCTTATTTTATGGTACCATCACGTAAAATATTGCTTCTATAAGCGAAACAATTCTAACGAAATTCCGTTTATTAAAATCTATCAACCTGTATGTGTCAATTCAAAATTCAAAATTCAAATTCAAAATTCAAAAAATCATTTATTCATGTAGGACATTTTAGCCGCTTATGAACGTCAAATTTTTACATTATAATTTTATATTTACCCTACCGTCCAGTTTGGTATATAGATCCAATTGAGAAGAACTGGCAAGAAACTCAATTGAATAACTTTTTTTTTTTAAAGCCAGTTTATTTACAATGTATATTTATATAGGTGTCTATGTCTAACATTAAATGAAAATTCAGTGCATGAACAACTATTGCCATGCACACTCGTCATTCAAGTAATCGTTTAGTGAGTAATAGGCTTTGCTCAGTAAATATGATTTAACAGATATTTTGAATTTATTTAAGGGTAATTCCAACATATCCTTTGGTATCTTATTGTAAATTTTTATACCTATTCCCATAAAAGACCTATTAACTTTTTCTAAACGATACTTGGGGACAGCAAGTTTGTCTTTAAATCTAGTATTAATATTATGAATATTGCTGTTTTTTGGAAATAAGTCAAGATTTTTATGAACATATAGAATATTTGAATATATAAATTGAGAAGCAACGGTGAGAATATTTGCCTCTTTGAATTTCTCTCTTAATGAGTCACGACTCTTCATACAGTAGATCGCTCGAACGGCACGTTTTTGTAATATGAATATATTCTTAATATCTGCCGCTTTTCCCCATAGTAATATTCCATAAGAGAGTAAACTATGAAAATAACTAAAATAGACTAATCTAGCAGTATCAGTATCAGTGTACTGTCTAACTTTACGCACGGCAAAAGCTGCTGAACTTAGTTTCGCTGCAAGGCTTTGAATTTGTGCACCCCATTGTGTTTTATTATCTAGTGTGATTCCTAGAAAGACAGTAGATTCTATAAATTCGAGAGATTCGTCATTTAATTTAATATTGCAATTAGTATTAAAACTTTTAGATAGAGAGAAATTAACACATTTTGTTTTTTTAGCGTTTAACATAAGATTGTTAGTTGTAAACCAGTGCAGGAGACGCCGCAAAGCACTATTTACATCGTCATAATTATTAGTCATTCTATTAACTTTAAAAATCAATGAAGTATCGTCTGCAAACAATACTATGCCGCATCTATCCTGCATGGCATATGGGAGATCATTAATGTAAACTAGGAATAAAAATGGACCGAGAATAGATCCTTGAGGTACACCCATTTGCACAAGTGACCCGTCAGACGTAGCGTTGCTAATCTTCACTTTCTGTATTCTATCAGATAGATAAGATTTTATTAAATTTAAAGCATTGTCTTTGACGCCATAAAAAGCAAGTTTTTTTAGCAATGTATTATGATCAACGCAATCAAAAGCCTTAGAAAGGTCACAAAAAACACCTATCACATCCATTTTAGTTTCCCATGCAGCAAACACGTGTCTAAGCAACTCTGCACCTGCGTCTGTAGTTGAACGACCTTTGGAAAAACCGAATTGACTATTGTGGATTAAATTATTTAAATTGAAATAACTGACAAGTTGCATAAGGATTATTTTTTCAAAAATTTTACTGAGTGCTGGGAGTATAGATATAGGTCTATAATTTATTGGGTCACTCCTATCTCCAGATTTAAAAAGCGGTATGATTTTACTAATTTTCATTATGTTAGGAAATTTACCTTCATCTATACATTTATTGAAAATAAAAGCAAGAGAGGGCGCAATAATTTCCATTACACTATCCAGTATTTTAACAGATATACCCCATAGATCCTCTGTTTTTTTATTATTAAGTTGTTTGAATATTTTCATTATTTCTACTGATAATGTATGTCTAAAGTTAAATACAGCTGATGACTTGCTAACATTGTCTGTTAGTAAAGTTTCAGCAGCAGACGGGGAAGATTTTAGAGCCTGTGTCGTAATTAATGGAATATTAGTAAAATAAGATTCGAATGTATGCGCGACCTCTGTGTCGGAATTTACCAATTTGTTATTAATATTTAAAGCTATTTTGCTATTTTGAAAATTAACTTTTCCAGTTTCGCTATTTATTACTTTCCAAGTGGCTTTTATTTTATCTTTAGATTTAGTTATTATTTTACCTAAATAGAGAGACTTAGCTGTATGACAAACCTTTTTAAATATTTTCGAATAAGATTTTACATGTTCATGAAATAAGGGATCGGATATATAGCTTCGTTTTTCGTAAAGTTCGTAAAGATTAGCCCTAGACTTATAAATACCAAACGTGGCCCAGTCACAAAACTTTGATTTTACACTAGTTGAAAATGTTTTTCACTGCTAGCTTCATGTTCAATTAAATTAAAAATATGTTCACATACAATGTCCGGGTCATATTGAGGTACTATGACACTAGATATTTTATGTTCAATTTTATTTTTAAAACGTGCCAAATTCTTTTGTGTTATTTGTCTGCATGTAATTGTTTGAGTCCCTTTGGATCCCTTAGTTTCAATTATAACTTTTTGTCCGTAATGATCAGATCCAAGACAGTCGAAATTCATTTTCACCTTTACTTCACAATTACAAAAAACATTATCTATACAAGTGGCAGAATTTCCTGCGACCCTAGTGGGTTCTAAAAAAAGATTGTGCAAATTAAATGATTTAAATAAGTTAATCAATCTTAAGCTTATTGAGCATTCCGATAATAAATCAACATTAAAATCGCCACATACAAATAATGTTTTATTCCTCCGTGCGACTCGTCTCAATGCTTCCTCCATAGCCAGTTCAAAAGAATCAAAACAAGCCGATGGCGGACGATAAACGCAAATTATTATACAAGTAACTAATTCTACGCAAGATAGTTCAATTGTTTGCTCAATAGAAATATTTACAATGTCTTGACGGTTTTTATATTCTACATCATTTTTTAAAATAATAATTGACCCGCCATGAATGGCATTGTTCCTAGCAAAAAAACTAGCTATATTATAATGTTCAAAAGGACAAATTATTTCATATTGTTTAAGCCAATGTTCTGTCAGACATAACACCCGTACATTGTTAGATTCTAAGAAAAGACTTAATTCTAATTCTTTGCTGGAGAAGCCACGAATATTTTGATGAATAATGACCATATCCTGTGGCTTAACCAATGTCGTAGATGTTAGTTTAAATTAACACATGTCACATTATTAGTATAATTACTAATATTACTAATTAAACCCGTTATACTACTTATAATGGGATCATAAATGTTATACGCTAGTAAACTAGCAATAGTCTTTTTTTGTTTTTTTAGGAAGATAAAAATTACCTCCCGTCATATAATAATTTGTAACAAATTTGTTACTTTCAAAATAAAATATATCATTACAATGATATGTCATCGAATAAATTAAATTATTTATACTATAAATGAACTTATTCTGTTCATTAGTCAGGGATTGAGAGTAGGGAAATGCGCATAATAATATTTTACCTATACCAAGCTCCACTATATTATATAATGATTTTATTAAATTAACTATATCAGATTTACGCATATGCAAACAATTCCCTAACGCTATTACTAGGGTCGTGTGAATATCATATTTTTCATTTACTATATTTTTTATAATCTTATATATACCTGATCCTGGAAAACAATTATTTATTACTTGTTGCGAGAGGCAGTTCGATAATAAACTACCTAAATCCTTGCCAAATTCATCTGAATAAACAATTGTTCTCCTGATGGTTTCATGTACAGTGCTGCATTTATTTACTTTTGTACTGTTTCGTGTGGGTAAACATGAAACGTCTGGCCCCGTGACGGATGAGATATCAATGTTCAACTGATTATGGTGGGACGGTTGGATATAGTTATCAGACTCTGGTGAATTACAGTGACATCTATATCAATGATCCAAATATAACAGTACAGGATGTGATTAAAAATTAATATTAATTAATTAAGTGGACGCCATTAGCACTTTGTAGGCCCGCGCCACATTTAGTATATCTACGGTCGCCGATCTTTCGTATGAATAACTACGAATACGATACATCAGAACAGCTACGCCTACATGCAGTGCACCGTTGCCGATCTTCCGCGCCGATCTTCCGTCGACGGAAGATCGGCATGCCGATAACTGCTTTGTTCTGTCTTACTTAAAGCTTATAAATAGCTATTTCTATAGAGCCTATTTTAAACTAACACTGGGATTTAACAATTGACAGAAAACGTATTACTGAATTTAAATTTGCCTGCTACGTTTAGCCGCCGATCTTTAGTGGCCAAAGATATGTTAAATGTGGCATTAGTCTACAACATTGTTCTACTAGGTAAAACTGGATATATTTTTTTGTCAAAGCGCGTATAATTGACAATTTTTTTGCAACTTAGAATGGTAAACATTCTGATAGTCCATCTTATGAACAGTGACAACTGTCATCTATAGACATAAACAGTACCATGGTCATAACAGAGTATACTGTTTCGCCCATAATACCACCCATGCGTGCCATTCCTGAGAACTCAGGTGTTATTCCTCTGTACCCTGTAAATTCACTACCATATCTCACCCTTTAAACCAAAACACAGCCAGACAAACACAACAACTTCACTGCAGAAACACGAATGGAACAGAAGTACCCAAGCAGACAACTTATAATTAAAATGCTAAATAATAAATAACAAACAAACGCCTAAAAACATTTTTCGCTTTCCGTCAACAGTCGTATAAAAACAAAAAGGAATCATGATTAAAATAAATGAAATTGAATTAACATCGATACGCGCCTACATAACGAGATACAGTTTATCGATTTAATTAAAAAAAAAACGGAATGGATATCTGATTAATCATTTAATTTATCTTTAATTATATCCAAATAGCACATCCCTTTTGTATACATATCTCCTAATGTATATAGGCAAACCTTGTAACCATAATAGGGTCAAAACCTGATAATGGATCGAGCCTCCCTAGTGACCTTCTACGTCAATGCGAATTATACAAATAGGGAAAGAGATAAATAAAGGTGCCTTCTGATATAATTGGAAACCTTGCTACGTTACAGTGTAGAAAAATGAAAGGGATAAATGGATTACTACTGTTTATTCATTTATTTAAATAACTTTTTTCACTAAAAGAAAATATGTTACAAAAGATGGACTTAATGCTAGTACCATTCTCTACTAGACAACCTTTGGGATGAAAACTGAATCACAAACGCGGTACTTCATTATTGAAATAGGTAAAGAGAATAACAACTTATAATGTATACCTATTAAGAATACGGATTACCAGTCCCATTGCTAACAATATACCTTGTCAGTTCGACCTCGATGTGGTCCCTCCTGGGAACCATCGTCTTGAATTCCAAGTGTATTGGGCATCACGATGGGCTAACTGACCTGCCTATTCATTCTCGCGTATCATCCCTCACTGATGCCCCGCCAGTGTACACCGTTAGCGTAGACGGTGTTACTGTTCCATTCTTAATTACTGTATTTTGTCTGATTCTGTCTAACAATACACATAAAAACATACTAACAATAGATTCCCATATATATACTCCCATTTTAATACCATTTTATTTGCATTACTGTCGAAGTATTTTTTTTTTTTTACTCAAAAAAAGTATTTTTAATCTCTAATTAGACTACTGTTTTCTTTTACACTACGTCAACATTTTTTTATTGCTAACCCACAAGTCGCTGGCTGTGAGGGCAATCGCGTATATTTGAACTCAAGAACGCGTATGAAATATTCTGTTCACTTCAGATACTCTGACGGAAGGGTTAGGCGTAGATTTATATTTTTCCAAATCTCCGATGGAATTCAGCTACACTTCAAAGATGTCATATATTGCGGAATATATTGGCTGTAAATGAGCATAATCTGTAGTGGAGGGGTTAGGAGGGGGGGGAGAGATATTACATATGTATTCTTTTTGTTTTCTATATTTGTGTAACATATTTGGATACGGTACTGCTCATGTCTATAGGCGACGGTTATCACTTTCCATCAGGTGGGCCGTCAGCTTGTTTGCCATTCTAAGTTGTATAAAAAAAAAAAAAAAACTAAAACAATAAAATTGCTATTTAACTGAACAATGTGAACAACTGTGAAAATCATAGCTTGTGATTTTTCATTAGTGAAATCACTACTTTATAATAAAAAATAATTTCATTAAATGATAACGAATTAAAAATAGCGATCAATTTTATTTAGTTTTTTTTTTTTATACAACTTAGAATGGCAAACAAGCAGACGGCCCACCTGATGGAAAGTGGTAACCGTTGCCTATAGACACGAGCAGTACCATGGATATAACAGAATATATTGTTTCGCCCATGATACCCCCCATGCGTTGCCATTCCTGAGGACTCAGGTGTTATTCCTCTGTACCCTGTAAATTCACGCCATATCCCACACTTCAAACCGAAACACAGCCATGCAAACACAACTGCTTAACGGTTGAAACACGAATGGGACAGAGGTACCCAAACAAATAGTTACATAGTTGTACCATAATAATCTTAAATTAACAAATAAGGTCACCTTTTATTAATTTATACAAGTAAAGCCGTCGACAATATTAGTTTCAGCACAGGTGTATTTGTAAATAGTCATGACTCGGTCACCTACTCTCCCCAACCTCATCCATTCTCCTTTCAATCGTAGTGGAAACCTAATTTTATGAAAGGACAATCTCTTATCGAGTTTGAACGGAATAATGACAGTATCCCAATTTCTCCCACCTCCCTCGTTAATAAAATAAAAGGGATTTAAGGAAAAAAGGGGCTTGAGATTATTTTATAAGGGTGGATTAATGCGTTAGTTGTTGACGTCTTATGGGAAAATTGTCGGCTCTCCGAGACATTTCGACGGCGACCCTTCGATTAGAGTTCGATTCGTCTGCCAAATGCAGTTAAGTTAATAGATTTCATGCGTGGCTTATTTTTACCCTCCTTACGGCGATTGGGAGGGCCACAACTAGTTTATATATAGGTGCTGTTATCTTACGACATCTTTTTAATACTAGCGTACCGCCCCGACTTTGCACGGGAAAATTGTGTAGAGATATCTCTAATGTTTTCGTAAATAAAATAGAAGTCATGTTACTTGGTGATAATATAGCTTTCTTTAGCTAGAAGTATTTTATACATACTTTTATACAAAGTCTCACTCTAGTGTATTCTCAACCTACTTAAAAAAGAAGAAGTTATTTCTTTTATATTTTTTTAATGGGTAATAATGGAATGGTAACCCAACCCGCGCTATCGGTATATACCGGCGGGGCACCAGTGAAGGATGATAGGTGAGGATGAAGCAGGTCACTTGGCCCATCGTGACGAATTCAATAAGAATTGTTCACGATGGTTTCCAGGGGGAACCACGTGGAGGTCGACCTAATAGGGCATATTGCTAACAATGGGGCTGTCAAACTCCATTGCTAACAATCCCTTTCCCCCTTTCTTTTATATTTGTAACTTCATAACTCCATCAGTTGTAAACCGATTTGGTTTTTTCTTTTATCTAAAAGGATATACTTACAGATTGGTCAGTTCAATGGTTTAGTTTTGAAATCAAAACAATATTAAAATCTATTACATAAATATTTTTTGTGTCTATCCATTACAAATAATAAAATTAAATCCTTGTTATTTATAATATTAGTTTAGCTTTGTACAGGAGGAGAAATAGACTCGACTAATTGTTCTTTCCAAAAAGACAAATATTTAGTATATTTAGTAGTAAATTAGTTTATATAGTTTTTTACAAATTATTTATATATGCGATACTGTTTTTTATCCAAATGCTAAAAGTGCACTACAATAAAGCACAATATTCGTTCTCCCTCTCTCTCTCTCTCTCTATCTTCCTCTCTCTCTCCCTCTCTCCCTCTCCATCTCTCTCTCTCTCTATCTTCCTCTCTCTCCCTCTCTCTCTCCCTCTCTCTCTCTATCTTCCTCTCTCTCCCTCTCTCTCTCCCTCTCTCTCTCTATCTTCCTCTCCCTCTCTCCCTCTCTCTCTCTCTATCTTCCTCTCTCTCTCCCTCTCTCCCTCTCTCTCTCTCTGTCTTCCTCTCTCTATCTTCCTCTCTTTCTCTCTCCCTCTCTCTATCTTCCTCTCTTTCTCTCTCCCTCTCTCTCTATCTTCCTCTCTCTCTCTCTCTCTATACCTGATAATATAGCTTATTGTAGTTATATTAGCCATTGAACGTCCACTGCTGAATATAGCCTCCTCCATAAGGGGAGTTTTGCCAGTAGTTGCCATGCTTGGCAGGAAAGTTGGCAATCGCAGTTTAGCTTTTGTTGATGTATTAAAAGAGACGCTGCAGCCCATCCCTCCACCATAAGCTTCCTTAGTCGCCTCTTACGATACCCACGGGAAAGGAAGGGGTGGCCTATTCTTTGCCGGGGCAGGAAAGATTTAGCTTACTATAGATGAAAGAATTTTCAAAATTGGTTAAGCAGTTTTTAAGTTTACCTGTTATAAACAAACATATAAAAAATCAAGTCTTTCATCTTTATAGTATTAGTATAAATAACTCCAAGATTATATACGTTAGTACTAAAAAGGTAGTATGTACGTATTTTGTATATGAAGAGATGTTTTATGTTTATGTATATATGTATTATTATATACAGATATGTATGTATTTTGAATTTAATTATGAGTTACATTGTATATATGTCAATATATTTATTGTCTCTTAATAGAAGCAACCATACTGTTTCCTCCTTTCCACTCAGGGTTTGCTGGAAGAGAACTCTTACAGAGTTAAGCTCGCCTCTTGTACATCTTTATTTTATATATATTATGTTTATAATTTTTGTGTACAATAAGAAATAAATAAATAATATAAATTATAAGTATAGATAGATAAACACTTTATTTGAGCCATTTCTGATACATGTAAATTAACAAATGAGTTCATACAATCAAATTAATTACACTTTTTTTTAAATAAAACAAAAGATAAAATACGGAAATATGTTTCCGCCATGTGCGTCGCAGTGACCCAAATAGGCTACAGCTCAGTGATGATATTGCTTAAAAGCAAAGCACTGATTTTCAGCTGCAGTCTGAAGTTAGGCTACACGGACGCATGCAACGAACCCAGAGTGTAACCCTGTGTGATCAAATTAACAGCCAAATATATTTATATTGTTTATCAGTATTCATATATATATATATATGTGTGTGTGGGTGTGTATAGTGCTGATATGAGCATTTGGCATTCTATTGTTTCTGTCTAGCCCAACTGAAGACAGGCGTGACAGATATGTATGTGTGTATATATATATATATATATATATATATATATATATATATATATATATATATATATATATATATATATATATATATATATATATATATTATATATTTCGTTATTGTATTTGTACATTACATATAAAATAATGTATTTATAAATGTTGTGAGCAAGGGTGGACTTATCTCTATAGAATATATATAATACAATATAATAGAATAGAAAATATTTATTTATTTATTTATTTGCTTTCTATATTTTATATTGTATAAATAGAAAATACATATACAAGAAGTGTCCCATACCAGGTCAAAAGGAATGGGCTCAGCTGATGCTGTGAGTGTCCCAGCGCAATGTGTACAGCTTCACAGCGCTGGTTCTCAGCCAGTCCCAGATTTAACCCTACAAACATTTTCAACACTCGTTGTTTAACTATACGAATGCCAATTTAACTTTATAATATGCAATAAACTTTTATACATTTTGAATTTTATTATAGTTTATGTAATGTTTCCTCGCAAATTGGACAAAGGCAACTATAAAAGTCTCGGCTTAAATACCAAATAACGGACTCTTACAGTTAAAAAGGACTCGGCTGGCGCCCCGTACTTTTGGGATTACTTCGGAAGCACTCGACTTTGCTTCGTCCCTTCAATATTACTCGGTCGTCAATTGCTTTATTTCCGGCCTCGACAGTAATGTAGTATTTCTTTCGAAAAAATGGCCGCAGAGAATCGACCGTTTTTGTTTGTACATTAACTAACATTTTATATATTCCTTATTGCATTTGGTATTGCATATAAAAAGGGACAGCGATTAGTTGAACAACTTGTTAGCAAGGGTGGACTTATCTCTGAAAGAGATCTCTTTCAGCCAATGCAGTGAGAGAGAAAATGATAAGCGGGTAATATAGTGCAGGAAAGGTACACGTAAAAAGGTGTACAAGGTAAATAGAATACAAGTAAAACAAACAAACAACCAGAGGGAGACTTTGTACAAAAGTCGATTGCTTGCACCTCTGTCTCATTCCATGTCCCATCCCTATGCGTTGCCGTCCTCAGGAATAGCAATGCATAGGGGTATCATGGGCGAAACAGTATACTCTATTATGTCCATGGTACTGCTCATGTCTATAGGCGACGGTTACCACTTTCCATCAGGTGGGCCGTCAGCTTGTTTGCCACTCTACGTTGTATAAAAAAAACATAGAATACTTTGTATACTGATTCACACGGGCCAAGTCACGGAATACAGCTAATACAGATCGTTTTTATAAAAAAAAATATAAATATCCTAACACTATTTTATTTCTCTTGGTATTACAGTATATTTTTGAAAGAACGGCGAATATACGTGTTAAAATATTTTTTGTCTAAAGAAAACAAACCTTTTTATAGATATTTTATGTACAGAACTCTCGGCGAGTGAGTTCAACTCACAACTGGCCGGTTTTTTATTATTCTATCTACTATGATAGGAGGAAATGAGGAATATTGAACACATATTTACATATATCAGGAGAAATAAAAAAAAATAACGTATTTTGTGGTAGTCTTTTTTCATATATGTATAAAATATCATCTAAAATTTAAAAAAAATTAAAAAAAAAATAGTTTCTTCTACTAAATCAGACTAACAGAGACAAAATTTTTCTTGTCGTTTTGACTCTTTGTTTAAAAATAATAAACAGGCTCACTGGTAGAATAGTCCTTTAAAAGGATGGTACTGGCTTCGAGATCACCCTATACACATACATACATATATGTATATATCTACCTACGCACTAAAAGATAACTCTCTTGCAGTAGGCAATAAAAAATATCGTCGACTATTTCATATAGCTTTGAAGTTCCGAAACAAAAACATAATATATGAAGGGATAAATGAGCAATAACTCAGTGACACTGGTACTCCGGTATCAGGAACAGAAGGCCTTAGTTTTAGGTAGGGTTGCCATCTCTAAAATTTGGCAACCAGGAATTTTTCATCCTCTATGTTTCATCTTGTATGTTTATTTCGTAATCACTTGAGAGCTGCTGCATCAAACTGAATGCAGTTTTTACAGTTACATTACTGAAAGTCTAACTTCAAAACAGGTATATGTTTTATCTCCACATATCATCTACAAGTGGTATATTTACTTACAGTTTTTTACTTTAGAAATCCACGTGTACGAAGTAGCGGGCATAAAGCTAGTTTGTTAGGGGGAAAAGGATTGTTAGCAATGGAGTTTGACAGACCCATTGCTAGCAATATACCTTATTAGGTTGACCTCCACGTGGTTCCCCCTGGAAACCATCGTGAACAATTCTTGTTGAATTCGTCACGATGGGCTAACTGACCTACTTCAACCTCATCTATCATCCTTCACTGGTGCTTTTACCATTCCATTATCACCCATTAAAAAATATGTCATGATTTCGTATAATGGATATAATCCATTTAAAAAAAAAAGCTAGTTTATTGGTGTTCCACTCCATTGAGGAGGCGTTCATATTACGAGTATATACATCAGAATTGTATGGTCGCGTACAATACAAATTCTGAGAAGCTTTCGCATACAAACACTCGAATTATACAGTCAATTGAAATGACTACTAGCGAAACTAAATTACATTCAAAGAAACATGAGTTGACGTACAATGACAAAAAAAATATGAAACTCTTTTTAGGGTTCCGTACCAAAATGGTACAGAGAAACCCTTATGCGGCTTTGTCCGTATGTCCGTTAATCACAGCGTTATATCTCAACAATATACGAAGAGAAAGACTACGGATCCCAACCGTTCATACCCGATGATTTCCGAACGCCATCTTTCTTATCTGTGACGGTGCCGCGAGCGCCTACAGCTCGCGCTCGCAGCACGGCCGCTCATTATTAATGATCACGAATTGATGCCGAAACTAGTCGAGCTTTCTCGTTCTATTTATACGGAAGTTAAACCGGTAGTTATAAAATTTAAAAAATTGTTACTAACAAAGTGGACTAAACTGTAGTCTGAGATAAATTATTATTATTAGTTTTAGTTTCTGTTTCTTATTTTCGGAATTATTATTTAAATAATTAAAAAATATTTTAAATTCATTTTATTTATTTATTATATTTTGTGATACATAGTTAACAGTACATAATAATGGATGGTAAAACAAAATAAGTCCTCTTTGATCAACCTTATCTATCGAAGTAAACAATTTATATATATATATATATATATATATATATATATATATATATATATATATATATATATATATATATATATATATTATATATATTTGAATAGTCACCATTTTATACTCTAGTTCATTTTATAGTCTCTGGTCACTACGAGTGGCGAAATTTTTTCTGTGGTTTTTCGACTTACCTTCCTTTTAGGATAAAATATTCAATTTCTCTGTTACAGTACTATCTTAAGATGCCAATGGTTTCGATAACACCATGTATAACGAGCCGTCATCCACGCCGAGATTTCTTATAGAGTTCTAAAGGAATGGTGTTAAAGGATTTCCCCAAAGTCGGCAACGGGAACGCAATACCCCTGGCATTACAGGGGTCCGTTTACTATAATAACCGCTTACCAACGGATTGAATGCTTGTCTTCTATCTATCTATACTTATATTAGAAATGGAAAAGGGAATCTGTTTGTTTGTTACTACTTAGCGCCTTAAACGCTCAACGGTAATATTTTTTTATGCAAATTAGAATGGCAAACAAGCTGACTGCCTACCTAATGGAAAGTGGTAACCGTCGCATATAGACATGAGCAGTACCATGGACATAACATATAACTGTTTCGCCCATGATACCCCCCATGCGTTGTCATTCCTGAGGACTCAAGTGTTATTTCTCTGTATTCTGTAAATTCACTGCCTTATCCCACCCATCAAACCGAAACGCAGCCATGCAAACACAACTGTTTCGCGGTTGAAACACGAATGGGTCATTTTGGTATACAAATAGTTCATATTTATATTAACCAATGTAATTTTGACAGTTTTTTATTATTAAAAGATTAGTAAACATACATTATATTTAAATATAATAACTACCAGTTTAAATTAAGTGTAATTAGAATGAAAAAGCTCAACTAGTTTCGGAATCAACTCGTGACCCTTAATCATGAGCGACAGTGACGCGAGCACGAACCTGACTGCGTGCCTTGGCCCCTGAACGCGAGCTGTAGACGCTTGCGGCATATTTAACAATTTTCCGTCACATAAAGGCAAGTCATATTTATATTTATAATTTTTAAGTTTATAAAATAAATAACAATAATAAAGACAACATTATGTTAAATTCAAGTTATAAAATTGGAAATGTCAGACACCAGAGGGAGACTTTGTACAAAAGTTGTTTAATTGCGTACCTCTGTCCCATTCGTGTTTCTACCGTGAAGCAGTTTTATTTGCATGGCAGTGTTTCGATTTGAAGGGTGCGATATGGCAGTGTTCATATTTTGAAATTTTACTTATATATGTATCGATAACAGCAGTACATGGTAAAGCCGTCAGACATATGACTTGTTCCATTTGTAATTCAATATAGTATTTTGTACTTAATAAATAATTTTGTTAGAAAGCACTTTATCTCACTCTGCGTGTTTTACCGCTTATACAACGGACTGTACTCAGAGGAATTGTTCAGTATGATACCCATGTCTACCTTCTACCGTCGTACAGCTCACCATTGAAAGGGAGTTCACCCTTATACCTTAGAGCCTAGATGGTCGCGTACAGCGCGGTTTCAGAGATATTTCCTCACACGAACGCTCAGGTTATGTAATAAACTTCCTGTCGAGGTTTTTCCAAGAGACTACAGCATGGAGTTTTTTAAAAAAGATATGAAAATAGGTTAAAATTGTTTATGCATTTGTTAGCTTGCTTCTTAAGAAAGGCTATTCGATGTCTCAATACAATCGGGGGCGAAGCTATAGGTATCTTGTAAAATATATTGGCATATATAATAAGATTATAATGATTTTTTAATTAAATAGTAAATAATCATGTATACACCATTTTATAGATCATTAACATCATCATATTAACTACTCACTACATTATACCACACTTGGCAAGAGGGTTGGCAACCATAGTTAGGGTTTGGTGGTGTTTTAAGGAACACGCTTGTACCCATCTCTCGATCATTAATTTCTCTTAGTCATCTCTTACGAAATCCACGGGAAATAAAGTGATGGCCCATTCTATGCCGAAGCCACATGGCGTTAATTATATGTATATTACTGCAACATTCAGCAGCAGCGATGGGATTACATAAGAAATTATACGTACAATAAGATTAGAGAATTAGATAGATAGATACATACTCTTTATTGTTTCCTCCAAAAGATTACAATAGTAAACTTATTATAAATGTAAACAATTACAAGAAATAATCACAATGAGAAAACAATGGGCGACCTTATCGCTAAGAGCGATCTCTTCTAGGCAACCTTTGGATGTTAATCTCTCCCTGCTTATCCCATAATGTAATATAATAAATAAGTAATTTATTTAAATAGATTAATTAATTTTTTTAAATAATGTTTTTTCGCTACCACTACCCTCAAACACTTTCGATTTTTACCTAATGCTTAGTTGGTAGAGAATGTCATATGACATTCGGGTCGCCATTTGTACAAATTTTATTGTTCAATTAAAATATTTATGTGTGTAGGTGTATTATTATGTATTTATGTAGTAATTTTATTTTACTTTTTATGTATTATTATTATTAACACATGTAGGCGTATACAGTTATTTCTTATTGTATTATATGTACAGATTTAACTAGATAATTATTGAGTTTATATTTAGCTGTGCAGTTTTTACCCTTGAATATTCTATAGTTTTCTTTCAGCTTCTCAAAGGTTGACTGTAAGAGATCCCTTTATGCAATAAGTCCGCCATTAAATCTTTTAATGTCCAATGTAAATTATGTACAATAAAGATTTTACAATACAATACAGTAAAGAATAAATAAATAAGTATTAATCGCAAAGAGGAGAAGCCCAAATCGAAACACAACAACAGAATTAATGTAAACAACTTGCCCTAAAAGGAATTGCTACATTCTAAAAATATTTTGTTCAACTTCTCATACTAAATCGTTCATCGCTGCGTAGTCGACCCGCGTGGCCTGTATGGAAATTTAAATAAATATTTTGAATTTTCGAATTTGTTCTTTGAGGAAAAAAGAAAAATCATCACTGGATGGTATGGCATGTTTTATACCTTTACAACTAATCATGTATACATAGTAAATTATTTAAAAATAATCTATAGATATATACCAGTAGTTTCCCGCGGCGTTTCCCGCTTCTATGTAGTTTCCGTAATATGTATATTGACTCAATTGAAACTCTTTATGAATCCGATCTTATATTGTAATATAATATTTAAATGATAATCACGTACCTAATACCTTCATAAAGTTTCAGCCAATACAACTGATCGGTTATTTTATAACATTTTATGTGTGATTCTTTAGATTGATTGATTTCATGTAACTTTTTTTATTTATCAATCGATTGAAATAAAATAAATATTAAATGTTAAGTGAAGTAAAGTGCAACGCATTAGTGAAAATCACGTTCAAATTGTTTAAGCGGTTTCTGAGACTAGCATGCGCAAACATACAGACAAACAGATAAAAATTCTTTTAGTTTTTGGTTCTATTGAGTCCCTTAATAATTATTTTTCTTATATATCTTCCATGTACAGACAGCGAACAGTTACAAATCGTATTTAATGTATTGATAAAAGAGAATGAATCTATAGTCCTGAAATTTTGCAAGTAGGTTCTTTAATAATTAAACTGAATACCTGAAGGAAAAATTCTTAATTCGTCTGTTTTTTATGTATATGCATCGCTTTTTCTTTTTCCCCTTTACTACATAATCCTGGAAATCAGTAATGGAAAAACCATTTCTAAATGGCGTATCCAGGGAAAATACATCATCAGTAAACATCAGTTTCTAAGCTAGATCTTCAGGGATACAATTTAATTTAATTCTGTGCAGCAGTTATTGTGTAATTCCGTAACAAATATACAGACATACATATAGACTAAATTTATAAAAAATATTATTTTAACATCTTATTAAGATCCAAAATCTTCCATGCACAGACGTCATCTGGCTACAATTTTATTATATTAGCAAGATGACATGCTCGCCGTATGCTTCTAAAACGGTTATTATTATTCTTTCTGAATTACTATTTTTTTTACTCTTATGTAAATATTTTAGTAAATACTATAACAAATTAACGTTACTGATGTCCCAAATATTTATATAGTTTAATCTAATTTTCTAATCGTTTACATCTAAATTTAATTATTTTAGCAAATAGTTTGATACCTTACAAATTTTTCAATTAGCTCATTGTTAATATGTAAAAACACAAAGCTGTTTATATATATATTATTATGTATAAACATGACTAAGTGTATGAGTAGATTTCAACAACATTGACTATATCCTATACCTAATATGCCTAACCACTCTCTGTATTACGTCCCACCAAATAATTATCGTATAAGTTAAAATCGGTAATATAACGTTCATATCAGGTTAATTAGATAGGTAGGGATCTCCCTACCTAATAATCGACTAACTTCGGTCTTTGAGAGTCAAGGACCGGAGAAGAAAATCTAATATATTTACGTCTCATACTTCATATGCTTTCACAACCCTTATATAATATACATGCAAAATATTTCTTGTGAGACTAAACTTCCTATTTAGACTAGATTAGATTATAGAAGCTTAACTTATTCAGATTCGTCAATGTGCACGTAAAAATCTTGGTCCTGTAAGCGTCCATAGGCTACAATGACTCTTTACTTCTTTTTTTGCAAAAAATAAAATTATACTAGATATATTTCTTCAAGGTCGGCAACGCGCACGTGACAATCTTGGTGCTGCAAGCGTCTATAGGCTACAGTGACCCTTTACTATTAGACAGTCTATATGCTTGTTTACCACTTTCTCAGTGTAAAGAAAGAAAACTCTAATATGCATTTCATGTAACTATAGTAATAATGCACATTTGTATGGCTTCACTTAATTTACATTTTTAAACAAAAAAACTTGAAGATAGAGACAAAAATTGAAAATTAGTTCATAGGAATATCAAAATTTTGTATTATTTATTTCATGTTTATAATGTTATGTATAGAAGTATTAAATTTACAAGACCTATATTACCGAATACGTTAAATGCGTTCTAAGAAGATGTAAATCAACAAATTTTTTTTCGATAATTTTTGTTATAGAAAACTAAATAAAATCTACTCTGTTTTCTTTATATAAACAATTAACATTTATTGTTAACTTGTTAATCAAAAAATCCCCCAAAATGAACACATTCAACCCCAGCAAAACAAACATTTACTTATGCATCGCGAAAAATGTAAAATAACATTCATCACAAACAAATACTAATACAGTTATCCTACACAAATAAAACACAGCCTTACTTACCTTTATAAATCGTGACAATACGAGCAAAATATTCCCTCAGCCACTGTAAAGTATTTCACAAACACAAAACATCCCCGATGATTACTTAGTCGTCGATATATTCGGAATTCGAGTTCGCGACCGTACGCGACCGGATCGTGCGGCAAACGATGCAAGACTAACTTAGTATAAGCACAGGAAACATAGTACCTACCAAGCTTTTGTCTGTCTCTATCGATAGAGCCACCCCTAGCTCAGTTTCGCGGACACTGCCATCTGGCGAACAAACTTGTACATTAAGTTTAGCATTTCCAAATGTCCGTATTAGCTTTTAAGGAATTAAAAAGTTTTAGGAAATGAGTAAGATAGATATGGAGGTAACTTTACGTTGCTATTTAATAAAATGTTTCGTCTTGGGAGTTGCACGGGAGAGTTTTCCTGTTAAATTGTTCATTCAAAATGTAGACGGAATAAGGGGAATATTATTATTAACCGACTTAAGAAAAGGCGACTCTCGATTTGACCGTTTATTTATTAAGTATTGAGCGATAATTCAATGGTGGAAAATTTTGTTGTACACAGTTTGATTTTTAAAAGAGACCTATTTTAACTTTTTATTAATATTCTGTTTTTATATAGAAAAAAAATATTGACATAAAATTAACCTCATTGGCACAAGAGACCACAGGACGCGGCGCGGCATTTTCCATGTTGTTTAACAAAAGTAAATAAATTTTAAAATATTCCTTGTCTTTTAAAATAATGAATGCAAGCCGTGGCAAGCAGTAATTAAGCCAACACTAGTATATACCTGGACTATTTGCATGAGATAAAAATTGTAATCATAGTTGAAGTCTTGCTGCTCGCTCTTACAAAGAAATAAAATAAAAATCTTGTTTCATGGTAGACGTATGCAGATATCTCGTATAGGTATTATAAAGTTTAAATCAAGTAAAGAATATTAACTGCAGATATTTATTTATTTATTTAAACTTTAATGCACAGTAAAATTCTATGTACATTTGGCGGACTTAACACCGGACGGTGTTCTCTACCAGTCAACCATTGGGCAAACCGAGAAATACGTGGGCGGTGCATTTTTGAATAGAGAAAAAAAATAAAGCAATAATTGATATATTCATATAATATAAACATACATATAAAATATTAAATAAATAAATATATACATACATTAAATATAACTACATAAAACAATTAACAACTGCAATAAAAGAGCAAATACCAGAGGGAGACTTTGTACAAAAGTCGTTTGCTTAGGTACCTCTGTCCCATTCGTGTTTCAACCGTGAAGCAGTTGTGTTTGCATGGCTGTGTTTCGGTTTGAAGGGTGGGATATGGCGTAAATTTACAGGGTACAGAGGAATAACATCTGAGTCCTCAGGAATGGCAACGCATGAGGGGTTTCATGGGTGAAACAGTATACTCTGTTATGTCCATGGTACTGCTCATGTCTATAGGCGTTGGTTACCACTTTCCATCAGGTGGGCCGTTAGCTTGTTTTCCATTATAAATAGTAATCTATGACTCAAACAGAGTAACCAGCAGAAGAAGCTTAAACAGAAAGTGATTTTTCTATGAAATAGGTACGCAATTTGTGTTTAAAAGCTAGCTTTATGTTAGAACATCCATTGCTGAAGATAGGTTAGGTTAGGTTAGAAGGTAGGCCAGTAATTACCGCAAACTGCAGTTAGACTTTGGTGGTGTTTTAAGACAGATGCTGCTGTCGATCCTTCGACCATTAAGTTTCCTTAGTCGCCTCTTACGACACCCACGGGAGAAGAAGCCTATTCTATGCCATGCACCATACGGACTTTATTCTATTTACTTAGAGTAAATGCCACCTAATTACCGTTATGGTATATCTATATCCTTCGCTTGTGAAGCAGATGTCAGCATTCTATTTATGTTAGCAAAGTAAAAGCTAATTAAATGTCTGACACATAAGGAAAACCTTGACTGTCACTGTGCAATATTAATAATATATATATAATGGTTATGGCGTTTTCGTATTCAGAAGGTATTATCATTATTATTACAACACAGGGGGCAAACGAGCATGCGGCTCACCTGATGGTAAGTGACTATCGCCGCCCATGATCACCCACAATACAAGGGGTATTGCAGGTGTGCATGTTTTTTTATGCAACTTAGAATGACAATTGACGGCCCACCTGATGGAAAGTGATAACCGTCGCCTATAGACATGAGCAGTACCATGGACATAACAGAATATACTGTTTCGCCCATGATACCCCCCATGCGTTGCCATGCTTGAGGACTCAAGATTTATTATGTTTAGTTATTTTAATTCATGACTGTACTTTTTATATTATTTTATTGACATAATAAGATGTACATGAGTATGGTCGATACTGTGATGTCATTTTTTTTTACATTTATTTATTTTAAAATTAAATTTTTAAAAATCATTGATAAACAGATAAATGATACACATATAAATAAATATTTTTTTTGTAATTCAAAAAATACTTTTTTCATTATTATTCCAAATAATATTTTTATGAAATATACTTTAAAGTACTTAGTAACTTCTGAGGTGAATTTGCTTACCAAACTATAAAGTTAGAATAGATCGGAACACTTTATTTACTTTGAATAGGCGATAACAAAATTCTTACAGAATAAGTAAACAGTTCGGTTAAAAATATAGCTTTTTAAGTAAAAAAAGATGTCGTTTTTTATATTTAGAACAGTAAACAGCAGTGAACGCTGGTGGGGCACCAGTGAGAGGTGAGGATAAAAGCAGGTCGGTTAATCCATCGTGACAAATTCACAAGAATTAACCACAATTCCGTATGGTCACTACATAAAACAGGCTACGCGTTCCTTTCCCGTGGGTGTCGTAAGAGTCGACTAAAGGAGGGCGAGGGATGGGCAACCGCATCCGTCTTAAAACCTCTCCAAAGTCTAACTGCGGTTACCGATCCGCCTGCCAAGCGTGGCAACTACTGGCAAAACCCCCAAGGGGGAGACTTATGTTTAGCAGTGGACAGTTAAAGATTGATATGATGAACTGCAATTCCAGGGGAAACCGTGTGTAGGTCGACCTGATAGGGTATATTGCTAGCAATAGAGCTATTAGATCCAATTATTAATAATATTTTTTTCTTTGATGAGAAATGGTAACCGTCATACAAGAACAGAACCGAGACATCGAGAATACAATGTGATAACCTCCATAAATGACAGAGAAGACTGAGGATTGAGAACTGAGTTATTATACCACTGTTCTCTGAATTTTCACTATTCTTAAACCGAAACGCTGCCCTGAAAGCAAAGCTGCTTCGCGGGAGAAACATTAAAGTTCCGAAATGAGTTTTTTTATACTACTTAGAATGGCAAACAAGGTTGCGGCCCACCTGATGGAAAGTGGTAACTGTCGCCTATAGACATGAGCAGTACCGTGGACATAACAGAGTATACTGTTTCACCCATGATACCCTCCATGCGTTGCCATTCCTAAGGACTTGGTAAGGTGTCACCTTAACAACTTTGGTAAGGTGTTTCTAACACGGATGGAACAGAGGTGTCCAAGCAATCGACTTTTGTACAAAGTCTCCCTCTGGTAAGTAATATTTTTTTCTCAAATTGTATAGGTGTATTATACAGTTTAAAATAAAGAGCGAAAGAATTTTACAAATTAGAAAACAAACTTCAATAGCTAAATAAAACATCAGTTCTACAATGTTGGAGTATCCTTCAAAATAAATTGAACTCCATTCATTTTTAAGTCGCAACAAGATGGCAACGGTTTAAAACGATTCGATGGTCAATTACTTTAAAAAGCCTCTACAAAAGAGCTATAACATCCCCTCGCAATCATCCCCGTGGGTGAAATTTCTGGTCTTCCTTAAAGAAAGGGGCCGTGCTGGCTGACTTTTGTTGTTGGGTTTGAGATTTCGAAATTCAAATTTATCTTTTCTATTTACCAGCCTTCAAAATTTACAGAAGAAAATTTATACGTTACTATCAGTTGATGATACTTTTAAAAACTGCTTATACGTAACTATAGTAGATGTAAAAGAAATATATAAATATGTATAGTCGATAATTTAAATATTGTCAAAAATTAATTTCGATCTACATATAAAAACTGAACTGTCAAACTTTAAAATCATTCAACTAAATTTTTATTGTAAGTGGTATATTCATTTATTTTAACATCCATTGTATAAGTAGGTAGGTATTATATTTATTCATAGTATATGTATTTATGTAATATTTTATTATGTATCCTAATATTTTATTTAACTGTATATTTGTTTATGTACTCTAAATATTAATAGTTGTAGCACTTCAGCTACCCGTTGACAAAATGTTTTCTAACTGCATTGGGTTGACCGGAAGAGATCTCTGTCAGAGATAAGTTCACTCTTGTTCACAATATTTATAAATGCATTAACAATGTAATTTACGAGTGCAATAAAGAATATAATATAATAATAATAAAATTTTATTGTTAAAAGTTTCATAAGCATACATTATATTTTAATATAAGTCGCGCTCGTGATCGTGCCACAGTCTCTCATGACTAAAGATCACGAATTGTTCCCGAAACTAGTTCAGATTTTCCTATCTAATTACACGTAAGTTAAACTGGCGGTTGTTACATTAAAATAAAAATATCAAAATTGGTATAAGAACAAGACGAAAGAAAATCTTGTTTTTTTTATGCAAACAAGCATACAGCCCGTCGGTTGGTAAACGGAAAACGCCTAGTAGTTATTAATGCCTGCAACATTAGGAGTATCACGTGCATGTCGCCAACCCTAAAGAAACCTTAATACATCCTTTTTGAAGAATCCCATACTATGGTATCTAGGGAAAACCTCGACAGGGAGCTCATTCCACAGCTTATACGTTTGCGGGAAAAAATCCTTCGAAATCGCACTATACGAGTATGTGACCATTTCGATTGAATTTCCTGACGATGGCGAGAGGTGCGATGATAAAAAGTGGTTGTGAGCATCATTTTAAATAATTTCTCAGAATACAATCCGTTATAAAATCGGTAGAACACACAAGGGAGGCAAAGTCTTGCCTAAGACTTAAGGGCTCGATACCGCCTGTGAGCTTGGGATCGTTGACTATTCTCATAGCTCATATATGTATGTATAAAAGCTAAATTAAGAATTTCAACCGTTTTTAAAAGTCAGTTAAATCCTTTTTAAAAGCTAATTATGTCTATACTTCAATTTCTAATTTTTTTTATACAACTTAGAATGGCAAACAAGCTGACGGCCCACCTGATGGAAAGTGGTAACCGTCGTCTACAGACATGAGCAGTACCATGGACATAACATAGTGTTATGTACATGGTACTGTTTCGCCCATGATATCCCCCGTGCGTTGCCATTCCTGAGGACTCAGGTGTTATTACCCGTGCGAAGTCGGGCCGTGTGACTAGTCATTTATAAATAGACATCTGTTTAATCACTTTTAATGAATGAATGAATGAATGAGTATACATTATTTGCATTATACAATATAGGAAATAAGCAAGACAATTTACAAACACAACGATACAATTGTATAAGTACGGTAAGGCGGTCTTATTGCTGAGAGCAATCTTTTCAAGACAACCTTAAGGTTGTTAAATCATCGTTCCACTACCCTCGATGTTTGAAATCGAATTCCCGATACAATACTGGGCTCTCTCAAATCGTTCACTAATCAAGTATTCATTGCTTCCAATCCAAAATACAAAATGGACGAGCGCGACTTTTTTAATATTCATCACATTTCATACAATCTTTGGACTAGAAAGCTTTCCGAGGTAACAAGGCAACGAAATAAAATAGCGAATATTGCGCATTTAAAAATGAATCCTGACAAATGGGCAGCAGCCTGTTTGAAAACGCAGAGAATTACAAATTTTCCATCAGGGAGCATTTTCCCTCAAAAGGACGTTCTATGGACGAATTTAAGGAGTCACTAGTGTATTTTATATATATAATGGTGTACTTGTATAAATTTGGTATTAGAATGTTGTGTTTCACATTTTACTTGAATACAGAAAATCGTAAAGGAGAATTATATTTTTATGTACTTGCCGTGTGTTCCAGAGAATGGATCCCCCCCCCCCTTCTCTTTGCCGTGAGTCTCGTAAGTTTTTTTTGATGGTTGAAAATGGTATGGTAACTCCGTCTATTCTAACGAGATACGCTGGCCGAGCACCAGTGTAGGGTGATAGATGAGAATGAAAACAAGCCAGTTAGCCCATCATGATGAATTCATCAGGAATTAACCATGATAGTTTCCAGGGGGAACCGCGAGGAGGTCAACCTAGTTGGGTATATTGTTAGCAATGGGATTCTCAGTCTCCATTACTAACAATCCCTTTCCCCCCAAGTCTTGTAAGTTTACGTTTAAAAAAAAACCACTTTAAACATTATTATTTAGTTAAAGGTTAGGTACCTATATCCAATAAATAGTATAATAATACAGAACCCTAAAAAGGTGATAGTATCAATCAAGTCCGAACTCTTACAAAAAAAATATATATTCCTTCGAGAATAATGAATTTTCTCTATTCAATAATGCACCGCCTACGTATTTCTCAGTTTGCCCAATGGTTGACTGGTAGAGAACACCGTCCGTAGTTAAGTCCGCCAAATGTACATAGAATTTTACTGTGCATTAAAGTTTAAATAAATAAATAATGATACATGTATCAAATGAGTATTTCGCAGTATTTTCAGTATTCTTATCATATATATTTTTTTTAAATTTGTCGCGGTTTTGAGGGAACACGACTCGCTGGTCGGACCCTATCTTGCGGAAGTCTATATCACTGGTTGTTTAATTAGATTTATTTTGTTTAATTCCGCTACCATTAGTATGTGTGTGACTGCCAACACTCGGAGATTGACTGCTACTATAACTAGCAGAAGATCTAATATATAGCCATCAATTTCCGACTGTCATTTTGTTCACGCACGGTGCGACAAGTGTTTCAACTTTAACCGAAGCATCTTCGGGCAAACTATTAGATCGCTGCTTAGAGCCTATACTAGACTTAACCAGGGGGGAAAGGAATTGTTAGCAATGGAGTTTGACAGCCCCATTGCTAGCAATATGCCTTATAAGATCGACCTCCACGTGATTCCCTGTGGAAACCATCGTGAACAATTCTTGTTGAATTCGTCACGATGGGCTAACTGACCTACTTCATCCTCACCTATCATCCTTCACTGGTGCCCCGCCGGTGTATACCGATAGCGCGGGTGGGACTACCATTTGATTATTATCCATTAAAAAAACTAGTCTTAACCATTTGACATCTAAACTATGAATAATAAAGTTTTATTTCACCAAAAAGGAAACATACTTTCTCTAAAGACTCATTGTCTCAGCGTCCCAGTCCTCTAGCACGTAAAAAAGATTACCGTCCATTTTTTGACGTAATGTTTCGCTTCAAAAGTTTCTTTGCCGTCGGCGACAATTATATTTTTTTGCGAATCTTTACATTGTTTGATGGTTCCCTATTAAAAGTTTACGGGAAACTTAGCTCCCTTTGTATAAAGTCACATAATATGTCACGAACAGTGGATGGAAGTTAAGTAATAAACGATAGTTGATGTGACACAGTATAAAAAAACACTAGAGGGAGACGTTGTATCAAAATTTGTCTATTGTATTTGGATTCATCTATTTTTTTAGATTTTCCTAAAAAAAGTAGATGAATAAAAACAAACCACAAACATTGCAGGGCAGAGTGCAGTTGGGATAATTGCTTGCCGAGCGAACTCGTTGCGCGCGCGCATTATAGTGCAAATATATTACACAATTTTGTGTTGGACAAATCAAATAAAGAACTATTCCATGCTATATCTGTATATATGTATGTGTGTATATGTTGCAGTCGAAACTCTTAACCACTCAAAAGTACTATTAACTAGCAAAATGACTTAAAAGTACTTTTGACCGTATGCTTTAGTCAATAATACTTTCGAAAAAGCTGAACTGGTTAAAAATACTTTTGACTAAGTGGTTTTGACTGGTTGTATCAGTCAAAACTAACCTAACCTAATTTACTTAGTTTGTGATATAATGCGTTGCCGACCCTGAAGAAACCTCTTTACTCCCCCTTTTGAAGAACCCCATGCTGTAGTCTATAAGTGACGGGCACCATATACCATCAAGTTAGCCATCAGCTTGATTGTCCCATTCGCGATTTTACAAAAAAACAGAAAAACTAAAATACAATTTCATGCACTGATAAAACTTTCATCATATGAAATAGTGAACAATGCTTATCAATACATTGGAAAAAAGGTACAAATCCGCTGTCAGTTCGAAACTAGAAAATGGCCCGCGGTGTTGAACTCGTCGAGTGATCCCTCGGTCGACGACAGGATCGCATAGTCAGCAGGCTATCGCAATACATATGTACCGGTAACCTCAACTCATATAGGACATGTGGGATGAAATCAATAAGTAATTATGATATCGGGTAAAACATGTTTTTTTATCAATATATATAGGGGGGAAGGGATTATTAGTACTGGGGATTAGCAACCCTATTACTAACAATATACCGTATCAGGTCGACCTCCTCGCGGTTCCCCTGGAAACCATAGTGACTGGTACATTGTTGAATTTGTCACGGTGGCCTAAAATTGTGTCAAATTTTAAAGCGATTGGTTAAGGTGTAAAGATAATCTTTATACTAGTAATATTATTTTCTCCAACATGCTTGAAAATGTGAGCATTATTTTGACAATCTTCTTCGAGATAAATCAAAATTGCCGTACTGGCCAGATACATGCGGGCGGCGGCCGGTAAAAGTTGTATGAAAATCCATATCTGTCGTGTTTTGCGGCCAGATAAATTACTATGTAAACTCATATCTGTCCTGTAATTTAAAAATGGAATGACCTTTTACTTCGAAACATCGCTACCAAGGAGGTAACTAATACAAGGTTTTATTTAAATTTCGAACTGGCTTGCAATTAGAAAGCTGTTTATTGAAAAAAAAAAACAAAGGAACATTATGGCGTGCGAAAAATTATTATTGTTCGTTATTCGTTATTGCACTTAAAAAGTAAAATTGTGTTTTTGATTTCCGCGCATTGTTTGAGAAAAGTACTATACAAGTATTGGCCACAACTAGGCATTGATGGACTCTCCATCAATGCCTCAGTTGCTGGCCGCTGCAATAATGTACTATTAGTGTTTATATTTTTGCGAGACAAGGCGCGTCTCTGTTTTTTAAAATTTTAAAGTCTAATAATACTCACTACTTCCTATGCCGCAGTGTTAGGTTGACTCGAAGAAGTCTCTTTTAGAGATAAGTTCGCCTTTGCTTACTTTGTTACTAATTTATTATTATTACTGTATATTGCTTTGTAATCACATTATACTATTCTATAGACGCATTCAATTTGAAATATTTGAATTTAGAATACGAAATCGCATGACATGTGTATTTATATCCACAAAGAGAACTAGTGATTTCGATATTTAAAAATAAATAAAAAAAAAGTGTAAACAATTACCACGGTAGATTAAACATGATATGTAAATTCGGTTTTAGTTTTTAAATGACATCCTAAAAAAATTCTTAATTGTGAAATGTTACACAGTTATGTTGTAATTAAACAATTTATTTTTATTTCTTTTATTTATTCATTTCTTGACTGCCTAAGACATAGGCCTCCTTCATAAGCGGGTCTTTTTTTAATGGGTGCTAATAGTATGGTAACCCCGCCTGTGCTATCGGTATACACTGATGGGGCACCAGTGATAGATGACGGATGAGGATGAAAGCAGATCAGTTAGCCCATCCTGACGAATTCAACTAGAATTAACCACGATGGTTTCCAGGGGGGCCACGTGGAGGTCGACCTGACAGGGTATACTGCTAGTAATGGGGCTATTTGATCCCATTACTAACAATCCCTTTCCCCACCATGGGTTTTGCCAATAGTTGTCATACTTAGCAAGCAGCCGCAGCAACCGCAGTCAGTAACGTAGTAGCTTTGGTGACGTTTTGAAAGGGGCAGCCCATCCCTCGACCATTATGTTCCCTTAGTCGCATATTACGACACCTATGGGAAGGGTTGGCACATTCTATGCCAGGACCACACGGTGATTTTTCAATCGACCTCCTTGCGTTCTTTGCGACGATTGAATCTACAATTTTTATTTTACCAAGAAAAAAGTTGCTTATTGCGGTATCTTTATGTAAACACTCAATATTTACATGTAGGGTATCAACAAAACGAGAAGTTGTGGGGTATCCACGAAACATCTCGTCGTTTATCGGCCCATTCGCACTTTAGGTCGCCTTTTTTGAGAGACTCTATATTTTTGTATTTATTCAAGCCTTTTCGTCAGATATAGAACTAGTCAAATAGTACTTTCACTATAAGACGAGTGCTTACTCCACTATTTGAAGTTTTCTGTGATATAACGTTTTAACTTACCGTCCAGTGGTCACGGCTTCGGTTCCCGAATCATACAAATATTTGTGTTCATAAGTATGATTATTTGTATTAATCGGGGTGTTTTTTTTTATATGTATAAAATTTATGTATTGCCGTGATTTTGGGGGGACACTACTCACTGGTCAGACTCGTATCTTGCGGAAATCCATATCTTTTAATTTCAAGTTGTTTAATTAGAATTATTATGTTTAAATCCGCTACCATTAGTATGTATGCGACTGCTAACTCTCGTAGATCGAACACCACTATTACTACCAGAAGTTACACAACCTTCCATATTAGCCATCAATTTCCATCTACCATTTTGTTCACGCACGTTTTGCGACAAGTGTTCCACCTCTAACCGAGGCATCTTGGGGCATAAGTAAGTGTATGTAGTCGAATGAGATTAGTAGCCGAATAAAGAAAATTTGTAGTTACCAGACCACAAATTATTTTTAGACTATTTGTTTCACCAGAGGGAGACTTTGTACAATAGTTGATTGCTTGGGTACCTCTGTCCCATTCGTGTTTCAACCGTGAAGCAGTTGTGTTTCGGTTTAAATGGTGGGATATGGCGTGAATTTACTAGGTACAGAGGAATAACATCTGAGTCCTCAGGAATGGCAACGCATGGGGGGTATCATGGGCGAAACAGTATACTCTGTTATGTCCATGGTACTGCTCATCTCTATAGGTGACGGTTACCACTTTCCATCAGGTGGGCCGTCAGCTTGTTTGCCATTCTAAGTTGCATAAAAAAAACTGTTAAGGCGCTATAAAGTAACAAACAAACATACTTTCATATTTTTAATACTATATGATAAATTATATTATACTATATACTTGCTTTATAGTAAGATTATTTTACTATAACACAAGTATACCTAGTTGTTTAATGTAAAACAATTACCATTAATTCGTTAACAATAAGTTTAATGAAGTTTAAAATTAGTATACAATCTGTGATAGGTGATATGTTTGTGACATAGCGAATAATGATATGTAAAAGCTGAACTGACATTGTAAATACATTATTGAAATTGTAAATTTTACGTAAATGACAATTGTTACAAATCCATTGATTTGTTGAATACGTTAACAATTAATAATTAATGCATTAGAGGATTATTGTAATTATTATAATTTCATTGTAATTAAAGCTTATTGATGGACGTATTGGCGGTGTTACTGATGATTCTTCACTTCGTGTTTCTACCGTGAAGCAGTTGTGTTTGCATGGCTGTGTTTCGGTTAGAAGGGTGGGATATGGCGTGAATTTAATGGGTACAGAGGAATAACATCCGAGTCCTCAGGAGTGGCAACGCATGGGGAGTATCATGGGCGAAACAGTACACTCTGTTATGTCCATGGTACTGCTCACGTCTATAGGCGACGGTTACCACTTTCTATCTGGTGGGCCGTCAGCTTGTTTGCCATTCTAAGTTGTATAAAAAAAACTTCTAACCGAAACACAGCCATGCAACACAACTGTTGCACGGTAGAAACACGAATGGGACAGAGGTACTCAAGCAAACGATTTTTATACAAAGTTTCCCTCTAGCTTTAGATTATACTAGCAAGTATATTTATTTCTGTGTTCCTAATCACCGATACACTTTATCCCAATACTGAAGTCCATCAAAACATTGGCACCAATAAATTTATCCTGCGACGACGGAGAACAAGTCGTCGCATGCCCGGCTCCACGCGGGGCCGTCAAATTTGAATTGTAAATGTGCGCCTACTTGAATTGGGAAACGATAGATAGAATAGCGGTATCTAATCAGTAAAGTACAAAATGTTTGTTGGTAAAATCTATTTCGTCTTAAGTGTGGACTTCTTTTTGTCCTATTATCTATTAGGTATATACTAGCAACACGCCCCGGCTTTTTTTTTACAACACGGGGGGCAAACGAGCATTCGGCTCACCTGATGGTAAGTGACTATCGCCGCCCATGATCACCCACAACACCAGCGGCATTTCAGGTGTGCTGCCGGCCTTTTAAAAAGGAATATACTCTTTTCTTGAAGGTTATGTTGTCGTATCGGTTCGGAAATAATGCTGCTGGAAGTTGATTCCAAAGAATGGTTGTGCGTGGAAGAAAGTGCCTTGAAAAACGCACGGTGGATGACCGCCACTCGTTTAGATGATTGGGATGAAACTTTAGTTTGTGGCGGGTTGTACGGTGGTGAAAATCAGCAGCAGGTGTCAATCCGAACAATTCCTCAGAGCACTCCCCATGATAAATTCGGTAGAAGATGCACAGAGATGCAACATCCCTGCGCAGTTTCAGTGGGTCAAGTCGGACAGTAACGGATGTAACTGTAAATATGTGTAAAACTAAAAATCTAAATAACATACCGACTGTTAATCGACAGTATTCCCTAAATGACATTTATAGGGTGGAAGGGATTTTTAATAATGGGAAGGTCAGTCCCCATTGCTATCAATATACCCTGTCAGGTCGACCTCCACGTGGTTCCCCCTTGAAACCATCGTGGCTGATTCTAGTTCAATTCGTCAGGATGGGCTAACTGACCTACTTTCATCCTCATCAGTCACCTCTCACTGGTGCCCCGCCATTGCATACCGTAAGCGCAGACGGGGTTACCATACCATTATCACCCATTAAGACTAAAACAATCGTTATAAAATTTAGTATACGTGTTTTTTGGGATAGAAAAAGACATTCTCTTTTTGTCCCTTTCAGTGAACGATATCTTGGTAAAGCGGATAAAGTCACGGGTAAACCTAGTATTCTAATATTATAAATGTAAAAATGAGTTTATTTGTTACATTATAACGCCTAAACAGCTTAACAAATCACTATGAAATTTTGTATACACATACTATATGGGATGTAAAAAGCTATAGACTAATTTAATTCTGAAAAATAAACATACACATATCTCGATCACGTGGAAGAAGCCGCGGATAAAAGTAAGTATATTATACATATAAAGGAATTATAATGAAGTTCTCCGTTACCTCTACTCAGCACATCTACTCGCCAACAATACAAAGGGGCGCCTACAGAACATTCACGAACGGAACTACTCCGCCTTATTATATATGGAATCGATTCCTTTGTCAAATAAGAATTCGCCCCTTGATAGCTTTATACAGCTTCTTGAATTCAATGGAAGTGCTTATCAAATTCGATGGTTCGATTTATATATATATATATATATATATATATATATATATATATATATATATATATATATATATATATATATATATATATATATATATAAGATTAGCAAGGAATTTTACCAGGAACAGTTAATATACTCATATAGTAATATGTTTTTTTTTATTTTTTTATACAACTTAGAATTGCAAACGAGCTGACGGCCCATCTGATAGAAAGCGGTAACCGTCGCCTATAGACATGAGCAGTACCATGGACATAACAGAGTATACTGTTTCGCCCATGATACCCCCTATGCGTTGCCATTCCTGAGGACTCAGGTGTTATTCCTCTGTACCCAGTAAATTCACGCCATATCCCACCCTTCAAACCGAAACACTGCCATGCAAACATAACTGCTTCACGGTTGAAACACGAATGGAAAAGAGGTACCCGAGCATTCGACTTTTGTACAAAGTCTCCCTCCGGTGAAAGTAACCCTGGCACGTGGACGAAGTCACGTACATAAACTAGTACATAATAAAAAATATAAACTTAGTAAGATACTTTATTTGTTTCAGAAACAAAGTACAAATTCAAAGAAATTCATTAATTCTATTGTAAAAAGGGCTACCTTCATGGACACAATTAACAAGAAATTTTGAAAATAATAAAAATTTTGGGGAAGTTCCTCGTATTCGTAATTTGCTTATTATTTGTAGCTAAAACATAGGAAGACTAAGCATGTTTCAATAAAATATATAATAATATATATTTTCTTAGAATTTTTAATGACTTGCCCATATTTGTTTGTAGAAAAAAAAAAAGCAACGGAACGGCTAAATTGATTTCGTAAAGACGGAAAATAATATTTAATCCTTTATCATTGGCCTAATCTAGATTATTAGAGAGTTGGCTGTGTTTTAATTTAATTTTTTTTATGCTACTTAGAATGATAAACAAGCTAACGGCCCACCTGATGGAAAGTGGTAACCGTCGCCTATATACATAAGCAGTACCATGGACATAACAGAATATACTATTTCACCCATGATACCCCCCATGCGTTGCCATTCCTGAGAACTCAGGTGTTATTCCTCTGTACCCTGTAAATTACTTTGTAATGTAGTTTCCTATATATGAAATAATTTTTACAATATGTTAAGTATACTTTCCTAGTTTATTCATATCGAACTAAAGATCAAATTGTTTCTCTTCTTAATATTAATTTAGTGTTCTCCGAGGAATAATGGGAAAAAGGTTCCCGTCAGCGAAGCCGCGTGAAACAGCCAAAAAACTTTACTAAATTGGCACGTTTTGCTGTATCGAATCAGGCCTTGCCTAGCCTTGTTCACTAGCTGTTCCAGTTTGAGCTAGTTCTAGACTTCCAGACATCAATAAGTCGCTACGATTATCGGATTAATTCTTAGCCGACTTAAAAGAAGGAGGTTCCAATTCGACTATATTTTTAAGAAGGTAAATGGTAAAATATTCAATTATATTGCAGAATATAGTGTACCATTATTATTGTTATTCCAGCTGTTGTAAATGTCCACTGTTGAACATAAGCATTCCTTATAAAGGAAAGTTTTGCCAGTAGTCGCCACGATTGGCAAGCGTGTTGGCAACCGCTTCTGTTTAGCAATACATAGTTAAGAACTGATACGAGTATGATGATGATTATTGGAGATGTCGGAAAAAATCAAGCCATGTGGGAGCTTTCATTCTAAATGCTGCTAATTCCGTTTGAGACATAACAAGACAATGTATGGTGGGATTTTTTCTCTTTTACAACTGTACAAAAAAGTACGCAATAACTTAACTATCTTATTTGTGATGATGTAGCTTAAATTTTTTTTAATGAACGATATCGGAATGGTATCTTCTTCTGTGCTAACGGAATACACTGGCGGGGCCAGTGGTGGATGATAGGTGAGAATGAAAAAGCAGGTCAGTCACCCCATCGCGATGAATACACCTGGAATTCTGCACAATGATTTCCAGGGGGGACCACGTGGAAGTCGACCTGACAGGGTATATTGCTAGCAATGGAATTGGTAGTCTACAATACTAACAAATCTCTCTCCCCTTCCAAGATAACTTACTGTATTCATCTAATCCATACTCGACAGGTAGGAAAGAGATTGTAAGTAATGGGGTCTAAGTGACCCATTACGGGGGGAAAGGGATTGTTAGTACTGGAGACAAAGAATCCCATTGCTAACAACATACCCAGCCAGGTCGATCTCCTCGTGGTTCTCCCTGGAAACTATCATGGTTAATTCCTGATGAATTCATCATGATGGGCTAACTGGCCTGTTTTCATTCTCATCGATCACCCTTCACTGGTGCCCCGCCAGCGTATCCCGTTAGCGCAAGCGGGATACCCATTCCATTTTCACCCATCAAAAAAAATTCATAATCAATGTAATAAGCTGATGCAAAAAATGTAAGTATATATGTTCTACTACCTGTACGAAGCCGGGGAAGGTGACTAGTTCCACTATAAAACCGGATATTTTGCTTGTCTATAGACATAGTTACCAGAGGGAGACTTTGTACAAAAGTCGATTGCTTGGGTACTTCTCTCCCATTCGTGTTTCTACCGTGAAGTAGTTGTGTTTGCATGTCTTTGTTTCAGTTTGAACGGTGAGATATGGCGTGAATTTACTGAATACAGAGGAATAACACCTGAGTCCTCAAGAATGGCCACACACGGGGGGTATCATGGGCGAAACAGTATACTCTGTTATGTCCATGCTACTGCTCATGTCTATAGGCGACGGTTACCACTTTCCATCAGGCGGGCCGTCAGCTTGTTTGCCATTCTAAGTTGTATATAAAAAAAAACAGTTATTAATGGCTTAGATTTTGTCCTGTCTTATTGGATATCCAATCGCAAAATCAACAGCTTTATCATATAAACTATGTTAATAAAGTTACTGTCAGTGGAATTAATAAAATTTTGCCTTGTTAGCACTAGCGGTAAGATCTAGGTCGTCGGTTTATACATACTGTAAATATATATCGTATGACGCATATACCGGAAACAGTATGATAGTGTGTGGACTCAAAGACGATGTAGTGACAAAAATCGAAAGAGGAATGTTACGTTGGTTTGGTCATTTGGAGAGGATGGATGAAAGAAGAATTACGAAAGAGATTTATCGAGCAAGAATGAATGGAGATAGCGGTAGGGGCCGCCCTAGACGGACGTATGTTGACCGAATAGGCGACGTGCTGAAGAAGAGCTAAATTAAAAGTACCCGTAACCGGGGAGCGTGTATGAAAAGATTGATGAATGTGGATGAAGCGAAAGAGGTTTGTTTGAATCGAAGAATTTGGCGTTCCATTGTTTCTGCCTACCCTAATGGGAGACAGGCGTGACAGATATGTATGTATGTATGTAAAATGATGGTAACATATTAAAACTGATATATTTATAATTTTAAAAAGGTGTCGTAAGAATCGAATAACATACATCATGACCTTCAAGAAAAGAGCATATTCCCTTTTAAAAGGCCGGCAGCACACCTGCAATGCTGTTGGTGTTGTGGGTAATCATGGGCGACGGCAGTCACTTACCATCAGGTGAGCCGCATGCTCGTTTGCCTCTGTATTGTAAAAAAAGGATGGCGTGATATAGACAGCAGCGTCCCTCTTAAAACATCACTGACTGCTGTTGTCAACCCATCTGCCAAGCGTGGCAACTACTGGCAAAGCCCTCCAAGGAGGAGGTTTATGTTCAGGAGTGGACAGTAAAAGGCTCTAATGATGAATTTAAAAAAAATGTTCGAGGAATGGGCAGCAACGTCTCTCTTAAAATATCACGTAAAGGTTGCCTGGAAGAGATCGCTTTCAGCGATAGGGTCGCCCATTGTTTTCTCACTGTGATCATTTCTTGTAATTGTTTATATTTATAATAAGTTTACTATTGTAATCTTTTGGAGGAAACAATAAAGAGTATCTATCTATCTATATTCACCATCAATAGATAAGTCACTTTCACATTTATAATTAACTAAAAGTCATTTTCAAATAATTTCTATTTACTATAATGTACAATAAATAAATATATATAATGTACTATAAATATATACTACAAATAGACTTGTTTGTAAGTAGTTTGAAATTGTCATTTTTTACAAGCCTGCAGCTGGCTTCGAAAAGTTGTTATCTGTTGAGAAGAGCCCGCAAGAAACTCGACAGTTACTCTTTGAAATCTCTGTTAACATTATGTGTATTTACTTAAATGTACTGTCTAAAATGACATGGTCGTTAAACCACGTGCATGATCGACTAACACTATGCACATTTGTCATTCAAGTAATCGTTTAGTGAGTAGTAGGCTTTGTTCAATAAGTGTTTTTGATAACAATTTTAAATTTATTAACTAGCCAAACTCCGCAATTTCAACTTCGTGAAACATTATATAAAATATCCCATAATGTTAGTTAAGATATAACCTTTTCATATATCAAATTTAATTCACTTTCAATCACTAGTTATTGCGTAAAAAAGTAACAAACATCATTTATTTATTTATTAGTACAAATATGTGAACATGGCGGACTTAATGCTAAAAGCATTCTCTCCCAGTCAACCATAGGGAAGTGTCAGAATACTCGAATGCGGTACTACTAATTATTGATATACATACATACTAAAATTACATATATAAACTGACGCACAACGGCCCAAATGAGAGGCTAAATGCGGAAAACAGAGTCTTTCTTACATTACTTACATATATAAACGAATAAATATATATGAATAACAAATACTTTCTTATACTTACACATATATCATATATACTATATTATACAGGAATTTGGGAATAATATAAAGCACTTCCTGCTCGGATAAAGATAAAAAGTGAGCGTGAACGCTTTTTTTGAAAGACGGTTTAGTCATACATACATATCATACATTTATAAAAATAGTAGTATTGAAAGATTAAACACTTAATACTTAAGTACAAAACTAAATACCAAATTTGTTCAAAATTAAACAAGTCTCAATAATAAATCAACATTTTAATGTATATAAATATATATACATACAATAGAATCATTATAATTTTATGCCTAAGACAATTTATCAGAATCAAACCGACAATTGGACGGAAAGCCGTATCAACAAACAATTGGCGCCGGCGCCCCGTTACAACGCTTCTATAATTTCACCATCCCCACGAATAAATTATCACTCACAATAGAAACAAATTCATGCTAAATTAATATCATAAATTCATTTAAAGGGCTATTGAATAAAGATAGCAAAACAGTAGAATAGGCAATGGCAACAAACCGAAACGTTACCTAAATAAACCAGTCTTCAGCGCGAGCTATGTGAATGAACACAAATCCCGGCTTTAATAATAGTAAAGTACCCTTATTCTATTTTATCTACATTATATTACGAACAAGTGCTAAAGTTAAAGCTACGGATTTTATTAGAACACAGCATTTTTTAATGTAATACAAATTCATATGACACTATTCTGGATTGAACTACAGTTTGCCACTGTGATAAATTATCGTACGCTACCCTGAATGGTAAAATAGACAATTCGATTTAATACAGAGGAATAACACCCGAGTTCTCAGGAATGGCAACGCATGGGGGGTATCATGGGCGAAACAGTATACTCTGTTATGTCCATGGTACTGCTCATGTCTATAGGCGACGGTTAGCACTTTACATCAGGTGGGCAGTCAGCTTGTATGCCATTCTAAGTTGAATAAAAAAAAATTAAACCATTTAAACTTCAAAAAATAGTGATTAAGTTTGAGAACAGATTAGTATGAAATAAAACCTATTTATTGCTAAAACAATTTATATATAGTATTAATAATTATTTCCGTGTGGTAGAAAAGGCTACCTTTTCCTATAGGTTTAAAGATGAACCATCACAAGGTCGACCTCACTGGTATTCTACTGTCAGTGGGGCTGGTAAACCCCATTTCTAGCAATCTACTCCTATTTAACATAACTTTTAACATATTAATTATTGTGATGAATTATTTATACTGTATGTTTAATTAATAAATGAAATATATTATTTATGCATCATTTTTATTTTTGCATTATTTACCAGAGGGAGACTTTGTACAAAAGTCGATTGCTTGGGTACCTCTGTTCCATTCGTGTTTCAACCGTGAAGCAGTTGTGTTTGCATGGCTGTGTTTCGGTTTGAAGGGTGGGATATGGCGTGAATTTACTGGGTACAGAGGAATAACACCTGAGTCCTCAGGAATGAACCAAAAATCACTTTACATCAGGTGGGCCGTCAGCTTGTTTGCCATTCTAAGTTGTATAAAAAAAATTATGTAAGTATGTATCTATATAATACAATTTTACCTTTGGCTGTTAAATTGGCTACACAGGTTACACTCTGGGTTTGTTGTACGCGTCCGTGTAGCCTAACTTCAGGCTGCAGCTGAAACTCAGTGCTTTGCTTTTAAGCAATACCATCACTGAGCTGTAGCCTGTAGCGTATTTGGGTCACTGCGACACACTTGGTAAAAACATATTTCCATACTTTATCTTTTGTTTTATATTTAAAAAAAAATGTAAATAATCTGATTGTATAAACTCATTTGTTAATTTATGCGTGTCATAAATGACTCAAATAAAGTGTTTATCTATCTATCTATTTATGCTACTGATTTATCTACACTGTGGTTTCAATTATAAGACAAAGTGATTAACGAATATAATACTTATGACCTGCGCAGATAAAAGAGTATACTGTTCGTGGAGAAACTTCCTGAAGAAACTTTCTTTGTGGAGAAGACGAGGCAAATATGCGTAATTGTCTCGTCTTATGATTCCTAGGCCTTTATGTTTGCCCAGAGACAAAGCTCGGCGTAAATTTTAGACCGGTCATAATAAAACCTCGAAATTACATGCTACAACGCACACATGGTGGGCAATGTAGCATACAATTTTAGGGCACACACTGAGATAAATTGTGTCCATCACATGACCAGGGCTTTATGATTGTCCTACTTACAATTTTTAATGCAAAAATTATATATGGATGAATATTTGTTAACTCTTTCATGCAAAAACTACTAAACAGATTTGAATGAAACATTCTTAGATTATATAGATAGTGTCTCCATAGAAATGTTACGCGAAAAGCGGCTTAACTTTTAACATACAATTTTGCGTGATAAATAGTTAGGAGTGATTCCTTTATAACTTCTATATTTATTTTGTTTTATATTTTCTGCATTTTTTAATGCGTAAACACTTATTTTATTTATTAAATAATACGTCAAGATACATTTTATACGTAAATATATATGTATAATACTGATAAAAAAAACGAATCAGCTAATTTGACAATCTAAGGAATTTTATTACATGGATAGCATTACATATTATTCTGGATTAGAATAGGGTATTTAATAGCCAGTTTCACGCGAGTAAAGTCGAAGGAAATAGCTAGTGATTTCATATCAGCCGTTTCATGTGCGGTCCAGATACTTAATTACGTAATAAATAGTCTGTCATTTGTAAACTTCCAAAACTTTTCGATATAATCCACTATGATATTTAGAATACACCTGAGCTCGCGAATAACAATTTTTTTTTATTTAGACTAATTTAAAACACTGTCTATCTAAACAGAGTTTAACAAAACTGTGTCTAAGTAATAAATCATCGTTTACTCGGTGCTTATTTGTAATTATTTAAAGTTTATTCATAATTTTATGTGCCAAAGCTTTAGATATATTACACTGATATTTATTACTTTAAACAACTTTCATTTTTAATAAAAATAGAATAATATAAAAAGAATTCATTTCACCATCGCACATCCCGCCATAAACTAAAATTTCATCCCAACCATCTGGACGAGTGGCGGTCCTCCATCGTGCGTTTTTCAAGGCACTTTCTCCCACGCACAACCACTCTTTGGAATCAACTTCCAGCAGCAGTATTTCCGAACCGATACGACAACATAACCTTAAAAAAAAGAGCATATTCCTTTTTAAAAGGCCGGCAGCACACCTGCAATGCCGTAGGTGTTGTGGGTGATCATGGGCGGCGGTAGTCACTTTCCATCAGGTGGACCGTCAGCTTGTTTGCCATTGTCACTTGTTTGCCACCTAAGTTGTATGTAAAAAAAAGAATCACGGCAGCCCTGAACCAGCAACCTAAGTGTGAGATGACGTACGTGATGAAAGTCAATATTCCACCGTAATTCCTTTATATAACACTACCTACATATCTGATGTTTATTATTGCCAACGTTCGCACTCGCTTCGCATTATGTACCAAAAATAAATTTAAATATCTTTTTTATTCTTTACGTTTAAAATGAAATGAATTTTTGCCGTCCACGATAACAACGTTGCTATATTTAAGCACATTTTGTTAACAGTTGTACAACAAAACGGCACGTTTTAACCTATTTCAAAAAGAAGAGATTTTTTTATTTATCTATGTAATTATATATTTACCTGTATAGTTGTTAATGTGTAAGTTAAATCATTTTTTGTTTTTTTTTTATAGGTGATAATGAAATAGTAACCCATCCCGTACTATCGGTCACCAGGCGAGGTACACCGGCGGGGCACCAGTCAAGGATGATAGAAGAGAATGAAGCAGGTCAGTTAGCCCATCGTGACGAATTCAACGAGAATTGTTCACGACGGTTTCCAGGGGGAACTACGTGGAGGTTGACCTGTAGGGTATATTGCTAGCAATGGGACTGTCTAACTCCATTGCTAACCTCTCCCTGCTCCATTCCTTCCCCCCCATCATTTTTTGTTGTATAAATTATATTGTGTTTACATACTTGTTTGTCTGTGTGTTTATGTTTTGATCGTGCTGTGTACGCATATTTTTGGAAGGTTAGCTTGAACAAAATATTATTGTCCTGTATAAATTAATGTAACGTTATTAATTGCCTGTTATGTGTACCTATTGAAATAAAATAAAATATTACCTACCTAAAATTTTTCTTTATTTATAATATTATAAACCGATTTTAATAGATATAATAGTAATATTACAATAGTAAACTTATTATAAATACAAACAATTACAAGAAATAATCACAATGAGAAAACAATGGGCGGCCTTATCGCTGAGAGCGAGGCAACCTCAGAATGAAAAAGAGTAATTGTAAACAGTTTGACTGGAGGCACGAAACTCTGTTCGTTTTTTAAATACATATAGAGGTATGCATACATACTTCTTTGATAATTGTTTTGTCAGTCTATATGGATTACGCCAGTGTTGGACTCATAATTTTTAAATTTACTTGTAAACACAATGGTGTACTAAACTAAATTGAAACATAATGTTTTATTAGCCGTGTGATTCCGACAGAAAATGAGCCACCACTGCCTTTCCCCTAGGTGTTGTAAGAGGCGATTACTGATCGAGGGATAGACAGCAGTGTCCGTCTTAAAATATCACCAAAAGTCTACTTGCGGTTGCCAACCCGCCTGCCAAGCATGGCGACTACTGACAAAGACCGTCGAGAGGTAGGCTTATGTTCAGCAATAGGCAGTTAACGGTTAATTCATTTTATAATGTGAATAGTAGTATTTGCGATAGAATTTACTTAATTTCTATACCTCTAAGTGCTTTTCTATTCCACAAGAGGCATAAGCCAGAGGGAGACTTTGTACACAAGTCGATTGCTTGGGTACCTCTGTCCCATTCGTGTTTCAACCGTGAAGCAGTTGTGTTTGCATGGCTGTGTTTCAGTTTGGCGCGTGGGATATGGCGTGAATTTACTGGGTACAGAGGAATAACACCTGACTCCTCAGGAATGGCAACGCATGGGGGGTATCATGGGCGAAACAATATACTCTGTTATGTGCATGGTACTGCTCATGTCTATAGGCGACGGTTACCACTTTCCATCAGGTGGGCCGTCAGCTTGTTTGCCATTCTAAGTTGTATAAAAAAATGAAAAGAGTAGTTGCGCATTAAAAAAAAGTGCAGTAGTATACTTTATAAGACAAAATAAATATAGAAATTATAAAGGAATCACTCCTAACTATTTATCACGCAAAATTGTATGTTAAAAGTTAAGCCGCTTTTCGCGTAACATTTCTATGGAGACACTATCTATATAATCTAAGAAAGTTTCATTCAAATCTGTTTAGTAGTTTTTGCATGAAAGAGTTAACAAATATTCGTCCATATATAATTTTTGCATTAAAAATGAAAATTTATAGGTCATTAATTAAAACCAGATAATTGTATGTGATCATACAATTATCCACATTCAACATTTCCATACAAAACGTTGTAACTCGGCCAGACAACGAGTCATACACAAGTTAAATGGATGTTAAAGTTATTACGTAGGTATCTCGAGTTGAATCAAGAGAGAATTGGTCCATCGCGGCGTCATTTGCAATTCAAATTCGGCCATTTTCAATTTACAATCAACAGAATAAAATTAATTCAATAGGCAACGAGGCCTTTAAAGAATGTTTCTGGAATTAACACAAAGAAGGTATTATGCGGAATGAATGAATTTTAATGGGATTTGATTTAGTGGCAAGGAGTTGAAGAGCGACATGGGTTTGTGGGGAAATGATTTGGTTTGCGAATAAATTACTTTTCTCTCTTTCTCTCACACACACACTTTCTGTTGTTAATTAACATTTTTTTCTTTCTTAATGAAACAATATTTGAGTGTTTATTCAGTGACTTTAAAAAGGGAGGATGATTTTTTAATTCGAGACGAATTTTTTGTGTATATTGCATTATGTTTCATTGTGTTATATTGTGTATTTAGTAAATTATATTGTATTTGTGTATTACAAACAGATTTAAATAATTGTTTTTGATACTAATAGGAATTTCTCTCGTATTTATTTTACATTTATATAATATTTAAATGACTTCAAAAAGGAGATTTTAAATTCGGTTTAATTTTTATGTTTACTATCACAAAACCATTTTGATTTTTTTTTTATCTGAAAGTACATACTTACAGATTTGTCCTATAAAAAATTAATTAAAAATTAAGCAAAATTAGTACAGGTTTCACCACAATTATAGTTGTTTTTTTTTTGTGAAAACACAATCTTCTTCCAAATCAAAATCCTAATTGTTTTGGTTTTTTTTTTTATACAACTTAGAATGGCAAACAAGCTGACGGCCCACCTGATGGAAAGTGGTAACCGTCGCCTATACACATGAGCAGTACCATGGACATAACAGAGTACACTGTTTCACCCATGATACCCCCCGTGCGTTGTCATTCCTGAGGACTCAGGTGTTATTCCTCTGTACCCAGTAAATTCACGCCATATCCCATCCTTCAAACCGAAACACAGCCATGCAAACACAACTGCTTCACGGGTGAAACACGAATGGTGCAAAAACTATTTTTGTAGACACATAATCCCTCGTTCCGGAATTCATTATTTTTCATTCTAGTCTATGAAACATTACTTTCTTTGTTGTATGAGTATTTTAGCACGATTCAAATTAAAAATTTTTTTGCTAAACCAAACTTAAATTTAGGCGTGAATTTACAGGGTACAGAGGAATAACACCTGAGTCCTCAGGAATGGCAACGCATGGTGGGTATAATGGGCGAAACAGTATACTCTGTTATGTCCATGGTACTGCTCATGTCTATAGGCGACGGTTACCACTTTCCATCAGGTGGGCCGTCAGCTTGTTTGCCATATTAAGTTGTATAAAAAAATCTAAATTGTGTCACTTCTCTTTCTTTGAAATACAAAACAACAAACATCTAATAGTAAACATGATACATTATCAATTTCAGAGCTTAAATAATCCCTTTTAGTAAAGCTTTCAGTGGTCACCGACGGTATTCCTTGGAGTTAACCCGTTTCAAAGTTAACACATGAAATTTGATAGCCCACTTACTTCTTTTTTGTTAGGGTCCCCTATTATGTTACAAGTGAAAATGTTTAACGTTGACTTGTAGTTAATTCTTGTTAGAAACAAAGCAGACACTTAACATTTTTAAATGTAATATATATATAATATACGTTCTTTTTTTTAATTTTATGATGCTGTCATTGTAAGGTGTGATAATTTATTCAGAGTTTGTTCTTTTCGGTTTTGGTTGTAATTTTTTGTGTATTTGTTGTAATGTTTTATGTATTTATTGTAATGTTTTATGTATGTGTTGTAATGTATTATGTACTTGTTGATAAGCGTGTTGAGTCTCCCATCCGAGAAATAGGTATTGGCGATCCGCACGCATGCTAAAGGTAAAGGAGTTAAGGGGCCGCCTGAAAATCAGCGCTATATAGGTACATCTCGCTGGAGCTGTACATATATAGCAACAGCTGAGGCGGCTCCTATTACCAGCAACATTAATTGTTCTTTTTTCTTTTTGTTGTTTTAATTTTTTATTTTCATAATAATGGTAATAAAGGTCATCTATCTATCTATCTATCTATATATATAAGCCTTTTGTTTAAAAGTATCGTCATTATATCAATCATCATCATTAACTGTCCACTGCTGAACAAAAACCTACCCCTTGGGGGAATTTACGACACCTGCAGGAAAGGAAGGGGTGACCTATTCTATATTCGATTTCGTTGTGTTACAATTAAAAAATTAACTGGGAATTACTTCCACTATGCTGTGAAATGACCTCACGCGTGTTTGTAGTCTGTTTGCAGCTTGCAAAGAACAAATCTTGTATATTGAATTGAAAATAAAATCTTTTGATGGCATTTAAAAATTAAATTGACTTATTGCATGGCAATATTGTATGGGAGTGCATACTCCCTCATTTGGTTAGTTGATTACAATTATTTTATTTCATTCCGCTAGCTGTGTATGCGACTGCCAAACTTCACATGTTTGATAAACACGAATGGGAATGATATGGGAAAGAAATGAAATGAAATGAAATGAAATATTTATTTGCTTTAAACAGACATTTGACATTATAAGGGCCATGTGACAAAACTTTTTGGCATCTGTTTAGTTGCCTTCAAATTGTAGGCGTGCAAATCTAATTTAATTATTATTAAGATTATAGAGTAATAAAAAAAAAATCTCAAACAATTATCAAGTCAATAAATGTGTATAGGTACATATTCAATATCGTCTATTCAATATAGTATGGAGAAGAGATATTTCTTTTTTATCCCTACCAATAAACTTATTCCGGTCACGCAGACGAAGGCGCAGGTAAAGGCTAGTATAATATAAAATATTTATTTTATATTATACTAGCCTGGCTATATATATATATATATATATATATATATATATATATATATATATATATATATATATATATATATATATATATATGTTCAAAATAAAACCTTAATCCCTTTGTAATAAAACAAAGATTGTTTACAATATTAGAGTCCGTCATTATTATTTTTCTCCCACCTTAGATTAACGAAAAAAAAAGTACTGACAGAATGGAGGCGTGTGCGCGGACGCTTGCTCCTGTAAAACAAATGTAATTTGTGTGTTTCAAACTGTATGTGCCCTGAAGAACCTGTAAGAATTTGTGTGTGCGTGCGTATAGGAGTTGAGGAAGGACTGCCGATCACCTACAGCAGGAAAACTCACGAAGCCGATGCCAGGTTAGTCCTGCTCGTATATATATTGTATTATCTACTGGTAAATTTAATATCTATTGGTAGAGTGGCTTCCTTCTAAGTCCGACCGTATAGTTGAAATGTATTGCAAATGGCAGCATTTAAATTTATAAAAGCTGGATATTTCTACCAAGCGCCAACTCACCCACGTGTGCTGTATTTGTAGAAACGTTTAGTAAAATCGATCTCTGTATATTGAAATTTGGATCAGGAGATCGGTGTGTGTGTGAACGACAGTTCCGATGGCAGCCGACGTACAATTTTAAAGCCAGATATGTTTGTATTTAAAGAAAAAAAACTAGAATCAAATGTTACTGGCCATTACAGTATGGAAATTATACCCACGGCTTACAGATATATATATATATATATATATTTTTATACAACTTAGAATAGCAAACAAGCTGACGGTCCAACTGATGGAAAAAGGTAACCGTCACCTATAGACATGAGCAGTACCATGGACATAACAGAGTATACTGTTTCGCCTATGATACCCCTCATGCGTTGCTATTCCCGACGACTCGGGTGTTATTCCTCTGTACCCTGTAAATTCACTGCCGTATCCTACCCTTCAAACCGAAACACAGCCATGCAAACACAACTGCTTCACGGTAGAAACACGAATGGGACAGAGGTACCCAAGCAAACGACTTTTGTCCTCTGATATCTATATAAAAATACACAATTCCACATTTTAAATTTAAATATTTCCAATGTAACATTTTTACAATTATTTTTTTTTGTATTAATTTCATGATTAAAATTGTGTTCTACAAAAAAAGAGAAAAATTGTCAAAGGTGGTGAAAACAGTAATTTGAATTTAAAAACTAAACTACTAAAGCAATTTTAATTAAATTTGTATGAAACTAATCTGTAAGTATATCATTTTAAATAAGAACAGTATTTTTCAAATCGGTTTATAACTAAGAGTTATGAGATAACATAAAATAAAATATTACAACCAAATTGTGAATCATTTTATATATATTTATTCGTTTATATATGTAATTTTAGTATGTATGTATATTAATAATTACTAGTACCGCATTTGAGTATTCTGACACTTCCATATGGTTGACTGGGAGAGAATGCTTTTAGCATTAAGGTCGCCATGTACACATATTTGTACTAATGAATAAATAAATAAATAAATTGTGAATCACCATCTTTTTTGAATCTTTTGATTAAATTATTAGAATGAATGTCTCTGTTTACTAAAGGTGAATAATATATAACATTACCCATATTTTTATTTTATGGGTTAAAATGAAACGGTAACCCCGCCTGAGCTAACGGTATCCGCTAGCGAGGCACCAGTGAGGATAGAAAGGCAGGTCAGTTAGCCCATCATGACGAATTCAACGGTAAATTAATCACGATAGAGTCTAGGGGGAGTCGCGTGGAGGTCGATCTGATATGTTGTATTGGAAGCAATGAGGACTAACCTGCCCATTACTAACAATCCTTTACCCCCTACCCGTATATTTAATTTCAATATTTATATTCTGATCCAATAACGAATATGTTAAAGGACTTTTATCCAAAAAATTATTAATTATTATTATGTATACTAAAATTATAAAGAGGAAAGGTTTGATTTATTTATTCACTAGTACAAATATGTGTACATGGCGGACTTAATGCTAAAAGCATTCTCTCCCAGTCAACCATAGGGAAGTGTCAGAATACTCGAATGCGGCACTAGTAATTATTGATATACATATACATAAACAAGTAAATATATATATAAATAACAAATATACTTACACATATATAAGATATACTATATTATAAACGAAGATGAGAATAGTTTTATTGTAAATCTAGACCTAAATTAGATTAAATAACTTAATTATTTACAACTAATTTTGTTTTTGTATGAAAACTTACACTAACTGGTTCGGAGTGCCTCCCATAATGTTTAGCAGCGAAAAGCTTCGAACAAAAATCATTTGTACAAATTTGACCAACTCGTGATTCTGCCACTAAGCAACTGCACTTATATTACTATGACAGTGAAATTACAATGCGACAAATTTTTTTATACCACTGAGGTAGCAAACAAGCGTACAACCCATCTGATAGTAAGCGGTTATCGTAGCCTATGGACGCCTGCAGTACTAGGGGCATTACGCGCGTATCGAATTAAAAATTATAATATTATTTATAATATATATAATGTTACTGTAGGGTAATCATGTCTTCACGAAGCACTTCGTTTTAACTTGTTGCTTTCGTAAAACTGGCTTAGTATTTTAATTTAATTTATATTTGTAAACCACCGTGTCTTGGTAATCTCATATGGACTCCCGCGATACAGGTTCTCCTAGTGCGGGGTCCAATGTACTCGCTGTTGTAATTTTTTTTTGTATTTAATAAATAAATAAATAAACAAAATAAAATAAATAATCTGTTTATATAATAATCTAACTATGTAATTCTAACTTTACATGGTATATAAGATATAATCTTTAGAAATATAAAAGTTATAAGCCTCTTAGTAATAAATAGAAATGAAGCACAAGTTCACTTAGTCCATTTAATCTAGATATCATACTATTAAATCATATATTTACTTATTTTACTTTGTATTTGATATATAATAAATTATATAACATAAATACCCAACTTCTGTTAATCCATTGATACTTATTTAACTATAGCTTCTTTAAAACTTCCATCAACAATAATTGTGATATATTTTATATAATGACCACGTGGTTCACTATACTTGGTCACTCTTGATACGGCAGGGAGCTCCGCTCTGTTCAACGGTTGGACAAGAAGTGTCTCCCCACCCAAGTAACAATCTTTTATATCTACAGGACATATAAAATTAATGTAGAACCTAAATGGTAGCAAATCCTATTGATTTAGTATTAACAAAAATACCGCGTGTGCTACACTGAAAAAAATAAAAAATAAAAAACGGCGCACTGGGAAATTTTGTAGACCGCAAAAATAAATAAATACATTTTATATGGCATTTTTGGGTACAACTTTGACATGAAATAGTATACGTCCCACTGTGTCCCCGGAAATACCGGAAAAGAACACCCTTCGGCTAAAATTCTTTCGCCATGAATGAAGAAGGTGTTTTTATTGAAGGGCCTTGGACAGCATAAAAAAAAACATGAAAAAATAAAACATCTTATAAAGTATTCGAGACCAATATTGTTAATTGATGACATGCTGGAGTCCTGAGTGCTATTTACGTTTTTCCCCGAAATAAACATTTCTTTTTTATATTTTCTTAAAGAATATAATTTTACCATATTTAGAAAAAATTGCACAAAGGTCGTCTAGTTGGGTATCTCTGTCCCACTCGTGTTTCTAGCATGAAACAGCTGCACTTGTATGACTATATTTTGATTTGAAGAGTGTGATACAGGAGTAAAATTGTGGCATAACACCTTAGGTATGGCGATGCATCAAGAATATTATGAGTGCTACATACTAAAATATACACTTTGAACTATTGTACCGAATAAAAAAAAATTAAAAGTATATTAAAGTTCAAAAATATAAACACAGCAATAATTATCGCTAACAATTTACTTTAATCGAAGCACGTCCAAAATGAAATGACCGCATGAATGACATAACAACATGCTTGTACTGTCAACACTGAAATAAGTTTCATTTTGACAGCACAATCCCCATCTTAAAAAACAAAAGTTTGAATTTGACACAAAATGATCCGCCATTTATTGATTTCATTTGTTACAAAAAATGTGATAAATGAAGAACCGCTCGACCGATAAACCATCTACTAAATAGTCCGAACAAAGCTTAAACATTTGGTTTGGATAGGTGAGCCCGTTCTTGAGTTATAAAATTATAACGAAAAGTGGCATTAATTATATATATATATATATATATATATATATATATATATATATATATATATATATATATATATATATATATATATATATATATATATATATTAAGGATGATAAGGGAATGGTAACCCCGTCTGCGCTAACGGTATACGCTGGCGGGGCACCAGTGAGGGATGATAGGTGAGACTTAAAAGGCCAGTCAGTTAACCCATCGTCATGAATACACCTAGAATTGATCACGTTGGCTTCCAAGAGGGACCACGTGGAGGTCAACCTGACAAGGTATATTGCTAGCAATAGGACGGCTGGCACAATCCGCCTTACTAACAATCGCTTCTCCCCCTATCTATTATACTATAACAGTTTAGTCTGTACACGCAAATAAATATAAATAAATAAAAATCACGAAACAAAAACGACATAGTAAGTAAAATTTCCTTTTAAAAATTATGAAAATTTTTTCTTCATTTGTAGACACAAAATGTCATCGTTGACAGAGTAAATAAATGGAACACTGAAAAGAGGATAAAATATCAATTGCAATAAATTCTAGTGAAACAATAATGTTTTAACTCAACCATATTGATCTAGATGGAGCATAGTGTTAGAATTTTTTGTTTTTAGTTTTTAATTTAAAGTTTTAGAACTCCCTTCTTGCAAGACCCACTTTTTTGGAAACTCTTTCACATTTCGTGCTGCACAACTGTGGCACAGGCTACCTGCTGACATACGGGATAGTCCTTCTATTACTTCCTTCAAGAGAAGACTGAAATCACATCTTTTAGTCAATTGTACATGATAATTCTATGCACTTATACATATGTACATATATTTATCTATTTACGTATTTATTTATATATTTATTCACAATAGTCTTTGTTGTATTTACATTATTTTCACTGGTACCTTTCCTGCACTGGATTACCCAAATTAAATTATTTTCTCTCTTACTACACTGGGTTGGCTGGAAGAGATCTCTTTCAGAGATAAGTCCTCCCTTGCTAACAAGTTGTTAAACTAATCGTCGCATATATTGTTAAAGTGCAATAAAGAATATATAAGTGAAAAATCGCCTCAAAAACAGATAACTAACTATATGTTAACGCATCACTTATCACAATAAGAGTTCTATTGTTTAATCCTTTATTAGTGTATATAAATATCTGAAAGCACGAATCAATGATTAATATAAATATATATAAATAAATAGAACTACTAATAATCTATAAAAAGTTTAAACAATTACCCCCGAATATGTTAAATTCGAAATCAATTAAAAAAACACAAATGTTCAAAGTAGTAAATTGATCGTACTTGACGCTACATGTCGTAAAAGAGTTTACTTAACTATTGTACTTTCTTTTTCTTTACTGTATTTCTTTACTTATTTAAGTACAAACTGCTCACTTCAGTTACAGATTATAGATTATAGTTAGAAGACTTTGTACAAAAGTCGTTTTCTTGTGTACCTCTGTCCCATTCGTGTTTCAACCGTGAAGCAGTTGTGTTTACATGGCTGTGTTTCGGCTTGAAGGGTGGGATATGGCGTGTATTTACAGAGGAATAACACTTGAGTCCTCAGGAATGGCAACGCATGGGGAGTATCATGGGCGAAACAGTATACTCTGTTATGTGCATGGTACTGCTAATGTCTATAGGCGACGGTTACCACCTACCATCAGGTAGGCCATCAGCTTGTTTACCAACAGAAGTTTACAAAAAAATAAACTTAAAACATAACTTGCAAGTACATCAATATACTGTTCAGGTAAATACGACTGTAACAAAACAAAGAAAGTAACAATTATACGTTAAAATTTCAACAATAATTTGTTATAAAAAAATAAAACAAATAAAAAAACAAAAAAAGGTAAATAAAAAACAAAACAAAACTTAAATGATGGGAAGGAATCGTCTGCTTTGCCATTAAATAGTACCTACTCGTACATACGAAAGAAACCGTGAAAAAAAAACAAATTTTGAAATAATGTTTGGCTGTTGTCATCGAAATATTTGTAGCGCCATTCTCTATCTAGATACTATTTAATCTAGATTTCATGGTAGTTCTTCGACAGCAACAAATTCCATAGTATCGGTATTTCCAGTTCAATAATTCTGAAAAAAATTTAATATGAAATATTATCAAAGAATTCTTCTCACTTTTCCCGTTTCTGGGTCACTTGGATTGCGTTTTATTTCTTTTATCGTGCTGGATATCAGCGGATAAATGTAATTTTAGCAAATTGACATATATCAATGTGAAAATAAGGGTACGGCACGAGTTTCGCCCTCCCTATGTCCGGGCTTGCTTTAATCGATTTATTTTTGGTGCGTATTTCCAAATTTTTGTGTCACTCAACGTGAAAAACAATTTTTTTTGTCTCTCTCTCTCTCTTGATTCGCCTGTATTCTATTTATGTACTAGTGATCCGGCCCCACTTTGCACGAATAAATAGAATTTTCGATAACAACATATATACATATATAGCTCATGTTACTCCCTAATATATATTTATTTATTTATTTATTTAAAGGAAAACCAACAACATATTGTATTATAACACATACAACAAACATTAAATACAATACAATATTAATGCACATGCCTGTTATAGGTATTCACAGCATTCACTTTAACATAGTTATACAGTGCGAGGAAATGAAGTAACAATTATAATGAATTAAATAACACTAGACTACAAATGTTTTACAATAAATGTTGCGTTATTAGTTATAGAAATATACATATATACATAGAAATATATATATACTCTAATATATAAAATTCTCGTGTCACGGTGTTTGTTACCAAACTCCTCCGAAACGGCTTTACCGATTTTTATGAAATTTTGTGTGCATATTGGGTAGGCCTGAGAATCGGCCAACATCTATTTTTAATACCCCTCAATGATAAGGGTGACCCACCCCTAAAAAAGTTGTTTTTTATTTTTTTGACAAATTTTTTTATTTTAGTTTTAATATGATTTAGCATTGAAAGATACATACAACTTTAAATTTTCATCGTTTTACGATCAACCCCTGTATTTTAATCGTGATTTTTATATTTCGCAATAAGTAGTAAAACAACGTTTACGGGGTCTAACATAATATATATATATATAATGTTAGAGTTACTTATTCTTAGATTATTGTGTTTCAGCAATTTATTCCTGTAGGAATTCGAATTATCATTGCATTATATCGATTTCAGGAGATTTTAAATTTGGCATTCATTTTTTTTACAACACAGGGGGCAAACGAGCATGCGCCTCACCAGATAGTAAGTGACTACCGCCGTCCATGATCACCTACAACACTAACGGCATTGCAGGTGTGCTGCCGGCCTTTCATTGTATAACGTACATTAATAAATTACATATATAAAATTGATTTATTTTAGATCGTGATAATGGACATATATCCAGTATACTCTGTTATGTCTGATATATATGTATTCTTGCTCACGTCTATAGGCGACGGTTACCTTTTACCATCAGGTGGGCCGTCAGCTTGTTTGCTCTTCTAGGTTGCATAAAAAAAATATGTTGTTTAAATTAATGAATATAATTTATTCCGCATATCATATCGTCAAATTATAATATCAATAACATGCATGAAAACAAAAAAGCTTAAGACCAAACCAAATAAACTGCAAAATTTGAAGATAATTTTGCAGTTTATTTGGTTTGGTTATAAGTTCTTGGTATTCCGTTAGCAAAGTCTAATTGTCTCCCAACAATTAGGGAAACGTTATTGTTTACGAAAAAATATGCTCTTTTACCTTTAATAAACCATATTTTTAAAATAAGCTAAGTAGTTTTTGAGTTTATAGACTACAAACAAACAATCAAATATCTCCTCTCTATATGATTAGCGTAGATATGCGTGTTACCTTTTTATATGCGTTGCCAATTCTATATTTATTTTTGTAATCCTTTTTCAATTGGTACAGTTAATTCAGTTTATTATTATAAATAAATAAATATAATAAATATATACGGACAAATCACACAGATTGAGCTAGCCCCAAAGTAAGTTCGAGACTTGTGTTATGGGATACTAACTCAACGATACTGTATTTATAATAGATATAGTATATTTATAATAGGTATAGTATGTAGATGGAGGTCGGGGCGGAGATAGCAGTGGCAAAAGACAGTGGCAAGACGAGATGCTGTGACGCAAAACGCTATATCTCTCTCTCTTCGTCCACTTCATTACTGAAGGTCGTGTCCTTGAAAGGTACTGTAAAAGGTGTGGTATAAAATAACCGATCAGTTGAATTAGCTGAAACTTTTTTATTATAACTATTAAATTTTGAAAATTCTGTCCACTCGTGCGAAGCCGGATCGGATCGCTAGTCTTACATATGTTTACTTTTCCGAGAAGACAGCTGTATATTTTTATACATAACTAGATTAAAATCCCATAGCTACAGCGTATTCCCCTGAGAATTTTTATAGTAAATCCTTATTAATATTTATGAATATGAATGTGCGTTTGTTTGTATGTCTATTAGCGCTTTCACGGTTTAATTAATTAGTATAAAATTTTGTATGTATGGTGTGGAAAAGGATATTACAGATTACGCTTTTCCCGGTTACGCGGACAAAGTCGCGGGTAAAAGCTAGTGAAATATAATATACTATGAAAAATCAATATAGTTAACATTACTCCGCTTTACCCGCTGACATTGATGCTCCTTTCCACATTGGGTGTTGCTGGAAGAGAACTCTTTCAGAATTAAGCTCGCCTTTGTACATTTACTTACCTCTGTCATATAATATTTTTAAGTACAGGGCTGGGAATAGGCAGCAGCGTCCCTCTAAAATATTTCTAAAAGCCTAACCTTTTTTTTTTTTATACAACTTAAAATGGAAAACAAGCTGACGGCCCACCTGATGGAAAGTGGTAACCGTCGCCTATAGACATGAGCAGTACCATGGACATAACAGAGTATACTGTTTTGCCCATGATACCCCCCATGCGTTGCCATTCCTGAGGACTCAGTTGTTATTCCTCTGTACCCAGTAATTTTACGCCATATCCCACCCTTCAAACCGAAATACAGCCATGCAAACACAACTGCTTCACGGTTGAAACACGAATGGGACAGAGGTACCCAAGCAATCGACTTTTGTACAAAGTCTGCCTCTGGTACCCTATGAATACCTGCAATACCTCAGATATTGCAGGTATTCATAGGCTACGGTAACCACTTACCATCAAGTGGGCTTTATGCTTGTTTGCCACCTCAGTGGTATAAAAATATCATTGTTTTGGGTTCTATTCCGTTCATAAAGACTATAATAGTTTTTTTTTATATATATATATATATATATATATATATATATATATATATATATTTTTTTATATATATATATATATATATCTTTCATGTACAGATAGAGACCGGTTACGATTTTATTATACATACGTATTGATGATATGTCAGCGTCAATATCCCAAGGCTAACAGACACCCCGTAAATATTAGTTGCACCGGATCTAAGATAATTATATTTACCATAAAGCTCCGGGCATAGATAAAATTACCACCGCTACTAAATTGGATTGGCCAACGTCAATTTTAGCAAGAGACCCTTCTAACTACGAGTACACGTCAATTTTATTAAGCCATATGTTTTAAGCGAGTTCCAAAATTAACTCTTCCTTTTTTTCGTCTAATCCTTTTTAGAATTTATACAAGTTTTTTTTAACCTGCAATAGAGGGGGGAAAGGGATTGTTAGCAATGGAGTTTGACAGTCCCATTGCTAGCAATATGCCTTATTAGGTCCACCTCCACGTAGTTCCCCCTGGAAACCATCGTGAACAATTCATGACAGACGGGAAGCGACTTTGTTTTATACTATATAGTGATTCTATCTAATCTTTCTACAAATATGCTGTTTTAGCATAACAATAGTCATTATTGTTTAATATTTGCTTTAAAATATAATTAATTTTAATAACTCTTAATGAAAAGGTAACCCAATTTTGTTGCAGCTATCACAGCAACACTCTCTAAATAAAATTAGTAACAAATCGATATGTCCAATCGATTAATTATTCTCTGATTTGTATTACTAATGTACATTAGTAGACTGTCTCGTGATCGGGTTTAAAATATATCAACGCCCAGAATTCCTAGACTCGACTTTTTATCAAGGGAAGTGCCCTGAAAGTGAGGAGATACGACAAACGGCGTCTTTTTTGCGGTAAACGCGCAGACTTGTGTCTTTTTGGGATTAAATTGGACAAGATTTTGTTCACCCCAGATCGAAACTTGATGGAGTGAAGTTTCGATTTCAGACACAAGTCTATTCCGACACTCATCGGTATTTGCCCGCGAGATCTTTGCATGACCGGTGTATAATGTATCTCCTGTACTGTCGTCTGCATAGCAATGAATATTACTTATCTGTAACATATCATTGATATGCAGAAGAAACAGAGTCGGAAATAGTACACAGCCTTGCGGGACACCAGCATTCAAAGGTTTTAAATCAGAGCATGCTCCGTCGACTACGACCTTAATGCTACGTTCCTTGAGAAAACTGGCGACCCAAATGCACAGTCTCGCAGGCAACCCAAATGAAAGTAGCTTTGAAAGCAGCGCTCTATACCACACCCGATCAAAGGCCTTCGCAATATCCAGACTAACTGCTAAGGCCTCTCCTTTACTCTCGATTGCTACTGCCCATCGGTGTGTTAAGTAAGCTAAAAGATCACCGGCCGAACGTCCCTGTCGAAAGCCGTACTGACGATCACAGATCAGTTGGTGCTCTTCTTGGTACTGGAGCAGTTGACGGTTAGTGATGGATTCCATAACCTTCGAGAATAAGGAAGTGATAGCTATGGGCCTATAGTTAGCTGGATCTGAGCGATCTCCCTTTTTAGGGATCGGATGCACCAGAGCAGTCTTCCAAAACTTTGGGACTATGCCCGATAAGTAGCTAAGCCGAAAAAGACGCGTAAGAACCGGAGCCAACTCTGGTGCGCACGTCCTAAGCTCAATTGGAGGAATACCATCGGGCCCACTCGACTTATGGATTTCGAGGGAGAAAATGTACCCTGTAAATTCACGCCACATCCCACCCTTCAAACCGAAACACAGCCATGCAAACACGACTGCTACACGGTAGAAACACGAATGGGACAGAGGTACCCAAGCAATCGACTTTTGTACAAAGTCTCCCTCTGGTCAAAGTCTCTCTCTCTCCCCACTAGATGGAGTGACGATCTCAAATGCAGGGAGTCAATGAATGCAGGTGGCTCAGGACCGTTCCTTGTGGCAGTCTATCAGGGAGGTCTATGTTCAGCAATGGACGAATAGTGGCTGAAATGATGATGATGATGAAACAGTCTTCACTATACGTAGCGTACACAATAATACTTCTGCGAAATTTCTAGTTTACAATTTCAATATTTATATTTTTCTAAGTATTTCTCCTATCACAAGATCCTTTGTGAAAGATCATCCCAGAAACACGTTCTAATTTCCTTTGGTGATATTTCCATTCAGGCGACAATTCGAGAAATATTTCTTGTACAATGAAAAAGCACTCCGCAATAATACAGCACTTTATATGCAGACAACACCTAACGACTCGATAATTGAGTGTCAACGACTACCAACAGTCAATTACGATTTCCTTCGTATTCGGACCAGAGAAGAACAATAAAAAAAACGTTCCTATAAAATTATACGGTGCCATCAAATATTGATTGAGCCAATCGACTCGGGTTTTTAATAACTGCCGCCGAAGCCCGGCGTTGCTTTGACGTAATCCGTAGGAAGTACGAATGTCAATCAATTACTAAGAAACGACTGTCGTCTGTTTAAGTGTCCGATAAAACTTAAAATGAGACTTTCGGAGAAACGGCCCTCGAAGATCCTACGTTGGAGCGCTGGGAGAGCTCCAGTTAAATTGGATAGAGCGAAATAAATTTCTTTCAAGCATTTTTTTCTTTCTTGTCTTAGACGAATATATTTGAAGTAACTTTAAGACGTCACTAGTACTTATTCTGATTATACGAAATCACATGTTGATGGGCCGGAATTAATAATAATCTTTATTCTGTACCATTCTACCAACGCTAAATAGTATTTGAGTATATGTGGGTATAGTAAATATAAAATTTCATGGCAATTTGTTAAGCCAAAAGTCACCAAGAAGTATCAAATAAACTTAATTTCACAGATTTTTTATGCAACTTAGAATGGCTAACAAGCTGACGGCCCAGCTGATGGAAAGTGGCAACCGTCGCCTATAGACATGAGCAGTACCATAGACGTATACTGCATACATAACAGAGTATACTGTTTCGCCCATGATACCCCCCATGCGTTGCCATTCCTGAGGACTCAGGTGTTATTTCTCTGTACCCAGTAAATTCACTGCAATATCTCACCTCGTAAACCAAAATACAGGCATGCAAATACAACTGCTTTACTTATAATATTAGTACGTAGTATATTTATATTATTTGAAATCATAAATACAGTTTCGTGTCTCTAGTCACACTGTTTATAATTACTCCTTTCCATCCAGAAGCTTTACAATTATCACAATTTGAAAGGCTTTTAGCGATAAGGCCGCCCATTGTTTTCTCAATGCAATATTGTCATGTAATTGTTTGTATCTATAATAAGTTTACTATTGTAATCTTATGGAGGGAACAAAAAAGAGTGTCTATCTATGTTATGTTGTTTAAATTTGAAAATGTTTATATAGGTACCTGAATAATATTCTAATATAATACCTCTATATGTATTAGTATACATTTCATAATATACAGCACAGACAATAACCGCTCAGCTTCCCCGATATTTGTGTGGTGGGAGAAAATTACTTTTCTTTCTCATTTCACACAATCCTACGTAGAATGCCTGCGAGCAAATCTGTCTGATTGAATGCTGTATGAAATGGTATTTCAATCAATTTCGTTTTTCTATTTGATTAAATTTTAATCTACATTTCATTGAATATTGCCCGCCTGCAGTTACGCCTCTATTGCAGTATTGGATTTATTTGCCACTTTGTGGCGTTAGTTAAGGTGATAGGCGAACGATGTTACAAATGTGATTGGTTTATTTCGTTGTACGCACTCACGGAGGAAGTCTAGAGTAACATATTACATACTGCTGTCGAGTAACGTCAAGTTTGTTTTTTTAAACAACTTGGAATGGCAAACAAGCTGACGGCTCACCTGATGGAAAGTGGAGCAGTACCGTAGACAACAGAGTATATTGTTTCGCCCATGATACCCCCCATGCGTTGCTATTCCTGAGGACTCAGGTGTTATTCCTCTGTACCCTCTAAATTCACTGCCATATCCCACCCTACAAACTGAAACACACACCTACACTGTGTTTGCTCGTATAGGGTCGCTACTAAAGAACATTTATTTTTCCAAATTTATCTATTTCATTACAATTCTATTTAAAAACAAAGTCACTGATCGCGTCTGTCTGTTTCTCCACTTCTAAATCACTGTCATGTAAATATTATACATTTATATTTATCTATTTTAAATCCTAATGTGAACCCGTACGAAGCCGGGGCGGGTTGCTAGTAAGAAACAAAGACCTGTTTCACTACTCCAATGTTTCACGAGTAAATAAACCATTTTTTGTCCTTCCGCCGTTGGTTTCAACATTAAATAATTCATTAATTAATTAGCCGCCCGGTCTGACGCTGGTCTGCGTATTTTTTACATACTTAAAACTCTCATTTCAGCTACAATTTGTTAAACAATTTTGTTAAAATCACATCGTAAATAGTAATTATGATTATGGGGAAAAAGGAATATAAACAGGGCGTGTCGGATAAAAACGAGGTTCGCATTTATAATTTTTTTTTTGTTTGTATATTATACGATATCCTTGTATACGTATATTGTAAATGTGAAAGTGAGTTTGTTTATTTGTTACATCTAAGCAACTGAAAGGCTTAACGATGAAATTGAAAAAAATATAATAAACTTCCTTAATCTATAATTTATTTATTTTTAAATGGCATTGTGTGTGTGTATATATATATATATATATATATATATATATATATATATATATATATATATATATATATATATATATATATATATATATATATATATACATAGTTGGAATGAGTCACCCGGCGTTTTTTTAATGGGTGATAATGGAATGGTAACCCCACCCGCGCTATCGGTATACACCGGCAGGGCACCAGTGAAGGTAGATAGGTGAGGATGAAGCAGGTTAGTTAGCCCATCGTGACGAATTCAACAAGAATTGTTCACAACGGTTTCCAGGGGAATTCACGTGGAGGTCGACCTAATGGGGCTGACAAACTCCATTGCTTTCCCCCAGTCATCCGGCATTGCTATCTCATTCTATCTCACGGACTCACTAGCGATGTCGATTCCATCAACAAATTCGCTTGCCACTTGTCTAGAGGCCCTGGACTTTACACGATGGGTAAATTAGGTACGCAGGTACTATTTACCAGTAATTCCGTCGCATTAAGTCCCAGTGTATTTAAAATATATGTCAACATTGCGAACGTTTATAAAATTAACCATTGCTATTACGCAGTCACAAAAGCTACATAAGAACTAGAATAATACGCGTCTGCATGCAGCAAGCAATTTCATTACTATACTTCCCATCCTTCAGACCATAACACATGCAAACTCAGCCGAATTGTATCTTTTTTTTTATACAACTTAGAATGGCAAACAAATTGACGGTCCGGTTGATAATAATAAGTTAAAATACAAAGTAAAGATTAAATGTAAATATTTGACTAAAATACGGCCTTCTTATCCATACAATAGTAATTCAAACTATGAATAAAAAAATTGCACCGTTGGTCTCTCATTGATATTATATTTTTTGAAAATAGATCGATATTAAGAGTTCTAGAAAGAGTATTAAAGTTGTTACTAGCTCACCAAAGCAACGAATTTTGTCTATAATTCGATGACACTAGTGGGACAATGAAAATAGAATTATGCCTTCTAGACTTAATTGGTAGATTTAGTTTATTTCTTTATCTTTCTTATTTTCTTTCTTTCTTTATTTCTGTCTTTCTTCCTTTCTGTTTCTTACAATGTTAGGCTGTAAAATGAGTCTGTTTTTTTCTGCCAATCGCAATATATATTCACGGCGTATACTTTCATGGAATAAAGTGAAGTAAAATGTTTCTAAGCTCGATCGTTAAAAGTTGGATGATCGACGGTATGGAGAGGTAAATTGCTCTTCAACTTTTAATAGCACTTTTTCAGCATTTCTGAGGTTAAGCAATATTGTGTAACAACAATACAGTGTGCCTATATAAAATGGTACGATTTTCAGAGGAGAAACAATATTAAGGTTAATTATTTGTATGAATTTTTATAAACTAAAGTCAGGCTTAGATTAGATAGATAGAGTGTATGTATCCATACAAAAATCCTCGCCAAAAATAAGTCAGCTTTTTTATCCATTGCATTTTACCAGAGGGAGAATTTGTATAAAATTCGTTTGCTGTCCCATTTCGGCTCTGTCCCATTCGTGTTTCTGCCGTGAGGCAGTTGTGTTTGCATGGTTGTTTCGCTTAGAATGGTGGGATATGGTAGTGAATTTACAGGGTACAGAGGAATAACACCTGAGTCCTCAGGAATGGCAACGCTTGAGGGGTAAGGGCAAATCAGTATACTCTGTTATGTCCTTGGTAACTGCTCATGTCTATAGGCGACGGTTACCACTTTCCATCAGGTGGGCCATCAGCTTGTTTGCCATTCTAAGTAGCATAAAAAATGTACATGCAAATGTAATGTTAAAATCACTGAAAAAGGTCCCTATTTTAATGAATATGTGTATATTTATTTGCAAGCCATATGGCTTACATAAATACATATATATATTTATATCAGAAAAAATAGTCTACAATTCAATTTTAAAAAAATCAACCTTTTTTGGGAAATTTTAACCAATTATTTGAAGCATTGAAAAAATGGCGCGCTTTGTTTTGGTTTAAAAAAGAAATATAAAAATAGCTGTCCAAATTCAGTTAAAATGACATTTATGTAGCTGAGCCAGTGTTGACCTTTTTCTGATATTCGATGCTCTATCTATGTAATTTAAGGGTACAGAGAACTTCAAGAATTTGTCCTTTTTTAAAGGCCGCTAGCCAACAAGTCATCGGCGATTTTTTCTGCGTTTCTAGTTTCTAGTATTTGCAATGAAATTTTTGCACTTTATTTCGCAACATACTTCACTTTCAGTTACACGGCACCAAAATTGAAAACTCAAGCGATCCTTATGGTGAATATGAAATACCAAATGTAAATGACTCGTAGATCCGTTTGTAAAATTCGAATTTGGCTTTCCAGAATAATGCTATTGATCAGCCGCATGCTCATTTATTAGTAATTACTTAGTATATTGTATGTATATATTACATTAGTACGTGTGCGTGCATGCGTACGTGTATGCGCGCGCGCGCTCGCGTGCGTGTGCGTGTGCGTGTGCGTGTGCGTGTGCGTGTGCGTGTATGTGTTTGTGTTTATGTGTGTAGATATGAGTCTGTGTGTGTAGATATACATACTTATATTTATAATGATAATAAATGATTCTTGCTTTCATATTTCATATGACACCGACAATTTGCTTCCATAGATAAGTTTTATATGAAATTGAATGGCATACAAACCTACTTATAAAAAAAATACATTTAAAAATTACTTATAAAAAATTGTAGAATTTAGTAAAAATATTTAAATTTTTTACTCAAGCACACTTAAACGGCTAAACGAATTCAAATGAAATTGGTACGGAGTTAGGTTATATCCTAATCAAACGCATACGAGACTTCATGAACTGATTCATGTAGATGAATTTTATTTATTTATTTATTTATGAAGCCACAAAACAGCTAGTCAACAATCACCAGAACTAAGTGACTATTCGTACAACTTATAGTTATAACAGCAGAAAATCAGTAGACCTCCTGATTTGTGGATTCGTTTGACATCCTAAACAAACTAGTGGATTGTACAGTAAACAGACACGCTACAGAGAGCCTGTTAGTTTTGTCTCAAAATAACAATAGCTCGCTTGTACGATGCAAAAGTTGGCATGTTTGTCCTTCCTTATATCGAATCTTATATTCTATTAAATGTTTTATTATTTTCAACTTTGTCATATAGTTTTAAAATATATTTGAGTATAACTTTTTATTGTCAACAAATGAAATGAAATTTATTTGCCAAAAACATTGTACATAGATAAGATGTTGCAATTTACAAGTTTACGAGATGCCCATTATTTTTCGACACATCAAATGACATGCAGTTATTAACTACTGAATTTTTTTTTTTATACCACTGAGGTGGCATACAAGCATACGGCCCACCTGATGGTAAGTGGTTACCGTAGCCTATGAACACCTGCAATACCGAAGGTATTACGTGTGCGTTGCCGACCCTGAAGAAACCTCTTTACTCACCTTTTGAAGAACCCCATGCTGTAGTCTCTTGGGAAAACCTCGGCAGGGAGCTCATTCCACAACCTGAGTGTTCGTGGAAGGAAACATCTCTGAAACCGCGCAGTACGTGACCATTGAGGCTGTAGGACATGAGGATAAACTCCCTGTCGATGGCGAGCCATTATAACATTATATTACAATGCAATTATTTCTTTTAGATCTCACCACGAATACACATGTATGAATAAGTATTAAGAATGTGTGTGTGTGCATGCGTGTGTGTGTGTGTGGTGTATGTGGTGTGTGTGTGTGTGTGTTTGTGTGTGTGTTTGTATGTATGTAAACAGTATTTTAGTATAATAATCTCTCTCTCTCTCTCTCTCTGTGTGTGTGTGTGTGTGTGTGTGTGTGTGTGTGTGTGTGTGTGTGTGTGTGTTGTTGTGTGTGTGTTTGTATGTATAATAATAATATTTTTAGTATAATAATAATAACTTCACTAGTACATACTTAATTGTAACTTCCAAAACTGAAGTTTACCGTCAAAGTTGGAATTATCTGTGTTTATTATGCTAATACTAGACTATTAATAATTCAGTCTTACTCTTTGATGTAAATGTCTAATCTTTGAATCCGATAACTACTATAAATATTATAAACTCAAAACTTGTGATTAACTGAAATTATGGCAATATTAAAGAAAATTTTAAATGATTCAATACAGTAATACGAAAGATCATTCTTATAGTGAAATTTAGATAATGATCAGATACCGCGTTCTATCAAAAGGAGCTAGTTTCTTGAGAGCGAGATAGTCCAAGAATGAGGCAAGGTATTTGTTTATTTAACTTTTTATTTATTTTATTTTAATATTACATTTGGAATCGACATCTACAATCTAGAATATTTATAACTGTACTCTGCTAATCCCTCGACTGTCCTGCGAAGGACTTGATGTGCAATAAAGCCTATCGAGTCGGTAAACATGATGTTGTACGATATATTTACTCCCACCTATTAATAAAAGGGAGAGGGGGCGAATCGTTAGTAATTACTAATGAGTATAATACTTTTTGCTAGCAATATACCATTGCTAGTAATTTCAAGTTGACGACTACGCGGTTCCACTTGAGAACCAACCATTGTGATTAATTCGAAGTGAATTCGCCATAGTGGACCACCTGACCTGGCTTGCTAGCAATATGCCCAGCCAGGTCCACCTCCACGCGGCTCTCCCTGGAAACTATCATGGTTAATTCCTGATGAATTCATCATGATGGGCTAACTGGCCTGTTTTCATTCTCATCTATCACCCTTCACTGGTGCTCCGCCAGCGTATCCCGTTAGCACAGGCGAGGTTACTACTCCATTGTCACCTGTAAAAAAAAACTAACCTGGCTTTATCTTCATCCATTTTCACTCACTAATACTCCGCCAGCGTATACCAATAGCACGGACAGAATTACCATCCTATTCATCATCATCATCATCATATCGGCCTTTAACTGTCCAATAATAAATAAATGAATAAAGCGAAATATGTACTCGTATATAAGAATAGAGGCCCATTCTACGCAACTCTCTGCTTAACTCCCAAGGGAGTTAGCGTGAAGATAGATTAATGTTAACGTACAAACGATCTTTTATCTAACTTCCGAAGGAGACAGCTATATTGTTTTACCGTGTTTTTTTTTTAATGGATGATAATGGAATGGTAACCCCACCCGCGCTATCGGTATACACCGGCGGAGCACCAGTGAAGGATGATAGATGAGGATGAAGTAGGTCAGTTAGCCCATCGTGACGAATTCAACAATGGTTTCACTATGGTTTCCAGGGGGAACCACGTGGAGGTCGACCTAATAAGGCATATTGCTAGCAATGGAGCTGTCAAACTCCATTGCTAACAATCCCATTCGCTCCTCTTTTACCGTGTTTGTGTATGTCGGAATCTTTGACGTGACGTATTTCTAATTTATGTTAAAACTTGAGTGCTCCTGGCCACAATTTCAACTGGCATTAAGTGTCGAGTATAAAACAGAATAAAGTATTAACATTTACTATAGTACTCATTATTGCTGCAATAGGAATTGCTAGCGTATTATTTCTTTGCGTACGAAAAATAGTCGATTGTCGTATTTTCTTTAATAATAAAGCAATTTCCGAACGAATGGGAGGAGAGTGTTTTTTTTTTCATCGAAATAGAAATGAGGCAACATATTAATAAAATGCTTTAGAGTAATCCAGTCACGTATAATATGACATAGGAAATGCCCAGCTTAGCAAATGTCAGCGTGATCGAATCTCGTACCTTTTATATTGGTTTATCAAGATTTGCTGATTGTAACCGTCTATGATACTAAGAGTTATCGAGGAAAAACGAAATTTTTGTAAAACAACACACTATTAGAAATTTTCGTCACTATAAGACAATAAGATGTATACAAAATATTTTTTTTTAAGTATTTTTTTTATACAACTTAGAATGGCAAACAAGCTGACGGCCCACCTGATGGAAAGTGGTAACCGTCGCCTATAGACATGAGCAGTACCATGGACATAACAGAGTATACTGTTTCGCCCATGATACCACCCATGCGTTGCCATTCCTGAGGACTCAGGTGTTATTCCTCTGTACCCTGTAAATTCACGCCATAACCCATCCTTCAAACCGAAACATAGCCATGCAAACACAACCTTAAAGGCCGACAACACACTTGCACCTCTGACAAATGCTCACGGGCAGTGGTAGTCACTTGCCATCAGGTGAGTTGCTCCCTCGTTTGACCCCTGTGTTATAAAAAAAGTCTTTCTATCAGTTTCGATTTAGATTTCCCAAATATATAATTATACATTAAAAATAAATGGACGTGTAAATTTTTTTTTTATCTAATGTGTGCACCTATATTCGTGCAATAAATGATTTGATTTACCAGAGGGAGACTTTGTACAAAAGTCGATTGCTACCTCTGTCCCATTTCTACCGTGAAGCAGCTGTGTTTGCATGGCTTTGTTTCGGTTTGAAGGGTGGGATATGGCGTAAATTTACTGGGTACAGAGGAAAAATACCTGAGTCCTCCGGAATGGCAACGCATGAGGGGTATCATGGGCGAAACAGTATACTCTTTTATGTCCATGATATTGCTCATGTATATAGGCGACGGTTACCATTTTCTATCAGGTGGACCGTCAGCTTGTTTGCCATTCTAAGTTGTATAAAAAAAAATTTGGATTTGAATTTTTAAATAACATAAATAGTTGGTTTTCAACAGAAGTGATAAGATTGGCACATACACGCATAAGTCAAACAATACTTAACCGCCATTAAATTTAACGCATCATTCATTTCCTACAAAATTGCAGAATAAATATGATTTCACGGTAAATTGGCGCCCTTTTGCCAATATAATTGAATTCGCCATGCAAATTTATTGCCAGCTTCAAAATGTATGCGAGCATGTTACATTTTGAGTGTAAGAAGGCCTTTAAATTTTGTACTCTTAAAAATGAATCATCGATATTGTATTAAGAAATATTCGAAGTCAATTTTATGCGACTTTCAAAAGAGTTAAGTCAATTTTGAAACGACTTCTAAAAGGCTTATTTTGTAGATAGATAGATAATTTGTTTACATTACTTACAGCACACAAATTACAATACAAACATACACATAATACACAGTAAAAGAGATAAAAGAATGAAAAACACAAAAAAGGAACAAAAAAAAAAACAAAAAGCAAAACATATAACACAATAATTTCCTTTTTTTCATGCGTGTGCCATAGTAATACAAAATGGTCACAACACAGTTTATTGCTTTGCCCTTAAAAGAGCAAAACACTGATATTCTGTTGTGGCCAAGAGTCAGTCGCAAAATTCCTTATTAAAAATAATAATAAAAAGAAATATTGTAATTGTATGTAATTGTATACCGATTTTGAGAATTCTTTATGCAGTCATCATTGTCATCAATCAAGTCATCAGGAAAGGAAGGGGTGGCCCATTCTACGCCACTACCAGAAGGCAATTTTATGTAATCGTGTCATTTTATTTAATTTGTTTTTCAAACCAAAATACAGCTTGTTCTAGAGCAAAATTTATATGTATATATTATTCCATGTCATAAACTTAAGTATCTATATTTTTTTATATATACAACTTTGAATGGCAAACAAGCTGACGGCCCACCTGTTGGAAAGTGGTAACCGTCGCCTATAGACATGAGCAGTACCATGGACATAACAGACTATACTGTTTCGCCCATGATACCCCCCATGCGTTGCCATTTCTGAGGCCTCAGATGTTATTCCTCTGTACCCAGTAAATTCACGCCATATCCCACCCTTCAAACCAAAACACAGCCATGCAAACACAACTGCTTCACGGTTGAAACACGATTTTGGAATAAGACCGCCTGTGTACCTAGTGTTCTTATCTTTTATGCATCAAATTATTAATTATATGATGCAATTTATTTACTTTAATTAAGTTGTATATATTCTTTAAAAATATCTAAATAATAATAGAAATGTGTATCGAAATCCGTTGCAGTTTAGGAGCAGTAAACATAAAAAAGATGGTCGCGGATATTGACTTGGTTCGTAAAATATACAAGTACCGTGTATAATATAGTATATGTCATATATGTGTAAGTATATTTGTTATTCAAATATATTTATTCGTTTATATATGTGATTTTAGTATGTATGTATATCAATAATTACTAGTACCGCATTCGAGTATTCTGATACTTCCCTATGGTTGACTGGGAGAGAATGCTTTTAGCATTATAAGTCCGCCATGTACACATGTTTGTACTAATGAATAAATAAATAAATAAAATATAAAATATACTGTAATGTCTCGATTCGTGGCGGTGTGGTGGGCCAGGTCTTTAAGCTACCGATATTATATGGTTGAATACAAAAATGAATGGCTCATCCGTCATACTCGTGAACGGATGCTTCTAGTAAGAACTGATTTGTTTAAGAATACTGTGATTGATTGTAGTTTTTTTTTTTAACAATATAAATTTGTGATAGGCGTTTTATTCATATTATTGTTGTAAATTTAAATTTTACAAGTATTTGAATAAAACAACAGCTGAGTTTCTTGCCCTTTCTTCACAGCCGAACTGCATTCCAAACTCTGCAGTAGATTCATAAATTAATGATAATTCAAAAATGCTTTTAAATAAATTTACTTCGATTAAAAACAATCTTTTTTTTTTCAACACAAGCTGCAACCGAGCATCATCCATCACCTGATGGTAAGTGACTACCGCCGCCCATGGTCACCCACAACACCTACGGCATTGCAGGTGTGCTGCCGACCTTTTATTATTTTATTTTATTTTTTAAAAAAAGAAAGCCTTAAATACTTTAAATACTTTTTTTTAAATCAGCATTTTTTTTTTTTAATAACGTATATAATAAAGGTTAACGAAATTAGCTCATCGCTTGTACCAAACTCGATCGGCGACAAAAACAAATGTGAAAAACAGCTATTTCAGCATCAATTATTTCTATTCGCCAGTTTCTAAGTAGTGTACTGTTAGTAAGAAAAAATGGGACAGGAAAAACTTTCGACTTTTCGATAAACAGCTCCCAAAGAAAAATACTGTTTATGGGACTATGGAAAAGATAAAAGTTATTGGAAAAACTTTGTAAAAAATACAGTTTATTTTCTTGTATTAATATTTTTTTGCGGTTATCGTTTTATTGGTTGAGATTTGTGTAATTCGCTTGCTTAGATGAATCTATCTTACTTATTATACATGTTTTGACATAGAGTAAACATAAAACATAACCAGAGGGAGACTTTGTACAAAAGTCGATTACTTGGGCACCTCTGTCCCATTCGTGTTTCTACCGTGAAGCAGTTGTGTTTGCATGGCTGTGTTTCGGTTCGAAGGGTGGGATATGGCGTGAATTTACAGGGTACAGAGACATAACACCTGAGACCTCAGGAATGGCAACGCATGGGGGGCATCATGGACGAAACAGTATACTCTGTTATGTCCATGGTACGGCTCATGTCTATAGGCGATGGTTACCACTTTCCATCAGGTGAGCCGGCAGCTTGTTTGCCATTCTAAGTTGTATAAAAAAAAAACAGATAAAATATAATATCTAAATGGGCTGACACTTCCGTGAATTCAATAATAATAGTAACCTTGACAGGGGAAGATACTGTAGTGGAACGTGCGTCTCGCTTACTCAGTCGTTTCTTGTATTTCGTAAAATTATTTTTAAAATGCAAAATTGTAGGATTGTCAAAAATTTTCTATCGATAAGCGAAATCTAAAGGGAAGGGTGTATTTATTTATTTTATGTTATTTATTTATATACTTTTGTACATTCACTTTTAATATAGATATTAGATCATACCAAAATGTAGGCGGACTTATCCCTTAAAGGGATTTCTTCCAGTTAACCTTGCAAACCCGAAAGGAGAAAGTATTTATAGTAAGGTTTGTGTATAAAGCATAACATATAAGGTGCAGGTGTGTATATATATATATATATATACACACCTACATAAATAAGAATATATATACATATATATACACATACACACACATATAAAAAATATACTATATTATAGACGAAAATGAGAATAATATATAGTAATTTTACGCGCGATTTCGTCCGTTTGGTCGTGATATTGTTCACTTATCGAGTTATATGTGTATAATAAATATCAGAGAGATCATTCAATGCACTAAGAAGTAACAAACAAACAAACACACTTTCACATTAATAATATTAGCAAGGATTACTTCCATCTTTATCATTATTAGGTCTGTATTTAATTATTAAATATTTAATATTTATTTAACAGAATTAACATAGTTTAGAGAGCTCTTATTGTAAACGGTCATTATAAGAGAATAGAATAGAAATAGCCCGTATTCAAATAGATTTGTTTGCAAGCTTTTTTAAATCGTCGATTTTTATGAGTGCTGGGTTCGGGATATTGTCATTTACTGAGAAGAACCCGCAAGAAACTTAACAGTCACTTTTTTCAAATTAATATTGTACTATGTACAGCGACGATATTTTTTTTTTATACAACTTAGAATGTCAAGCAATTTGACGGCCTACCTGATGGAGAGTGGTAACCGTCGCCTATAGACATGAGCAGTACCATGGACACAACAGAGTATACTGTTTCGCCCATGATATCCCCCCATGCATTGCCATTCCTGAGGACTCAGGTGTTATTCCTCAGTACCCAGTAAATTCACGCCATATCCCACCCTTCAAACCGAAACACAGCCATGCAAATTAGCATTAAATTAGCATTAAATTCTATTTATATGTATATATTAAATGGAAAATAAACAAGCAACATGAGCACACCAGTCTTCATAAGCATGACGGACCCATTCACGAGTATGACGGCCGAGCCAGTCATCATTGCGCTCAACTATATTTTAAAGATTACTTATTCACCTATATAGAATATTAAGTTTATTTTTATTTATTTGTTTAACAATTTATTGCATTTATAAGTCGAATGCTTGGGTACCTCTGTCCCATTCGTGTTTCAACCGTGAAGCAATTGTGTTTGCATGACTGTGTTTCGGTTTATTAGCTTATTTGCCATTCTAAGTTGTATGAAAAAAAACAATATTACATGAATTAATGAATGATTTTGAATTGGTACAGTACAATAGGAGGTCTTATTGCTAAGCAATCTCTTCCAGACAACCTTTGGGTAGAAGTACTTAAAAAACGAAAGGTGATATGTTAAAAAAAAACTAATAGATTCTGAATCGTAATCATGCAGCATACTTTGAACTGACGTTATTTTATAGACTGTGATATAAGTACATTATTTCGTACAGTTTCGTTTCGCCACTAAATGTTTCTATCTTGAGCTGACCCTTCTGACCCATTGACCTTTCCGTCCCGAATAAATCTTAAATATGACTCAAATATGACCGTTCTCGCACCGCTTGGTTCGTATTATTTGCGCATGTACAAGCGCCATCTGTTTACGCAGTAGTGACAGCTACGTATTATGTTGTTTTTATATTTATTTTGGTGATGTGTTTTTTTTCTTATACAACTTAGAATGGCAAACAAGCTGACGGCCCACCTGATGGAAAGTGGCAACCGTCGCCTATAGACATGAGCAGTACCGTGGACATAACAGAGTATACTGTTTCGCCCATTATACCCCCCATGCGTTGCTATTCCTGAGGACTCAGGTGTTATTCCTCTGTGTGTGTTTTAAAAGTATATGGCTAATACAATGGCCAGACCTATAATTTTTTCAAGTCGTTTCCTTGAGTGCCTCTGTCTCACTCTTGTTTCTAACTGTTCTTGCAGCTAGCTGTGTTTTGGTTTGGAATTTGGGATGTGGGAGTGAAACTACAGTGTACAGAGGCAGAAAACCTTGGTTCCCAGAAATGGGGACACATATATCATTAGCATTACAGTGCATTCTTTGATGTCTCTTTTTATCAGATGGGCCGTCTGCTTGCTTTTCTGTTTCATTCAATAGAAGTCAAATATATATATATATATGAAGAACGGCTAGCCCTTTTTTTCCGGTTACCACTTTGAATCAGGCAAGCCGTCAGCTTATTTACCATTCCATCACATACAAAACGACCGTAATTAACTAATTTACAATTTGGCTATGAAACTTCACGCTTGTCTAGTACTTACTACACCCTTCCATACTAATTAAATTTTGAATCACCAAACTCTGAACATCCTGTTGAAACCGTATTCTTACATCAGTAAGGAATATAATCGTATAGCATAATTATTTTTCGTCTTCTGGTTACTAAGGTAATATCGACTCTAATACGTAGAATTCAGAGGTGACATTAAATTGCTTGTGCCACTTCCATTTTTGTCTCGAAGTGTTTGACCGTTGACAGATGGCGACACGGAGAAGCCCTTTCTTGCTTTGTTTCCCTCCTATTCGTAACTGAATATAAAAGTTGCCTTACAAGGAGAGATAATAGTTTTTGTTTTGAGTAAAGTAATACATATTAGGTTGCTTAAGTTACAGGAGGATTCCGTCTATTAATGTTCATGAGAACTTTCTTATGGACTTGGTAGAGATAGTACTGATGTTCTAAATTCAAATTATATCTCATGTAATAGACCTTACTACCTTGGTCGTGTCATCAGTTCTTAACCATCCACTGCTTAACTTATATATATCTCCCTCTGGTAATGTATATATAATATAACGGATACAACAGATTAGTATTAAGCATGCATCATCGTTCAAGCGTAGCAATTAGCGTATATTATTGGATTTTCGCCAGAAATACTACGACATGCGATGAGATGGAGACTTAGTTGCTAGTCGCTGTCGTAATTTTATTTTCCTCTTATTTGTTTTCTTTTTTTTTTACAACACAGAAGGCAAACGAGCATGCGGTTCACCTGATGGTAAGTGACTACCGCCGCCCATGATCAACCACAACACCAGCGGTATTGCAGGTGTTCTGCCGACCTTTTAAAAGGGAATATGCTCTTTTCTTGAAGGTTATGTTGTCGTATCGGTTCGGAAATACTGCTGCTGGAAATTGATTCCAAAGAGTGGTTGTGCGTGGAAGAAAGTGCCATGAAAAACGCACGGTGTAAGACCGCCACTCGTCCAGATGGTTGGGATGAAACTTTAGTTTTTGGCGGGTTGTACGGTGGTGAAAATCAGCAGCTTCTTCTATTATCTTCTACTTTGTTATCATATTATATTACTTAATATTTCTTTAGACTTTTCCCACATAAAACAGTTTAGAAAGTATGTTTTTTTTTTATTATTATATTTTTATTGTTTCAGCCGTTTACTTTCCGCTGCTGAATATTATGCCTTCTCCATAAGGGGAGTTTTGCGATTAGTTGCCACGCTTAGCAGATGGGTTAGCAACCGCAGTTTTTTTTTAATGGGTGATAATGGAATGGTAACCCCACCCGCGCTATCGGTATACACCAGCGGGGCACCAGTGAAGAATGATAGGTGAGAATGAAGTAGGTCAGTTAGCCCATCGTGACGAATTCAACAAGAATTATTCACAATGGTTTCCAGGAGGAACCACGTCAACCTAATAGGGCATATTGCTAGCAATGGGCCTGTCCAACTTCATTGCTAACAATCCCTTTGCCTCCAGCAAGTGTAGTTAGGCTTTTAACGATGTTTTAAGAGGGATGCTGCTGCCCATCCCTCCACCATATGCTCCCTTAGTCGTCTCTTACGACACCCACGGGAAAAGGTTGGTCTATCCTAATCCGGGACTTACACGGCTTAGAAAATATGTATTATGAAATTGTGTTTGTTAAAGAAATTTCCAATTCACAGGCTACAGTGTACCTATCAACCAGGCAAATCGACAGAAACAGCACTACATTATGTAGTAAGTCGGGTAGAGGCTGCATTAGAGAGGAAGGAAGCGTGTATTGCCGCCTTTGTGGACATAGAAGGAGCGTTTGATCGCATGACGTTCAACGCATCAAGAAATCATGGCATTCCTGTCTGACTTTGTAGGTGGGTATGCTTAAAGGCAAAACTATAGAACCAGAGTTATTAAGGGCAAAAATAAAAGCCACTATTACTACAAAAAATATCGAGTAAGTCCCTTATTCTTAAAATCCCTCCTCATACTATAGTGGATCATTTACTGTTCATGCGGCTCGACTATGGAACTTTCTTCCACTGCATATTCGTGAAAGTCAATCGCTGAATATATTCAAGAGCAGATTAAAAGAGCATCTTCTATACTCATAAACTTATTATGTCTATGTATGTATATGTACGTATTTTGTATTTGAAGAGATATTTTTTATATACAGACATGTATGTATTTTGATTTTAATGATATGACTTACTTTGTATATATGTCAAAATATTTATTATTTCTTAATAGAAACAACTATACTGTTTCTATCTCTTATTGTACGCACACTGCCCGCTGGTAATTAATGCTCCTTTCCACTCAGGGTTTTCTGGAAGAGAACTCTTACAGAGTTAAGCTCGCCTGTTGTACATCTTTATTTTATATATATTATTTATTTGTGATTTTTTTGTGTACAATAAAGAATAAATAAATAAATAAAAATATTCCCAAGGACGGATGGATCGAGAATGGAATGATAACTTCGCTTACGCTATCGGTTTACGATAGTGGGACACCAGTGAGAAATGATAAATGAGGATGAATGCAAGTCAGTTGACCCATCGTGACGAATTTAATAAGAAGTTATCACGATCAGGGGGAACCACATGGAAGTCAATCTGATAGGGTATATTGCTAGTAATACCCCTTTACTGGGGGAAAAAGATTGTTCGTAATGGGGTCTAATAGCCCCATTGCTAGCAATATACTCTCTCAGGCCGACCTCCACGCGTTTCCCCTGGAAACCATCATGTTTAATTCTTGTCGAATTCATCATGGTGGGCCAACTGACCTGTATTCGTTTTCACCTATCATCTTCCACTGGTGCCTGGTCGGTGTATACCCGCCTGTGCTATGGGTGGGGTTGCCATTTCATTATCACCCATTAAAAAAATACCACATTACTAACAGTTTCTTCGCCTCTTCTTTTTAGAAGAGGTGAAGAAACTGTATATGAGTATTATAATCGTCAAAGAGCACGCTTTATCCAATACATTTTTATTGGGGGGAAAGGGATTGTTAGTAATGGAGACTAAGAATCCCATTGCTAGCAATATACCTCCAGGTCGACCTCCTCGCGATTCTCCCTGGAAACTATCATGGTTATTTCCTGATGAATTCATCATGATGGGCTAACTGGCCTGTTTTCATTCTCATCTATCACCCTTCACTGGTGCCCCGCCAGCGTATACCGTTAGCGCAGGCGGGGTTACCATACCATTTTCACCCATCAAAAAAAATACATTTTTATTTCTAAAAAGTATATTTGAATTTTCAATATTAGAACTAGGAAAAATAGCAGCGGATGAATATGTCTGTCCGATACAGACATCGGGGTAACATGTTTTGGGGAATTATTAGATATTGGCAACGAATAGAAATTTGTAACGTATATATATATATATATATATATATATATATATATATATATATATATATATATATATATATATATATATATATATATATATATATACATGAATATATATAGATACATATCTGTCATCCTTTTTTTTTTTTAATTAATTTATTTGAATTCATAATATTACTGTCTCCCGTTGTGGGTTAACACCGACAGAAACAATAGAATAAGTAGGTGTTGCAAATGCTCATACTTGATATATATTATATATATATATATATATATATATATATATATATATATATATATATATAAATACATAAAATATAACTATAACAAACAACAAACTGTTTTAAAAAAGTAAATAAAACAATTTATTATTATAATTACGATCTAATTATTTTGTTATTTATTATTCTCTTTATGTAACTTCTTTATTTATTTACTCTCTTTTATTCAGTAAATAAACAATCGTTAAGTATGTTTATACTATTGATACTGTATCTATAGTGCACAGCAGAGACAGTGTTAGGTACTTGTTTATATAGACTCACAGTTTTCGCGGTGCTTCGCGTATTGTACTTTTTGTTAAATCGAATTTTCCATGAGTTAAAAGCTCACTAGATTGGTTTCCATCCTACCTATGTAACACAGGATTGGGAGCGATGAATTGGACTATATTAATTTGGTTTTTTTTTTAAACCATCTCTAACCTGGTGTTGTTTATGGATTAGAAATAATCTAAAAATATATCTCATAATTTCATCCATATATTTTTATGCATTATTTATTTATATTTATTGACCACATTACAAAAAAATGTCTGGTACAAAAGTCGGACTTAATACTATATAGCATTCTCTCCCAGTCAACCTTTGGCTAAACAGAAATTTTATTATGCGGTGAAAAAAATTATAACATGCATTACTCGATGTTAAAAAGTAACTGTGGCCTATAGATTGCTGTTTCTGGTAACTATTCTATACTATGCCTCCGTATCCTGTAACTTCACTGCCATATACAACCACGTAGGTCCCGGCATAGAATAGGCCGCCCATTCCTTTCTCGTGGGTGTCGTAAGAGATGATTAAAGAAGCTTATGGTGGAGGGATTAGCAGCAGTGTTTCTTTTAAAATATCATTGAAAGCTAAACTGCGGTTGCCAACCCGCCTGCCAAGCGGGGTTACTAATGAAACCCATCCCCCTTATCACTTTCAAACCCAAGATTTTTTTCTTTCAGATTAAATATATTTTCGTGTTTTGGAGCCAAGCCATCTTGCCGGCACGCACGAGACTACTGGATATGTGGATATGTATGGATGGAAGGATACCTTTGCCCCACTCATATGTATTTCTATCACTAATACGCTGGAATCCGCTAAAGAATGGGATATAGCATACAGCTATTTTATAAAGATAGCTTTTATAATTAAACTAAATTATATTTAAATGCATCCAACCGGTTAATTGTGGTTGAGTAACATAAATAGCAATAACTGAATTTAAAAATAACCTGTTATATATTACTACCTATAACATAACTTATAAATAATCTATATAGATTTGCTAACTTTAACATTTATAATATCAATCGATTTAAATACAATTAATTAAGTCGTAAATAAAATATAAAAAATTAAACTGGGAGAATTCAATAGATTTTTAATTTACGACTGTGCTCATCTGACTGGCCACAAATTATATTTCGCGCTTCCCCCTACGTTATTCCACTTTATCGTAGTGGAAAAACGGGCCTACCGTCCCATTTTTGTTAATTCCACGCAACAGGGCATTGTAATTATATTAAAAATTTTAATTTGATACACCCCAAAATATACCCGATGGGTGAAATAATAATCGAAATCTACAGATTAGAGATGGCCGCGACCGCTACGTTTAATAAATTATCGCTATACGTTATTTTTCTTCATTTCATAAATGACATCTGTGAAATATCGCATGTAGTGATTTTTGCTCGTAATAATCGAACGCTCAGGTTATGAAATGAGCTCCCTGCCGAGGTTTTCTCAAGAGACTACAGCATGGGGTTCTTCAAAAGGGGGGTAAAGAGGTTTCTTCAAGGCAACGCGCGCGTAATTCCTCTAGTATTGCAGGCGTTCATAGGCTACGGTAACCGCTCACCGTATGCTTGTTTGCCACCTCAGTGGTATAAAAAAAAATCTAACACATTTGATATTGAAAATACTTTTTTAATCGCTCAGTCCAATTGACTCGTGAATGCTCAATTGATTTCATTATAAACGATATGCCGCCGATTGTATACGATTAAATCCGAGCGTAATTACTATCTGTGATTTTTCAGGTATACCTACTTGTATTCAAATCAAAATCATCTTCATACAAAGAAACTTATTTACAAGCACTTTTAAATCGTCACTTTTTTATCCCTTTTAGACCTGAACGATACGGTCGCGAGTTGTAAGTTTCAAAAATTCTAAAACCGCGCGCAATTAACTTTTACGCACGAAGCTGAAATAACATGATAGTGAGATTCTAAACCAGCCAATAAGAAATCATTTTAGCGGTTAGGTGGTGCAGTAGTCTCGTGCGTGCCGGCAAGATGGCTTGGCTCCAAAACACGAAAATATATTTAATCTAAAAAAAAAATCTTGGGTCTGCAAGGTTATGAATGCAGAGTTCGGAAAGTTGTTATCTGTTGAGAAGAGCCCGCAAGAAACTCGACAGTTACTCTTTTAAATCTCTTTAACATTATTTGTATATACTTATTCAAACGTAATATGTCTAAAATTAACGTTAGAAATGTTTGTTAAAATATCGTGCATAATCGACTAACACCATGCACGTTTGTCATTCGAGTAATCGTTTAGTAGCTAATGGGTTTTGTTTTAAAATTGTTTATTTAATAACATTTTTAAATTTACTAAAATGTAGATCCAAAATAACCTTTGATATCTTATTATAACATTTAATATCCATTCCCATAACTATTAACTTTTTCTAAACGATGCTTTTACTAAAAAGTAACAGGCGCATCGCATCGTACGATTTGCATTTCATATGATATTTCAATTGCTACTTGTGAAATATTCCAAGCCCACCGCAAATTCGAGGAGTTATTGTCCATTTCGAACGGACGAGTTCGTAATCAAACGATCAAATTGGGTAATCAAACCATTCAAGCAATATTCCTACAAGCTTTTCCTGAAACAACTCCGTGCATACGGGAACGGGTATGGCAATCAAATATACTGCCCGCTTGGCTGCGAATAGTAAACAATAACTATGGACGCCTTCAATATTAGCCAAAATATGGAGTCCCAGTACTTAAATACCAATAAAACTTTCATGTATTGTTTCAAAAGAAACAAATTCACCGCATACAGTCCAAACTGGTCAGTTATTTGCCATTTTAATGAAAGAGAACAACTATTTTTTATTATTAACTATTATTATTATTATATTGTAAGTTATGGGACAAAAGTAGAAGTTTACGACCTTCATATATAGACACGCCTACATACTTACGCACATACACACACACACACACACACACTGGAAGTTTACGACCTTCCTATATAGACACGCCCACATGCTTACGCACATACACACACACACACACACACATATATAGACACACACACACACACACACACACACACACACACACACACACACACACACACAACTGGAAGTTTACGACCTTCCTATATAGACACGCCCACATGCTTACGCACACACACATACACACACACGCACACACGCATAAGCACACGCACAAGCCCATACAAACACCTACGCATATCCAAACTCACATTTAATGTCACATATTTAAATTAACCCTGTTCGCCACACTATAGATGTTTAATTTCTTGCTTTGACTTCCACGTTTTTTTTTATACAACTTAGAATGGCAAACAAGCTGACGGCCCACCTGATGGAAAGTGGTAACCGTCGCATATAGACATGAGCAGTACCATGGACATAACAGAGTATACTGTTTCGCCCATGATACCCCCCATGCGTTGCCATTCCTGAGGACTCAGGTGTTATTCCTCTGTACCCAGTAAATTCACGCCATATCCCATCCTTCAAACTGAAACACAGCCATGCAAACACAACTGCTTCTCGGTTGAAACACGAATGGGACAGAGGTAGCCGAGCAATCGACTTTTGTACAAAGTCTCCCTCTGGTAAAAAGTGACAAGCTTTGCCTAGTGTGGGGTCATAGCTATATTGTACCATAGGCGAATTTTGTTTAAGATAATAAAGTTTATTATAATTTTCTATTAATATGTACAATCCAATCCCTTTTTGTCCCTAACTCTTAATATCTGATGTGCAAATCAGACCATTCCATCTATTAGCAAAACAACGTCATAAGTATTCTGTCTTCAATAATAAACAAAAGATTTTGCCCTAACGAATCAGAATGGCCCCCAATTTGCAGTAATGTCCGCCGATCCCGGAGTGGTCCGATCGGAATTGCAAATATACTAGTAAATTTGCAAAGAATACACGAAAATTATACGGGACCAGTACGGGGCGGGCTTTATTCCTTTAACGCGGGAGGGACCCTGGTCGTTTTACTAGGAATTTATTTGTTGCGATTTCTGCTTTGATAATTAAAGATTGACACTTTAAAAAATAAAATGTCACGTATTCGCAATTCATCCATATTGACCACCCTATGTGTCCCTCCCCCCCCCCCTCTCTGGAGCCCAAGGAGCTGAATTCCAAACGCAATTATTTCGATGAGCAGACTTGCCTTTTTCATTCTCACCTATCACTCCTCGCTGGTGCCCCGCCAGCGTATACCGTTAGCGCATGCGGGGTTACCATTCCATTATCATCCATTAGAAGAAAAGAGCAATGAAGGAGAACAACAGAGGTTTCCCCAAGAGCCTACAGCATGGGGTTCTTCAAAACGGGATAAAGAGGTTTCTTCAGGGTTGGCAACGCGCGCGTAATACATCTAGTATTGCAGGTGTTCATAGGCTACGGTAACCACTTACCATCTGGTGGGCCGTATGCTTGTTTGCTACCTCAGTGGTATAAAAAAAAACATACGATTATTAAGCACTTTCTATCCACTTCAATCATTCTAGTTGCATAGACAAAGTCGCGTGTATAAACTAGGAAAAAATGGATTATAATGAATGAAGAGGGAAGCTGCGGTAATACAAACATGCCATAGCTCAATGTAGGTTTTTGCACAGACAGCAATACACAGATTATCAGTTATTATCCGAGTGTATGGCAAATTCAGAATATGTATTCAGAATCGAAGGCAGTATATCAAATAAATGTACTCACTTCCTCTGTTCTATGTCTGTGAGTCTTTGTTTTTACTTACAATGTAATGTTACTGAGAAAAACCTCATAATCATATCACTGTCCACTGTTAAACATAAGCCTCCTTCTTGGAAGGTTTTGCCAGTAGTTGCCATGCTTGGCAGGCGGTTTGGCAACCGCAGTTAGCTTTTAAAGATATAGTTTTTTTCCAGACAAATTGAAGGAGCGCAAACACGACAGATTTCCTATAGCGGTCATTATTAAACCAGCTCTTTTATACTATTTTTGCTTTTTATACAACTTAGAATGGCAAACAAGCTGACGGCCTACCTGATGGAAAGTGGTAACCGTCGCCTATAGACATGAGCAGTACTATGGACATAACGGAGTATATTGTTTCGCCCATGATACCCCCCATGCGTTGCCATTCCTGAGGACTCAGGTGTTATTCCTCTGTACCCTGTAAATCCACGCCATATCCCATCCTTTAAACCGAAACACAATCATGCAAACACAACTGCTTCATGGTAGTAAATGGAATGGGACACAGGTACCCAAGCAAACGACTTTAGTACAAAGTCTTTTGTCAAAATTAATAGTATTTACACAAAATATGAATATATATATATATATATATATATATATATATATATATATATATATATATATATATATATATATATATATAAACACATAAATACATAATATATCACTGTAACATATAATTAACTTTATAAGAAGAGTGAAGAAAACTATTTAAGACTCGGTCAAATTAACCAGCAAGAATAAGTTTAAAAAAGTGAGAAAAGATACGATGAAGTTAGTAAAATGGCCTTTAGTAAGCAAGGGCGCTATTTATGCTTAAAAGTATATTTCCATAACTAATAACGCAATTTTTAAAACATTTGTAGTCTAGTGTTATTTAATTCATTATAATTGTTACTTCATTTCCTCGCACTGTATAACTATGTTAAAGTGAATGCTGTGAATACCTATAATAGGCATGTGCATTAATATTGTATTGTATTTAATGTTTGTTATATGTGTTATAATGGGGGAAAAGGGATTGTTAGCAATGGAGTTTGACAGCCCCATTGCTAGCAATATCAGGTCGACCTTCACGTGATTCCCCCTGGAAACCATCGTGAGCAATTCTTGTTGAATTCGTCACGATGGGCTAACTGGCCTGCTTCATCGTCACCTATTATCTTTTACTGGTGCCCCACCGGTGTATACCGATAGCGCGGGTGGGGTTACCATTTCATTATCACCCATAAAAAAAAAATGTGTTATAATGCAATATGCTGTTTGTGTTCCTTTAAATTAATAAATAAATAAATAAAAGTCATTTTTTTGTGGATAAATCTTATGTCATTCGTAGTTTATATCCGTATATAATGCGGATATTATGCGAATATTGCTAATTTCTAGTCGATTTTGATATTTCTTTTTAACTGTCGATCAATGTACTTACATGTAAAGTTGGGAAGAGAGAAGTTTTTGATAATATGGTAGTTAATCCCCTTTGCTAGCAATATACCCTTTCAGGTCGACCTTCACGCGGTTCCCTCTGGAAACCATTGTGAATAATCCCTATTGAATCTATCACAATGGGCTAACTGAGCCTGCTTTCAAAGACACCTATCACCCCTGATGCCCTGCCAGCGTATACTGATAGCGTAAACCGGGATACCATTCCATCATCATCCATTATTGTTACATTATCGCATGCAACACGGTTTCTGGGATGTTTTCTCCTACGAACACTCAGGTTATGGAATGAGATCCGAGACTTTCCCAAGAGTCTACAGCATGGGGTTATTCAAAAGGGGGGTGAAGAGGTTTCTTCAGGGTGGGCAACGCACGCGTAATACCTCTGGTATTGCAGGCGTCCATAGGCTACGGTAACCACTTACCATCTGGTGGACCATATGCTTGTTTGCCACCTCAGTGTTATAAAAAAAAATATATACGATTATTATGCACTTTCTATCCACTTCAATCATTCTATTTGCATAGACAAAGTCGCGTGTATAAACTAGGAAAAAATAGATTATATTAAATGAAGAGGGAAGCTGCGGTAATACAAACAGGCCATAGCTCAATGTAGGTATTGCAGGCGTCCATAGGTTATAGTAACCGCTTACCATCAGGTGGGCCGTATGCTTGTTTGCCACCTTAGTGGTATGAAAAAAAAAACATATAAACTGAATCTATTTTCCAGTACAATTGACTATATAAATAGGATATTGAATAAACAAAATGGTAAAATAAAAACTGAATTTGACACGAGTACTACAAACGGCTCTAACTCCATACAAAATGTTTTGTATTATTGACCTGAATTATTGTAGTCGATTTGTAGGCAGAAACAAATTTGTCAACTATATCTCTAACTAGTACTTAAAGTAAATGATAGAACATTTGTCAAAAGTGTAAGGGCTCCTTCGCACGACGCGGCGGCGCGGCGACAGGGATACCAGTATTTTTTTTAATGGGTGATAGTGAAATAGCAGAGGGATTTACCAGAGGGAGAATTTGTACAAAAGTCGATTGCTTGGGTACCTCTGTCCTATTCGTGTTTCAACCGAGAAGCAGTTGTGTTTGCATGACTGTGTTTCAGTTTGAAGGGTGGGATATGGCGTGAATTTACAGGGTACAGAGGAATAACATCTGAGTCCTCAGGAATGGCAACGCATGGAGGGCATCATGGGCGAAACAGTATACTCTGTTATGTCCATGGTGCTGCTCATGTCTATAGACGACGGTTACCACTTTCCATCAGGTGGACCGTTAGCTTGTTTACCATTCTAAGTTGTATAAAAAAAAAGCAAATTCGCCTGCGCTATTGGTATACACTGGGGAGGTATCAGTGATAGATGATAGATGACGATGAAAAGCCAGGTCAATTAGCTCATCGTGACGAATTCAACGATAAACTAATCACGATAGTTTCCAGGGAAAACCGCGTGGAGGTCGACCTGATATGGTGCGACAGAGATGTTGTATCACGACATTAAATACATTTACAATTTATATCAAAAAGAAGAAGGTTATAGAATTCAGTTGTATTTTTTATGTTTATTACCTCATAACTTTGTCAGTTATAAACGGATTTTGAAAAATCTATTTTTATTTAAAAGGATATACTAACAGTTTGATCCCTTGAAAGTTTTATCAAAATCGTTTCAGCTGTTTAGTTTTAAATTAAAATAACTGGTTTTCGTATTGAAGTTAGGTTTATCTATGTAATATAATTTTAAATTATAGAAACATAAGTACAGGGAGAGAATGCTTTTAGCATTAAGTCCGCCATGTACACATATTTGTACTAATGAATAAATAATAAAAAATATAGAGTAGAAACAAAATGTTCGTTCACTGGATTTTACCTAAGTCACACGCATAAGTAAGTAGCACATTGTTAAAATCTTTTAATTTTATATATAAATTAAGATTTTTATTCACAAAAAAAATCTGCTTCTGTCATGATCGAAACTAACATAGAAGTAAACACTACCAATTTCAAAAACAATTACAGAAATCAGTGCCGAATTAGCGAAATTACACCGTAACATCTACAAAAGAAACTATTTAGTCGAATCGAGAACCCTTTGCATTTTCAAATCTATTGAAAATTCTATTACAAATACATTAAAGGCTTAATAAATTTATAAACTAATCAACTATATTTGATATATTTCACATTCATTTAGTGAGATAATTGTACGTTGTGTTTGCACAGTGTCTTTTCACTCGAACCCCGAAAATGGCGGAGTGCACCGCGCGGCGCCGTGTGTGGGAGCCCTAATCGACCTCCATTTTATTATACTCGTATATCCAAAAAATATAAGTCGAAAAACTAATGAAATTACTTATAAGAAGTTATAATATGGATTCATCATTCCATTATATTAATAACAGACTACAATAGTAACTTCTCTCTTTAACAAGAAATGATCTAGTTTATTAGAGCTGTAATAATACTGGCTATATAATAAGGCTTTACCTGGATAAATTAGATTTTTTTTTTATACAACTTAGAATGGCAAACAAGCTGACGGCCCACCTGATTGAAAGTGGTAACCGTCGCCTATAGACATGAGCAGTAGCATAGACAACAAAGTATACTGTTTCGCCCATGATACAGCCCATGCGTACCGACTAAACCGTCTTTCAAAAAAAGCGTTCACGTTCACTTTTTTACTTTATCCGAGCAGTAAGTGCTTTATGTTATTCTCAATTTCGTGTATAATATAGTATATATCATATGTGTGTAAGTATATTTGTTATTCATATATATTTATTCGTTTATATACATATGTAATTTTAGTATGTATGCATATCAATAATTACTAGTGCCGCATTCGAGTATTCTGACACTTCCCTATGGTTGACTGGGAGAGAATGCTTTTAGCATTAAGTCCGCCATGTACACATATATGTACTAATGAATAAATAAAAAAATAAATAAATGCGTTGCCATTCCTGAGGACTCAGGAGTTATTACTCTGTACCCTGTAAATTCACGCCATATCCCACCCTTCAAACCGAAATACAGCTATGCTAACACAACTGCTCGGGGGGAAAAGGATTGCTAGCAATTGAGATAAAAAATCCCATTGCTAGCAATATACCTAACCAGGTCGACCTCCACGCGGTTCCCCCTGGAAACTGTCATGATTAATTCTTCATGATGAAATCATCATGATAGGCTAACTGGCCTGTTTTCATTCTCATCTATCACCCTACTGGTACTCCGCCAGCGTATCCGTTAGCGCAGGCCGGGTTACCATACCATTTTCACCCATCAAAAAAAAACAACTGTTCTACCACATCATTCATCAGCATCAATTCAGCTATTATCTATCCACTATTGGACATAGGCCTCCCCCATAGACTGTCTTAAGGAACCGTCCTGAGCCACCTGCATCCACTGACTCCCTACAAAGCATTGAGGTCGTAACTTCATCTAGTGGGGAGTCGTCCTACACTACGTTGCCCGTACGTGGTCGCCACTTAAGAAACATTCTTCCCCATCAATTATCGGTTCTTCGAGCTATGTGACCTAACAAAACATGTCTATGAAAGTGAAAACATTTCATAGATACATCAGATGTGTCTACAAGTACGTATACTCTGTTATGTTCATAGCATTGTTCATGTCTATAGGTATGCTTTCTATTTTCTATCAGGTGGACCAGCTTTCTAGCCATTCTGAGTTCCATAAAAAAAAATTAAATTTTACTTCGTTACAAGAACTCTTAGTTCTTGTAACCTATCACGAAATATTTTCTGAAATTTCGGAGCCAAACGAAACAGAAATTTGATGTTAAAATTACATAATACATGCCGTTTGGAAATGTTTAAAATGTTAAAATATTGTTCCTTTGGACTTTTATGATAGGATGTATGACGAACGAGATGTTAAACTCCATTTATTGGTCTGATTTTGGTATAAACAAAAACACGACATTGAGTCCGAAATTTCGGAATTTCATCTCATGGTAGACCCGCTGATTTTAATCTACTAAGGAAAATGATGGCAAAATGATCATGCATAAATAAATTAATAAAAAAAAAAGAATCGTTAATATTATTTAATGGGATTATTTTACCCATGTTTAATATAATTAAACCTTAAAAACAACTTTTTAGCCTAAGTAACATGGGTCGTAGAATAACAAAAAAAAATGAACCACCCATGTTTATATGACAAACCCAGCTGTCATATTCGTATTAGTATAGGAAGCTATCAAAACTTTTTCCATAAATCATTTGACTGAACATTAGTTTAAAACTATAGGTCGCGGCTTCGAGCCCCGCATAATACAAATATGTGCATGCATGCGAAACATTTGTTTGTATTTTTTTTTATAATATTATGTATGTATTTACATTTATCGTCGTTATAGAATTTTACCGCCATGTGGTTCCGGCATAGAAGAAGCCACCACTTATTTTCCCGTGGGTATAATAAGAGGCGAGTAAGGGAGGGCGAAGGATGGGCAGCAACGTCCCTCATAAAACATCTCCAAAGTCTAACTGCGGTTGCCAACCCGCCCGGCACTGGCATACGTTTTTTTTTTTTACTTTCATTAAAAAAATACAAGCGAAATAATATTTTGAAAGGGTCTTATAAAATTGTTTAAAAATATACGGGGCCTTAAAAATAATGAGGTTTCTACTTTTATCGCTAAGTTACGCTAATGCCTAATGAATAAGGATCTAAAGGATGTAAAAAAAAATTAGATAAATATATAACTATTTTAAAAACGTCAGTTACTAGATATTGATGGTAACCGTCAGTAAACGCCCACACATTTTGTAACCTTTCACAATAATCGCTGTGCAAGACTTCCGATGCGGTAAACGTCATACATTTCACAGGAAATTGGGGAGACGAGAGATTTTACTTAATCAACCGTATGCCAATGGAACTGTACGCATTCGGAGCTCTATAATGGGCTCTTTTACCCTTTAACAATTTGTATTATGAATACGTCATTTTTTATGCTTTACTCAATGTTCAAAATTTACCTTTTTACATACAATGACAATTGTAGTTTTTTATAAAAAAGAAAATTGATAAACAATTGAAATAAAATATATATATATATATATATATATATATATATATATATATATATATATATATATATATATATATATATATATATATATATATAATACATCAAGTCAACAGACGGCATTTTCACTTACTCACTCAGCAGGGGGAACCACGTGGAGATCGACTCAACAGGGTATATTGCTAGTAATGGGGCTATTTGACCCTTTTACTAACAATCCCTTTCCCCCCTATTCTACCGTTTGTATTACAGATTCTGTGCTGAGGAATTATTTCAAATGATGCCCACAGTCAGCTTTTATAATCGCACCGCTCGTCATCGACAGGGAATTCATTCTCACACGCTTGAACTTAAATGTTCACGTACGGTGTGGTTTCAAAGAAATTTTCCCCTGCGAACACTCAGCCTGTGGAATAAACTCCTTGTCCAGGGTTTCCCTAGAGACTACAGTATGAGATTCTTCAAAAAGGGTACATTAAGGTATCTTCAGCTCTCTCGCCGATTTCATGCCGAAACTTCTTTACTCCTCTTTTAAAGAACCCCTTGTTGTAGTCTATTGGGAAAACTTCGGTAGGGAGTTCATTCCATAACCTGAGTGTCTGAGAAAACATCTCTGAAACCGCGTTATACGCGACTATTTAGAGTGTAGGATATGAGAGTGCACTCCCTGTCAATGGCGAGCCCTATAAAGGTAGAAAATGGCTGTGGGCATCATATTGAACAATTCCTCTGAGCACAATCCATTGTACAGGCGGTAGAACAGGCAGAGTGAGGCAAAATCTCTCCTAAGACTTAATATAAGTTTTACAAATAAAAAAGCACATTTTATTCGATCATCTTGTTTTTTAACACAAAATGAGTCGTAGGGAGAGAAAGAGAGCATGGAGTATAGAACTGTCAAAATAGATACAGAATTATCACCAACTTTTTTTTTCTTTTGGTAACTTTTTTTTCTTTCTAATTCATTTAAATTGTACGTCTGTACTCATTATCATACTGTATATAGGTACTTGTAACAAAAAATATTCGTAGGTCTGTGCCTACACCTACGCAGATCATTCTTGAGTGTTGTGAAATGTGAATAAAAAGAAAGTTGATTGAAAATGTCACAATACAAATAATCTCGTCAAATCGTTTCGAAAACAGAAAATATTTAAGTCACTCCAAACAAAGAAAACTCTCATAGTGACGGACAGTGTTAATGTTTTATTAACATCGATTGTGATTCGAATAAGTCATACGATTATTATTTTTGTCTTATTATTATTATTTATATAGGTAGGTATATACAATTACTCATCACTAATATTTAAAAAATATAGTCTATCTATTATATACACATCTTACATCTACGTGCTATAAATATCAAAAAGAAGTACTTAAAAAAATATTGAAATATAAAAAATTTTCTTGAGATCGATTATTAAATCACCATAATTAAAATATTTATAATAATAATAGCATAGCAGAGCAATAAATATTTGATATTTAAATGTTAAAGTACAATATATAAATAAAAATTAACTTAAAAATAATTGAAATTAATTTTCTATTTTGAATATATATATATATATATATATATATATATATATATATATATATATCTATATCTGTACCTCCAATCAAATTGTTTATAATTATTCCTCTCCATCGTATAATTGTTTATATGTGTATATAAACAATTACGTAATAAGTTTACTATTGCAATCTTTTGGAGGAAACAATAAAGAGTATTTATATATATAGCCAAATGTTGTTAATATGGAAGAGAGTTTGTAAAGATATTTGGAGAATAATAGTACAGGACACATTGTCAAAATAATTATCAAAATCGTACACATACAAAAAAAAAATATAATATTTTTTTAGATAAAGGGCAGTTGTAACTATTACAAAATAAACCCGTCACGGAACCCATTGTAAATGAAATTATCAAATACATTAACATAAAAAAGTGTAGAGAAAACGAGCCTTCTTCATTTGAAAGTGAATTAATAAGAAAAACAAAAAATTGGAATTGTTAAAACAAAGGGGAAAACGAGATTTGCGCTTTCAAACCTTCCAATACAAAATCGACCCATTGTTAGTGGAACAATAAAACGGAGTAATCGCTACCCACCGCTATTTAATATTCAAGGGAAAATTATGTAAATACATCTAAATAGAAGAATTCACTTCATAACTTTATGATTTTTTAATAAAATTTCTTTAAGTTCCTTTTTGTAACAGATGTTACTCTTAATTAGGTATTACTACTTATAACTTGCAGCTCTGTCTGTCTAGATATCTGTAGAGGAATAACACCTGAGTCTTCAGGAATGGCAACGCATGGGGGGTATCATGGGCGAAACAGTATACTCTGTTATATCCATGGTACTGCTCATGTCTATAGGCGACGTTTACCACTTTCCATCAGATGGGCCGTCAGCTTGTTTGCCATTCTAAGTTGTATAAAAAAAACGACTTTTGTACAAAGTATCCGCCTGGTACCCTACAAGTTTGGTACACAAATAGTATAGAATACTTAATTTTATCCTCACAACTTCATGTTTATTATATTACTAGCGTATTAGAATCCAACGTAGCAGAGGATGAAACGAAAAGATATAATTATTAAAATCTCTCGTATTAGTTACAATTTGTTACGGTAAAAGAATTTATTAAAAATAATTCAAAACTTCCGTGAAAATACAATCTGAGAAGCAAGGAATGCTTGTTAAACGAGCAAACCCATTAAATATAATACAAGAATATTATACACAGATATCTTACTTGAAGATTACTCAGTATCAGGAAATAATATTAGATTTCCTCAGTCCGTGTGGTCCCGACGTACCACCACTCCTTCCTTACCCTTATTGTAAGAGGCGACTAAGGGGGGGGGGGGGGGAGGAATAGGCAACAGCGTCCCTCTTTAAGCATCACCAAAGCCTGACTGCAGTTGGTAATCCGTCTACCAAGCGTGACAACTACTGGCAAAACCCCCCAAGGGAGAGGCTTATGTATAACAGTGGACTGTTTTTTTATGGGTGAAAATGTTATGGTAACCCCGCCTGCGCTAACGGGATACGCTGGCGGAGCACCAGTGAAGGGTGATAGATGAGAATGAAAACAGGCCAGTTAGCCCATCATGATGAATTCATCAGGAATTAACCATGATAGTTTCCAGTGGGAACCGCGAGGAGGTCGACCTGGTTGGGTATATTGCTAGCAATGGGATTCTCAGTCTCCATTACTAACAATCCCTTTCCCCCAACAGTGGACTGTTAAAGGCTGATACGATGGTGAACGCCTTATATCATAAGAGCTACTATGGGTGACACAGTATATTTTGTGCTATCTATTTCTATAGGCAACGGTTACTATACTTCATTAGGTCAACTATCAGCACGTTCTAAGTAGCAAAAAGGCGGTCTCAAGAAGTTACTAAGTAGGCAGATTCTCCACGTGACAGTATCATTAAGACTTTTTAAAAAAATTTTCTAGAAAACAGATGATGAATTTCGATGAACGAGGAAGCACATCTTTCTTTCAGTAATGGTATAACATGAAATGTGTTAAACGACATAAGCTGACCTATTTTAGCTATCAATTTCCTTACAAAATATAAAATGTACGGCTGGTTTTAAAACAAAACTGAAGAACTATTATTTGAGCAAGTTGTCATCTTCTTAATGTGTTTATATGTCCGGTTAGCATACTTATTACTTGCATACTTTTCGTGAACAGTATTTATATATTTTTATGTATTTGTGTAGGCGTTTATGTCCATGTATGTATATGTATTTGTATATGTATAATATGTATATATATATGTATATGTGTGTGTAGGTGTATGTGTATAAATATAATAATGAGTAGGGATAATATTTATATTATTATATGTATCACATCTCCCATATTTAGAACTAACAAAATTTTTCATCGTGCCTCCCACCAAACTGTTTATAATTACTCCTCTCCATCCAAAGGTTGCCTGGAAGAGATCGCTCTTAGCGATAAGGTCGCCCATTGTTTTCTCATTGTGATTATTTCTTGTAATTATTTATATTTATAATAAGTTTACTATTGTAATCTTTTGGAGGAAACAATAAAGAGTATCTATCTATCTATCTATTTTTAAAAACTAAACATATATGCAAGGGAATTGTTAGTAATTCGCTATTAAGTAAGACATATGATGAAAATGACGATTTATTATTAGTAGTATCTTAGGTTATGACTGCCATATTACAATAACTCATCCATTCCATACACTCGCAAATTAGTCAAGATTTCATTTACAAAATATTATTTGGACAAATTAAATTATTATTGTATTAGTACCTTAAGTTTTACTATTTCTTTTTTATATATGTTTTGTTTCATTATGCCGTATAGGGAGGAGCACTGCTTATCCTAAAGTACAGGATTTACCTATTTAGGGAGCAGGGTTTTCACCTATATTTAAAAATGTTCGTAACATTTATTTTGAAATAAACTTATTATTATTATGGTTGGGAAAGTCAATCAGAACGTCGCCTAGAATCTTACCAGAGGAAGACTTTGTACAAAAGTCGTTTGCTTGGGCACCTCTGTCCCATTCGTGTTTCTACTGTGAAGCAGTTGTGTTTGCATGGCTGTGTTTCAGTTTGAAGGGTGAGATATGGCAGTGAATTTACTGGGTACAGTGGAATAACACCTGAGTCCTCAGGAATAGCAACGCATGGGGAGTATCATGGACGAAACAGTATACTCTGTTATGTCCATGGTACTGCTCATGTCTATAGGCGACTGTTACCACTTTCCATCAGGTGGGCTGTTAACTTGTTTGCCATTCTAAGTTGCAGAAAAAAAATATTTAAAAGCGAATGATTTTTACTGTACCCAATCAGCTTTGGAGTCGGTATCCGTCCAATTATTTCAATTTACAAGCGACTAATGATCTCTGATATCGATATCATTGATATGGGAACGCTGATTTTGTCAGTCAGTAATAACCACAACCCCCGGATATTATGACTAGGTAGCTTGAATATCAATTTGATCAAAGCGCTCAAAAAAGAAATTATGGCATATACTTTGATACATTAATATTACATTCAGTTTTTCTAAGATAATACATCCACGAGGAAACAGACGTGAATTTGTTCTTTTTTTTTTATACAACTTATGTAGAATGGCAAAGAAGCTAATGGAAAGTGGTAACCGTCGCCTATAGACATGAGCAGTACCATGGACATAACAGAGTATACTGTTTCGCCCATGATACCCCCGTGCGTTGCCATTCCTGAGGACTCAGATGTTATTCCTCTGTACCTTGTAAATTCACGCCATATCCAACCCTTCAAACCGAAACACAGCCATGCAAACACAACTGCTTCACGGTTGAAACACGAATGGGACAGAGGTACCTAAGCAATCGATTTTTGTACAAAGTCTCCCTCTGGTAATTCTTATCCCAGCACATGCTGAGGGATAAGTACTTGAGGTCTTCTCGGTAATATAATTGCTCGGGGATCGTTTTCCTATAGGATATCCCATCCCACCCCATCAGCCATTAACTAGCCACTGCTGAACATAAGCTTCCCCCATAAGGGGGATTTGGGCAGTAGTTGTCATGTTTGGCTGACAAATTAGCAACCGCAGTTAGTTTTTGATGATGTTTTAAAAGGGATTCTACTGTCCATCCCTCGGACTTTAAGGTCCTTTAGTCGCCTTTTTCTGTAGTATATCTGATAGCTTTTACCAAGATACCTTTCACTGATATACATTATATCATTGCACCACATAGACATGGAGAAACAGTATGCTTCCCATAACTATGTAAAAAATACATACATACATGTCTGTCACGCCTGTCTCCCATTAGGGTAGGCAGAAACAATGGAACTCCAAATGCTTCGATTCAAACAAACCTCTTTCGCTTCTTCCACATTCATCAATCTTTCTGTAAAAAAATAACAATTGCCGAATATACGTAAGTGCATCACTTGAGAACGGCTGCATTTATTAGTCTAATATTTTTAAATTGGGGAAGAAGGTTGTTAGTAATGGGGACGTTAATCCCCATTGCTAGCAATATACCTAACCAGGCCGACCTCCACGCTGTCCCATTGGAAACCATCGTGATTAATTATTGTTAGATTCATCGCGATGCGCCTACTTACTGATCTGACTTCATCCTCACCTATTATCCCTCACTGGTACCCCGCCAACGTATTTTGACGACGCGAGCGGAGTTGCCATTTCATTATCATTCATTTAAAAAAAAAACTTATTTAATTCTGCTTGGAATTATATGAAAAATCGTACGAAAATGAAAATTTTGGTTTAAAAAATGTCTATATAAAAAAGTGAGTAAAAGAGAAAACAGTAAAGTAATTAATAAAGTTGACAGTTTAACATTCAGTTGTTTATTTATTTATTTACTTATTTATATATTAGTACAAATATGTGTACAAGGCGGACTTATAATGCTAAAAGCATTCTCTCCCAGTCAACCATAGGGAAGTGTCAGAATACTCAAATGCGGTACTACTAGTTATTGATATACATACATACTAAAATTACATATATAAATGAATAAATATATATAAATAACAAATATACTTACACATATATGATGTATACTATATTATACACGAAATTGAGAATAATATAAAACACTTACTGCTCGGATAAAGTAAAAAAGTGAGTTGTTCATTGTATCTAGTCGTATTTTCTTTAACTGTAACTAAAAGATAGGAACTTATATATATATTAAAAAAAAATTATATCTTTATTTAGTACACTAATTTTGATTAAACATCATACAAGAAAGAACTATTTTAAATGCACAATAAGTCTGTGGATATATAAACAGATAAAACCGATAAAACTAAACAGTATTTTATTGCTCAAGTTTACCGGTTCGGGCCGTTAACATTCCCAATAATTGAGGGTAACTGGGGTGAAGTCGTTTGTTTGGATTCTGTTGACAATTCTGGTATACGAAGTAATAAAAACATGGTCTCGCTACCGGGCTACTTATTTGTACAGTTTTACAATTATATATCTAGTTTTAGGGTTAACATTATTGTATCATTCATTTTTCATTCTTTTCTTCGTAGCCAGTCGGCAGAGGGAGACTTTGTACAAAAGTCGATTGCTTGAGTACCTCTGTCCCGTTCGTGTTTCTACCGTGAAGCAGTTGTGTTTGCATGAAAGTGTTTCGGTTCGAAGGCTGTGATATGACGTGAATTTACAGGGTACAGAGGAATAACATCTGAGTCCTCAGGAATGGCAACGCATGGGGGGTATCATGGGCGAAATAGTATACTCTGTTATGTCCATGGTACTGCTCATGTCTATAGGCGACGGTTACCACTTTCCATCAGGTGGGCCGTCAGCTTGTTTGCCATTCTAAATTGTATAAAAAAAAAGACAAGTCAGCAATAAGACACGTGATTTTATTTCACCATATTTATTTTAATGGATCATAGTGGAATGAATTATACGCCGCTCACTTCGGTCCAGTCGTCTCAAATTTAAATCCAGTCTAAGTCTCATTAGATTTCTCTAGATAGATAGACAGATACTCTTTATTGTTTTCTCCAAAAGATTACAATATTATTATAAATACAAACAGTTTCAAGAAAAGATTACACCGGGAAAACAGTGGACGGCCTTATTGTTAAAAGCGATCTCTTCCAAGCAACCTTTGGATGGAGAGGAGCAATTATAAACAGTTTGATCGGAGGCACAATTATTCACATTTCCATATATTGCTACATTTTAAATGTTACATTTATCTTCAATATTTATGCTATAAAGAACAGTCCAGAGAGATCAGCATCCATCATCTGAAGGGAAAAAAATTGAAATTTGTATTATTGCTTATTTTATACACACTTGCGAGACATCAATAGGTGGTGATAGATAGGACAAAATCAGGTTGAATAGGCTCTCCAAGAATTAATGTCAACGACAGGGAGTTCATCCTCATATCCTACAGCCTCAACGGTCGCGTATAGCGCGGTTTCGGAGATGTTTCCTCCCACGAACACTCAGGTTATGGAATGAGCTCCCCGCCGAGGTTTTCCCAAGAGCCTACAGCATGGGATTCGCCAAAAGGGGGGTAAAGAGGTTTCTTCAGGGTCGGCAACGCACGCGTAATACCTCTGGTATTGCAGGTGTTTATAGGCTACGGTAATCACTTACCATCAGGTGGGCCGTATGCTTGTTTGCCACCTCAGTGGTATAGAAAAAGAACAGTTTCTTGCCAGAGGAAATCACGTGGAAGTCTACTTGACATGCTAGCAAGAGGATAACTATATTTTATGTATTTACTAGCTGACCCCGTAAACATTATTTTACCACTTATTACAAAATATAAAAAACACAATTAAAATACAGGGGTTGATCGTAAAACGATGAAAATTTGAGGTTGTATGTATTTTTCAATGCTAAATCATAATAAAATAAAAATAGAAAAAATTGACAAAAAATAAAAATTTGGGGAGGGTCACCCTTATCATTGAGGGGTATGAAAAATAGATGTTGGCCGATTCTCAGATCTACCCAATATGCACACAAAATTTCTTAAAAATCGGTAAAGCCGTTTCGGAGGAGTTTGGTAACAAACACCGTGACACGAGAATTTTATATATAAGATATTATTGTTTTTAACAATCCTTTTTCTCACTTAAATTCTTTAGAATTCGTTCCTAAATGTATAACTAAATGAGGGCTACTGTCCATATACGCATAAAGTTTTATTTACTAATTACGAGTACATTTTCTTATATCTTATTCTTTGTTTCCCATTTTAACTATTACCTTGGAAATGAAAAGTTTTTTTATGATATATACAATGGCAAACGAACTGACGGTCTATTTGATGGATGGATAGTAATCGACACCTTTAGACATGTATCACTGGAATGTCCATGGTACCCCGTATGCGTTACCATTCCTGAGGATTATGGTAATATATCTCTATATCCTGTAAATTCACTGCCATACTCTACTCTTCAAATTGAAGTTTGAATAATGAAAAATAAATTTGGCAGTAAAATTAGAGGGTAGAAATTAGAGGAGAGACATGGTTGTATTCAAAGACAATTCAAGCACAAATGCTTCATAGTAGAGACGCGTGTGGAACAGAGAAGAAGTGGTGGTACAAATAAGGTAAAGTTAATTTTAACCATTATATTTTTACAAACAATTTACTCCCCACAACGTGATGTAGCGGAGACCATTTATTTTATAAAACCCTTTCAATATTTCATCATAAAAAAAACCGCTCCATTATCTGATTCTAAGCACTTCACAAACGCAATGAAAATAAAACGCAAATATAAAGGCCATTTGAATTTATCGTTAGTGAGAGAGAGAGAAAGTCACACGCACTTCACAAACAAGGTTATAAATAAAAAGCACCCATCGCGCCGGCCAGATTACGTAACGCTTCATAAATCTCATTGTGGCCGAGCCACAATACGGCGGTGGCTCGTCGACAAAATGGCCGCGGCGAGTGCAAGTTGTCCCCGCGAGTCGACGAAATTTGTGTGGTGTATTGACGGCAAATACAGATTTATAGACACAACATTAGGATTTTTGATGGCGAACAAAGAAAGACGTGCAGTTGATTTGCAGTTTTAAATTTTATAATTAATTGATTTCATTAATACTAAAACTGCAATTTACTCAACGGGTTATGGAGAGAGCTATGCTCGGAGTTTCTTTAGGTAATAAAATCCGAAACAAGGATATCCGCAAAAGAACCGAAGTAATCGACATAGCCAGAAGGATCAACTAGCTGAAGTAGCAATGGGCTGGTCACATAGCTCGGAAAACCGATAACCGATAGGGAAGGAAGGTTCTTGAGTGGCAACCCCGTACAGACAAACGCAGTGTAGGACAACCCCCTACTAAATGGAGTGACGACCTCAAATACATTGCAGGGAGTTAGTGAATGCAAGTGACTCGGGGCCGTCCCTCATGACAGTCTATGGGGTGGCCTATATCCACCAGTGTACCGATAATGGCTGAAATGATAATAATGACTCCTGAAACAGTTTAAATATATTTTTCTTCATATAACATAGAAGGCCAACGAGCATGTAGCTCACCTGATGATAAGTGACTAATGCCACCCATGAACACTTGCAATACTAGAGGAATTTTAAGTATGCTGCCGTCTTTTTAAAAAGAAATATGCTCTGTTCTTGAAGGTTTCCTTTCTAATACTGTACTAATATTATAAATGTGAAAGCGAGTTCGTTACCTCTAAGCATATATCACGGTTTAGCTAAGCATAAAATATAAAATTTAGTTTACATATACTATATGGGATTGAGAAGAACTTATCTTTTTTTTAACGTAGAGAAATCTTCGAAAGACTATCCCACCTGCCAGAGAGAGGTCTGAAGGGGCGTGTGGGATTTTTACCCACTACTACCTCACGACGTACCTCGAGACACAATTGCCGGATCCTAGAGTTCCTTAATATACACTACCCAAACAGAAGGACGTACCTAGGCTAATTTTATCCCGGTCAATGAACATTCTATTCTATTCTATTCTATTCTATTCATATCAATTTGTGTACCATGTGTATTTATACGATTTAATAGAATGTAATTAATTTCATTTTGTTTATATTCTTTGTTTAAAAATTGCCACAATATTGTACACCGCTCTACCCGCTGACATCGATGCTCCTTTCCACTTTGGGTTAGCTGGAAAAAAACTCTATTGGAGTTAAACTCGCCTTTGTACATTTGATTACCTCTGTTATATTCATATAAATAACTGGTGTGTACAATAAAGAATTAAATATAAAAAGAAAAAAAAATATTGTAAAAATAATGAAGAAAATCAATATTCAAAAATGGAGAAAATATTGCATAATACAATTACTCACAAAAATTACATACGAATTGAAATTCTTCAATCAATCAATAATAATCTATCTATACAAACTATGTATTTAATAATTCTCATATTGGAAATCGTTTAAAAATTACACTTAAATATATTTTTAAATATCTACACTATTATACGACGCAACACGTTATTATTCTAGGTACGAAATTATAGCCGCATTCCGCTCCACGTCACTCGGTAGTGTTCACCCTTCTCACGCCACATTACCCCCGGCGGGTACTATTCGATAATATTCTCATTTTATTTTATTAAACCCCCAACCCCTCAGTTTCCGAACCGGCGCTCCATTTTCATGCCGCCTTAGTCGAAATTTTGACACATAATTTGCTGATTTAATGAACTATACACTCCGCGAGGAATACGCTCTATTGTCATCCGGTTATCGCTTTTGATCTTCAAATTTTGTATTCGTAAACCGAGTGAGGTATCTGCGGAATTGCTGTTTTAATAGGCGTATTTTAATGCGATTAAGGAACGAGTGATATTTTACTGATCTTCGAAATGTTATTAGTTTTTAAGTGATTGCCTAAAAGAGGGATAGAGCTTACTTCCATGTCGGTCTATTATTTTGGAACGATTTAAGCTGTCTTTTTTTTTTTTGTAGACCAAAAATTTATTTATTTAACTCTTTATTGCACCAAAAACATAAAAATATACAATGACAATTAGAAAATTCAAGTGAACTACTATTCAAATTACCTATTTTGTGCCTAAAAACAAGGTAATACAAAATCTTTGCTTTTTGCCTACCTACTTTTTGGGGACACATTTTGTGTTCTTAATTTAAAATATTTTCAATTTCATATAGATTAATAGATAGGAAGTTATTTTTTTCCAACACAGGGGGTAAACGAGCACGCGGCTCACCTGGTGGTAAGTGACTACCGCTGCCCATGATCACCCGCAATACCAACGACATTGCAGGTGTGCTGCCGGCCTTTTAAAAAGGAATATGCTCTTTTCTTGAATGTTATGTTGTCGTATCGGTTCGGAAACACTACTGCTGCGGAAATACGTTTAAAAAATAATACAGTCCATTGCTGAACGTGGTTTCCCACATATTTTACCAGAGGGAGACTTTGTACAAAAGTCGATTGCTTGGGTACCTCTATCCTATTCGTGTTTCTATCGTGAAGCAGTTGTGTTCGCATGGCTGTGTTTCGGTTTGAAGGGTGGGATATGGCAGTGAATTTACTGGGTACAGAGGAATAACACCTGAGTCCTCAGGAATGGCAACGCATAGGAGGTATCATGGGCAAAAAAGTATACTCTGTTATGTCCATGATACTGCTCATGTCTATAGGCGACGGTTACCACTTTCCATCAGGTGGGCCGTCAGCTTGTTTGCTATTATAAGTTGTATAAAAAAAATAAATTATGAAGTGCTGTCCCACGCCACTTTTATACAGCGACTCTCTATTGTTTTTTTTGAGATCGACACCCAATTTCTTTAGAAGTCAACCAACGCTTGTTTGAACTGAAGAAAAACTTGAACAAAGGAATTTATAAGTATAATCCAATTAATAGAATAAATACGAAAGTTTGTAACGATGGCTGGATGGATGCTTGTTACTCTTTCACGCAAAAACTACTGAACGGATTTGAATGGAATTTGATACAAGGGTAGGTTTTTTTTTTACAACGCAGGGGGCAAACGTGCATGCAGCTCACCTGATGGTAAGTGACTACCGCCGCCCATGATCACCCACAACACCAGCGGCATTGCAGGTGTGCTGCCGGCCTTTTAAAAAGGAATATACTCTTTTCTTGAAAGTTAAGTTGTCGTATAGGTTTTCTTTTTTTAATGGATGATAATGAAATGGTAACCCCGCCTGCGCTAACGGTATACGCTGGCGGGGCACTAGTGAGGGATGATAGGTGAGGATGAAAAAGCAGGTCAAGTAAGCCCATCGTGAAGAATTCAACGATACATTAATCATGATAGTTTTCAGGAGAAACCGCGTGGAGGTCGACCTGATAGGGTATATTGATAGAAATGAGGACTAACTTCCCTATTACTAACAATCCCTTCCCCCCACACGGGTATGTTAGCACATCCTAACTTAGCACACAGAATAGTTTATATACTTATTCACGAGGGCGAAACCGTGGAATTCAACTAGTTATATAATATTATTGTAATATCTATAGAAATTGTTAATAGTCATATTCTTCTAACTCATGGTTAATAACAGAAGCTTTTCCAAATGGAGTTTTTTTTTTTTAATGGATGATAATAGAATGGTAACGCCGCCTGCGCTATCGATATACACTGACGGGGCACCAGTGAGGGATGATAGGTAAGGATGAAGCAGGTCAGTTAGCCCACCGTGACGAATCTAACAATAAATCAATCACGATGGTTTCCAGGGGGAACCACGAGGAGGTCGACCTGACAGGGTATATTGCTAGCAATGGAGCTACTAATCCCTATTATTAACAGTCCCTTCACCCCACCTTCCAAATGGAGTATATATAACGTACGTATGGCGTAACTTAAGTAATCAGGGATAACATAGTTATGGTGGGGGAAAGGGATTGTTAGTAATGGGGTCTAAATGACCCATTTCCTCAACAAACTCTCACCAGAGGGAGACTTAGTACAAAAGTCGTTTGTTTGGACACCGCTGTCCCATTCGTGTTTCTACCGTGAAGCAGTTGTATTTGCATGGCTGTGTTTCGGTTCGAAGGTTGGGATATGGCAGTAAATTTACAGGGTCCAGAGGAATAACACCTGCATCCTCAGAAATAGCAACGCATGGGAGGTATCATGAGCAAAACAGTATACTCTATTATAGCCATGGTACTGCTCATGTCTATACGCGACGGTTACTACTTTCCATCAGGTGGGGTCGTCAGCTTGTTTGCCATTCTAAGTTGCATAAAAAAATCTAAGTTTTAGAAACCATATTTCTATACTATGCACTGAGGCATTCAGAACCCTTGGATTTTTGTTGTGACAATCACAACAATTAGACTGTACATAGGCCATCAAAATGTTGTATAACGCCATCGTTTGCAGTTATAAAAACATTACTGGGCGATATATTCATAAAAAAAAATACTATTCAAAAATTCTTATACAAGAATTAAGTTTACATAGTCAGAAAGTGTCTCACTTTGACTTTGTACAAAAGTCGTTTGCTTGAGTACCTCTGTCCTATTCGTGTTTCTGCCGTGAAACAGTTATGTTTGCATGGCTGTGTTTCAGTTTAAAGGCAATAAAATTACAGGGTACAGAGGCAAAGGCACCATAATCCTCAGGAATGGTAACGCATGAAGGGGGACACAGTACACTCAGTTGTGTCCATGGTACCGTTCATGTCTATAGGCGACGGTTACAATTTCCCATCAGGTGGCCGTCAGCTTGTTTGCTATACTAAGTTGTAGAAAAAAAAAATAATAAATATCCACTTAATTCAAATAATTTGGTATTATCATTTTTATTTCTGATTTCACGTAATTTAATAGGATATTTTAAATTGCATATAAAATATGGAAAAAAATATTGTTATTTATTTATTAATTTATTATAATAAGTGTTATTTTCCAAAGTTTAATACATCAGACTCATAGGACATGTATATACAACGAAATATGAAAACTCTAAAAATATACCTAGCTGAATACAAATAAAAATAATCGAAAAATATAAAAATAATTCTAGAAACAATCATATTCCTCTTAGAAGTCGGTAATCTTTTTTAAATAATACCAACACATCCATCCGACGTATACCTTACAGCGGTAATGCCAACATAATAAAATGTAATACGATTCTAAACAACTGTTCCAAGGCAAGGGTTAACCTCTAAATAATAAACCTTTAGTTGCGCGGTCATGGGATGTCACTTAAGGGAAACTAAAAGGGTTAATGTTTTCCTTCCCTTACAAGGGTATAAAGGGACAGAGGGAAGGTCAGTTAGACGTTTTTAGTGCTGCAAATTATGTCTTGCGAAATATAGTTCTTTTTTTTTCTATACTAATTTTAGAAAGAGAAAAAATTTTATATGTAATGGATAAAATCAAAAACTACACAACCAATTTAAAAAATTCTTTCACCTATAGAAAGGTACATTGTCAGCGAGTAATATAGGTTACATCTCGTCATAGTCGTCCAATACTGACGGATATATATCACTGCATAATATAAAACAAAGTCGCTGTCGCTGTCTGTCCGTCCCTATGTATGCTTAAATCTTTAAAACTGCGCAACGGATTTTGAAGCGGTTTTTTTTAATAGATAGAGTGATTCAAGAGGAAGGTTTATATGTATATATAGTATGTATGTATAGTACATGCATAATATTGTAGAAAAACACTGATAAATGTAGAGATTTCTTATGTGACATGATGTAATGAGTACCCGCGCGAAGTCGGGCCGGGTCGCTAGTATTTAGTATTTGTCAGATCCGCCAGTATTCTACGACTATGATGATATTAATTTCGAAATTCCTCTTTACCCAAGCAAATGCCACCTACATAACAATTTAAACGAGTTTTTATATTTATTTATTTTATTTAAACTTTATTGTACATACAAATAATACATAAAAATGTGACAGAGTTAAGCAAAAGCTGACGGCGCACCTGATGAAAGGTGATAACTGTTGCCTATAGACATTAGTAGATGGAGATTGATAACGATAAACGTTTAACTATTAGACCCATTTTAATAAAGTTTCTATGGAACCAATCTGTAAGTATATCCTTTCAGATAAAAAGATTTTTCCAAATTGGTTTACAATTGACAAAATTATGTTACATAATAATTTAGTAATAGAAAAAAAAATACAAACGAATTGAGAGAAAAAAAAATCAGTTCTAATTAAATATATCAGAAGGAGACTTTGTACAAAAGTCGTTTGCTTGACCACCTCTGTCCTATTCGTGATTCTACCGTGAAGCAGTTGTGTTTGCATGGCTGTGTTTCGATTTGAAGAGTGGACTATTGCAGTGAATTGACAGGGTACAAAAGAATAACACCCGAGTACTCAGGAACAGCAACGCATAGGGGGTGTCATGGGCGAAACAGTATACTCTGTTATGTCCATGGTACTGCTCATGTCTATAGGCGACGGTTACCACTTTCCATCAGGTGGGCCGTCAGCTTGTTTGCCATTCTAAGTAGCAAAAATACTAATAACAACATATTCAACCATAATATTTTAAGGAATCCAATAACTCACTGTATATAATTGGTTAGCACAAATCAGCGAGTCTACCATGAAATGAAATTCCGGAATTTCGGATTCAATTTCGTGTTTTTGTTTATATCAAAATCAGACCAATAAATGGAGTTTAACATTTCGTTCGTCATACATCCTATCATAAAAGTGCAAAGGAACAATATTTTAACATTTTTAATATTTCCAAACGGCATGTACGAGTATTATGTAATTTTAACATCAAATATCTGTTTCGTTTGGCTCCGAAATTTCGGAAAACATTTCGTGGTAGGCCCTCAGGTCGTACCAATCGATAATTACATATCTGTCATTATTAGTAACCACATCAAACCAATTCTTTCCGGTTGAAGTCATGCGGCGAGTCACAGTAATTGACTAGTGTCGAATATTAAGCCTTAAATTTTATATACGATTATTATACATCATCGTTATGTTACCTTTAAACGTCCACTGCTGAACATAAGCCTCCCGCTTGGGCTTTGGCAGTAGTTGCCACGCTTGACAGGCGGATTAGCAATTTTTTTTTTTCTTTTAATGGATGATAATGAAATGGTAACCCCACCCGCGCTAATGGTATACACTAGCGAGACACCAGTAAAGTATGATAGGTGAGGATGAAGCAAGTCAGTTAGCACATCGTGACGAATTCAACAAGAATTGTTCACGATGGTTTCCAGGGGGAACCACGCGGAGGTCGACCTAATAGGGCAAATTGCTAACAATGGGGCTGTCAAACTCCATTGCTAACAATCCCTTTCCCCCCGCAAGTTAGGTTTTAGAGATGTTTTAAAAAGGACGCTGCTGCTCATCCCTCGCCCTCCCTTAGTCGCCTCTTACGAATGCCACGGGAAAGGAAGGGGTAGCCTATTCTATGCCAGGAACATTGGAACGACCAGGACCACATGCAGACAGTACCATTGTCTTTAACCAATCTAGAAATAGTTATAAATTTATATACCTAAACCTACCAAATGAAACCGATTTCTACAAGTGTTAAATTTTGATTGGTAGTTCTAAATAAAAAGTAATAAATAAATCTTAAAGAAACAGAGAAAATAACATTTTTAGATATCAAATACAATGAAAACGACATCTGTCAACGGACTGTGTTACTACGAGTACAGTGTAGACAGATTTGTCACAAAACTATTTGTGATAGTATTGTAAAAACATCCGTTACCACGAGATGTCGCTAGGAGTAAGTTTAGTTGACTCTGCCTGTTATGGTTTTTTATGGGACAGAGCAGCTAGAGTCGAAACAAAATCTAGGTTTTGGTATTCGATTCTATCCATCTCTTCATCTCACTTCCATTCCTTTACATGTTTTGTCGTTGACGAAAAATGGACAGCAGTCCCTCTTAAAACATCACCAAAGCCTAACTGCGGTTGTCAACCCGCCTGCCAAGCGTGGCAACTACTAAAACCTCCCTTATATTAGTATTATTATAAGTATTTTTAAGAGTAGACTTAAAAAGCATCTTCTATCTCTATGAACATATATTTATTTTTCTATATATGTAGGTATATTGATGTATATGTGTATGTGTGTGTAAGTTACCAGAGGGAGACTTTGTACGAAAGTCGATTGCGTGGGTACCTCTGTCCCATTCGTATTTCAACCGTGAAGCAGTTGTGTTTGCATGGCTGTGTTTCGGTTTGAAGGGTGGGATATGGCGTGAATTTACTGGGTACAGAGGAATAACACCTGAGTCCTCAGGAATGGCAACGCATGGGGGGTATCATGGGCGAAACAGTATACTCTGTTATGTCCATGGTACTGCTCATGTCTATAGGCGACGGTTACCACTTTCCATCAGGTGGGCCGTCAGCTTGTTTGCCATTTTAAGTTGTATAAAAAAAAAAAAAAAAAATATGCATAGATGTAAGTATATGTGTATTTGTACGATAAAATGTAATTAATTTAATTTTGTCTGTTTAAAAATTGTACACTGCTGTATCCGCTGACATTGATGCTCCTCTCCACTTTGGGTGTTGCTGGAAGAGAACTCAATCAGAGTTAAGCTCGCCTTTGTACTTTTGTTTACCTCTGTTATATTCTTATAACTAGTGTGTACAGTAAAGTATTGAATAAATAAATAGATGGCTATAGGGTTTTATCTCCAGTATTAGGGTTTTATTATTAGTCCAGTATTAGTCCTAAAAAGAGTGAACGAGAAGAGAACATTGATTGAAATAATAAAGAATAGAAGAGGCAAAATGCTAGGCCACCTTATACGACATGACGATTTTTTTAAGAGCATAATAGAAGGAAAGATAGAGGGCAAAAGAGGAAGAGGAAGACCGAGGAATAACTACATGGGACAGATAAAGGAAACACTAGGCGTCATATCGTATAGGGAGATAAAGGATACGGCCTGGGATAGAGCTGGCTGGAGGAAGATGCATGAATTAGTTGCACCGACAAGAGGAAACTCTTAAATGAAAAGAGATTAGGGTTTTATCTTCACTGATATACTGGTAGTGAAATAGAAAACTTCATTCGGATGATTGAGTTATCATCCGAATGAAGTCCTAGTTTAAAAGTCATCGTCATCATATCAGCGTGATATTTTTTTGTCTACAGAAGAATACGTAATGTATTTGTCAATAAAAAAAAAACTTACTCTATGGTCAAGTGGTCACACTTTATACGAAATAAATGTAGAAATTCATGTACTATTTTTAATAATAGCCACTTTCTACCATCGTACGGCTCGCCATCGACAGGGAGTTCATTCTCGTGTCCTACAGCCTCAATGGTCGCGTACTGCGCGGTTTCAGAGATGTTTCCTCCCACGAACACTCAGGTTGTGGAATGAGCTCCCTGCCGAGGTTTTCCCAAGAGACTACAGCATGGGGTTCTTCAAAAGGGGGGTAAAGAGGTTTCTTCAGGGTCGGCAACGCACGCGTAATACCTCTGGTATTGCAGGTGTTCATAGGCTACGGTAACCACTTACCATCAGGTTGGCCGTATGCTTGTTTGCCACCTCAGTGGTATAAAAAAAAATATCAAAATCGATTCACAATCAACGAAGATCTGTATGACTTAACTCCAATAGAACTAAAGATGTCTTCTTTTTGCTGTCACTTAAAAGTGTATGTCGTTAGTTTTTTTTTTTTTTTTTTGTAACATAGAATGCTGATGATCCACCTAAGAAAAAATTATAAATGTCAATGAGATCACAGTATATACTGGGTTATCCAACGTGCCCCTCAAATATTGCTATTTCTATATACATTATTCCACTGTACCTTGTAATTTCACTGTCAAATAAGCACAGCTGGGATGGCAAATACGAATAGAATATAGGTGTCCAAGAAGATAACTCTTATTCACAGTTTGTCTGTGATAAGTAAAGACCAAAAATAACTCTTGAGTTGCTTTGAAAAGAGTTATTTTTGTGTGAGCTTTCTTATTATTTGTTTGTTGACTCGACTCCCAATCTCCTTTATAAATCATTTTGAAAATGCATAAAATACTTGGTCACAACAGAATATCAGTGTTTTGCTCTTCAGAGGGCAAAGCAATAAACTGAGTTGTGACCATTTTGTGTTGCTATGGCACACGCATGAATAAAGGAAATTGTTGTTTTATATATCTTGCTTTTTGATTTTTTTTTTGTTGCTTTTTTGTTTTTCATTATTTTATCTCTTTTGCTGTGTATGTCTGTATTATGTGTATATTTGTATTGTTATTTGTGTGCTGTAAGTAATGCAGATAAATTATCTATCTGTCTAAAATATATTTAACTAAACACCGGTCAAGGGTAAGCTATAAATAACTAATTAGGAATAATTAATAGCTTTTTCTCATATTTTCAACCATAAGTAAAAACTACGTATCATAAAAATAAATAAAAATCAATTTTATAATGTACAAATGAAGCCCTTTCATATGATATCCCACTTGGCCTTGTAAGTCAATTTTAAAATTTTGAGTATCCGTTTTGGACCCCTAACAAGAAAATAGAAATACTTTTTCAATTATTTCTATTACCATATATGTGAGCTATATATAATTATTCCAAATTTCAAGTTGATGACTGTATCAGACGGATGAACGGATAAAGTCAAACCATTCCTTGATACTTTTTTGGTACGAAGCTCTAAAAATCAGCAGGCACAAATCTGTAGTAACTGCAATGTAAACTAAAAATACAAAATTATATAAAAGTTTATTTCAATATTTACAATCTTTTTACTTAAAATTAATACAATTCGATCCAATAAATTACAATGTTAGATCGATACTCTTAAGTTATAAAAAGTATAGATAAAAAATGCGATCTGGAGATAAATGGTTCGAGTGACGAAAAAAATATATTAAAGTCTGTATTTGTAAAAAACAAATTAACAAGTTAATTTTAAGCTCAAATATTTTTTATTATTATACTAATTGTAATATAGCTTTTTCTTCATTGTTAACCTAATGAAACTGTTTTAACTAATACTTATTAAGTAAATCGATTCCATCAAACTATAACATGTGTTATATGTAATTTTATCACAATATAAATTCAGTAGACTTTCCTCAGCTTTCATTGCCGAGGATATCATTCTGAAATTATATAAATATAATTACCTTAATAATTCTAATAAAATGTTTAAACACTAACATCCCTGTTTTACAAAAGAATCGGATACAAGTATTTGATTAAATTGATTAAATGCTTAATATGTCTCTATTGAAAGAAACTATATCAAGGATTAATTTATATAAAATGGTTAAATATTTTCTCGGTGAGTATCAGACTGTTTTATTCTAAATTAATTCCCGTTTGTAAAGTCACTTGTGCGGTTTCGCTCCAGTGCCGGCACTTGTTTCAAGATACCTTTTCAAATTGTCGGATGTTGTTTGCAAAATACTTAATCCAAGCTTGTACTTAAATTCAATGAATCTCTTCAACAAAGACAGGAAGCCACCTTGTTGGCTTGGCGGAGGATACGTTACTAATTCAGGAGTATCTTTACACTTCTCTGTCGTGGATTCAGTTACTGGGGACGGGGAAGGTGGCATTGTTGACGTGGTCTCCGATTTCAAGTCGGTAGTAGTCTCTGTCATTATATTTCTAAATTGAGTTGTTGTTTCAAAAGGTGTCTCTGATTTTGGAGTTGGAATACTCTTCTCAGTAACGTCTGTCAAATGTGAATACACTTCGTACACTCTAAAATTTTTCGTTGTTGAATCCAATTCATTCGACACATCGGATTCGGTCGTAGACTTTTCTGGTTTACTACCTATCGGTACTGTTGACACGCTTTCAACTATTTCAGATTTCACAGTAGTCGGTGTGTCAGTTGTCTTTTCTTCTTTTGTAGAATCTGCGGTTACAGCAAAAACAGTGAATACATCTTTTGAATCTGGTTGAGTTGTTACAGTATTATCAGTGGGCTGTGGATCGGATAGTTCCTCTAACTTATTCAAATAATTATAGTTATCATAAATTTCATTGCTAATGAAAATATCTTTATGTGAATTTTTTGCTTCTTTTAAAAGCTGTTCGATGGAACCTGTTATACTGCTTCTACTATACGCAGTATGTCTTCTTCTTCTTCGAAGTCCTCGCGGCCCATGTTCAGGAACTACCGCAGGAGTGGCTGAATCAACAGAATCTACTAATTCCTTAGGTACATTGCCAACTACGAATTTATTATCAATTATTCCACTATCATTATTATCATTTTCAGTATATTTATTTTGATCTGAATCCGCAGTATTACTATTTGAATCTAATTCCATGGACGTTGATGGATATGTCATATGTTGACCTTCGTAGGGATACACAGGTCTAAAGTCTGTATCATCATTTGGTTTGATACCATAGACAACGGAATTTGACATTTCACTTCCATATGGATATCCTCCTGATGAAGCAGATTGAGATGAAGCATAAACGGGTTCTACAGCAGGATAAGATGTAGATGGTTTATCATATACGTATTTATTTTCAGTGGTATAAACATTTCTAGTTTCGTATTGATGAGGGTTAGGGTTATAGTTTATTGGTTTAGGATATGCAGCTCCATGTGCTATTCCAGTTTTTTGTTGAGGATATCGAACATTATAGTTAGGTTCATAATTAGCTGCTACGTGACGATATCTTATATCTTGTTCTTTTTTCATTGCGTATCTGTTGTTGTGAACAGTTTGAGCAGCATAAGGATTTAGTTTTTGTTTAGAATGAGATGGCATTCCAGCAAGAACTGTTCCCAGCATTTCTTCTTCTGCTTGTCCATTACCTTCACTTGCATATTCTTCGTCATTATTTTTATATAAATCGTCTTTTTTGTCGACTTCAAAAGTTCTTCTAACTGGTGTACTGAATGGATAAAAGAAATAACTAGCTAAGCCAACTAAACTAGCAAGACCAATAACTCCTACTCCCACTGATGGCATAACTTCTCTAGATAGATAGTTATAAAGTTGAGTAGTAAGAGGACCATCTTTATTAGGTTTCTTTGCGGGTTTCGCGGATTTTGTCTTATTAGTTTTCGTTTCACTTACTTTAGTATCACTTTCAATTTTAGACGGACTGGGCTTCTTTTTCTTTGTCTTATTTTTCTTTCTATTTGAACTACGTTTAGGTTTCTTAGTTGTAGTTGCAGGGGTGCTAATCTCTAATTCAATTTCTTGTTCTTTTGGTTCCATTGGTAATAAAGCCGATTCATGATCAATTGGTGATAATGTAGTGCTGACCTTCTGTTTATTTTTATTTTTCTTTTTATTTGGTTTCGATGTAATTTTTACTACAGGTGAAATAGTAGTTGGACTTTTAGTAACACTTTCCTTTTTAATAGTTGTAATTTCGGTTGTTGTGGGTACTGTAGTTGTACTTACTATCGGAGTCCGTTGAGTAGAAGGATTTCTATTTTTCTCTACGTTTGACAAAACTGTATCTTTAATTTTATTGTACACATTTTCATTTATTGCTGAGCCACCAGCTACCAAATCAGATTTGTTAGTACTCCCAATAATAGGGCGTTTTACTGAAAGTTTATTATTTTGTGGTCGTTGTTTGTTTTTATTTTTTGTATTTGACGGTTTTTGTTTTTTAATATTCTCTTCAAGTTTTGAAGGTTCAGTGGAAGAAGTAAGATTGTCTTTACTATTATGATTACTAAGGAGTATCCATGTAGAAATTCCTTCATTTGATGTAGAAGATTCGCTTATTTTATTTTCAGTTTCTAAGTCCTCCATTGTTACTGGAACTGCAATACCAGCATGACCATTTTCTATTGATTCTTCTGCATCCTCATTTCTTGTTTTGATTTTCTGTTTGTGAATAACTTGACTCTTTAATTTTGATGGTGTTCTATTATCTGAAAGCATAGGCTCATCACCAGTTTTATTAGAAGGTTTATCCAGTAATTGATTTGCAACAAGTTTTATGGACTCGCCAATAGCCGGACCTTTGGTCTTGACGTCTCTCGCGGAATTTTTGTCCAAAGATACTGGTGTAGATGTCTCTGTCTTCGGAGGCTCTGTTTCATTTGGTACACTGGAATTCCTGGAAAAAGAAATACCAATAATTATTTCAAGAGTCTATTATTAGAACCTCAAGAAAGTCCACCTTCATATCGTGTACTTTACGATATATTTCTAATGATAACGAATTAATAAATTATTCTTTCACTTAATAGATTTTTTTCCACAAAAAAGAAAACACTGATTTTAATTATGGCAAAAGCACTTGATTTTGATTTAAGAACCAAACTGCTGAACCGACTTTGGTAATATTTCTTTAAGATCAATCTAAAAGTATAAAATTTATTTTCTAATAAAAAAATGAACTGTTTCGCCCATGATACCCCAATGTGTTGCCATTCCTGAGGACTCAGGTGTTATTCCTCTGTACCCTGTAAATTCACTGCCATATCCCACCCTTCAAACCGAAACACAGTCATGCAAACACAACTGCTTCACGGTTGAAACACGAATGGAACAAAGGAATGTCAAGAAAAGGAATGCTTCAATAAAAGGATATTTAAGGGAATTGAAACAACTACTAACTTAATTAATACCTGACTACAAGCACTGAATTAACCTGTGTCCTGACATACTTTCTTAATTAAATTCATGCAAATTTTGCAACTCGTTACATGCAGTTGCATAGCTTTGTATGAGTCATGAAAAGTCATATAATTTACCTACACAACAGACTAATTTATTACACTGAGGATAGGAATTGAATATATAATATAAACATTATATTAATATATACTTGTATACTATGATGAAATTTTTCAAAAAAGTAGTAAAAAAGCGAGGTCTGCTTCACGTGCGTAACGCCCCAGGTATTGCAGGTGTTCATAGGCTACGGTAACCATTTACATTCAGATAACCTTTATTTTTATTTGCCACCTCAACAAACAATAAATATATCGTAAATCATCATTATAATAGGTATTAGATAACTATTGGTCAAACATACATACATACATATCTGTCACGCCTGTCTCCCATTAGGGTAGACAGACAAAATGGAGTATTAGTCAAACTTCATTTTGTAAATACATATGTTAAATAATAACAAACTATTTTAAATAGACAATCAGGATTTAATACGATGTAAAAGCCTTTACAGTCCTGTTGTGACCGCAACGTGGTACAATCCAAGTTGAAACGTCGGTAATAAAGAAGCAGGTATACATACATACATACATATCTGTCACGCCTGTCTTCCATTAGGGTAGGCAGAAACAATGGAACGCCAAATGCTTCGATTCAAACAAACCTCTTTCGCTTCTTCCACATTCATCAATCTTGTCATACACGCTCGTCGGTTACGGGTACTTTTAATTTGGCCCTTTTCAGCCCTTCTTCAGCACGTCGCCTATTTGGTCGACATACGTCCGTCTAGGGCGGCCCCTACCGACATCTCCATTCATTCTTGCTCGATAAATCTCTTTCGTAATTCTTCTTTCATCCATCCTCTCCAAATGACCAAACCAACGCAACATTCCTTTTTCGATTTTGGTCAGGTATGTAGCTTCTATTTACCTATAAAGGCTTTTACATCGTGTTAATACCCAATTGTATATTTAAAAAATGTGTAAACAACGCGAAAGTTTATAATTAACTAGTAACAGAATAATTAAAAATTAGACTATTATTTGATCAAGAATATAAACGCAATGCAATAATATTTAATATAAATAATTGTACTTGTACTATGCCAGTACTAAACTATTAACCATCAGAAGGGGAGTCGGACGTCAGGCCACCTAACTACGACACTATCAAGGATAAATAATGAAAACATCAGAACAAATGAAATCTTCTTATTTGGGATATTTATTTTAGTTAAATCTAATGTATCTATACAGAAGTGTCTAATATATCTATACAAATAAGTTTCCTTATTAAAATGAAATGATTAAAATAATTATTAATAATATTCAAATAAATTAAATTAAATTAACTTAATGCTATATTTACATAAAAACTATATAAACAAAATATGAAATAAATTGATTACTGGGTATTAATATTTGTACAGCGATACAATGATAATTTTATAAACGATATATTTACAATACCCACATACTTACTATAAAATCTGAAATTAATATTGTATTAAATTAAAATATAAATATACAAAATGTTGAATGAAACGTTTACAATGGAATATATTTAAATAGTTAAAGATAAAAAAAAATCTTTTAGATCACTGCCAGCTGGTAGGGTACCTTTTTTTTATACAACTTAGAATGGCAAACAAGCTGACAGCCCACCTGATGAAAAGTGGTAACCGTCGTCTATAGACATGAGCAGTACCATGGACATAACAGAGTATACAGTTTCGCCCTTGATACCCCCCCATGAGTTGCCATTCCTGAGAACTCAGGTGTTATTCCTCTGTACCCTATAAATTAAAGAAACTCTAAGAGACTTGCTGCATTTCCACGCTGAGTAGCTATGGAAATGCGTTGACCAAAGTATAGGCCAGCCTTCTGGTCGCCATAGGATTCTACCAGCCGGCGTGAAATCTCTTTGAAAAGATTCATGGCCTCAAGGCCCCACGGACCCAGAGTTTCAACTACAAACGCCGCAAATATATATCCATTTCCAAGGGATGAATGAATATTTACGGCGCTTGATAGTCTACTGGTGTGTTGCGGCGGGACCAGCCATCTTGGATGTACTTGGAAGGTGAGACGGCGCCACCGTGTCCACGAGGGTGAAGTCCCATACAAGCGGACGTCCCATCGTCCAAGGTACCAAGGACAAATGTTAAATTGCTTTAAATTATTAAATATAGTTTGTACTCTACTAACGAAGTAAAATAATTAATCATTGAATTGGAAAGAAACATTATAGAAAGGAATTATTCAAAGACATTGATATTTTTAAATGCTGAAATGTTCAAACAATTTTATAGTGCTATACATTTCACACTTGTATGAGACAGTCTTACAATAATGGTCGCTAGATCTTTTTAAAAAAAAATATGCTACTTAGAAAGGCAAACAAGCTGACAGCCCACCCGATGGACAGTGGTAACCTATAGACATGAACAGGTACCATGGACATAACAAAGTATACTGTCTCGCCTATGATACACCTCATGCATTGCCATTCCTGAGAACTCAGGTGTATACCTCACATATCTTACAGATTACAGAGGATGTAAGAATAATCTAAGAAGCAAAATGTCGGTTAACATCACCGATGGGGTTTGTGATAAAAGATTTTATTCATACTCTATTAAGTGATTGCCAACCTGCCTGCCAAACGTGGCAACTACTGGTAAAAATCTCCAGAAGGTGAGTTTTCACATTTTTTTTTATTTAAACATAAACAAGAAGGTTTGCGTTCACCAGTGGACAGTTAACGAGTGATATGGTAATGAAGTGACTGCTACTATATTACTATACAAGTTATTAAAAAATTACTACTAATTACTAATATTGCATTTTTTTAACTTAATCTAAATACGACTATATATTACACAATAACATAACAATATTAATATAACAAGCTCCTCAAATGTTCGTTTATACAAAAACAAAACAAAATGACGACATGCATGTTGTATATTTTTAATAAAAAAAAAAATTAAAACATGAAATTAATTAATATATAATACATCCATACATTAATTATATTATTTTCCTAAATTTTACATTATTATAACAATAATTTTACTTCGTATTAACAAAGAAAAATGATCTTAATTCTTTTTTACCATCAAAAAAATGTCTTAGAAAAAAGAGGAAATAAAAGGGAATAATTCGAATTTTTACAAACACGCCTTGCTTGTACTGTCTTATGCCTTTGGCTTTTTCGTTGAAATACACTTCTGTTACCTTAAAATGTAAATCCGGTAAATTGTACTAATTGGCATTCTGAAAGTACTTCGATTCAGCATATAAACATACAAAATCCTTTGAACTTTTCGTAACGCGTTTTTAACAAAAATAGATACACAAACATAATGTATCTATGTATATTTTTATGTGCAAGATACAATTATAAAATGACAAAACATAATACAGAGTGAAGATGAAATCATTAGCATACTTTTGAAGAAATCTTCCTGTCTGAAGTTCTGTCAGTAAAACGGAATATTTTTCCCAAAGAAACGTATGTCGAAATATAACAAACACTTTAGGTCCCATTCGTAAACGTTGGACATGCTATTTTAGTATTCAAACTGAAATTTTTGTATCCATTTTCTGCTTTGTATTTTTTTTTAACAATACATTATCTTATACCCGTGTAATAAGGTCATATTTTTTTATATAAACAAAATCAACAACAACCTACATTTTTTTAATTTATCAATCGCCTTTTCTGTTACTTCCCATTAAAATTTTACTGATTTTTTTTTTTGTAAGTTTTACGCTTTATTCCACTAGCATAAAGCGCAAAAATATTAAAAATTTATATTATGTATTTTCTAAATTATAATTGACTTCATTCATAGTCTTGCAAAATGCTTTATAGAGTATATTTTGATAATCCTGCATTGAGAATTTAATACCTAACTTAGGGAATTTAACTTGTAACCCATTTTTGTACGAGCAAGAATCGAAACTAGTCGAGTATTCTCGACTAAAATACATATAAGTTAATCCGTGTGTTCTTATATTAAAATAAAACGTGCACTTACGAAACCGTCAAGATTAAAGTCTAACCTACTTGATTCTTATTGTCCAAGTTTCACGTTTTTTTCGTTTATTTTTCCGATAATTTGGATTAGTTTTTTTATTTCTCGACCTATCGTTCAATATTCGAATTGTACTTTTCATTAGTTCCTTTAATTTGAAAAATAATGTTGGCTTTATTGAACTCTCAGCATTTTCATCTTCTCTGCTATTCCAAGGATATCTGTTTGACCAAATTCTATCATTTTCAAAGGTATGTAAACTCCATGTTTTCAATTCATTATCCCAATACCAATGAGGATGATAGACATGTTCTACCTTATTAGCTTCTCTTCCAGAAAAGGCCCAAGGTGCAAACAAAGCAGCTACACCAGATGTTCCGGCGAAAATAAACATAACTGGTGACAAAAGTATGGAAAATAAACCGAAAGTAAAAGGGTTTACTGTTGCTAACCAATTGAAGGCATTAATTGCAGGTCTAAAAAAATGCAAAATAGAATAAAATGGACTGAAAATATCATCATCATCATAACTCGGTTTTGCCGGCTTATGAATAGCTGCCGCTTGATTTGAAGCTGAACCGATAGGTTCTGATAGCTCTGATTGTTCTGCAAGATCAGAATTGTAATTAGTTAATGATTGCTCTTCAATAGATGCACTTTCCGTTTGTTCCTGATTTTCCTCAGAATCGTAGACAGAATGCCCTTCTTCATCACCTGATTCGTCTTCAAAGGGAATATCAAATCCAGCTGGAAATAAACCATCTCCTTCTTCTTCTTCTTCTTCTGATTCAATAACAACGTTTTTATTTATTACATTTGTATTAACCGCGATATTTAAATCTGGACAAGCCTCTTTTGCTTGCCCTTGAAATGTATTATTCAATGTAAGGAATATAGTAGGGCATTCGTCAGGCGAAGCACTATATTCTTCTGGTCTAATAATTATTCTATCTGTGTAAGCGTTTGTTGGTTGAAATGTTGAAACTTCGAAATCATTGTCACCATAATTTGGATAATTGTGGTTAGGATTTTGATGTTTTATAGGTTTTTTTACTGAGAAAGGCTTTTGTGTTGTCGTTTTAATGTGATATGAATGAACATTATTAATTGGTGTATGCCATGGTGTAGGATTACCTAAATTAGTAATGACAGGTGTCGGTGTTGGTGTTGTAAATACGTATGAGGGCCTAACATTGTTAGAGTACGTAGGAGAAGCGAATTGATAGGGAGACATTGTAGTAGTTTGGTAATATCTGTCAGTTACATAAATGTTATCAGAGTAAATATGAACGCCATTATTTTGTGACGTAGAAGAAGTAGCAGAAATTGATGCAAATGGGTAGGGGTGCATTGTAGTCGTTGAAAAATATTTATCAGTGACATAAATATTGTCAGAGTAAATATGTACGTCATTATGTGGTGGCTTTGGTTTATTCTTTTTATAAATTATGTTGTACAGTTTTGTGACGTCTTGTAGATGAAATACTTTTTCGGCAACTTCAGTCGATTGTTCATGAGAGTTTTTAATATTACCATTATTTTCTTCTGATGTCGTCATTTCATATGTAAAATCTAAATCGTCAAGTTTCGCGTTATCGGTCCATTTTGTTATAACTCTTCGAATAGGCGATTTTTTGCCACCTTGAGAATTTAATTCTAAACCTTTGTTATTTTGTGATTCTACTTTATGTGTCCCTTTATTCTTCTTTTTAATATTAAGCCTAGGATTATTTGTGTAAACAGCTGAAATTAAACGACGTTTTCTAGTATTTTTTGTTGTTGGTTCGATTATATCTATGTAATCTACATTTGAATTACTATTTTTAGTTGTACTATCACTGGATTTCAAATATTTATTGTTTACATTATTACTTTGCATAAAATTTACATGACTAGTAACTACAGGCAACTTATGACTATCTAAATTTAAATTTTTATTACTATATCTGTACCTTATTGGGTTTTCTGTTGATTTGTTTGTTTCAACACTAGTAATAGGACTATGGACATTGGGTGATTGTGAAAGCACTTCTTGAGGTCGCGAATACACAAACGAACAGAATGCTACAATTAAAACTAAAGTCCACTTTGTACACACACTTTTCCGTCGCGCCATGTTGGATAACCCGAAATTGGTCTGTAACAAAAAAAAGTATATAAGCAAATATGAAATATAAAACAAAAGTATGTTATTATAACATATAAAAATAGTATTGATTTAATACAATATGATACTTTTTAAAATGCCGTGTGATTTCCACATAGAATAGATCTTTTCCCGTGGGTAAAAGAGACGCAACTGAGGGAGAGCGAGAGATGGATAGCAGCATCCCTCTTAAAACATTTCCAAACCGTAACTGCGGTTGCCAATATGCCTGCCAAGCTTGGAAACTACTGGCAAAACCCGCCTAAAGGTGAGGGTTATGTTCAGCAATTTTAAAGACTGATATGATGACGATGATGATACATTTTATTATAATAAAAATAATCATTATCAAGCCAAAAACAATGAAATAAGGATAATTTACTATAGACAATCGAAGTGATCGATATAGTTCGCAGAATAAATAACATAAAGTGACAAGTAGCCAGTCATACAGCTATATTGATAATCAATGGGAAACAATGGTTTTCAAATAGCGATCTCGTATAGTTATAAGCGATATAAAACGACCTCCTACCAAACAGATCGACAACCATAGATATACTCCAAGAAGTCAGTGAATGCAGGTTGTTCAGAATCCTTCTTATAATATCTATAGAGATTTACATTCAATAGTAAACAATCAGCGACTGAAATGATTAATTTGTAACAAGACCCTACAAATTTAATAGTTAAATTTATTAAGTCACTAACTGAAGCCTGCGACTTTGTTTACGTACAACTGAGTTTCACATCCATTAATTTTTTTTCTTTATACAACTTAGAATGGCAAATAGACTGACGGTCCACCTGATGAAAAGTAGTAACCGTCGCCCATAGATATGAGCAGTACCATGGACATAACAGAGTATGCTGTTTCGCCCATAATACTCCCCATGCGTTGCTATTCCTGAGGACTCAGGTGTTATTCCTCTGTACCCTGTCAATTCACTGCCGTATCCCACCCTTCTGAAAACCAAAACACAGCCATTCAAACACAACTGCTTTACGGTAGAAACACGAATGGGACAGAGGTACCCAAGCAAACGACTTTTGTACAAAGTCTACTTCTGGTAATTGTCTAATGATTGATTCCCTATACAAACTTATTATACACCTTTTTCAATTTTTATTTCCACAACCAAAAGTAAACTGTGTCCTTCTCTATAGCTCAATCTATCTCTTTATCAATATTCATCAAAACTGAATCAATAGTTTAGGCGTATAGAAGTAACAGAGAGATAGACATAGTCACTTTCGCATTTAAAATATGGGTATAAAGTAAAACAGTTCAATTTGAATAAAGACTGTTTCTATTCTATTCACAGATCACAGAGTAATAACTTTCAGGAAAACTTCTTTATTATCTGTGTTAATATTAAACAAGACAAGCCGTCAGAAGACAGTCCGTCACAAACAGCTATAACCGGTAAAGTATTGAACGAGTTAAAATGGATCCGTTAGCCCATCGTTAACCTCACATATGAAGCGAGGAGACCGTTACGAAACTTGATTTCATTGGATTCACTTGAGGAAGTTATAATTTTAAGGACTGTTGTTCGCGGAATTTTTATACATAAGTTTGTATTTAGTCATCCATGTAATAATGTGTCATCGCTCCTGCGATAGCTGCAAAGTTCCTATAAAAATATACTAGGTGTATAGATTTGTACTGACATAGTTTACTTAAAACGTAACTAGATGGCGTTGTATAATTCTCATCATCATTCGTTGTATAAATCCAAAATATTCATTAGTTTCTTATTACGTTTATGTTTCCCATTAAATGCCTATTCCCATAAAATACCTAGAACCTCAATAGAAGAATCCCGTGATCACTTGTAAGTATATACTTTTGACCATATATTCTAACCACAATAATCCCATTAAAATACAATGAAACATAAATGAAACTGTAAATATTTTTCAATTGCTACTTTACCATATATTACCATAAACCGCAGCATGCTTCATAAAAAATCTTATGTTTGAACAAAGAAAATAATAAATTTTAAATTGATGACACACGCTATTAGTCACAGGTACTGCTCATGTATATAGGCGACGGTTACCACTTTCCATCAGGTGAGCCGTCAGCTCGTTTGCCATGCTAAGTTGTATAAAAAAAAAAATCCTCATGGCTGTAATACTCAAAAAACTCAACTGTCTATCATAAATATATGTTTAAAATTATATACAGGTTCAAATTGTAATAAAAATAATTAGCTTTCTTTTAATAAAAAAATAAATAAAATATTATCTACTATCTTAGTCGATATATATATATATATATATATATATATATATATATATATATATATATATATATATATATATATATATATATATATATATATATATATATATATATATTATATAAGTTAACAAACAATAATACAATATATAATTATAATAAGATTACATTTAAATGTGATTAATAGTACTACCAACAACGTTAACTACAGATTGCTATATAAAGAAACAAAGTATATAAACATGCAAATATTGGCGAGAAGTGGAGCCGACCATTATATCTATCAATTAAGTTAAATTATAAATAACATTGACACAACCACGTCACCGGTACCAATTATACAAAACAACCAAAAAAAAAGTTATTTAAATATACACATGTATTTTATAATTTACTAATTATGTGCGCGCATTACTAAATTCCTGAGAGAGGGAGGAGGTTACTTATTGTTTAGCTACCATTTTTTTTAAATACATCCGAGGGACCTTTAAAGTACGCGAAATACAGCAGAAAATGCGAGAAAGTCGCTTACGTTGGTACTAGCATGTGATACACCGGGGTGAACTACTTGTAATGAGACAGGTGATAGCCATTGCCGAAGGTAAAAGAAGCACCCACCACCGACCACTTGGGCTCGAACCATCCAACAGGGCTTGAAACTGCCGTTGACGCAAAACCGTCAAGAATGCCGCAAAAGTATAAGGAGGGCTGACCCCAAATAAGGAAATAGCCTAATTGACTGATAGAATGACAGTATGCACCGATATATCTCTAGTAATGTTCGGGGTGAATAAGTGTGATCAGATAGCGTCAAACTTTGCTCGTCTTCTTTTATTTCTGTCTACTGTGCCATATTTTATTTATTGCACATTTACATATTTATCTTAGCATTATATCTTTATAGATGTAACCGAGTTACGACTATGTAAGTCTCCCACTTTGTACAGTGGTCGTTTGCTTGGGCACCTCTGTACCAATCGTGTTTCTATCGTGAAGCAGTCGTGTTTGCATGGATGTGTTTCTGTTTGAAGGGTGGGATATGGCAGTGAGTTTACAAGGTACAGAAGTAACACCTGAGTCCTCAGGAATAGTAACGCTTGGGGGATATCATGGGCGAAACAGTATACTTTGTTACGCCTATGGTACTGCTCATGTCTATAGGCGACGGTTACCACTTTCCATCAAGTGGGCCGTCAGCTTACTTGCCATTGTAAGTTGCATAAAAAAAATTATAAAAATATACTCTATAGTACATTACTACAGCGGCCAGCAACTGAGGCATTGATGGATGAATGTGCAAATGTGGGCCGAGGCGTTGCCGAGGCACACATACGTGAGTCCATCAATACCTAGTTGTGGCCAAGGCTTGTATAGTACTTTTCTCAAACAATGCGCGGAAATCAAAAACACAATTTTACTTTTTAAGTTCAATGACGAATAACGAACAATAATATTTTTTCGAGCGCCATAATGTTCCTTTGGTTTTTTTTCAATAAACAGCTTTCTATTTGAAAGCCAGTTCGAAATTTAAATAAAACCTTTTATTAGTTACCTCCTTGGTAAGTCCTCCATGTTTCGAAGTAAAAGGTCATTCCATTTTTAAATTACAGGACAGATATGAGTTTACATAGTAATTTATCTGGCCGCAAAACACGACAGATATGGATTTTCATACAACTTTTGCCGGCCGCTACTCGCATGTATCTGGCCAGTACGGAAATTTTGATTTATCTCGAAGAAGATTGTCAAAATAATACTCACATTTCCAAGCATGTTTGAGTAAAAATAATTTTTGTATCAATAGAACTGCTAACAAACCGCTCACCTAATGGAAAATGGTAGAAATCGTCTATAACTATGAGTGGTCATATATCAGTCATGCATTACCGTCGCTGAAGTGCACGGTGTTACATCAGGGGGGAAGGGATTGTCAGTAATGGTGCCGGTAATAGCTTAATTACTAGCAATATTCTCTATCAGGTCAACCATCACGTGGTTCCCTCTGGAAACCATCGTGGCTAATTCTTATCGAATTCGTCATGACAGTCCAATGAACCTGCACTTATTCTCACAGATCACACTCACTGATTCGCCGCCAGCGCATAAGGATAGCACATAGCATAGGCGGAATTACCTTTCCGTTTTCACCCATAAAAAAGATGTTATGCCTGTAACTTCACTGCCACATCTCTCTCAAACAATAACACGCTTTCATCACAAACTGCTTGGTATTTTTTAATAGATGATGATGGAATGGTAACCCCGCCTGCGCTAACGGTATACACTGGCGGGGCACCAGTGAGAGATGATAGGTGACGATGAAAGCAGGTCACTTAGTCCATCGTGATAAATTCCACTAGAATTAACTACGATAGTTTCCAGGGGGAACCACGTGGAGTCGACCTGATATGAGTGCTGGCAATGGGTCAGTTAGACTCCATTACTAACAGTCCTTTTCCCCCCAACTGCTTGGTATTAGATAAATATACATTGACAGGACACGAAGGCCTAATACCGAAGACATAACACCTTGCTCCTCAAGAATGACCATGCATGAAGAATAGCATAAGGATCACAGCGTTTATTTTCTGTCGCCAATGACGTTATTCTTGTTTACTAACTGGCATACGAGTACATCTTGGAATGGCAAACAAACTGACAGTCGACTTGATGGAAAGTAGATATCGGCTCCTATCTACACATAAACGGCACCGCATACATCTCAATATATTCTGTGAATTTATTTATATTGTACTAGCGGCCCGTCCCGGCTTCGCACTGCGCACGGGTGGACATTTTTACAACATTTCAAAAAGTGGTTATTGTGACATAACGATAATAGTTGGACATATAGTATCCGGAAGTTTTTTGTAGTTATTGATATTTTCTTCAATGTTATTAATGTTAGTAATGGAATTTTTGCCCCATTGCTAGCAATATGCCCTATTAGGTCGACCTTCACGCGGTTCCCCCTGGAAACCACTGTGACTAATTTATCGTTGAATTCGTCACGATGGGCTAACTGACATGCCTTTTCATCCTCACCTATCATCCCTCACTGGTGCCCCGCCAGTGTATACCGATAGCGCAGGCGAGGTCACCATTTCATTATCATCTATAAAAAAAAACTTTATCATCTCTCGGTCACCACACAAACTGTCATAAACATTTAATATAACCTATTCATCTATTATTTGTATGGTAGAATGAGACAACACGACATGTAGGTGAATAACCTTGCGACCATGACCACCACACAACACGAATTTGACGGAGTATCACTGACCCCAATGCCAGAAACCGGTTTTTGTTTTCCATCCCGTTACTGTGACGCCCGTTAGCAATTCGGGCTACTTAATGTCAAAACAAAACCCTAAACCGAGTCGCCAAGCCACCACAGAGCCATTATAGATACTATAGTGTCCTTACAAATATTATAAGTGCGAAATTTTGTTTGTTTGTTACCTCTTAACGTTATTTATTTATGTATTTTTTTTTTAATTTATAAAGATCAAAGGATTTAATTTATCTATAAAATAAATTTATACATGATACCTATCTAAATAAATGTTTAATTAATTAATTAATATAAATAAATTATTAATTATAAATTACTAATTATTATTTTATTTATATTTATTAATTATTAGTATTTATTTATTTATTTACTCTTTATTGCACGACTTAAAAAATAATACAAAAATAAATATATAATATATTATTAGTAATATACAGTTTTAAAAGTACTTAGGTATAAGAGTAGGTAATATTAATCAATTATTGGGATAAAAAATTAATATATACATAATTATAATTCAAAATTAAAAACGATATGACAATCTAATAAATGAATATAATTTACCAGAGGGAGACTTTGTACAAAAGTCGGTTGCTTGGGTACCTCTGTCCCATTCGTGTTTCAACCGTGAAGCAGTTGTGTTTGCATGGCTGTGTTTCAGTTTGAAGGGTGGGATATGGCGTGAATTTACAGGGTACAGAGTAATAACACCTGAGTCCTCAGGAATGGCAACGCATGGGGGTATCATGGGCGAAACAGTATACTCTGTTATGTCAATGGTACTGCTCATATCTATAGGCGACGGTTACCCCTTTCCATCAGGTGGGCCGTTAGCTTGTTTGCCATTCTAAGTTGTATAAAAAAAAGGTTCCAGGTCCTGAGGTCCTGACTAATTCATTCGCTGGCATCGTCGCCAAGCCCCTTTGTCGTTTATATGTTTATGTACTCGTAAATATGTATTTTATAACCATTTTATTCTTGCCACACTGCATACTAAATTCGCGTTTTTTCCAAATGTCGTTTTCGAGGGAATGTGACTTTATGTGAGGTATTTTTTACGCATGAATACTTTTCATGTTGCATATAATAAAGTGAATAAAATAAAAATAAAACTCAGGACAACCAAACCGCAAAGTGAAAGTTAAGTGTAAGTGAAGTATGATAAAGTTAGGATCAAGTTATCGACATTGTGACAATGATTCATTTTTTTAAATAAAGGGTTTACTTCCATGTGAACCCATAAAATTAAATGGTGGCTCTTAATTTGATCAGATTCTTTACATTAACCTAACATTTGTGATACGTTTGTTAAATTTAAATCATTTCCTTTATCACGCCATATCTCACCCTTCAAACCGAAACACAGCCATGCAAACAACTACTTCACGGAAGAAACACGAATGGGATAGAGGTACCCATGCAATCGCCTTTTGTATAAAAAAAAAAAGATGATTTGAATTTGAATATTCTTTAGGGAGGGAGAGGATTGGGATCTAACATCTCCATTGCTAGCAAAATATACCCCAGCAAGTCGACCTGGAAACCATAACGGTTAATTTGGATGGAATATAGACACGATTAAATAGCTGGCTTATCATATTTCCGCATATGGGATCAGCTAAGCCGTTGCACGTCGACACATCGGAATCTTTTGTGCTTCCCCCTAAGTAATTGGCTTACATCGTCACCTATCATCTCTCACCGGTACCCTGCCAGCGTATACCGATAGCGCTAAATCTATTCGTTGAGAAGTTCTCGGAAAAACTTCACTTGAAGAAATGTGTTTCCACCTGATATACTGTTTTCGCGGAAAGGCAAAGGAGGAGTGAGGAATTTATCCTGCTCTTCGCTACTGAAGCACAAGAATGGGCCAGAGACTGAATCCTACACGACTACTAACAAAACCCCCCAAGGGGGAGATTTATGTTCAGCAGTGGACGGTTAAAGGCTGATATGATGACGATGATGATGACATTTATAGACCATATTATCCCTGTGTTAGATTAGTGCGGTAATTAAAAACTAACTTGCTAATTAATTAAAAAAAAAGCTATAGTTTTACCACAGGTTTTTTTTAGAGACTCAGAATCCCATTGCTAGCAATATACCCAACCAGGTCAACCTCCTCGCGGTTCCCCCTGGAAACTATCATGGTTAATTCCTGATGAATTCATCATGATGGGCTAACTGGCCTGTTTTCATTCTCATCTATCACCCTTCACTGGTGCTCCGCCAGCGTATCCCGTTAGCGCAGGCGGGGTTACCATACCATTTTCACCCATAAAAAAAACCCCTTCCAATGATTATTAACGGTCAAGTACAATGACATCAACGTCTTAAGTAACAAGCGATTTTCAACTTAAAATATTGTACTTATTAGTCTTTGTCTCCAGTTTTTAAATTCGAAATTAGAATTAAAAAAATTTACTTCATTTAAAAAGAAATTTGCAATTAACCAATAGGAGCGTATAAATCCTATCGATTGTTAAAGTGATACGCAAAAATCGATACGAGCTGGCAAGCAATCGTGCAACGTGAACTTCCATATAAAACCGATGACATTATTTTTGAAGTTACATTGATTGTGATGATTATGAATGAATGATCATCATGTGATCCCGGCACAGAATGGGCCACCCCTTCCTTTCCCGTGGGCAAAATTCCATTATCTAGAATATGATTATTCCATTCAAATCTTATTATGATTTAGTTTCTTTCATACATACACTTACATTATTTACATACACAAACTAATTTATTACTTACTTAATTTATTACATACTTATTTATATATACTAACTTGCCTACCTTGCTGTAGAATTATATTATATATATAATCTATTTATGTAATTTGTTTATTTATTTACTTTTTATTGCATCACTTAAAGAATAATACAAAGATAAGATATTATTAGTAAGATATAGTTTTAAAAGTACTTAAACTTACTTACATTCTAACTTGCCTGCCTTGCTTTAGAATTATAATATCCGTTTATATAATTAAAATCCGTTATTGGCTATATTTATAAGAGACTTAGCATGTACCATAAGTTATTTTTTAAAAAGTTATGAATTTTTGTATTAAATAAATAAATCTGTTCAGCGACGAATATCCAAATATCCAACAGATTTGTACATCGATAATATTTATAGAAAATAGTATTCTAGCCTTTCTTAAATTAGTTACTAATTATTATTACAATAGTTACATTTTTAAAATCGCTTTCGCTTGTAACTTAAATTGACAGATTAGCTTTTGCTTGCACTATAATGATTATTCCGTTCGCGTGCGTATCGGAATGCGTTCTCATTTCCACTTCTGTCCTTGTTCTTTAGTAAAATTCTAATTAATTTACCATTATATAAAAAAAAAAAATATTTAGTTGAGACAAAAACCCTTACGATTATTAAATAATGTCACAATAAAATATTTTAAAAGAAAAGTCAATTTTTTTTTTATAGATCAGTATTAGATTTAATTTGGATGGTATATATATGTACAAGAGCGCAAAGCTGCAGACAAACTGCAATGCAGTTTCGCGGCACTAAGAAAATACATATATTGTCTATGTAACTGTTTACTTGAAATAAATAAAAAAAAAACAGAGGGCGACAGTCTCGTAAGTAGTTTCTTTTTAATGAATGATAATGGAATGGCAACCTCCCCTGCGCGGGGGGGAAGGGATTGTTAGTGATGGAGACTGAGAACCCCATTGCTAGCAATATACCCAACCAGGCCGACCTCCTCGCGGTTCCCCCTGGAAACTATCATGGTTAATTCCTGATGAATTCATCATGATGGGCTAACTGGCCTGTTTTCGTTCTCATCTATCACCCTTCACTGGTGCTCCGCCAGCGTATCCCGTTAGCGCAGGCGGGGTTACCATACCATTTTCACCCATAAAAAAAAACCTCGCCTGCGCTAACGGTATACACCAGCGAGACACCAGTGAGGGATGATAGGTGCGGATGAAAAGGCAGGTCGGTTAGCCCACCGTGATGAATACGTGTGGAATTCAGCACGATGGTTTCCAGAGGGGACCACGTAGAGGTTCACCTGACAGGACATATTGCTAGCAATGGGAATGGTAATCCGCATTGTTAACAATCTCTTCCCCCCACCCCCCACACACACACACAAGTAGTATTACTATTAACAGCAGTATTCATATACTACCATTGCCATATGGTCCCGGCATAGAATGGGCCACCCCTTCCTTTCCCGTAGGTGTCGTAAGAAGTGACCTTAATGGTGAAGGGATGAGTAGCAGCGTCCCTCTTAAAACATCACCAAAACCAATTGCCGTTGCCAACCAACCTGCTAAGAGTGGTAACTACTGGCAAAAGTCACAAATAGAGGGAGTCGTATGGTATATGTCATATGGTATGGTATAGAATTTTGATAGCAAGACCAATCCTTCTTTTATGGCCAGTATTTAGTAGCGGACTATTTATACAACTTAGAATGGCAAACAAACTGACGGCCCACCTTATGGAAAGTGGTAACCGTCGCCTATAGATAGGAGTAGTACTATGAATATAACAGATACTGTTTCGCCCATGATACCCCCCATGCGTTGCCATTCCTGAGGACTCAGATGTTATTCCTCTGTACCCAGTAAATTCACGCCATATCCCACCCTTCAAACCGAAACACAGCTATGCAAACAACTGCTTCACGGAAGAAACACGAATGGGATAGAGGTACCCAAGCAATCGCCTTTCATACAAAGTCTCCCTCTAGTGACATAACATTTGCAACACTTCACAATGATCGATAAACGACGATAAGGTATTCCTTACATTGCTATTATATTATTACATAATAATCGGCAGTAGTACAAAACAGTGCAAGAGTTTCAGTTATGTGCAACTTAAAAATCTAAAATTATAGTCTGTGACATCAAACAGCAATAGAGTAATTGACGGTTGAAACGTATATCAATTTGTATGCAATAGCATTAGTCCATCGCGGAAACAGTTTTCACTTTATGTCACTTTACGCTTCGTGACGTTCCTGTTACACGATTATAACCGCATGTACGCTCCGATCACTTGTACTAGTCAATTTACTGGGTACAGAGGAATAACACCTGAGTCCTCGGGAATGGCAACGCATGGTGTGTATCATGGGTGAAACAGTATACTCTGTTATGTCCATGGTACTGCTCATGTCTATAGGCGACGGTTACCACTTTCCATTAGGTGGACGGTCAGCTTGTTTGCCATTCTAAGTTACATAAAAAAAATGTGATCGTAATTTGTAACAGACTAGACAAATTTGACATGTGCACTTTTTTTTAATGCGTGATAATGAAATAAGCTGGCGGGGCACCAGTGAGAGGCCCGTCTTGGCGAATTCCACTAGAATTAACCACGATGGTTTCCAAGGGGAACCACGTGGAACTCGACCTGATAGGGTGTATTGCTATCCATTGCCGGATCAGCTAGACCCTATTACTAACAATCCTTTCCCCTAATGGCATCTATATTAGACATTTACAAAATATTGTATTTTACCCTAAGGTAATAAAGGAATTACATAGAAGGAGTGATAAAATTGTCAATTCATAGCAGGCCAGTGTATAGAAAATGTTATACGGCCGTATAACCCTACCATATTCAGATACAAACTGCTTGCATACTTTTTACATAAACTTTGTCGAATATATAATCTAGTAATCTAAAATTTATCTGTACACTAGCCTGCTATAAAATGACAACTGATGGTGTATCTTTCGTCCTCTTTTTACTAACAATATTTGCATACGAAGAAAAGAGACAACCGTATGATTTACAGTTTTTATTTTATCATTCCTTCTATGTAATTCCTAGTTCTTAGATTTTACAAAGCGTGTTTTATTTATAAACTAGCTAATGTGACACGTAGTTTTATTAACTACCGCCATCTACCGGTTCCATTTATTCCTATCGAGATAAAAAACTATTTTATCTCAAACAAAAAATCTATATTATGTAAGTATGGGAAAAACTTTAAAGTCCCATTGCTAGCAATATGCCCTATTAGGTCGACCTCCACGTGGTTCCCCCTGGAAACCATCGTGAGCAATTCTTGTTGAATTCGTCACGATGGGCAAACTGACGTACTTCATCTTCACCTATCATCCTTCACTGGTGCCCCGCCGGTGTATACCGATAGCGCGGGTTGGGTTACCATTCCATTATCACGCATTAAAAAGAAACGCCCCGTAGAAACCAACTTTTTTATATCTTTATGCAATCTACAATAGTATGACAAATAAGCTGACGCCCACCTGATGGAAAGTGCCAATCGCTGTTTATCTCTTTCAGACCCAAGATTTTTTTCTTTCAGATTATATATATGTTCATGTTTTGGAGCCAAGCCATCTTGCTGGCACGCACGAGACTACTGCACCACGTAACCGCTGAAATAATTTCTTATTGGCTGGTTTAGGATCTCACTATCATGTTATTTCAGCTTCATGCGTAAAAATGAATTGCGCGCGGTTTTAGAATTTTTTAAAGTTACAACTCACGCCCGTATCGTTCAGGTCTGAAAGGGTTATGAACATTAACAACACCACGGATACAAAACACCATTATCTATGGTGTCCCACCATGGTTTTTCTTCCTGAGGACATGGTGTTATACCTTCGTACAATGTCAAAATCTATGTCGCATTGTACGTATTCGAACCTATCAAAGTCCCGTTGTGTCGATTCCGTGTTCGCTCTTTGACACAGTTAACCATAGACAACATATTTTTTGTGTCACAACCGACTTACAATTTGAAAGGATTGTTTTGATTTCATTGTTTAAAGAGTTTAAATGTGGAACGAAGATTCTTGTATGGTCAGATTTTGAAACTCCTTACACTGTATGGACCAGATGTATTATTCTTAATCCATGGCTTTAATATCGGTCTTCTATAAAACCGAACTATCAATAAATAAACAAAAAATGGCAACCAACCAACCAAAAAGAAAACTAAAATATTTTTTTTTGATGGGTGAAAATGGTATGGTAACCCCGCCTGCGCTAACGGGATACGCTGGCGGAGCACCAGTGAAGGGTGATAGATGAGAATGAAAACAGGCCAGTTAGCCCATCATGATGAATTCATCAGGAATTAACCATGATAGTTTCCAGGGAGAGCCGCGAGGAGGTCGACCTGGTTGGGTATATGGCTAGCAATAGGATTCTCAGTCTCTATTACTAACAATCCCTTTCCCCCCAAACTAAAACAATCGAATTAATAAATTCGTCTTAACTTATACTTAACTTACATTATTAAGCACCTATCACTTATTTCTTTTCGTGTGGTTCCGGCAAAGAATAGGCCGTCCCTTTCTTTCGTGGGTTTTCGTGGGTGTCGTAAGAAGCGACTAAGAGAACTTATGGTCGAGGGATTGGCAACAACATCCTTTTTAAAACATCTCTAAAGCCTGACTGCCGTTGCCAATCCGCCTGTCAAGCGTGGCAACTACTGGCAAAACCCCCCAAGGGGAGAGGCTTATATTAAAAAGACGTTTAAAAAGACGAATTTATACGCTTGTCCTTGGTTAAGTTATTTGAAAATAAAATATTATGAACACAAAGGAACACAAATAATTATCAGATTTCCAAATTTATTAAATCAAATTTACACTAAAGAATTCGTTCATTTAAATTTCATTATAGTTAAAGACAGAGTCTTATTCAAAATGGACGGCTGAGTACTTGAGACGCAAAATTTATCTTTCAGATATGCTTTCATCTCTTGTTGAAAGCAGCTATAGAACATATACAGATATACAAGGACTGTGCATAGCGAAAGTCGACTCAGTTTATCTAGAATCTAGGTATCGGGACACACTACACCTGACCGGCTACACCATAGAATTATTAACGTTAATAAACGATAGACAGTACCGTGAAAGCGCTCTCAGTTATATTTATATTTGTTTATATTTTTGAAAGGAAAACTTGTTTAGGCGTATTAGGCGTTTTTTGAGATGGGGAAAAACCATTGAACTCGTCACACTGTAACCGCAACCGACACCTTTAAAAATAACAAAAAAAAACACGTAATTTTTCAAGTTTTCACTTCTGTTGGCACTCCGGGAGTGCCACTAGTTTTTTATACCACAATGCTGGCAAATAAGTATACAGCACGTTTGATAGGAAAGGGTCATTGTAGCCTATGGACGCCTACATATTTTTATAAGACAAGGGTCAAATGAGCATATGGCCTAACTGATGGTAAGATAACGTCGTCACCCAAAGCACTAGCAACACTTTTAGGAAGAAATATGCCCTTTTTTGGAGGTTACGATAATCATTACATTATCTATTTGTATTAATCTTATTAGAATTATTATTAAACAATAAAGTAGTTTAAAAATTAAAATACATTTAAAAAAAACTACTCGATCGATTTTGATAAAATTCGTATGGGAATCTAAACAGTTTAGAATTAAGGGAGATATGAGGTAATAAGTAGAAAAAATTATACCTCCTTCAGTTGTATGAGGTCGTTTGAAATGTAAAAATAGCCATTCTATTACGTAACATAAGTGTAGCGGCTCCTACATTTGTATAGAACAAAAATTAATTTATATATTATAGTATTTTGTTAAATTAACGATCAAATAAATTATTTCAATACACTCACACATGTAAATACTCTTAAATATATATTTATTTTTCTTATTATTTATAGGTGGATAACTGCGATATCTCTCTTTTATACTAAACATGCAAATAGTATTCGTACGTACGTAGTTAGTTTTATTTTTAGTTATTTTTTTATGTTAAAGTTTATTTTTTTTTAGTTGGAGAAAATTAGCTGGAGGGATCGAATTAGCAATGAGGAGGTCCTGCTTGGGGTTAAGGAAAAAAGACAAATTATTAGAACTATTGACGGCAGAAGGGGAAAATGTTGGGACACTTGATACGACACGACGAACTTATGAACATTATAATAGAAGGTAAGATAGAAGGAAGAAGGGGGAGAGGGAGACCGAGACATAGTTACATCAAGCAGATCAAGGAAGGAGTTGGTGTCGTGTCGTATTATGTGGTGAAGAGACTCGCTGCAAATCGTAGTGAGTGGCAAGAGCTCCACCGACAAGAGCGCAGCTCTTAAATAGGATAGACAGATAGAAAGTTTATTAATCGAGCACGTGGTTCACCTAATAATGATTAATCGCTTACCATCTAGTAAATATTAACAACACCACAGGAGTTTATTGTGCGTCAATACCCTAGTTTGACTAAGTTAAATTTACATCAAACCATATATCTAATATGATTATTATTAATAGAATAGACACACAGTCAGTTCTGTGTGTCAGTCTGTGGGGACTCCTATGTAAACTAGTTGATACTAAATCGCTGAAATTATAATAATGGGATACACTTGCCCCAAAGGAATTTAATAATTTCAATTAATATCCATTAAAGATAAATCGTTTGTGATTACGAGTATATTTTTTATTTATTTATTTATTTAAGGAACACCAACAGCATATTGCATTATAACATATAGGTATAACAAACATTAAATATAATACAGTATTAATGCACATACCTATTATAGGTATTCACAGCATTCACTTTAACATAGTTATACAGTGCGAGGAAATGAAGTAAATAATAAAAACAAACATGTAACCCAAGTTGTGAGCAATATCAGAAAATACGATTATGAGTGAATTGAATTAAAAAATATTAAAAAAAAAATATTCAACACTCTGATATTTATTTAAATATAATTATATTCAATCAAAAAAAGAAGAATAAAACTCTGTCAATCAAAATTCAAAATAATTCGTATTTATAACGAAAAGTTGTTTATTTATTTATTTATTTATTTAACACTTTATTGCACCAACATTATAAGATTTGTTGTACAATTTTCGACAAGTATAATTGTAGTACAAAAGGCGGTCTTATTGCTAAGCAATCTCTTTCAGACAACCTTTGGGTAGAAGGAATTAATGCATAAATAGGTAGGTGGCATTAAAAAATGGAATAATTTAGATTCTTAAATAATATGAACATGTAGAAAAATTATAATGATTTAATTATTTTTTATTTTTTTTAATTCTGTATCTTATTTTAAATTTATAATAAAATTTCAAGTAATTGTGTGTTTTTAACATAAATATTTTTCTTCTATTTTGTAATATACATTAAAAAAAAATGTATAAAAGAGAAAAATAAATAGAAATAATAATGCAAATATTAATCAAAATATTGAACGCTAGGTATTTTATTTACACTTTATCATAGGCGAAACAGTATACTCTGTTATGTCCATGGTACTACTCATGTCTATAGGCGACGGTTACCACTTTAATAGTTTCTGAATGAAAAAGTAACAAATATCATTCCATTGTAACAAATTTTCGCATTTTTATAATTATTCGTGATTATAATAGGATGATGATGATGATGATGATAAAATACAAACAAAATCTATTTTAATTGTTACTCTATTGTTACTTAATAAGAGATACTAAATGTTTTAAACTCTATGCTTTCTCTTGTAACGTGGAGAATTTGCGAGCGCGTGCGCTGCCGATCTAATCTACTGGTCAATTACTTTTTAAATGATCAGGATAGTATTTACGTCATATTATTACAATATTTTAAATGACTTTTAAAAGAAAAATTTCTCAGTTTTTTTGTATTTTAATTTTTTTTTTTTTGTTAAGCGTTTACATCGCAAAATCTAACTTTGACATCATTTCTTTTTAAATAGAATCCAATTCTTAAGATAATTCAAAAATACGAAATTTAAATTTAAAAATATAAATTCTAAAAATCGAATTTTTAGAATTTATATTTTTTAACTATATATATATATATATATATATATATATATATATATATATATATATATATATATATATATATATATATATATATATATATATAGCAATATCAGTCGATGTTGGTTTTATAATAATAAAAGTCATTACGGTGTAGTCTGAGCATAGAATGTACCACCCCATCCTATCAGGTGAGTGTCGTAAACAGCCCCTAAGGTAACCTTATAATAATCGAGGGACGGGCGACAGCATCCCTTTTTAAAGATCACCAAAAGTGAAAACTGGAGTTGCCAGTTCACTTGCCAAGTGTGGTAACTAATGACAAAACTCCTCGTATCAGGAAATCTGTGTTCATCAGTCGGCCGATTTGATGATGACAAGAGAAATGACTGTTTTTTTTTTACATAGCAAATTGTACCTATTTTTTTATTTATTTATTCATACTTTATTGCACCAAGTAAAAAGAGAAATAACAAATACAGTAAATATTAATGAGAAGTGATACAAAAGGCGGCCTTATCGCTAAGCAATCTCTTATAAAAATAGTATAAATAATTTCTGTAAATTAACATAATATAATTTAACAAATTATCAAAGGAAATAAGAATCAACACTTAAAAATTAGAGCTGGCTAGGGGAATCGAATCGTTTTTCTGTTTTGATTATGTATTGTGTTACGTCCTTGAACATTTCAGTTATAGCCGAGGGATCAGTTTTCTATACCCATAAACCAATATTCCGCCCGTTTCCGCTAAATTTACTTTGAATTAGTAATATAATAACTGCAAAAAACATTTTGAAAATGGACCCTTTTGATTTTTTTCTTATAATTCGAAGTTAGTATTAAATTTCATGAAGGTCAAATGACCGGTCTAATTGTTAAAACAATTGCCACAACATTTAGCATACATATTCATTCTATAACACATTCTATAGTTTCCATCCAGCTTCTCGAAGGTTGACTGTAAGATATTTTTTTTATGTAACTTATAATGGCAAACAAGCTGACGGCCCACCTGATGGAAAGTGGTAACCGTCCCCTATAGACATGAGTAGTATCATGGAAATAACAGAGTATACTGTTTCGCCCAGGATACTCCCCATGTGTTGCCATACCTGAGGACTCAAGTGTTATTCCTCTGTACCCTGTAAATTCACTGCCATATACTACCCTTCAAACCGAAACACAGCCATGTAAACACAACTGCGTCACGGTAGAAACACGAATGTGACTGAGGTGCTCATACAAAGTTCCCTCTGATAAAATAACGATAATATTGTTTATAATTTTCAACCGCCTTCAAAAAGTAGAAGGATCTGAATTAGGTCGTATTTTTATGTTTGTTACCTAATTACTCGGTCAGTTTAAAAACCGACTTGGATTTTTTTTCTGAAAGGATATATTATACATACAAATTGGTTCCATAGAAATTTTAGAAAAATCTATTTGGTAGTTTAGTTTTTGGATCAAAATAACTGGTATTTATCACAATTTAAATCGATTTTTTTTTTATAGAACGCAATCTTTAATTATTAAAATTTATCTAAGATAAAATATATTATCACAACAATTATGGCCAACAAATTAAATTTTAGATAATTCTATTAGATTTCCGGTAATTTTTTTTCTGTTGTAGTAGGCAGCATCGCTAACGGGAACACAAAAAATCGCGTTATGTAGATTACTGATCGGTATTAACTGTACTTTGCGCGTTGCATCGTTGTCTGAGCTTTTAATGGATATGTAACTCCATTTATACACGTAACTGACAACATAAAATGAGCTTAGTGGATTAATTTAAAACGTTTTTTTATTATATTTTCAATTAGAATGTAAACAATGAAAGCCTAAAATAAATATGGATTTTTATGTAACGAAATTGGGGAAATGGAGCTTTTATTGGCCACTATAATCCCATAAATACTTTTACAGTAAGCTTGAAAACAATTTTAATTTTAACTAAACAAATATACAATGTTTCGAAAAAATAAAAAAAAAATCCTATCAATTTAAAAATAATCTTTTTTAACTTTACGATTCAAAAATGAATACCACCGTCAATATAACAAAATTAATATTATAAGACCATAATAAAATAAAAATCTATAAATAAAAAATAAATCATTAAAATCGGTTCACAATCAAAGAAGACACTTTGAACCATAGTCAAATCGAGACCTTCTATTTTTGTAGTTGTTAAAAAGAAAATAAAAACAAACAGTTAAAATATCACAGACTCACCACAAACGTGATGATACACAATACTCGCGCGTCTAGAGCTGATCACAACACTGTACTGGATGGTAGGTGGTTGAAGTCAGCTAACGGGACATCGTACCACTTTGGTGCACTTGCCAGCATGCGACGCCTCTCTAAGGCCCATCGCGCATTGCGATACTCGACAGACACGGTTTGCAGTCGATGCGACTGAATTCTTACTCGTAACTCGCAGTTGAAAGCAAATGTTACGTTTCTAACAAGTAGACAAGTCAAAACTCCTATTTAGTATTTAATTAAAATAATTTTTGAAAGTTTTTGACATTACTATTGAACGGGTAAAAGGTTTATTTTTACTAAAAATTAAGTAGTTTTCACAACTTTTGACATTAGAATTGTCATATTAGTACCTACATTTGTTTTGTGTACATTTTATTTATTTATTTATTTTACAGTTTATTGTACGAACTAAAAAATATTAAATACATTAAATATTAATGAGAAGTGACAAAAGGTGGCCTCATCGCTAAGCAATCTCTTCCAGACAACCTTTGGGTAAAGGATATTGAGATAAAGACAAACGTTACGTTTTGTGTTTATTTCATTTTTTTGTGTCATATTTTGTACTTCTTACAATTAAAACAAATCTAACAACATTCCATTTATCAAAATAATAAAATTAAGGCTTTTAAGATATAACTATGTACGTTTTTAGTATATAAGTACATAAAATACATAGAAACAAATACGGATAAAGTCACGGATCAAAACCAGTACCTATTTCAAAATTAATTTCATGCAAAAATCCCATTTAAAGAGATTCACTGGTAACTTAACACGCTATCAACTAATATGGCGCGTGTAGATTATCGGCAGTGAAGTGTGCGAATTGCCTTTCTTTTTATAAGGTATACATACTCCGCGTTTCCAAACTCGTATACTACTAGTCGTTCTTAAGTATCATAATGTGCGAGAGGTCTTAGTATGACAGGTGGGGAACTAATGTCTTTATCCATTGAACTTAAAAGGAAAAGGTTGTTTCGAATAAATACCGGTTAATAAAGCTTATTGTTTACTTCAAATACCGATAATGAAAGTTAATTTAATTGTAAATAGATTTCGAAAATTGTCAATGTAGATTTTTAAAAGAGGGGGAGGAGGGGTACCTACTACTAATATTACGAATATGAAAATTTGTAAGGACGTTTTGATGTTTATAACTCCATCACGTTATAAACTATAATAACAGTTTACCATCAGACAGGCCGTATGCTTGTTTACCACCTTCGTGGTGTAAAAAAAAAAGTTGAAAGAATCTAACAGAAATTGTACACACGAGTAGGTTATATTTATTTATTTTTATTTAAATAACTTCATTGACCGAAATAAGTTACAAAAGGCGGACTTTGTGCTAGTAGCATTCTCTACCAGTCAACCTTTGAGATGAACAGTGAATCACCAACGTGGTACATCATTATATCCTATCTTAACGTATTTTATGTACTGTTTCACGCAGACAAAGTCGCGAAATATAACCAGTTGTTAATAATGTGAACTAGCACTTCATAGTTAAGCAATATACCTTGATCTCGTGGTCCTTTTCGAAAACCACCATCATTAATTTCTGATGCGTAATATTTTTTTTTATACAACTTAGAATGGCAAACAAGCTGACGGCCCACTTGATGGAAAGTGGTAACGGTCGCCTATAGACATGAGCAGTACCATGGACATAACAGAGTATACTGTTTCGCCCATGATTTTTTTTTTTTTTTATACCACTGTGGTGGCAAACAAGCATACGGCCCACCTGATGGTAAGCGGTTACCGTAGCCTATGAACGCCTGCAATACCAGAGGTATTACGCGCGCGTTGCCGACCCTGAAGAAACCTCTTTACCCCCTTTTGAAGAACCCCATGCTGTAGTCTCTCGGGAAAACCTCGGCAGGGAGCTCATTCCATAACCTGAGTGTTCGTGGGAGAAAGCATCTCTGAAACCGCGTTGTACGCGACCATTTAGGCTGTAAGGTATGAGGGTGAACTCCCTGTCGATACCCCCCATGCGTTGCCATTCCTGAGGACTCAGGTGTTATTCCTCTGTACCCAGTAAATTCACGCCATATCTCACCCTTCAAACCGAAACACAGCCATGCAAACACAACTGCTTCACGGTTGAAACACGAATGGGACAGAGGTACCCAAGCAATCGACTTTTATACAAAGTCTCCCTCTGGTTTATTATACCTGAATATGTTTTTACTGATACCTGTTCAAAATTCTAAACTTAACTAAAGTAGTCTTCAAAAAAAGGAAGTTTTAAATTCATTTGTTATTTTTTTATGCAACTTAGAATGGCAAACAAGCTGACGGCCCACCTGATGGAAAGTGGTAACCTAACTGGTAATCCACCAACGTAATCCAATAACGACGACGGAGTTATTATTTCTTTGCATCCAAAGCGAAAGAAAAAAAGAAAACTTTATAAGAATGTGGCGTAGAATGGCACTCCTTAGTAAGTAGCTAAGCATAAAGAGACTTTTTCCTTTCATCTGAACCTTTAATATAAGGAGACATCAAACGGTGAGGGAAAACGAAATGTAATAGGATCCCATCAAATTTTTAATCGTATAGTAAATGAAATGGGGAAAAGAACTGATTAAGTAATGGCTGTGTCCCGTGGCTTTACGCGGGTACTTTAGAATATAGAGTAATAAACGTATTTAGAAACATTAACATTTACTCATACAACAATGATAGGATTATTAAAATTTCGGTCACAGAATGAAAAAAGCCTACCCCTTAATAACATAAAATATAAAAAAGGCCAAGTCTAACATCGCATTTCTTCTACCTACTACAAAAGTTGATAAAATAAATAAATTTATTTATTCAAGTAAACTTAAATTTAGGCACTTATGAATAGTCAATCTTTCATTATCGCCCATTCGAAACACAATTTCAGAAGAAGATGAAAGAAGCGGCTAAGGGAGGGCAAGGGATAGCCAGCAGGAGCGTCCCTTTTAAAACATCTCCAAGTCCTAACTACGGTTGCCAACTCGCCCACCAAGCATGGTAACTACTGACAAAACCCCCAAAGGGAAGACCTATGTTCAACTATAAATTACTGAGACAAAGTTTAAAGTTCGGTTCCATATTTAAAAATGAAAAATAAGTAAAATCGTAATGTAAATGAGAAATTGTATCGGGTAACGTTATGTAAGATCCGACTAATGTTTTTTTTTAACTTTAAATATTTAAACGTCTCATTTCCTAGATAGCAGTATAGTCATAACTTACTTCGTTTTAGCGCCATCTGGTACGACATAGAGAAACCACTAAGAACTGCGCCATCTATTGACCCATTTAATAATTCACTTCGTGTTATGTGTCACAAGCTTTCACCAGCTTTTACTAGGGGTCGTAGTGCCTCATAAAATTATAAATATCTACTTAGATAATTATGTATGTACCTACTTATAAACTAAACATGAGTAATATGAATACTAATCCGATATCTATATTTTTTTAATGGATGATAATGGAATGGTAACCCCACCCGCGCTATCGGTATACACCGGCGGGGCACCAGTGAGGGATGATAGGTGAGGATGAAGTAGGTCAGTTAGCCCATCGTGACGAATTCAACAAGAATTGTTCACGATGGTTCCAGGGGGAACCACATGATCGACCTAATAAGGCATTTTGCTAGCAATGGGGCTGTCAAACTCCATTGCTAACAATCCTTTTCCCCCTTATATCTATATATTGGGTTCCTCTGGATGGAGGAAGGTTTCCCACTGATTTCGATATCGCCCATATCGGTCGGATATCTATTTCCGAATATGTTAAAAATCTGTTATCCAATATTTGTTTAGATAACAGAATATATAAATATTACAACTAAATTTTTTATAGATATTGCCATATCGTCATAGTCGTAGAATACTGACGGATCTGACAAAGATTACATATATAGATCCGTCAGTATTCTACGACTATGACGATATATTTCTCACTACTATTATAAACAAAGTATTCAATTAACTATATGACTGATATCGTGACCGTATCTTCTATTAAATATCATCAAATCAGCCTTTAACCGTCCACTCCTGAACATAAGCCTCCCCCTTGGGGGGTTGGCCAGTAGTTGCCACGTTGCCACCACGCAGGCGAATTTTTTTTATGGGTGAAAATAGTATGGCAACCCCGCCTGCGCTAACGGGATACGCTGGCGGAGCACCAGTGAAGGGTGATAGATGAGAATGAAAACAGGCCAGTTAACCCATCATGATTAATCCATCAGGAATTAACCATGATAGTTTCCAGGAAGAACCGAGAGGATGTCGACCTGGTTGGGTATATTGCTAGCAATGAGATTCTCAGTCTCCGTTACTAACAATCCCTTTCCCTCTGGCAGGCGGATTGAAAACCGCATATATAATTTAGAGATATTTTAAGGGGGACGCTGCTGCCCATCCCTCGCCCTCCCTTAGTCGGTTCTTACGGCTAAGGAAGAGCAAGCAAATACCAGAGGGAGACTTTGTACAAAAGTCGATTGCTTGGGCACCTCTGTCCCATTCGTGTTTCAACCGTGAAGCAGTTGTGTTTGCATGACTGTGTTTCGGTTTGAAGGGTGGGATATGGCGTGAATTTACTGGGTACAGAGGAATAACACCTGAGTCCTCAGGAATGGCAACGCATGGGGGGTATCATGGGTGAAACAGTATAGTCTGCTATGTCCATGGTACTGCTCATGTCTATAGGCGACGGTTACCACTTTCCATCAGGTGGGCCGTCAGCTTGTTTGTCATTCTAAGTTGCATAAAAAAAAAAAAAAAAAAAAAAAAGCAAATACTTCATCTTTTTCTGCATTTCTCTATACTCTAATGTTACACAATCTTCAAAAGTACTAAGCCAAATACAACAGGTCATTAGAACTCCCAAATACAACGCACCATTGCTATATTCTGAACCGATTTTGATAATTCTTTTTGTAAGCGATGTTTATTTCTGTATTGGCTACATATTATATTATTTTACTACACAACCTTATATCTTTTGATCCATAATGATAAATAAAAATACCTTAAATTGGCACAAAATTAATATAAGAGTTATATATATTATATGTGATTATATGTGTATATATATATATATATATGTATATGTAAGTATATGTGCATGTTTATAGGGTTTATGTATTTTATGTAATTTATAATGTGTAGTTTGTATTATTCTTTAAATGTATTTATACAATGTACGCAGATCGTATGACTGTCTATTTTTATTTTTAAAATAACATATAATTTACATGAAAAGGTTTGCTGGAAGAAATCTCTTATTAGAGATAATCTTGCCTTTGTACATTATGTTTCAAATGAATTGTGGTCAACATTATATTTTGTGTACAATAAAAAATAAACAAATAAATAATATTAATAATAAAAAGCATCTATCTATTAAAAAATATAAGGAAATCGGTCCAGAATTTGCCAATTAATCGCATAACATATAAAAAAAATCAAACGAAATGAGAACTGCCTTTTGAAATCGTTTAAAACTAAAAGTGTCATACATTATCATACATTTTTTCGTCTATTACATCGTAATGATAAAATCATGCCGTACCGTATCGTGCTATGTTAACTATAAAATCATAGGTCGTAATAAGTTTACAAGAAAGTAAATAAAACGTTAAAGGAACACTTTCCCACAACCGGTTCTGTAGCTATGGCTAGACTAGATAAACAGACACGGATCGGACTTGCTGCCCGATATTACACTAAGCACGTTGTTGGCACAATAGCATAGCATAGACAAAGTTTCGATTGTGAACACTATAAATATGGTAAATTTCATGGTAACAATGCACAGTTGCGTCCGAAGACATTTCGACCATTAGATATTGTACATAAGAGTTCCTCGCCTTAATATATAATTTATTTATTTATTTATTTAATAAGGTTCACCTACAACTTATACATTTTAAATGCTACTCAATCAATAACACAATAAAAAATAAGTTTACCTAATGTAAAATTCGTTTACAGGCGAACACCATATGTACTATTATAATTTATTTATTTATTTATTCACTAGCGGCCCGTCCCGACGTCGCACGGGTGGACATTTTTACATTTTAAAAAGTGGCCATTAAGGCTGCACACGCGACGGAAGTTTAAAAATAGAGTAATTTCTCCCCTTTTCCCAACATTTCCCTCCACTGCTCTGCTCCTATTGATCGTAGCGCGATGAAAAGTATACTATAACCTGCCCAGGAGTATGAAGAATAATTGTACAAAGTTTCGTTGAAATCCGTCGAGTAGTTTTTGTTTCTATAACGAACATACAGACAGACAGACAAAAATTTTACTGATTGCATTTTTGGCATCAGTATCGATCACTAATCACCCCCCTGATATTTATTTTGGATATATATTTCATGTACAGAATTGACCTCTCTACAGATTTATTATAAGTATAGATTAAAAATAATTACAACATTATAACAGCAAAAGCTAAATCAATGTTATAAACCTAGTGTGCTATCATACAAAGTTATAAGAAATGTATTTAACCAGACTCTAGATATTTCTAAGCCGCTTCTAATATCTTTGGCAGGCTACTACTAAATATATCAATTTATAATATTTAATAATTACTAACAACTACAATATCTGAACAATAAATAGATTAAGAGCTTGTGTCTAAGATTTTCCTTAATAATTAGTTATATCAGCTGTTACCATAATGAACATTGTGTTACACAAAAAGAAAACCAACTTCAGATGTGACAAAATCTGTTATTTTAAAAACTAAAAGGTCTGAACGGTAGCGACATTGATTTTATTTAATTTATATATCAACCAACCGACTTCATGGACACTCATTGCTATAGTTTCTTTCACACACGCCCACTCTAACTTGCCTACCTTGCTTTAGACTTATAATTTTCTTTTATAAAATTAGAATCCGTTATTGGCTGTTCTAAAATAGATTTGGCATGTAAATAATTTTTTAAAAGAGCTACGGATTTTTGTATCCAATAAATAAATAAAACACATTTGGATAACATTTCTATGGAGCCAATTTGTAATTTTCCAAATCGGTTTACAACTGACGGAGTTTTGTAATAATAAACATAAAAAAATAGAAACGAATTTAGATCCTTCTTTTTCTTTGAAGACGGTTGAAAATTCTGTATCTTAGAAACTGCTAGATCGATAATAATAAAACTTTAAAAATGTGTATGTACAACTTTAGTGATAGGACAGTTTTTAACTCGATAAAAAAAAATAGGCCCAGTACTGGGACAAAATTTCATGTATCGTGTCAACTAGTACACCTATAATGTTTATCAGTTTATATCATCGAAAGTGCTAGAAGATTTGTCAAGGGAGCTTAGATATACATAAATCAACGAGTTATCAAGTAAACAGCTGCCCACACTAAGCCAAAACGCTATTTTAATAAGCCCTTTTTTATTTGTAGAAAAAACAAAGAAAGGAAATAAACGTTAAAAAGACAATAACCGTTATAGAAAACAGTTCTACGAATTTTTCTGTTGTTTAAAGTTTAAAATATGAAATTTGATAATATAATCTCGGGATATTGATTAGTAATCAATCTCGCATGATAAGAAGATCGATAAGAAGATCGTTAAGAAGATCATATTTACAAATAAAAGGGTAACATGTCTTCTACCAAAACTCTTCAATACAGAACTGAAACTTAATGAAGAAGTTAAGTACCTTGGCATTATACTATACAATAAATTGCTTTGAAACAAACATCTTGTCTATTAACTAAACAAAGGCACAGTTGCATTCTACCTGTGGAAAAAGATGCTAGGAAATAAATGGGATCTTACACCAAAAATAACTCTATGGTTGTACAGAGCTGTGATAAGACCAATAATGGTGTATGGTGCGCTGGTTTGGTGGCCGAGGACAAAACTAACGACTACTACTGCCAAACTAAAAAGCTTCCAGAGACTGGCTTGTTCTACTGTCAGCAGCTGCATGAAAACAACTCCTACAACAGCAATAGAGGTGGCCCTCAACTTAACACCTCTAGCTTTGACGCCGAAGAAACGGCTGATCACGTAATCCTGGAATGTGAAGCTGTAGCCCCTCAACGTTTAGAAACCCTGAAAACGATGAGGTCGCTCTTTTGGGCCTAAGAAAATCCCAGAAAGCTTCTGTGCTTCTGGACGGAGCTGGGCTGGCTGTACTAGTCACGACTCAAGGTACAACGATCCAAATGAGAGGCTAAACGCGGAAAAGAGAGTCCAATTTACATTATATTACATGAAAATCATTAATAGTTTAGTAAAAACTATCAAAAATTCGAAAAAGTTACTAAATGGATTAGCTGTACTAGCCACGACTCATACGCACAACGGCCCTAATGAGAGGCTAAACGCGGAAAAGAGAGTCCAATTTACATTATATTACATTACATTACATGAAGATAATTAAAAATTTAAAAAAAATCAAAAATTCGAAAATGTTACTAAATAATGCGTACTATAAATTAATAATCTTATTATATTTGTTATCCAAAAGAACAAAGAAAACAAAAGCACTGTTAAATTATTTATATCATGACACGGGCATCGATAAAGTTATGGGAAACGTGAGTCATAGTAAGCGAAAGTGTAAGAGATCTTGCTTAGACTACAGTGAGTTCATGAAGACAATAACGTGAGAACTAAGCAAGAGCGATACGTAATTGAATATAATGAAAATTCGCATACGTATTTTTGAAATCTTCCGTCTGATACAACAATACAATACCAGTATATCTTATACTTAATGTTAGTTGTATGCAAATTTAACAAAACGAACAATTGTTTGTTAAATGTCTTGTAATTTGTAGTCGTATAATTGAAACCATGGATATAGATCTTAAAAATAAATTAATTGATCATGACAAAGAGAAATAAACCATAGTAACGTGTATATAAGAACAAAATAATAAATGGATAAGCAAGTTGTACATGTAATTAGGGATTCCAACTTTTTCCCCAAGACATAAAGCATGTTTAGGTCTGAGAAGAATATCAAACAGTATTTTAGAAAAATGAACAGTATTTCATTTATTTAATTTTTCAAATAATTATAATAAATAGACGATGAGTCGACGTGCAACGGCTTAGCTGACCCCATACGCGAATAAAAGACAAGTTAAAGATAACATTGATTCCCTTGTAAATGTCAAAATATACGCTAGAAACGACCGTATATTTTTATTACGTAAACAACAAAGATTTTTTTTTCACAACTTTATGGAAGTGTATAGTTGATTATTAGTTATTAATTTCTGTTTAATACCTCCGCGCATTCCTGAGGAAAAGACTGTTAACAGACGAACTAATAGAGTGACATCAAAATTACCCTATAGTATTCCATTTTCCCTTTTGACGTATGTGATTCTAGAAGTTCACGCACAGTGATCTGGAAATATACGACGCGCCCAAAAACTACAATGAGAAAGGTTCAAACTTGTCGCCGTACCGATGAGTCCATTCACTAGCCCTTTGCGTAATTCCCTTTTTATCACAATGACAAAAAAGAACCGACACGGAGAAGTGATCAGAAAGTGAAAACATGTTGGATTGATGGGAAAATGATTTGCTTTGTACATTCCGAAAATGCAATGCACGTCATTATACAATTATGTTTCATTTATAGAATACGTCACTACGGTAACAATGAGAAAATTGCTGTATTACAAATTACTATTATTAGTTATTTATTAAGCGACTGCATAGAGGAGGAATTTCTAAACTCGTCTGTATTTTTTAACTGTAGATTATGTAACGGCTTTGCTAATTTCGATAATTTATTTTCATTTAAACTTTAATGCACTGGGAGACTTTGTACAAAAGTCGTTTGCTTGAGTACCTCTCTCCCATTAGTGTTTCTATCGTGAAGTAGTTGTGTTTGCATGGCTGTGTTTCGGTTTAAAGGATGGAATATGGCAGTGAATTTACAGGGTACAGAGAAATAACAACTGAGTTCCTAGGAATGGCAACGCTTGGGGGGTGTCATGGTCGAAACAGTATACTCTGTTATGTCCATGGTACTGCTCATGTCTATAGGCGACGGTTACCTTTTTCCATCAGGTGGGCCGTCAGCTTGTTTGCCAGTCTAAGTTGTATAAAATAAATGTACAGTGAAATTGTATGTACATTTGATGAATTTAACAGCGGACATTGTTTTCCATCAGTTAACCATTGGACAAATAGAGAAATAAGTAGGCAGTGCATTTATTAATTTAGAAAACATAATTCTCTTTGCATTAGTTAAGGTTCATTCCCCTATTGATTCCATAAAATATTTTTAAATCGCACTTTTAGTTGCTGGACATAATTTATTACTAATTGTAATAAAATCGTTAGATAATCAAATACTACCACGTTGATTTAACTCTAAAGTTCTACCTGTAAATCTGCCAAGACATCCAGTTCAAAAATAGAAAAATCATTGAAAAATTTAACTGCCTTTGTAAAGTTATTTATTGTTACTAAAACACATCCTACTTCTCTATTTAAAACCTAGGTATTAATTCTAATTGGCTTATCAAAAATACATTCCGGAGAATCTATAAAATATCTATATGTACCTCACAGTATCTGTTTAATTAAATATAATAACTCTGTCTCGTATCTCACGTCGGTCGTGTATTTCCTAGTTCGTGTAAGTACAACATGCGACTAGATTACATCTCCTACTTTCACAACATGTAAATACTTTTCTTTGAACATTGCATTAATATTATTATTTATAGCAAGTAATGCTACACTTAAATTCTTATCCAGTCCTTGTAAATATAAGAAAGTGGATTATATTGCGTTCATTTATATGATTTCGCTTGTTAATTTAGATCAACATTTACAAGTTACTTTTAAGTCGGAAACTTGCTATGCAAATTAACTGAAATTTAATACACATAATACACGATGACAATTAATTGTGGTTTTGAACTAATCTGATGATGAAAGAAGGAGACTTTGTACACAAGTCATTTGCTTAAGTACCTCTGTCCCATTCGTGTTTCAACCGTAAAGCAGTTGTGTTTGCATGGCTGTGTTTCGGTTTGCAGGGTGGGATATGACAGTGAATTTACAGGGTACAGAGGAATAACATCTGAGTCCTCGAGAATGGCAACGCATGGGGGGGGGGGGTATCATGGGCAAAACAGTATACTCTGCTATGTCCATATTACTGTTCATGTCTACAGGCAACGGTTACCACTTTGCATCAGGTGGGTCGTCAGCTTGTTTGCCATTCTAAGTTGTATAAAAAAATAGATGGTTAAATAACAATATTCTATTGAAATGAGTAAAATAAAACAATAGATATATTAATTCATTGTAATTTAGTAATATGTACTTCCAACCAATTTATACTCATTTATTTCAACGTGTAGGTCGCTCTCTTCAAAATCATTAGAGATCATCAGAGGATCAATATAAAAGCCTGTTTCTGAGAACTTTATATTTTGAATCTTGTAATCTTTATAATTCGATTTTTGATTCTATAAGTGTATTATATGTGTTGATACTTTTCTGCTTGACGTTTTATATCAGATAAGACGACAACTAATTTAAAAAAAATAGAAATCAGTTTAAATTTATAAAATTTTAAATCGTGTAAGTTTATAATTATTAATAATGTAAATTAAGTCACTAATAATGTTGAATTTCATAAATACACATTATATTTTAACTGTAACAGTAACCGGACTAACAAAAAAAAGGGTCAGCCAATTCACTCATTTTAACAATTAAATTATTATACTTATTTTTGTACTTATTTTTTTTTTTTTTGATAATTAAACCAAAATTACCGTTCTTAAAAAAAACGTAGGTACATATGTGAACAAAAAAATAAACAAAACACCACAATGATTTTACTAACAGTTCCATATTGTACGAATAAACGTGACTCCTAAGAACATTAACAGACAACAATGGCTCATCGCCCTAATCTATTTTCCATACAACAAAATCATCACAAGGTTTGATTCGACTATTCACAAAAGACGGAGTTTCAACCACAATGAGCAACTTTCTGTCTAATAATAATATGGCCCATGCATGATATTATGGAAAAGTGCTGCACAATTACATAATACAAATGCTTAGTCATATTGAACCGACTTGCACGATTAAAGCACGTACTTTTACTTATTAAAGTATGTAGAAAATTATCTAAAAGTGTAGACCAGATAAAGGTCGTGATGTAATATTTTCGTGCTTTGAATAAAAATCAACTCTGACAACGTAATACCAAAACAGCCAGCTAATGATGACTTACTGATATTTCAGCACGATCATATTAAATTACTTGATAAAATATTTAAATTTGCTTATACAGTTTGACTTGGATATGAGTGCACGTAATATATTTAAATTGGAAAGTAAATATTTATAAGAAATTAAAATAAATTACACATATAATTATTATAAATTTAGCAAAACAAATTTCTAGATGTTCTGATTTTGACGATTTTGATGTTCAGTCAGAACTATATTAAATTACTTGTCAGTTATTAGACTAATTATGATGAATTATATGTAAATAAATGTTTGATTAATCAATCGATAATGGAGATCGTAACGTAGTTCATTAGTAAGATATTTTAAAAAAATCTTATATTGGTTTAAAAACTTATAAATAAATAAAAAATGGAACATACCAGTAAAATACATTTGTTCAGCCTGTCTTGCTATCTTCGAACCCCAATGAATCAATTTTCTCCGCTGCCACTCGTGTTTTTGTCAAAACATTGAGCCATATTGGTCTTGTTTCGCTTTCTTTTATGCCACAACTTCGTTACTCGCTCACGAACTATGAAATTACCTCATAAAAACTTTTTGTACATCCCAATTATTACTCACGTCTCCATGTTAATGCTGAATGATTTCTTATTTAACCTTTACAAAGGTTACGTTATTTTCTTATTGCAAAGTTACATTTGCTTTTTTTGAGGTTTCTCCTCACCAATATAACCTTTATTGCCTTCGATTACTGCACAAAATATCGCATTTTCATCAGCAACTTCTATTTCATTGTGTTCCAATGAAGATAGTTCTACTTAAATTACGGATACCACTTTTCCTTTCCTTTAACCTCCACATATATCTTCGCAGATAACAGTCTATTTCATCTCAATACGCAACAATGTTATTTGTGGATTGTAATCAACATGTTAGGCTTCCAATTTTAGTGGTAGTGACTTTTACAAATTAGTGCAAATTTATTTAAATCAAATATCCATAGGTAATAAAATTGATGTAGTAATTGTACATTACTTTGTTTTAAAATAAACTTACAATTCATAGATATATATTTTGCAATAGATCTGATTATGATCTATTTTTTATTGTATTCATTTTAAATAATATTTTTAAAAAACTTATTTGAACATTTACGTTATATCTTTCTTGTATAATAAATGTTTTTTATTAGAATTTCCTTCACAATGTCTCAAAAGTATCCCTATACTTGTTCTATCTGTACATATTCATTGGTTGCCATTTATCATAATTACCATCTATTCCAATTTCAATTAATCTTCATCACAATCAAGTGATTATAAAATGTTTGATACAAAACAAAATTTAACGATTGTTTCGTAATTACTTTTACGGATTTCCTTTGTTTTATCGTTTGATCTTCAAACTCGTCCACGACTGGAACGTTATGTATTGCACTGTGAGCTTAACAAGTTGCAAGTTTGTTAATTTCCTTAACCAACTCGTAATGATTTGCACTTTCCACTTCTTCACAATGGTAGGTGATATTAGCTGAAACAACACAAAGATCATTTTAACAAGACATTGATGAATCTTTGTAGGTATCAATGAAGTTTGTTATTATATTTGGACAATGCTAAATTTATACAAAAAGTGGACTAACTATGATAATCGGACTGGCGAATAATGGACGGTAATTTGTTTTGGTTGTATGTACAAGTATATCCGGATATTTGATACGTTATATTATAATTTTTTTTTATACAACTTAGAATGGCAAACAAGCCGATGACCTACCTGATGGAAAGTGGTAACCGTCGCCCATAGACATGAGCAGTACCATGGACATAACAGTACACACGCATACTGTTTCGCCCATGATACCCCCCATGCGTTGCCATTCCTGAGGACTCAGGTGTTATTCCTCTGTACCCAGTAAATTCACGCCATATCCCACACTTCAAACCGAAACACAGCCATGCAAATACAACTGCTTCACGGTTGAAACACGAGTGGGACAGAGGTACCCAAGCAATCGACTTTTGTACAAAGTCTTTCTCTGGTTTAATTTAAATAGCATGATACATTTTTATAAGTAGGGTGTCGTATGAATTGGTTTTAATCGTAATAAAACGGCAGTCATTTTTTTTTTTAATCTACTGAGAATTCGGAAAGTTGTTACCTGTTGAGAAGAGTCCGCAAGAAACTCGACTGTTTTAAATCTCTGTTAACATTATGTGTTTTTAAATAAATATACTATGTCTAAAATTACTTGGTCGTTAAAAACCCATGCATGATCGACTAATACCATTCCCATTTATCATTGAAGTAATCGTTTAGTATGACTTAATAGGCTTTGTTCCATAAGTGTTTTTAATAATAGTTTAAAATTTATTAAAAGGCAGATCCAAAATATACTTTGGTATTTTATTATAACATTTAATGCCCATTCCCATAAAAGAGCTATTAACTTTTTCTAAACGATACTTTGGAACAGCAAGATTAAATTTGTAGTCATGCCATGTAAGAGATACTAGCAACCAGACCCGGCTTCGGACGGGTAAATAAAATCAAATACAGCCTACGTTTATTTATTATTTACTGATAAGGTAGCTCTCTATAGAAAATAGAGAATATTTTAGTTTAATCGTAACAAAAAAGTAAAACAACAAAAAAAAAACACAAAGAAATCAGTAGCAATTCTTATATTCATAATGGCGCAGTAGTTTTACCAATCAATACAACAATTCTCAATATTAGCTAAGTGTAAAGTGTAATATTGGAATGCACTTAATGCATGCGATACGTACCACCTAAATGATCATTTGTTTGCATGAAAAGTCATGTAAATATGCATAATGTATGGACAAACTTATACGGTTACATTTCATTGCACAAAAAAGTGAATAAATTATATCATTGTATAGCCAATTAATTAAAGTGTTTATTACCGACAAGTGTCAATGTTCACTGATCCACGGCCATATAACTAGTCTGGTCATAAATACTGTTACATAAAAACTTTTCCTTTTTTTTTCAACTTTTTAATTATTTTGAATTTGGAACACATTTATTATTTTAAAATCTTCTTTCGATTTCGCGCCATGTCACATATTTTTTCGTGTTCTTTATCAAATTACGATATGGAATAGGGTGTCAAAGAAAATAGGATTGCAGTGATCGCCTTGCACAAAGTGGGTATGGAGCCGTCGGTCATATTCCAGACACTTCAAAAGCTTGGTATCAACCGTATGTTCGTATATCGTACTTTCAACAGATACAACAACACTTCCTCTGTCGAAGACCAGAAAATATCGAGGCGGCCGCGTGCTGCTAGAACTACAAAGACTGTTAATGCTGTTAAAACCAGAATTCGTCAAAACCCCATTAGGAAGCAAAAATCGTTTTTTTTATACAACTTAGAATGGCAAACAAGCTGACAGCCCACCTGATGGAAAGTGGTAACCGTTGCCTATAGACATGAGTAGTACTATGGACATGACAGAGTATACAGTATCGCCCATGATACCCCCCATGCGTTGCCATTCCTGAGGACTCAGGTGTTATTCCTCTATACCCAGTAAATTCACGCCATATCCCACCCTTCAAACCGAAACACAGCCATGCAAACAACTGATTCACGGTTGAAACACGAATGGGACAGAGGTACCCAAGCAATCGACTTTTGTAACTGACAGAACCGACAGAAATGTAATCATTTGGTGAAATATACATTTACATACAGGATCTTTTATTATATATCTAAAGCAAGTTTAAAAAGTATACAAAAAGGCACGTAAATGAATTATCATTTAATCGACTGAAAACACACGAGGTAATAATATATGGCATGGTATACAGTAGTCCGTATGCAAAAGCTTTAAGATATTCAGCTATGGAGCGGACTATGCTTGGAGTCTCTTTGCGTGATAGAAACCTAAATGAGGATATCCGCAAAAGAATCAAAATGGCCGATATAGCCGAAGGATAAGTAAGCTGAAGTGGCAATGGGCTGATCACATAGCTCGAAGAACCGACAACCGATGGGGGACGAAAGGTTTTTAAGTGGCGATACGGTAGTATGGACAAACGCGGTATAGGACGACCCCTCCCCCACTAGATGGATCTCAAATGCATTGCAGGGAGTCAGTGGACTGCAGGTGACTCAGACCCGATATTTATGGCAGTCTATATGGGAAGCCTATGTTTAACAGTGAACAGATAACAACAGATAATACATACATTACATACATCACGCCTGTCTCCCATTAGGGTAGGCAGAAACAATGGAACGCCAACTGCTTCGATTCAAACAAACCTCTTTCGCTTCTTCCACATTCATCAATCTTTTCATACACGCTCGCCGGTTACGGGTACTTTTAATTTGGTCCTTCTTCAGCACGTCGCCTATTTGGTCGACATACGTCCGTCTAGGGCGGCACCTATCGACGTCTCCATTCATTCTTGCTGCATAAATCTCTTTCGTAATTCTTCTTTCATCCATCCTCTCCAAATGACCAAACCAACGACAGATAATATGGAAACTTTTTAGATATTGTAATTTTAAAACTATAATTTTATTTGATACTTTCGACTATCTTGGTCTTTGTCGTTTAAATATGAGAAAATATTTGTCTGTCACAATAAAATTGTTTACTTAGACATACAAAGAGTAATATAAAAAATGTGGGAGGTGATTATACATAGAAGTGTTATTTTGATAAAATTTTACTTTCTAGACGTTCATTTGTAAAAAGCAATAATAATGTCTAATGTTACTGAATTACTAGTTATATCCCGTGACTTCAGCCGTTATTGGATGTGTTTTATGCGACTTAGAATGGCAAACAAGCTGACGGCCCACCTGATGGGAAGTGGTAACCGTCGTCTATAGACATGAGCAGTAGCGTGGACATAACAGAGTATACTGTTTCGTTAAAAGGCAAAAAAAAAACGAGGGTAATGTTTTTTCGTTATAATATGTATGTATGTATGTCCGGCCGGATCTTTGGCGTTGAACCACGGAATACGTAATTAATTTATCTATGCCCAATTTTGCTTTTCGACGCACGGTTAACGCATGAAATTTTCGAACCAATTTCTGATTGCATTCCGACGTCGAAACCGTGTGTACGATGTATCGGTTTTTTTGTCATACGCTTGGAGTAGCCCACATTTGGACTTATCTCTCCAATTTTTTTCCACGTGACACGGACTACGGCCTGCCAATGCTTAGGCTTTAGCTGTAGAATATGGGATGATATATAGTACATTATATTATGGTCAAAATGATTCATGTATGATCGTAAATATCGAATACCTCCTAAGGGGGGGGGGGGAATACATGGGGAAAAGCATCCCCATTACTAACAATCGACATAACCTTCAAAAAAAGAGCATATTCCTTTTTAAAAGGCCGGCAACACACCTGTAATGCCGTTGGTGTTGTGAGTGATCATGGGCGGCGGTAGTCACTTACCATCAGGTGAGCCGCCTGCTCGTTTGCCCCCCGTATTGTAAAAAAAAACTTTTCACCCCATTTAGAAGTATCACATCAGCTGGCAGAAACCTATGGCAACCAGAAGTCTGGCCTGTATGTAATTTTGTCCAGCATTTCCATATATACAGCGGGACAATGCGGCTAGCATCTTGGGTATCTTATCAGTCGGCAGTGGTCTCAAAGAAATTTATTGTCTAAAAAAAAACACATTAAAACCGGTCGATTGTTTATTACAACACCTTCTTTTGTTTAGTACAAGTGTTTTTCTAACAATAATCATCATTATTCTTTCAATTTTTAACTGTCCACTGCTAAACATAAGCACCTTGCCAGTAGTTGCCATACTAGGCAGGCGAGTTGGCAACTGCAGTTTTTTTTTAATGGATGATAATGGAATAGTAACCCCACCCGCGCTATCGGTATACACCGGCGGGGCACCAGTGAAGAATGATAGGTGAGGATGAAGCAGGTCAGTTAGCCCATCGTGACGAATTCAACAAGAATTGTTCACAATGGTTTCCAGGGGAAATCACGTAGAGGTCGACCTAATAAGGAATATTACTAGCAATGGGGATATCAAACTCCATTGCTAACAATCCTTTCCCCCCCGGCAACTGCAGTTAAGCTTTAGAGATGTTTTAAGAGGGACGCTGCTGCCCATCCCTAGTCCTCTCTTAGTCGACTCTTAGTACACCCACGCGAAAGGAAGGGGTGGCCTATTCTATGCCGGGACCACACGGCGTCTACACAGACCTCAAAGAATTTTTTATCTAAAAAAAGACATTAAAATCGGTAGATTATTTATTATAGCACCTTTTTTGTTATCACACTGTTATCCTTGAACAGATTTTGTATGACCGCCATACACTTGCTTTATTTCCGATTAATACATAAAACAACAAGAAGCAAATGCCTCCGCCTTGTTAACTTTCATCCAAACAATACAGACACACAACGTCGCGCACATCGAGGGCAATAAACGCACGACTTACACAAAATTCGGGTCGACAGTAACCATTTGGAAATGATTTCGAGAAATGTCGCCTGTCACGATATTGGATCGATTAATATCCGCTCTCATAATAAATATATCCGCGATAAGTTATAGATAGATACTCGTATCTGATCGGTTCATAATCTTTAACCGTGTACAGGAAAGGAAGTGATTATTTGGTGTTTTTTTTTTTTTTTATTTATTCTTTATTGCACAATAAAACTTTGTACAGGTGGCGAGCTTAATACCATATGGCATTCTCTACCAGCTAACCATTGGGTAAAAACAGAAAGCGTATGAAGGGCAGATGTGGTGAAAAATATGTGACATAATTATAGCAACATACTAAAATAATTATACATAATGATACATAAGAAATACACATATAACACATAAATACTTCTTATATTAATAATAAATTAAGTAGTTACACTAATATATATGAAATATATACACACATACATACATATACATATATATACACATGAATTTCTTTTTCAATTGACTTTTTTTTTATACTACTTAGATTGGCAAACAAGCTGACAGCCCACCTGATGGAAAGTAGTAACCGTCGCCTATAGACATGAGCAGTACCATGGACATAACAGAGTATACTGTTACGCCCATGACACTTCCCATGCGTTGCCATTCCTGAGGGCTCAAGTGTTATTCCTCTGTACCCTGTAAATTCACGCCATATCCCACCCTTCAAATTGAAACACAGCCTTGCAAACACAACTGCTTCACGGTAAAAACACGAATGGGGCAGAGGTACCCAAGCAATCGACTTTTGTACAAAGTCTCCCTCTGGTGTGTGTATGTAATGCAAAAATGATTGCGAATAAAGAAGTAGGGAAGAGAAAAATATATTATCGACCCCAAATACTAATTTGGATCAGGGTAGGAAGGTGACGATGATGAATCGTATATAAACATTAAACGTGCACGAGAAAGGAAAGAATTATGAGTCTTCATTTTTCATTTAATATAAAGTTACATTTATTTTGATTATATCTAATCGGTATATAATTTTTAAACATCTACTAAAATGGCAAGAAATTCTTAAGAATTCATTTTTATATATATATTAAAAGTTCATATATACATATATATGAACTTTTTTTGTTATATATGATCGGTTTTTAGACATTAAATGTACAAGAAAGGAGAAATAATAATAATTTATTCAGCTACAAGGCATACAAATGTTAATGACAACTTTATATATTAAATAAAGAAATTCTGTGGTAGCAACTAAAAACCCCTCATTCAGCTTAAGCTGCAGCGTGTTGCTGTAACGCTGTATTTCAGTGGGACCACCACTTGATAAGTAGCATTCGAGAAACAGGATTAAATATTTAATATACTATTAAATAGACGTTATAAATGATTGTTTCTGGTATTTAAATTTTAAATTATTTCAAAAAGATACGAATATACAGTACACAAAAATAATATTACCTATTAATCTATCTTCTTCTATCTTCTATACTTATAATAAAAGAGATAGAGAGAGAGGTAGAGAGGTCAATTTTGTACATGAAATATATTTCCAAACTAACTATCAGGGGGTGATTAGTGATCGATGCTGATGCCAAAAATGCAATCAGTAAAATTTTTGTCTGTCTCTCTGTATGTTCGTTATAGAAACAAAAACTACTCGACGGATTTTAACGAAACTTGGTACAATTATTCTTCATACTCCTGGGCAGGTTATAGTATACTTTTCATCACGCTACGATCAATAGGAGCAGAGCAGTGAAGGAAAATGTGTCTGTTACATCAAAACCACTGAACCGTGAGGAAGGACATGGGCTACTTATTTTACGAAAAACGACGGAAACGCGGACTAAGTCGCGGGCAACAGCTAGTATATAATAAATTCACATAATAATAAATATCCTAATATTGGATCCCTATTTACTCTTAAAGCTTAGAAGTCTTTAAATTCACATTTAGATCGTACAGAAGTGATTGTCACTTGCTTCATGCTCCATGGGCACGGAAAGCCGTCGTCCGGTTAACCACGTAACCACGCAGAGGCCTCCGTGTGCAACGAAAGTGGCCAAGAAACCACTGACACCAGAGGGCAGTACCCTTACACGAATTGGAAACTACCGATTTGTTCTTGGAAAACATTGATCGGAATAATTTAGGACACTGTAATCTTCAACAGACTCTGAGCATTAATAGTTGTAGCACTTCAGCTGCCCGCTAACAACATGTTTTCTAACTGCATTGGGTTGACTGGAAGAGATCTCTGTCAGAAATAAGTCCACCCTTGCTCACAATATTTATACATGCATTAACAATGCAATTTACAAGTGCAATAAAGAGTATAATATAGCCTTTCCCTAAGTGGGCGATAACGCCCCCTTGTGGGCGCTGCAGGCCTAAAGGAGGGCGGTAAGAGACCCAGAAAAAAAATGGGGGCGTTGGAGGCTGACTTATCTAAGTTCATCCTTACCATCACATCATCATGTCTCACTAAAATGTCTATCCAAAAATGCTTAAATTTAAGTTTACTAGAATAAAAATATTTCTTTCCACCTTCTTTCTCTGATGCCCCATTAGCGTATACCTGTCTGTTTGTACATTTGTTTCGCCATCACGCAAAAACTATTAAACCAAATTGAATATGGCTTCCTCAGTTGTATTACTAAAGGTTTAACTTAAAATCTAGTTTATATTTTATCATAACACGTTATCTAAAAATTTCCCAATTTACAATCTATAGTTTTCCCAAGAGACTACAGCGTGGGGTTCTTAAAAAAATTAACAAAGAGGTTTCCTCAGGGTCAGAAACGCGCGCGTAATACCCTGGTATTGCAGGCGTTCATACGCTACGGTAATCGCTTACTATCAAGTGGGCCGTATGCTTGTTTACCACCTTTTTTTTACAACACAGAGGGCAAACGAGCATGCGGCTCACCTAATGGTAAGTCACTACCGCCGCCCATGATCACTCACAACACCAACGGCATTGCAGGTGTGCTGCCGGCCTTTTAAAAAAGAATATGCTCTTTACTTGAAGGTTTTGTTGTCGTATCACGTTTTTTACAATACAGAGGGCAAACGAGCATGCGGCTCACCTAATGGTAAATGACTACCGCCGCCCATGATCACCCACAACACCAACGGCATTGCAGATGTGCCGCCGGCCTTTTAAAAAGGAATATGTTCTTTTCTTAAAGTTATGTTGTCGTATCGGTTCGGAAACACTGCTGCTGGAAGTCGATTCCAAAGAGTGGTTGTACCTCAATAGTATAAAGAAAACTAAGTTGCTGGTAAAAGCTGGTTGCATTGTAAAATCTTACATTATAATAATAAACTTTTATATTATAATTTACGTCGTTTGTAACGGTTTTCTGTCAATTATATCACTGTACTTACACAATAGGTAGTTTAACATAAATTCTTGACAGTCACCATGACTTTTTGGAATGAATTGCAAATTTGTTCAATAACAATGGAAATTATGGCTTCCAGACTTTCACTGCACATCTGTAGGCATGGTGCATAGACTATTATGCACGACGCAGGGGCCATGGGGACGACAGTGCTTTCCCTGATCGACAATGGTGATTGTACTTATGGCTTTCGTGTTCTTTATGGAACGTATAATGCTAAAATTATCCAAAACATTTGATGAACATGTGAGTCCGCATTCTAATTTCAAATTCTTTAAAATTCTTACAGAATTTTGTCTATGAATCGTCTCTTCGACCATCGATGTTTTTTGCACACTGTTTAATAATTTATTCGTTTATTAATTTCAAAATTAGAGTACTTAGATTACCTACTATTTCCGTTACTGTCGTTTTTTTTTGCTAAGGAAACTTTTGTAAATAAATAGGGTATACAACCGTATTAGTCACATATAACTGTGCCACAATTAAACCGAATCTTTTGTTTTGGATTATCATCTTAATTTATTAATAGTTCTTTATATTTTAGAAAATTTTATTCTGATCCTTTTTAAGGTTTATTTAAGGTCAAAATATTTCTATTAATATTTATAATAAATGTGAAAGTTTGTAACGATGGATAAAATTTTATTAACAAAATTCTATTTATTTAACTATAAACTTAAATTTTTATAAAACATATTTTGAAAAAGCACAGTATATAAACACAGTATATTTTATTTAAAACAAACTCTTTTTAAAGAGTTTGTTTCTCTTACAATTTTTTTTTTTTATATTTGTTAATAATATTCTTTCAAGAAACTGGCAACCCTAAAGCAGATAGCTAGTGCGGATACATTGCATCTAAGAATTATATAACTTACATTAATGCAAATAAAACCTCGAAATAGCATATATATATATATTATTCATAGACAATCACCACTTAATACGACATATCATAAAGTAAAATCTGCATACAGAAGATTCGTTACATATCGTTAGCCCGGTATAATTGGACAGCGATACGATCATCCGACGATATTATATCGTTTCTAACATTTTTACATATCGTACAAGCCAATTATGTACGGTACTTTGTGAAATCTGACTGCCATTTATTGGAATTCCTACTAAAATTACTATGTTTAGAATGGCAATTTCTACTAAATAATAAAAAGGGCTGCATTAGTTACAGTATTTTAAAATGGCAATTGATTCTTTACTCTCTAAATAATTAAAGATTGTATGCAACAAAAAACCGATTTAAATTTTTTTTTATACAACTTAAAATGGCAAACAAGCTAACGGCCCACCTGATGGAAAGTGGTAACCGTCGCCTAATAATATGAGCAGTACCATGGACACAACAGAGTATACTGTTTCACCCATGATACCCCCCATGCGTTGCCATTCCTGAGGACTCAGGTGTTATTCCTCTGTATCCAGTAAAAACACGCCATATCCCACACTTCAAACGTTCTCTCGGCTCTTGATAAATCTATCATCGTACGGCTCGCCATCGACAGGAAATTCACGCAGCCTAAATGGTAGCGTACAACGCGGTTTCAGAGATGTTTTCTTCCACGAACACTCAGATTATGGAATGAGCTTCCTGCCGAGGTTTTCCCAAGAGACTACAGCATGGGGCTCTTCAAAAGGGGGGTAAAGAGATCTCTTCAGGGTCGGCAACGAGCGCGTAATACCTCAGGTATTGCAGGCGTTCATAGGCTACGATAATCGCTTACCATCAGGTGGGCCGTATGCTTGTTTGCCACCTCAGTGGTGTAAAAAAAAGACCAAAGTGGGCACAAATTTATCATGGTAAAAAAAATATCAAAATCAGCTTCCTCATTATCGTATCAGCTTTTAGCCGTCCACTGCTGAACATAAGCCTCCCCTTGGGGGATTTTGCCCGTAACCGTCACATTTGGCAGGCGGATTGGCAACCGCAGTCAGGCTTTAGAGGTGTTTTCAGAGGGACGCTGCTGCCCATCGCTCGCCCTCTCTTAATCGCCTCTTTTGACACCCACGGGAAAAAAAGGGTGGCCTATTCTATGCCAGGTTCCATACAGCGCCAAAATCAGCTTAGAGTCAACCAATATATCGCGTAAACATACTAACGATATAATATAAATGTGAAAAGAGTCTGTTTGTTCATTATCACTGGGTGCGTAAAAGGCTCAATCGATTTTTTTTTTAATCTACGTTTAATTTGGGATTTTTGTTTTTTAACATGTCAATCCCATAAAATCTAAACATGTTATCTACTATTATAATTATGACTAAACAATACTACTTACTAATTCACTTAAGCACAAAGCAATTTTGATAGTAGGAGAATGCATTATGCTCTGAACAATACCCATATCAAATTTATTAATATGTTTATGATATGTTAATCAATAGGTGCTGCACATCTTCAACTTTTCCACAGACATTGCAATTTGGTGAATTTTCTTTTTTCATTAAATATGCTTATATCTTGATGGATAGTGACCAGAGGGCCTACCATGAAATGTTTTCCGAAATTTCGGAGCCAAACGAAACACAAATTTGATGTTGAAATTATATAATACATGCCGTTTGGAAATATTAAAAATGTTAAAATACTGTTCCTTTGGACTTTTATGATAGGATGTATGACGAACGAAATGTTAAACTCCATTTATTGGACCGATTTTGGTATAAACAAAAACACGAAATTGAGTCCGAAATTTCGGAATTTCATTTCACGGTAGACCCGCTGATCTGATTCTTAAAATTCACTTAATTTTATTTATATGTAATTTACTGTCTAAAAACCAAGGTATCAGAAGAGGCTCACATTGAATTTCAATCGATTTTATAGGATGTCTTTTTTTATTACCACAAATGTGGCAAACAAGCATACAGCCCGTCTGATGGTAAACGGTCACTGTAGCCTATGGACGCCTGCAACACTAGGGGTGTCACGTGCGCGCTGCTGACCCTGAAGAAAACTTAATATACCCTTTTTGAAGAACCCCACACTGTAGTCTCTACTGTACTCTCCCATACTGTACCTCATGTTACTAATATAATAAAAATTTAATTAGATAATGTTTGTACATGAGAAAAATTTAAGAAAAAATATATGAGTATTCTGACACTTCCCTATGGTTGACTGGGAGAGAATGCTTTTAGCATTAAGTCCGCCATGTACACATATTTGTACTAATGAATAAATAAATAAAAATATGAGGTTCCTTAATAAGAGAAGTAGAAGTCAAAATGATCATTTTTATCAGAGGGAGACTTTGTACAAAAGTCGATTGCTTGGGTACCTCTGTCCCATTCGTGTTTTTACCGTGAAGCAGCTGTGTTTGTATGGCTGTGTTTCGGTTTGAAGGGTGGGATATGGCATGAATTTACAGGGTACAGAGGAATAACACCTGAGTCCTCAGGAATGGCAACGCATGGGGGGTATCATGGGCGAAACAGTATACTCTGTTATGTCCATGGTACTGCTCATGTGTATAGGCGACGGTTACCACTTTCCATCAGGTGGGCCGTCAGCTTGTTTGCCATTCTAAGTTGTATAAAAAAAATACCGTACAAAATGAACCAAAAAGTATGACCTACTGTGGATTTTATTTTATTTTTTTCTAAGACAATAATGATGTTTGTAAAAGCGATGCAGTCTCATGTGACTGAATTCTGATGGTAATCTTATAATAATAGCAACAGGCTCGTTTCAGTAATTACTCCGCCACAGTTTACCGGCACGGTTTACATTAAGTTTAACATTTCGTCTAACTCTTTAGTGGTGTAACTTTATTTTCAAAGTTTACTCCGTTAAAAATTAAAATTTTCAAAATACATACATACATACATATCTGTCACGCCTGTATCCCATTAGGGTAGGCAGAAACAATGGAATTTGAATTTTCAAAATATTATGTTTATATGCCGTTGTGTTAGGTTGACTGAAGGAAATCTCTCTTAGAGATCCGCCTTTGCTAACATTGTTGTTAACTTCTTGTTGTTACTGTATGTTTTAGTGCAATAAAGAATGTATATATATATGTGTATTAATATTATATTAATATAAAATATTTATTTATATATTTTTACGCTTGACTTGATCTTAATTTTAATTTATTTATATATCACGATTTTCATTGATATTTTTATTAATTTGGTTGCATAGATTTTTTTTTTCTATCTTCACACGAATACTGATCTAATACGATTTCAACTTTAGTCATAGACAGAAAACTCTTAATTAATTTTTACGCGTAGTTTACATATACGTGTACGAAAATATTTCATTATTGCATTTTAATTTTGTATTCAAATAAATTTCTTTAGACAAGCAGTAAACTAAATAACACTTAATGTAAGGAAGTAAAGAAGAAACTGAATATAAAATTTCTTATTTACATTTCGGACACTTATATTAATCTTCAATAGTATCTGTATTGTATTTTAATAGATTTTCTCAACCAAAACTTATTTTTTTTTATAAAACTTATTTTATAAATTTAATTAAGTATTTCTAAACTGTAATAAGTAAAAATAATAAAAAATACGTATATGTACTCACAATTTAAAATTCCAACAGCACTTATAAAAAAAAAAAAACAAACAACTGTGACATTCACAACACAATATTTTTGCAAAAAAAAAAAAGCAGTAACGAGTGCACCTCTCCGTCAACGACAGCGTAATGGTTAAAACTGCGCACGAGCACAAAGTACGGAGTGTTTTAACGGATACCACATTCTAAATTGGACTCTATTTGTTACTGGTTAAATCGTATTTCAATATCCCCACCACTGATTCGTGTTTTGATGTAAAAGTAATACGATATATATTTTTTTTTTATTACATTACAAAATATTGACCCTTCAATCGCCGCATAGGTAGTTCGTTGATTTAATTATTTTTCACTATAGGTACATGTGCGTTCGAAAAAAATATTTGTATTGAAGCTTGTATGGGTGATTGGTTTGTTTACAATGCTGTTTTCTCCTTTTCGATTTTTTTGTTATTTTACTTTTATTGTTATTACGTTACGAACGAATTACAATCATTTTTGTGTCATGTAATAGTTTAAGCGATACTAAAATAGGGAGATTCTCGATTCGTCTGGATTTTTTATGCGTATCACTTAATACATGATGTTTCGTCTCATATTATTTATTGTTTTTTTCTCCACGTATTTAGTTCATTTAATAAATTATTATTACTACTCGTAGTTATTTTTAACCTCTGTCTAGGTGTCGTCGTATAATTGTACTAAATAATTTTTTCTTTATTTATTTCCTTTATTCTACACAAAATATAATGTTGACCAGAATTCATTTTAGACGTAATGTACAAAGGCAAGCTTATCTCTAATAAGAAATTTCTTCCAGCAAACCTTTTCATGTAAAATGGATGTTATTTAAAAAAAAATAAAAATAGGCAGTCATACGATCTGCGTACATTGTATAAACACTAAGAGACACACACACAAGAATAATACAAATTGCACATTATAAATTATACAAAATACATAAACCCTGTAAACGTAGAAATATTGGAATAAATAAATACATAAAAAACATATACATATACACACACACATATATATATATATATATATATATATATATATATATATATATATATATATATATATATATATATATATATATATATATATATATATATATATATACATATACATAATACGTCAGCATAATAATAAGTAATACTCCCTTATATTTCTTTTCGTGCAATTCTAAGCCTATTTTAATAATTCTCTTTGCAATTACTTTAGAATTAGGTTTACCATACTTCAAGTTCCTCTAGATTTCATTTATTGGTATCTTATTAATATTGTTGTAATACTGCTTCAGACTCGAGTGGCCGTGTGATCCCGGCATAGAATAAGCCACCCCTTCCTTTCTCGTGGGTGTCGTAATAGACGACAAGGGAGAGCGAGGGATGGGCAGCAGCGTCCCTCTTAAAACATCTCTAAAGCCTGACTGCGGTTGCCAATCCGCTTGCCAAGCATGGCAACTACTAGTTATGTTCAGCAGTCAACAGTTACACGCTAATATGATGATGATGACTTCCTCGGATTTTGCTTCAACTCCATTCATAGATAGTTATGTCTTAGGTATTTCTGTTGTTAAGTATGCCATGAAAATAAAATGGTAATCCCGCTTCCGCTATCGGGATGCACTTGTTGGATAGCTAGAGGATACCGAGCAAAAATGTAGATAGGACAGTAACAAATTCATCAGTAATTAACCACATTGGTTTCCAGGACAAAGATCCTGATCCTCACCTATCATCTCTCACTGGTGCCCCGTCAGCGTATACTAATAGCGCAGGCTGGTTGCCACTCCAATTTGTACATATTGTGTACTACAAAAAAAACCAACTTCAATAATAATAGAAAAAACAAATTTGTTTCAAAAACAATTGAATTGATTTTGACGAAAATTATATAGAACTAATCTGGAAATATATCCTTTAAGATTTTTTTAAATCGGTTTATAGCAGACGTGGTTATGAGGGGACATAAAAAAAACAAATACCACCGAATATAAACCTTCTCCGTTTTTGAAGTCATTTGAAAGATACTCTCGTTCTCTTATTCATAAAAACGTCAAACTTCTCGTAAACCTATTTTGGTTATAGAAGTGTTTATGCCTTTTTCTTTCTTACTAAATTCCCAGTTTTAAAGAAAGTGACAGAACGCTCTAATAGCTAATATAGACTTGTAGGGGGGAAAGGGATTGTTATTAATGAGGTCTAATAGCCCCGTTGCTAGCAATTGACCCTATCAGGTTCCCCTGGAAACCATCGTGAACAATTCTTATTGAATTCGTCACGGTAGGCTAACTGACCTGCCTTTTCATTCTCACCTATCATCCTTCACTGATATTGTATACCAATAGTACAGGCGGGGGTTACCATTCCATTATCAGCCATTAAAAAAAAAAACTCACCTGAGTTTCAGCCTAGATAGTGCTAGTTGATATAACTATGTAATTTATTGTCTTTCACTAATATTATTCATATACATTTCAAAATCAACTTATCTGAGATCAAGCCAATTTCGTATTTAATGTGGGAAGATGCCATTGTATGGTGTTTGGAATGGATTATGTGAATTTGCAAGTATGATCTCTGTATATTATGATGTGTACATACAATTTTGTATCTTATTACTTTATATATAAGTTTCAATTTAAATATATCTGCTTGCACGACATTATGAATTTGATCGATGCATAAAACAATAGTATGGCGCATTATATTACAATTAGTGCGTATTAAATTTAAATAAATAAGTGAGCATGCATAATTTCAATATAACGTAGCAGTAACTATTGCATACAATTGGACTTAAAATATAAATAGAATAAATGCATAGAAAGAAATGCGTGCCAAGTGTGAGTTGGACTCACACACTGGAGGCTCCTTATACCAAATAATTGGGGGGAAAGAGATTGTTAGTAATGGAGACTGAGAATCCTATTGCTAGCAATATGCCCAACCAGGTCGACCTCCTCGCGGTTCCCCCTGGAAACTATCATGATTAATTCCAGATGAATTCATCATGATGGGCTAACTGGCCTGTTTTCATCCTCATCGATCACCATTCATTGGTGCCCCGCCAGCGTATTCCGTTAGCGCAGGCGGGGTTACCATTCCATTTTCATCTAATAAAAAAAAATATACCAAATATTTGGAGGTTAAGAGATTGTTAGTAATGGGATTTGATTATTTGGTATAATGATAATAAGTAATAATGGAATGGTAACGCCCTGGAAATCCCTGGCGGAGTTTTTTTTTTTTTATACCACTGAGGTGGCAAACAAGCATACGGCTCCCCTGATGGTAAGTGGTTACCGTAGCCTATGAACACCTGCAATACCAGAGGTATTACGCGTGCGTTGCCGACCCTGAAGAACCCTCTTTACTCCCCCTTTTGAAGAACCCCATGCTGTAGTCTCTTGGGATAACCTCGGCAGGGAGCTCATTCCACAACCTGAGTGTTCGTGGGAGGAAACATCTCTGAAACCGCGCAGTACGCGACCATTGAGGCTGTAGGACATGAGGATGAACTCCCTGTCGATGGCGACCCGTACGATGGTAGAGAGTGGTGTGTTGCTAGCAATAGGACCCTCAGTCTCCATTACTAACAGTCCCTTCCCCCCTGGTCTGGATAAGTTATGACACGTTTGTTTACAAATATCTCAGTCTATTCCGTACTTGTTTTGTTTTTCAAAACTATCTAAGAGTATGTACGATAAGTAAGTGATTAAAAATGTATGAAATGTCGAAACGAAAGTGTTATTTATTAACAGCGGGTGATAAATTAAATTTATAATTGGATTATGATAGTGAAAAGTCGCGTGATACACTGTGTATAGAATTTAAATGATCTTCAATTTTTTATCATTATTTCAGCCAATATCTGCTCATTGCTGGACATAAGTCTCCCCCATAGACTGCCATAAAGATCGGGCCTGAGCTACCTGCATCCACTGACTCCCCGCAATGCACTTCAGGTCGTCACTCCATTTAGTGGGGGTTTTTTTTAAGTTCATTTTGGGTGAAAATGAAATGGTTACACCCCCTGCGCTAACGGGATACGCTTGCGGAGCACCAGTGAAGGGTGATAGATGAGAATGAAAACAGGCCCGTTAGCCCATCATGATGAATTCATCAGGAATTAACAATGATAGTTTCCAGGGAGAACCGCGAGGAGGTCGACCTGGTTGGGTATATTGCTAGCAATGGGATTCTTAGTCTCCATTACTAACAATCCCTTTCCCCTCTCTAGTGGGGGGTTGTCCTCCACTGCGTTTACCTGTACGTGGTAGCCACTCAAGAACCTTTCTTTCCCATCGGTTGTCGGTTCTTCGAGCTATGTGACCAGCCCATTGTCACTTCAGCTTGCGTATCCTTAACTCTTTATAAAATATAAATATAAAGTAAGAGGAAAACGGACACGACCAGCAGAGTATCCTTGAAAAATGTCTTTTTTTTTTAATGGATGATAATGGAATGGTAACCCCACCCGCGCTATCAGTATACACCGGCGGGGCACCAGTGAAGGATGATAGGTGAGGATGAAGTAGGTCAGTTAGCCCATCGTGACGAATTCAACAAGAATTGTTCACGATGGTTTCCAGGGGGAACCACGTGGAGGTCGACCTAATAAGGCATATTGCTAGCAATGGGGTTGTCAAACACCATTCTTAACAATCCCTTTCTTTCAAGTCTTTACACTTGAATAGAACAGGTACGAAGTAAAAATACTCCAGTCGGCATCTCTCTATAAATAAGACAACTGTCTATAAACCTGCCTATTTAGGGTACTAGATAAATGAGAAGCCTCTTTAAGCGATAAAAATACTAGGCCTCTATACCCTGTAATTATATTGCCATAATCATCTGACCCCTCAAATTTCAATTTGAAGAGTCAACACAGCATTACGGCAGAAACATAAATGTGACAATGGCACCCATGCAAAATACAGACGACTGTTGTACAAAGTGCCCTTTTTTTTAATTTGTCTGTCAACAATATTAGAAAATATCCCAGAAAATGATGATGAAAATATTACCAGAGGAAGACTTTGTATAAAAGTCAATTGCTTGGGTACCTCTGTCCCATTCGTGTTTCTACCGTGAAGCAGTTGTATTTGCATGGCTGTGTTTCGGATTGAAGGAAAAACTACAATTGTCACTGTATGTAAAAAGGTTCATTTTGAACATCCTTATAAATCATAGCGTTATATTTTATTAAGGCTTATGTTCTATATTTTAATTTTTTTTTATACAACTTAGAATGGCAAACAAGCTGACGGCCCACCTGATGGAAAGTGATAACCGCCGCCTATAGACTTGAGCAGTATCATGAACATAACATAGTATACTGTTTCGCCCATGATACCTCCCATGCATTGCCATTCCTGAGGACTCAGGTGTTATTCCTCTGTACCCTGTAAATTCACGCCATATCCCACCCTTCAAACCGAAACACAGCCATGCAAACACAACTGCTTCACGGTAGAAACACGAATAGGACAGAGGTACCCAAGCAATCGACTTTTGTACAAAGTCTCCCTCTGGTAAATATAATTAGTACTATCGTATATGTACATACATACAGAGTTTAACATAGGCTTTTTAGTAATACTTGTAATTTATCTATATTTAAGAATATAGATAAGACAAATTAATTATATAAATAAAACTTAGTTTCTTAACGGTGTTATCCATCAATGCTGAATTAGTCAGAAGTTTAAGTTGGCATACAATTGCCTCTTAGTTTTAAGCGTGTACCAGACTCGAATTCATGATCTTCGAGGTTTATAAATCGAGGTAGCATACTATTGGGCCACGGTACTCTCTCTTTTATAGCACTTTTAACAGCTTATTTTATTTATTTTATATTTATTGATCAATAAAGATTGATTCGATTGAAAAATTGAATTAATCATCACCTAATAATGATCTATAATGCCTGATTTGCATTTTAAAGCCAGTGACGTGAAATTTGTTGCATCGCATTAATAAAATAAAAAAAAAAAATAAAACTCTCTATTAGTTGATTTTTTTAAAGATAAAAGAAAGGCTCTTAATTCATATATAATATTTTTTTCTTGTGACTTAGGTATACTATGCAATTATGTCTAAAATTCCAAAACCGATATTTATTATTCTTTTTTTAATCTGTAGGACAAATTCTTACGTTCCATATGAATTTTGTGACGGTTGTAGCTACAGTTTTTATTGACCTAGAAAAAAAAACTGCGTGTGCTTGGTAGCAAAATTATTTTGAAGACACACGAGTCCAAGTTCTACATTTAAATATTTTTAAAAATCATATGTTTAGGAACATGTTAAAAGTTTTTAATGATTTGATGACCGGTTTCTTTGACAAAAAGTTTTTTGAAAGCTAAAGATTATGATTTTTTTTTCATACCACTGAGGTGGAAAACAAGCATACGGCCCACCTGATGGTAAGTGGTTACCGAAGCCTATGAACACCTGCAATACCAGAGGTATTACGCGCGCGTTGCCGACCCTGAAGAAACCTCTTTACCCCCCCTTTTGAAGAACCTAATGCTGTAGTCTCTTGGGATAACCTCGGTAGGGAACTCATTCTACAACCTGAGTGTTCATGGGAGGAAACGTCTCTGAAACCGCGCAGTACGCGACCATTGAGGCTGTAGGACATAAGGATGAACTCCCTGTGAATTTTGTTTTGACAAACATTTTATAACCAACTAACTTTTACTCGCGACTTCATCCGTATGAGATAGATATGTTCACTAACGGGAATAAAAACTGTTATATTTTTCTCCACCCCATATACATACACCATATTTCATAGTGATTCGTTTAGTAGATAGGAGGTAACAAACAAACAAACTCACTTTCATATTTACAATATTAGTAAGGATTGGGAATCAAGTTCAGTTAACTTTGTGGTTCGTTCCCCAGCACGAGTTCAAATCCCAGCCTCCATTTGCATTCCGTGCAGCCAGCGGACGAGGTTTGAATATATTGTAAAAGTATACGCTTTCTACCGCTTAATTTGTGTCAATTTGACTCCTTGGTCACTGGTAACTAGGTAAGTATCCTGTTTTTAAATAAATAAATCGATATTTAGAAATAACAAATATTTCTCGTAATTTGTTTGCCATAAAATATTATATAAAAGTGTTTCTAATTTTGAATTCTTTTATTAACAATAAAAAATCGCGAAGAAATTCGGCGACAAATAATGTAAAATTGGGGGGAAAGGGATTGTTAGTAATGAAGACTGAGAATCCCATTGCTAGCAATATACCCAACCAGGTCGACCTCCTCGCGGTTTTAGAAACTATAATGGTTATTTCCTGATGAATTCATCGTGACGGACTAACTGGCCTGTTTTCATTCTCATCTATCACCCTTCACTGGTGCTCCGCCAGCGTATCCTGTTAGCGCAGGCGGGGTTACCATACCATTTTCACTCATAAAAAAAAATGTAAAATTAAAATGTATACCACTATAATATTCAAACAGATAAAAATATATCAATATTATATGAATTAATTATGGGTAGGTATACTTGAACATACGATATTTTCATCCTTATTTGAGAAAAGAAAGTCGGGAATTAACAACTAATATAGGAATAATTTTTATTCATATCTTAGCTACGTTTGCTAGTTAATACCACAGATAAGATAATACTATTAAATACCTATCGTTGATCTTTTTTTTAAATATTAATTTAATGATCAGCGACCTCTAGTATTTAGAACGTGAACTTCGTCTATTGCCTTGAGCAGCAATATCTACTGTGTACTGCGCGAAAGTTGCACTTCTATGTTCTACTTTCTTTCCATATACTTCCGATAGATGTCAGTAATAATTAAATTTGATTAGAAAATATAAAAACCCATAAAAATTTATAATTAAATATGTATCTAATTATATCATTGGCCTCTGAAACTATTAAGATTTAATAATGAAAAAAAAATAACTGTTTAATTAAAAGTAATTAATTTATCAGTGAGTGAAGTCGTATGTTTTTATTTTTATCCTATAATTTATTTTTGGCCAAATTTTAATTTTAATCAAATTAAAATTTGAATAAAATTAAAATTTGAATAATTAAAATGTGCATTAATTTGCATATAGAGAAATTTTGAATAAAAATACAAAGAACTTTATTCATAATTTTACTAAGTAATAATATAATTAATACGGAACCGAACATTTACTTAACAAGTCCTCCCCCTTGACGCCGAGCGGAATTAGAACTTTTACCTTAATATTTCGGCTCTTCCCCTTTTTAAATTAAAGTTTATTAGGGGGATTTAATTAAATTATTTATATTAATATTACAATTTATTGTTCGGCTAATGGAGTTCAAAATCCTTTGTATCAAAATATTGGCATGTTTTGTATTTAAATGTAATAAGGTAGTTACATTTTGCTTTTATTTTTGTTATGAGTGTATATTTTTATTATGTACTAGCTTTTTCATATATATATTCTTTATTGCACTAAAACATACAGTAACAACAATAAGTTAATAACAATGTTAGCAAAGGCGAACTTATCTCTAAAAGAGAGCCTATGTTATTCGTTGATTCTAGGTGAAAGAATTTTTTTAATTATTACAGTAGTTTTTGAGTTTATTTACATTATATTTAAAAAAAAAAAAATACGCCTACCAAACGTGGCGTTTACTAGCAAAAACTCCTTTATGGGGTATAGTTAACAGTAGTGGATAATTAATAGCTAATACAACAATATTAGGGGGAAAGGGATTGTTAGTAATGGAGACTGAGAATCACATTGCTAGCAATATACCCAACCAGGTCGACCTCCATGCGGCTCTCCCTGGAAACTATCATGGTTAATTCCTGATGAATTCATCATGATGGGTTAACTGGCCTGTTTTCATTTTCATTTATCACCTTTCACTGGTGCTCCGCCAGCGTATCCCGTTAGCGCAGGCGGGGTAACCATTCCATTTTCACCCAGCAAAAAAATATACAAAAAATTAAATCATTCCTTTTTAATAATTTTAATACGGAAAAAGAAGGAACTATTATATAAACCTACATATTTATTCTTTAATTCTTTCTACCCAAAGGTTGTCTGGAAGATATTGCTTAGCAATAAGACCGCCTTTTGTACTACACTATACTTATTGGAAATTGTTCAACATTTTTTTTTATACAACATGGAATGGCAAACAAGCTGACGGCCCACCTGATGGAAAGTGGTAACCCTCGCCTATAGACATGAGCATAACAGAGTATACTGTTGCGCCCATGATACCCCCCATGCGTTGCCATTCCTGAGGACTAAGGTGTTATTCCTCTGTACCCTATAAATTCACGCCATATCCCACTCTTCAAACAGAAACTGTTAAATTGATGCAATAAAGTGTTAAATAAATAAAATAAATAAATGTATTGATGCAATCTCTACCACCAATACACATAGATCTTGAACAATATATATTGCAAATTAAATTGGCAAGCCGACATCAATATTGGTAAGGCACCGGATTGATAAAATTGGCACTTGACAAGTCATCAATCTGCCTGTTAGTGGCTCAATTAATTTCTATAATTGATTCGGTGCTGCGATCCCTTTTTTTTATTTCACCGTCGACATTTTTTTAATGAATGTTTTTGAGAATGCTTTCAAATTGATTTTATTTTTGTGCAGCTTGAAAGGGCAAACGTTCTGGAGGCCTGTCTGCCTGATAAATGATAACCGCACCCTATAGACTGATACCTCTATAGACTGCAGTGTAGGACGACTTCCCACTAGATGGAGTGACGACCTCAAATACATTGCAGGGAGTCAGTGGATGCAGGTGGCTTAGGATCGTTCTTTATGACAGTCTATGGGGGAGGCCTATGTCCAGCAGTGGGCATAGGTCTTAGCAACATAAGCACATAGGCAGCAGTAATTATGATATTTTTTTTTATACAAATAAGATATACGCCTATGATAGCTGCGTTGCCAGTCATCTAGAAGTGTTCTAATTAGTGGTTCCTACTTCTGAAATGTATAGGTACATAGTAGCGTAAGAGAGTCGATTGCTTGGGTACCTCTGTCCCATTCGTGTTTCAACCGTGAAGCAGTTGTGTTTGCATGGCTGTGTTTCGGTTTGAAGGGTGGGGTTTGAAGGAAGGTGGCGTGAATTTACTGGGTACAGAGGAATAACACCCGAGTCCTCAGGAATGGCAACGCATGGGGGGTATCATGGGCGGAACAGTACACTCTGTTATGTCCATGGTACTGCTCATGTGTATAGGCGACGGTTACCACGTTCCATCAGGTGGGCCGTCAGCTTGTTTGCCATTCTAAGTTGTATAAAAAAAAAACACAACGAATTGACTTCGTCATTTTTTTTACTGCAAATCCCTTAAAAGTATGAACTACAGTTATATCACACGATTTCCACTTGGCTGAACTGCATTGATGTTTTCCTCAGGAAGGAAAGCCTGGCGCAACCCATTTCAAAGAGTGACGTTATCTATTTAGTGGCCATTGTTTTGTTCTTTAGACACCATAAAAACCCGAGCAACCCTTTCAGCAACTCAGTGTATTTCATTTGAAAGGGCACTTGGCTCTTATTTGATAAGGTTTGACAAATTATTGTGTACGTGGGAAGCATAATGAAAAATACAATAAATACACTTTCCAATCGTCAAAATGGCGGATCTCAATATGTCGGTAATGTTTTTTAGGGTTCCGTACCAAAAAATGTGGTGCTGGAAAAGGATAGAGGAAATTAACTAGAAAGATCGAATTAGTAATAAGTAGGTCTTACTTAGGGTTTAGGAAAAGAGACAAATTATAAGAACTATTGAAGTCAGATAGGGAAAAAATGTTAGGACATTTTACACGACACGACGAACTTATAAACATTATAATAGAAGGTAAGATAGAAGGAAGGAGGGGAAGAGGGAGACCAAGGCAATAGTTACATCAGGCAGATCAAGGAAGGAGTTGGTGTCGTGTCGTATTAAGAGGTGAAGAGACTCGCTGAAAATCGTAGTGAGTGGCAAGAGGAAATGAAAATAATGTAATCAAAAAAGGTATTAAAAAACCCTTATGGTGCAACTTTGTCCGTTCGTCTGTCACAGCATATCTCAGCATCTACTAATGCTATTGATTTGAAATTTGAAACAATTTTACATATCATTGGCCCACATATATTGCAATGAAAATCATTGAAAAACATTTTTATTTTCTTTGCTAGTGTGTCCAAAAGAAAGTAATTAAAATATCAAAATTGATGTACTAGTGCAGCAACTGCAGTTAGGCTTTGGAGTCGTTTGGACGCTGCTACCCATCCCTCGACCTCCCTTAGTCGCCTCTTACGACACCCACGGGAAAGAAAGAAAGAAAGAAAATGCCGGGACCACATGGTAAAACGTGAAGCCTCTCATTTTAGTTATTAACCTATTATAGTTATTAAACTGTTTTGTCTTTTTCTTGCGTACTAAATTCTCAATATGAATAAAAGAGACAAAACAATGTAATATTTAAAGTAGGTTGGTAGGAGGTTTTAGTTTTTATCAATAAGGGGAGGAATTTTTAGTTTATTAAAAAATCACGTAAATAAATAAAACCGGTAATACCTTAATACGTAAAGTTTCATCCCAACCATCTGGACAAGTGGCGATCTTCCACCGTGCGTTTTTCAAGGCACTTTCATTCACGCATAAGCACTCTTTGGAATCAATTTCCAGCAGCTACTGCTTAAGCTTACATCATAAGCTTTTCAAGAAAAGAATATATTCCCTTTTAAAAGGCCGGCAGCACACCTGCAATGCCGTTGGTGTAGTGGATGATCATGGGCGGCGGTAGTCACTTACCATCAGGTGAGCCGCATGCTCCTTTACTCCCTGTGTTCTAAGAAAAAAAACGTGTAATAAGGTCGAGAAAGTTTGACTACTTTCGGGATCAATTCGTGATCCTTAGTCACGAGCAACTGTGATGCATGTCAGACTCACGTTTGGTAGTTGTTACATTAAAATATTCAGCGATGTTAATTAATTGTCGAGATAATTTAAGGATTTTGGTCTAACTGTGCATCAGATTCCAATCAAATTCGTTCGGCCATTTAAGAGTAAGACATACAATTATTTAAAAAAAATATATATATATATATATTTACCGCATTACGCAGCACGATAAACCGATTTTTTTTTGATGGGTGAAAATGGCTTAGCAACCCCGCCTGCGCTAACGGGATACGCTGGCGGAGCACCAGTGAAGGGTGATAGGTGAGAATGAAAACAGGCCAGTTAGTCCATCATGATGAATTCATCAGGAATTAACCATGATAGTTTCCAGGGGAAACCGCGAGGAGGTCGACCTGGTTGGGTATATTGCTAGCAATGGGATTCTCAGTCTCCATTACTAACAATCCCTTTCCCCCCGATAAATCGATTAGACACTGTATCTTCAGCTTCATCGGATGTTTTTCGTACAGTGTTGACATGCAAATTAATTATGACAACATGCGCCGGTTCGCACATGTTACGAATTTGAACGTTAACACATTAATAATAAATTACAAAATTATTTATATGTACGTCGAAATGGGGTAGGTGACTATTGTAGCGCATATATGAATGTACGCTTTGATACTTTGGGTTACGGTCCAAAGTGACTGACTTATAAGACCACCAATGAAAGTCGGATCCCCGGTCTGTGTATTCGCTCTCGAATAATCGATATCTGACGTCTGGTGTCCCCGCCCCCCCGCTCAGGTGGTTGCCCCTCCCTCGTCCAAGAATAGTGTGAGGTTTCGTCGACACCGGATAAAAAAAATTAGTTTTTTTTTATTTTAATATTTTTTTTATACTACTTAGAATGGCAAACAAGCTGACGGCCCACCTGATGGAAAGTGGTAACCGTCGATTATAGACTTGAGCAGTACCATAGACATAACAGAGTATATCTGTTATGTCCATACTGTATACTGTTTCGCCCATGATACCCCCATACATTGCCATTCCTGAGGTCTCAGGTGTTATCCCTGTGTGCCTTATGTGTTTACACCGGCGAGTGATGGTTAACAAATGCCCATCGTGAAGAATTCACTGGAAATTAATCTTTTTCGTAGGAACTACGTAGATGGGGGGAACGGATTGTTAGTAATTGGGTCTAACAGTCTCATTGCTAGCAATATATGATAGGGTATCAGGTCGACTTCCACGCGGTTCTGCCTGGAAGCCATCATGGTTAATTCTTGTGGAATTCATCACGATGGGCTAACTGGTTACCACTTCCCATCAGGTGAGCCGTCAGCTTATTTCCATGTTAAATTGTATATAAAAAAAGAGATACGCATTGTGTCTTTGTTCTCGTAGTCTGGATTTAGTTAATGCTATTATTAATTAAACTTGACGTTGCATTATTGACATGAACTATATTGTCTGTGTGTAATTATATTCGCATGATAGTTCAGTTAATTCAAAGAGTAAAGGTACACCGTACCGTTCAGTCGCACTAATGAAACTCACATTTAATTCCGCAACAGTCGGACGACAAACAAGCTGTCGCATGAATGGAACGCGTTCTGTAATTGGGTTTTGTCTCGAGACTGCATTGTCTCTTCAAATTCACATTCACAATACAACACACGCAATGCAGAATTCGTAATTAATTGAAAACAATTATATAAATCTAACATTCACTAATATAATTGTATAAGTTTCGCTCATTGTATATGTAGGTATGTGGAGTAAATAATTGAAGGAGGAAAAGGAGATAGGTAAATGTTAAGGGACTATTTATCTGAATATATTTATGATCGTACATATGTTACGTAAACGTTAATAAAGTCTGTTCAGTTTCTAATAAGTGTATAAAAAAATATTTATAAAATATAATTACCGAATTTTATTGGTATTATAAATGTGAACTTTTGTAACCCCGAGGAACACAGATTTGAATGAAATTTGGTATAAAGATAGGTTATACCCTAACTTGAAATATAGGATACTTTATATATATGAAAAAAATATATATAATGATTTATTTATTAGTATACAAATGAGTTTAAAAAATAATTAAATTTTCAATTCATCTATTTGTTTTGTGACTGTTTTACGCGATTGCTTTTCTATTCTGATCGTATTTTGATTTTTTTGCAATCAATACACTTTATTTCGGTGTCGTTCAGCATTCTTAATTCAAATATTTTACTTAAAAAAATATATAATCGTGATTTTGGAATCATTGCTTTTCATTTTTATGTCACTTCTGTTTTTTTTTTTTTCTTTATTTTTAATATTCATTGTTAATTTTGGATTTATATTTATATCTTTTTAATGATTTTCGTCACTGTATTTTCTTTTCTAGTTTCTTCATATATAGATGCTCTGAAATTCACACATCGTTTGCAGCATCTGTCCGGAGATACAGTTAAGAGGTAATATAAAAATATAAATATAACTGGCCAATTGGGCTGTAAAACTCCTTCATTGCAAATAGGCCGTAAAGAATGCCGGATGGTAGGTACAACTGACTCTCGGCAGATTATTGCAGAATGGCAAGTCCTCTTCACATTATTTGTCTCTAAGAGGACAATAGTACCTAAACACTTATAAGTCTGCAATTTATTGCTTAGTAAGGAAAAATGGTTTCTTTAGAGGTCACAAAATTGGTAAGTAATTCATCTTTATTAATAGGATTTTTTTTTAACTAAATCATATTTATTCGCTTGCTTTATGGTAAAATAAGATGTTACATATACATAGGCACAAAACATGCAGCACCCCGTAGTGGTATGCAAATATTAAACTGTATTTAGTCTTTACATTGTATTACAATTATAAAGTACAAACGTTTTCCAAATTACAGTATTCTTTATGTCAAATTATCATATAAAATTATGGTTTATATTTTAAGTAATCTTAAATACATTACATCTTTTAATACATACATTGTTTTGTCATTTAAATATTCAATAACTGCATAATAGTAATGGGATCAAACAACTCCATTGCTAGAAATATACTTTATCAAGTAGACCACCACGAAGTCTCCCTTAGAAACCGTCGTAGTTATTTCTGTCGTTATCATCACGATAGGCCAACTGACCTGTTTTCATCCTCACCTACCATCTGTCACTAGTGTCTTGCCAGCATTACCGAGAGCGTAAGCGGGTTAAGTATTCAATTTTCACACATTAAAACAATTCCATTCGACTGCAATAAATTATGAAAATTATTTCAGAAATGATGACGAAATGGCGTAACATACTCGCAAATGATCAGGGGAATTGAGTACATCCTTTATTTTGAAGTCAATTTCTACAAAAAAAGTACACCAACTTCATACATACATACATATCTGTTACGCTTGTCTCCCATTAGGGTAGACAGAAACAATTGAACGTCAAACGTTTCGATTCAATTACACCAACTGCAACCTAGTCAAAATCAGTTATTTCTATTTAAAACTAAACTACCAAACTATTTAAATAAAATTTGAGACTAATTTAAAAGAAATTACTAATCTAAATACTTTGAGATATAAAAGAATTTTACAGATCGGTTTATAAATGACGAAATTCTGAGATGTCAAACTTAAAAAAAACTTACAACCGAATTGAGGACCTCTTTTTTCTCCTTTTTGAAGTCGGTTAAAGATATACTCGCCTAGAGCTATGTGCTAACAACATACTACTAATAATAATAAATTGTAATACGCTGAGTATAAATATTATGCAAAGCTGACGACACAGTGTATGATCTTAAAACAATTAGCGATGCTTCAGTAAACAATAATTACATTACGTTAATATCACAACTAGTTATTCATGTAAGATTTTAATTCACTAATAAACAACTATTAGAAACGTGATAGAGACTACGGATTGATCGACCTATCGAATCTATCTTTAGTAAACAGGGATTACAAACGTGATAGAGACTACGGATTGATCGACTTATCGAATTTATCATTAGTAAACAGGGATTACAAACGTGATAGAGACTACGGATTGATCGACTTATCGAATTTATCATTAGTAAACAAGGATTACAAACGTGATAGAGACTACGGATTGATCGACCTATCGAATCTATCTTTAGTAAACAGGGATTACAATTGTGATAGAGACTACGGATTGATCGACCTATCGAATCTATCTTTAGTAAACAGGGATTACAAACGTGATAGAGACTACGGATTGATCGACCTATCGAATCTATCTTTAGTAAACAGAGATTACAAACGTGATAGCGACTACGGATTGATCGACCTATCGAATCTATCTTTAGTAAACAGGGATTACAAACGTGATAGAGCATACGAATTGATCGACTTATCGAATTTATCATTAGTAAACAAGGATTACAAACGTGATAGACTACGGATTGATCGACCTATCGAATCTATCTTTAGTAAACAGTGATTACAAACGTAATAGAGACTAAGGATTAAACGACCTATCGAATCTATCTGTAGTAAACAGAGATTACAGACGTGATAGAGACTACGGATTAATCGAACTATCGAATCTATCATTAGTAAAAAGTAACTACAAACGTGACAGACTACGGATTGATCGACCTATCAAATCTATCATTAGTAAATAGCTATTACAAACGCGATAGAGGCTACGAATTGATCAACTTGTCGAATCTATACTCGAATATTATAAAGCAGAAATCGTTTGTTTGAATGATTCTAATGCTAATCTCTGGAACTAAGAGACGAATCTGAAAAATCCTTTTTGCATTTCGTACCTAGCTAATTTCTTAAGAAAGATTATGTAACCTCACGATACGCCCATGGACGAAGCTACGGGACGCAATTAGTGAAATATACAGTCGTATATAGCCTATGAATATCTATAAAACAGAAGAAACCTTTTTTCTCTTGTAAAAGGAACTCAGGAACTCTGAAAAAGCTGGTCTAGAAGACATTGTTTTAGCAATTAGACTGTAAATTTTGTGCTTTATTAGTTAAATATATATTAGTTTTTCGTATCATTATTCTATGTTGCTATAAACAGTAAATAAACCTTCGAGAAGAAGTTCATTCTATAACATATCTATTCGCGGAAAGAAGATACGGGAGCGAGCAAAATTAGAAGGCGACCGTGGTCATTAAGTTAAATAATTCCTTAGAATATGGTCCCTACAGTACCACAAATTGTTTGTAACTTTTGCATCGTTGACTGTAATCTCATAGTACGTTATAAAAAAGGTTAAACTTTAGCAATTTAACAATAGATTTTTGGAATTTTACCAAAATAATTTGTATTTAAATAGGTAAACTTAATTATAAATTACATTTTTGAATACTCATCTTTTATAAATGTTGACAAATACCAAATTAAGGTATTAAATAAACAATATGCAACGATTTAGAGAAAAGGCGTATAACTCTGTTCCAAAGTTCTTAGTTGTTTTAAAGATTTTATTTTTATTGTATTTTTATACTTCTTTATTTTTACAATTGTCTTGGCTCTTTTTCGCTGTCGTGGTCTGTCTTCCGTAGTTTTCTTTATTATAGTTATTTTCCTTTAAATATAGTCCATATTTTTTTAATGGATGATAATGGAATGGTAACCCCACCCGCGCTATCGGTATACACCGGTGGGGCACCAGTGAAGGATGAGAGGTGAGTATGGAGCAGGTCAGTTAGCCCATCGTGACGAATTCAACAAGAATTGTTCACGATGGTTTCCAGGGGGAACAACGTGGAGGTCGACCTAATAAGGCATATTGCTAGCAATGGGGCTGTCAAACTCCATTGCTAACAATCCCTTTCCCCCCAACAGTCTATATTATCGCCCACAAACTTTTCTCAGATTTTGTTTTAAAAGTCATATCTCTTTATTCTATAATCTATGGCAGATCTCCCCTAGGCTCTAGGCTATCCCCAGACAGCATTCGTATAAGAGAGGGTAGTTTTACAACGCACAGGGGAAAACTTTTCGTGCCAGGCTCCTGTATTTCTGTTAGCCTTTATTTTGGGGTTGCAGCGCTATTATATTAAGATGGCCACTGAAATTGGTGATAAATTGTACAAATAAAACTGCTATAGGAAAATGCTATGTACCTCATCCCTTTTTTTCTATCCAACTTAAAATGGCAAATAAGCTGACGGCCCACCTGATGGATAGTGGAAACTATCGCCTATAGACATGAGCAGTACATGGGCATAACAGAGTATACTGTTTCATCCACGATACCCCCCATGCGTAGCCATTCCTGAGGACTCAGGTGTTATTTCCCTTTATCCTGTAAATTCACGCCATATCCCACCCTTCAAACGGAAACACAGCCATGCAAACACAACTGCTTCACGGTAGAAACACGAATGGGACAGAGGTAGCCAAGCAAACGACTTTTGTACAAAGTCTCTCTCTAGTTCAACCCTAATAATAATTTTAAGTTTTCCATATAAGATATAGATCTCTTCAAGAAGATCTCTTCTATATATCATATATAGGTAAATAATATTAAAGACCGATAAGGTTGGTTTTTTTTATACAACTTAGAATGGCAAACATGCTGACGGCCCACCTGATGTATAGTAGTAACCGTCGCCTATAGACATAACTGTACACACACATACTGTTTCGCCCATGATACCCCTCATGCGTTGCCATTCCTGAGGACTCAGGTGTTATTCCTCTGTACCCTGTAAATTCACGCCATATCCCACCCTTCAAACGGAAATGTTATGTCCATGGTACTGCTTATGTCTAAAAAACACAGCCATGCAAACACAACTGCTTCACGGTTGAAAAACGAATGGGACAGAGGTACCCAAGCAAACGACTTTTGTACAAAGTCTACGTACTGACAATCAATGAAGAGGAAGTCCTCAAATGGTGACCTTGTATTGGCAAACTTAGTGCAGTCGACCCCCAGTCAGATGAATCCATGACCTTACATGCAGCGAATATTCATATTCTACGTAACTATCTATTATGGTGTCGTATTTTTTTAGTGGATAAAAAGGCCATTATAGGTAACTCCGCCAGCGCTATCGGTATACATTGGCGGGGCACCAGTGAGAGGTGATAGCTGAGGATGAAAAGGCAGGTTAGTTAGCCCTTTGTGATGAATTCAACGATAAATTAGTCACGATAGTTTCCAGGGGGAACCGTGTGGAGGTCGACCTGATAGGGTATATTGATAGCAATAGAGATTGACCTCCCCATTACTAACAATTCCTTCCCTCCTATGGGGTCGTATTATCTACGGTATCTAATAAACACGTCGTATGATACCTACACATTATCTCGCCATTTTTAACGAATGAAGTGGCTTGTTTTTTGTGCAGAAATGGCTATATATCATAATTCTGATACATATAAAAAAAAAAAAACAATGTGTATAAAAATAAACTCTCATGTTACTATCGAAGGAAAGTCATATTTTCCCATGATAATTCCCCAAGATACGTGTTTCATTTCAATTTCTTATGAAATATTAATGCATCGTTCCCGTGTAAAAAGCATTCTCCCGATGTGATCACTTATTTAAATTCTCTCGAACACAATTACGGCCAAAGGAGGGCCTTATTTGTAAATAATAAATTGGATTCTAATCGAATTCTAATGTAGCATAGTTTCTACGGTTTACTGGGTTTTACTTAGGGAAATTTATAGGCAAGAATTCGGGTATTTCGGTCCAATCGATTCGCGATATTTTTCAATGGAACTCTGGAAATGAACTACAAGAATTGTTTTAAGATATAAAAATCAATATGTTCCGAGAGGTACCCACCTTATACCTCCGACGAGCCCTACTATGTTTTTTATTATTATTATTTTAAGGGCTTTTACCTTCTTTAGGTATATCAGTCCTATCGTACCCTGAACTGATTGCTCAAACAAAACTTCATCTACTTTCCCTAGACGCGGAAAGAGAAGAATTAATGGGCGTCAATAATTTACAGAGATGTTTAAAAATTTCTGGTTTAAGTTCAGCTAACGTAGATTGAATAAGACCAACATTAAATTTATTTAAGTTAAAGTGGCGCAATATTGAATTTCAGTATGACTAAACTTTTATAATTATGTTTGAATGTAAAATATATGTCCGCGTGACACCCCTCCCCGTTTATCATCAGACGGATCGTATGTTTGTTTGTCACTATAGTAGTATAAAAAAAGGTCTTCGCCTTTACTAATATTATACATGTGAAAGTATATTTGTTTATTAACCTCTTAGTACGTTAATAGCTTAACCAAAAAATTAAAAATTTGGTATAGACATACTATACAGAAAAAAAAAAAACTTAGGCTACTTTTATCCGGATCAGTGATCATATCCCGGTTACAGGGGGGAAAGGGATTGATAGTAATGTAGACTGAGAATCCCATTGCTAGCAATATACCCAACCAGGTCGACCTCCTCGCGGTTCCCCCTGGAAACTATCATGGTTAATTCCTGATGAATTCATCATGATGGACTAACTGGCCTGTTTTCATTCTCACCTATCACCCTTCACTGGTGCCCCGCCAGCGTATCCCGTTAGCGCAGGCGGGGTTACCATACCATTTTCACCCATCAAAAAAAAATCCCAGTTACATGAACAAAGTCGCGGGCAAAAACTTGTATATTATAACACACGTATCCTATTAAGCTTTTCAAATTGCCACCAAATTGGAAATATAGATTGTATATGTATTTACAATACATAGTATATTGGCTTGTACATCGCTGAGCGTATTTATGTACCTACTATGTATAATTTATTTTTCCAGGAAAACAGAGATACTCGTATAACAAGTATAAACAAACATCGTGTCAGAACGAACCGTCGCAACGATCATAAAGAATGTTTCCATTTATTCATTTGATTCATGTCGATTAGTATCAATAGAGATAATAAATTACTTATAATGTTATCAATTTATTTATTTTATTTATTTATTTATTTATTTATAACAACAAACAGTCATTTACAAAATAATTAAGACAACATACTATACAGTTTTAGAACAATACACCTTACAGTGCCAATAACAGTATTTTAAAAACATAAAGATATTATTTGCCAGAGGGAGACTTTGTACAAAAGTCGATTGCTTGGGTACCTCTGCCCCATTCGTGTTTCAACCGTGAAGTAGTTGTGTTTGCATGGATCTGTTTCGGTTTGAAGGGTGGGATATGGTGTGAATTTACAAGGCACAGAGGAATAACACCTGAGCCCTCAGGAATGGCAACGCATAAGGGGTATCATGGGCGAAACAGTATACTGTTATTTCCATGGTACTGCTCATGTCTATAGGCGACGGTTACCACTTTCCATCAGGTGGGCCGTTAGCTTGTTTGCTTTCTAAGTTGTATAAAAAAAAATATGAAGTCCCATGGAAACACACATGAAAATTTTGCAACAAATCCAAGGCACTAATATATATAAGTATCAAAGATGATGAAGAAGAAACAAGAAGCGCCGATTTAATTTAAACCAATCTTGACTAGATAATTCTAGTGATGTGAATGAAAATGTCTAACTAAATAAATATATATAGATGTAGGGTATAAAGTTACTTATTATTGTAATATAGGTATGGAATATGGCCTATATATAACTAATAAAAGGTTTTATTTAAATTTCGAACTGGCTTGCAAATAGAAAGCTGTTTATTGAAAAAAAAAACAAAGGAACATTATGGCGCGTGAAAAATTATTATTGTTCTTTATTCGTCATTGAACTTAAAAAGTAAAATTGTGTCTTTGATTTCCGCGCATTGTTTGAGAAAAGTACTATACAAACCTTGGCCACGACTAGGCATTGATGGACTCACGTATGTGTGCCTCGGCTACGCCTTGGCCTACATTTGCACGTTCGTCTATCAATGCCTCAGTTGCTGACCGCTGCAGTAATGTATTATTTTAAATAGGTTTTATTAAGTTTTATCTTTAACTGTAGAGTTTTTACCCTCGAACATTCTATAATTTTCTTTTAGCTTCTCAAAGGTTGACTGTAAAAGATCTCTCTATGGGATGACGCCATTGTATTTAAAATCTTTTGAATGTATCCAATGTAAAGCAAGCACAATATAGATTTTAAAATGTAAATTTGAAAAATAGAAGAGTTAAATGGCTCTTATCATGGACAGGGCATGATGATAAGAAGACAAATAGAGTAAGAAAGTGACAAGATGGTTGTTGCGGCTCCATTTGTATATCAAACTGATCAGCCAATCGCAGCTCCTGTAAATCGTGTGATACTATTTCGATGCTAGCCGTTGTTCCTTATTGGCCCATCGCCCCGGTCCATTAAATTTTATAACGCATCATCATTCGAACAAACGCATTAAGAGGGAATGCATCATTTTTTCACTCTAAAACAAATTAACCCAAAAACTAGTCAAAACACATACAGACTAGTACAATGGTATCCCAGGGAAGGCAGACCCCAGAAAAGATGGGATAATGATATTAGGGAAATATCAGGAGTAACGTAGGACAGAGTAACTGAAGGAAGATGAGAATGGAAACAGTTAGGCGAACTGGCCGCACAGAAAAGAATTTAGAATAAAAGGAATAATTATTAAATTAAATTAATTAATTCCAATTTATTGACACAATCATAATTAACTTAATAGATATATAATACATTAATTATGCATTATCACGGATCTTGACTATCCTATATAAGATTGCGGTCGTGACCATATTTTTTTTTATTGCCCCATAAATTTTCAAAATTATCCCCTTAAAATTAAGTATACTTTGTGGCAGTGATGGCGAAGTAATTGTGAAGATTGCTAAAAGCAATTTAGCATCACTCTCAGGGATTAAATGAAATCTCACTGGATTCTAGCTTTAACATTGTCTTCTTTTATCTACTGTAGAAGTCGCTATTTATTTATTTGTTACAGAAAAATCGAGATTTAATTAAATAAAAATAATAACAAAATAAACAATATAGTAAAATAAAATTAAATAAACAAAAATAATTCTAATAATAATGTCTAATAAAGTCCGCACAGCTGAACATTTTACTCCCGTTAAAAGGGAGATATTACATATGACTCATATATAAATAACGTTAATATTTTATTGTTAAAATTTTCGTAAACACATAATTTATATTCTTATATAATAAATATAAGTTTAATTTGCGTTTAAATCGAAAATTCTCAACTAGTTTCGGAATCAATTCGTAATCAAAAATGGTCTTATTACTATGGTAATCTCTTACAGATAATACCATACTAGTTCATGGAAAACATACAGAAATGGGTAGGTGGTGCAAGTAAGTATTACATAACTTGCATACTATGGCTGGAAAGGAATGACTTGTAATGGGAGTCTAAAAGCCCCATTGCCAGCAAAAATTTTTGGGTTAATCTAAGTGTAGTTCTCCCTGAAAGTCATTCTTGTAGAACTCGTCACTGACCTGATTTTATTCTACTATCATTGTTTTTTTTTTCTTTTAATTTTATGTTCTTTTTTTTTATATATATAAATGTTGTGTGTAGTTTCGTTGTTATAATTCTTAATGTTTTTGTTTTTTTAACCCCTGTGTGGGTGTAGTCGCATATTTCTGTAGGATAAAATTTCTTTGTTTCTTTCTTTCTTTTTTTCTTTCTTTCCTTCTTTCCTTCTTTCTTTCTTCTTTCTTTCTATCATCTTCATAATTGCTTTTCGATCTAATTACACGTAAGGTAAACCGGTAGTTATTATATTAAAATAATAATATTATAATAATTGGGATAAGGATAGGAAGATAGTGGATTTCAAAATAATAACAAAGAAGCCACTTACCAGTAGATACAGTATACATTTGACACACTATTACGAAAATAATCGCTTCTCATCATTTAAGCCATTATCCGTCCACTGCTGGACATAAACCTCCCCCATAGTCTGCCATAAGGAACGGTCCTGTGCCACCTGCATCCACTGACTCCCTGCAATGCATAAAATAGCGGAGCCGCCGAGGAATGACTGTCATTTCCTTATGGTCTTTACCATTGAGAGGTTTTGTCAGTAGTTGCCATGCTTGTCAGGCAGGTTGGCAACTGCAATTAGGCCTTTGGTGATGTTTTATGAGGGACGCTGCTTTCCATCCCTCGATTATAAGTTCCCTTAGTCGCCTCATACGACACCCACGTGAAAAGAAGGGGTGGACTATTCTATGCCGGGACCTACACCTAATATAATTGCTTATGGACAATTTAATAATTACTATTTTGATATAAATTGCATAAAATTGTATTATAATAAAATATAATATAATTAAATTCACCAGAGGGAGACTTTGTACAATAGTCGATTGCTTGGGTACCTCTGTCCCATTCGTGTTTCACCCGTGAAGCAATTGAGTTTGCATGGCTCTGTTTCGGTTTGAAGGGTGGGATATGGCGTGAATTTACTGGGTACAGAGGAATAACACCTGAGTCCTCAGGAATGGCAACGCATGGGGGGTATCATGGGCGAAACAGTATACTCTGTTATGTCCATGGTACCGCTCGTGTCTATAGGCGACGGTTCCCACTTTCCATCAGGTGGGCCGTCAGCTCGTTTGCCATTCTAAGATGCATAAAAAAACTTAAACAGCAAATTTTTATTTCTCTCTTTATTTCTTGTGTTCTTTTATTTATATTTTTAATTAATTCATTTATGTTAAATAAACAAATTTAAAATAAACAAATTGATAAATGCAAGAAAGTGATAAACATAAACGATACAATTAAAATGCAAAATTTAATTATATTATTTCAAAATAAAGCGCAATATTGCCCGCCGACGTTTCTTAATTAATTTCTCTCGAGTTATTCTTGAGCAATAAAATGTATCTAACCAAAGTATATGGAAAACTCTGCCGCAGACTTACTCTACTGTAATAATATAGGCATTTTAAACATGTCAGGTAATAAAGTTGAAAGTCGCTTCGCGTTTGTTGTAAGCACATGAATTATTTAGACAGGACAGTTATTTAGCGGCGTGTGAAGGAAAATTTACTATTTATAGCCACGCTACAGGTGTCTTGATAGGTTAAAGATTACTTGAACATAACACGTGACTTTGTGTAAAATATTACTATTACCAATACTAATTAAAATATTACTATTATTATTTCGTATGAGGGTTTTTATGGATGAAAATGGAATGGTAACCCCGCCTCCGCTATCGGTATACGCTGGCGGGGCACCAGTGATGGTGCCCCGCCAGCGTATGTGTTATCATGACGAATTCCACTAGAATTAACCATGACGATTTCCAGAGGAAACCACGTGGAGGTCGACCTGATACGGTGTATTACTGGCAATGGGTCAGTTAGACCCCATTGCTAACAATCCCTTCCCCTCAATAAAGCATGTTAGGCGAAGAAATCAGTCGGCCCATACTGACAAATTCGTTAAAATATCGTTACGATTTTTAGAGGGATCAAACATGTTGTTATGAGTGAGAACTGGGAACTAATTACTAATAAGGGAGGGATTGTTAGTAATGAAGTGTAATAGTCTACGGGTCTACCATGAAATGAAATTCCGAAATTTCGGACTCAATTTCGTGTTTTTGTTTATACCAAAATCGGACCAATAAATGGAGTTTAACATTTCGTTCGTCATACATCCTATCATAAAAGTCCAAAGGAATAAATATTTTAACATTTTTAATATTTCCAAACGGCATGTATTATGTAATTCTAACATTAAATTTCTGTTTCATTTGGCTCCGAAATTTCGGAAAACATTTCATGGTAGGCCCTCTGCTTACAATATACCCTTTCAGGTCGACCTCCACGACTCACCCTGGAAACTATTGTAATTCATTCCGGTGCCCCGCCATCGCATATCAATAGCGCTGGCAGTTACCACTCTATATTCATGCATAAAAAAACTAATTACTAACAATACTAGCCACTGTTATGGGGGGGGGAAGAGATTGTTAGTAATGAGGGTCTAACAGTCCTATTGCTAGCAATATACCAAGTCGTTTAATACATATTTACAATTAACAAAATGAATAAATTAATTACTATTCTTTGATATAATAACTATTAAGAAATAGCAAACTCAAGTGGCAATGGGCTGGTCACATAGCTCGAAGAATCGACAACTGATAGGGAAGAAAGGTTCTTGAGTGACGACCTCGTACGGGCAAACGCTGTGTAGGATGATTCCCCACTATGTGGAGTGATAAAATCAAATGCATTTCAGGGAGTCAGTGGAGGCAGGTGGCTCAGGACCGTTCCTTATGGCAGTCTATGGGGGAGGGTTATGTTCAGCAGAGGACGGATAATGGCGGAAATAATGACGATGATGAATTTTTGTTTTTGGGTACAGAGGAATAACACCTGAGTCATCAGGAATGGCAACGCATGGGCGGTATCATGGGCGAAACAGTATACTATGTTATGTTCATGGTACTGCTCATGTCTATAGGCGACGGTTACCACTTTCCATCAAGTGGACCGTCAAACTTGTTTGCCATTCTAAGTTATATAAAAAAAAATATTCTTAAATGTCAATTTTGTCATATCAATGTTCCAATTATAGAAATAGTTTACCTATATTACTATGTGTATTAAGAGAAGACGGAGAATATCTACAAATTTACAGGTCTATATTCACGAATAACTTCCAACCGTTTCGTACCTGGAATGTGGCAATATTTCTACGGCAAGCAAAATGTAATTAATCAAAAAGTTCTAAAACCGAGCCCCCACCTACCTGCTTGTGTCTACCAAGCGTTATATTAATCCTTTGATGGTACATTTAAAAGGTTTAACCTTTTCATTAGTAACTGAAAATGGTAGATGTTGGTTAAAAAATAACTTTTTAATTTGATTCCATCAAAGTCTAATAAAGATTATTGATTACAAAATGAATCATCACAATCGATTCAAAATTGGCCAAGATAGGGCCTAATTACATATAAAAAATATATTTAAATGAGCCATTTTTCTTAAAAAAGGTCTTTAATAAAAAGTATTAAAAATGATGGAAAGATTTGAAAGAGCCAGTATATGAATTCCCAAAATCCTGCTTCCTGAACTACTAGAACATTCTAAGTTAGTTAGACCTATTATATAAAATACCAGCGGCCTGGTACGTGCTTCGCTATGTATAAAGTGATGTTTAAAAATATAAACACAAAGCAATAATTATCGCTGACAATTTGCTTTAATCGAAGCACGTCCAAAATGAAATGACCGCATGAATGACATAACAACATGCTTGTACTGTCAACACGGAAAAACAGTTTCAATTCGACAGCACAATCCCCATCTTAAAAAAGTTTGAATTTGACACAAAATGATCCGCCATTTATTAAATTTATTTACTAGAAAAAATGTGATAAATGAAGAACCGCTCGATCGATTTTGTACAAACTTCCATCTACTAAATAGTCCGAACAAAGCTTAAACATTTGGTTTGGATAGGTGAGCCCGTTCTTGAGTTATAAAATTAGAACGAAAAGTGGCATTAATTTTTATATATCTAGATGTAAATTTCCAGACAAACTAAATCCATTCATTAAATTCTACTATTATTATGTGAAAGTTTGTATAGATGTTTGTATGTACGAATATGTCATACAAACAGCTGAATAAATCAAATGAAATTTGGTATACGGAAAGGCCATAACCTAGACTTGACTATTCTCGTGCTTCCATCTTGTTCCCTCATTTTTCTAGAGCGAAACTGCGCTTTCAACTCCCCTGTGGCTTTTCATTGAATGCATATTTCCTGTCTTTGATTTTATATGTCGATATTTCCAATATTATTTTCACATTGAATCAACATTTTATATATTCCAATTGGTAAAATAAAGACACTTATTACAAGGATACTGTTCAAAATGAACATTTATATTTTATCTTTATATTTTACCAGAGGGAGACTTTGTACAAAATTCGTTCGCTTGGGCACCTCTGCCCTATTCGTGTTTCTACCGTGAAGCAGTTGTGTTTGCATGGCTGTGTTTCGGTTTGAAGAGTGGGATGGCGTGAATTTACTGGGTACAGAGGAATAACACCTGAGTCCTCAGGTATGACAACGTAGGGGGGTATCATGGGCGAAAGAGTATACTCTGTTGTGTCCATGGTACTGCTCACATCTATAGGCGACGGTTACCACTTTCCATCAGGTGGGCCGTCAGCTTGTTTGCCATTCTAAGTTGCATAAAAAAATATTGGACAATTATAGTTTTTTATAAAAAGAAATTTAAAAATAAATAAATAGTAAAAAAAAATATAATTATATCTCGTCAACAGAAGATAATTCCGGTACAGACGGTACTTAAAATATACATTTATATATTCACATTATTATACGTATGCATATCTCTATATGTATTTAGAAACAAACAAGAATTTCGTGCCTCCAGTCACACTGTTTATAATTACTCCTCTCCATCCAAAGGTTGCTTGGAAGAGATCGCTGTTAGCGATAATGCCGCCCATTGTTTTTTTAGTGTAATATTTTCTTGTAATTGTTTGTAACACGTGGAGGTCGACTTGATAGGGTATTTGCTAGTAATGGGGCTATTTGACTCCATTCTTAACAATCTTTTTTCTCCAATGGGATGTAGCTAGGATCTTTGTTGTAAAGAATATCAAAACGTAAGAATGGCGGCATCTATTTGTATCAATGCTGAATATTTGTATCAATGTGTATAGTCTATAATTCAATATTGTCTATGTACGAGACCATGCTTATCTGTGGTTATAAAAAATCTTTTCTTGTTCGTAACCACTCAACCAACTCGTTTTATTCGGGGGGAAAGGAATTGTTAGTAATGGAGACTGAGAATCCCATTGCTAGCAATATACCCAACCAGGCCGACCTCCTCGCGGTTCCCCCTGGAAACTATCATGGTTAATTCCTGATGAATTCATGATGATGGGCTAACTGGCCTGTTTTCATTCTCATCTATCACCCTTCACTGGTGCTCCGCCAGCGTATCCCGTTAGCGCGGGTGGGGTTACCATACCATTTTCACCCATTAAAAAAAAAACTCGTTTCATTATAATATTATTGTTGATAGTCGATTGCGATCAATTAGTGATGCCCCTGAGGACTTTGGAATACTTCCACTGACCACTTCTAGACGATATATCAAGATGAAACTGAGACTAAATTTTACATTACATTTTCAGAAACACAGCTGTGAAAACCGTATTCAATTTGGTGCAGATGCCAGAACAATTATGTATACAGACAAATAGACATAATTTCTAAAAATTATTATTCTAGGCATCTAGTAATCTTATTAAAATGCATCATATTTTTTTTTTCTTCATGTGCAGACAAAGTACAGTTACAATTTTATTATATTAATAAGATTTTGTACACAGATGAATCAAATTCTAGATAATTACTAGGTACTCGTGTGAGGCGCCTTCTTGTGTCAGGAGTTTCTTGTTCGCCTTCATTACGGCCTCTGACGTGACTTACTGAATGACAGTTTTACGTGCCTCCTGCCTGCCTAGTAAAATACGACACAAAGATAGGAACTTTCGAATTACTCAAAGATGGACGTTCATTCAGAGATCAAGATCGGGATTCTACTTTGGGACCCCGAATCGCAGTCAAGTCTTGACTAAGTTATTAAACAAAATAATAGAATTATTTTGTTTAATTCCGCTACCATTAGTATGCGTGCTACTGCTAACACTCATAGATATATGAGTGTTGGCAGTATTACTACTATTATTGTTATCACAATTCCTATAATCTTCCATATTATCCATAAATCTCCGACCACTATTCAGTCTACGCACATTTTATGACACGTGTTTCAAGTCTAAATAAGGTATCTTCAGGCAGATTATTATGTAGATATGTTTGGAGCCTAGTGTTGACCGTTCGGTGCCCAAACTGCGAATGCGAACTATATGTACTTACGCAAAATATTTTTTTGTTAATTCCTATTTTTGTTTGCTTTGTGTGGAGTGCCTTTTAACTATATTGTTGATACTTGTGAACAGCTATTAGTGGTTTGGTTTGTGATCCTAAACTGTATCTATTTGCTCTGGTGTAGCCCTTTTTTTTCCTGCGAATAAATAAATAAACAAATAGAATACCACCTAGTTTAGTAAAATGATATATTCCAAATTATTACAAATCCTTAACATGATTAACGCAAATAAAGCTCCAGACGACAGTCAGTCACAACGAGAACTGTATTTATTACTCGCAACTCGTGCCTCCATTCCCGTTCTGAAAGGGGTTAATGATTGGCAAAACATTTTTCTTACAGAACAAAGCACTTATTGGGGTAAACGGTCCAATAGTCATTCCCTAATTGTCGTGTCCCGAATGTCAGATGTAGGAGGCGATATTAATTTTGGGCCCGCAAGAGTTCCGGAGGGTGGCGAACAATTGAGCCGTTACACAATGTTATTGTTGTTTTTCCGGTGCTACGTTTTCAGATTTTATTTGTGTATTACAGTGGAATAGTTATTGGGAAATTACTTTTTTCTCTCTTTCTTTTTTTTTTTGTATAATATCCAAAAAGATGAAGCTCTTGATTCGTATGTAGTTTTTCATGTGTCATTTGATAATAGTCGATTTGAGAGAACCATATAAAAATGTGGCTATTGTTAAAAGTTTCGTTTTATCGATTTATCTTAGGTGTAATTTTTTTTAGTTAGGTGAAAATGAAATGGTAACCCCGCTTGCGCTAACGGTATACGCTTAGCGGGGCACCAGTGAAGGGTGACCAATGAAAATGAAAATAGGCCAGTTAGCCCATCATGATGAATTCATCAGGAATTAACCATGATTAATTCCTGTTTCCAGGGGAAACCGCGTCAACCTAGTTAGGTATATTGCTAGCAATTGGATTCTCAATCTCCATTACTAACAATCCCTTTCGGGGGGAAAGTTCTTACATATAATTAAATCAAAAAAGTTCGACTAGTTTTGGAATTAACTAGTGATCAAAAATGGTCTTATCGCTATTATAATCTCTTAGAGGTAACCTTTGGTTCATGAAATCAAAAATGGGTAGGTGGCGAAAGAGTAGATTAATAATTATAACATGCATTAAATACAAAACCTGCATTATCAAAAATATTAAATACATATTATTTACAATGATTTATAATATAAGTATGTATAGAAGTTGTATACAACTTCTATAATATCGCGGGAAAGGGATTGCTCTTAATGGGAATCTAACAGTCCCATTGCTAGCAATATTTTTAAGTACGTACAGTTCCCCCCCCTGGAAACCATTTTAGTTAATTCTTGTAGAACTCGTCACTGACCTGATTTTATCCTCTTATCACCTTTCACTGGTGCCCCATCAGCGTAGATTAGTTTCGATAGTGCAGGCGGAGTTATCATTCCATTTTCACTCAATAAAAAAAAATTAAATTACGCATATTAAAAATTTGCTAATCAAATGGGATACGGCATATAAAGCCTTTAATGAATGGAAACAGGAGACGGTAATGAGGCAAGTACCAACGTCCAGGTCATCTCAGTGTAGGCACTTAATCAAGCGTCACTATTTCCGCAAACGGGCATTATTTAGCATGACTGATAGTCCGACCCGCTTAATAAATCTCCCGGGCCTGCACCGTATCCTGAAAAATGTATAAACATAACGCGTTACCCTTAAAAGACCCTTATTTTTTACGGGTCAAAGTCTGCTATCTAAAATGATGAATATCTGTAGGCATTATCCTTAAAACGGAAACCGTGTAAGTGAGAAAATATATATTTTTAAATATTTTATTAAGAAATACGTTCATTTTAACTTGCCTTGAAACAAAAACGATATTGGATATGTACTTATTTGACTTATAATTTTTAATCACGACTTCATGCGTATGAACTTTCTAAATTAGAAAACCAACGAAAACAGACCACTTATATAGATAATGTATCAAGACAAAATATATTCTTCAGACTTTAAGTTTGATCTTTAGAAACTTTGAAAATTATATTCAAACATGACATAAACAAATACACAGACAAAAAGTAAAAAAAAAAAAGAATTTTGATAATCCGCCCACTATTGACCGTCAATTTATTTGGCATTTCAAATTGCATCAAGACAAAATAGTAAAGTCCCGGCGAAACCTATTAGCCAATAAATGTATTTTACTGAACTAGAATATTGTTATATTGCGGAATTCCATATCACTAGAATTATTTTGTTTAATTCCGCTACCATTAGTATGCGTGTGCGACTGCCAACAATAGAAGATTGACTACTATTATTATTACCACAAGTTCCACAACCTTTCATATTAGCCATCAAGTTTTGCAACACGTGTTTCAACACTAAACGAAACATCTTTAGGCAAAATGATAAATTTAGTAATAATTTTGGAAGGTTGTAGAACTTGTGGTAATAATAACAGTTATAAATTATCGGGTATTGGCAGTCGCACGCATACTAATGGTAGCGGAATTAAACAAAATAATTCTAATTAACTAAACAGTGTTAAATGCATTCTCTCTTAATTTCGCTTACATATAAATCAGGAGTCGCTCAGACATAAACTAAACAAGCGACAGTGGACTTAATAGCTTTTATAAACAAGCACGATAAATAAAGAATGTTCAGATTGATGAAATTTTGACGAACTTCGAGAGACGAATAGCGATCGGCTATGGATCTTTAGAGGCAACAAAAGGAAACAGGGAGTTTATAAACAACATAATTATGGTCCGCTTCGATAGATCTTAATAAAAACATAAGAAAATTAATAATTTGTATATTGTTGTTGTTGTATTAACCATCAAATGTCCACTACTGGATATAGCCTCTTCCATGAAGGTGATTTTGCCAGTTGTTTTGGCATAGAATGAGCCACACCTTTTATTCCGTGGGTGTCGTAAGAGGCGACTAAGGGAACTCAATAGTCGAGTGATGGGTAGCAGCATATCTCTTAAAACATCAATAAAAGCCTAACTGCGGTTGCCAAACTGCTTGCCAAGCGTGGCAACTACTAGCAAAACCTCCCTTATGAGGGAAGCCTATTTTTAGCAGTGGACAGTTAATGTCTGATATGATGAATACCAATAGAATGCATAAAATAAGCCTAAATGAAACCTAATATAGAATATCAGATAACTGATTTCTATAAATAACTCTGTAGATATTCAATATACCGATTTGGGAAAACAAACTTGATCAATACTAAGACAATATTTGATATTAGGTGCTATATTATATTATTCTCGTTTCCGATTCCCCATCGAATAGTAATACAAGCTGTACCGGATTATTGTACCCGGTTCAAATATCAGACACTTTTTATTTACAATTCGTAAAAGAATTTTCGGGTTAGTACCTATCTAATACTTTTATTGAGGGGGGAGGGATTGTTAATAATAGAGACTAAGGGCCACATCGCTAGCAATATACCCAACCAGGTCGACCTCCACGTGCCCCCCCCCCCTATCCATCGTGCTAAATGCCAAGTGTATTCGTCACGATGGATTAACGGACCTGTCTTTTCATCTATCATCACTCATTGGTGCTCCGCCAATGTATACCGTTAGCGCAGGCGGGGTTACCATTCCATTATCATCCATTAAAAAAAAAACTTTAATTGAATTGAGCATAGAATTGTTAGTAATAGGGTAATAACACAATTATGATACCGTATACGATAACTGTGCCTGCGATATCGGTATACCCTGGCAAGGTACCAATGAAGGATGAATGATAGGTGAAGGTCAGGTGACAAATACACCAGGAATTTACCACATTGTTTTCCAAACGGGACCGCGTAAACAAAGGTTGTCTGTAAAAGATTGTCCTAGCGATAAGTTCACCTTTTATACCTTTATATGTTTTAATTTGTAATTTATGTACTGTAACTGTATTTAACTTGAAATGTTTAATTGCAATCTGGTGCGTTATAGAGGTAAATAAATAAATAAATTGTTAGCAATGTAAACATATTAATTATTTTACCCCTCCCCTCCCACATTCTACAATCTAAACTAATATTATAAAGATGAAGAGATTGATTTTTTATGATTATTTGTAATGGATAAACTCAAAAACTACATTATCGATTTAAAAACATATTCTCCTATAGTACAGTGAATAATATAGAATATATTTTATTTTAAAAAAATTGTGCAAATCCGGAGCAGAGCTATAGTAATAAAGTCAAACCCAACTATTTGCGACCTTTACCGACAGAAGTTGTAATGTTAGCCCCGGATCCAGTGACAACAGTGATTCAACTGTCAAACTGTAACTGAGATGGGACATGGTAAAGGTCCCTCGGGAATCCCAGAAGCACGCACTAGTGACAGGACGAGATGCCACCGGATGTTTTTTAAATTAAATAAAATAGAAGACTGCCGTTTGTTTTTATATTCAACTAGCTTTGTTTGCATTTTTTTACATCGTTTAGAGATAAAACACGTATCGCAAAACGTGCGTGATAAAAATAGCATTCGGAGTTTGATGACTAATATAGGTTATGGAACTTTTGGTAGTAATTAGCGGTGGTCAATCTTCGAGTGTTGGCAGTCGCACACTTACTAACGTTAGCGGAATTAAACTAAATTATTCTAATCAAACAACTTGTGATATGGACTTTTACAAGATAACACCTAGTTCAAGGGGGAAAAAGGATTGTTAGCAATGGAGTTTGACAGCCCCATTGCTAGCAATATACCTTATTAGGTCGACCTCCACGTGGTTCCCCCTGGAAACCATCGTGAACAATTCTTGTTGAATTCGTCACGATGGGCTAACTGACCTGTTTCATCCTTGCCTATCATCCTTCACTGGTGCCCCGCCGGTGTATACCGATAGCGCGGGTGGGGTTACCATTCCATTATCATCCATTAAAAAAAAAACCAAGTTCAGTAAAATGTTTAATAGTAGAACATGGTTATAAAAATGCTCTTTTTATAATTGAAAAATAAAATATAATCTTTATATATATATATATATATATATATATATATATAGATTAGCATACTAAACAGCATAATAGGCCACCATATTTCTTTATGATCACGCCATAACGATGCAGAATAGAGACGCGCCTATTGTACTCCGATACGGTTACGGGATCTTCATCTATATATAGACAGTTACAGATAAACACACGAGAATTTTTATTGGAACGTTACGTGAAAAGAATAAAATCAAGTGATACTAGTATTGGTTAAGAATCGATTAGGGAATAATCGATTTATTTCAACATCAACGTGACAGCCTTTAACTTTCCACTGGTGTTACGTATGCTTATGGAAAAAGAAGAAAAATAATGTAAATATTATTATAATTTAATAATTATAATTAAATATAATAAAACTCTTATTAATATAAAAGTTTTATTATATTTAATTATATTACCAGAGGGAGACTTTGTACAAAAGTCGATTGCTTGGGTACCTCTGTCCTATTCGTGTTTCAACCGTGAAGCAGTTGTGTTTGCATGGCTGTGTTTCGGTTTGAAGGGTGGGATATGGCGTGAATTTACTGGGTACAGAGGAATAACACCCGAGTCCTCTGGAATGGCAACGCACGGGGGTATCATGGGCGAAACAGTATACTCTGTTATGTCTATGGTACTGCTCATGTGTATAGGCGACGGTTACCACTTTCCATCAGGTGGGCCGTCAGCTTGTTTGCCATTCTACGTTGTATAAAAAAAAAATACTATTAATATAGTCAATAATAGATAGATCACTCCTTTTTTGTTCCTTCTAAAAGATTATATTTGAAAACTTATTACAAAAATTAGTAGATAAAGTAAATATATTACCAATTCATCATTATCATTTTTGATAACTGTCCAATATAGGTCTTCTCCTGTTGGCGGTGGCTTTGTCAGTAGTTGCCACGCTTGGCAGGCGGGTTTTTTGTAACCCCGCCCGCGCTATCGGTATACACTGGCGGAGCACCAGTGAGGGATGACAGATGAGAATGAAAGCAGGCCAGTTAGCCCATCATGACGAATTCAACTCGAATTAACCACGATGGTTTCCAGGGGGAACCACGTGGAGGTCGACCTGACAGGGTATATTGCTAGTAATGGTAGGGCTATTTGACCCCATCACTAACAATCCGTTTCCGCTCTAGGAAGGTGGGTTGGCAACCGCAGTTAGGCCTTGACGATGCTGTCCATCCCTCGACTATTATTTTCCCTTAGTCGTATCTTACGACACCCACGGGATAGGAAGTGGTGGCCCATTCTATGCCAGGACAACATGCTAATGATATATAGACATAGTTAAAAAATAAACATAAGTTTTAAAAATTATATTAGCATATACTGCTAAAAACATGGGTTAAATTTTTTCCCAAATTCGGGCAAACATAAAGTCGAATTTCGTACCTCGTCCAATTTGAAGTGGGCCGAAAAATTATCAAACCGATTCACAGTATTTCAAAATAACGACATTTACGAATAGTCAACGAGTGGGAAATTTCCTAAAGCCGATAAAGCTAAATTCAATTTGAAAGCGGCGTTGGAGGCTATTTCGAGATGAATGGAATCCCTTCGGCTCCGATGAAGCAAAGTCTGTAAAGCGACATAGGCTTCGTAAGGAGATTACGGGTAGTTCGCGCGATGAGTCGCCACCTAGCGGCTGGTAGCGACTTGTGCATATTATAATTGCTCTATTGAGTCGGTAAATGTCGTTTTGCTTCACACCACCACATCAAACTATTGTAACTACATATATACAACATTTCATTAAAATTAGCTTTATCAGAGGAACCAGAGGGAGACTTTGTACAAAAGTCGTTTGCTTGTGCACCTCTGTCCCAGTCGTGTTTCTATCGTGAAGCAGTTATGTTTGCATGGTTGTGTTTTGGATTGAAGAGTGGGATATGGCAGTGAATTTACAGGATACAGAGGAATAACACCTGAGTCCTCAAGTATAGCAACGCATGGAGGGTATCATGGGCGAAACAGTATACTCTGTTACGTCCATGATACTGTTCATGTCTATAGGCGACGGTTACCACTTTCCATAAGGTGGGCCGTCAACTTGTTTGCCATTCTAAGTTGCATAAAAAAAATTAATTATGCCATGCAGCATTGGCTATCTGAACTAAGTTGTATAAAGTTATTTTTTATAGTTTGCGATACAGTATTTAAAGTCCCGTTCTCGCTATTAGATACGATGTGACGGGATGCCTATAGTAATGGGTACCATACTGTACCATATCAGACGTTAAATGTCCACTGTTGAACATAGGTCTTCGACCCTTCAAACCGAAACACAGCCATGCAAACATTACTACTTCACGGTAGAAATACGAATGCGACAGTGGCGCCCAAGCATACGATTTTTGTACAAAGTCTCCCTCTGGTAAATTACAATAAAATTTAATATATAATAATATATTGATTTGGTAATTGATTTTAATGTACTATTGTACATGTATTATAATAATAATAATAATAAATAATAAGAGCATATGAGGAGCATACTAGACGAGGCGATTCTAGAGATCAGAAGAACTCCCCTCGAAGAGAGACCGAAGCTTCCCCGGATATATCTAAATGTGGCGACGCGGGATGCCATTGAGGCCACAAATGGACTGCTGCCTCAGTACCTTGAGGGCAGCGGTGACCTGGGAGAGACGAGTTCAATCCTGTTTGGCGCTGCGTTGGCAGTATGCCGATATACCGGCGCAAAAATGCCCCGGGCTGGACGTAATATCCAAAGGGATAATATGAAACCAGCCTGGAAAAGAAGGATTGAACGACGGATCGCCCAGGCCAGAGTCCTCATTGGTAGACTGCTCTGCTTCAGGGAGGGCAACACACGCCCGAGAATTATGCGCTCCGTAAAAGAGGCCTTTGCTGGGACAGGTGTACGTCTGTTCCAGCCGGACTTCGGGCACAAACTTACGGAGCGCATAGATGAACTGAAGCAGAAGATCGCTGCATGGGGGAAGCGACTCCGACGGTACTCTGAGAGGGTTGAGAGGTATCAACAGAATCGCCTCTTTATGAGTGATCAACGGAAGTTTTATAGGAACTTGGAGCGCCCAAAACTACAGCCCACAGGACAAAGACCCGAAACAGCCAATTTCGTCGCCTTCTGGAGACAGCTGTGGTCTGAACCTGTGGAACATGAGGAGGGCGCATGGATGCACGATGTTGAGGAAGCATGTGCTCGAATAACGCCGATGAACGCCATTGCCATTACGGAGGAAGACGTGGTTGCCGCGATCCGTCGGGCTCCGAACTGGAAAAGTCCGGGGATCGACGGATTGCAGCACTACTGGTTAAAGGCGTTCTCGGCCAGCCATGCGACCTTAGCCGTGCAATTCCAGAGTGCCCTCGAAAACAGGACGCTCCCGAACTTCCTTACAACCGGGATCACTCATTTAGCTCCTAAGACGGACGATACCGCGGATCCATCTAAATATCGCCCCATCACTTGTCTTACGACAATATATAAGACGTTAACATCCGTTCTGAGCGCTAAGATCTCTCGTCATGTGTACGAGAATAAGATCCTATCTAGCGCTCAGAACGGATGCAGGGGCGGTAGCCGCGGATCGAAGGAGCTGCTCCTCATTGATGCTGTCGCTGGCCACGTGGTCAAGCGGAACCGTCGGAATTTCTCCGCCGCCTGGATAGATTATAAAAAGGCGTTCGATTCCGTGCCCCATTCATGGCTCCGGAGGATACTCGAGCTGTACAAGATCGACGGTACAGTTCGAGTGTTCTTGGAGGCATGCATGGGGCAGTGGACGACGATCCTGACTATCCAGGGCGAGCGATTGACGGATACCGCTGACCGTATAGAGATAAAGAGGGGAATATTCCAGGGCGATTGTTTTAGTCCACTTTGGTTTTGCCTGTCCCTGAATCCACTCAGTACTTTACTGGAGAATTCGGGGACTGGATTTCAGTATCGGAGAGGAGGTACACGAGTGTCTCACCTTCTGTACATGGATGACTTGAAACTGCTAGCTCCGAGCGTCGAACGCCTGACGGAGCTGCTAAATATCGTAAACGATTATAGCAGCTCTATTAGGATGGCGCTCGGAATAGACAAGTGCGCGGTCCTCCATGTGCAGAGGGGACGGGTCACTCAAACTGAAGGGATCGCCACAGATCCCTCTAATATTAAAACCCTCTCCGAGGCTGAAACATACCGGTATCTGGGCATGTCACAAAACATCGGTGTGAAGGAGACGGATATGAAACAGTCAGTCCGCGAGGAATTTTTTGCGCGCCTTACAAGAGTACTGAAAAGTTCTTTGTCGGGCGCCAATAAAATCCGAGCTTATAACGGCTGGGTCATACCCGTACTCCTTTACACTTTTGGCGTGCTCAGATGGTCTCAAACCGATCTCGAAGCCCTGGATCGGAAAGTCCGCACAACTATGACCCTCCATAGAATGCATCACCCGAAATCGTCAGTCATGAGGCTGTATATCCCGCGGAAGGCTGGTGGTCGAGGCTTGTTAAGTGTTAAGACCATGCACAACCGCGAGGTTGACAGCCTCAGGACATATTTTCTGGAGAAAATAGACGAGGGTTTGCATAGAGAGGTCATAGAATGTGACAAAGGATTCACCCCTCTTTCTCTGGCTAAAGAGGACTGGCGAAAACCCGAAGTTTTGGGTACCTCTCAGCGGGAGGCCGTATGGAAAGAGAAGGAGTTGCACGGAAGGTTCTTCAAAGCCCTTCACGGGCCGTACGTAAACACGAAGACCTCCGTGCACTGGCTACAGTTCGGTGATCTCTTCGGAGAGACCGAGGGTTTTGTCTGTGCAATACAGGATCAGGTGGTTAAGACGAACAATTACCGAAAACACATTCTGAAAGATGGCACTGAGGACATCTGTCGGGCATGTCGCCATCCCGGAGAGTCACTCAGACATGTGCTTTCGGGTTGTTCAGCTCTTGCCAACACTGAGTACTTGCACAGACACAACCAGGTAGCCAAAATACTCCATCAAGAGCTAGCTCTGAAGTACGGCCTCGCGAATGAGAGGTTGCCGTACTATAAGTACGAGCCCCAGCCGGTCCTCGAAAGCGACAGCGTAAGGCTCTACTGGGACCGATCCATCATCACGGACAGGACCGTTCTTGCGAACAAACCTGATATCGTGGTGATGGATCGGGCACTCTCGAGGGTATTTTTGGTGGATGTCACCATACCGCATGACGAGAACCTCGTGAAAGCCGAAACCGAGAAGAAGAGAAAATATCTCGACCTGGCTCACGAGGTGACCGAAATGTGGGGGGTGACATCTACCGAAATCATCCCAATCGTTATGTCGGTGAACGGTCTTATCCCAACCAGTCTGGAACAACATCTCAGACGGTTGGGATTCCGAGGCGGCTCACTCACGGGAAACATGCAGAAAGCGGTGCTCTTAGATTCTGCCCGCATTGTACGCCGGTTTCTCTCCCTGGGGCCCTGAACCCCGGCCGACTGTGCTTCTGCCGGGGGTTAGTTGCCATCTCCTCTCCTTAAGAGGGGAGATGAGAATTTTAGTGAAATTTAAAAAATAATAATAATAATAGCCTTTATTAACAATCTTACAATGTATTTATATAATTTAGTTATTTGTTTGACACCGGTACGTGAAGATTGTCTTGCTGTCCAGCATAGGCCTCCCCTAGAGTTCGCCACTGAATGCGATTCTGCGCTTGTCTTTTCCAGGTGTGTCCCGCTATTTTTTTGATATCGTCTTCCCATCTACGACGCTGTCTCCCTTTTTTTCCCTTCTATTGTCTCGGACACCACTCTGTAATATCCTTAGACCATTTTTCTTTATTTATTCTAACTATATGTCCTGCCCACCTCCATTTTAGTTTCTTGATACAGTAAGTAACATCCGTGAATTCAGTTTTCTTCCTTATAGTGTCCAGTTTTACTTTATCTTTTAATTTGATGTTCAGTATACTTCGTTCCATACTGTGTTGGCAAGTTTCTAACTTATGTATGTTATGATTAGTTAAGCTCCAGGTTTGGCATCCATATGTCATAACAGGCAAAATACAAGAATTAAATATTTTGCTCTTCGCTTTCAGTGGTATGAGAGGGTTTTTCATTACCTCCTTAAGAGACCAGTATCTTTTCCATGCCAGCGTAACTCTGTTGTTAATTTCTTTTGTTGTTAGGTCTTTTGGAGATATGATCTGACCGAGATATGTGTATTCCTCCACATATTCCACTGTTTTACCGTTAACCGTTATAGGGAAGCTTTCCGAATTTGACATTATTTTGGTTTTCGTAGTGTTCATTGATAGCCCTACTTTATCACTTTCATGCACCAGTTGGTCTAACATCTTTTGTAAACTTTTTGGATCAACGGAAATCAATATTAGATCATCTGCAAACCTTAAGTGGTTTAATCGCACACCGTTGATAATCAAACCATAGTTTTCCCAGTCCAGGCATCTAAACACGTGTTCGAGAACAGCTGAGAATAGTTTGGGTGACAAAGGATCACCTTGTCTTACACCTCTTTTTATCGGAAAAGATTCTCCATCTCTTTCTGTTCTTATTTTTACTTTCATGTTCTTATATATATTGATGATCAGTCGAATATACTTTTTCTCCACTCCTTGTGTTTCTAGAGCTTCCCAAATTTTTATGTATTTTAAGGAATCGAATGCTTTATTATAATCTACGAACGCAAGGTAAAAGGTAATATTATATTCACTGCATTTCTGGATTACTTGTTTTATAGTGTGAATATGATCTATTGTTGAGAACTCACTACGAAAACCTGCTTATTCTTTAGGTTGGTTTTCATCCAAAGTCTTTGTTAAACGATCTAACAGTATTTTTGAAAATATTTTGTACATATTGGACATCAAGCTGATGGGTCTGTAATTGGTTATATCATCTTTCTTCCATTTTTTGTGTAGTAATATAATAATTGATGTAGTCCACTGATGAGGTATATATTCTGTGCGCAAAATTTCGTTAAATATCTCTGTGATAGTGTTTAACGTTACTTTGGATGATCCCGTTAGCAATTCATTAGATATTAAATCTTCTCCAGGCGTTTTTCCTTTCTTCTGTGATTTGATAGCCTTATTGACTTCATCTTGTAGTATGCAGGGGGTCACATCCTCTACAGTTTTAGTGCAGTTTATTAACTGGTTGGATTCCTCTATTGTTGCGTTTTCATTGTATAGTTCGCGATAATATTCCGTTGCTACTTCTAATATTTCAATTCTATTAGTTTTATTTTTCTTGTTTCTGTGGTGTTTCATGTTGTCTATCCAAGTTAAATTGTCTCTTAATTCGATCTCCGCTTTCTTAATTCCGCCTGATTTTTCTATATAATAACTCATTGTTTCAGTTCTTAGTCTCTCTCTGTGTTTTCGTATTTGCAGGTTTATTTCTTTGCTCAGAATTGTTATTTCTTTTCTATTATTTTTTCCGTCTTTAAATAAGGGTTTTCTTTGCATGATTAACTTCCTTGCTTCCGAACCTAATTTGTCTTTTTCCTTTCTTATTGTTCTCATTTTACTTTCAATTTCTCTTAATTCCTTCTCTAAAGCGTCGTATTTTTCTTGGACTTCTTTAAGATTGTCTATTTTTTCTAAATTAGTGTGTAAAGACTCTAGAATATTATCCGGGATTGGTAAAGCCACTGTTTTTGTATTGTAGATATTTTTCCTTAATGATTTTGGTTCTCGTGTATATAATTGTCCTCTAAGTAGTCTGTGGTCTGTGTTGTAGTTAAATTGGTTGACAATATTTATGTTTAAGAACAATCTTGGTTTGTTTGTGATGATATAATCTATTTCATTTCTTATTTTACCATTCGGTGACACCCATGTCCATTTTCTATTTAAATTCCTTTTGTAGTAGCTGTTCATGATTCTTAGGTTGTTTTCCAGAGCGAAGTTTATCAGTCTTTGCCCATTGTCGTTTCTTTTGCCTGTTGTATGTGGTCCCAGTACTTTGTCTTCATTTGTTCTTCTCTTTCCTATTTGTCCATTGAAGTCACCCATTACAATTATAGTTTTAAACAAAGTTGGCATTATTTCGTTGAGTTGGTTGTAGAACTCGTTTTTTATTCCTTCTTTGGTGATATCAGTCGGGGCATATATTTGAACGATTGAAGATGGTTGTTTGTGGCCAGGCAATTTAATATTCAAGACTGCTATCCTATCCGATATGCCTCGAAACTCCAATATTTCGTTTTTTAGATATTTTTTTACCATAAATCCTACTCCATTAAGGCCAGCTATTACATTTTTATAATAAAATATATATTTATCATGTTCTTCAATTTTTTCATCAGCTCTCCTCACTTCGCTTAAACCTAAAATATCCCAGTGTATGGTTTCCAATGCATTTTCTAATTCGAGTAGGGATTCTTGGGATTTTACCGATCTTGTGTTTAGTGTGGCTATGTTTAGTCTTGTTCTTTGTTTTTGTTCATTTTTTTCGGAGTAGTGTTTGTTATGATTCTTGAATCCTTCCACTGTACGCTCTTGGGGGGTAGAGTCTATCTCCCCGCGGTGACCAACCGTATTGGGGATCTGTTTGTTTTTAGCTAGAATTGTTTTTATAATGTTTGTTTTCTTCACGTTTCCGGTGTCAGAAAATTCCTATACCTTATGAGGTTGTGTTTGTTTCTCTGACAGTGAGAAAGATCTGGCTCTCATGTATGCGAATGCATCAGTTTTATGCATTTTTTTAGATGGGGCAATAATATTTCTCTCCCCTGTTGAGTGAGATTGTTTCTGTATAATCTCAGGTGACATAGAAACTTCTCTTTTTCTCCTTTCGGCTTCTGGTTTTCCTGTGATAATAAGTTTATTATTCCTGATGAAAGCTTCATTTCCTTTTTCCCTTTCTTCTTTTAATTGTTTTTGTAGATTTTTACGTAGTTCTAGCGTTTCTTTTGAAAAATCTTCGGTAAGAAAGGTTTTATGTGGCATTTTTGCTTTATTTTTCATTATTTCTACTTTTTTTTGATATGAGATAAAGGAGACAAGTATGGGTGGTACATTTTTTTTATTGGATAAAAAATGGTATGGTAACCTCGCCTACGCTAACGGGATACGCTGGTGGAGCACCAGTGAAGGGTGATAGATGAGAATGAAAACAGGCCAGTTAGCCCATCATGATGAATTCATCAGGAATTAACCATGATAGTTCCAGGGAGAACTGCGAGGAAGTCGACCTGGTTGGGTATATTGCTAGCAATAGGATTCTCAGTCTCCATTACTAACAATCCCTTTCCCCCCACTATTGTACATTAAAATCAATTACCAATTACACAATGTCGACATCAATAACAATATCTGCAAACTGTACCAATACTAAGAAACACTTTCTTTTTTAAACCAATCTGTTTGCAGACATCATTTCTTAGAATATTTATTATTTTCTTTAAACAGAAATAATACAAAAAGTATAATTTAGTAATAAATTAATAAGAGGCGTCTTTGAAAAATATAATTTGATAAAAACATCAGTGTACAAAGGTACGATTCTTAGAATTCTATTAAAGAATAGATAAGCCGCCTTAGACGTAGTTTGTATCGATAACTAACGAAATAAATATTATATAAATATAAAAGACGCATTCATAATGCAGTCACTGATTGCAAAATATTAATCGTGGATCATTCTTCTCTTTCTCAACTACTATTTCTCCCTTGTCCTTTTAAATTATCTTATTTTTATTTCTAAATTTTTCCGATAGATGAAAATAGAATGATAGAATATTTTTTATGGCATTAAAACACAATAATTCAGGGTGGAAAGGGATTGTTAGTAATGGAGACTGAGAATCCCATTGCTAGCAATATACTCAACCAGGTCGATCTCCTCGCGGTTCTCCCAGGAAACTATCATGGTTAATTCCTGATGAATTCATCATGATGGGCTAACTGGCCTGTTTTCATTCTCATCTATCACCCTTCACTGGTGCTCCGCCAGTATATACCGTTAGCGCAGGTTGGGTTATCATACCATTTTCACCCATAAAAAAAACGCAATGATTCAGTCTTATGGGTGAATCTGCTTCTTGCAAATTGTTGATGATAAAAACTGACAGTTCCATTGCATATCAAGTATTTTTTAATATGTACTGTATATACTATAATATTTGTTAATTTCATAATTTTTGGACAATTGGCACGTGATGGCTCCAACAGATCGTTAGAAGGTCAATTTGATGTAAACAAGCTTGAATTTTTTATTTTATTTGTGAAATGTTATAAAAATAATAATTTTAAACGAGAGAGCCGTTGCATTGGTCCACTAATTTTTTTTTAAATCGTCCGTTGACACATTACGGCAAAAGTGAAATATATAGACCAATCCTGGGGTACATCCGGTGTTGCCATTTTATCTTTCGCTTCATACTGTACGCGACAATAATTATTATAATTTCATTCCTTCATACTTTTTCTATGTTGTATAAAATTCTTTTATCATATCTTTTTATACCTTATTACCTCTTTCGCCATCATTCATCATCTCAGCCATTATCCGTCCACAGCTGGATATAGGCCTCCCCCGTAGACTGCCATAAGAAACGGTCCTGAGCCACCTGCATCGACTGACTCGCTGCTATGCATCTTCGAGCTATGTGACCAGTCCATTGCCACTTCAGCTTGCTTATCCTTCGGGCTATGTCGGTTACTTTGATTCTTTTGCGGATATCCTCGTTTCAGATTTTATCATGCAAAGAAACACCGAGCATAGCCTGCTCCATAGTCCGCTGAATGATTTGAATCATTTATTAAAAAAAAAAAAAAACATATTTATACAAGAGCGAAGAAGGAAGCCCTTAAGAAAGAAGACACCACGCCGGCATACACAGACCACCAGTGTATGATGATGATGGCTGAAGAACCCAGCGACCCGGAGGTCGTCGCCTCCGAAGTTGAAGCCGGGGTAGTGGGGTATACCCCGAGGCCCCTACCTCGTCCGCCCACACATGAGAAGAGGCATGAGAAGCCCTTGTTGATTGATGATTGATCTTTTATTATTATTACCTTTTTATAACGTAAAAAATATTCAACACGATGTAATATCGCTACGAATAAATTGAATTAAAATTACCATTCTATATTCATCTCATTGAAAACTGCTTTCTAAATTCGGCAATAAATTAAAACGTATGACAAAAGTCTTCAAAATAATTACACACAAATTTTATTTCACTCAATTACTATTTAGGAAAATCATTAATAATAATAATAACAATATTTGTCGGTGAACGGTCTTATCCCAACCAGTCTGGAACAACATCTCAGACGGTTGGGATTCCGAGGCGGCTCACTCCCGGAAAAGATGCAGAAAGCGGTGCTCTTAGATACTGCCCGCATTGTACGCCGGTTTCTCTCCCTGTTGCCCTGAACCCCGGCCGACTGTGCTTCTGCCGGGGGTTAGTTTGCCATCTCCTCTACTTAGGAGGGGAGATGTGAATTTTCTAAAAATTTTAAAAATAATAATATAATTTATTTGCTGAAAAACACGGTATACAGATGGTAGTAACAGTTATGTTAGGAACAGGTGTGTTTTGCCAAAACAATGGCATGCAAAATTTTAATATTTATGGTAATTTTTTTAAATATTTTTTTTACACTTCCAAATCATTTAATATGTTTATTTACGCCACAACATATTGTATATATGTTACAGAAGGTACTAGCGTAGTACTTGCCAAGCAACAATACAGTCGTTTACAACTCTGTAGGCGCAGATAAGCCGTTGAAACGAATGGGTCTGTCTAGGGAGCTTTAATTGAAAGTTTGTCGGCGGGCAGGGTGGTTTCGTAGACGAGTTATTATGGGATTAACGAACGTTCATGTGTTTGAAAGGGAATAGTTGAGAACTGTATGAATCCATAAGTATGTTATAATACTTTATAATTTATTATATAGTTATATTAGTTTAAGTCGTTTCTATTTTGAAATATCGCCCTTCGTGTAGCGTATTTTTTTTTGATGGGTGAAAATGGTATGGTAACCCCGCCTGCGCTAACGGGATACGCTGGCGGAGCACCAGTGAAGGGTAATAGATGAGAATGAAAACAGGCCAGTTAGCCCATCATGATGAATTCATCAGGAATTAACCATGATAGTTTCCAGGGGAAACCGCGAGGAGGTCGACCTGGTTGGGTATATTGCTAGCAATGGGATTCTCAGTCTCCATTACTAACAATCCCTTTCCCCCTCGTGTAGCGTGATGTGAAATATTTTTTAATTTTATATATCTGGTCAGGTCAACCTCTGTGCGGTTTTTTTTAATGGGTGAAAATGGAATGGTATCCCCGCCCGCGCTATCGGTATACACCGGCGGGGCACCAGTGAAAGATATAGGTGAGGATGAAGCAGATCAGTTAGCCCATCGTGACGAATTCAATAAGAATTATTCACGATGTTTTCCAGGGGGAAACGCGTAAAGGTCGACTTGATAGGGCATATTGCTAGCGATGGGGCTGTTAAACTCCATTGCTTTCCCCTACCTCTCTGCGGTTACCCTTGAAAACCATCGTCCTGAATTCCAGATGTATTCATCATGATGGGCTAACCGACCTGCCTTTTCATTCTCTCCTATCATCCCTTACTGGTACCCGCCAGCATATACTGTTAGCGCAGGCGGGGTTACCATTCCATGTTGATCTATTAAAAAAACCCTATTTATAACAATCCTTATACCATGACATCACATGTTGGGACAAGCTTGGCTTAGGGAGGGGAAAGGGATTGTTAGTAATGGAGACTGAAAATCCCATTGCTAGCAATATACCCAACCAGGTCGACCTCCTCGTGGTTCCCCCTGGAAACTATCATGGTTAATTCCTGATGAATTCATCATGATGGGCTAACTGGCCTGTTTTCATTCCAATCTATCACCCTTCACTGGTGCTCGGCCAGCGTATCCCGTTAGCGCAACAGTTATCATTCCATTTTCATTCACCAAAAAAAACTTGGCTTAGGAGGAGAAGAAGTTGTCGATGACGATTACAGCTCCATATAGGTTAGCATCTGATTGGCTCTATGTATCACTCCACTAACTTCGGTCTACAAAATCTTCAATTTATTTCAACAATAAAAATAGCATCAATCTGTACTATTATATAATTAGTTATGATTTATATATTTATTAATTTAATATGTACTATGTATATTTATTTATATGCATACTGTATGTGATTTTTGTAAGTATATTATTCTATATGTTTGTATGTTTGTTCATGATAAATTGTTATCTTTCAAAATGTTTATATAATTTATAATTTCATTTTTTTAATCTATGTACCGCCATTTACCCTCTCTGTTTATCGTAACGGTTGACTGGTAGAGAATGCCGTCAGGCATTAAGTCCGCTCTGTAGACACATTCTAATGTGTGCAAAAGTGTAAATAAATAAACCCAATGCATTTATTAAATAAATAAACCCAATACATTTATTTAATAAATAAACCCAATGCATTGAATAACTAAAGTTTAATGAATGAATGAAATTTAAAATAATATTTAATAATACTATTAAATTTTGAAAAAGAAATAAATATAGTTATAATTAAATTATCCAATAGCAGCTGTAGCCCAACACCGTACAAGTGTCGAGATGAAGAAGGATTTAAGAATACGCCTCCACGCTACTCGAGGTACCGTGCCAATGCAATTTGAACTATAACCACCATACTTACAGTTCAAATTACACCGACTGCTTGTTGCCAGTCCTCAAATATATACCCGACATTCTATCTATAGTTAATCTGAGAGTAAACTATATATTTATTAAGGATTATCTTGCTCATAAGCCTAAGATAATTGGAAACTGTATCGTTCAATCATGTCTCGATGTAATAGATTTATTATAGGGGAATATGATTGAAATCAGAGAGACGTGATGTGTTCGCTTGATTAAAATCCGCTAAACGTTAACGTTCGGTCGATTTTGGAAACATTTAGGCAACTTTTAATTAAAATTACTTTATTAAATGTTACAAGTAAATTTGCCTTCGAAATCATATTTTTTTTTTATTACGCCCGCGCTATTTGTATACACTGGCGGGACATCAGTGAGAGATGATCAGTGAAGATGAAGCAGGTCAGTTAGTCCATCGTGACAAATTCACTAACGAATCAATCATTATGACTTCCAAGGAGAACCGCGAGGAGGTCGACCTGATAAGGTATATGTATATTGCTAGTAATAGGATTGCTAATCTCCATTACTAACAATCCCCTTCCCCCACCGAATTTAATTGTCACAAAATTAATGAGACAATAATGAAAGTAGTATCGAATTGTTAATCGCAAAAAGCGTTATCGAAACCATCTACGCTAGATGAATCTATCGATAGAAACGTTATCGCTACTGAATGTATGAGATAATAAGAGATGGCGATATCTAGTGTCTTGTTCTTTCTTATGCAAACACTAACCGAAACGTTTCCATTAGTAGATTCGTTTGCTATTTGCCTAAGGTTCATAATTGACAAAGATATCAAAAAATAGACACAACAATAAAAAAAAGTCAATCAAGAGCGAGTCGGACTTGCGCAACGAGGGTTCCGTACAAAAACATTAAGTTTAAATTTTTGGTGAAATAACTACAAATTTACGGTTTTTGGATTTTTCCTTTATTTTTGCTACATGACATTGCTTCTTGCCAAATTTCATGATTCTAAGTCAACGGGAAGTACTCTATAGATTTTAATTCCGTTCGCAAATGTCAAAATATGCTATATAAATGGAACGTAAATGTACGTATCTTTTGAGGTCGTATCGATTATTAGAAGCATGATTTGTTCACCGCTTTAAGAGATTACAGACAGAAGTATATGATATTAATTTCAACTTGATACCTCCACGCGTTCCTAAGAAAAAGGCTCTTGACAGACGGACGGATGGACAACGAAATGATCCTAAAAGGGTTCCGTTTTTTCCTTTGCAGGTACGGAATCCTAAAATTAACTAAAAAAGAATTTATTCTTTTTAAGTGACTTAAAAATAAATCGACAAGCGAAGTAAACTACCAGCCGGAACATACAAACGAGTATTACACAAACTAGAGTAACTTCCAATATTAGATATTAGTTTAACTTCACACACCCACTTCATACAATGTAGCATAGTTTCAATTAAGGAGAATTATTCGCATCTACGAACGCACACCTTAAATTGTCAAGTTTTCACAGAGTAAACTTATAATTTGTCTAACTCTATTTAGTTAGTTTACTAAACGTTAACGGACGGAGTGACGTGCCGTAATTCATGACAATCCTTTAGTTGAGTATTTTACAAGTAAAATTAAATATTTTCACCAAAAAAAAACAAGCATTGAAAAATGACAAAAAATGTTAAGCTACCCATACTAATGCGTTGCCGATCAAATGTTATGTTAGTATGGGAGGCTATATATATATATATATATATATATATATATATATATATATATATATATATATATATATATATATATATATATATATATATATATATATATATATATATATATTCATTTTAAACTCATACAGTGTGAAATGGAATTCGATAGCTATGTAAAACTATAATGTATATTTAATCAACTTACTTCAAAAAGAAAAAAGTTTTCAACTAGGTTGTATATCTTTATGTTTGTTTTCACATAACTCCATCAGTTGTAAACCGATTTGAAAAATTCTTTATTTATCTGAAAGCATATACTTATAGATTGGTTTCATAGAAAAAAAAACCGGTACAATAGTTTAGTTTTTAAATTAAAATAACTGATTTAGTCACAATTAATGTCTGTTCTTTTTTGTGTAAAACTAATTATACAGTAATTTAAAAGAACATGCCCGTGTGGTCCTGGCATAATATAGGCCACCTCTTCCTTTCCCGTGGCTGTCGTAAGAGGCGACTAAGGGAACTTAATGGTCGAGATATGGGCAGCAGTGTTCTTCTTAAAACATCACCAAATCCTAACAGCCGTTGCTAATCTGGCCCGCCAAGCGGGAAATCTCCCTTATAGGGAAGGCCTATGTTCAGCAGTGGACAGTTATCTGTTGACGAGAATGGGAATGGGAATAAAACAATGTGGTTGTTTGCAACTGTCCATTTTATCGCATATTTCTTTTTTTTATACAACTTAGAATGGCAAACAAGCTGTCGGCCCACCTGATGAAAAGTGTTATCTGTCGCCTATAGACATGAGCAGTACCATGGACTTAACAGAGTATACTGTTTCGCCCATGATACCCCCATGCGTTGCCATTCCTGAGAACTCAGGTGTTATTCCTCTATACCCAGTAAATTCTTCCAACCATGCCATAAATTTTGATACGGATTTAATTATTCTGGCCCATTCTATGCCGGGCGATCAAACGGCAAACATTGTTTTATACTAAATATAATATAAAAAATTCAAAAATAAAAATATCTTTATTCATGTAGGTCTATTCTAGACTCTTATGATATGTCAAATCTACCGTCAGTTCGGAATTATTTCGAGATGAGAAGAACTTACAAGAAACTCAGCTCGTATTCTTTTCAAATAAATGCTGTACATGTTTACAATAATACAGATTCATTTTTAAATTCAATTTTGGGAGAACAGAGTGTCCACCAGCATATGCTGTTGCAAAAGCAAATAGTCTAATCATTGTTTGTAACCCAAACAGACCAGCCCCCACAAGCAGCACCCATTCACGAGTATGACAGTATAATAATTGTTCAATCTGGGATTTATAACCGCGAACAAATTTTGTCTTTACCCTCTCTAAATTGCATAATATCTTTCTCTTCCAAAAAAAAAAATCGCTCTAATTATACAATTCCTGAATTGATTACTTACCTACCGCGATCCATTAAAATAATTCGAATCAATCTCAATCTCGATCAAAACTTGGAAGTAACGTCAATACTTCCTTAATTAAAAACTTCCCCGTTGTTCCCTCCGGTTTAATACAAAACTCTTCTTAATTACCAAATGTTTTAAATAACTCAAAGTCATCGCGAAACCGGTTTGTTTCTTCAACGTAACAGACAATATCTTTATTCGTCCTTATTTTTTATCAGCGATTATAATTAAATTTTAATATGGGTAATTGTACATAAAAGTAATTTATTCCTTATTGATCATAATACAAAAAAATGTACAAAAAGCGGACTTAATACTTAATTGTTTGAACGGTGGGATATGACAGTGAATTTACAGGATACAGAGGAATTCCTGAGTCCTCAGGAATGGCAACGCATGGGAGGTATCATGGGCGAAACAGTATACTCTTGTTATGTCCACGATACTGCTCATGTCTATAGGCGACGGTTACCACTTTCCATCAGGTGAGCCGTCAGCTTGCTTGCCATTTTAAGTTGCATAAAAAAATGCTATACACGAGTAACATTCTTTCCCAGTCAGTATTTGGCAAAACAGAAATATAATTATTTAGTGAAAAATTGAAAATTGTTGTAGATAAACAGTTACAGACGTATCTGTGTTGACTCGCAAATTAAATAATGCAGTAGTAACTCCACATACGAGTTTAATTCGTTTCGTAACCTTGCTCGTACGTCAAATTGCTTGTATCTCAAAGCAATTTTCCCCATTGATATTAATTGAAATGCCAATAATCCGTTCTAGCTCCTAAAAAAAACATCTCAGTTGTTTTTATTAAGTGTCTATGAAAAAGAAAAATGTATTTATAAAAAGAAACATTTATTTATAAATAACAAATACATATTACATGAAAAAAGAATAAAAGAAAAAGTGAAGTGCTTACGGAGGCACTTGGTTTTCGTCACTGGTCTTCGCTTTTTCGTCACGCTTTGCTTATTTTCACCAGCAGATCATTTAAAAAAAGGAGCTGTCCAAAGAGGTTTGTTTCTTCCTCTCTTTCAGGATATTGCGGAAATGTGTCAGGCAAGTATCGTTGAACAACTCCGAGGCATGAACAGTTGCAGTTTTGTCTGGGTGATTTTTACCCACGAACTCTACAACTTTCTCCCACATTCCCAAGATCTCCTGTATATCTCTTGTAGAGACAATCTCCTCCATCTCTGCCTTCACATCCGAACTTGCTGTCTCGCCATGACTGACGACGGGGTGAATGCCGGTCCTTTTCCTAAAGTTGTCAAACCAGCCTCGACTGGCTTTAAACGAGTCCTCCGATTCCTCGTTTGTGGAACTATGTGGGATCTGCTTCAACAAATCACCGTAAATCGCTCGTGCCTTCTCACATATGACGCTTCGTGTTAAGGTTCCTCGTTGAAGCTGCTTCTCTGTCACCCACACCATCAGTAGTTTCTCCATCTTTTCATGGAGAGAGGTTCGGAGCTTAGAAATTATTGTAACGCCCTTAGCTGGTCTTACACCCTTTATCAACTCCTTCTGTTTAAGCACAGTGCATATCATCGATGTGCTACGCCCGTACATTCTCGCCAAGTCAATTACTCGCACACCTTGCTCATGCTTTTCTATGATTTCACGCTTTAATTCAATAGCCATCATTTTCTTCTTCGGACCCATGGTTATAAAAATTAAATGTGATAATGTTTTGTAAATGTACAAAAAGCAGAAAACACGAACCCGACTTATCAAAAATGTTTCGAAAACGAGGAAAACAAGCACATAGACTGAGCTCTAGGGTGAGGTGGGAGAAACTGTTAGACGCTGCACACGACACCAACATGCGCCCCGCATGTTGGTGTGGGTGTGTATGTGTGCGACACAACATGTGTATGTGTGTGTGTAGTGTGCGATTCCTCGTTATCTCAAATCATGCTCTCATCTCAAAGCAAAATATCGCTCGCTCGGCGGCTCGTATTTCACTCTAGTATATTAGGGCACGCGTATGTCGAGGTACCACTGTATACCTATAGAGATATATACAATAGAGAACTACTGCATATTATGGTCATATAAATATATTAAACAAATGTAACTTACATATACAAATATACATACAGATATAAACATACAAACATATACGATGACATAATAACAATAAAGTAACAATTAATGTCAAAGGTGACGATGACGATGAACTACTTTCGAAGTTTCTTTATAAGAGATTCGTGGACTTTTTTTAAAGGCAAATTTATTAAAACACCCATGTCTTATGTCGATGGGTAACGCATTACATTGTTTTCTGCACAATTTTAATTTTATTGTGTAAAAATAAACTTTAAAAATGAAAAACTTATTTATTCTTTGGTAGATAGATACTCTTCATTGTTTCCTCCAAAAGAGTACAATAGTAAACTTGTTATAGCAAGCAATTACAAGAAATGATTAGTCAGAAAACAATGGGCGACTTTATCGCTAAAAGCGATCTCTTCCAGGCAACCTTTGGATGGTAAGGAGTAAATATAAACAGTTTGATCGAAAGCACGATAAAAATTCTGTCAATATTATTCTTATTTTAAGACATATTAAACTATGAATAATTTAATTATAAATTTCAAAAAAAAGAAAGGAGAAAAAATATATTTGAATTTAGAACATGTAGTGACATGACTTCGTGTTCCAAATTCAATTATTTTTTTTTTTAAATACGAATATTTTTTTAATACGAATAAAAGCAAAATATTGTTTAATGCAGAAATTAAGCAATATTTTGCTCCGTGAAGAAAAGCTTGTTCAAAATTAACCTTTTTATATACTTTGACAATTGTGGTTTTTTATAAAAAAGAATATTTAAAAAACAATTGAAATAGAACAAAAAATATATAATATACTTCAAGTCAACAGACGGTGATTTTATTTTACAACTAATATAATAAATAATATAAATAATATAATTAAATACTAAGAACCAGCACATATTACAAACAAAGCTGTTGACCTAATTGTAATAAAATTTGTATGACACAAACACGGAAGTAATGTCTAACGATTACAAAAAAAAAATCCGAATTCAGTTAAATAAATTAACATATTTTTTATTCTTTCCCCTTATTTGTTTTACTATTATTATTAATTTTACATTTTGAGTTTTGTTACTTTAGTATGTATAAGTAACGAGTAAGAGATTTTGATAATGATAAAAATAAAGCAATTAATTGAAATATAGTATTACAGGTTAAAAAAATATGTAATACGAGTATGTATGACATGTATGTTCTTATTGATATTGTATTATATTTAATGTTTGTTATATGTGTTACAATGCAATATGTTGTTGGTGTTCCTTTAAATAAATAAATAATGATAATGCACGTAGTATACGTCATGGGCAACATAGTACATATATGCTATTACCACTTTCCATCAGGTGGGTCGTCAGTTTGTTTCCCATTTTAAGTTGCATAAAAAAAAAATTTAAAAAAATATCACAAAATGAATATAAAACAACCCTTATGTACCCTAGATGTACATTCGATATAAATGCAGTGTCTGTTTTTTTTTTTATTTCACAATTAAATTTATATTTTATTATTACAAATCCCAAGCTAATTTAGTAAGAGATAACGAAGAAATCTCAGAAACGCGAACAGCAGATGCTAATGACACCAGAGGGCAATAATCCGGCATAAAGTCTAGAAATACGCGGGCACTGGTTCACACACTGTTTTAAAATGTCGCTAAAAGTTCTAAAGACTGAATTTAAAACCTCCTATATAATTTTATACTTCCATCCTATTATATGGATGATAATGGTATGGTAAACCCGCCTGCGCTATCGGTATACGCTGGCGGGGCACCAGTATGGGATGATAGGTGAGGAAGAAGCAGGTCAGTTAGCCTATTGTGACGAATTCAACAAGTATTGTTCACGATGGTTTCCAGGGGGAACCACGTGGAGGTCGACCTGATAGGGTATATTGCTAGCAATGAGGCTAATAAAACCCATTAATAACAATCCCTTCTCCTCCCAGTAGGTTAGTTAGGCCTGACCTGCTTTTATTACCACTGATTGGTGTTTCGCCTGCATATATCAACACAATAGACAGGAAGGGGCTATATGATATAGGCATTCCGTTTTCACCCTTAAAAAAATTGTATCTATATTAAAAGAGTGCTTGCATGACTATATTCGGTACTATTACAGAATTTTATATTTATAGTTTCAATCTATAGAATAGGATATGGTAGTTAAATTACAAGGAACGGTGACATAAACATCATTACATCATTATGAGCGGTGTCATGGGTGTCACAGTATATTCTGTAGTGTCAATGCTGCTAGTCATGTCTATATTCAACTATTACTACTTTTCATAAGGTGGGCCATTAACTTATTTTTGTTAGCGAGTTTACAGGGTATAAAGGAATAACACCTGAGTCCTCAGGAATGGCAACGCATGGGGAATAATATCATGGGCGAAGCAGTATACTCTATTATGTCCATGGTACTGCTCATGTCTATAGGCGACGGTTACCACTTTCCATCAGGTGGGCCGTCAGCTTGTTTGCCATTCTAAGTTACATAGAAATATTATATTTCTATTAAACGCAACGGTTGCCCGCCGCGTCTCTTCATACCAGCAAGTACCCGATATAGGTACTTTCCTTTCTAATTGAGTGGAACGGGTATTTGCATATAGATTGCATAGGACCCTTGTGGTGTTCGGATTTTTAGTTCGTCTAGTTTTATCTAGTTTGAGTCGGTATTCTGTCATAGCATTTTAATGATGAGTCTTGGATTTCATTTCTCTAACTTTACAATTGAGTAAATAGTATATTTCTGTCTCATCATCATTGTATTAGCCTTTAACTGTCCACTGCTGAACATAAGCCTCTTAAAGGGGTTTTGGCCAGTAGTTGCCACGCTTGGCAGGAAGATTGACAATCGCAGTCAAGCTTTAAATATGTTTTAAAAAGGGCGCTGCTGCCCATCACTCGCCTTGTATTTTATTGGTTTATTGGTATAGATAAAACAAGAATTTTCCATATTGGTTTAGAACTGACGAAGTTATGAGGTAACAAACATAAAATAAAAGAAAACTCAATTGAATCGAAAAACTTCTTATTGAAGGCGGTTGATAAAATGAAATAAAATACAACGAAGTAAGGAGTAAGTGAAATAAAATAAATAAACTCGATTTGAAATAGAAAAGTTAAGACACATGTTGTGTACAAGAAACAATATAATTACCACATTTCATCACATGGACCGTGATTTTAAGATGCATAGAACAAGATAGAGGCCTTTAACAGTCACTCCTCTCTGTATACCCCGTACGAGACCTGTCGTTTCGATATATAGAAAAATAACCGAAGTCAGATCCAGCAAGAACAAGTAAGATTAATAAATACCGCTGCAAGAGCAGTACTTCTTATTTTCTCGTATTTGCTTATTATAACTAAATAAGTCGACGCTGATTAGGCTTACACGTTCATTACTGAAGGAATGAAAGTAAAAAATCCCGTTTATTGAACACGGTTCCTGAAAGTTGGCTAACTATCTTCAAGTTGGCCCTTTGATAGCGTGCAAGAATTGGATGCGGATAAGTTTACGGTCTAGAAGATCTGTGACACAAGTTTTAAAAGGTGCGCGAGGGAAAAATTATAGAAAATTTCTTTAATTAAATAAAATAAAACAAAAAATATGTACAAGTATATATTGCTCCATAAAAATAAGCTCCATAACAACAACAACTGATTGTGCTCAGAGGAATTATTCAATATGATGCCTACGGCCACTTTCTATCATCGTACGGCTCGCCATCGACAGGGAGTTCACCCTCATACCTTACAGCCTAAATGGTCGCGTACAACGCGGTTTCAGAAATGTTTTCTCCCACGAACACTCAGGTTATAGAATGAGCTCCCTGCCGAGGTTTTCCCAAGAGACTACAGCATGGGGTTCTTCAAGAGGGGGGTAAAGAGGTTTCTTCAGGGTTGGCAACGCGCGCGTAATACCTCTGGTATTGCAGGCGTTCATAGGTTACGGTAACCGCTTACCATCAGGTGGGTCGTATGCTTGTTTGCCACCTCAGTGGTATGAAAAAAATAAAGCTATTGCCACCGTCGCACCGATATGCGACGACATATTAAATAGATACCCAACAACAACATGTTTCTTAGATACCCTACATGTAAGTATTGGGTGCTTACATTTTTGGATGGCTACAAGCAGCGTACCGCGGAGGAAATTTTTGTTCACTATCATCAGTTTATTGGTCTTGCAATGAAATTGTTGTATATGTATGTATGTTTTGTGATATATAGTATGTTTGTATATGTTAGTATTCAACAAACATTTTACTTTTTTGTATAATTAAATGATCATCATCATCACATCAGCCATTAACTGTCAAAAGTGTCCTGTTATGGGTAAAGAACTATTTACCCATAACAACTTTTATTACTTTCCCCCGCATAATTATATTTCTGTTTTGCCAAAGGTTGATTAGGAAAGAATGCCATATAGCTTTAAGTCCGACTTTTATACAATTAATTAGAAAGGTGGTCAACAACAAAAAAATTGTAGTAAAGGGATTTTAATAGGAAGTAATAGAAATCAAATTAGTATTTGTAAATAGTTCCGGCATCACGCAAAAACTTTTGCGTCATATTGGATGCGATTTTCATAACTATGTTTCTGATACACTAAACTAAAATTGGTGTATGTCTTATTTTGATAGGCATATCACTTCCTTTGGCCGTGTGGTCCCGGCATAGAAAAGGCCACTCCTTCCTTTCCTGTGGGTGTCGTTGGAAGCAACTAGGGAAGGACGAGGGATGGACAGCAGCGTCCCTCTTAAAACATCTTTAAAGCCTAACTGCGGTTGATAATCCGCCTGCCAAGCGTGGCAACTATTGACAAAACCTTCAAGGAAAGAGGTTTATGTTCAGCAGAGAACAGTGAAAGGCTGATGCGATGATGATAACGATATCATTAGTTGTACCTGCGTGGATCACCATCCACGCGTACGAAGTCGCGTGCAAAATGCTAGTATATAAATATAAATGTTTAATCTCCCATATCTTGCACCACTCGTCAATAACAAGATCAAAGTATGCCTTTCACGACATCATTACAAGACGGCGTTTCATTCAGTTTAACTTCAACTAATACATTCATCCTTATTTCATAAGCCGTAAAGATGATTTTTCTTCGAATAAGTAAAAACTAATACGTGAGGTCGAAATGTGCTTGATTTTCCGGCGGTACAGTATACAGCCAATATAATTATGACCTTTTGGTTTTGTGCATGGCAATTCCGCTCTTATTACAATAGTTTACGAACTATATTTAATCGATTACGCTCGCCTATTGAACGTACGAGACATCTTTACTCAAAGTCTCATTTTCTTCATGTGTACTTAACTATTAATGCTATGTGTAATACTTACAAAGTTATTGTTAAGTTTAAGTAAATGAAAAAAAAATGGGCATCTTTGTTCACGAATGGCCTTATTCTGATTATTTATCTTTCAAAGTACTACAATAGTAAATATAACAAAAAAAAATACAAAAAAATAATTACAATAGGAACACAATAGATTGTGACGAAATATGATTATGTTATTTACTGGGCATTTCCACATTCATCCACGTTATTGGATCCTTATGCTTGAAAGTGCGTAAAGGCTAGAAAAAAGTTTAATTTAACTATCTGGATCTTGGTGAGTTTTTGAAACTATTTATAGGCAACTTATAGTGTAGTAGTAGGCATGTAGTGCTTTAATCTTATAATTTTTAACAAGAAAGAAGATCAATCGTACTCGTGCTGTAACAATCAGCTTGCTGGTCACGTCGTGCTGCTCACGACACACCCGAGAACAGCGTGTTACTATGTGCCAAAGTAACACAAAATGGTCACAACTCAGTTTTGCCCTCAAAAGAGCAAAATACTACTGTTGCAATTCTGTTGTGGTCAGAAGCCGCAAATTCGCCGCGAGATTCCTTGGCCAAAAAAAAAATATACCTAAATATAAGTCAATAAATATGTGTGTCTATTACAATCACTATTTAATAATTTAATCTAAATTAATAAGAAATGTTATTAGAAATGAGGTAGTCAGATGTCACTCTTTATCACATTTAAGAAATTCCACTCATCACAATCAACCATTCATCACAGGGTGAGTATTATCAAATACTCAGATATTTTACTCAAATTTTAGTGTAATAAAATTATACTTGCCGTATCGGTCCCGGCATAGAATGGGCCACCCTTTCCTTTCCCGTAGGTGTCGTAAAAGGTGACTGAGGGTGGAGGGATGGGCAGCAGCATCCCAATTAAAACATCTCTAAAAGCCTAACTGCAGTTGCCAATAAGCCTGCTAAACATAGCAACAACTGGCAGAACTCCTCTTATGGGTAAGTCTTATGTTCAGCAGTGGACAGTTAAGGGCTGAAATAATAAAATAAAAAACTTATACTTAGTAATAAGGAAAATAAAAAAAAAAACATGGAATAAAATGCTTCCTCTAATTCGTGGGTATCAGCCGAGAAGCGAAGTCAAGCGACAACAGGGGAATAAGCAGAGATAACACTTGATAAAGTGTAATGTAATTAAAAAAGCAGTTCACTCTACGTTGGTATTTTGTGCAGGTGTTTTTTCTAAAGTCCGTACAATCTGTTCCATAATCGCTTCGTGGCAAAAGCTGTCTTGGCAAGTATTTCATTAAGGACTACTTTTTATTATGCTTTGTGTTACAATTGTAAAAAAGAAAATCAGTACTTTCAAATAATTTGTACAAAAGTCAATTGCTTGTGTATCTCTGTCCCATTCGTGTTTCAACCGTGAAGCAGTTGTGTTTGCATGGTTGTGTTTCAGTTTGAAGGGTGGGATATGGCGTGAATTTACTGGGTACAGAGGAATAACATTCGAGTCCTCAGGAATGGCAACGCATGAGGGGTCTCATGAGCAAAACATTATACTCTGTTATGTCCATGGTACTGCTCATGTATATAGGCGATGGTTATCACTTTCCATCAGGTGGGCCGTCAGCTTGTTTGCCATTCTAAGTTGTATAAAAAAAAACAGATATAATTAGATGATTTTAGTTAACATCATCATTATCATCTCAGCCATTATATGTTCACTGCTGAAGATAGACTTCCTCATAGACTGCCATTAAGAATTCTGAAATCCTGAGCCACCTGCATCCACTGACTTTATGCAATATGTTTTATGTCTTCCTACAATGTATTTGCTCATACGGAGTCGTCACTCAAGAATCTTTCTTCGTCTAGTTCCCTTAGCTGTCGATTTTTTGAGCTATGTGACCAGCGCATTGCCACTTCAGCTTGCTTATCCTTCGGGCTATGTCGGTAACTTTGGTTATTTTTTGGATGCCCTCGGTTCTGGTTCTAGTTATATTGCTCTATTTTGCGCAAAATGTTAATATATAACATGACATAATGTGAATACATAATAATATATTTTAATTTAAGTATATTAAGCAGATTAATATAAAGACATCTTGTGCAAAACTTGTACCAAGTCCAAATAGTTGCCCTTGGATTGCAGTATCCCAACCTTCAAATAAAAACGTTTTGAAGGATGAGATTTGGTATTAAAGTTACAAGGTATTGGCGTACACTTCAGTACAAAGAAATAGCAACGCAGTAGAAGTATACGGCATAGTGTTTGCTGCCGATGCTGTAAAGCTGATGGTGTTCTGACATATACATACATATGTAAGAGGCGACGGTTAACACTTTCAATCAAGTAAACCGTTGTTTGTCTGGCAATTTAAGTTCTATTAAGAATCTATGTAGTTACGTGACTCTGTACCCTGTAATTGGATTTGTTGATGTTGTTCACAGTTGATTTGTTTTTATACCACGAAGGTGGCAACCAAGCATACAGCCTAATAGTAAATCTTTGATAGTAAATGTAGCCTATGAACGCTTGCAACGGTAGGGTGTCAATTACGCGTTGCCGACCCTGAAGAAACTTGATTTGCGTTACAGACACAAATCAATCATTGGTACCGTAGCAGACAACCTTGGGGAGAAAGAAATTATTAATTCCTTTTCAGTTATATCTGTATGAATGAAAAATATATGAAATAGTCTGCCATTCGAAATAAATAAGGGAATCGCGAAATATAGGATCTTTAAGCGTCAACTAAGGGAGCATTACTTATCACTATGCTGACGTATTATATTGTTGTATAATTATATGTTTGTATTTTTTTATATAGAATATTTATATATCTAAGGTTTACATATTTTATGTAATTAATATGTTGTTTGTATTATTTTTTTAATATATTTATCTTAAAAATATGTCAGCCTGCTTGCCGTATGTCGTATGACTGCCTATTTCTATTTTTAAATAACAATTTAATTCAATTGAAAAGTTATGTTGGAAGAAATCTCTTACTACCAATAAACTGTCTATAAACAGGCCACGTAAACCTAAATGTATCAACATAACTGGATATGACGTAATAATTCTGCCCTTTCAATGTGGACTGTACAACGCAGTTATGGTTAAAACTACGTGACAAGAATACCATCTCGTTAGATGCCCGGTGTAATATCATTAACGTTTGCTCCCATATTTTATATTTCCAAGTTATGATGAGTTCTGTTAACGAAGGAAGTTCGTTTGAATTATGTCAAACTTCTGTCAGCTCAATACAGAGTTGTGTACGAATTTCACGAATTCATTTTGTGTAAGCAAATAACGCTCGTGAATTTGTACGCGTACGTGTCTCGTTATACGTTTTTTTTTATGAAGAAATAAAATTATAAATTGTAGAGATGTAACATACTAGTTCTCTTAAAATGTAGTTATTATATTATAATAAAAGAACATAGATACTTTAAAAGTGCACCAAAAATAAAATTTAATAAAGCTAAATTGAAGGCCCTGATAACGATAAGTACATTTGCATACATTTTCGAGCAAATAACATATATTTTTTATTTATTTATTCATATAACAACAGCAGGATATTGCATTATGGCATCTATCTATCTATCTATCCTATTTAAGAGCTGCGCTCTTGTCGGTGGAGCTCTTGCCACTCACTACGATTTGCAGCGAGTCTCTTCACCTCCTGATACGACACGACACCAACTCCTTCCTTGGTCTGCCTGATGTAACTATGCGTTGGTCTCCCACTTTCTTACCTTCCTTCTGTCTTACCTTCTATTACAATGTTCATAAGTTCGTCGTGTCATATGAAGTGTCCCATGACATATACAACAAACATTAAATATTTTACAATATTAATGCATATGCATATTTATTAGTGTTCACAATATTTATTTTAGCATAATTATACAGTATGAAAAAGAAACTTTTACCAATAAAGTCAAATTTTAAAGAATAAGGTAATAACAGACTGTAAACATTTACATACATACGTATCTGTCACGCCTATCACCCATTAAGGTAGCCAAAAATGTTATATCCCTATTACTAATAGTCTTTTCCCCACAATATACCCTATTATGTCGACCCCTACACAGTTCTACATGGAAACCATCGTAGTTAATTTTTGTGGATTTTGTCACGATGGGCTACCTGACACGGCATTTATTTTCCCCTATTACCACTCACTGTTGCCCCACCAGCGTATACCGATAGCGCAGGCGGGGTTACCATTCCATTATCATTTACAAAAAAATATACTATATATATATTCTTTACTGCACTTGTAAATTACATGTAATATAGCATTTATAAATGTTGTGAGCAAGGGTAGACTTATCTCTGACGGAGATCTCTTCGAGTCAACACAATACAGTTATTGCTAGCAATAGCACTATTGCCGTGTGTGCTTCGCCATAGAATGGACCACCTTCCTTTCCCGTGGGTGTCGAAAGAGGCGACTAAGGGAATTTATAGTCGAGGGATGGGCAGCAGCGTCCCTCTTAAAACATCTCTAAAAGCCTAACTACGATTGCTAACCCGCCTACCAAGCGTTGTAATTACTGATAAAATTCCCCTTATGGGTAGGGCTCATGTCCAGCAGTGGACTGATAATGTCTGAAATAATAAGAGTACTTTATACCTTTAATGCCACCAGAGGAAGACTTTGTACAAAAGTCGATTGCTTGGGTACCTCTGTCCCATTCGTGTTTCAACCGTGAAGCAGTTGTGTTTGCATGGCTGTGTTTCAGTTTGAAGGGTGGGATATGGCGTGAATTTACAGGGTACAGAGGAATAACACCTGAGTCCTCAGGAATGGCAACGCATGGGGGGTATCATGGGCGAAACAGTATACTCTGTAATGTCCATGGTACTGCTCATGTCTATAGGCGACGGTTACCACTTTCCATCAGGTGGGCCGTCAGCTTGTTTGCCATTCTAAGTTGTATAAAACAAAAAATCTTATTACTAATAATCTCTTTTCTATCTCAAAATATAGACATATATATATATATATTATTTAATAATAAAATATTACGCTTTGTTCTTGAAAATGTGTATACCGTGATCTATGATCTAGTTTCCCAGAACTTTTATAATATTATAGCATAGAATCGTATTATAATTGAACTGATGTTATAGCCACGGTTTGGTTTTGGCAGAGTTCCCCGTGACATCATACAAAAACTTTCTTGGCTTTCATAACTGAGTCAAGTACCTATTTAGAAGAAGTATGTTTTTCCTATGCTTACAAATAAAATAAAAGAGGGAAAAGAGATTGTCAGTAAAGGGGTCTAACTGCCCCATTGCTAGCAATACACCGATCAGGTCGACCTCCACGTGGTCCCCTGGAAACCGTCGTGATTAATTCTAGAGCGAAACGTCACGAGGGGCTACCTGACGTGCTTTCGTCCTCACCTATCATCCTTTACTGGTGCCTCGCCAGCGTATACTGTTAGCACAGGCGGGGTAACCATTTCATTATCATCCATTAAAAAAAATGAAATAACATCGTTCAAGGAACATGTGGCCAGAAAATCTTTGTGAATGAAAAAAGAGGCTAAGGACGACATCCTGCTACCAAATGGATCTGTCTGGAAAACTTTCAGCAGAAAAGAAATTACCCAATCCAACAACTCAGGATAAAAATTCTTAGAATTATTATTTTTCCAATAAATAAATAAATAAATAAATAAATAGAATCGTAGAATTAGCACCAGATCTGACATAAAGTGAGAATGAGCTAAGAGCAAGAAAGAATAAATAAGGAACTCTTTCTTTTATTTACAAGAAACGTAATACGTCTATTAAAGGGTTTGGCAAAATAGAAGTGTTTTTTTTATGCAACTTAGAATGGCAAATAAGCTAACGGCCCACCTGATGGAAAGTGGTAACCGTCGCCTATAGACTTGAGTAGTACCATAGACATAACAGAGTATATTGTTTCGTCCATGAAACCCCCCATGCGTTGCCATTCCTGAGGACTTACGTGTTATTCCTCTGTACCCAGTAAATTCACGCCATATCCCACCCTTCAAACCGTAACACACCCGTACGAACACAACTGCTTCAAGATAGAAACATGAATGTGACAGAGATGCCCAAGCAAACGACTTTTGTACGAAGTCTCCCTCTGGTTATGTTTTATGTTTAGCAGTGGACAGTTAACGGTGGATATGATGATAATGATGGCGTCATCAATATTTAATCACTTTTATATTTATATTTAATATTGTGAATTTATGTACACTGCAGTATTTATATTTACCAGTATTTACCAGAGGGAGACTTTGTACAAAAGTCGATTGCTTGGGTACCTCTGTCCCACTCGTGTTTCAACCGTGAAGCAGTTGTGTTTGCATGGCTGTGTTTCGGTTTGAAGGGTGGGATATGGCGTGAATTTACTGGGTACAGAGGAATTACACCTGAGTCCTCAGGAATGGCAACGCATGGGGGCTATCATGGGCGAAACAGTATACTCTGTTATGTCCATGGTACTGCTCATGTCTATAGGCGACGGTTACCACTTTCCATCAGGTGGGCCGTCAGCTTGTTTGCCATTCTAAGTTGTATAAAAAAAAAAAAAATATTATTTTAACTCTGTCCCACGACACGTTAGTAACCTTTTGCGTAAGATATGTAACATAAGATAGTGTTTGTGGACTTCCCTGCAAGACAGGAGTTGACCCACAAGCCACCTCGGCTGTGAATAAAATATACATTTATTAGCCCGGAGTTGCTCATGCGTACTAATGTCCACACGATGCCTATTGTCCCTTAATTACCACCGGGAGCGAAAGGGTAGCTTTGTACCCTTTTAATATATCAGATATGAAATTAACGTTTTGATATACTATTATAAAATACAAGGCGATCCGGCTCGACTTCGTACGGGTAGATAGATTTGTTATTGTTGACAGAAAATAGTATATATATATATATCGTGGCTAATTCTTGTTGAATTCGGCACGATGGACTTACTGACCTGCTTCATCCTCACCTATCATCCTTCACTGGTGCCCCGCCGGTGTATACCGATAGCGCGGGTGGGGTTACCATACCATTATCATCAATTAAAAAAAAATACGGGTATTAATGTACTATATGTATAATAGTGCGCTACCTACCCTTTGTCTTTTTCTCAATGTTCTCTACCCAAAGGTTGTCTGGAAGAGATTGCTTAGCGATAAGGCCGCCTTTTGTATCATCTCTTATTACACTTAAATGTGTTTACTATTTTATAAATGGCGCAATAAAGTGTAAATAAATAAATATATGAGTGCGATAAAGAAGGTTGTAAATTTCATACCAATTATAAAAAAAACCTTTAAGCTGCAAACCAAGTAATAAACAAATAAACTCCCTTTCATATTTATATTATTAGTAGAGATTCTACAGTTTTAAATTTTTATAAACTTCTTGATTAAATTAGCAATAAAATTAATACTCCAATAAAAACCAAAAAGAAAATTACAATAAAACCTCCTAAATATCATCAAATCCTATTAAAAAAGGCAAAAAAGCTGACGGTTCACCTAATGGAAAGTGGTGACCGTCACCTACAGACATGACATAGTATATATTTTTTTAATGGATGATAATGAAATGGTAGCCCCGTCTGCGCTATTGGTATACGCTGGCGGGACACTAGTGAGGGATGATAGATGAGGGGGAAGCAGGTCAGTTAGCCCATAGTAACAAATTCAACAATAAACCAATCACGATGGTTTCCAGGGGTAACCGCGAGGAGGTCGACCTAATAGGGTTTATTGCTAGCAATGGGGTTGCTAATCCCCATTACTAACAATCTCTTCCCCCCGACATAGTATATTGTATCGCCTATAATAACCTTCGAGTCTTGTCATACCTGAGGACCCTGTAATTTTATTGCTATATCCCACCATTCAAACCGAAGCATAGCCATGTAAGATACATACATAAAATATACTCCTAAAACGTAAATCAAACTCCTATAATAATGCTAATTTTTTATATATTTATTTAAATATAACATCATTTTCTTAAACACAAGCTATGAGAAAAAAGTCTTTAAAAATTCTAATATGAGTATTCTAAGTTAATGAAGAATGCCACAGAGTCTCCTCTCAATATCGCAAATATCTTAGTTTTGGAATTTTAATTAAGGTTTATTTGTAAGTAGTTTATTTATTCTATGGACGGGAGATGTCTAGACAAACGACCGTGAGAAGGGCGTCTTCAGGTATTACAAATAGACCTGGATTTTTTCAATCCACAGACAAATGTTTATCGTCACAGTTAAATGTATTGAGCTGTACATGTATTTGTAAATAAGAATTCATTCCAATACGCAAAACGCCATCGACAGGTTCACCCTCATACCTTACAGCCTAAATGGTCGCGTACAACGCAGCTTCAGAGATGTTTTCTCCCACGAACACTCAGGTTATGGAATGAGCTCCCTGCCGAGGTTTTTCCAAGAGACTACAGCATGGGGTTCTTCAAAAGGGGAGTAAAGAGGTTTCTTCAGGGTCGGCAACGCGCGCGAAATACCTCTGGTATTGCAGGCGTTCATAGGTTACGGTAACCGCTTACCATCAGGTGGGCCGTATGCTTGTTTGCCACCTCAGTGGTATAAAAAAAACAAGCAATTTCCCGCTGCTCTTATCACGTGAATCAGTGTATAAAGTATTCTATGTGATTATTTAGGATTAACCTACTCATGTAATAAAAAATCCATAAAAAATTGCGAGTAAAAATATTTAGAAAGTTTTAACAAAGGAATATAATACTTCTGAAGAAATTTCCTCTGTAAAAAAATTGTAACTGGACCATGTCTGGACTTGGAAAATAATTAAAAAAATTGCTGTAAGAGATTTTAGTAGGAGCAACAGGAGGTAAAATAATATTTTCTATCTATTTCTCTCTTCCAGCATCACGTAAAAATTACTAGACCAAATTGAATGCAATTTCCATTGTTGTTATCATAAAGATCTAATTTAAAAACTGGTATATGTTTAATATCGATACGTCCTAGCAATATACCCAACCAGGTCGACCTCCTCGTGGTTCTCCCTGGAAACTATCATGGTTAATTTCTGATGCATTCATCATGATGGGCTAACTGACCTGTTTTCATTCTCATCTATCACCCTTCACAGGTGCTCTGCCAGCGTATCCCGTTAGCGCAGGCGGGGCTACCATACCATTTTCATCCAACAAAAAAAAAAATCGTTACGTCATCTAGAATTGATATATTTAATTGATTTTCCACTGATTCTCCACTGACCATTTTCTGATAACGTACGATGTAAGGGGCAATAATAATAGTAGAATTTAAAGATTTCTCTGTATGCATACAGTGAGTGCATGCCGCTCGTACCTACAAATAAGTACAGATGCTCTCATAACAATGTTCAACTATCAATAAAGCTGAAGCAATATACAGCTCCAAAGCTATAGAAGGACCGTTCTAAACAAGACAGTGACGTGTACAAGTTGAAGTTTTTTTTTTTATGGGTGAAAATGGTATGGTAACCCCGCCTGCGCTAACGGGATACGCTGGCGGAGCACCAGTGAAGGGTGATAGATGAGAATGAAAACAGGCCAGTTAGCCAATCACGATGAATTCATTAGGAATTAACCATGATAGTTTCCAGGGAGAACCGCGAGAAGGTCGACCTGGTTGAGTATATTGCTAGCAATGGGATTCTCAGTCTCCATTACTAACAATCCCTTTCCCCCCGTACAAGTTGAATTAGTAATTGAACGAATGATAGGTAGATATATAATTTATTTTAATAAGTACATTATAAATTTATATTATACTAACTGAATCGGCAAACGTTGTTTTACCATAATATACATTATTTCGAGAACTATACATGAAAATTTATCGTACTACAATTATTATATTCGATCGCCATCTTGCAACCCTATAGTGGCATATAAAAATCACGATTAAAAAACAGGAGTTGATTGTAAAAGCGTGAAAATTTGAAGTTGTATGTATTTTTTAATGCTAAATCATAGTAAAATAAAAATAAAATATTTTGTCGAAAAAATAAAATATTTAGGGTGGGTCACCCTTATCATTGAGGGGTATGAAAAATAGATGTTGATCGATTCTCAGACTTACCCGATATACAGAGAAAATTTTATAAAAATCAGTAAAGCCGTTTCGGTAGAGTTTGGTAACAAACACCTCGACACGAGAATTTTATATATTAGATTTTATATATAATTTTATATCACTGAGATGGCAATCAAATATCAAATATCGTGCGTTGCCGATTTTGGCAAAACCTCTTTACCTCTTTTATGTATATATATTGTACATTGTACATAGAGAGTTAGAGAGTAAAGAAATACGAACAGGTGTGGTTAAAATAAAGCAACTTTTGTTATGTAATTTCAGTATTTTTAATTCTTGGATTGACCTTTGTATAATTCTTAATATAATATAAACTATATAATAATCCAGAGGGAGACTTTGTACAAAAGTCGATTGCTTGGGTACCACTGTCCCATTCGTGTTTCAACCGTAAAGCAGTTGTGTTTACATGGCTGTGTTTCAGTTCGAAGGGTGGGATATGGCGTGAATTTACAGGGTACAGAGGAATAACACCTGAGTCCTCAGGAATGGCAACGCATGGGGGGTATTATGAGTATTTTAATAAATCAATGACTCATATCAAAAAGTTAATTTTACGGCTTTCTTTAGTAATATAAATAAAGAATGAATGCTGACTGTTGATATATCAGTCTGTTATATGAAGTTATCGTGATTTTTATCACAATAACTTCAATATTAATCGTGAAAAATATAAATTTGAAACAAATATGGAAGTGCAACTGTAGATTGTATGAATGATAATTTTTTTTATACAATTTAGAATGACAAACAAGCTGACGGCCCACCTGATGGAAAGTGGTAACCGTCGCCTATACACATGAGCAGTACCGTGGACATAACAGAGTATACTGTTTCGCCCATGATACCCCCCATGCGTTGCCATTCCTGAGGACTCGGGCGTTATTCTTCTGTACCCTGTTAATTCATGCCATATCCCACCCTTCAAACTGAAACACAGCCATGCAAACACAAATGCTTAACGGTTGAAACACGAATGGGAGAGAGGTACCCAAGCAAACGACTTTTATACAGTCTCCCTCTGGTATGTAACGACAAGAGACTATCTACTAATTAAAGAGGAGTTTATGTTCAGCAAGGGACAGTTAAAGGCTGATATCTGAGCTCCCTGCCGAGGTTTTCCCAAGAGACTACAGCATGGGGTTCTTCAAAAGGGGGGTAAAGAGGTTTCTTCGGGGTCGGCAACGCGCGCGTAATACCTCTGGTATTGCAGGTGTTCATAGGCTACGGTAACCACTTACCATCAGGTGGGCCGTATGCTTGTTTGTCACCTCAGTGGTATAAAAAAAAATATGAAGAATATAGTACTGTAAAATAGTTAAGTGGAAAATAAATGTAAACGCTCCATGCATTTACAAGCTATTGTCGATAGGCGAATACATCGAAGGATAGTGCATTAATTTTTAAACACTTCTCAAAGCTACGACACGGTACATTAAACCGCTAAGTTAGAAGATGCAGTATGAACTTAAACTGTACGGTGGAACAACAAAGTAATTCTTTTGAACTGCCTGTGCTAACTTAATTCTCCGAGCGCATCGAGCAAGACCTGTCAATAAATGCATCGAGCTCAACATTGCAACTGTATTTTTATTTCACTTACCGTCTTTATTGGTGTTATAGCATTATATTTAATAAAAATTTAGGATATGTTATTTTGTTACTCGATTTACTTTATTATTTACAAGATCTAACGTTGTAAATAACATAAATAGATAGATACTCTTTATTGTTTCCTCCAAAAGATTACAACAGTAAACTTATTATAAATATAAACAATTACAAGAAATAATCACAATGAGAAAACAATGGGCGACCTTATCGCTAAGAGCGATCTCTTCCAGCCAACCTTTGGGCGGAAAGTAGTAATTATAAACTGTTTGATCGGAGGCACGATGAAGATCATAAAAAAACAAATATATATAAATACATATATATTTGTTTTTTTTTATGCAACTTAGAATGGCAAACAAGCTGACGGCCCACCTGATGGAATGTGATAACCGTCGCCTATAGACATGAACAGTACCATGGACATAACAGAGTATACTGTTTCGCCCATGATACCCCCCATGCGTTGCCATTCCTTAGGACTCAGGTGTTAATCCTCTGTACCCGGTGGATTCACTGCCATATCCCACCCTTCAAACCAAAACACGACCATGCAAATACAACTGCTTCACTGTAAAAACACGAATGGGACAGAGATGCTCAAGCAAACGATTTTTGTACAGTCTTCCTCTAGCGAGTAAGTGGTATATATATTTACACATACATACAAATATAATATGTTCATGAAAAATTTATTTAATAAAGTTTTGTTTTATATAACTTAGAACTGCAAACAAGCTGACGACCCACCTGATGGAAAGTGGTAACCGTCGCCTATAGACATGAGCACTAATGAGCAGTACAATGGATATAACAGATAATACTGTTTCGCCCATGTTACCCCCCAAGTATAGGTAAACAAAGTATCTGAATCTGGTTCTGATATTGTCAGTAAGGACTGACTTGCAAGTAACGAAACATGCTATTTGTCTATGTATTATATATGTATGTATATATACATATAGTGTATACATACTAACGATCGCTTTGTTAACGTATTTGTTTAGGATTTAATCTAATTGATAGATGCCGCAGTTTCGTTAATTGTGTGATTTTGTGCCGGAGGGCTCTATTTAATCTGGGGTGAGCCCTGTTTGTTGAGTAACGTGGAATGTATTGATTCTGTGAAGATTTTCACTTAGTCTACTACGTATACATGTGTTTACGTCGAATTAATGGGTACATTAAAGGTGTTTATATCTATATTCTTTATTGCATATCCATTTACCTTTCACATTCTTTACATTTCCTATTCACATGTTATACACACACTGCAAACACGATGGTTTCCATGGTGGTCGCTTGGAAATGATATTGCTAGCGATGGGGCTACAACTCCCCATTACTAACAATATGGCGTATATGGGGTTAATAAAGCCTGTTACACACGTCCAATGCTCTACTGGTGCATCAGCATCAGGCGAACCGTATGCTTAATTGTCAACGTCATTGCAATAACGGCGTAAGTATTAAAATTAAAAAAAGTTAATTAGCTATGAAAAGTTAATAAAATAAGATTTGTCACGGTTCAATGTCGAGCGGTGTCGAGTGCGGCGCAGGGTTCCGTAGGGCGTAGCTAATTGAACGCCCGATGACATGCACCGCACCGAGTTAAAACCCCTCCACCGTTTTGGGTTCCGTATGTTATTTAATTCTTCATTCTAAATAAACGGGTAAGTAATTGAACAAAGTGGATTTTTTATAAGAGAAATAAAAAAAATATATATTTAAAAATTTAATAGGTTGGTAATCACAGTAAAAGCGGACTTGATGCTATAGGCATTCTCTATCAGTTAACAGTCACATTATATTTTAAGGTATTAACGACTGGTTAACTTACGTGTATTATAATCAAGAAATCTCGACTAGTTTCCGGACCATCCGGGACCCTTGGTCATAAGGGGGCCAATAAATTCCCATAGGCATTTAAGGAAATAAAAAAATATTCTGTTATTTAGTTGCAGCCCTTCAGCTGCCCGCTAACGACACGCTTTCAAACTGTATTGGGTTGACTGGAAGAGATCTCTGAGATAAGTCCACCCTTGCTCACAACATTGATAATTACATGTAAAGTGCAATAAAGGATATATATAATTTACATGTTGCGTTGGTTTTCTCATTTGGAGAGGATGGATTTAAAGCATTTGTATGGAAACATTATCTATATAATCTAATACATTAGATGTATATACCTGGAGGGAAAGGGATTGTTAGCAATGAAGATTAATGGCACCATTCCAAGCCCTGTCAGATCGACCTCCACGCGGTTCCCTCTGGAAACCATTGTAACTAATACTTGTTGCTTTCGTCACGCTGAGCTAAAAGACCTGCTTTCATCCTCACCTATCATCCCTCACTGTTGCTCCGCCAGCGTATACCGATAGCGCTGGCGGGGTTACCATGCCATTATCATCCATTAACAAAAATGTATATTTTTTTTATACAACTTAGAATGGCAAACAAGCTGACTGCCTATCTGATGGAAAGTGGTAACCGTCGCCTATAGACAGGAGCAGTACCATGGACATAACAGAATATACTGTTTATACTCCCCATGGTACTCCCCATGCGTTGCCATTCCTGAGGACTCAGATACTTCCTCCGTACCCAGTAAATTCACGCCATATCCCACCCTTCAAACCGAAACACAGCCATGCAAACACAACTGCTTTACGGTTGAAACACGAATGGGACAGAGGTACCCAAGCAAATGACTTTTGTACAAAGTCTATCCATATTCGTGCAATTAATGATTTGATTTAATTTTGTTATTTTAATAATTTCTTCCATGACACCGTCTACGAAGCAGATATAATGGGAACATTATTTCCACTGTACGGAACCACCGAATAAATTAAACGAGTCCGTTTTACGAGATCCAATATTTCGTGTTTTTTTCTCGTCTCACATAACATGATTATGCGCGCTCTACCCATATGTGTATGGTAAGGGGTAAACTCCAAGGGTAGTCGCTCCCATTATTGCTTTTAAGTTGTGTATGATATCCGCGGACTTACGATACGTAAAGCGTGAATACAAATTGAACATGTTCGATCATTCGGAAGTATTACCGGTTTACATTTGGAATTTTTGTACAATAACATTTGGGTTTTATGAAAGAACGAATTCACTTCTGTCAAAATCAGTTTATTTTGATTTAAAAATAAGACCGATTCTCATAAAATTGTGAAATTTTAAATAGCCTATGTCCTTCTCCATTCAAAATATTATCAGTATACCAAATTGCATAATTAATAAATTTTTAATTGTAATTTTAAATTTTGTAAATTTTTTTTTGTATTGCCATGTATTTTTTAATTTTTTTTTTATGTTAATGATCTGCTCTCGTTTATTTGATTAGTTTTTTGTGGAAATATCACTGATTGATGTCATGGCTGTGTTTACTATTTACATGTTTTAGGTATTGTATTTTTTTTATACAACTTAGAATGGCAAACAAGCTGACGGTCCACCTGATGGAAAGTGGTAGCAGTCGCCTATAGACATGAGCAGTGCCATGGATATAACAGAGTATACTGTTTCGCCCATGATACCCCCTATGTGACGGTTATCACTTTTCATCAGGTAGGCCGTCAGCTTGTTTGCCATTCTAAGTTGTATAAAAAAAATATCTGTCCACTGCTGAACATAGGCCTCCCCCATAGACTGCCATAAGGGACGATCCTGAGCCACCTGCATCCACTGGCTCCCTCCAATGCATTCGAGGTCGTCACTCCATCTAGTGGAGGGGTCGTCCTATACTACGTTTGCCAGTACGGGGTCGCCACTCGAGAATCTTTCTTCCCCATTTGCCAGTTTTTTGAGCAGCCCATTGTAACTTCAGCTTGTTTATCTTTAATACCTATGAATAAAAACTAGTATTAAATAAAATCCATTGACAAATGTACGTAAGCGTATTATTATAAAACTGCTGCACCGATTTCATTATTTCTTCTCGTACTATTTATTGTCAGAATAACATTTGTATGAATGAAAATGTTTAAAAAAAAAAACACGGAATAAAGAAAAAAATACACCTGTGAAAAGTCGATATTAAGTAAAATTATATTTAAAAGAGTCGTGAATAGAACGTAACCAGACAAATAAATAACAAATTCGTTTGAATTTAAAATCCACAAATCCGTGGATTTCTTTAAAAAAAAAAAAAAAAAAACGCAACGGAAATTACGTCGGCGGCGAAGACAAACAGACTTTCATTTCCGGCAGCCGCCTCACCTCGCTGTCGTCGCCACAATCTTATCTTCAATTCAACTGGTTGGTTTATCTTACCTCTACCTTGCTCTTATGCCTATACTTTTGACTAAATATAATCGAACTCAAGCTATTAATATTCTTTAATCCAATATATTTTCTTTAATGGATGATAATGGAATGGTAGCTCCGCCTGCGCTAACGGTATACGCTGGCGGGGCATCAGTGAGGGATGATAGGTGATGATGAAAAGACAGGCAGGTTGGAAAGCGCGGTTAGACTTTGGTGATGTTTTAAGTGCCCTTAGTTGCTTTTTACGATACCCACGAGACAAGAACGAGAAAGAAGCACACAGCCATATAGTTTTTTTTTTTTCAAAATAAAATAAAATATAAATAAAACATTTGCCAGTTGCATTCTGTTCGCTTTGAAATTTCTCTCAATCACACAATGATTTATTGCAATATAATTTCAACATTTTAACATTTCTTTTCATTTGAATTTATAAATATATTTCTTAATTGATACATTTTTTTTTTGTGGGAATAAATATTTAAACGGTTCATCGAATTACAATTATTTTGCTGAATTATAGATAGATAGATACATACTCTTTATTGTTTCCTCCAAAAGATTACAATAGTAAACTTATTATAAATATAAACAATTACAAGAAATAATCACAGTGAGAAAACAATGGGCGACCTTATCGCTGAGAGCGATCTCTTCCAGGCAACCTTTGGATGGAGAGGAGTAATTATAAATAATTTGATCGAGGCACGATGAAAATTCTGTCAGTAATTACATTATTCTTATTTTAAAACATATAAAATATAATAATTTGATTAGATGTTTCATAAATATATTTCAAAAAAAAGAAAGGATAAAAAATAGGCACAAGTATATGCGGAAGTTTTAAATTATTTCTTAATTATTGTGTTAATTCTAATATAATTTTATTGCCACTAACTCAAAATATATTAGATGTTATGTGCATCTGTTGAGAAAATATAGTGTCGCCCCTCCACCCCCATTGTGAGGGGGGTGGCCCGGGTAAACAACGACTTCGTTTTATTAAAGGTGAACATTTTACCTCATAGCAATATTTTCAAGGCTCTTATTAAGTTTTAGTATTAATCTATAAAAATATCACTCCCAACTCCCAACTCACTGACTGTATCATTCACGAGAAAGAAGGATAAAAAAATATGAAACTTTGTCTTCAATAATAAATACTATTGGGCATCACAGAATATTCTGTGACGTCCATAGTGCATGTCTATAGGAAATGGTTACCATTATCCATCAGTTGATCGGTCAGTTTGTTTGCTATTGCAAATTATATGCAATTAATAAATTAATTACGAAAGTTTGTAACGGTAGACGGATAGATGGATGTGTTTTACCAGAGGGAGACTTTGTACAAAAGTCGATTGCTTGGGCACCTGTCCTATTCGTGTTTCTACCGCGAAGCAGTTGTGTTTGCATGGCTGTGTTTCGGTTTGAAGGGTGAGATACGGCAGTGAATTTACAGGGTACAGAGGAATAACACCCGAATCCTCAGGAATGGCAACGCATGGAGGGTATCGTGGGCGAAACAGTATACTCTGTTATGTCCATGATACTGCTCATGTCTATAGGCGACGGTTACCACTTTCCATCAGGTGGGCCGTCAGCTTGTTTGCCATTCTAAGTTGAAAAAATAAATTCTTGTACATAAAAACACATAATTACAATATTGTCAATATAAAATATTACATTATAATCTTCTACTTGTCTGCGTAAATGGAATAAGCACGGATATAGATTTTTTTAATAGAATGAAATTGTGATATTTCAAGAAATGTAACTACAGGCAAAATCTCCCAAAGGGGAGGCTTATGTATAACAGTAGACAATTATGGCGATGATGATGATGATGTCAAGAAAAAGCTGAGTGGGTAGTGTTATAAAAAAATAGTCCTTGACATAATGTACAGTACTAGTACAGTAACAATAAAAAATTAAATTTATTTAAAATATTACAGTAATTCTTTATTCTTTACTATTTAAAAAAGTAATCTATCAGAAGAAAAATTTAACATAATAATGCACAAGGCGAGCTTACCTCCAATAGAGATTTCTTCCAGCAAACCCAATATGAGAAAACTGACAGTTCATTAGTAGTTACAGGCATACATATGTACCAATCAACATAAATGTTATAGTTTAAAATAAATAAATAAAGTATATATAATAATAATAATAAAGTATAAATAATACTATACAATTTATATAATAATGAATAAAATTTATAAGTAAATTAAACTATTATAGTTTAAACGTCACTCACCAGAGGGAGACTTTGTATAAAAGTCGTTTGCTCCTCTGTCCTATTTGTGTTTCTAGGGTGAAGCAGTTATGTTTGCATGGCTATGTTTCGGTTTGAAGGGTGGGATATGGCAGTGAATTTACAGGGTACAGAGGTATAACACCTGAGTCCTCAGGAATGGCAACTCAGCTTGTTTCCTATTTTAAATTACATAAAAAAAATTCTATCCATTCCATCCATTCTCACAAACTGTCCCGTACTTATAAAGTAGGATTCACGTAATGAAAATTTAAAGGTCACATCCAGCGATCCATTTCATCCAGTAAGTCTTCGTTTTAGTACCTCGTCAAGAGCGACACGTGTTCAAAAGATGTTAAATTATATTTTTACGGCGCTCTCCTGAAAATGTTATTTACAGGCTGAAAGGAACGATTTTCACCTTCCCCAACTGTATCCGTAGTATGATGCTTAGGAAATATTTTGCTATTGTGAACATCTGCGATAAACATCGCACGTGAAACTGTATAAAAAGCGTCAGAAGATTTTTCATTATTTATACAATTTCAATGCAATGTACGAGAAATGATTTTTCCTATTTGATTTAACTTTTAATATCATACATACTTATATGAATAACTTAGCATTTGAATAAATTACAAAGTTAAAATGAAGTCCTTAAGGGAGTGATGAATGAATGAAGAACGCTTTATTGTGCCCCTCAAAGAATGATACATATTTTAATGATAAAAAAATAAAAAATAATTCATTGCTCTCCTCATGAAGGTTTTTAGAATATGTACACAAAAATTAATTACATTTAAGAGGGATCAATCACCAGAAAGCTAGTTATAGAATGAAGAAACTCATGTTACATGCAAGGATTTGAATCCAGGAACGTTACGTTTCTTTTTAAGCAGTTGAAAGAGATCGCTTTTTAGCGACAAGGCCGCCCAATATTACTTCTTTAGCTTAATATATGTATTTATTTATTTTGTGATACATAGGTAACAATAGACGGTAAAACAAGGTAAGTCCTCTATGATCAATCTCATCTATCGAGGTATACAAATTCGCAATTACGAGTACATAAGAAAAAAAATGTATTTTTTTTTTATACAACTTAATATGGCAAACAAGCTGACGGCCCACCTGATGGAAAGTGGTAACTGTCGCCTACAGACATAAGCAGTACCATGGACATAACAGAGTATACTGTTACGCCCATGATACCCCCCATGCGTTGCCATTCCTGAGGACTCAGGTGTTATTCCTCTGTACCCTGTAAATTCACGCCATATCCCACCCTTCAAACCGAAACACAGCCATGTAAACACAACTGTTTCACGGTAGAAACACGAATGGAACAGAGGTAGCCAAGCAATCGACTTTTGTACAAAGTCTCCCTCTGGTTGTCTGGTCTGGAATAATAGGACGAAAATAAATTATTATGTTAACTTCGTGTTAATCCCACCATTATTACCCCCATCCTTTCTTCATTTACTACCTTATATATATATATATAATGGCAGCGTTCATGACATAATATTTACAGATGTTAATATCCAAGTTGCTACGACGACGAGATGAATTAAATTATTAGAATTGTACGTATAATGGAACGCAGATTCCTCTGTTAAATAACCATATAAATAAGTGTTTTTATCAGAAAACTGGAATAGCTAAGTTATACACGGTTAGTCGTAATTGGTATACCAGGCCGCCCACTGATTGCGTAAATCACAAGTGATGATTATAATGGTACAGCGACTTAACATACTACCTATAAGGGAGAGAAGGGATTGTTAATAATGGGGATTAACAGCCCCATTGCTAGCAATATACTTCAAGCGGTTCCACCTGGAAACCATCGTGATTATGTCTTGTTGAATTCATTACAATGGGCTAACTGGCCTGCTTGGGGAGAAAGGGATTGTTGGTAATAACTTCAAATAGCCCTATTACTAGCAATATACCCTGTCAGGTCGACCTCCACGTGGTTCACCCTGGAAACCATCGTGAACAATTCTTGTTGAATTCTTTACGATGAGCTAACTGATTTGCTTCATCCTCATCTATCATCTTTCACTGGTGCCTCACTAGTGTATACCGATAGCACAGGCGGGCTTACCACACCATTTTCACCCATCAAAAAAAAAACAGACAAATACTTCTGTCTACCCTCCATTGAGTATTAAAGCCGTGGCCATATTTTTTTCTGAGTATGATAAAAATAAAACAAAATTGTATGTGCCACAAACGTGCTTTATTGACAATCTTCGAACATGCCTATGAGTATAATTATGTACAGCGAGCCAAGCAATCTCTTTAAACCGTCAGATATTGTGTATTCTCGAACGATCTCAATATTCCGTGATATTATATATATATATATATATATATATATATATATATATATATATATATATATATATATATATATATATATATATATATAATATTTTCAAATTATTTCACCTTAAGAATAAATATACTGGATAGAAGTAACACTTTAGTGCTTTCCTTTGTGAATCCAAAATATAGCCTTCTTCATTTTAAACCCCGTTTATGATAGTAGGGTTGTCACAAAGTTATTTGCATTTAATAAATAATTTTACGATATATCGCAACTTACGTAATAGACGTGAGTGAGTGTACGCTCTCACTGCGGCATTTGTTGCTTGCCAGCCCTGACTAATAGGACGCGGGCTGGACGCGAACCATTAGTACGCCAATGTACCTATTTTTATTAAATAAACAAGTGTATCAGTTCTATCTGGATATTTATTCTTGTGGTATCGCCACACAGCTAACAGGACGTTACTAGGGGGAAAGGAATTGTTAGTAATGGGGTCAAATAGCCCCACTACTAGCAATATAACCTGTCAGGTCGACCTCCACGTGGTTCCCCCTGGAAACCATCGTGGCTCATTCTAGTTGAATTCGTCAGGATGGGCTAACTGGCCTCCTTTCATCCTCATCAGTCATTCATCACTGGTGCCCCGCCAGTGTATACCGGTAGCGCAGACGGATTTACCATACCATTATCACCTATTAAAAAAATAGGACACAATTTTTTTTTTAATAGGACGTTACTCGGTATTGTGAGTAGTTTTAATATATATATATATATATATATATATATATATATATATATATATATATATATATATATATATATATATATATATATATATATATTACTAAACTCTTATTATTTTCAATCTGGTTTAAAATACAAACAAAAACTAATATATAAAATAGGAGGGAAAGGGATTGTTAGTAATGGAAACTAAGAATCCCAATGCTAGCAATATACCCAACCAGGTCGACCTCCTCGCGGTTCTCCCTGGAAACTATCATGGTTAATTCCTGATGAATTCATCATGATGGGCTAACTGGCCTGTTTTCATTCTCATCTATCACCCTTCACTGGTGATCCGCCAGCGTATCCCATTAGCGCAGGCGGGGTTACCATACCATTTTCACCCATCAATGAAAAAAAAAAAATATATAAAATATTAGTTTTTGTTGTAGTATACATATTCAAATCAGTCGACTATGTGGCGAGTATTTTATAAATTTTTATATTGAAAATAATTTTATATTAAAGACTTGATAAAAAGAATTTTACTTTAATAAACAAACGAAATTAAGCATAGCTCAGTGCACACTGCCTGACGGATTGTAAACAAAGTTTTACTTACTTGAATTACGCCATAAATTCGGTTAAATATCTAATAATTTGGATGACATTGTCCTTTACAGACAGTGTGATTTGAGCATCATTCTTATGGTTTCATTAAATTTCAGTTTTCATTTGAAAATCGTTTGAGAATACTTAAATTTTAAGGTACATTCACACACAATTGAACGTTGATAAACATTAAAAAAACATGGTCGTGTTCATTCCTATGAATGTACCTTTACTATCCAGGTTTATATTCTATTTTGTATTAAGAATAATGGCATTGGAAAATGTATTTGAAAACATTTCTTTTATCATATTTTATCATATATATATATATATAATGAAAAAATCAGAATATACAAAAAAAAAAATCACAATCTTTTGTACATTATGAGTTATTATGAATGTCCTCGTATAAAATAATCATCGAATTAAGTTAATTTTAACAATGACAGTTACACAGTGTTTATTAGTTAAATTTCTTTATACATATATTGTTTAATTCAAATTAAGAATTTGTAAAATTGTTATTTATTTTATTCAATTACTAAACGAGTCAAGCAATCGATAACATATGTAAAGTTTACATACGTTTAACATTTTAATTTCAATTTATTTTACATTATTATTATACTATTATTAGTAATAAAAAAAATAATATAGTATAATAACAACGTGACTTTTCAGAAATACGATCAGTAAACTATTAAGTAGACAATTAATTTTTAAGTGCACATCCTGACAATTTAGAAAGGCGAGAAAAAAAATCTTTTACATTGTCAATTAAACTAAACACCACATCGAGGGCATTACATTCATTTATTTGCCCACGTGACAACTTACAGCTACCTTACAAACAAAATGACAAACTTAACCTCAAATGAAATCGAAAACAACGTAAAACTTAAAAATAATCACATTTTTTTTCACTACATAATATTTTCATATAATAAGCCAATAACCCAAAATGGAAAAACAAAAAAAATCCTCATTTTAATAAGACATTTATCATATAAATAAATAAAGTCCATATCCCTGTTTCATTTTACCTTTAAATACAAAAGTATTAATACATTTTTTTTTTTTTTTATTTTTACCAATTTGTATGAATTAATCATTCATAATATTCAATGGAAATACTTGTGGAGTTTTTGTATTAAAACAATAATACATACAAACATACATTGACGGCTTATTTACGAGTAAATCACTTAAAAATATTTGTTGATAACACATAATGATGCATATTCGATATAAAAATATTCGTGGGGTGCTTAAGTCAACCTCAAGTCTCTAACCATACCGCTATCACACACCTACTTACACACTCTGACTAAAGAAAAGTAAAAAAAAAAATCAGATATACTTTGTACAATGTAAATAAGAGGTTAATTTTAAACTTTCACGTTGTTTACACATATTTACACTTAACGCGATAAACAATTTTTGCATGTAAACAGTACCTATATATCTGCTTCTTTATTGCCGACTAGCGACTCGTCCCGGCTTCGCACGGGTGGACATTTTTAAACTACGAAAAAAAAAAAAATTAAAATAGTCAAAAAATGTTTAATATCGTTTACTTAGTAGGGAGCCGACCGCGCGAATGAATTTATCAACTTTTAAAATGTAAAAAGTGGTTATTGTGACATTACGATAATAGTTGGACATATAGTATCGCGAAGTTTTTTGTAGTTATTGATATTTTCTTCAACATTGTAGAACATACTTTTGTTCTATCACCAATAGTTTCCGCAGCGCACGCGACGAGATATTTTATACCGTTTTTTACACCTTGAGTTACGTTACTAAAGTTTTATTAAGGATCCCTAATCTTTTCTAGCAATAAATATAGCCTATGTTACTCAGGGCGAATGTAGCTTTCTAATAGTGTAGTATAATAAAGAATTTTTGAAATCGGCAAAGTAGTTTTTGAGTTTATTCATTACAAACATACATACACACAAAAATACAAATCTTTCCTCTTTATAATATTAGTGTAGATAATTCGACGTGAATTGCACGACGTCATGGTCACGACAGGATCGAAGTAAGCGGCGTCTTCGCCGTCCACTATGAAACGTCGGTAATAAAGAAGCATATATGTAGGTACTGTTTACATGTAAAAATCTGTCTTCGCGTAAAATCCTAATAGTGTATTTAAATAACTTGTACAAAGTTGTGTGTAAATCCAACAAGAAATTAAAAATAAAAAAAAAATCTTTCAAATGATTTTAATAAATTAAATTGCAGATTACCGAACTTCGATAAAAATACGGTTTTTTACATTTTTTTGATTGATAGAATTTTCAAAAATAATATATCGCTGATAGGCTATAGGTGATTTTTTTTTAAATCAATTGAGTTTTTTTATTACTAGCAATAAACAAACAAACAAATAGGTGTTTTCTCTTTATATCAAGCATGGATGTAGATAAATTAATTACTTCACTATTTTAATATTTAATATTGGCAGTGAGGATATAGTTTGATTTATTTAAACTTTTAATTTATTAATCAGGTTAATATACGTGGTAGATACGTGCGTAGAAAGAATGTCAGTAAGTATTTTTTTTTTTTATTATAATTTTTTTTTTTAAAAAGTCTTATTTCCTATATTGCTTTAAGTTGAGGTATCATTTATAATTAATAACATAAATAAATAATATTACTTGTACTTAAAAAACATCCTTTTAAAAATAACTACTTTTGGATATAAAATTGCTAAAATGTGAATAAAAAATGTACACAGATGGATGTTTAAGCATTTTATAAATGAGACAAATGGATTATAAGAAATATTATTATCATTTATTTTTAGGTTTATAGTTTGTAAGAGACGCTAATTAACGCGGCCATTATGGTAAAATTTCTATACGTTCTCCTTTAACCAAAGGTTGTCTGTAAGAGATTGCTTTAGCGATAAGATCGCCTTTTGTAGCTTTATGTGTATATTTCAATATGTATTTATGTTACTGTATTTCACTTGAATTATTCACTTGTCATTGTATATTTTTATATTTATGGTGCAATAAAGAATTAAATAAATAAATAAATAAAATAAAATATATACGTTTCGATAAGTAAACGTCTCGTCCCTAGACAAGTAGTAAGCGAATCCATCGCTGGAATAGTCCTCGAAAGCGAGTCAATGAGTTGGAATAAAATATCCGACATAGCTTTCTTGTTCTATCACACGGACTCACTAGCAATATCGATTCCATCGATGAATTCGCTTGCCACTTGTCTGGAGTACACACCGGTCGTGGTTATGAACCACACACGAGTTATACCAGCGTTAAATCAGTCTGTGAGGGGAGAAAGGCATTATTAGTAACAAGGCCCCATTACTAGCAATATAACCTCTCAGATCGACCTCCACGCGGTTCCCCCTGGAAACCATCATGGTTAATTTTTGTCGAATTCATCATGGTGGGCCAACTGACCTGCATTCATTCTCACCTATCATCTTCCACTGGTGTCTTGTACCGATGGCGCGGGCGGGGCTACCATTTTATTTTCACCCATTAAAAAAAAAACAGTCTATCATCTAAGGCAGAAGTTTTTTTTCTACCCACTCTTCGTCTCACATCACACTTTGTTTACATCAGTTTACTCGTGACTGCGGCCGATGTAACTAGGTCGGAACGATGGGGGGTGAAGGGATTGTTAGTAATGGGGAGGTAAGTCCCTATTGCTATCAATATATCCTAGCAGGTCGACCTCCATGCGGTTCCTCCTGGAAACCATCGTGACTAATTTATCGTCGAATTTGTCACGATGGGCTAACTGGCCTGCCTTTTCATCCTCACCAATCATCCCTCACTGTTGCCCCGCCAGTATATACCGATAACGCAAGCGGGGTTACTATTACATTATCATCCTTAAAAAAAAAAAAAAAAAACTAGGTTGGAACGTCGAAATAATTTAGGTAAATTATTATAGTTTACTCGAATGACAGCGTTAAACATTAAGCGTCGCTTTTAGACCATAAATATTGCTATCACTTTCATGCAATATACAAAAAATTAATAACGTAATGAAATTTTGTTTGTGTTTTATTGTTGGTCGTGTTTCTTTCAAGCTACATCTATAATATACCTTCTTTAGTCAGAGTTTACAAATTAAGAGATTTACAAATTATTTAAGAGTTATTTTACCTTCAAGGAATTTCAATTAATATTCAGAAAAGCCGAAGATCTAAGCACTGAAGGTTTTTCAGCTGTATTCGTGAAATTAAAACGTTAATTGGCTAATATACAAAAGGCACGCATATTGGACATGAAACGAGGAACTTGGTCGGATATGAAATTTATTGGCTTACTATCTAGTTTATGACATAATCATTTCAGCGATTTATCGTCCACTGTTGGACATAGGTTCCACTATAGATTCCCCGCAACGAAGAGGTCATCGCTTCATCTTGTGGGAAAGTATTACAAAAAAAATAAGGATTTCTATGTAGTCAAATTTTAAGAATTTTAAATTGTAATTTTTATATTATTTATGTATTATATCTCATGATATTGTATATGCATACATAATTATATATTTATTATAATTTTACACAGCTCCATGTATTATTGTGGGCAGTGGATTGACAGACAGTCAAGATACAAAATTGCATTTGAGTCGTTTGTAAATTTGTAAGACAGAATGGAGTTATTGTACATCACAAAAAAAAAAACTATTTATTACGTACAAAACACAATTATTGTGAATATATGTGTACTTTAAGATAGTAAATAGATTTTATATTAATTATTTACAAACTGAATATTTTCCGAGTAAGCTTTTTTTTTTTTTTGATTAATCAAGCTAGGCACTTACGGTAAATACATAAGTTTGGTGTGTTTACAAGAGAAACGAAAACATGACAATGCTCGTTTTAACACTTCGTATTACAGATGTTAGAACATAAAGTTGCATACGTCTTGTATGGAAAATGAATCAAAATTATTCCTAGTAAAAGTGACAACCCTAGTTACAGGGTACATATTCGACTAATGGTTAATTTGTATTCCTACCTAACTTAAACTTATATAATAACATCAAAAACTTAATTAATATTTTATTAAGTTCGAAAATGGCGTCTGATAAAACTAAAAAATATATTTCTCAATAAATATATATATATATATATATATATATATATATATATATATATATATATATTCTTTATTGCACTTGTAAATTACATTGTTAATGCATTTATAAATATTGTGAGCAAGGGTGGACTTATCTCTGACAGAGATCTCTTCCAGTCAACCCAATGCAGTTAGAAAACATGTTGCTAGCGGGCTGCTGAAATGCTACAACTATTAATATTTAGTATACATAAACAAATATACAGTTAAATAAAATATTAAGATACATAATAAAATATTACATAAATACATATACTATAAATAAATATAATATCTACCTACTTATACAGTGGAATATAATGGCCGGTTTTATTTTTAACTATTTCAAAGGATATACAAGATGATGGCTCAGCTCATGCGATGTGGAAACTGTCACCTATTAGAACACCATGTATTTCACATACTACTTTCAACCTCATGGTACTGCTCATTTTTGGATAACTAGCATCTTTAACTGTGTGAATGAACCTGCCGAGGTTTCCCCTATAGTATGTACCAAGTACGGGGTTCCTTAAAAATAGTGTATTAAGGTTTCTTCAGGGTTGGCAACACGCATGTGATATCTATATCAGAGCATTAATCAATTATTATTATTCAAAAATCTGTCAATAACTTATAAAATATATTTCGAAGTAACAGGTTATTATATATAAATACTTAAAAAAATGACATAAATTAAAATAAAGCACTCCGCTAAATGCACGAATAGAATACCAATTTCAAACTACCCTCCTAAAATTTCAAATAATACGGTCCACGGATAAAATATTTCCATCCGGAACTTTTATATGGGTAATAAAATAACCGATTACGCTAAGACCCGGATAACGGTCGTACGGTCAGGGTAACTATATAAAAAACGTTCATAATAATACATATTAAAAAGGCAGAGTACGTTTACATTCGCTAAAAGATTTCCTAGTCCCTCAAACGCCATTTGAGAACAATATTTACCTAATTTAGAATTCTCAACAAGGATTAACTCGAGTAGGTGTCCTTTATTAAATAAACGTATTTCAAAATTCGAAGCGAGAAATGGATAAAATAGACAGTGAAAAAGTGATAAGTGTAAAAGGGAATTGTTTCGTCTAAACATTATTGTCACAAGAACATGAAAGTACCAGCGCAAGCAAAAAACTATGCTAATATACCTATATATTGACTTGTATGTCACAGCACGCTTTGATATATAAAGAACGTCATACACGATCAGTTCAAAGAGCTCTATATGAATTGTAATACGATTCAAGTTTATACTAATCGAGTTTGTGGTGTAAGTAACAGAAAGGACGTTAAGACGAGAATGTATGGTAAGATGGAGATCTAAAAATATGGTGGCTCTAAAGAAAAACGCATGGATGGATTTGTTGGCCACTAGAGCTAATAAAAGAATGCAAGGTAATGTAAGTGATATAATTCAGGGAGTACTGACACTAACACTCATGTATGGAAGCGAATTGTAGGTACTGCAGAAGAAGCATGAAAATAAGATAAACGCTGTAGATATGAGGGCGAAAGAGATTTGTTTGAATCGAAGCATTTGGAGGACAAATTCAAACAAATCTCTTGTTGTCTCATTGTTTCTACCTACCTTAATGGGAGACAGGCGTGATAGATATGTATATGTATGTATAGGACCTGTATATTTTATTTCTTATGTTTTTTATTGATTCTACTTATATATTATAATTGATAAATGATTTTTCTGTCTTTCTTTCGATACTATACCCTTATTGAGAAGTAGTTAAACACAGTTGAGGTGTACGAAATGAACTGTATTACGATTCATATAAAAAGGAACTTTTAATCCACCATTTTAATCGAGAATAAGGATAAAAGGATTTCTAGTAAGTATTGAATGTGCGGTTTTCCTTATATCGATCCTTATTGATTCCTGATCGTGTCACGGTACAAACAGTCAGAAATGGCTTTTTGTAGCTAAAAGTAATATGCCCTCAGCACAAATAATCGAAAGACGATATGTCCATACTTATCATTAAAAAACTAAACAAATTCTTATAGAGTACTAAAAAATGTACTATATTTCCCATCCCCTTAGAGGAAATGAAAAATGATTCGCCGTATTCGGTTACTGACTGCGAAAAAGCAACTAATATTTTATAACGAAACACTAAGAAAAACAATTCAAATCTCAAAGACTTCGAAAAACGGTCGCATTTTCAATATTTCCGAATGATTTTACAATTGACGCATTGATATCTCCAAAAAATTTGATAGCAAATTCTAATTTGATAATTATAATGCAAAATTTTACTGTTAAACGTTGCATTTATACAAAGTGAAGATTATTTTTATCAGAAAAACATTAAAAAAAAACCTAAAATTTTCAAATTATCATAGTTATGCTATAATGACATTAAAAATTCTATTCTTAAGAATTCACTGTTAAATCAAGTGTAAGAATAGTATTTTGCACTCTAATGAGTACTATTAAAGATCCTTTTTCTCTGTCTGATCTCGAAAATAATTTAGCAGAAGACATAAATTAAGTAATAACATTTATTTAATGCAAATTGATGAAAATTAAAAGCAATAAACTTGTATAATCCTGATTCAAGTGTGAGACTTTGCTCACAGCATTTGAACATAACCGTAGACATGATATTTAGTATTAAAATTTAGCAGAATAGATTTGTTTACGAGAATGAAACAACACTTAATAAAATTGCTACTATAACAAAAATCAATGATTGAAAGCAACTGTACACTTCACTAAATCTAAATATTACAACTAGAGATGACTGTTAGACGCAAAAACTAAGTACATTTGTATTTCGTTTTAATAACTCGGCTTATTGAAACATTGGTAAACGCTTACTTCGCAGACTGTGAGATTTCGTTTAATTGGCAGCCAATAACCGAAAACTTAATTGATGGTACAGCAAGACCAGACGTGAAATAGCTCGTTTTAAAACAATAAAAACATTGAATTGAGAACATTCGGCATTCTTAGTACCTTATACTAGATATTAAGCTAAGTATTATTAACCCGTTCAGGTAATATACAAAGGTATTTTGATTTATACACATTTATAGAATTACATTAGTATAAATCACAATAAATGGTTAAAAATATGGTAATATGCTAATGGTTTAAAATCCCATTCACAATTCTTTGATAGTGTGTAAGTACTTGCCCATTTTATGAGACAAGAAATCACGGCCAGTTGCATGATATAGTATAGGAGGTTCTGAGTTATAATACTGCTATATAAATTAATATATGTCATTATTTGTACTGAAAAAACTATAAAAACATTTCACTACATATGAAAGGAGATGACTGAAAATGAACTTATATAAAGCAAAGCACACAACTAAAATAAATTTATGACCACAATGATCAACAGTAAACTGTGAATATACTAACATCGAATTAAAAGCAAATTCGAGAATCATGCTATTTATTTTAATGATCTCAAATGACCAAATCATTCACTCAATTCACGAATCCAAAAACATACGTCGTAAAATAAAATCAACGGTTTTGTGTCCACGTCTGGTCATCAATGTAGGATTACCACAGGTAACCCCAGAGAACACCCCACAACTTGTATTGTACAAATGTAGACGCTATAAAGAACAAGTGGAGTATCAGATACCGAAGATTGTCTTGCCTAACGCGCCGGACTACGTGTGGAGTGGATCCTTTTGAAGGAAACTTTCCCGTACGGTAGAACTCTTCGAGCATCTTATCCTTTTCAATAAATCTATCGTAGAGCCACTGCGTCATACCTTCAGTGTCAGAGGGTATCTGTAAGATGTGAAGTAATATGATTATTGATACTTGATATACATTTGTCTGATGTCTCATTTCATTGTAAAAAATAATTATATCAACGTTGAGATTTGGATGAAATAACACTATGATTTAAGACCGAATTGTCTTTGAAATCTCTACAGTTTTTTGGTATTTTAGTTATTTAACACTTAATGTAAAGGTAGTAGAAGAAGTCTCATCACAGCAAACTAGCAAATTGTTTGCTCTTGCTGTAATAGTGAAAAATGAATTTGCAGCAGTTCATACTTTCTATGACAAAGGACACATTCATAAAGGTTTGCTGAAAACCGATTACAATATATAAAAATTAAGGTTAAAAAAAATGTGCAGCAAAATAGTTGCAAACGTAATCATTGGAAATAATTGAGAATTAACAAAAAATATCCAATAACATAATTACAAAAATATCTTCAAATTTAGAGAACCTGCTCTTACTAGAAGTCATCTTGAACGAAGATAATTCTAATATTAATACCACCAAATTCTTACCTCAGTACTAGGATATAGCCTATAGTGGAGGTGCGTGGTACAAGGCGGTCTTGTACCGCACACGACATCTTGCAAATGCAGCGGTATGCGGTCTTCGTATGCGATGGTGAGGTCCAGCACCCACTCGACGCGGTCGCCCATTTTGTTGTTCAAAATCTTTGTTGAGTTGCTTTGGTTGAAGTTGTTATCTGCAAAAAACAAAAACAGTTTAAACAATGACATCATAATAATAATAAAATATATTTTAACGATAATTAGCACCACTCGAACATTTGAGTACAATGTCCATCTTATTTATTCCTATTGTAATCATTATATTTCTTTTAATTTTTTTGACACTATAGTAAAATTTCTATGTCGCTTCTCTATGTGTGAAACATTTTAACAGACTTCAAAAAAGAAAAAGGTTATCAATTCGGTTATTTCTTGTATTTATTACGTTATAAATTCTTCAGTTGTAAACCGATTTAGAAAGTTTTTTTTTTTATCTGAAATTGTATTTTTTTAATCTTTTATATTGGCTTAAATTTTATCAAAATCAGTTCAGTAGCGTAATTTTTAAATAAAAATAATTGATTTTGATTAGTTATAGAACACAATGTTAACTTTGAGGTTTCTTTCTCTGAATGTATAACATATCTGTCTTAACAGAACATTGTGTTTAAATCTATTGGGTTTAAGGTATTTTTTTTTAATAATGAAATCATCATCATCTAGTAATCTATTGATGATTACAGTCGTATTGTTTACTGCTGTTTTGTTTTTGTTACCTTTTACATTTAAACAGGTATCTTGTTATCCATTTATATGCAGTTTTTAATTTCATTGCGTATCTAACGTATCTATTTTTCTTTCATTATAATATAATTTAGAGAGGAGGGAGGGAGGGAAGAAGTAGACTAAGGCATAGATACATCAGGCAGATCAAGGAAGGAGTTGGTGTCGTGTCGTATCAAGAGGTGAAGAGACTCGCTGAAAATCGTAGTGAGTGGCAAGAGCTCCACCGACAAGAGCGCAGCTCTTAAATAGGATAGATAGAAAGATAATATAATTTACATTACGTAGATTGTAAAATACAGGCAAAACGGTAAAAAAAGATTAGTCTACATTAAAATAAGATGCGTTACGTTTATGATCATTATACCTTTTTTGGTATCATTCTTAGACGTGGTCGCCTCTTCATCTTCGTGTGGTCCAATTTCATCCATGATCACCTTCAAAGCTCCGGCTCGCGGCAACGAAACATATTCCAATTTGGGCAAGTTGTTTTTCTCTGCATATCTATTCAAATTAAAATTATTTCTTTTTATTGGATTTAGAAATAAAAATACATTTTAATCTATGGTATATAGGTAATTCAAGAAACAATTTAACAACAATAGGATTCATACATCCACACAAAAGAAAAAATACCCTTTTCTAATTGTACCGGATGACCAGTATTAGTACATTACTGCAGCGGCCAGCAACTAAAGCATTGATGGACGAACGTGCAAATGTGGACCGAGGCGTAGCCGAGGCACACATACGTGAGTCCATCAATGCCTTGTTGTGGCCAAGGCTTGTATAGTACTTTTCTCTAACAATGCGCGGAAATCAAAAACACAATTTTACTTTTTAATTTCAATGACGAATAACGAACAATAATAATTTTTCACGCGCCATAATGGTCCTTTGTTTTTTTTTTTTCAATAAACAGCTTTCTATTTGCAAGCCAATTCGAAATTTAAATAATTTTTTTATTAGTTATCTCCTTGGTAGCCATGTTTCGAAGTAAAAGGTCATTCCATTTTTAAATTACAGGACATACATGAGTTTACATAGTAATTTATCTGGCCGCAAAACACGACAGATATGGATTTTCATACAACTTTTGCCGGCCGCTGCCCGCATGTATCTGGCCAGTACGGCAATTTTGATTTATCTCTAAGAAGATTGTCAAAATAATAGTCACATTTTCAAGCATGTTTGAGAAAAAAAATATATATTGCATGCCTACATTGCTTAAAGTAATTAAACATGTGCCAAAATTAACACTATATGGTCAATGTCAATAATTTTAAGATCGTTTAATGTAAATAAACATGGTATAATTAAAAAAAAAACAATCCCTCCTTTCATTTAATTTTTTATAAATAAAAAATATTACATTCTTACCTTTGACTAATTTCTCTCCTTTTATGCAAGAAACCACCTTCAGGGAACAGCACCATGAACTGGCGGCCGAGCGGTATATAGCTTGAGTGGATATGCCGTCTCAACTCTTCTAGTGACTGGTCGCGTTTTGTCTTGCCCTATAAAAAAAAATATATTGTATACAACTCCGAAATTTTAGGTTCGAGTTATGTTCTAAAAAAAATATGTCAATTAAGGTACAACGTTTGAACTCAATGACTACTTCTAAGAATTATTAGCGTTATATGTTTAATTATTTAAGCATTAATCTACTAATATATGATTAGATAAAAAGATATTTTTTTTACGAAAGGGAGACTTTGTACAAGTCGGTTGCTTGGGTACCTCTGTCCCATTCGTGTTTCAACCGTGAAGCAGTTGTGTTTGCATGGTTGTGTTTCGGTTTGAAAGGGTGAGATATGGTGTGAATTTACTGGGTACAGGGGAATAACATTTAAGTTCTCAGGAATGGCAACGCATAGGGGGTATCATGGGCGAAACAGTCCATGGTACTGCTCAAGTCTATAAGCGACGGTTACCACTTTCCATCAGGTGGGCCGTCAGCTTTTTGCCATTCTAAATTGTATAAAAAAAAAAACAAATTCTATACTGCACCATTACACGTGTACATTTCACGTGTAGGTATATAAAATACCAAAATAATTCTTATTACGGTTCGATTAAAGCGTATCGAGCATATCGTCGACGGGGGCGGTCAGAAACTGCATTCTCATTGACCCACGTCCACAAAATCCATTAGTGCCCCACGCGCACCCTTAATGACGTATCAAACGCTTTAATAGTATTGTTACATTGTACACCTACCCGCATGTTATTGATTTGTGGTTCCTTTAAATTCCCGCATGTAATAAAATATGATTATTGTAATGAAATAGTTTTTAATTATCCATATTTTTGATGCACGATAAAAAATAACACGACAAAAGATCCAACTTAGAATCATCAATATAAATCTAAATAGAAATATAAGACCTACTTTACAAAAATACATATCCAACGTCATACGGGATGGTATAAGGATTCTAACTACCAATACATACCCCATACATTCAATTTTGTTCAGATATTTTGAAGTCGATAGAATAATTGCAACAAACGGGTTTTTATTCCGTAAAGAAAAGCGACAGCTTCAAACGACAGAAAATATAATAATATAATAATTTTAACGTAATATATACCATTCCTAATTTTGAAGTTTGTTTACGGGTGTATACCTCAAAGCAGAATAAAACTTTTAACGTTAGAAAATAAATAATAGCTAACAAAGCGCATACGCTAATATCTCATATGAGCCTCGATAATACAGATGTTGATTTTTTTTTAACTTATCAAAATAGCAAATAAGCTGACGGCCCACCTGCTAGAAAGTGGTAACCGTCGCTTATAGACATGAGCAGTACCACGGACATAACAGAGTATACTGTTTCGCCCATGATACCCCCCATGCGTTGCTTAATCCTGAGGACTCAGGTGTTATTCTTTAAATAGACGTTTACAATTTTCTACAGTATTTTCGTTACTCAATCCCATAATTTAAATTTCAATTTGAAATCGTCATCTTTTTATGAATCTACTGCTGGATTCGTAATTATATAATATATAATAGGACCGACTTGGGAGAAAACTCTTTAGATATTAAAATTAGAGGGAAAATTTAATTCCATTCACAATTTGGTGACATAATCGTAAAATATAGCCATAAAACAAATATGGACGAATTTAGAAACCTCTTCTGTTTGGGAGTTCCTTAAAAACTAAGAATATATAAGAAGTAATCAATAACGTAAAAACGTTCTAATGGTAAATTTTAAGAAAAGAGATAATGATCGTTTTCATAACTAACTTTCGCAACTACCAAGGCGTATGTATGTAACTACGTAAATAATTATGTAATGCCCCTCCCACATCTGAACAGACATTTTTATAATAAAGATTTGATTTTACAAAAGGAAACCGACTTTAATTGTAAAAAAAAAAACAGTTATTTTGATTTAGAAACTAAACAACTTAATATATATTTTGATAAACATTCAATGAGACTAATATGTAAGTATATACTTTCAGATAAAAAAAAAACTATGCAAATCGGTTTACAACTGACGGAGTTAAGAGATAACCGACATAAAAATATATATAACAAAATTGATAACAGACTTCTTTTTGAAGTCAACAGAAAACTTAGCTATTACGCGTGTACTAAGAATTATATTTACGATCTTCATATAAAAATATAATTTATTTAGATTCGTTTCATTACGTTTATATATTTCTGTTTCGCATAGAATAAATAAACCCTAAATCCCATGGTGGGTGTAAGACACGCAACTTGATATACATAATTTATCAAGGTAACATTTCCATCTCTACCGGCATTCATCTTACTTATATAATAAACTAAATAGACGAGTAAATATGTACGTGGGAAATATTTAATAAAAATTTATACTCAATAAAACCAATAGAAAGTTAGAAAGAAACATTTTTATTTGACGCATATCAACAGCTACAGTCAACGGTTATAATTAAAACATAAACAATTATAAACTTAAAGAAAAAGGAAATATAAAAATAAATTTATACCTAATAAGGAAATATGCGACCACCAGTCACCACTCAGCTAAGTGTTCATGCATTCATACATAACGCCTAAACGCTGAATTTCTGTGACACCAATGGGAGCGGTAGATGACGCTACCGTGCAGACATATTACTATTGAGTATACATATCTTTATTTATAAGTATAACAACAATAATTATGCAATAGAAGCCAATAGTTTTTAGAAATGTCTGACTAACTTGTAAGTTTGTTCCGGCAACACACAAAAACTACTCAACCAAATTGGATGTGGTTTTCACAGTTATATTCCTGAAGATATTACCAGAGGGAGACTTTGTACAAAAGTCGTTTGCTTGGGCACCTCTGTCCTATTGTGATACTCTATTTAGAAGTAGTTTATTTCATTGTTTTTCCTACCAAAGGCAAAAGGTTAAAATCTATATTTAATTTAGGCCATCTCAGGCTTAGGGTACCTCATACCTCATACCCTACAGTCTAGATGGTTGCGTACAACGCGGTTTCAGAGATGTTTTCTCCCACGAACCCTCAGGTTATGGAATGAGCTCCCTGTCGAGATTTTCACAAGAGACTACAGCATGGGGTTCTTCAAAAGGGGGGTAAAGGAGTTTCTTTAAAGTCGGCAACGCGACTAATACCTCTGGTATTGCAGGCATTCATAGGCTACGGTAACCGGTTACCATCAAATGGGTCGTATGCTTGTTTGCCACCTCAGTGGTATAAAACAAAGGGTATCGTAAACTACACCAGGTAAGGCTACACCCATTCGTTAACTAATAAAGTTTTATGACTACCAATAACACAAATAGTGTTAGTTTCCAATTGGTTGAACGCTCCATTCCCACGAGTGCAACGGCGCGACTAAGGAGCGTTTCCTATGGATCCAACCAATCGGGAAACATCCGTAGGACTCCTTGTTCAAGATTTGGCAGTATAGACGTTTTAATAAAAAGTAAATTTTTCGTACTTGCAATATTAGAACCATAGATATAGACCGTTTAACCGCTAGAAGGTCAAACATTCAAATTTTGTTAACGGATAGAACTACACGCACTTTTGTATTTATTTTAATTTATTATAAAACTTGAGGCACGGACAAGCATTTGATTTCAACCAAGAGCTTCTCACCTTCAAGCGCAAACATACGTGTTTTGGACCTTCGTTGCCGAATAATAATACGAAAAGTACGAGTCAGCGACCATTGGACTCATCGTATGCCAATTCATCGCACAAGTTTTGGACTACGAGAAGTGAGAAGACATCTAGTAAGGATCGAGGTTAAGGCGTCGGAGGAGCAGCAGCAGACAGCAATCGTCCATAAGCGCATTCCGGAACGGTCTGCCATCCTCCCTAACCCCATCTCCTTCGCTTCAATTGTGTCACACCGTGCCTTTAGTCACGTTACAGTTCTTGTGTTTAGCAATAAGAAGCAGCTTTGTGTCGCAGCTAGCACAGGCTGATCTTACAGACCAAGAATCAAACGTAAGTACCTTCATAATTTGCCAAAATGAGTATAAATGAGGCTAGTGTTAAAATAAATCGTGAAAGATCCCCTAATAGGCTAGTCGCTAATAATGAAAACGATAATGAATTGCTAAAGGATCTAGTCAAGACGCGTGGCATATTAAAAAGCAGGCTTACTAAATTTTCTAATGCCGTTAGTGATATTACCCTCGAACAATTAACTAATCAAAAATGCGCCGATGTAAAATTACGCATGCAAGGTGTTACGAGCTTATTTACAGAGTTTAGCGATATTCAAACAAAAATCGAAAAAATTGTACGAGATTCAGATTTAGATTCGCAGCTGACGCAACGAGAATTGTTTGAAGATTGCTATTATCATGCACTAGCTCAAGCTGAATGTTTGCTCAAATCGGTAGAGGTCACTAGCGCGTCCAGTAAGGGTAGTAATAGGGCGTCACAGTCTATAAAACTTCCGACCATCTCCCTACCTGTATATGATGGAACGTATGAGCATTGGATCGAATACAGAGACATTTTTCTATCTCTAGTACACAATTCCGATGAAATTAGCGATATTCAGAAATTCCACTACCTAAAATCGTCACTAAAGGGAAGCGCGGAGTTAGTTATCGATTCCTTAGAATTCTCTGCTAGTAACTATGTGGTAGCATGGGAACTACTTCTCAACAGATACAACAATAGCAGTCTGTTGGTGCATAACCACGTTAAGGCCTTATTCACTATTCAAAAACTTTCTAAGGAATCACCACATGCACTCAGAAAACTGACAGATATTATTCTTAGAAATTTACGCGCATTAAAAATATTAGGTGAGCCTACTGAGTACTGGGATACGTTAATTATATTTATTATAACGTCTAAGTTAGATGAAACCACCGAACGTGAATGGGAACAATTTAAATGCACCACACGAAAATATATTAATGATATTTCTTCACTGAAGGTAGATGATTTACTCATGTTCCTTAGAGACAAGGCTGACATGTTGGAAACATTGCTAGTTTCATACAGAGTTAACAGTGACGTTAAAACTCAAAACGCGACTTTACAACAATCGTCACATTATCCGTCACATAAAACATCACATCATAAAGTGCACTGCAATGTTTCCACCAATAAGTCACAGCAAGGTCGAATCACGTCTACTAAGAAATCGTGTTTAATGTGTAACGCCGATCATCCACTTTATTCATGTCAAACATTTTTGGACACTAACTTAGACGCTAAACTGCAATTTATAACCGCAAATAAATTATGTGAGAACTGTTTACGTCCAGGGCATTCAGTTAGTATGTGCAAATTTGGACCTTGCAGACTGTGTTTTAAAAAACACAACACGCTTATTCATAATAACGTGACTGATCGAGTAGCGGTCGTATCAATGCATCTAGCCGACAACGAAACCCCGGGTTCTAGTCAAATGACCCCCGCGACCGTCGCACCGCCCGCGCAGTCCATCCCCGCGCAAATTCATTCGTCTCGAGTAAACAGTACACACATAGATAATTTTAATTTAATTCACAAACAATCTACTATGCGACCCGTTTTATTGTCTACAGCTATAGTCGAGATAGCCGATAGGTACAATAAGTTTCACTTAGCACGCGCGCTTCTCGACTGTGGTAGTCAACATTGTTTTATTTCTAAACCACTATGCGATTTAATTAATATAAATTTAATACAGTCCACTTGCGAAATTCGAGGTGTCGGCAACACAGTAACAACGTCATCACAGATATGTGATATCGAGATCAAATCACGCATTGACAATTACTCCGCACGCATTAAATGTTTTGTGTTGCCGCACATTACATCTACGCTATCTACTGCTATGTATAGTCAACGCGCGCAGTCTTTTATGATACCTGACTATATACAGCTGGCTGATCCACAATATTATGAATCTCAAAATATTGATATTTTAATAGGCGCAGACTTATTTTGGGACTTATTATGCGAGGGTAAAATGAGATTACCCAATGGACCCTTTTTACAAAATACAAGGTTAGGTTGGATTATTTCAGGGCCTATTGAGTTTAACACGCACAATATCAATACGTCTGTCCAATGTAACTTCACTCAATCTATTGACACTCAGTTACGACGGTTTTGGGAGTTAGAAGAGGTGCCTAAAACTAGTGACATACAGACTGACGAAGAACGCTCTTGTGAGGAAGCTTTCATTCGTACTACCACGCGCAATAGTGACGGAAGGTTTTGCGTCAGCTTGCCACTGAAACAGTCGCCATCTGTTTTGGGTGAATCTTTGTCACAAGCTGAACGTCGTTTTTTGGCACTAGAGAGGCAATTAGAACGTAATTCTAACTATAAAAAATTATATATTGAATTTATACACGAATACATCGAATTAGGTCATATGACGCGAGTAACTTCATATGGAACCCCACACTATTTTTTACCTCATCACGGCGTGTATCGTGAGCACAGCAGCACAACAAAACTTCGCGTGGTGTTCGATGCGAGTGCCGCCACCAGTAGTGGAGTGTCTTTAAATGACATTCAACAAATCGGACCTCCAGTGCAGGGTGATTTAGTTGACATTTTGCTTCGTTTCAGACAACATAGGTACACTGCTTGTGCAGACGTCGAAAAGATGTACAGGCAGTGTCTCCTAAACGAATTACAACGCGATCTCCAGTTGATTGTGTGGCGTGACAATCCATCTGAACCGTTAGGTATTTATCAATTAAACACGGTAACGTATGGGACAGCCTCCGCACCGTTTCTTATTGTTAGGTGTCTAAAGCAGCTGGCACTCGAATGCAAGGTCTCAGAAGAAGGACTCTTCTATTTAGTACAAAAAACTTTTGTACAAAATAGAACGGCAGAAATATATGAGTTGGGGAAGGAACTTCCATGGCGTCATGTCAGAGAGAAGGAAAACCCAGCTGATCTGATCTCGCGCGGTATTCAGATGGAGGATCTCTCATCTTCTACTTTATGGTGGGAAGGCCCATCTTTTCTTCGTTACACTAACTTCAGTTGCAATAATGTATCATTAAATTCACTTGACTCTCAGCAACTATTGCCTGAGTTGAAATCCAGTGTGACGCATTCCTACGCTACTGATCAAGACTGCGAACGTACATTCTTTCCATTTGTTGGATTTTCTCAATATAGTCGCATGAGAAGAACTGTCGCATATATGCAACGTTTTATTCATAATACGCGCAATAAAAATACTCAACGGTCAGGTACTCTCACTATCAATTAATTGAGGGAATCTGATATAACTTTGGCTCGACTGTCTCAACTAGAATCGTTTTCAGATGAGTATAGGTTACTCACAAATAATAGTACTCTAGTTAATAAGCATAATTTGTGTAAATTAAATTTATTTATTGATAAAAATAAACTAATTCGTGTTGGTGGTCGGATTGTAAATTCTCCCGACTTTAATTTTGATAAAAACATCCGATTTTAATTTCATCTAAACATATTTTCTCCCTACTACTATTCAGACACGAACACAAGCAGTTGTTGCAGGTTGAAGGTTGTTTATGATTGCATTATTTGTAAACGCTTGAGAGGTATGACTCCTACTCCCCTTATGGGAGATTCACCAAAAGAACGCTTAACTTCGGGCTTTCCTTTTATGCGTTCTGGGGTGGACTACGCCGGACCAATGCTCATACTTAATCGTAAGGGCAAAGGTGCTAGGACGACAAAATGCTATGTGTGCTTATTTATTTGTTTTGTAACGCGCGCTGTACATTTAGAACTCGTCAGTGACTTGTCAACAGATGCATATTTATTAGCGTTAAAGAGATTTATATCTAGGCGTGGCAATCCATGTAAGATTGTTTCTGATAATGGTAGAAATTTTGTTGGATTGATGAATGACTTTAAACATTTTTTAGCTAATTGTTCGTCACAGATTATAGAATATGCCACGGCTCAGAATATTCAATTCACATTCATACCGCCTTATGCGCCTCATTTTGGTGGATTATGGAAGCTGGAATTCGGTCCTGTAAGAATTTCCTACGTCGTATAGTAGGAAACGCGCACTTAACCTACGAGGAGTTCAGCACAGTGTTGACACAATTTGAAGCGGTCCTGAACTCCCGTCCTTTAAGCCCTATGTCCTCAGATCCACAAGATTTGTCACCTCTTAGTCCAGGCCATTTTCTAGTGGGACGTCCACTTACTGCGCCTGCTGGTGATGACTTCACTGAGACGCCTGTTTATCGACTGACACGTTATCAACGAGTTGAGCAGATTCGACAGCAATTTTGGTCCCGTTGGGCGAAAGAATACGTGTCAGAACTTCAAATAAGGACTAAAGGAAGGAAGAACACACTTGAACTGCAGCCTGATATGCTAGTAGTTATTAAGGACGACAACCTACCGCCGCTAAAATGGCATTTCGGTCGAATAGTGAAGATCTTCCCTGGCAAAGACGGCATCACTAGAGTAGCCGATATTCGCACATCGTCAGGTGTCGTGAGACGCGCTTACAGCAAGATATGTCCCTTACTTGATGACTAATTCTAGTTTTAAGGTTTTAAAATTGAAAGCTGAAGCTTCCAAGGCCGGGGGCATGTTCAAGATTTGGCAGTATAGACGTTTTAATAAAAAGTAAATTTTTCGTACTTGCAATATTAGAACCATAGATATAGACCGTTTAACCGCTAGAAGGTCAAACATTCAAATTTTGTTAACGGATAGAACTACACGCACTTTTGTATTTATTTTAATTTATTATAAAACTTGAGGCACGGACAAGCATTTGATTTCAACCAAGAGCTTCTCACCTTCAAGCGCAAACACTCCTGAAAGCACTAACAACTGACGGATTAGAAGGTTGAGTTCCAATGTTCACAATAATATTTGTGCGGATGCATTAACTATCTATAACTATTTTTTTATACAACTTAGAATGGCCAACAAGTTGACGGTCCACCTGATGGAATGTGATAACCGTCACCTATAGACATGATCAATACCATATACTCTGATATAACAGAGTATACTCTTTCACCCATGATACCCCCCATGCATTGCCATTTCCGACGGTTCAGATGTATTACTCTGTACCCTGTAAATTCACGCCATATCCCACCCTTCATACCGAAACACAGTCATTTTTAGGCAGGTCAGTTAGCCCCTCTTTCATCAAAATGGGCTAACTGACCTGCCTTTTCGTTCTCACCTGTCATCCCTCACTGGTGCCCACCAGTGTAAACCGTTAGTGCGGGCAGCGCTGCCATTTCATTATTATCAATTAAAAGGCATGTTTTATAATACTAGCTGTATCTCGCGGTTTTGCTCATAGCTATCTCAAGTTGAACAGCCTATATATACTTTTCTTAAGAAATGAACAATCAAATATAAAAACCTTTCAAATCCGACTGACGGTAGTTTAACAGATAAGCATGTTCAAACAAACAATCAAAGTCTTCCGTATTATATTCATAATAATATATTCTCTGTGTCGATGTAAATGGACATGCGCCTACTTCGGGAGACACACGAATGCTAGACAGCTAGCAATCTTTAGTTGAACCGTTCACTAGGAAATGCTTAAGCAGAGTTTTTATTGTAATAGTTAATTCCCTGTTCCGTTTGAATGGCCAGTTTTTCTTGACCTCTCAGCAATTGGCTCGTATCTGAACGTTATTATAGGTTTCAAGGGAGCACTGTAAAGAAAAGATTAGTATTTGTGCTTGCGACCTCTGTTGTTATGTTCTTTAGGACTTCCGCAAACAAGAGAAAGTGCATGTATTTTTATTTCTAACTGTCAAAAAAAATGTCTGTTGGATTTTGGATAAATAAATAATTGCAATGGGTTGAAAGTAAGATAAATGCTTTAGAGATGAGAGCTTTGAGAAGTATGTGTGGTACATTAAAAGATAGAGTAAGAAACAGTGTGATTAGAGAGAAGTACGGACTGAAAGACGATGTAATGACAAAAATCGAAAAAGGAATGTTGCGTTGGTTTGGCTATTTGGAGAGGATGGATGAAAGAAGAATTACGAAAGAGATTTATCGAGCAAGAATGAATGGAGATGTCTGTACCCTACCTACCCACCCTAGACGGACGTATGTCAACTAAATAGGCGACGTGCTGAAGAAGGGCCAAATTAAAAGTACCCGTAACCGGCGAGCGTTTATGAAAAGATTGATAAATGTAGAAGAAGCGAAAGAGGTTTGTTTGAATTGAAGCATTTCGCGTTCCATTGTTTCTGCATACCCTAAAACAGACGTGACAGATATGTATGTATGTAAATGGGCATATTACACAGACGTGTGGTTCTGGCATAGAATGGACCACCCCCTCCTTTCTCGTGAGTGTCGTAGGAAGCGACTAAGGAAACTCGATGGTCGAAGGATAGGGAGCAGTGTCCTTCTCGTCATTACTAAAAGCCTACCTGCGGTTACCAACTCGCTTGCCAAGCGTGGCAACTACTGACAAGACTTCTCTTATGAGGAACGGTTATATTCAGCAGTAGACAGTTAACGGAGGATAGATAGGATTGGGGGTGGGATGAGGCAATTGGTATTATTCTGGGTGCTTCGTGACTATCTTTCTCTTTTGGTACTTTGTCCGGTGCAGACAAAAGTCGCTCGATTGCGCCTATCCTCAAATTTAATACATTCTACTTTGTATTATTATTTATTTATTAGATTTATTAACTCTATCCTGTGGATTTATCCGCATGAGCTAGGATAAGAAGTAGCCAATAGGGAGTCTATTTTGTAACAAATTACATTCACATCCTGTCCAGCAGTTTAACCATGATTAAGTTATAAACATCCAGATATGAGCATTCGAAAATTAAATATAAACTTCTATTTAGAATGTTGTATTATATGTTATGCATAAGGGATGTTTTGCTAGAAGTTGCCACGCTTGACAGGCAGATTGGCAACTGCAGTTCGGACTTTGGTGATGTTTTAAGTACGCTGCTGCCCATTCCTCCACCATAAACTCCCTTAGTTGCCTCTTACGACACCCACGAGAAAGGAAGTGGTGGCCTATTCTATGCCAGTACCTATACGACTATCTAATACTTTGGAAGAGCAAACATTTGATTTTTGTTTGCAACGAATAATTTGTATATTTTAAAAATACTTTCACTCACAGAAAATAATATTAACAGCGGGTAACTTGGATTGTATTTTATTTAAGAAGTAATAAGATATTTTTTATCTGCCCGAGCGAAGCAGAGGCAAGTTACTAGTTTATAATATTAGTGGAAACTGCGATTCATGATTATCAAGCGAAAAATATAAATCTCTATATGTCTATACTGTGTCAACAAAAAAGACAGTGTTGGGGCAGCAAAATATTTGAACAGTTGACCGCAGGTAATTAAGCGTACTTTAGCGAGGGAACAGCATACGTAGCAACTTTGAATGTACACTTGCGGACAACTGTACGTATAAACTTGAATTTAGTGCACAGATTTCGTTATTTATTATTTATGTGAAAATTTTCGGTAAATCCTTTCTTAGCAGTTGTATATTATTCATATATATTTATGTTGTAAAAAGGAAATATTTTGTTTTTTATTTGTAATGGATAAACTCATAAACTACTCAACTGATATAAAAATTATTTTACCTATAGAAATATATATATATATTACCAATAAGTAACCAAAGAGAGACTTTGTACAAAAGTCGATTGCTTGTGTACCTCTGTCTTTTTCGTGTTTCAACCGTAAAACAGTTGTGTTTGCATGGCTGTGTTTCGGTTTGAAGGGTGTGATATGGCGTGAATTTACTGGGTACAGAGGAATAACACCTGAGTCCTCAGAAATGGCAACGCATGGGGGGTATCATGGGCGAAACAGTATACTCTGTTATGTCTTTGGTACTGCTCATGTCTATAGGCGAAGGTTACCATTTTCCATCAGGTGGGCCGTCAGCTTGTTTAGCATTCTAAGTTGTATAAAAAAAATGTCGGTGAACGGTCTTATCCCAACCAGTCTGGAACAACATCTCAGACGATTGGGATTCCGAGGCGGCTCACTCCCGGGAAAGATGCAGAAAGTGGTGCTCTTAAATTCTGCCCGCATTGTACGCCGGTTTCATTTCCTGGGGCCCTGAACCCCGGCCGACTGTGCTTCTGCCGGGGGTTAGTTTGCCATCTCCTCTCCTTAAGAGGGGAGATGTGAATTTATGTAAAATAAAAAAAAAATTGCTAAGTAACCAGTACCAAGTACTTAATAGAATTATATCTAACTCAATAAAACAGTAACTCAATGTAAACATTTTTTTTAGATATAAAAACTGTAAAAAAAAAAATTAAGGCCCGGACATTGCAATTGTTATTACTTTTATTTTACTGTATGCTATATTTTTTTTAAAAGAGAGAGTGAGATAGAGAGGAACAAGTTATTTCATTCACAAACATTGTTTTAAAGTTAGTTACTATAATTACTTTAAAAATACAACTTTTATATAGAGTAAATGAATTTTACATCCTAACTTCAAAAGACAGAAGAAGTAAAGACTCAGCTAAGTCTTTGAAGTCTTAAATCTTCAAATAAAAAGCTAACCGAGAAATATCTAAATTAAAAATAAAAAATGAACAAGAATCTACAACAATTGAGTGCGTAATTTATACGTCAACTCCTATAGAGTTGTTAGTGAACGCGAACGCCTGGAAAAGGAGGGACTGGACGCACATTTTTGCGCCGTCACTGTACACGGCAAGATTTTTCTCTTATCTCTCGTGTCAGAAGCGGTAACGAGGCAAAAGTTCCACGTCTATATACCCTCGTTAAGCGTCCTTAGACATTTGTAACGGGAGTTTTTCTTTTAACGAATTTTCTTAGACAGTTGTGTACACTTTTTATGTACCGTCGTGTAATAGTTTTGACTGGCCGCACGAGATTGGAATAATAAGTTGCCATTTAGGTCGTAAGATATGAGAGTGTAACAGATGGCTCGTGTATATTATTGCAGTATTTTTTTTATAAAACACTGAATTGCATAACATGTTTTATTCGTAAACTTTAACACCAGTATGCTTGTATATATATATATATATATATATATATATATATATATATATATATATATATATATATACAAGCATACTTTTTATCCGAGCAGTAAGTGCTTTATGTTATTCCCAAATTCGTGTATAATATAGTGTATATCATATATGTGTAAGTATATTTGTGATTCATATATATTGTATGTATGTATATCAATAATTACTAGTACCGCATTCGAGTATTCTGACACTTCCCTATGGTTGACTGGGAGAGAATGCTTTTAGCATTAAGTCCGCCATGTACACATATTTGTACTGATGAATAAATAAATAAATAAATATTTTGTTTAATTCCGCTACCATTATTGTGTAATTATTGATACTGGAAGATTGACCACCATTATTACTATCAAAAGGATAAGCAAGCTGAAGTGACAATGAGCCGGTAACATAATTCGAAGAACCGTCAACTGAAGCGGAAGAAAAGTTCTTGAGCGGCGACCCCGTACGAGCAAACGCAATATAGGACGACCCCCCCCACTAGATGAAGTGACGACCTCAAATGCATTGAAGGGAGTCAGTGGATGCAGGTGGCTCAGGATCGTTTCTTATGGCAGTTTACAGGTCATTTTGTTCACGCACATTTTGCAACACGTGTTTCATCTCAAAACGTGGCATCTTCAGGCAAATCATTAGATAATTACTCGGTGCCTAATGTCAACCATTCAGCACCTAAACTGTGAATTTAACACTGTTCTAATTTACACGGACAAAGTCACAGGATGCAGCTAACACTTAAACGTGACAAGGAATATCGAGTAATTGTAATGCAAATCGTTAACATTCAAACGCAGTGAATTACAGTAATAAGAGAAAATAATTTCACCAATTAAAAGTTTGCTCCTTTGTAGGATATGCAGTAATTTACGAGAGCGAGCGAGCGAACCGTGAACCGCGGTGGGGTCGAGCTGACGCGAAATACCACCACGCCTCGTGTGGCTGGCTGATTAAAACGCCAAAAGCGCTGTCAATTATTCCGTTTGCGTTCAGTAGTGCGTAATACTATTCAAGCCATGATATTTTATTAAAAACAATGATTTTTATTATTTAACTTATAAAATTAAACTCCATGGTCATAAATTGAAAAGTCTAAAATTTTTCAGAGAGGTATTATGTGGTTGAATTAAACAAAATAATTCTAAAACCTTGACTGGAATTATTTTGTCAATAAACAATAAACAAGTTAGTCTGGTATGTACGGAGGTGGTCATTCTGTGAGTGTTGGCAGTCACACACATACTAATGTTAGCGGAATTAAACAAAATAATTCTAAACAAATCCAGTGATATGGACTTCCGCAAGATAACGCCTAGTTTAGTAAAATATAGTTTTACCCTTTTATGTTATTCATATAAACGCCAAACGTCAACTTATTAACCGAAATGTTTTAGCTATTAAAATGTTTTCATTTTCTATTGCGAATTCCTAATTTGAGGGGGGAAAGGGATTGTTAGTAATGGAGACTGGGAATCCCATTGCTAGCAATATACCCAACCAGGTCGACCTCCTCGCGGTTCCTCATGGAAACTATCATGGTTAATTCCTGATGAATTCATCATGATAGGCCAACTGGCCTGTTTTCATTCTCATCTATCACCCTTCACTGGTGCTCCGCCAGCATATCCCGTTAGCGCAGGCGGGGTTACCATACCATTTTCACCCAACAAAAAAAACCCTTCCCTTCTACCAGCGCACTTAATAAAGCGTATGTATGTGGCAGTTACGCTTCAAGGGTCCGCACGTGTGATGCGACCTTTTGTTTTTACGTAATTGCAACTTTGTATAACGATGATTAATGAGTATTTTTTGTTCCATTTAATTAATGTAGATGGCATTACTGGTTGTGTAGTAGTTATTTAGTAATACAGTATGTATTACTAAATAACTACTATCTATTGTTTTGATATATCTTTTGTTTTGATTTTGATGCTAATAATTTGAAAATATTACAAACATATTTGTTTTGAAGTGTTTAAAGTATCGTCCTGTATTTTTTTTATTATTTTTTTTTTTTATATTTTTTTCTTTTTTGTAAATAGTACGAGTATAGTTTATTCATACTGAATTCCCTATACAGTAGTTTTTTTACAGTTTAATACGTACATACATATACGTGTTTTGAGAGTAAAAGCTTTCATTGACTTTTACTAAATAAAATATTTTTTTCTAATTATAAATATTATCATAATTATTTTTGACAATAATTATCGACTTTAATGTTAACAAATTAGTATATGTTAAAGAATAAGCAAGCTGAAGTGGCAATGGGTTAGTCACATAGCTCGAAGAATTGACAACTGATGGGGAAGAAAGGTCCTTGAGTGGCGACCCCGTATGAGCAAACGCAGTGTAGGACAACCCCCCCCCCTTTACGATCTCAAATGCATTGCAAGGAAGTTGTGGATGCAGATGGCTCAGGACCGTTCCTTATATGGGGTTCCGTTTATGGAGGAGGCCTATGCCCAGCAGTGGACGGATAATGTCTGAGATTATGAAGCTGATGAACAATATATTACCATTTTGAATCAAAACTCCTATTGAAAATAAATCCATTGACAAATAGAAGAAACAAAACGTAACACACACAAAAAAAAAAACAATCGAATCCGGTATCTCTTGTCAGAAGTCATTAAAAAAGAGCCTTAAACCAACGCAAACAAGTCGCGGTGCGGGCAAACGAGTTGAGAATAATTCCCCTTATAGACACAAAGTGAAATAAAACAAGTCCGGCGAAAGAACACCGCCGGCATCGGGCCGAATCTTTCTCATCAGAGCCGAAGGAGCCAACAGGAAATGAAGAGCGCAACTTCGTCCAATTTGTGGGCCGAGCCGAAACTTTCGTCCGCGGAAATTAAGCGGACGCACACTTGCGGACTATTTTTAATCTATCTCTTTGTAATTAAGAGATCTCTCAGCTTGTTTGCCGGCGAGCCTGTAGCTGTATATTTTTATTGGTGTAGAATAAACGTGAAAGTTTTTACTTACCCACGCCTTTGTAGATATTTGATGATTTTTTCTCGTGTACACATCTAAACTAATCTTAAAATGACGAAAGATTTCATTTTACATTCATGCATACACATACGTACACGCACACACACATACACACGCACGCACGCACGCACACACACACACACACACACACACACACACACACACACACACACACACACACACACACACACATGCGCAAACACGCATGCAACGCACGCAACACAGACACACACACACACACACACACACACACACACACACACACACACACACACACACACACACACACACACACACACACACACACACACACACACACACACACATTTAAAATAAAATACATATGTAAACCTTGTTATAAAAGGGTGAGCTATTTCTGAAATTCTGACTACTAAAAAAAAACTATACGAATTTAAAAGTTCTTTCCCTTACAGACGCTACATTAGTAACGATAATAAGCTTATATGTTATAAGCGTAACATGGAAGATATACTAGTATGTAATTGTATATTGTTGGAGGGGAACAATAAAGAGTTTTATTAATTCCTTCATTAGTATTCTACTTTGTAAATACTATGAATACAGAAAGAAAACTACACGTTAACACACGGACTTTACTTTAAGAGCTTTTAGAAAAGAAGAGTTTTTACTCGGCAAAGAAAAGTCCCAACTTAAATCATTATAAAATTGAAGTAGGACCGACACGGAAGTAAACCCTATCGGATGAAAAAAAAAGAACCATAATTTTTTTTTTTTATTAGTTTCAAGAAATTCGCTCATACAATACCGAACAGCGGAATTCAATTTAATTAACAATCGTATAGTTTAAAAAAAATCTCCTTAATTCGAGAGCCGCTTAAAAGTGACATTTCAAAAAAAAGTCCAAAATTTAATTTAATTACTCGGTATTTAATTCTAACATTACGTAACTTGTATGTTTTCTTTAAAACATAAAAAAAAAAGCGAGATGGCATCTAGCACGTGGCGTGGCACGTGGTGACTGCACCGGCCCGTATATCCGGTTGCTATCCGGTTATGTCGAGCGCAGCGTATCGCGTGCCGACATCGAGCAGCCTTTTTTTTTTTTAATTCATGACCGCATCGGAACTTCATTGATTCTGCCAATGTCAAGGTTGAAAAAGATACTGCATAGATAGTGTTTTTGCGGATATCATTTAGACGATTTATAGTGAACTACTAGATATAAAATAGCAGTGTGGTCCCGGCGTAGAATAGGCCACTCCTTCCTATCTAGTGGGTGTCGTAAGAGGCGACTAAAAGACGGCGAGGGCTGGACAGTAGGATCCCTCTTAAAACATCTCTAAAAGCCTAACTACGATTGCCAACCCGACTGCCAAACGTGGCAACTACTGGCAAAGCTGACATAAGAGGATGGCAAACAAGCTGACGGCCCACCTGATCGAAAGTGGTAACCATCACCTATAGACATGAGCAGTACCATGGACATAACAGAGTATACTGTTTCGCCCATGATACCTCCCATACGTTGCGATTCCTGAGGACTCAGGTGTTATTCCTCCGTACCCAGTAAATTCACGCCATATCCCACCCTTCAAACCGAAACACAGCCATGCAAACACAACTGCTTCACGGTTGAAACACGAATGCGACAGAGGTACCCAAGCAATCGACTTTTGTACAAAGTCTCCCTCTATATAAAAATCGTATCACAATCGACAAAACAGTAACGTAATATATAAAATAAATAATCAAAAACAAAACCTCTTACATTATGATAACGATTAAAAATACAACAATAAATTGCTCAATTACAGAACTGAGCAATTTTAATTTAAACAAAACCTGCAAACCAACGGAGCAACGCCAATAGAAATCCAATGAGAGACCTAAATTATTAATTGAAATAAATAGCAGGAACGCGAAAACCGCAATTATAATAATGGTCGACTTTATTCGATATTACTCGAGCAATTGAACCGCTGTGCTGCGGGGTGAGGAAGGGAGAAAGACCCTGTTACTACCTACCCGCTCAAATCAACCCTTGCACCGTGGATACTAGCCACTGAATGTGGCCTTTACTTTAGATTACCAGAGAGAGACTTTGTACAAAAGTCGTTTGCTTGGATACCTCTGTCTTATTCGTGTTTCAACCGTAAAACAGTTGTGTTTGCATGGCTATGTTTCGGTTTGAAGGGTGGGATATGGCGTGAATTTATAGGGTACAGAGGAATAATACCTGTGTCCTCAGGAATGGCAACGCATGGGGGGTATCATAGGCGAAACAGTATACTCTGTTATGTCCATGGTACTGCTCATGGCTATAGGCGACGGTTACCACTTTCCATCAGATGGGCCGTCAGCTTGTTTGCTATTCTAAGTTGTATAAAAAAAAATATGAACAATTCGATGGAGTAATGTAACACAGGAAACTACATGTTCATGGTTTTGTTTTTTTAATGAACGATAATAAAATGGTCACCCCACCTGCGCTAACAGTATACGCAGGAAGAGCACCAGTGAGAGATAATAGGTGAGAATGAAAAGGCAGGTCAGTTAGCCCATCGTGATGGGCACACACCTGTAATTCAACACGTTGGTTTCCGGGGGAGACACGAGGAGGTCAACCGGACAGGGTATATTGCTAGCAATAGGACTGATATACTTCACATTACTAATAATCCTTTTTTCCCCTCCATGGTACTGTTGATGAAGTCCACAGAATTAAATATTACAAGTATATTACTAGTAACGGGGCTATTTTACTCCATTACTAACTACCCTTTCCCCCCAATCGGTTGATATTACATTACAATAAAGATAAGATAAGATAAAGATATATTTATTTAACAAAGTATGTTTGTATTAGCACAGAACTTATCATTGCTTCCTACACTAGGCTGAGCCTGTCCTGTAGGAAGCAGTACTCGTGTTATCATATACATGCATATAGATATTAAACATAGGCTTTTTAGCAGTACTCACAATTGTGTAACTAATCTGTATAATACAATTATTTTATTTATTTATTATATTGTTTTAAAGAAAACATACAATATATTATGTTGCTCAAAAAACCAAGGTCACATCCAGTCGCGTTTCAGATGATCAACGTAACATTCAGTAATTGGTCGGTATAAAATTTGCTTTGAAAGACTGATTGATAAGTAGCCGACAATCAGGGGAATTTCCACCGTGGTCGCTTCTGATCCCAATTCCCAGATTCTAACGATTCAATTTTTAGATAGATAAATAATTTATTTGTATTACTTTGTATTGTTTGTGTTAATAGTTGTAGCACTTCAGCTGCCCGCTAACGAAATGCTTTCTTACTATATAGGGTAATAAATACATTATTTAATATGTAATTTAAAAGTGCAATAAAGAATATATATATATATATATATATATATATATATATATATATATATATATATATATATATATATATATATATATATATATACATATACATATGTATAACATATAGACATATACAGTAAAATTTGAAAGTGATAAAATAGTGTAATAGTTAAAATAGATTTACAGACAGTTTTAGTTTCTATAAGTAAGGGGCTAAGATTTTAAATGCATTTCAAAAACTATGTGTTTTTTTATTATGTTTGTTAGGCAATATTTTGCCAATTGCAACTGATTTTGGTAATTATTTTTAGCTATCGTTAGACTTTAATTACCCACATTAATTTTTCCATACTTGAAGTCTCTATTATTTCGCTGAGCATAAATCATTTGACAATAAAAAAAGCAATATTAATAAAAAATAAATTATAACTTTTTAAATTAAAAAAAAAAACATTATAAAGCCGACATCAAAAATTTAATTAACTTTTTAGTGAAACCTTAATTGGATGGATTAGATTACGAACTTAGTGGAGTAAGTACAAAATCTAATTTATTTAACCTAAGCTTTTAATAGTACGATGAGAAGACTCAGGGTGAATGATTCCTTTTTCAAAAACAATTAATAAAAACAGTATATTTCTTTATTTAATTGTTCGTTCTTTTTTAAATAACAATTGTTTTCTCTTCAAAACACGCGTAATTTCCTCCCCCCCCCCCCCCCTAGTTTTAAATTTGTCCTGCATATGTAAGCACATTAGCACACAATCGTATCAAACGAAGCGTAGACAGGGTAATTGGGAACGACATTTGTTGTGCTTCGGTATCGGGTGTCTACACTGTGGCTTCCTAGTTCGTATCAATTTATACTGTGTTCTAGTTATGGGTTTAAACTAATTCAGTTAATATTAACGACAGTTTTAGGTGACAACTAGGAAAATAAAAAAGAGAATCATTAAATTAATAAATAAAAAACCTGTAAATTGGCCATTTTGCGTTCTAAATGTAAAAATTATCAATGTAATATGTGTATCTAGGAAATATCTCGTTGTTCATCGATGTGTTTTATATATTTTTTTTTAGTGATTCAAAATGTACTATTTTTTTAAGTCTAAAATGTGAATCATCATCTCAGTTATTATCTGTCCACTGCTGAACATAAGCCTCCTCTATAGTATGCCATAAAGAACGGTACAGAGTCACCTATGTCCACTGACTTCCTACAAAACACTTGAGGTCGTAACTCCATCTAATGGGGGGTCTTACTAGACTGCGTTCGCCCATACGCGGACGTTACTTAAGTACCTTGTTTTTTTTAATGGGTGATAATGGTATGGTAACCCCGTCTGCGCTATTGGTATACACTGGCGGGGCACCAGTGAGGGATGACAGATGAAGATGAAAGTAGGTCAGTTAGCCCATCCTGACGAATTAAACTAGAATTAGTCACGATGGTTTAAAGAGGAAACCACGTGGAGGTCGACCTGACAGGGTATATTGTTAGTAATAGGGCTATTTGACCCCATCACTAACAATCCCTTTCCCCCCTAAGTATCTTGTTTTCTTGAACAACTAATCGAAGATCAATTCTTAGTAAAAAAAAATCTAATTGTTATTTTGTGCCGGGATCGAATCTGCAACCATCGGAAAATAAAGCAGTATATTCACCGCTTAGATCAGGGGTTGCCAACTTATTTTGTCTACTGCCCACTTTGAGAATAAATTATTTTGTAGCGCCCCAATTTTTTACCTACTTAAAAACCACTATTACATCAAGATCAACAAATCGTCCCACAAGCCTCTACACAATGCCCCCATTTTTTTTTCTGGGTCTCTTATCGCCCCCCTTTAGGTCTGCAGCATCCACAAGGGGGCGTTATCATCCGACATCCGACAGATATGCATGTATGTATGAGCGATTACAAGTATGTATGGATAACATCATTTTTCGGGGGAGGGAAAGGGATTGTTAGGAATGGAGACTAAAGTCCCTATTGCTAGCAATATACCTAACCAGCTCGACCTCCACATGGTCCCTCCTGGAAACCATTGTACTGAATTCCACACACACACACGCGCACTTTAGTTGTTAGTTTGATACAAACAACATGGTGCGAATGGGGTCAAATAGCCCCATTAATCAGGTCGACCTCTACGTGATACCCCCAGGAACACCATCGTGTTAAATTCTAGTCGAATTCAGGATGAGCTAACTGACCTGCTTTCATCCTCATCCGTTATCTCACACTGGTGCCCCACCAGTGTATACCGATAACTTCAGCGAGGTTAATATATATATATATATATATATATATATATATATATATATATATATATATATATATATATATATATATATATATAACAAACAACATAGATAATAATAATAATTACATCGTCCCTCAACATCGTTAACGTTTTGTTTGATAGACAAAACGATAAGAATAGACAATTTATAGATGCTATCTCACCCACTTTCGTATTCTGTGTTCAGTGATAGCGTTTAGGGTTCTGTGTTTAAAAAAACATAAACGAAAACTTTTTTATTTCAATATTTAACTTGCAATGTTTATAAGTTGGTGTAGGTCATATTTTACAAACTGAATTAGAAGCTGTCCCTTTTAACCGATTTAGCTAAAATTTTATATACACCTTTAATTCTAATAAAATACACAATACTTAATATGTTGTAATATTTTCAAAATGGCCGCTACCACAAGATGGCTGTTTTTTATACAACTTAAAATGGCAAACAAGCTGACGGCCCACCTGATGGGAAGTGGTAACCGTCGCCTATAGACATGAACAGTACCGTGGACATAACAGAGTGTACTGTTTCGCACATGATACTCCCCATGCGTTGCCATTCCTGAGGACTCACGTGTTATTCTTCTGTACCCAGTAAATTCACGCCATATCTCACCCATCAAACCGAAACAAAGCCATGCAAACACATCTGCCTCACGGTTGAAACACAAACATGTTAAATATGTACCTAATATTAGAACATATTTTATTCTGCGTGAAGAAAAAAGTTAACAAAACAATTGTACGCGAGCGAAACCGCCGGTAATAACTAGTAGCTAATGAAAAACCAAAACGAGCCCAAATTAATCCTCCTTCCACTGCGATAAGAAAATTTAATAAAGACATCACGTGGCGCACACTCGTCCGTTAAATTTGTAGATATTTATATATATATATATATCTCACTTTTGAAGGAGGGGACTCGGAGTGATTAAGGTGCCGGCGGCCTAGTTTAATAAATACAAAAAAACCGGTCAAGTGCGAGTCGGACTCGAGCAACGAGGGTTTTTTTTCTTATACCACTGAGGTGGCAAACAAGCACACAGCCCACCTGATGGTAAGCGGTTACCGTAGCCTATGAACGCCTGCAATACCAGGAGTATTACGCGCGCGTTGCCGACCCTGAAGAAACCTCTTTACCCCCCTTTTGAAGAACCCCATGCTGTAGTCTCTTGGGAAAACCTCGGCTGGGAGCTCATTCCATAACCTGAGTGTATAAAACAATGTTTCATCATCAAGGAAAAAAAAATTGAAAATGGCACGGTAACCCCGCCTGTGCTATTGGTATACACTGGTAGGGTGCCAGTGAGAGGTGATAGGTGAGGATGAAAAGGCATGTCAGTTAGCCCACCGTGACGAATTCAATGATAAATTTGTCACGATAGTTTCCAGGGGAAACGCGTGGAGGTCAACCTGATAGAGTATATTCGTAGCAATGGGGACTAACCTCCCCATTACTAACAATCCTTTCCCCCCAAGTTAATGTACTAGCTGTATGGTCCCGGCATAGAATAGACGACTAAGGTAGGACGAGGGATGAACAGCAGCGTCCCTCTTAAAACATCTCTAAAGCCTAACTGCGGTAACCAATCCGCCTGCCAAGCGGGGCAACTACTGGAAAAGCCCCCCAAGGGGGAGGCTTATGTTCAGCAGTGAACAGTCAAAGGCTGATATGGTGATGATGATGAAGTAAATTTACAGAAAACAATAACATAATCTATAAATAATCCAAATTTCAATCAAATTCATTCAGACATTTAATCATAATCAAGTATTTTTTTTATCGGATGTATCTGCGGGGGCTCTTGGCAAAGATTCTACAAGGGGGGGGGGACATGATCAAGTAGCAAACACCCAAATGTATAATATATCACATTTGTAAAATTATTAAGGAATTAGTAAGCCTGCTGGAGAAGCAGCAGCTGACCGGCATCCCGGTGCTCGTGCTGGGCAACTAGCGCGACCTGCCGCACGCGCTAGACAAGCACGGGCTCATCACAACAACCTTTCAGCTATCCAAGACCGGGAGATCTGCTTTTACTCTATCTCGTGCAAAGGTACAAGTTAAAATTAATCTTATGTTGGTTTAGTAAACAGGAGAGATTAATTTAAAAAAAATTAATAATGAGATAAAAACATTGGCCGTGAACGAGTGGAGACGCCGGTAGGGGCCGCCCTAGGCGGACCCATATCGACCAAATAGACGACGTAAAAAGGGCCAGGAAAGGTAAAGGGCGACGAGTTATGTCTAATTTTAATTAATTAGCATATTCCTTTTAAACGGCCGGCAGCACACCTGCAATGCCGCTGGTGTTGTGGGTGATCATGGGCGGCGGTAGTCACTTACCATCAGGTGAGCCTGCACGCTCGTTTGCCCCCGGTGTTGTAAAAAAAAATCGGAGTACTTGTACCTACATTATATTATTTCTGTTTAACCCATTTTGAGACGTGATTTAAATATTTTACAATATTATAAATGTAAAGGTAGCTTTGTTTGTTTATTTGTTACATTCTTACAGCTTAATAAATCACTTTCAAATGTGATATATAGGACAGAGATGGTAACAGACTGCTTTTTAACATGATCAGTGAACGTAACCTGCTCACGCGGACAAAATCGCGGGTAAAAGCTAGTATTGCATAAAAGCTACTGATAATATAATAAAAAAACTGTGTCTCACAAAAAAAAAACTACTTCAATTGTGATAAAACCAATTATTTTGATTAAAAATCTAATCTACTGAACCGGTTTTGATAAAATTTCTATGAGACCAATTCAAATAAAATAGAATTTTCCAAATCGGTTTACAACTGACGGAGTTACGAGGTAACAAACATGAAAAAAAAATCAATCGAATTCTCAATTCGTTTGTATTTTTTTTTTTTTTCATTTTTGTCTACTTCTAGTACCTATTTATTTTAGTCGGTTGAAAATATTAGTTACATCATGATTTATATAACAAATATATATTTTTACTCCTTTATACAGAATCAAATCTAACGCGTTAACGACAAGAACGTTTTACAAGCAAAACTGAACATTATCCCCAAAGAAATATGGTTTGGAATACGACAAAAAAAATTGAGTCTCCTACTCTTAGACTAACAGTATACGTCCAGCTGTCAAGTAGAATAAAAGGATGCTAATGATTTCTATATCACCCTGTATATATATAGATACAATAATACCGTTCACAAGTAGGTACAAACCTCATTCATAGAACACAAAAAAAAAAGATATGAAAATTGCAAACAAATTACGTCGGTACAAATACGCCAGTGGAGACAATATTACACAAAGGGAAAAGAATAAAGACGTATTTTCAATAATAAATTATCAGAGGGGTCTCTCCCTCTCTGAGGCGCGAGCAACGAGCCCTGACACCTCACGGCGTCTTCCTTATTGTGTGAACTCGTCCTTATGATTTGACGGAATTCATGAGCTGAAAGCGATTTTTAATTAAAGAGATTTGTTGGTGTGAATGTTAATTCAAATTATAAAAGACAAGTTCGAGGGTTTATTCGATGGATTATTGTATTTGGTATTGAAACTCGCCTAGATTTTCATTATACCTTATCTATTATATTATACTATAACGTATACCTATTAGTATAATAAATGCGAAAGTTGGTAACGACAGATAGATGGTTGGATCATTGTTACTCTATCATGTAAAAACTACTGAAAGAATATACCTGTATAACTCGGGCGGAGCCGCGCGACACAAATGGTACCCAATGTAAAAGTTTTCAATAACACTTTGGTTATCAGGAGCAATAAATGCCATCTATTACATAATATATTATATTCTGTAATGTTTGTATATAAACCGATAACAAAGTAACAAAAACTTATTATTTTTAGTAACATAAACATAAAGACTTTTATACTCAAATTTTATGTATAGATTAACAGCAACTTTCCTTGAAACTTAATCTATAAATTCAGCAAATAGCCAGCAATATAACAAAATTACGTAATAAAATAATAAGATGAATTTAAATGCAAAAAAAATGTACAATTATGTAATTACAACTCCCTTAAGTTGTTAAAGTTATCCAATTTTGCAACGCACTTGATAAAGAGTGGCTACTTCCCATCACGTGCACTATCAGTCAGCCCCATAACGTTTATAAAATAAAAACAAAATTAATCGTAAAACAAAAGCCCGCTCAATTCCCGTAACTTGGGCCAGACCCAAGAGCGCGTTCACGTAGAACTTTCAAGACATAAATTAGCGTCCGAAATAAGACAAAGAAAATGGCCGCTTCTGGGATCTATGGGGTCGAATCTGTATTTGAAAATTTGAAATACTGATTGATCCGCTGCGACTGATTCGTATTTTTTTTTTATTACTTTACGTTGAATATTGTGTTATTTGTGGATAATGATTTAAATAATAACATTTACTTAGTAACATTTTTTTTATACAACTTAGAATGGCAAACAAGCTGACGGCCCACCTGATGGTAAGTGGTAACCGTCGCCTATAGACATGAGCAATACCATGGACATAACAGAGTATACTATTTCGCCCGTGATACCCCCCATGCGTTGCCATTCCTGAGGACTCAGGTATTATTCATCTGTACCCAGTAAATTCACTGCCATATCCCACCCTTCAAACCGAAACACAGCCATGCAAACACAACTGCTTTACGGTAGAAACACGAATGGGACAGATGTACCCAAGCAAACGACTTTTGTACTAAGTCTCCCTCTGGTAAATTCTAAACATTATATATGAAAATATAATAGTCAGACAACTGTTTAGTAGAATCATATAGTAGTTAATAAATTAATATTTTAATATAAGAACACCTGGATTGCTTACGTTAATTTTAGTCGAGAACGCTCGACTAGTGTCTAAACCAACCGGGACCCTTAGTCGTTATCGATTGAAATACACGTAAGTTAATCCGGATCTTCTTTGATTAAACTATAATTGTTTACTTACAAAACTTTAACAATAAAATCCTTACTAATATAATTATAAATGATAAAGGTGTTTGTTTATTTGTCTCCTCTTGATGCCTTAACGGCTTAATCAATCGCTATGTAATTTTTTTTTATTTTTGCTTTTTATGGGTTAAAATGGTATGGTAACCTCACCTGCGCTAATGGGATACGCTGGCGGAGCAGCAGTGAAGGGTGATTGAAGAGAATGAAAGCAGGCCAGTTAGCCCATCATGATGAATTCATCAGAAATTAACCATAATAGTTTCCAGGGGGTACCGCGAGGAGGTCGACCTGGTTGGGTATATTGCTAACAATGGGATTCTCAGTCTCCATTACTAACAATCCCTTTCCCCCCATCGCTATGTAATTTGGTATACAGGTACAATATGGGATGGAGAAGCACATAGCTCCCTCTGGTGAAAGATTCATTTATATTGTTACAAAGATACTTCATAGAATACATACATACATACATACATATCTGTCACGCCTGTCTCCCATTAGGGTATGCAGAAACAATGGAACGCCAAATGCTTCGATACAAACAAGCCTCTTTCGCTTCTTCCACATTTATCAATCTTTTCATACACGCTCGCCGGTTACGGGTACTTTTAATTTGGCCCTTCTTCACCACGTCGCCTTCACCTCATAGATTTATAATGATAATTAATAATTAATATTGTTAGACTTAATATGAGAAATCAAAGTGGCCGGCTGAAGTGGCAGTGGATTGGTCACGTAGCTCCAAGACTTAACAACCGATGGGGAAGAAATATTCTTGAGTGAATGAATGAATGAGTATACTTTATTTACATTATACAATATAGGAAATAAGCGAGACAATTTACTTATTTTACAACACGTTGTGTTGTAAAATAAGTAACAATAATACAATTGTATAAGTACAGTATGGCGGTCATATTGCTGAGAGCAATCTTTTCAAGACAACCTTAGGGTAATGGACTAATTGTTGTACAAGTAGGTATGATAGTGCTGTATAATTAAAAAAGCATCTTTTGCATATTAAAAATTTATAAAAATTATATACATATATACACACACACACACACACACACACACACACACACACACACATATATATATATACATATACATACACATACATATACATATCAATCAAACAAAATTATATAATCCCATGCATATATGTCAAATGGTGGTGGTGACCTCATACGGGTAAACGTAGTGTAAGATGACCCCGCCCTCCTCCTCACTAGATGAAGTGACAATCTCAAATGCATTGCAGGTGGCTCAGGACCGATCCTTATGGTAGTCTATGTAGGAGGCTTATGTTCAGCAGTGGATGGATAATAGCTGAGATGATGATTCACATTTTAGACTTAAAAAAATAGTATAATGACCAAAAAAAATATACAATTTTATAAAACACATCGATGAACGACAAGATATTTCCTAGATACACATATTACATTGATATTTTTTACATTTAGAACGCAAAATGGCGAATGTACAGGTGCATTTTATAAATTTAATAATTCTCTTTTTTATTTTCCTTTACAATAAGCTGTATTATTTTTACTCATAAAGAAAATCAACAACTTCAATCATCATCCAATTAATATACAGCTAATACAGATCAATATTATCGATTGTAAATATAATTAAAAAAAAAAATCGATTTAGAATCAGCAACGTAATCGCGTAACAAAACCACAAATAAACACGAATTGAGAGCCTCCTTTTTCGGGAGGCATTTAAAAACATATTTTTTTCTATGAATCTGATACGATTTGCTGTAAATACATTATTATTCTGCAAATATTATTCACAATATTAAGTCCGCGAAACGTTCATCAGTGGCGCGTTCAAAGGAAATCGTATTTATTAAATATTTCATCTCAATAAAAGTGAGACGAACGCTAAATATCCGACGTGCCGGCCGATCGTAAATGCGGAAAATTTGAAATAAATGAATATCATGGCCGCCGACAGCGGGGGAGTGTTCCTTGGGCATTTATGAAGATTCTAACGCGAGTATTTTTATATCGATGGCGGTGAGAGCAAACAAGCTTACAAACTTTAAATTGATAGGAATAAACGTCTACTTATTGACTTTAAAGAACAAACTTTGTTTCCCATTAATTTTCCTTTTAAACGATTCCTAAAAGGAAAAATTTGTGACTTGACTGTATTTCTCTTTTTTGTGCATATAGTAAGTTTTTATCAGGGCGAACTCCTAGATAAGGTGATTAATTTGTATTGTATTTATGTAACATTCTAATGTATATTAATATTTCATTTAAATATTTATTTGTATGTTTGTTTATATATTGATTTGTGTTATTATTTATCCGTGTTCAAAGTATTAATAGTTGTAGCACTTCAGCTGCCCGCTTATGACATGCTTTCCAAATGTATTGGGTTGACTGGAAGAGATCTCTGTCAGAGATAAATCCACCCTTGCTCACAATATTTATAAATGCATTAACAATGAAATGTACAAGTACAATAAAGAATACGAGTATATGTATATATTAATTCCTGGTGAATTCGTCACCATTGGCCCATCTATTAACCTGACTTTATCCTCACCTTTCACCTTATACTCGTACCATTCTATCGTACCAGAGGGAGACTTTGTACAAAAGTCGATTGCTTAGGTACCTCTGTCCCATTCGTGTTTTAACCGTGAAGCAGTTGTATTTGCATGGCTGTGTTTCGGTTTGAAGGGTGGGATATGGCGTGAAATTACTGGGTACAGAGGAATAACACCTGAGTACTCAGGAATGGCAACGCATGGGGGGTATTATGGACGAAACAGTATACTCTGTTATGCCCATGGTACTGCTCATGTTTATAGGCGACGGTTATCACTTTCCATTAGGTAGGCCGTCAGCGTGTTTGCCATTCTAAGTTGTATAAAAAAAAACTATTAACTTAGATAGTGTTACAATCCCAACAGAATCTATAAGAGCCAATTTCGAATAATTCGTTTTCTAAACCAATCGAGAATCGAATCTAACGACTCTTACGCAAAATATCCAAACCACCGCACCACTAGGCCGTCCAAATGTCATTACTTCTTTCAATTAATCCGTACGATAGCTTGTTAGTTTCGACAAACACTTTTGTTCATAAATGAAATCTCATTACCTTCCCTCTGACGTTCAAAGCGCGGTAGCATTAAAGCAATTAAACGATAAAATCGGCTTTACTGAATAGTAAAAGCCGGTTCAGCTTCGTTACAAAGGGACTACTAAAACAGCAACGTCTTATTTGAAAATGCAATACCGGTTAAGTTACACTATACACAAATAGAATTTTATACTCTTCTCCGAAATATACATAAAGCAGACTATGTAGACAAAACAACAAACTTAAATGAAACTCTAATACGAACTCACGACGACTCACGAACTGAAAAAGATACTGAAAGGGGTATAGTATAATAACGTTCCATTAACTAAAATAGTTTTAAGTAAAATTTTTAGTTTTATTAAAAATTCAGTGTAAAATTTCCTGCTGAAGATAAGCCTCTCCAATGCCAACTATTGACAACTTAGACTTCTCCTTTTGCTATTAATTGCCATGCTTGGCAGGCGGATTGACATTTGCAGTTAGGTTTTGGATCGCTGCTGCTTGCTCCCCCAATCTTTTATTAATAAGTCAAGCATTACTAGCTCTGCCCTTTTTGGCGGTCATCTGGACATTTTGTTACCATTTTTAGTTACCAGATAATTATTGTGTTTTTACTTGTGTCTTATCAGTATGTGAAATAAGGTGTGGAATAAAAGACATGAAGTATAAACTCAATAAAAGAAAGAGATATTTTGCAAAGTTACAATCTTTATAAATTCATTCATTCTGCTTACACTGCAACAAGGTAAATATGTATAGCATTAAAGTAGAGTATATATATTTACAACAAACTGTATCCCGTGGCTTTACCCGCCTGGATCAGTGTATAAAGTAGCATACATGCTGAGTTTAGATATAAACTACTTATATACAAAATTACATTCAAATCCGTTTAGTGGTTTTTGCATAAAAGAATAATAAACTATATCAGTGCTAGCAGTACATTGGTGCAAAATATCTTTTTTCTTATGAGAAGAAGCACATGCCCAGCACTGGGATATTAAGTAATTACGGTTATGATAGGACAGAACTTTAAATATTACGTAATAATATAGGAGAATTCCAACTCATCTCAGCTAGATCTATCATTATCGTGTACGTTTACAATAACACCATAGAGAGGGATATCTTCTTCTTCATCATCATCGCCATCACCATCTTCATCATCATCACCATTATCAACATCAATTTAACATTTTCAATCACTCCAATAAAGTCTTCATAATTCACGCTGAATGAACTTAATTCCATTATGAGCGAGCCAAGTCATAACAATATTTTCACGTTACGCTCTATTTACAATTTCAAAGCACTGCCCTATTATCGTGATCAGCAAAACCGTGATGCTGTTTTCGGTGCGCTGAATGAAATAAATGTTAGGCCCGAATTCATTACGCGAGCAAAATTGACCCCTGACGATTGAACAAGCTTTGCACAGACGGCCAACACAAACGAAATACGACCCAATCACGAGTAGCATAGAGCTGACGATGGCAAAGAAAGGTAAATTTGTGCTTATGTAAATAATTTCGAAGCTGGAATAAATAATCTGCAACGCTCCAAGTGGCCAACGAATTTAATTTGGGTTACTTCGATCTTATGAGAATTGGTGAGGAGTTTTCTCGAATCTGAGATAACACCACAATTTATTGGGCAGAATATCAACGTTGACGTAGCCGGAACAAAAATAGTCTTCACTGTAGCAATTCTTTTTTATGAAAGTCAACTGAATGGGTAAATACCCATTCAGATATAAATATATCCCGTCAGTGTTTCTGCCATGGAGCAGTTGTAGTTGATGGCTGTATTTCTGTTTGAAGGATTACAGTTGATTTTATTACCATAAGATATTACTGTCTCTGAATTAATGAGATCTACAATACCAGGTATGCTACTGTAATTACAGGTTACAGAGACATAATACAACCATAATAAACCACAGGAATAGTAACACATGAAAAGCGTCGGATGGGGGGAAAGGGACATGAAAGCTGTATGGGCTTAGTGGTCATATTAATAAATGTTTGTTACCTAGAATGCATACCTTCATTTTTATATACGCATAGTTAATCAACAAAAAAAAATACAATTACAGTTAAATTACCTCATTGAAAATTCTTGCAGTGTATAATAATACAATTTTTATAATTAAATATTTTTTTAAACTTAGTGGGATTTTATTGTGTTTTTAATTGTCATTGCGTTAAGGGCTTGAATGGAATAATTACAATTTCTTGGTCTTGCTAATGTTTTTTATCTTTGAGGACGCAATGCAATTTTCTATTTAACTGATAGAAATGTATAGATACAAAGATGCTAAATATTTCAATTACGATATATATGTGTAATACTTCTAATCCACATGTTTATAGTTTACTTTTAAAACTAAACATAAACGATAGTTGAAATTTCAAAGACAAAATTTGTACTATCAAGACAACGGAATTTTAATAACATTTAATGTTATTAAATTCCGCTAAACTCCAATGTAGTTGCCGTTTTCTTTAGACATAACGTTTCTTTGCTGAATATTGTAAGCACAACTTCACGTTTCAGAGTATTTAAAGCAAATTTACATGTTATAGCGGGAATTCAAAATCATTATCATATTTCTGCTGACAATCAGCGGTGTAGTTTCAAGGGCTCGTCTAATCGTCATGAAATTTATGTAATATTTGAAATGGAGAAGTGCAAAGGCTATATAATAATAATAATAATTCTTTATTATCAGGTATTTAACCCATAGAGGTACAATTGTATTACAACGTGTTCGGATAACATATAAAAATATAACAATTAAAACATACAAAAAAAAAACATAAAAATTAAAATATGTAGAAAATTTATAATTTATAAAGAGTAAAGTAAAGTAAATTAAATAAGAAGCAAGAGAACATTATTTAATGTTCTTGTCTTGGTGCACAGACAACCAATACTTTTGAATGGGACTGTTCAGACACTGGGACAATGTGCTGAGGATTTCATTCTTTGAATTCCGAGTGTGAGCCCAGAAATTTGCCCAGAAAATAGTCAATCAACATATCCTGGACACGAGGAAAAAGCTTAAACTAGTATAAAATAAAATAAATTAAAAAAAAATACAGTTAAATTGGAAACCATCTCCTTTTTCATTTAGAAAAACGTATCCTTTACACTTTATATTCCAAACACCATAGGTAAAGTGCACGTAAATATATCACAGAATTTTTCTTGTACAAGATCGCGACTGATAGTAACACCTACACCTATTTTTATCTATGTGGCAACACTATAAAAAGTAATACATATATTTATAAAGCCAGTCACGTACAACTCATTTCCAGTAGCCCATTTCGGAGACAATATTAGACAGTAAGAGGGTTGTTCTTTTAACATATTATTGCCTGGAAAAAACACATTCCGTCTTCGTGTCCAATACATTTAGATGATATTTCGTTATAGAAATGGTAACACTTAAGACATAAAAGAAAATTCAGTGAACTTAGATGACAATGGTGCACGTTTATTGTTTTTTCTTCTAAATTCTAATTAAGGGAGGAAGAGATGTTATTTTATAACATGACCTTTTTAATGACCATTTAATTTTAGAGAATTTTAACAGAGATTTAAAAGAGTAACTGTTAAGTTTTTTGTGGGTTTTTCTCGGCAGATAACAACATTCTAAACTCTTCAGTAGATTAATAGAAAAACGACGATTTAAAAATTATTCTAAATTCAAATAGACTTGTATTTGAATAAAGGTGATTTGAATATGAACTTGAACAGTGACTTAAGACGCTGTTAATAGAAATTAGGTCACCTAACAAAATTAGATCCTACCGTAACTTCGCCGTGGTTAATTCCTGATGACTTCATCAAAATAATCCAACTGACTTCTTCGCCTATCATCTCATCAGCGTAAAACAATATTGATTAGCGGAAATGGTTAAATAGAACTTGTAAGACAAATAGGAAGAAAGGAAGGAGGTTAGTGAAAGCAGATGGTTCAGGACTGTTCCTTATGCTCGACCTATCCAATGCTGAACAATATATGTAAGTTCAATAGAGGACAAATAATGGCTGAGATGATAATGATGATGACGGTGATGATTCTATTGTAAGATTATTTTAATCCCAAAAATGTTAAAATCCTATTAATATTATAAATGCAAAAGATTGTAACGATGAAAGGATGGATGTTTATTACTCTTTTACGCAAAAACTACTAAACGGATTTCAATGAAATTTGGTACACAAGTATATTATGTCCTTTCCAATCTGATTCTCCAATTTTTTTTTTATTTCTTCTGTATATGCTTAGCGATATTTACCAAAATGTGATCACAATGAGTGAAAATATTACGTAAGATATACAGAAAATAAATCAGAAGAATTGAAAATTTCTTTTAGTGAGCACTTATAACCTAGTAGATTTATGTACAAGCGAAATTGATTTTTAATAATAATAAGATAAGAAACAGATCTGGGGAGAAAAAGGTAAGTTTTATGTGGGTACATAAAACGATCCAGTGACGTAGTCGGAAATTAACATTTCCTTTTCGTCGCTCCGGGACGTATAATGTTAGGAATAATGTATGAGGGAATATTCACGTTCGCATTACTATCTTTAATATTACATATGTGAAAGTGGATTTGTTTGTTTTACTTTTTAACGGATGAAGATGGGATGGAGCCTATGGTAACGTCATTCAATGGCGAGGCTCCAGTGGATGATACGATGAGGATGAACGCTCCATTGGCCCATTGTTGCGAATTCACTACGAATGAACCGATGGTATGGTATGGGGACTAGTGTTGCCATTATTAAAAAGATCGCTTGCCATATTATGTATTTGTTACCTTATACAGACTCTAATGATACATTATATTATAATTACCATATAGAAATATATTGATTAAAATAATTAATAGTCATTAAATAACAGAATACAGAGATCTGCTTCATGGTAAAAACAAGAATGGGACAGAAGCGCCCAAGCAAACGACTTTTGTACAAAGTCTCTCTCTGGTATGTCACTGTTCTTTTTAAACTGATGTATATTTTTATGTACATACATAATATTTCCGTAAATATATTGTGCATTTTTTTAATGGGACAAAAATGGAATAGTAACCCCGTATCAGTACACGGTGGGGTCAAGGCCGACTGACCTGCTTACATCCTCATCTATCATCCCTAACCTACCTATATACTTTACTTTTGCACCATACATGTTATGCTTTATATACAAATCCCTATAGACACTTTCTCCTTTCGGGTTTTCAAGGTTGACTGGAAGAAATCCCTTTAAGGGATAAGTCCGCCTGTGTACATTTTTGTTATAACCTAATATCTTAGATTGGGGGGAAAGGGATTGTTAGTAATGGAGACTGAAAATTCCATTGCTAGCAATATACCCAACCAGGTCGACCTCCTCGCGGTTCCCCCTGGAAACTATCATGGTTAATTCCTGATGAATTTATCATGTTGGGCCAACTGGCCTGTTTTCATTCTCATCTATCACCCTTCACTGGTGCTCCGCCAACGTATCCCGATAGCGCAGGCGGAGTTACCATAGCATTTTCACTCATCAAAAAAAATATCTTAGATTGTATAGATAGAATATCGAGCCCCAAAATCAGATCAACTTTTGGTCAGCTAATTGTCAAATCAGCTGACTCCTTTTTTATCAGTGTTCTATATACTTACGAATAAAAGGTATCTTAACGTATTATTTAATAATTAAAATGAGTGTTTATGCATTAAAAAGATGCAGAAATTAAAAGACAATATAAATATAGAAGTTATAAAGGAATCACTCATAACTATTTATCACGCAAAATTGTATGAAAAAGTTGACCCGTTATTCTCGAAGCATTTGTATGGAGACACTATCTATATAATCTAAGCCTAATATCTATACTATGAAAGAATGTACAAAAGCATATAAATAAATAAATGTACCAAATTTTATACAAACGGATATTTTATGTATGTAATTCACACCTGTGGTGAGTTATTAAAATATGGAATTCTCTTTCGCTTGTTTCCTTCTAACCTGTAATCTTGCGGCATTTAAGAGGGGCGTGAATAGATGTTTTTTTATACAATTTAGAATGGCAAACAAGCTGACGGCCCACCTGATGGAAAGTGGTAACCGTCGCCTATAGACATGAGCAGTACCATGGACATAACAGAGTATACTGTTTCGCTCATGATACCCCCATACGTTGCCATTCCTGAGGACTCAGGTGTTATTCCTCTGTACCCAGTAAATTCACGCCATATCCCACCCTTCAAACCGAAACGCAGCCATGCAAACACAACTGCTTCACGGTAGAAACACGAATGGGACAGAGGTACCCAAGCAATGGACTCTTGTACAGAGTCTCCCTCTGGCTCTCCCTCTGTATCTATGTGTAGGCTGTCAAGATGACAAGTATAGCATAGTATAAATTGCTGTGATGACGAGCCTCATGTTTGGACCACATCACTTGCTTACCACCAGGTGGGGTGTGATCACTTTAAACTAGCCTCCATAAAAAAATCCTCTCAGTCATTTAAGCCTATACAATAATTAGTCCATTACCCTAAGGTTGTCTTGAAAAGATTGCTCTCAGCAATAAGACCGCCTTACTGTACTCATACAACTGTATCGTTACATTTATTAACTGTCTTGCTTATTCCCTATATTGTATAATGCAAATAAAGTATACTTATTCATTCATTTACTAATCTTGAAGAGTGATTAAGCATCAAAGATATAAACATACAAACACTCTTGCAAACGTCCACATTTAGAATATTCACAGAATTTCCTTATTAGGTACACGAAGAAGAGAATTCTTCATCTTCCTATATCTATTTGGGGTCTACATAATATGGTTCCTTCTTCTATTCATCTCTATTTGTAGTCATCTCACTAGTTACTCCCTTTCTGACCATACCATCTTTCACAATCTGTACATCTCTTTTTGAGTCTTCCTTTGCATGTACACACGTAATATCTTTCTTACCACATTCCCTTCTTCTCTACGCACCACATATCCACACCATTATTAACGACTACTCCACATCTTCTCCATTATTGGTGCTTCTTTTAAACTTTCTCTTATATACTCATTCGTGATCTTATCCATTCTAGTTACACCACGGATTCTTCTCAACATTCCCATCTCGGCTGTATCAAGTCGGTTATCATCTATCTTTTACTCTATTCTTCTTTATTACATGAAGAATAGAATAAAACCTCGAAACAAACTATATCGAGCCACCTGGCCACCAAACCAACATCCTTCTCTTACAAAATGATATCATCATATCAGCCTTTAACTGTCCACTGCTGAACATAAGCCCCTCCTTTGGGAGAGTGTTGCTAGTAGTTGCCACGCTTAGCAGACGGATTGGCAACCGCAGTTAAGCTTTGGAGATGTTTTCAGAGGGACGCTGCTGCACATTCCTCGCCCTTCCTTAGTCGGCTCATAAGACACTCACGTGAAAGGAAGGGGTGGCCTAATCTATGCCGGGACTGCACGAACACAAACGGATATACAATATTGCTACCGTCTCGTGAGCACGTTGACTTATCCAAACTAATTAGGTTAATGCGCTTAAGGTTTCCTTTTAAGGCACGAACTGTAACGAGAACGTATTTTTTAATTGACTAATACCCCAACTTTTGTGAGGTGGACTCAACTGTTGAATTGTTTATGAATGAAACGTACTTTTTTTTAGACAAGCGACGACGTAATGCGCCGTTTCCATCCGGTATAAATAATAAAAAATATAAATAATAAATAAATGCGCTTAGAAAATTAAAAAAACAAAATAAAAACGGTCACATCTATAATTCCTATGGGGTAAATAGAGGCGTCTATTGTTGCCTGAAGTAAACAGGTTCGAGATGCCAATATATCGTTGAGGATATGAGAAATAATTTGGATTTTTTATTGGTATTTTCTGTAAGCGAAAATTTAATCAGGATCTTAAATTGACATACAAAATTTTTGGTGCTATCTAGATTTCTATTTACAATTTTTTCTACATATTTTGATGGAGAAAAAAGGATTTTGAATGAGTTGACCCTGTATGGGCAAACGCAGTGTCGAAGGAATCCCCCCCCCCATATATATTATTTTGTTTACCTATTCCAATATTGAAGTACTACATTCGTGATTCATTGTTCATCTTAAAGGTTCACTGGTAGAGAATGTTACTAACATTAAATCTTTATTACATGTATTCAAGATTTTGGCGTGAATTTACAGGGTACAGAGGAATAACACCTGAGTCCTCAGGAATGGCAACGCATGGGGAGTATCATGGGCGAAACAGTATACTCTGTTATGTCCACGGTACTGCTCATATTTATAGGCGACCGTTACCACTTTCCATCAGGTGGACCGTCAGCTTGTTTGCCATTCTAAGTTGTATAAAAAAAATAATTAAAATAAATTTAAATTAAAATAAATTTAAAAAAATCCCCCTTTTGTACCATATTTTCTTTTGGCCAATGAAGTTATTTAAATAAAGTAAATAAATAGTACTTTATCTCCAGCTAAGATATAATAAAAGAGACTGAAAGATCAAAGAATTATACACCAATTGAAGAGAAAGACTATTTGATACAAAATCTTAATATAAACCGCCTAGCCAGCGTTATCACGTATGTACACAATCTATTCTCTTATAGAAAATGGGATTTTTTTATACAACTTAGAATGGCAAACAAGCTGACGGCCCACCTGATAGAAAGTGGTAACCATCGCCTATAGACATGAGCAGTACCGTGGACATAACAGAGTATACTGTTTCACCCCTGATACCCCCCCCCCCCATGCGTTGCCATTCCTGAGAACTCAGGTGTTATTCCTCTGTACCCAGTAAACTCACGCCATATCCCACCCTTCAAACCGAAACACAGCCATGCAAACACAACTGCTTCACGGTTGAAACACGAATGGGACATAGTTACCCAAGCAATCGACTTTTGTACAAAGTCTCTCTCTGGTAAATATATAATATAAAATAAATTAATAATAGATTTATTTTCATAGAACATTGTTCAATATTACATGAAAATATTAACGTCAAATCTCAAACGTTAACGCTACAACGTGTACTAAATACAAAAATGGTTCGCACAGTTCGCGAGGACGACTGCCAAGTTGCCAATAAAAACATTTCATAGCTTACATTAAAACAGTGGTGAAAGTGAACGGAGGAAGGGGGGAATAATCAATACGGGCAGGAGCTGGCGCGGCGCAGGTACGCCCCCCCACCCTCCGCCGCGGCAAAGACTAGATAACGCTGTGCCATTACGAATGTATTGATTGTGAATTGTTTTTAACCTAATTGATAATCAATTATAGAATCCGGCTGCGGTCGTCGCGGCGGCATTTACAATTAGTGCTACGCTTGCGGATAAACAATCAGTAGACAGGAAAATAAAAGAATAGGTATGTTCCGAGTGCACGGAAATTACTGCCAAGTTCAACGAAAAGATATAACGCCCTATGGATATAAGAGATAGCAATTTTAAATCTCAACGAGTGTATTAAAAAGTCCGATTTTTTATTTGGAGATTAATCAGAATGGTTAAAAATTAATTTTAAAATATTTTAAAACTCGTGTACTTATTAGAAAACGTGGTAATCGTTGAAAAAAATTGATGTTATACCTAAGAATCTATTAAGATGTACATAAATAACTAGTTTAAAAACATATACAAACTTATACGAGTGAACTTATAAACTATAATATTTTTTTAACTTTGATTTAATTTATAAAACTACGTCACGTTATAAATAAATCACTTTAAAAATAAATACAAAAACTTAAATGTAAACCGCAACTCAAAGTGATATGACACGGCTCAATGAACAGACGCGCCGCGGTCTCTCATCAATTTATACAAATAGGGTAAATATTCATAAATTTATCAATTGTATAAATTGATTTTTATTAAACGGCTCAACGAAACCACCTTTATCCAATTATTTGATTAATTTTAATAAAGAATTTAATATTTATCAATATTATAATAAAATTGTACTGGATCGATTTTGATGAAATTTGGTGTGAAAACCTTAGAATCTAAATCAACATAAAAAACCTTTTGACTGGAGGAAAATATTTAAGTCCTAAGAAAACTCAAATTATGTCGAGGATGTATATAGTTATAACATTTACCCTTACCTATGTAATACTTAGGAAGATATTAGCGGTTTTCTATACAGGAAACTTGTTAGCACCGATTCCCGTAGGGATTTCCAACAAGCCTTCGTATAAGATTGTGGTATTTCACTTATATTAGATAGCTAGATACTTGGCTATTTTTATCTTTTAACTATTTATATTATATTATCATTAAATATTTTTTTATATATGTATACATACTTATACTATATGTATCTATATAAGAATGTAAATTTTCAAATAACCGTTAAATATTATACATCTACCATAATATATTTTATATAAAAATATTAAATATTATAGCTTATACCTGTATCGTACCTCCCCTGTTATTCTCAATCCTTATACATTTTTGTGTTCATTCCAGTTATTAACAATTCCTTACGGATACTATACTGACTTTATAAGTAAGTCAAACTAAAATTATTTATCGCCACAAATTAAAAATAAATGCATGTGCAAATCTGTCATTATATTCTATGACACCGCATCCTAACAGTTGCTGCCTAAACCGATTGATGCAACTGAATTCGTAGGCGAAACTGAATTCCGCCCGCCGCCATGCCCGGCTTGTAACTAAAAATACAAGTAAATAAAACACTTTAAATACGTCCACTTTTTTTCCTTTTAAAGGAAACAGATCAAAGAGAAAGCTATTTCTTATTACTTCGACTTCGAGAAATATTGTGGTGAAATAATTTATTTTTATTAAAAAAAAAAATCAACTTTTTAAAAATACTAGTTGGTGTGCAAACGACACGCTCTCGTAGAGTTCGCTCTTTTATATCTCGGAATGAAAAGAATCTAAATGTAAATTCAGTTTATTTACAGAGTAAATAAATAATGCAGTTTTATTCATTAGTCTGTGAAGAGGTTATTAACCGACTTCCAAACGGAGAAGGTTATATTATGCAATCACTTCATCCGTTATGAATTTATTTTGACATTTTCGTTTGCAAATGACAGGATTATGTCCCGTGTTGGTCTTGATTTTATGATGATTGGAGCTGTCATTTATTTTACTATTTTTAAAACCTATGTTTATTTTAGCTACATATACTGTACGAATATATATTTCCTGTGTTACGAGGATATATATATATATATATATATATATATGTATATATATATATATATATACATATATATTAGATAAATTGAAAATCTCTTCCTTTCAGAAGTAACTTAAATATAACGTCATTGTATTTAGAGAGTCATATATATATATCATAACACAGGGGCAAACTAAATCCCTTGATTGTAAGTGACTACCTACCACCCATGAGCCCATGAGCACCCGCAACACCGGGGGAATTACAGGTGTGCTGTCGGCATTTTAAAAAGGAATATACCCTTTTCTTAAAGATTACGATGTATGTGTGTACATTTTGTATTGCAATAGTTTTTAATCTGTATGTAGGTATGTATCATAGAACGAGCCACTCTTTTCTTTCTCGTGGGTGTCTTAAGAGACAACTTAGGGATCTTAATATTAGAGAGATGCTCAGTAGCGTCGCATTTAAAACATAATTAAAGCCTATGATTGCTAATACGCTTGCCATGCGTGGCAACTACTGGTAACCCCCCCCCCTTATGGGAAGGTTAGTTAATGGCTGATGAGATAAATAAAACATATAAAAAAAAATATATATCAACAATAATAATAAAGAAGGCATTAAGATTTGAATGAAATGGATAAACAAAAAAATCAAACCCTTTCTCTTTATACTGGTAACACAAATTTTAGTTTATTACCTTTGATAAAGACCATTGAGGGAGACTTTGTACAAAAGTCGATTGCTTGGGTACCCCTGTCCCATTCGTGTTTCTACCGTAAAGCAGTTGTGTTCGCATGGCTGTGTTTCTGTTTGAACGGTGGGATATGGCGTGAATTTACAAGGTACAGAGGAATAACATCTGAGTCCTCAGGAATGGCAACGCATGGGGGGGTATCATGGGCGAAACAGTATACTATGTTATATGCATGGTACTGCTCATGTCTATAGGCGACGGTTACCACTTTCTATCAGGTGGGCCGTCAGCTTGTTTGCCATTCTAAGCTGTATAAAAAAAATACCAAATTCCATAATGATTTGTTAAGCTGCTAAAGCGCAATGTAACAAACAAACTCGCTTTCTCATTTATTATATTAAGAATAACATAAGAAGAACGTAAAAAGAAATATACAAGTTTTTTACACGACCATAAACGGCAAAAAATGTTTATGTTCAGCAGTGGGCAGTTAATGGCTGATGATGATGATGGTGATGAAATGGAAAAAAAACAAGAGCCCTTTTGACGATAACCGTTTGAAACAATGAATGGTAATAGCAGTATCAAAGACTTTTTTATAACTACAATCTTCGCTGACCAGTCATAGTTGGTATCGAGCGAACACTGTATTAATATAACCTATTTATTCTCCTAGAATAAGCTATTACTTCTTAAATACACAATAGGATGTTCAGACAACCCTCTATACCGAAGCTGCTTTGAAAGCAAAGAATCTGCTGCCACATAATCCGTGTAGCCGTGGTCATTCGACACCTAAAACCTCAGAATCTCCTGCGAAGCGTATAAAGGTACTAGGACGACATGACTCATATAGATATTTTGCGTTTTGCCAAAACGATTGGAACAAAAAATAGAAGAGCGACAGATCGAAAGTACATTGAATGTGGCGCTAGCTTAATTACGGGTGACGAAGAAGGCACATATGTTACACTACTCTCTCTTACTTCTGCTCCCCTGGTACAATTGTATTCGGCATTGTTCTATCATCGTGGTATACTGTTCATGTCTATTGGCGACAATAACCACCTCATTCTTCGTTCAGATATTGTACCATTCACAGAAGTTAAGCATTTATTAATTACACTCTTTAAAGCTAAATTAATAACTTCGAACCTTGGTCTCCTCACGTACGGGCCCCGGTAACGACCATTCATTAAAACTTACTATAATGGAGCAGATAAGATAATTCAATAAGCCCTCGACCCCAGTCGGAACTTGGGCGATATTTTACAAGCGCGACTAGGCTTTCCTAAAGCTGATCACACACTCACATTCGGTGTTAAGTAGACGACTGGCCATAAACTTTATCGGTAAAGGTGCGTACTGACCGCCAGATTGCTAATGTATCCATAATGTAACGAATACATATGTTATACTAGCTGATTCAACAGATGTCGCTCTGTCAATTGATTGAAACGTTTGCAATGGCAACTAAGAAAAGCTTGTATGCGGAAAAAATAAATATAGTTTTTATGCTCTTTCTTTTGAAATATTTTTTCTATTACATTTCACGGACTTTGACGAATATTAGAAAAAAATTGTCAAATTATTTTAGTTGTTATCGATAATGAGATGAGGAGCATGTTTTAAGGAAGGTATTGAGTATGAATATGGGCAGCTAAAAATGCAGAGGAAGACTTAAAAAGGCATTGATGTACTGTATGTAAAAATGTAAATGTAAAAAATTTATGCAAATAGAGAAGATTGTAAGAAAAAAATATATTACGCCAACCCCAAATATAATAGGGTTAAGGGTAGGTAGACGACGATGATGGACTGGTTATTTTCTAATTTTGCTTTTAGCAATATTTTCCGATTAATTTTTACTTATACAGATATTCACATGTGGAATGTATGACGAAACAGTCATACAATTCAAAACTGGAAACGTATAGACGTTAGAGATGTCTCAAACGGACCTAAAGCATCGAGTATACTCATGATAAGTCTCCAAAACCGTGCATTAGATGACTTATTATGAGTAGATGTCTTAATCTCTAGATGTTATACTAATAACTCTCAATCTTTTAAGCATAATGATAAAATATATAAAAAATAAAATAAGTAGTACGTTTGTCACTTTAGTGTTATCTCGTACATTCATTATTCCAGCTGAGCTTTATACTGTATACCTCGCAAAGGACATAACGTAGCAATAAGGGGGTAAGGGACTGTTAGTAATGCGGACTACCGATCCCATTGCTAGCAATATATCCTGTCAGGTCGACTTCCAAATGGTCCCACCTGGATACCATCGTGTTGAGATAAAGGTGTATTTATTACAATGGGCTAATTGATCTGCCTTTTTATTCGGACCTATAATCCCCCACTGGTGCCCCGCTAGTATATTACCGTTAACACGGGCGCGATTACCATTCCATTATCATCCATAAAAAAACATGACAATATAAATATATTACGTTACATTCAATTAATAAAGGTCGATACCCACCTTTACATTTTCTCTCTATTCAACTCAACTCCTAGTCTTGGCTAGTCCTCAGAGCGCACTTATGTACAGTTGGCTAGAGCCACTTCAGACTGTTCCGACATCTAATTAAACTGTCGTAGCTTCGGATACATCAACAGTCTTAATCAAACAAATGTAATTTTATATTTCTTTTACAAAAGTAAAACAATTGTAACACATTGGGCTTCTATTGTATAAATAGAGCATCGAGCCTCAAAGACGTTTAACTTTTTGTCAGCTAGCTAGTTTAGCTAGCTAGCACGCAAAAACACGAGTAAAGTCCAGTATGACAGACCTCATTTCTACACCCTCAGAAGAATTACGAGACATATACACATATATGTTACAATATCTCTAGTTGCACCTACATTCGCAATAAAAAATCACAGAAAACGAAACGGGCTATTCGGCAAAAATAAAAATAGTACGTAACGAAGGCACGCAGCTAGCTAATCCGAACCCCGATATTATAAATACTATTACCCTTCCCCCTACAGCCCCCCGCCCGCGAATCCCCTGAGGATTCTGGAGCCCCCGCTTGCAATTTTCCCAAGCCGAACTACCTCGAATTAATCCCCCAACACGGGGAAGGTAAGGATATAAGGATATTTTTATTGTCTGACTATGATGAAACAATTGATCCTTTAAGGATCCTCCTTAGTTCGCCGGCCGGTACAATGTGGATGTTTCAAATTTCATTACGCTATCTAATCGGTTTATGTGGGCGTTTCTGATTTTATAGCAAAAGGCTAGGTGTGCTACTTATATCAATTCGTGATAAAGAACAAGGAATTACATAGAAGGAATGATAAAATAAAAACTGTAAATCATATGGTTGCCTCCTTTCTTCTTATGCAAATATAATTAGTAAAAAGAGGACGAAAGATACACCATCAGTTGCTATTCTTGTCAATTCATAGCAGGCTAATGTATAGAAAATGTTTGATATGTCAATTATTTGTTAATGACAAATTTTACATTACTAGATTATATATTTGAGACAGTTCATGTAGAAAGTACGCAAGCAGATTGTATCTGAATTTGGTAGGGTTATACGGCTGTATAACATTTTCTATACACTAGCCTACCATGAATTATGTTTGGTATCTCTTGTTAAGCAAAAATTGATTGTGCTAAGAGAAACCGCTCTTTCATAATAATTAATTATATTTCATAGTCTTTTCCTTTTTTCATTAATTAATTTCTTTATTTATTTATTTAACACTTTATTGCACCAACATCACATGATTGTAATATATTGCAAAACAACATGAATTATTTATTTATTTTTGTTTTTCAATATATAATAATAATATTCAAATATTTGCATACAAACATACATATCTGTCACACCTATCTCCCATTAGGGTAGGCAGAAACAATGGCATATTTAAGTATTATAAAACAACTTTTTTTCTTTGCAGAGCAAAAATTGCTTGTTGCGAAGCAAAATATATTTGTAGACACGCGATTTCGCGTTCCTAATACAAATATTATATATTTAATGTAACGTAACATGAAACATCTGGTTCATTCATCAGTATATAAAACTGGACAACGGTATTTTAATCAACTTACTATGTTTCTCAAAAGCGCCAATTATTTCGACATCTTTAGAGCGAAATGCAGCGACAGAAGCATCGTACGTCTGTTGTCTAGTTATAGTACAGTAGTTAAAATTTAATATATAAATTTTAGAAATAATATTCTTCAGTTGGTTTTTTTTTTATACAACTTAGAATGGCAAACAAGCTGACGGCCCACCTGATGGAAAGTGGTAACCGTTGCCTATAGACATGAGCAGTACCATGGACATAACAGAGTATACGAGTACTGTTTCGCCCATGATACCCCCCATGCGTTGCCATTCCTGAGGACTCAGGTGTTATTCCTCTGTACCCAGTAAATTCACGCCATATCCCACCCTTCAAACCGAAACACAGCCATGCAAACACAACTGCTTCACGGTTGAAACACGAATGGGACAGAGGTACCCAAGCAATCGACTTTTGTACAAAGTCTTCCTTTGTTGATTTTATTGTAACATATCGTAACTATTTGCTACGAGTTAAAATGTATTTATTTGTTTCAAAACGAGGAAGCATAAATGAAAGTGTACATGTTTTTAAATCAATAAGCACCTACCTCTAACAGCTCCACGCGTGGTATTCAATAAAGACAGTTTTCTAATATAAACATTTACATAATAAGGCATTCATTCGCGCCAATAACAGGATTGCCCTAAATATCAAGTTATTTGGATCACGTATTCAAGCGACTCACTCCAGGTGGAGGTATCCGCACGGGCGCCATATTTTTGCGTCAACTCCGCATTTATATGATAATGCGGGTCTCCGATGGCGGCATCCGCAACTGATCCGTACGCAAGTTCCGCCGATGAGTTCCGAAAAATTCCGAACTCGTAAATCTAATTCCGCGCCCACCGGCGCACTCATATTTGCTCGCAATTCCGTCTCGCATTCTCTTTTTTGTTTGAGGATCGTCCTCCAGGTTGCGAGTTCAGGGTTATCATTAACCTTTAACCGATTTTAAAAAGGAAACATTATGTATGTATGCAATATCTTTACTAGTATTGCACCGATTGTTTTTTTTTTATACAACTTAGAATGGCAAACAAGCTGACGGCCCACCTGATGGAAAGTGGTAACCGTCGCCTATAGACATGAGCAGTACCATGAACATAACAGAGACATACTGTTTTGCTCATGATACCCCCCATGCGTTGCCATTCCTGAGGACTCAGGTGTTATTCCTCTGTACCCAGTAAATTCACGCCAATTGTGATCAATAGGAATTATTCGTCGTGTCAAATCTTCCATGCAAGTTTTGCCAAAAAAGTTTTAAATTCATATTTCGTAGTCATAACATACTTATTATGTTATGACTATGGGAGGGCGAGCGATGGACAGCAGAGTCCCCCTTAAAACATCTCTAAAAGCTTGACTGCGGTTACCAAACCGCCTGCCAAGAATGGCAACTACTGAAACTCCCTCTTACGGGGAAGGCTTATGTTCAGCAGTGAATAGATAATGGTTGAAATAAAAAAAATACGTAATTATTCCATTGATATATTTCAAGCCGGTTAAATATCCTTATCGGGGGGGATTGTATAGGTAATTTACCATAGGGACTTTGTACAAAAGCCATTTGCTTGGACACTTTTGTCGAATTCGTGTTTCTACCATGGAACAGTTGTGTTTGCATGGCTGTGTTTCGGTTTGAAGGATGAAATATGGCAGTGAATTTACAGGGTACAGAAGAATAACACCTGAGTCCTCAGGAATGGCAACGCATGGGGGGTATCATGGGCGAAACAGTATACTCTGTTATGTATGATACTGCTCATGTCTATAGGCGACGGTTACCGCTTTCTGCCAGGTGGGCCGTAGGCTCGTTTGGCATTCCAAGTCGCAAACAAAATATTCTTATTCGAGTGACAACCCTATACACGTATGAGTAACGAATAGGGGGCGACGTTTTTGCACCCGGTATACGTACAGACGTCTCCCTTTTATTCGGCAGGGTTGTTACTGTTTAGTTTTGTATATGGCCTAAACAAGTGCTTTCATATCCGGATGTTTGAGTTTATAGTGGAAAAAACCTTTTTCGTCAGTCTCCACGGGCTTGGAATATTTAATATTTGGTATCGGGAGGAGCTTGGATTTTGTGCCTTGTTACTTTGTAATAGGGTTGTAAACTAATTCGTATTCGTAATTTAATTGAAAATTTTATAGAAGCATTTGCGAAATGGGCTTTTAGCAATAATATTTGATACTAACTATATCATGTTGCTTTGCTCACGTGCTTGTATCTTATATGTTAATCATACATTATATATTTTTTTTTTAATTTTATTATAAAGATTCATAAATGGAGACATATAGAACTCTTAAATTTAACCATCATCATCTCAGCCAATATCTGTCTACTGCTGGACATAGGCCTCCCCCATACACTGCCAAAAGGATCGGTCCTGAGCCACCTGTATCCGCTGACTCCCTGCAATGCAGTCGAGGTCGTCACATCAACTAGAGGGTTGTCGTCCTACACTGCGTTTGCTCGTACGAGGTCCCACTCAAGAATCTTTCTTTCCTTAAATTTAATAAAAACATAAAATTTTAACCATCACAGATTTACTTAATGCATATAAAGAGTAGATATAAAAATGTATAAAGATTGCAAAATATCTTCTAAATTAATCATAACAATTAATATGGTTTCAACATAGGAGTAGCCGTGTGGTCCCGGCATAGAATCCCCGCATCCCTTTTTCACCCGCAAGTGTCGTAGGAGGCAACTAAGAGAACTTAATGGTCCAGAGATGAGCAGCAGCGTCCCTCTTAACACATCGCCAAAGCCTAACTGCGGTTACCAAGACGCTTGCTAAACGTGGCAACTACTGGCTTCTCAATAGAAGGAGGCGTATATTCAACAGTCGACAGTTAATTGTTGTTACAACGATATTGACAGCAGTGAACCTATCGATTGTAAAAAAAAATTAACAAAATAGTGTTTGCAAACATACTGTATAAACACATGTACATAAAAAGATGAATTGACAGCTTTTTGAAGTTCTTTCTTTTAATTCTTCTTTATGCAAAAAAAAAATGCTTAAACAACTCCAATTACACTGCATAATACTAGCTGTTATGCAAAACAAAAAGGTACCTATAGAATAAAGCCTTCCGGATAAATGCATGTAAGATTACCTGGACAACCCTATTATATACTTAAATAATAAGATACTTTATTGTAACAACCCTAATAAATAATGTTTAAATTTAATTAACCTTTATTCGAGACCGTTTTCATATTTATATAGGTTTCTAAATTCGACTATATTTTTAAACAACAATAAGTTCATTTTGCTTTGATAATAGAAATCAAATTAAAATTCAACTCTTTAATTTGTTTATTTCTTGCCTTAACCAATTACTATGTTTAATAGACACGTACTATATGGAATAAAGAAGGAGATAGGCAACTTTTTATCCCGCTCAGTAAAAGCTAGTTAATATTTTTTTAATGAATAATAATAATTATATTATTCTCAATTTCGTGTATAATATAGTATATGTCATATATGTGTAAGTATATTTGTTATTTATATATATTTATTCGTTTATATATGTAATTTTAGTACATTAATAATTAGTAGCATTAAGTCCGCCATGTACACATATTTGTACTAATGAATAAATAAATAAATAAATAAATAATGGAATGGTAATCCCGCCTGCGCTATCGGGATACACTGGCGGGGCACCACTGACGGATGACAAGTGAGGATGAAAAGGCAGGTCAGTTAGCCCATCGTGACGAATTCCACTAGAATTAACCACGATGGTTTCCAGGGGGAACCGCGTAGAGGTCGACCTGATTGGGTGTATTGCTAGTAATGGGGCAATTAGACCCTATTACTAACAAACCCTTTCCCCCCCAACTAGTTAATATTATAAATGCGAAAGTCTGTAAACAAACGTGTTCTGTCTCTTTCACGCAAAAATTGCTGAATGGATTTGAATAAAATTTGCTACACGAGTAGGTTATAACACATAAATATCACATAATATCGTTATACTGGTTTAACGTGAGCAGAACCGCAGGATAGAGCAAATCGTGAATACTTCGTAGACATGTTAGATCGAAGAGATTTTAATTTAGAACACGGAATCAAAAAACTGCTTCTTGAGAAGCTATTTTTTATTGCCATCAATCACAAAATTAATAAACACAAAACAAGAGTGATTGAAAAAGGATTTTTTTTTATACAACTTAGAATGGCAAACAAGCTGACGGCCCACCTGATGGAAAGTGGTGACCGTCGCCTACAGACATGAGCAGTACCATGGACATAACAGAGTATACTGTTTCGCCCATGATACCCGCCATGCGTTGCCATTCCTGAGGACTCAGGTGTTATTCCTCTGTACCCAGTGAATTCACGCCATATCCCATCCTTCAAACCGAAACACAGCTATGCAAACACAACTGCTTCACGGTTGAAACATGAATGGGACAGAGGTACTCAAGCAATCGACTTTTGTACAAAGTCTCCTTCTGGTATGCGATGTTGTCACTGCAGGACTTAAGTGAACGCGTACAATTTACCTGTAATCGCATCGCCTTAAATCCCAATCGTAAATTGAAATATGGGTAAACATAGCGAAAATTTACAAGTTACACAAAAAACCGGTTTTAGTTGTGTCAAAAAAACCATTATTTTGATTTAAATACTAATCGACTGAACAAATTTTGAAAAAAAAAGTGATCAATATGTAAATTAGAGAGGTACCAGGTCAATCTCCATGCGGCACCTCCTGGAAACCATCGTGGTTAATTCTTGTTGAATTCGCTCACGAGGGACTAACTGGCCTGCTTTCATCCTCACCTATCATATCACTGGTAGCCAGCGTAAATTGATAGCGCAGGCTGGGTTACCATTCCCCCATTAAAAAAAATGTAAAGTTACCTTACAGCTTGGCTGCTGAGACATGAATGTACTTATGACGTTGTATGACCTCTCTGTTTGATGTCGACATCAAACTCTCGTGAGTTATACGACAATTTTGATGCAACTCAGAGTACTCTTTCCATTCTAATATTGTACAAAATGAAAATCAAAGAAATGAGAAAAATACAATTTGCCAACCAAGCTCGGTCGGGAAGCACTTCACCGTATGCGGTATGTATTATTTATTGCATGGGAACATATTTCAAAGGCTGTGTGATGGTTTTGACAAGTTCTTTGTATTCTCATTTTGCCCTATAGTTATTTTCATTCCCCACATGCGGGACATGTTATTATTTCTACATGTCTACTACAGCCTTTAGTGGTATTAGGGCGATTTTGAGTTGTCACTCACTAAATTTGTCTTCAAAACTGCGCCAGTATATATTACTTTGTTTCGCGAAATAAAACAGACTTTAAACTTGACAGAATAAGTGTTGACTATTAATCACACTATTGGCTTTTGAAAAGAAATAAAAACACATACAGACAGACGAGAAGCTATTTTACAGATACATTTAAGTTTACATTTTAAATGTTTCGATTAAAACAGGGATTAGTGTAATATTATTATATATTGGGACGAAAAGAAAAACGGCTGTTCCTCATAACACGGGGTAAAGATTCCCCAGACAAATAACATTAGGAGTATACCTAGACTCGAGACAATTTAGGAAAGTTCGCTTCCCAGAATCGAATATTGGATCCCATTCACGCAGAATATTATATAATACAGCGTTATTCAGACCTAATGAAAAAAAAAAAATTCTTTGTCGAATAAATTTCCAGCTAGATACTTAATAATCGTAGCTCACTATAGACGCTACTAAATGTACACAGTCAATAGTTTTAATTACTTTATGTGGTTGCTAAGATGACCGGCAAATAATATTTCACATTGGGTGGGTAAACTGTAATCGTAATTGTAACTAAATAATATAATGCTACCCACATTTAACAATGTTGCACCAAAAGTAAATTGAACATTGCAAATGAGTGTATTTATGTTTTAGATTGTACCGTCTTATGTTAAGTCAAAGGAAGTTTTTAACTAACCACTGAGATACAGGCTCAGCCTAGTTCGGTGGCTAGTAGATGTAACTAGGTGTGAATTGTTATTAAATAAAGAATTATCAATTATCAATTAATAAAACAAATAAATAAAAAAAAATCCTTTTTATAATATTAATTAGATAAAAAAAAGTAATATAAAATAACATCAACCTGTTGAATTAAACTCCCGGCTAGATACTTAATAACCGTAGCTATTTTTTTTGTTTAATATACGATCTATAATCTTAATTAATAAAACAAATATCTAAACAAATTTATTACTTTTTTAATATTAATTATATTAAAAAAATATATATATAAAATAATATTCCTCAGTTGAATTAAACTTCTGGCTAGATACATAATAATTATGCTCATTAATAAAACAAATATCTAAAAAAAAATATTACTTTTTATAACATTAATTAGATAATAAAAAGTAATATAAAATAACATGGCCGTGTTGAATGAAACTGCCAGCTAGATGTTTAGTGCTCGTAGCTCGGTGCAGGCCGTGCGCTACGGAAGCAGGAAACAGCCGTGAATAATGTGCTACGCGCATATTTGTTCTCGCTTGCTTTTCACTTGCTTTAAATAGCATGTTTTTATTCAAAGTATATGTATTGTGAATCATATTTATGTGCAGTATTTTTTTTTTTTATTTAACATAACATAAAATGCTATAACGAACTGTCGCCCCACCTAACGGAAAGTGGCAACCCGTAATTTTAATTCACTGCCATTACTCTATAAATCAAAAACACATCCATGCAAGCGCAGCTGATTAGCAAATTTATCATGAGTGGGACAGAAGTACCCAATATAATTTTAATGCAAATTCTTCTTGTTAGTACTTAGTACATATAGTACATTCTAAGCATTATAAACATTTCAATTTTCCAACTACATTTCTTTAAGAATAATGTACCAAAAAGATTTTTTTGATTGATTTACCAGAGAGAGACTTTGTACAAATTCGATTGCTTGGGTATCTCTGTCTCATTCGTGTTTAAACCGTGAAGCAGTTGTGTTTGCATAGCTGTATTTCGGTTTGAAGGCTGGGATATGGTGTGAATTTACTGGGTACAGAGGAATAACACCTGAGTCCTCAGGAATAGCAACGTATGGAGGGGTATATGGGCGAAACAGTATACTCTGTTATGTCCATGGTACTGCTCATGTCTATAGGCGACGGTTACCACTTTCCATCAGGTGGGCCGTCAGTTTGTTTGCCATTCTAAGTTGTATAAAAAAAATAAAAATAAAAAAAAGATGCATTTAACTCTATTTTCATCCTCTAAAAGAAGTCTGACTAATGAAAATCTGTTTAGTAGTTAGTAAATTTATATAACTAATAAAAAGAAATATATTCTATACTTATAATAAATCTGTAGAGAGGTCAATTCTGTACATGAAATATATTTCCAAAATAACTATCGGGGGTGATTAGTGATCGATACTGATGCCAAAAATGAAATCAGTAAAATTTTTGTCTGTCTGTCTGTATGTACGTTATAGAAACAAAAACTACTCGACAGATTTTAACGAAACATGCTACAATTATTCTTCATACTCCTGGGCAGGTTATAGTATACTTTTCATCGCGCTACGATCAATAGGAGCAGAGCAGTGAAGGAAAATGTTAAAAATGTCCACCCGTGCGACGCCGGGACGGGCCGCTAGTGTAGAATATATGTAAATTTCTCATATTTGTTAATAATTTGCACGCCGACATAGAGGCAGAATGTATATGGTAAATGTAAATCTCTTTCATCGAAAACTACCTACATTCTAGCAAAATAAATTCATTTCATTTCTCAGTTTAATATAGTTGACTAAATTTTTTCGTTTTTAAACGACTCCCAAAAAACCTGACTCGATTTCTATACTTCTTTTTGAAACAGATATGGTTTACTAACGTGTTGATTTTTTATAGTGTAAAGTTTGCGGCTGCTGTTTTTGGAGTATTCTTATTTATAGTATTATGTGAATTTAAAATATAATCTTGATATCTTATAATTAACTAGCGACCCGCCCCGGCTTCGCACGGGTGCAATGTTGATACTAAATAGAGCAGCCGGTCCATTAGAAACCTCTAAAATTATCAGTGTTTCTCTACAATATTATGCATGTATTATACATATAAACCTACCTCTTGAATCACTCTATCTATTAAAAAAAACCGCTTCAAAATCCGATGTGTAGTTTTAAAGATTTAAGCATACATAGGGACGGACAGACAGCGATAGCCAATTTGTTTTATACTATGTAGTGATTATTAATATTAAATATAGCAAATAATTTAAAAGGAATAATACCGGAGTTCTCAGTAATGGTAAAGCATGGGGAATATGCTCGTATCTGTAGGCGACGGTTACCACTTTCCATCAGGTGGGCCGTCAGCTTGTTTGCCATACTAAGTTGTATAAAAAAAAGCAATGTTATGATTGAAAAACTGTGCTGGTTACATATTGAACATTATGAATGGCTAGCCATGGACCCGACTGATATTGATGGCGTCAACAAACCCCAGATACCTAGTCACATGGCCTGCCCCTAACCTTGCTTTACGATGACATTAACATTTATCTATTGCGACTTAAAGTCCAATATCGCTTGTTTTATTCCCTCTTATGAGTATTCTGGTCTCCCGATATGATATTTCTGTCAATATAAACCTTAAGCCTTTCACTTTAAGGTTACATTTCGGGTGTAGAATTAGAATCAACCCTTAAGCGCCTAAAGGCATCGCTGGATATTGCTTCAGCTATTTCGGCGTGCGATTTTCGTATCGGTCTGCAAATGATGAAAATGTATTTGTTTAGCTCCTATCGTGAGGCATGGATATTTTATCTTGCACCCATAACATTACTGACCCTCTATAGTATATTTACAAGGGTTATAAACTGTATTATGGTTACCTTCAATAGTTTTTTTGTATGCTTAAGTACACCACTTTATATTCAAATTATGTTTTGTCAACAAACTACCGATTGTTGCAAAATCAAATTGTAGACGCGTAATTCTGCGTTCTAAATTCAAAATATTTTAAACCTAATAATTTTAGTTAATATAAGATAAGTACATAGTCTTTATTGTTTACTCTTTGTTGTTTAAGAGGAAAGATTTTACTAAATATGTTTTGCTCTGCAAATAACACACAGCTATTTAATAATAATACACAGTAATTTTATCAAAATAAATGTACACTGGTAATCTGATACGAGTACTTTTATTGTATGAACGTTGCTATGTTTTATAAATACATTAAAAAAATCTTTAATTTAGAATACCGAGTTAATAATAAATAGCTGTTTTATAGAAATATAAAAAAATCTGCGATTTTTTTTTAAATAGATAAATACTCTTTATTGTTTCCTCCAAAAGATTACAACAGTAAACTTATTTAAAATATAAACAATTACAAGAAATAATCACAGTGAGAAAACAATGGGCGACCTTATCGCTAAAAGCGATCTCTTCTAGGTAACCTTCGGATGGAGAGGAGTAATTATAAACTGTTTGAAGGAATTATGTAAGTAATACATAGTATATTTCAACTTGTAACCTATAGGAATCTATTAGAAAAAGATTTACCTTTAGCTATAAAATTTTCACCCTCAAACATTTTATAGTTTCCTTTCAGCTTCTCAAAAGTTGACTAGGTATAAGAGATACTCCTACAATGGGATAAGTCCGCCATTGTATGCAAAAAAATAATAAAATATTTTTTTATTTTCCCAAGAGCCTACAGCATGGGGTTCTTCAAAAGGGGGGTAAAGAGGTTTCTCCAGGGTCGGCAACGCACGCGTAATACCTCTGGTATTGCAGCTGTTCATAGGTTACGATAACCACTTGCCACTTAATGGTATAAAAAAAAATCATTAAGAAACATTTTTTATCAATAACGTTTTCATGAAATAATCATAATAATACAATTCCAACATTTATTCTCGTGCTAATGTTTATTTTAACGTCTTCATTACTCTGGCGATGCAGAGTAGAGGCGAGCTCGATACCAATTCAATGAAGATATCCATCGAAACACTGAGAAAGTTACTTATTAATGCCACGTAATAAATATGTACAGTCGGCAAAAACTAATGTCCGTTCATTTATTTTATTTAAATTAATATTTTACAAATTATCATTTAAATTAAATCTTAATTTATCTTCTGTTGAAATATTTAGGCTTTTTTTATACAACTATGGTGGTATACAAGCATACGGTCCGTCTGATGGTAAACGGGGTTATCGTAGCCTGTAGACGCCTGTAACACCAAGGAAGTCACACGCGCGTTGCAGACCCTTTAGAAACCTTAACACGCCCTTTTTGAAGATGCCCATGCCGTAGTCTCTAGAGAAAGCGTCGGCAGGAAGATAATTCTACAACCTGACTGTTTGCGGGAGGAAGCTCCACTGAATTAAAATGTTAGAACTACGTATATAGAATTAAAAAAAATACTAAATATGTTTTGCTCTGCAAATAACACACAGCTATTTAATAATAATACACAGTAATTTTATCAAAATAAATGTACACTGGTAATCTGATACGAGTACTTTTATTGTATGAACGTTTATTATTTTTTATGTTTTATTTTTATAAGTATTCTATATATTTACCCATAAAATGTATCTTGTCGTATTATTTACGCATTAAAAAGATAAAGAATTTCTACGACAAAATAAAGATAGAAGTTATATAGGTATTAATATATAATATAGTATTTATATATTAATACCTATATATGAAAATATGCATATATAATCATATATATATATATATATATATATATATATATATATATATATATATATATATATATATATATATATATTACACACACATGACATATGATAAACTACCGCCTACTTTTGATTATTGTATTTTTTTAATTTTTATGTAAACCGTACACATGTATGAATAAATGAAGTTTATTCAGCCGTTGCCGGTAGATTGTAATAGCGACCGTTATGGGACGGAGTTGGGGGCCGTTTCTTGCTAAATAATTACCGCGCACAGTTTGAGTAATAAATATTACTTATATACCCCGGCTCATATTATGTCGGGGTATTAATGTCTTTGTTGAGAGAGCTATCCTGCGTTCACGACTGAATGTGTTAGATAACACACTTGGATTTTAATGGTAATTAACTATAGATATAGGTAACATAACAGGGTAGAGAGGTTTTTTTGATGAGTGAAAATGGTATGGTAACCCCGCCTGCGTTAACGGGATACGCTGGCGGAGCACCAGTGAAGGGTGATAGATGAGAATGAAAACAGGCCAGTTGGCCCATCATGATGAATTCTTCAAGAATTAACCATGATAGTTTCCAAAGGGGACCGCGAGGAGGTCGTCCTGGTTGGGTATATTACTAGCAATGGGATTCTCAATCTCCATTACTAACAATCCCTTTCCCCCCCAGAAAAGAGAGGTATAAAAAACTGGGATGTTACAAATTTAAAGAAGTCGCTATGTATATATATATTATTTATAGATAGATAGATAGATAATCTTTATTGCCAGAGGGAGACTTTGTACAAAAGTCGATTGCTTGGGTACCTCTGTCCCATTCGTGTTTCTACCGCGAAGCAGTTGTGTTTGCATGGCTGTGTTTCGGTTTGTTGGGTGGGATATGGCGTGAATTTATAGGGTACAGAGGAATAACACCTGAATTCTCAGGAATGGCAACGCATGGGGGGTGTCATGGGCGAAACAGTATACTCTGTTATGTCCATGGTACTGCTCATGTCTATAGGCGACTGCTACCACTTTCCATCAGGTGGACCGTCAGCTTGTTTGCCATTCTAAGTTGAATAAAAAAAAATTTGCTGGTAATAGGAGCTGCCTCAGCTGTTGCTATATACATATGTACAGCTCCAGCGAGCTTTATTCAATCCGTGTGGTCCCGACATAGAATAGGCCACCCCTTCCTTTCCCGTGGGTGTCGTAAGCGACTAATAGAGACCTAGGGATGGGCAGCAGTGTCCCTCTTAAAACATCACCTATAAATTAAACTGCAGTTGCAAATCCGCTTGCCAAGCGTGGCAATTACTGGCAAATTCCCCCAAGGGGGAGGCTTATGTTCAGCAGTGGACAGTAAAAAGCTGATATGATGACGATGATGCATTCATTTATTTATTTATGTGTATCTTTTAAACCAATATCGGCAAAATATGACAATGCTAAATCAATCTACTTGTACCACAGCCGAGGTGACCTGGTTGAAACCTCGAAACAACCCAGGCAAATTGGGGGGACATTGTTAGTAATAGGTCCTAACGGCCTCATTGCTAGCAATATACCCTATTAGGTCAACCTCGACGCGATTCCCCGATAAAACCATAGTGGTTTGCCAATTGACCTGCTTTCATTGTCACCTACCATCCGTCACTGGTACCCCGCCAGAGTATACCGATAGCGCAGGTAGGGTTACTTATTCCATTTTCAGCAAAAGAAAAAACCACGTAAATTATCATAGTTTACCTAAATGACCGCATTATGTAACCTAAATATATAGGCATACAATCTAGATTGCAAATATTTACAGATTAATGTGGAAGAGAAAAAATATGAGAAGATCTAGATTGAATTCTGGACAATTTGTAATTCTATTGTTTCCGCTTATCCCAATAACAAACAGACGTAATTCACAATGTATATATGTATATAAGTAACATCAAGTGAATCCCTGAACCCTTAAATAAAACATTAGTTCAATGGATCGGCGCGTTCAATAGTTTTACAAAGTAATCCGTTCGTAATGAAGGGCCGAACGCAACTGGCACCGGAGCAACTGGAAAATAAATAATTTAAAAATCAAACTGTGGTCGAGGGAGTGGGAATCAATTTTGTGTTTCGCCCGCAGGCTTTTGTGTAAGGTGCATTTACACTGTCACATGTATATGATCATATGAACATTTTATAATCTACACTAATATTATAAAGAGGAAAGATTTGTATTTTTGTGTGTATGTATGTTTGTAATGAATAAACTCAAAAACTACGTTGCCAATTTCAAAAATTCTTTCACTATTAAAAAGCTACATTCACCCTGAGTAACATAGGTTATATTTATTGCTAGAAAAAATTAGAGATCCTTACTAAAACTTTAGTAACGTAACTCAAGGTGTAAAAAACAGTATAAAATATCTCGTCGCGTGCGCTGCGGTAACTATTGGTGATAGAACAAAAGTATGTTCTACAATATTGAAGAAAATATCAATAACTACAAAAAATTCAGCGATACTGTATGTCCAATTATTATCGTTATGTCACAATAATAACTTTTTACATTTTAAAAGTTGATTGAAATACCGACGAAAATTACACCATATTATTCATACTTTTATTTAAAACTATTTCAATTTATGTGGATTACTCTTTGAATTGTTCAAATCGGCTATTCCATTCAATAGATATTACGAATTTAATAAGTCATAGAAATAGAAAAAATAACGCTGTCGCGTTGTACATGTTACTCATACTTATTTATTAATCCTTATCCAAATAAATTATTTTGTATTCAAAATTGTTTCAATACCTGGAGATTACTTTTTGAATTTTTCAAATCGTAGATATATTCCATTCTAAAGATATTATGTTAAAAAGTCAGATATAGAAAAGCCCGCCGCCCGCACCGTGTCGGCCGCGTGGCTAGTTAGCCAAGCATTGTAGCAGGGCAGAAAGGGGCAGATGGGGGCGGGCACATCTATGAAATAGGTAGCTAGGTAGGATTAGATAAAAATGTAAAATGTTGTAAAAATGCTCACCCGTGCGAAGCCGGGACGGGCCGCTAGTTATAAATATAATTGTGAGAGACTGATGCCTGAGATAGATATAAGACTACCTATATTACAGGTCACCAGCAAATATTTGGTTTGAAATTGTTTGCCGTTTTTCAAACCATATTTATTTGTGAAAAATATTCACTTTCACTGCTAAAACTCTATTTTAACAGAATACTAATAATTTCGATTTCACCATATATGTGACAGTGTAATAATGCCCTAGGGAAAGTTGAATATTATTTTTCGTTTATTTAGGTTGTCCTTTTTAAATATTTATCAATATCCATCCACTTATTACATATAGTCACGCTATCTCTGTGGGGGCGTGGCAGTTGTCGTTTTAAATGACAATTCTTAACGTTAATATCTAGGCAATACAGGTTGAAAGAGATTAATAGAAAATTGTAGTGAATCATTGATATTTTTTACAATACATTTTTATTATATTTATATATTTTTTTATGCAACTTAGAATGGCAAACAAGCTGACGGCCCACCTAATGGAAAGTGGTAACCGTCGCCTATAGACATGAGCAGTACCATAGACATAACAGAGTATACTGTTTCGCCCATGATACCCCCCATGCGTTGCCATTCCTGAGGACTCGGGTGTTATTCCTCCGTACCCTGTAAATTCACGCCATATCCCACCCTTCAAACCGAAACACAGTCATGCAAACACAACTGCTTTACGGTTGAAACACGAATGGGACAGAGGTACCCAAGCAATCGACTTTTGTACAAAGTCTCCCTCTGGTATGTGTATGTATGTGTAGTATATATTATTTTCTATAATAAGTAGTCTAATAGATAATATGTATTTGATCTTTATGGGCATTATACGTAATAATTATTAATTCACTTCTATATGTCCTCCTTTAACCAAAGGTCATCTGTAAGAGATTGTCCCAGTGATAAGACCACCTTTTGTACCTTTATATGTATATTTGAATCTGTACTTCATGCTACTGTATTTCAGTTGAACTGTTTATATGTCATTGTTTATTTTTGTTTTTGGTGCAATAAATAGTTAAATAAATATTTTTTTTTTTAACAGATGATAATGGAATGGTAATCCCGCCTACGCTACTGATATACACTGGCGAAGCACCAGTGAGGAATGACAAGCGAGATGAGATGAAAGCAGGTGAGTTGTTCTATGGTAACGAATTCAAGAAACTCACGGGAAAGAATGGGCCATCCTTTCTTTTCCCGTGGGTGTCGTAAGAGGCGACTAAGGGAACTTAATGCTTGAGGAATGAACAGCAGCATTCTTAAAAAAACACCAAATCCTAACTGCAGTTGCCAATCTGACTACTAAGTGTGGCAACTAATAACTAAGACCGTCTTTTGTACTACTATCCTTATTGAAAATTCTTCGAAAAGTCCTTTAATATTGGTGTGAAATAAAATGAATAAAATAATGCTGTCCAACTCGCACGAACTCTGTCATGTATGGAGTGGAATCAAGGGAGAACTTTATGCTACACAAATATCAAACATAACTGTCAATGTGCGGAGTCAATCCTTGATTATTCCACGAGGAGATGACGTCAACACTCGTTAGGGCTGCCACAACACGCCCACGCCCGTTGTACCGCAACAGTTGCCGGCGAACAAGACGGAGATTTTCATATCATTTGCATAATCCTCGCACCAGCGGACCGACCTAACCAAATTTACAATCCACCCCTAATCATAACATTGGGACAGCCCAGAGTTTTATTGTTTTACTGCGTTTGACAGTGAGGTTTTACAGGGATGAAAGTTTGAGTGGCAACCCTAAACTTTTTGTGGTTTCGCTTGTCGTTGTATTGCGGCGCGAACGCTTTGCTGCCATTTAGGCATTAATTTTAATTGGTCTCCGTATAAAAATAGAATTATTGTTTTCAACTTTTTTTTAAAAGTTTCTATACAATGTATGGATAGCGCCATCTAGTGAGATTTTAATTATGTACTTACATAATATCATTATGTATGAATAATTAAAGACAGATTATGAGTCGTTAAATTGTTATTATTTTACAATCATAACGATAACTATACTAACAAAAGAAATATTTAAAAATCCAAAATTATATTATTAGGAATAAAAATTAATTTGGAAACTGATGGGAACTAAGGCGAATTACATTCTGTGTATTATATATATATATATATATATATATATATATATATATATATATATATATATATATATATATATATATATATATATATGTATGAAATTAAATATATTTATTAACGCAAAACATAAACACAACATAATATATGTGTGTTTACAGGTAATATAATGAAATTTAAAAAAAATAAAATTAAAAAATCGATTTTTGTTTGTAATGCAAAAACTTGAAAAATACTTGACCGATTTAAAAAATTCTTTCACCCAGAGAAAACTACATTATAAGTGAGTAACACGAGCCATATTTTGCTTTCAATAAACCAAGCGAAGCCGGGGCGGGTCTCTAGTTTTCAATATAAATATATAATAACTTGTGTTCGAGTTACAACCCTAGCTCAATGAGCTTGAACCTAATGAGTTCAACTGCGGAAGAGAGAGGGTGAAATGAATAAAAATTAATAATGTGAAAATTCCTCCATACGGGGGGAATAGAAAATTGTTAAATAATACATGGGGCTTAGTGGCCCCATTGCTAGCAGTGTACTCAGTCAAATCCACGTCCACAATGTCCTCCGTGGAAAGCATCATATTTTTTTTAATAGTGAAAATAGAATGTTAACACCGACTGCGCTATCAGTATACACAGGCGGAGCGCCAGTGAGAGATGATAGATTAGCATGAAAGCAAGTCATTTGGTCCATCGTGACGAATTCGACAAGAATTCACTAAAATAGTTTCCAGGGAGAACAGCGTGAAGGTCGACCAGACAGGGTATATTACTAGCAATGGAGCTGGATCGCATTATTAAGATTTTTTTTTCCCCAAGCCATCGTAATTACATTCATCAGGACTTAATACCCCTCAGTGGTACCCTCCAGCGTATACCAATGGCGCAAACGAGGGTTCCATTCCATTTTCAACAATTGAAAAAAAAATCATGGTAAATAAGAAACTTTTTCACCTACATTAACAAAGTAATAAATCTTAAAGCCATCCGAAATTGCTCAGTAATTTACGTATGTGGCTCTTAAATCCTGCAGAATGCGAATTAATGCGACAAGGTACTATCTAAGTGGGATTAAGTGCTACTTGACACTATGTCGTAGTACGAATTGAATTAAAGTGACGACTCCCGTCTTTGTTGCTAGCTATTTGAAATTTATAATTCAAAATGTACGTAAAATTACTCTAAGTAAATAATGACATTATTGCACTTTTGAAAAAATGGACATTTTTCTCTCGGATCAAAAAGAAAACCGTTTGCTAAAAGAAAACCTTTTCCTATTGTGATTAGGTTTTTCTATGCCATACTGATTTTGTATAAATATTTATTTATACATATATTTTATACATATATTTTATAATATTTATTTATACATATATTTATATAGATTTATGATTTCATAAATATATATACATAAGCCGTGTGGTCCTGACATATAACGGGCCACCACTTCCTCTTCTGTAGGTGTCGTAAGAGAGGACTAAGGGAATATATATATAGTCCCCAAGATACAGGTCTGGCCTAGTTCGGGGACTGATGGTAATGCAGATATTTCCTCATTGTATATAAATTGTAAAAATTGTAAATTGTACCTTATGCAACTGTATCTTTCTTAAATAAATATTATTATTATCTTATTTTTATTATAATTTAACGGTCGAGGGATGGGCAGCAGCGTCGCTCTTAAAACATCTCCAAAGCCTAACTGCGGTATAATATATATATAAGTTACAATTTCATATATATATATATATGAAATTGTAACTTAACTGTATTGATATTGATATATCTATAGGCGACGGTTACCACTTTCCATCAGGTGAGCCGTCAGCTTGTTTACCATTCCAAGTTGCATAAAAAAAATATTGAAGAGCAAGAAAATGCCAAAACTATATCTTCCAAATTATATGTAGTTATTACAGTTATATTTTTGAAACTCTATCTTAAAAAAATCAATCTGATGTAACTACATTATATTTTCATGCGTCATACAGAACAGGAAATCTATTTTATTGGGTTTTACTTCTAAAATCCACTCGAACTCTTAAGTCGTGGACAAAAAGCAGTTACATTTTTTTTTAAATTCAGATAACATTATGATAGATAGATAGATAGTTTATTTACATTACACAGCACACAAATAACAACAGTTATAGATAGACATACAAAAAAAAAAGAATATATACCTATACATTACATATATGATATATACATACAATATGAGACGCAGAAGGATATAGGGTACGCAGACGAAGTCGCGGGTAGGATAATAGCTAGTACTATTTATATATTTATATCTAATCTAGTTTATTTTTCTTACACTCATCTCATTATTTTTTCCATCTCGGTCACCGAAAATTTCACCCTAAGTTTAGTATACAGAATATTCTACTGCATTTGAGATTCTGCTTTGCATCGCTCCGCTCTCAATTGCCAATAGGAAAACATAATTCATACCGATAGAGCGGGAAACAGTTAGTTAATTTGTTTCAGCTTTTGTGCTGCTTGTTAAGTATAGTGGCACAAAGTTATAATTGTTAAATCAACTTGTTTTTAATGAAAGCAATATTTGAGTTTTTCTATGATGAAATTTCATTCCGAATACTCGGTTAAGTTATAAAAAAAAAAAAAAACTATTTTATTAAAAATCCTTATAATAATGCAGTTTATAGTTTATGTTTATAGGCGACGGTTACCATTTTCCATCAGGTGGGCCGTCAGCTTGTTTGCCATTCTGAGTTGCATAGATAAAAATTTTTACATGAATAAAAATTGTTCTCATTTTTAATCTTTATAAAATTCATTCTCCCCACAAGGAAAACAGCGGTCTCAATTGAAACAAACAAACAGATATATGAAATAGTTCATAAAAAGAAAGAGAGAGAGAAAAATATTTATATACAAGTAAATTTAAATTTAAGCATTTTTGAATAGTCATTTTTTGATTATCGCCCATTCGGAACGCAATTTCAGCCAAGAAGAATGGGCTAGGAACTCAGCTGTTGCTTTTTCAAAAGTTTCATCATATAGAGATAGTAGATATTAGTTTAAAAATTAATTCAATTTAGAACTAGGATACGTGTGTCTACAAAGGAAAATGTTTTAGTCATATATATATATATATATATATATATATATATATATATATATATATATATATATATATATATATATATATATATATATATATATATATATATATAGAACAAACGCAATAATAAATTACATATACAATTAAAGATTGAGTTCCAAAAAAAGAGATAGATAAATAGATACTCTTTATTGTTTCCTCCAAAAGATTACAATAGTAAACTTATTATAAATATAAACAATTACAAGAAATAATCACAATGAGAAAACAATGGGCGACCTTATCGCTAAAAGCGATCTCTTCTAGTCAACCTTGAATAGTTAGATTAGTAGGAGATAGATAGTAGAGGAGTAGTTAGATTTAAAAAAACATTATGGAAACAGTCTTTCATTATATCCTTTGAAATAAAAAATAAATCCAAATCGGATTCGAACTAACGGAGTTATGAGGTTACAAACAAAAAAACCATCGATTTGAAAACCTCCTTGTATTTAAAGGCGGTGAAAAATCGGTCCAGATTTGGCGACACAATGGTGTAGTGTAGCTACAAAAATATAGCTGAATTGAGAAACTCCTCGTGTCGGAAGTAATTTAATAGAAGTGTAGATGGGTTCGTTACGGGGAATGGGTAGTTACATTTTATTGGCACACCATAACATAAAGCAATGATAAAAAGGTGTTTCTATTCTATTTATAGGTGAAAACGTTATTTTATATATATATAAAAGGAACGAAACGTTGGAACAGCGTAAAGGAAATTGGTGAATGAGGGGAATAAGGGACTTATGTGGGAAAGGGGGGGGGGGGAACACTGCAGTCGCGGAAAGGACTGGGACACTGCGGCGGCTCGGGAGGCCGGGGTCGCATACCCGTATGCCCTTATTCTAGAGTAGAGAGTCTAGAGTAGAGTATATATATATATATATATATATATATATATATATATATATATATATATATATCCTATTTAAGAGCTGCGCTCTTGTCGGTGGACCTCTTGCCACTCACTACGATTTTCAGCGAGTCTCTTCTCATCTTGATACGACACGATACCAACTCCTTCCTTGATCTGCCCGATGTAACTATGTCTCGGTCTCCCTCTCCCCCTTCTTCCTTTTATCTTACCTTCTATTATAATGTTCATAAGTTCGTCGTGTCGTATCAAGTGTCCCAACATTTTTTCCCCTAATATATATATTAATGTTATATTATTCTTTATGTACTTTTATTATTTACATATGTAGTCGTGTACAGTTATTTTTATTGTATTATATATTCAATTCTTTACTGGATATTATTTAGTTTATTTTTCGCTGTTTTCAGTTATTACCTTTATACATTCTACAGTTTTCTTTCAGCTTCTCAAAGGTTGACTGTAAGAGATCCCTTTATGGGATAAGTCCGCCATTGTACATTAAATCATTTAATGTATTCAGTATGAATTATGTACAATAAAGATTTTACAATACAATACACGTTATTCTTATTACATTTGTATGTCCTGTAATCAAAAACATCAGTATTGACGTCAAACGTCTCTTCAAAAGAGTGTCTTCATACAAATGCATCGAAACAGCTTTTTCATACAATTTCGCGTGATAAATAGTTACGAGTGATTCCTTTAAAACCTCTATTCTATACTTATTTTGTCTTACAAATTCTAGATCTTTTTAATGCGTAAAAATACTTCTTGGCGTATCTGTATTTAATTATTAAATAATTAAATATAGTATATATATAATTTTCCGTGTATTTCCGGCATAGAATGGACCACCCCATCCTTTCCTGTGGGTGACGTAAGAGACGATTACAGAAACTTAATAGTCGAAGGATGGGCAACAGCGTCCCTCTTAAAAACCCACCAAAGCCTAACTGCAGTTTCAAACCCACCTGCCAAGCATGGCTACTAGAGGCAACCCCCCCCCCTCCAATAGGTAAAAATCGCCTATGTTCTGCAATGGACAGTTAGAATACTTAATATTTACGCGAGTGGCGGAAAATAGTTCTTTATAATATAAAAGTGTTCAAAATAAAACCTTAATCCCTTTGTAATAAAACACAGATTGTTTACAATATTGGAGTCCGTCATTATTATTTTTCTCCCACCTTAGTTTAACGAAAAAAAAAAGTACTGACAGAATGGAGGCGTGTGCGCGGACGCTTGCTCCTGTAAAATAAATGTGATTTGTGTGTTTCAAACTGTATGTGCCCTGAAGAACCTGTAAGAATTTGTGTGTGCATGCGTATAGGAAGGAATTGCGTGCGTTGAGGAAGAACTGCCGATCACCTACAGCAGGAAAACTCACGAAGCCGATGCCAGATTTATTTTTATGGGTGGAAATGGTATGGTAACCCCACCTGCACTAACGGTATACGCTGGCGGGGCACCAGTGAAGGGTGATAGATGAGAATGAAAACAGGCCAGTTAGCCCATCATGATGAATTCATCAGGAATTAACCATGATAGTTTCCAGCGAGAACCGCGAGGAGGTCGGCCTGGTTGGGTATATTGCTAGCAATGAAATTCTCAGTCTCCATTACTAACAATCCCTTTCCCCCCCGCCGATGCCAGGTTAGTCCTCCTCGACAGACAGAATCTTTCCCTTATAAAACGCTTACACTGCGTTGTTTTACCTTACACAAAAATAAAAAAAAATCCTTAAAAATAAATAAAAGGAACATAATAAAAGGTACTTAATAAAAAAAAGCACTCGCACAAAATGTATATTGAGAGCATCCATCAAAATATTTAAATCGCTATACGCCGAGTTTAATTAACTCCCAACTCGAAAAATCAGGGTAGGCCTCATTAGCACATGAAACAAACCAATGCAGACAGAGACAATGTTAGTAACCCCTCACAATCTGACAACCCTAGCTTTAAACATTTGTCTAGCGCCTCCAGGGCTGTCACGTTGCGAAATTACATCCATTTGTATGCAGATGTCAGCATTGAGAAAGGCAGCGTCCTAGGTGAGCGACGACGCATTTATTTCCAGCAGTGCCTTGTATACGATAAAAGCATCGCTTTTAATATTTTATATATATATATTTACAGACTGTTTATAATTTTGTCTATGTACTAATCATGTAGATGTGAAAAGAAACTAAGCAAGAATTTAGCGTTTAAAAATATTAATAACCTTACTGTTTAATTACAGTATCTGATTAAAAATTACAAAACAAAAAAAAGTACAAAAAATTAAAAATAATCATATTAGAAATTTAGTTTATAATATGTGCATTTAAATATTTATTTAAAAAATATGAAAATCTCTTAAATTGTTCCTAGTTTATTATTATAAATTTTACCAGGGGGAGACTTTGTACAAAAGTCGATTGCTTGGATACCTCTGTCCCATTCGTGTTTCAACCGTGAAACAGTTGTGTTTGCATGGCTGTGTTTCGGTTTGAAGGGCGGGATATGGCGTGAATTTACTGGGTACAGAGGAATATTACCTGAGTCCTCAGGAATGGCAACGCATGGGGGATATCATAGGGCGAAACAGTGTACTTTGTTATGTCCATAGTACTGCTCATGTCTATAGGCGACGGTTATCCCTTTCCATCAGGCGGACCGTCAGCTTGTTTGCCATTCTAAGTTGTATAACAAAAAATTATTATAAACAGCACGTATATTCTAAACTACATATGTGTATAATATTATATTACAATTATTCTTCTCCATCTTAAGGTTACCAGACAGATAGCTATTTAGCGATAAGGCCGTCCATTGTTGCCTTTTGTATCTTGCTTTTATGTAATTAATTATTCACTTTGTTTGTGTATATTTTGTTTTTTTTTTATACAACTTAGAATGGCAAACAAGCTAACGGCCCACCTAATGGAAAGTGGTAACCGTCGCCTATAGACATGAGCAGTACCATGGACACAACAAAGTATACAGTTTCGGCCATGATACCCCCATGCGTTGCCATTCCTGAGGACTCAGGTGTTATTCCTCTGTACCCAGTAAATTCACGCCATATCCCACCCTTCAAACCGAAACACAGCCATGCAAACACAACTGTTTCACGGTTAAAACATAAATGGGACAGAGGTGCCCAAGCAATCGACTTTTGTACAAAGTCTCCCTCTGGTATCTTGGTTAATCTTTATATTCTGTATCATTCTTTGAATGGAGCAATAAAGAGTTTTCATTTATTCATCCATTCATAATATTATCGGAAAATTGCATCTTTTATACAATTAAATTCAATTATAATATATAATACGCTTTTTAAAATAAAATTATTTATCACAAACCTCGACAACTCGAGCGATGCTGAAGCGAGTCACTAGTCAATAAAGTATAACACAGTCGAAACGTAAAAGAAATTCAACGCTCAACTGGGACATCGGGTTGAATAAACCTTTCCGGGGAATAACTGCGAATAACTCATAGAAATTAAAACATCGATATCCAACCCTAGCGACACCCACACATAGATATGTGACGGTTGACGTCAAATATATATCCCGTACAGCAGATTTGGTTCCGTTCTTGTACTCCATATTACGTTATTTACCATATCACTGGTTATTTTATATTATTATTAATTTACAAGTATTTTATTTATTTTTTATTGCACAATAAAACTTTGTACAAGTGGCGAGCTTAATGCCATACGGCATTCTCTACCTGCTAACCATTCGTCAGCTTGTTTGCCATTCTAAGTTGTATAAAAAAAAATCCATTAGGTAAAACTCTATGAATAAAGAATTACATAGAAGGAATGATAAAATAAAAACTGTAAATCATATGGTTGCCTCCTTTCTTCTTATGCAAATATAATTAGTAAAAAGAGGACGAAAGATACACAATCAGTTGCTATTCTTGTCAATTCATAACAGGCTAGTGTATAGAAAATGCTTGATATATCAATTATTTGTCAATAACAAATTTTACATTACTAGATTATATATTCGACACAGTTTATGTAGAAAGTATGCAAGCAGGTTGTATCTGAATTTGGTAGGGTTATACGGCCGTATAACATTCTCTATACACTAGCCTGCTACGAATTGACAATTTTATCACTGCTATGTAAATCCTTGTTCTTAAGTAAAACCATATTTTATTGGCAACACTCGAAGATGATTATTACCAGACGTTTTCCAACCTTTCAAGTTGTTATTTATATTATTAAATTTTGAATTAATACATACAAATATTTATACAACTCGGTAATATAACGACAAATGACAAACCAATAAAGTGATTACTTCCCAGATTCCGGATCGCGGAGTTGCCGAATGGAAGCGGCGTTCAAATTCAATTACACAAGTTACATTGGAAATAATGAGCGCATTTGTTGTAAAAGTTACCGGAACTTCTAAACTGTAATATAATTAACTAGGAAACTAATTAGAGTGGGTGCCCATGTTCAAATATTGGGGGTATAAAAACAAACAAATAGCTATGTAAACTTCCAGTTTAAATGTTCATTTCTTGTAACTATTTATATGTACATATATCCCAAGTTATATCTTTGCCGTGTGGTCCCGGCATAGAATAGGCCAACCCTTCCTTTCCCGTGGATATCGTAAGCGACTAAAGGAATTTCATGGTGGAGGGATGGGCAGTAGCGTCCCTCTTAAAACATCACCAAAGCCTGTGGTCTTTTTTTTCTTTTTGACTTAATAGCTGAGACACCATCTCTTTGTGACTAATGCAGTTATTATCGATCCAAAAAGAAAACTGTAAATTAAGCTAAGTTTCCCAATACACTTTTTTTTTACTGTGCATGTGCTAGGGTGTGGCTTAATTGTATCGCTGTTTATTAAGTGACGCGAGACGTACTTACATCCATCTCGCTCACACAGCGACGTCCTGACAGACCGATGATTAATTGGAAGCAATTATTATGTAATAACAAATCGTGATTAATAAATCAACAAAAGTAGTATTTCGTGGCGTTTGCACAGGATCGAGTACATACATCATATCAATTCTTAACTGTTCACTGCTGGACATAATCCTCCCCTTGGGGGGGTTTTGCTAATAGTTGCCACGCTTGGCAGGTGGATTAGCAACCGCAGTTAGACGTTAAAGATGTTTTTAGAGAGATACTGCTGCTCATCCCCCGCCCTCCCTTAGTCGATTCTTACGACACCCACGCGAAAGAAAGGGGGTAGTTTATTCTATGCTGGGACCACACGGCACATACATACAATTAATACAAATTACTCTGTTAAAAATAAATCCTAACCTAACAGCATACAAATTCACGATACAACTTTTTTTTTTGTATTTGAAACAATTTATAATCGTATATCAACTAAGTGTATTTTGATTATCAAAGAACAATTTTTGCTCCGCAAACAAAACCGGTTTCAATGGTCGCAAAATTAATATGAGATCAACACGGTAGTAAATCCTATCGTCTGTAAAAAATTGTCAAAATCAATTAAAAAATGGCGTCACATAATCGCATAGAAAGGCAGATAGAAAAGCTTCCTATTTATGGAAATCGCTTAAAAACCAGGGGCTAATTACACATTTCTGAAACTTGTCAGGTTTTGGTCACGTGATTACAAACAGGTCTCGTTGTTTGTACAAATTTAGCGCTAACTTGCAGCGCTTGATTATTATTATTAACGTCCGATTGATTTATAAGGTAATTAAGAAATGACAAGATATATTTATAGGTGCATAACAAATAGTGACAGATGGCAATGACAGCCGTACCAATATACAAATACGATATGACAGCTGTCAATGTCAGATTTACCGCCAATTTGTAGGACACGATTCGATTCGTGAAACTGTCTGAGCGCAAATACTCGTAAGCTCCAGGTTTATAATTTAAGAAATTGATCATAACTAGATACGCGTAACGTAATGTGGCACTGTTTAAATTTCAAGCTCCATACACGAGGACGTCTTGTGGCACATACGTGTATGTGAAATGTGTGGCATCTCATTAATTCGACGCATCGTACCGCCGGCCTGACAAATTCCCTCATTAACCGCGACACGGTGCTGGGTTAAGATTTCGTACGGAGTGTGAAGGAGGACTTTAATATCATACCGTATTACTGACATTCATCAAGTGTGTTCTAGATTCTGCTTAATAAAGTTAATGGCAGTACTGCCTACTATCTATATTTAGATGAAGCAATATATTATCTGATATATCTAATATATAAAATTCTCGTGTCGCGGTGTTTGTTACCAAATTCCTCCGAAACGGTTTTATCGATTTTTATGGTATTTTGTGTGCATATTAGGTATATCTGAGAATCGGCCAACATCTATTTTTCATACCCCTGAATGATAAAGGTAACCTACCCCTAATTTTTTTTTTGTTTTTGACAATTTTTTTTATTTTTATTTTATTATGATTTAGCATTTAAAAATACATACAAATTCAAATTTTCACGCTGTTACGATCAACTCTTGTTTTTAATTTTCATGTATAGTTCTCGAAATGATGTATATGGTAAAACAATGTTTGCCGAGTTAGCTAGTATATATATACGAGTATATATATATATATATATAGATATATATATGAATTAATACTGTTATATATATATATATATATATATATATATATATATATATATATATATATCAGTATTAATTCACGACCACCGTGATGAGTGCCAATTAAGGAGACAAACTTAAATCAGCTCGAGTTTGGGAATTTAAAGATATATCCCTAATGGTTGTTGTGTGGTTCCTTAACACTAGGTATTCTAGCTTGGGGACCAGATAATTAATGTGATTGTATGGCATCAGCCGATAACTGTCCACTACTAAACATAAGCCTCTTTCTATTAGGAGGGTTTGCCAGTAGTTGCCATATTTGGCAAACAGGTTAGCAACCGCAGTTAGGCTTTGTTGATGTTTTAAGAGGGGCGCTGCTGCTGATCCCTCGATCATTTAAGTTCCCTTAATTGCCTCTTACGACGTCTACTGAAAAAGAAAAAGTGAAGTATTCTATGCCGGGACCACACAGCAGATTGTATGGTACTTTGTTATTATTGAATATTATATTTAAATTGTACGTAACATCTTTATATGTATAATATTTAATTATATCGCTCAGACGTAAGGTGAGCCAAATAAAACCTCAAGACCACTAAGATATAGCGTGAGCTAGATTGTAATTCAGGACTACTGTAATCTTTTCAGCCACTAAAACCTAAAGTTTTACTAATACATAGTAACCACATAGTATGATTAAAAGAAAACAAATAAAGTTGTACTTGTTACGGACATGTGAACACGTTAAGCAGTCTCGTCTATGGCGGAGTTAATTAAAAAGGAAACTGGCCAAAGATTAGTAAAGTGAACAAAGGCGCAGAGGTGAAACTTTATTTAATTACAATTAATTATTAATGAATGGTATTTTAAGATAAATATAGTATGTAAATGTTGATAGAAATCGTATTATCGTTACAATTTAGAAAACAACAGTTTTACATTTAAAATTAAAAAAAAAAAAATTTCTATTACAAGAACCGATCAGTTTCTTGCAATCTTCTTAATATTACTTAATATTTGTACATACTACAAAGTGGTATTAAATAGCTGTGATATTAGGATTTAATTTGTTTCTATTAACTCGATTTTTTGCAGGAATTACACTCACATGTTTACACATGAGTAGTAAGAGAAACTTTAAATAGAGACCACAGACTATATTAAAAATTTAAGTCTAATATATCTACATTTATAAACTGAAAAAGAAGTGATTTTCATTATTATAAATATATTTGTATATAACGAAGGCGGTATCTAACTTCGTGATATCAAAAGGCGCCACCGTCACATGAGTATTATAAAATAATATATTTCACAAAAACCCACAGATATAGATAAGTCTCAAAACAATTACACCACTTATTGTATCATTGAAGTAAAAATACAAATGACGAGGAAAATTAAATCGTTTACTTTCTAGGGTTTAATCTTAAATTCTACTTAAAGAACAGCTGAATTATTAATTGGAACGAATCTTAGTGACTATTCGATCATTCTGGATGAGAACTGACACTAATATGTATATCATTCATTGTGAATATTTGATTTCATTTATCATAAAAAAAAAACGTAGCAGAGTAATATATACATGCGGGTACATATATTGTGTATTTTAATATTTTCATAGTAACTTGCAATTTATAGATTACCAAATATGTATGGATTACATAAATATGATAAATATAAAAAAATATATGTATAAAAAAAAACATAAATATGAATTCTAAATATAAATAAAAAAAAAGTCTTTTTAATATCATAAATTTGAAAGTAAGTAAGCTCATTCATAACCTCTTGGCTCCTTACCGACTCGACCCATTGTCACGAGATTTGGTACACATGTATTATGTGTTTACAATGGAAAACGGTATAGACTATTTTTTGTCACAATCGATCAATATATTCCGGCCGAATGGAGAACTTTGCAAAAAATAATAAATACTGTAGTGTACCGATTTAACATAATAACGTGTGGAAGAAAGATGAAGGAATAAATAACAGAACAAAAATCTGAATATAAAAAAAACGCGAATTCTACCTTTACTAACTTCATCATTATCCTATTAGCCTTTAACTGTCCACTGCTAAACATAAATCTCCTCGTTGGAGAGTTTTGCCACCAGTTACTAATTTTGGCTTTTTGAGGGTAGTGTCATATTAAATTATTGAGCATTTCATGATATATAAATACTTAATCTAATCTCGACTACAACTTTATGACATCGCATTAGCTGAACATAGACTTCCTCCATAAGGGGGGTTTTTCAGTAGTTGCCACACTTGGGAGGCGGATTGGCAACCACAGTTAGGGTTAGAAATGTTTTAAGAGGAACGCTGCTGTCCATCCCTCGCCCTCCCTTAGTCGTCTCTTACAATATCTACGAGAAATGAAGGGATGGCCTATTCCGAGACCATACGGCACATTACTAACTTACTCGTACTCCCTACAAATATTCATTAATACCTTGCATTGGTGTAGGCATTTTCTATGTCAGAAAATGACGTCTCTGTGTATTTTTATATTCTCTACCATCAATATTACTGCAGATAGGGCCATATTGATGTGTCTTTCATCTAGCAAGCCCCGGAGTAACATTAAATATTATCTTTAATAATAAACATATACAGTATATTAGATATTCAACGGACATATATACACACATTGTTAATATTATACTATTTTATATATCAACAATGTATGTATATATGTCATGTTATATTATATTATACTACTTTTTTTATACAACTTAGAATGGCAAATAAGCTGACGGCCCACCTGATGGAAAGCGGTAACCGTCGCCTATAGACATGAGCAGTACCATGGACTAAACAGTACACACACGTACTGTTTCGCCCATGATACCCTCCATGCGTTGCCATTCTTGAGGACTCAGGTGTTATTCGTCTGTACCCAATAAATTCACGCCATATCCCACCCTTCAAACCGAAACACAACCATGCAAACACAACTGCTTCTCGGTTGAAACACGAATGGGACAGAGGTACCCAAGCAATCGACTTTTGTACAATGTCTCCCTCTGGTTATATACTCATGTATATATATATATATATATATATATATATATATATATATATATATATATATATATATATAGCTCACATGAGCATCATTTGAACCGCATAGTTATTTTCGCCTTTTTATATAAATATAATATAGTCACGACTATAGACCTTAATGGTATAACTAAAGGTATATGTTGACACCAACATTGGGTTGGTAAATATAAAGTGACACACAAAATTTTTGATATCAACAAAATTTGAACTCATGACCTTTGTGATCTATATGTTACGCGGTAATTAAACCACTGGGGCACAGACGCTCCCTCACTGATTATATAAAATATAAGATTCCCAAATAAATTTTTATTTTTTTTTTATAAAAATAGAATTGATAAAAAAACTTTTTTTATAGTACTATGGTGGCAAACAAGCATAAGGCCCGTCTGATAGTAAACGGGATAACACCAGGGAAGTCAGGCGCGTGTGGCCGACCCTACTCCAATATTAACCAAATCCATATAAATACAATACGAGTATAATCTCTTTACAATTAAAAAAAAACTGATCAGAATTAAAAACAAAAGGTTCAGTTTAACAAAACATTCGACTAAGAACTTGCTCCTTTTTAAGTCGTTTAAAGTCTCGCAAAAATGTAAACATTCACAAACTAACGTGTATATGTGGAAAATGCGCTTTCATTTCGCACGTCGAGTACGTCGAATGCAGACGCGGCGATGTGCGTATAATTTTCGCGTATTCCCGTCCGTTGCTGTGCGTGCACAATGCACCATAATGAACGCATACCAAAGTCACACGTTGGGGCGTGCTCCCCGGGGATTCAGTATACATCTGTATACGTAAATCCATACCATAAGTATGTATATACAATTTGAATGTTGCAGACTGACAATATATTTTTAGCGATTCATACCGATTACGATGTGGCGGCATTTTTTTTTACAATAACCTCTTTTTTCGAAGTCGGTTAAAAAGGATGACAACCAAGCGTCAGCTGACAATCGTAAATATAGATAAGTAAAATTATACATAAATCATTTTATTTCTTCTTCCTTAAATTCAATTTCAAATTTCAATATTAATTGGTCCTTCTACTTGCTGAATACAATGAAACAGACAGACATATATATACACTAATTTTATAGTGAAAATCAAGCATAAAAATATGGCTAGCCTGATATTAAGCAGTGAATGCTCGCAACACAAGAAGCATTATTTGCACATTGTCGATCTAGACTTTGTACTATATCAACCTATGCTTGGATGAACCTATTAGTTACCCTATTGGCTAGTTAAGATTTAACAGCAAATTGTTTCGGTTTGAAGGGTGGAATATGGCGTAAATTTACAGGGTACAAAGAAATAACACCTGAGTCCTCAGGAATGGCAACGCATGAGGGGGTATCATGGGTGAAACAGTATACTCTGTTATGTCCATGGTATTGCTCATGTCTATAGGCGACATTTACCACTTTCCATCAGGTGGGGCGTCAGCTTGTTTGCCATTCTAAGTTGTATAAAAAAAAAAAAAACAAAAAAAAGTCATTCTGTTTATTTTTGGACAATATTCAAAGTTATTTTTCTCTAAATATCTTCACAATATATAACGTGGACTTTATTTATCATAAACTGGTAAGATCTTAAGTCGCAGAAACCAGTAATTTCACGAGAAGTTATATTAGATATTTCAGAGAATACACACGTTCTCTAACAACCTCGTTCCGCTCAGATCCTTTAAGATTAAGGGATTGTACATCAAATATTGTTTCAGCTTCCATTTATACAAGAATGTTTACTTAAACCATACACCCTTGACTTAAGTCAGGTAAATGCTTACTTATCTTCGCGCTCATCCAATAAAGGATGCCTAAATTACTTACCTTGTCTTACAAACCAGACGCTTCATACCACAGTTTAAGATTTAGCTACGCAAAAAAAAAACAGGGTTTTCAAAAAAGATGGATATAGAACTAACACAAGGGCAAACCCCATTGATGTAACAATAATTATTATAAATAGATTTTAGTCCATATAAAAAAAGACCTATTTCCATTGCGTGTGACAATAATAAAACTATTAAAAGCAAAGTCAAGTAAGTAAATCTCATAGCTTAAAATCTTGACTTTTCAATAAAACTTAGTTTTAAAAATTACTACTCGTATGTTCCTGTAACATTTATCTGCAATTTTGTTCGCATCACATCCAATAATCCCTATAAACTCCAAAAAAAAAAAATTTTATAACATGTGACGGTTCGCCTATAGTACAATAGGTTTAATACCATAAGTACATAGAAAAGAAACAGGGGTTCCTATGGGTGACCGCTGCGAAAGCTGAGCTATTTAATATAAACAAACTTTAAAGTCAAGGTTCACAATAGTATACAGAGAAGACGTTACCATATATGAAATATTGACACAGAAGGGAAACTCCTTTGATGTGTTTCCAAAGTGTAGTGGATGTCACAAGAAAATTAAATAAATTAAACAAAAATATATTATATTTTATATATAACCAAATTATAGTTTACCTTTTTATCATCAGGTGTAAAAAAGATACATACAACACAGTTTAATAAGGTTTATGAGAGTCTTTAAAGTTTTATAAATTCGATAATCAATTTAATATAAAATACCAAAATACGTTAACATATAATTAAATTGAATTTAAAGAAAAGTTCAGTTCGAATAATAGGCTAAATCTGATTATTGAAATATCTACCCTTCGGTGACATAATCTATGACGTTATTAGAGAAAGAATAAAAAAAAAAAAAAGAGGAGGAGAGCCGGCAGATCGGCGGGCGCGCGGGGGTCGCTTTTTAGGAATTGCGCAATAAAAGAAAAAAAAAAAAAAAAAAAAAATGGCGCGGGAGTTGTGTTTTAGGGATTGCGCAATAAAATAAAAAAATAACGGGGATATAGAGCTAGGAGTGACTGGATCTATGAAGGGGTTTAAGATCTTAGTGTATCACTATCGATTAAGTGTGTGAAAAGAGTCAATGGAAGACTGGAGAATCCGGTGAGCTAGTTCCATTTATTACTACGTAGTTAGATTTTTGACTGTGATCACAGGCAAAGTTTATACTTAATATTTTTCCCAACAACTATTAAAATACGTATTTAATCGAGTCCATATACCTTTAGGTAATGCGTATATCGTTAAATGCAATCACATTTGAACAAAGATCTACATCAATATAATTTACGTAATAATAATACATACTTACGTTATTATACTCATATACAAAATTCAATTATATGGCTGTTTGATAGGAATTCATCGATTTGACTCAATATTCTAATTGTCCAGTTTTGGCAAATACTTATTGAATCAACTATTAAACTATTATAATACTAACTAAATTCATATCTAGTTACTATAAATTATTTATTTATTGAGGATAAATAGACTGGGGTGGCTGTGGTCTGGTCTCATTGCTGGGGAAACAACCATTGATGAGACAGAGGGGTTATTGAGTGGCGACTCTGTATATGCAGGTGTGGTGGGGGCTGCCTCCATTGGTTGGAGTGACTGTTTTATGTGTATTGTGGGGACTCGGTGGGTGCAGGAGAAAGGGGCCGTTCCTTGTGTCAGTCGGTGGAAATTGCCTGTGTTCAGTCGTGGGTTGGTGATGGTTGAGACGATGATGATGATGAAATATTTGTATTTATTACACTATTACAGTGTTGGTTTGGAATATCTGTTCATACTTAACGCTTCATGGTGAAATGTTTTTATACCATTACTCGGTCGACCAGACTAATGATTCTTAGTCTATATTTGATTATCCATGACTACATGTGGGGATTTGTTTTACACCAGATGTACAAAGAGACAGCTTAACTGTTGCAAGTGATATTATGTGAATGTAATACTTTTAATACATTATTAATTGTGTTACTAAATAAATTCATGTGACTGTGGGGTGTTTATGGTAAACAAGCCTGTATTGTTTAAATAGATATTTTGTCTTGATTTATTATAAACTTTAATATTGATTTTGTTGTAGTAAGCAAGCTGATAATAACAACTCTTTGTATATTACTGCTTTTAATAATATTTAATTATATTGATATTATAGGTGTGGATTTATTTCCTAATGGTAATAAATGTACTAAAGGATTCTTTGACTATAGTTACTCTTAACTAGGTATGAGGTTCAGTATAAAATTGGTACTGTATGACACTTGTCAAGCTATGTATTTTACTCATATTTAGAAAGGAAGTTGTCCTGGCGATAAGGTTTGTATGTGTGTTGTTTGTTCATGTTATATTAACAAATTCAGACAGGGTTAATATTAGTGAATATTGACTGGATTTATTTTTAATATACATGTTTTGAATATTTTATGGGAATAGTATGGAGATATACAAGTAGTAAAATATAATATTAGTATTTTATAAATTTAATTATTGAGTTATATGTTTATGTCGGGCTGTATCCAAGGAGATATGAACCTATTAATATCAAGTTAGGACAATTACTTTAAATATTAATAAAGCAAACACTAACACTGATTATTCACTTCTTTAATAAATTTACATTAGAGGTTAGGAATCAAATAGGATAATTAGTACTGTGTGTATATATTATTGCAAGTACAATTGCAATAAGAATATTAAACTTCTAATCTTCTGTTCATTCTTGAATTTGAAAGTAAGCTTGGCTACTGATATGAATATAAAACTGCAGCATTACTGGATACTATTAATTATTACTGGTGTAAACCTTGATTATTTATATCACTGATAATTTAGTTATATATTACGGTTGATATATGATGATTTTATATTTAATTATATTAAACAAATACAAATAAACAAACTTGCTAGTATTTGTTACGTTGACAGTTGTGATAGTTAATCAAAATTCAATTCAATACATCAATACGTCATTCAATACGTCATTAATGTGACAGATGTCAAACAAAAGGAGATTATACACGTTATGATTCTATATCTAAGTCTATAGAAAATTTATATAATTTTCTGTTATTTTATAATAACTGTAGGGGAAATATTGGAATTATTTATATGAGAAATTTCACTTAAATGATATGATAATTATTTAAAGACCTAATTTCTTAGGGATTTAATCATGATGATTTAAGCACTAGAACACTTGTTTATCTGATAAATCCTCTTAGTGAATAGGTTTTACTAAGACACTAAAAGGAAGTAGATATAGTATAACTATAGTACAGCTACAATAATTGTATGGGACTTACTGTCCTTTCTATACAAATATATATTTAATCTATATCTTTCACATTATAATTATGCAATATATTGCCTCTACTACTACAACAAACACAAATAGGACTTATTGTCCTTCCTATATACCTATATATAATAATTGACCTGGCACTTTAATGTGTAATTTATCAGTACTTATGGCAACAACCAATTAGGACTTATAGTCCTCTCTATAAAGCTACATAATTATTTAATCTGATTATTTCACAACGTGATTAATCAAACCTCTACAAATATTACAAAAGATCTCTATTACTCTCAACACAATAATAGCTTGTTGGACTTAGTGTCCTCAAACTTATAGAAAACCCAACTGGTTATTTCACGAGACGTTGTTAACTTGTGATTAATCAGTGTCTTTTAAAGGACTTATAGTTCCTTTAGATATATCTCTCTGAATAAATAATTGGTTAATTCACAATGTGGTTAATCAACAATAATATTATATATAATTGACTGGACTTATAGTTCATTCAATAGCACTCATTACTTTTAGTAGCTCTCGACCTATGGGTTGGACTACTCGTTCTTAGGCTCTGGCCTAATCAACAGATGTAACTTGAACCTTGAGTATTCTTGGTATTAAGTAAATAATATTAAATTGACAATGCTATGTTATGATATAGCAATTATCAACATTATATGGCTTGGCCAATTCCAGGGTGTGGAAGGTATCCCCTATCACACAAATCTTCATCTCTATCGGACTGTCTTCACAGGTGATCTCTAATGTCACATTATAGGGCCGAAGGGTTATGTCCCATCAAAGTAAGTTCTGGTGTCTGGGTGATCTCGCTTCTTGGTCTGATCTCTTGTGGAGCCGAAGGGAAACCCCCATTGAGTAAGCTCATAACAGGGTGACGCTGGGAAACAGTTTCGTACTGTTAGTGGGTGATCTCTATGTCGCCATATAGGACTGAAAGGGTCATCGCCCATGAGTAAGCTCTCGTGTCGGAGTGATCCTGGGATTTCAGTTCCGATCCTTTTGCCTCTGGCAAACATTAATTTATACTGGAAGCATCGTGGGGCTGGTGGAGCCACTGTAATGTTGAAGTAAATGTACTTATGTTTGGTTTGGAACTGAGAATACTCATGCCCTTATTACCATCAGAGTGCATTAATAAATAGTAATACCCTTCCCTACCTTTCAGGAGGAAGAGTTATAGATAGTTGGAAAGTCTTCCACTGGTCCGGGCGTGTGAGGGGCCCGACCGCTCCCCCATTTTTTTATTATTACAGTTATTCTGTAATTTACTATTAAATTAATATATTATATTCTAACTTCCTAGTTACATGAATTATAAGTATAATTCATTAATTATTCTTAATCCTTAAATATTTATCAATCATCTTCATTATTTAACTCCTATCATATACCAATTAAAGAACCTTTTGGTTATTACACACACAACGGGTCCTACATTACTAGACGATCACACATTTATTTATCTGGCCAGATGATCAAGTGTTCTACTAAAGATCTGTTCAATATTATGTGTTTATTGTAAGTTTTTTAAGATTCATAAGATGTTTAGGGTGTATAAGGTAATATAGGTATGGGCTATATTGAGGGTGTTAGGCCTTTCTTTAGGGTAGATTTTCATTATATTTTCATAGATTTCATTAGGTAAAGCCTTCGTAGACTTTTCTTAGGCTTTGTAGGTCTTCCATGTGTAGGTTTAGTTTAGAGGGTAGTTATATTATAAAGGGGTACATAGAGGGTTATTATTATAAGGGGTGCAAAAGGGGGGGACCATCACAAACAGCAGGCTAACGAGCATGCGGCTCAACTTGATTACCACCGCCCATGATCCATCAGAGGCACTGCAGATGAGCTGCAAGTCTTTTAGAAGGAATATGCTCTTTTGAAGATTACGATGTCGTATCGGTTCGGAAATATACTGCTGCCAGCAGCAGTATATTTGGAAATCTAGAAGTTGATTTCAAAGCGTGGTTTTGCGTGGAAGAAAGTTTATTAGTACAGGTAGAGTTTAAAACTTGTGCATGTTTCTTTATAATGAAAACACATGTTCAGAATTTTACTTTTAGGCTTAGCATTTGTTTGCTCATCGTTATTTGGGTCGCCGTTCACCGCGTTTGTCTGTACAAGAACATTATTAAAGAACTTTTCTTCTCTATCGTTTATCAATTCTCCTAATTGTATGGATTATTTTGGTTACTTTATTCTGTGAATATTACCATTTTTAATTCTATTATACAGCGAAACTGGGTATAGCCCTCTTCATACTGTGAAGAGAGCTATACCCAATTATTACACCAATGGTTATGGTATTCTACAATCATTTCATCTACTGCACTAGACATTCTTGCTTTTTCTTATTTTCTTTCTTTCCTCATAACGAAAGGGTATTAGCCTACTATTACCAGGCTTGTTACGTAACTTGGTATAATGTTTTATCCTAAGTTTTCTATATCTTTACACGCTTAGTTCAATACTTTTTTTTAATCATTTTAACCCCAGCTTCTAAACTCCTCCTTTAGTTACGGTACCTCTTCGCAAACACTATTTGCGACCCTAATCTCGTGGGATTCACCCAATGCAATTTCTTCAATTCCCAAATGCACAGTGTTGGCTAATTTTGTCTGTTTTGTGCAACTGTCGGATATTGTCAATATGTGTCTGTAATGTACCTATGGAACTGTAGGTGTGAGAGACTTGTATACATACAGAGTAAATTCAAGTTGTTAGGGGATATAAAACTAAGAATCTACCTATTTTACAAAAAGCAACTTAGCCCAGCTTCACGCGAGTAGACAAGTAGAAAGATAAATTAGATAAACTGTACTCATACAATTGTATCGTTATATTTGTTAATTGTCTTGCTTATTTCCTATATTGTATAATGCAAATAAAATATACTCATTCATTCATTCATAAATACATGCCTTGTTACTTGCTAATAATATAGTTTTCTATAAGTGAAATAAGTGAAAGAACCTCTAAAATAAGTTAAATATTTTTTTAAGTTTATACATTACAAACAAGAATAATTTAAGTTTATGATAAAAAAAAAACGGCTTCAATTGTGACAAAGCCAATGACAAAACTAGTTGTTTTGGTGTAAAAATTAAACTAGAGAACCGATTTTGAGAAAAGTTCTGTGAGATCAATCTATAAGTATATCCTTTCAGATAAAAAACAATTTTCCAAATTGGCTTAGAACTGATGGAGTTATGAGGTAACAAAAATAAAAAAAAAAAACAAATTTTTGAAGTCAGTTGGAAAATTAACTTGTCTGATGATTTGAATCATCGTCATCATCAACACAAACCATTATCATTTAGTATCCAGCATATAACCGTCTAGATGCAGATGGTAAAGGATCATTCTTTATGGCAGTCTATGGGGGAGGCCTATGTTCAACAGTGGACGTATAACGGCCGATATGATGATCATATGACCATTTGACGGTAAATGGTTATCGTAGGCTATAGACGTAATATTATTTGATATCTATTTATAAGCTGTTCCATTCATTTTCGTTATTGACTATACAAGTAGAATCGATAAAAATGTACATTTCTATTTTTATCGTCAAATTTTTCCTTTGTCCCATTCTGTTGTTCACAGAAAAAAGGTTTATTTGCAATGAAAACAGATCCACAACAATATTTTATTCTATTATTGAATTACATTTCAAAGACACGAGTCTATTTATTTGTGTAAATAGAATAAGTATTATTAAGTGAACTTTTAGGATTTAATTATTTTGGCTTTATTGATTCGCCTGATGAACAGCTGGATAACTGGATGGCTGACGAATGTTTACACCAACTACCTTTTGTAAACTAAAGTTACGAACAAATTTTTTTTTTCTATGTATTTTAAATTTTGCATGCTAAATTGTGGCGAAATTTGTTAACTTACTCCATTATTACTGTATTAAAGATAATTTAAAATATAAAAATAATTTTATAAAATGATTTGATGTCAGGATTTGACATTAAGAATATTGTAATTAGAAATTTTGTATTTTTAATATATACCCTATGGGGTGCTGCATGTTACGTACTTACTCATACATGTAACACCTTATTTCTTAATGTAACAAGCAAATAAATATGATTTGATGATGTGATTTGAACAATCTTAAAACACTAAGAGGTCATTGCGATAATTGTTAAAATATTACAAATAATATTGAACTCACACCGTGACACAATTCCAAACCGGTCCACTATCGGACAATCAACTGATATAGCAAATAAACAAATTGGCAGTTCAACTTTCACGATCACAAAGTTCACTGTACGGTACATTAGCTCGTGGTATTCAGACCTCTATAACAACAACAATAGAATTTCGTATTCATCTTGCTATCCATCTGTTTGGAGAAGCGTTGCATTCTGAGCCCTATTATTGTTAGGGTAGGATGCAAATAGTTTAACTTCTAGTTGTGCAAAAGTTTGTGTGCTGCTGAGTTGCAACAGCAGATATGCGCCCACATACAACCCACATGGCGAATCTACGTTCATCTCTCAACATCGCATAGAAGTACAAATAAACGTTTTAAGGTTACTCCATAGCTACCAAAGTACTAGTTTCGTAAGAATTTTAAGGGACTTGCAACCTTTAGAGATTAATTGGATTTGCCCAGAGAATAGAACATTAGTGTCTGTCTTTTAATTTTTATTAGTAATATTAACTTATGATGTTGCGCCATTTGTAAAATTTTAACTGAGAAAAATAGTGTTCATAAAAGCATTAAATAATAATGTATTTTAAATAATTAAACTATAAGGTCTATCTATGAGCCTATATCTGAATCGGAGCTTGAGAGAAAAATATATTAAAGTTAAATTTAACAAAAAATAATTTTAACTTTTTTTTCCACTATAAGAATTGTAAAATCATTAAAGCAAGCGCTTCAATTGCACAAATATTTTAGAGATAGTTTCAAGTGAGATATCATACCTCACTTGAACTAGTTAAGCTCAGTTTGAAATTATGGATAGGACTTTTAATCTAGCCAAGAACTTATTTCCATTGCAATAAATGTCAAAAATTATTCCAAATTTCATATCTATAGCTTTATTGGTTGCAAAGATATGAGTGCTGTAACAGATAGACAGATGCAAAAAGTCGCGTCAAAAGGTTCCCTTATACTTTGGAAAAGAACTTTATAAATAATAAGTTTGTAGTACCAATCGATATTAGTATAATTCTTGTAAAAAATAAATTTGCAAACAGCGTGTTTTACCTAATATATCTTGTCTGTGAAGAGGAAATATGTAAAGAAATAACTCCCAACATAAAATGCAATTACGAGAACAAACTGAAGTATATTGTTGGGGCAAATTCAAATCCCAACAGGAATAAAATTAAAACTTCCATCGAGATAAGTGCTAAACGATGGCTACTACACAAACTTATATACTTACGTCGAGAGTAATTGGAATTGTACAAACAAATTATGAGTTTGAGAGATGCCTGAACATTTTGGAACAATTTTTATTTTGTTCAACGTTGAAGTTAAACAAACGAGATACATTAGAGAATGTTGAGCGTTAAAGACGGTTCGAAACAAAAGAATGATTATGCAGTACGAACGTTAGTGCTGCTTTCTAATCGATTATCGATCAATGGCCAGTATCGATTAAATCAATAATAACGATATAAAGTCTTACGCAATTTAATCGTCATACTAAGTTATTATAATAAATGTTACATAATCACACCGATTGCCTTATCCTCAAGTCAGAATGCCTGTTTTGAGGAACCAAAGAGCATTTGGGGGCACAACCCAATACGCACAGATCCGAGTCAATTTACGAAAGTTCTTTTCCTAAATTGCCCCGACAAAGAATTGAGCCTAGGATGCAAAGCAATGTGTCACAAAGGTGCGAATAAATTTGTGACAACACTCCCTACGTACCTAAGCGGAGTCTGAAGGAAAGAAGGGTATATTTTATACATATACATACATGTATACAGTAAGGTATTGTAATTTTTGTATGGAAATAATTTTTTTTTTTCAAATAATTTAAAACCTATTTTAATTGCTGTCAATGCAGCTTTCTGTAGATAAAACGAATGTTTAATATTTTTTAAATTTATCCATTACAAACGAACGTGCAAAAAAAAAATCTTTCGTCTTTATAATATTAGAAAAATCTATTAAACCGAATCACTCCTTACATATCGATTATTAGATTGTTTGTATCTCAGATTAGTAATCGACATCCAATGCTTATAAATCAACCCTAATGAAGGTATTTGTGACTCTGCCAGCTTATGTTACTCCTTCATGAGTATAGAGAAAATTCACAATATTTCCAATCATTACACACATTGTATCGATTCAATTCAATTCAAAGTCTTTAAGCCTCTTAGAGGGTCTTATTTCATGTACTGTCTTAAGTTGTTTATTAAAAGTCAATTTTTCCATAGCATTATTATATAATGCGGTCAATGACCTATCTTCTCTTCTTTCCCACCTATTCCTGTTTACTAATTACTATACTCGTAAACTCTACTGTCCTTTTTACTTCTTTTTTAGCACTATATGTTTTTTTATGGGTGAAAAATGTAAGAACGATGAAAGGATGATAGGTGAGGATGAAAAAGGCAGGTCAGTTACCTTATTGTGGTGAATACACCTGAAATTCAGTACGATGGTTTCCAAGGGGAACCGCGTGGAGGTCGACTTGATAGGGTATATTGCTAGCAATGAGGCTATTACAAATAATCCCTTCCCCCAGCACTATATGTTAGGTTAGACCTCCCAAATTACTTCACTCTTTACACTTTGGCGTGAATTTACTGGGTACAGAGGAATAACACCTGAGTCCTCAGGAATGGCAACGCATGGGGGGTATCATGAACGAAACAGTATACTCTGTTATGTCCATGGTACTGCTCATGTCTATAGGCGACGGTCACCACTTTTGATCAGGTGGGCCGTCAGCTTGTTTGCCATTCTAAGTTGTATAAAAAAAAACTTTCATATTGTATATATATTTCTGGCATTGTTTACACATGACCGAACCAACGTAGCATTAGTAACATATATTTTTCCATTACATAATCCGTATTAAAATTATACATTACAACAACAATAGTAAGTTCAAAGAAATGAGTTGGATATTACTAAAAAGATAAAAGGGTCGAAGGGCATCAAAGGAACGCAAATAAATTATTAATATCTAACTAGTGATCATAACGCTGGGTTGTTCAAACATACTCACCGGTGTGTAATTACGGTCTAAAAATAATATTATAGCAAAAGAATAAATATTCCGGTAGAACTGACACTTCGCTGAATTCGTTAATAATAATTACGTTGGCGCGCTAACGTCTCGCGTCCTATTCGCGTCCTATAAGTCAGGGCTTGCAAACATTAGATATCGCAGTGAGAGTGCATCTCGCTCACTCGCATGTTAGTTGTGTTATTTTTTTATAATGCCATGCCACACAATCATACCAATTGCATTATCCTGTACTTAGGGTACTTATTTACTTATTATTACAAAATCTATAGCTTTAAAATCTATAATATTTTAAATGTTATTTTTAGTACTTCAGCCAATTACAGATTTATAATTTATAAAATATTTCTTATAATGCAGAAAGCGTTCACAAAGCTGTAATTACGCATGTGAGTGTTTGTGTGTATGTGTTTGTCTAATTAGAGCTTTATGATATACTGCAATTAGTATCTATATATTCTCTCATCCACACTAAAAAATGTACCTAATTATGTTGTACTTAAAATTTTTACAAGGGATACCATGAAACACTAGACATAACATTTTGAGGACACAACCCAGTACACACAGCCCTGAGTCCATGAACAACAGTTCTTTTCCTAAATAGGCCCTACCGTAAATCGAGCCCGGGACCTCATTACGCAAAGCAATGTGCTTACCGCTACACCACGGTCTTACTTTGAAAAATGCAAATAAATTTGTGACAACCCTCCTATACGGGCTCTAAAGGGGGAGTGTATACTTTATTGGTATTGCCGCGTGACACTTCTACCTGGTCTATTTAATCTTATGACAATATATTATTCAGCAAGCATTAAAAATGTATATCAACCCCACCTCGGTCCTCTAAGAATTAATGATACTGTGTATAAATGTTTCTACCTACAATTTAAGTGTGATTAACGAAGTTGCACGTAGGAGGGTAAAGGTGGTAAGAGTCAGAGTAACACGCGTTCACTAGTAATATTCACGCCACCTTCTTTCGTATGCCTTATCTTAGCTGGAACTTTCATAGAGTACGTAATGCAGATGCGAAAGATAGGCATTATCTTACATCTGCATGAGTACATTTCTCTAAAAAAAAAAATTTAAGGATTTTTTTTTATACAACTTAGAAACAAACTAACGGTCCACCTGATAGAAAGTGCGCAAAATCAAGAATGAGACAGAGGTAACCAAGCAGACGACTTTTGTACAAAGACCCTCTTTAGCGTTTGTTTTTTATTTTGAATGATAAGCAAGTTGACTGCATACCTGATGAAAAATAACTTGTCACTTTTAGACATAAATAGTACCATACTCTTCATGCCTTTAAGTGACAATTAAATGAGTTATATAGGTGACATAACATAATATACTGTGATTCCCGTGGTACTCCTCATGCATTGCCATTTCACACTACCGTAATGTGCATCCTTACCCTATAATTTCACCGCCATTTCGCATGCTTTAAAACAAGAATACAAAACTATATATCGTATAGATGCGTGATACCGTGTGGTCCCAGCATAGAATAGGCCACTCCTTTCTTTCCTGTGGGTGTCGTAAGAGGCGACTAAGAGAAGACGAGGGATAGGCAGCAGCGTCCGTCTTAACACACCTCCAAAGTTTAACTGCGGTTCCCAATCCCTGCCAAGCGTGATACTGGCAAAACCCCCCAAGGGAGAAGCTCTTGTTCAGATATGGACAGTTAAAGATAATAAGATTGATATTTATTAATTGATAGGTAAAAAGCTATCAAAACTTATATAATTAAACGCAATCTGGTTTAATATTCTTGTTTTATTCTATGTTATCATAAGGGGCGCGCCAGACGGTTCGCAATCCACTAACTAAACCAACTGAAGCTCGTTTCATGCAAAGTACAGTAAACAAGCATTTAATTGGTGGTGCAGAGGTGAGATTTGTTTTGTTCTGAACGAAAACAGTCAATTAAAGCTATTTCCTGAATGTTTGACAATAGATAAAAAAAAATATAGTACAGGTCAATGATTAATTAGGTATCTGTGGGGGGAAAGGGATTGTTAGCAATGGAGTTTGACAGCCCCATTGCTAGCAATATTCCCTAATAGGTGAGGTAATAATAGGTGAGGATGAAGCAGGTCAGTCCATCGTGACGAATTCGACAAGAATTGTTCACGATGGTTTCCGGGAGAATTCACGTGGATGTCGACCTTATACATATATATTAAGTATATTGCTAGCAATGGAATAGTACGCATTACTAACAATGCCTTACCCCCTGTAAACGTACTTTTAAAACCACTAAGACATTTTTAATGGATGAAAATGGAATGGTAACCCCACTTATGCTATATGCATTAGAAAATACATAAGAAATATATCAAATCATATAACCCACCATGATGACTTCATAGGAAATTAATGGTAACCGCAGAGATTGGAAACTTGATGGTTTTAATATAGATTTTCCATCAGGTGGGCCGTCAGCTTGTTTGCCATTCTAAGTTGTATAAAAAAAGATTACTTTAGTAGGCGTTTACTGAGAACGGATTCTATGAAATTCCTATAATAATAAGAGATAACGGATCCACGTAGGCGACGCTGCAGTAAAATTCTAGTATAAAACAATCAAACAAATCGGTAGCCGTTAAATTTCACAGTAATAATACAACCAATAGTATTATAAACCCTTTTAATCATTTCTTGCCCACCCACATTATTATGCTAAGCGCTATATCATTAAATTCGAGGCAAAAACAAATGTAGTAATTCAGTTATTAAATTAGTCGCATTAATGTGCCTTTACGGCATAATAGTTGAAACTAAATGTAAAGTATACAACATTAACCGTTTACACAGGTGGCAATTAGTAATTCTCCATTACTTTATCGGTATCCTAAAATAAACCGCGTAAACTAATGCTCGAATTAAGCGTACAATATTAACCCGAGTACAGAGAATATATGCCTGTACATTTTCCATTTCGAATTCAATATATTGAAATTGGAATGCAAACGTTCTAATTTCAAAATTTCGTCGCTTCCAATCACCGGTTGTTAGTGCTCGCGAACACTTGGTCCCACTTTGTGCAAGTGCAAGCCAGTCGCCCGGGAGACGAGCTCGGCCCGGGACGGACTCCCTCGCGGGTGTAAACAGCCCCTTACAGCACCCCCCAACAGTATCTAATCAACGTTCGATTTTCGACTATAACAGTCACGAAATAAGGTATGTTATTCTTGGGTAATTGTTGCGAAAAGATGAATTAGCGATCTGTATGCTATGCGGCACGGAATACGGTCTGCTTTCCGAACACTAATTCGGTTATTGCGTACGCCGTCTCTCGTTGGAAAAGAAGCTTATTTCTTTGGAGTTGAAGGTTGAAATTTGTTTAGTTGCCGCAGTCGCGTGTCGCGGAGGGTAGCCGAGGGTGTTTGGGGGTACTCCTCATTCATAATCACGGGGCCGTCGAACGCTCAGGTGGTTCAGGTTTTAGATTTATCGCTGCGAGGTGAGGTTGTCCGCCTGAGTATAATCTGTATTGTTTTATACCGGTGTGTATTGTTTTATTTTGTGGTTTACGATAAAATATGGCGGGGCTGAAACGGGAGATCGATAATTTTAGCTATTAAATTAAATTTATTTTTTGCTGTTTTATATCTACTGCATTAGGAATACATATAAATATGTTGTAAAATGCAATAGTATAGTCATTGATTCGTTGAAATATTTAACGATTAAGATAAAATTCCTAGTTTGGTTTTTTGAGGTAAAATTTAATTAAAACAATGCTCCATCTATCTAATCATCACCATTGCCTTCCTAACCTTATATTAACTCAATTATATAAATTTTAGACTCAGTGTAATATGTTTTTGTTAATATTACCCAGGAGCTTTTAATTTTTCGACCGGCTGCCTGCCTGACGTCAATCCTCCTTGGGAATGTTCTGCCTATAATAGATAGGATAACAAGAATTGAATAAAAAAGAAACTTTTCGAATGTATTCTTTACAAATAATGTTTGTAACAATATTATTTCATTTGATCCCTTTATGGTTGACGCTTTTCCTATCTATTATTATTTGTATTCTCTTGTATATTGTCTTGATATCATGGCATGCCATGTCTTTTTTAAGTGGGCAGAAAGAACGGTTGCATAATGCTTTCTCCTCAAATGTGATTTTTTTTTATACAACTTAGAATGGCAAACAAGTTGACGGCCCACCTGATGGAAAGTGGTAACCGTCGCCTATAGACATGAGCAGTACCATGGACATATAGTATAGTGTTTCGCCTATAATACCCCCTATGCGTTGCCATTCCTGAGGACTGAGATGTTATTCCTCTGTACCCAGTAAATTCACGCCATATCCCACCCTTCAAACCGAAACACAGCCATGCAAACACAACTGCTTCACGGTTGAAACACGAATGGGACAGAGGTACACAAGCAATCGACTTTTGTACAAACTCTCCCTCTGGTAAATAGATATGATACAAGTAGAAACAGAATAGATTATGTAGAATAATTTTAGCCCCTAAAAGATCTCAAAATAGTAATAACTATTTGTGTCAAAACCAAGATCCTCTCTGGAGTTTTTCTGTCAAATTAACACTCCCAATGTGTATTATTATCCTAAAAATAGGGTAATATCTATGAGGTCGTATCACACACATATCGTCATAGTCGTAGAATACTGACGGATCTTTATATGTAATCTTTGTCAGATCCGTCAGTATTCTACGACTATGACGACATGAATGTTAAGAGAGTCAATGGATGCAGGTGGCTCGAGACCGTTCTTTATTGCAACCTATGGGACAATTAAGGGCCGAAATAATTTTACGCTTATAGCGTAAAATTTGTCCAGTTAAATTGTGTGTAACAATTTAGTATCCACCATTTGTTTTTCAGTATTTCCCAAGAATTTCTTTTATTGCCCGCGCGTCTAGGGGCAGATAACATTACTCGTACTTCGCTTTTACGACGTTTTACGACCCGTAGTGTACGACGCGCTCTCTGTTGGCCAGAGTTATACACTGGTCCACTGGAAAATATATTGAAATATAATTCTGTTGGTCAGCTGCACGGTTATTCTGTGACAGACTCACAAAATATACGGCTGTAAAATGAGTTTTTGGGGGAGGTTTTCTTTCTCACTATATTGGGTTGCTGGAAGAGATCTCTTTCAGAGATAAGTTCACCCTCGCTCACAATATTTACAAATGTATTATCTATGTAATTTACAAGTGCAATAAAGGATAAAGAGTATATGTATATAAAACCTTTTAGATTTTCGTTGTTGTTTTTAAATATAATATGCATAACAAACTATCGCGATTACTAGAGGGAGACTTTGTACAAAAGTCGATTGCTTGGGTACCTCTGTCCCATTCGTGTTTCAACCGTGAAGCAGTTGTGTTTGCATGACTGTGTTTCAGTTTGAAGGGTGGGATATGGCGTGAATTTACTAGGTACAGAGGAATAACACCTGAATCCTCAAGAATGGCAACGCATAGGGGGTATCATGGGCGAAACAGTATACTCTGTTATGTCCATGGTACTGCTCATGTCTATAGGCGACGGTTACCACTTTCCATCAGGTGGGCCGTCAGCTTGTTTGCCATTCTAAGTTGTATAAAAAAAAATATCGCGATTAGCTACTACTCGTTGCTGTTGGTATAAATTTTTATGGTACATTGAACGCACGAAAAATATTTAATATACAATGGCGGACTTATTCCATAGAGGGATCTCTTAGAGTCAATATTTGTGAAGCTGAAAGAAATCCATACAATGTTCGAGGATGAAAATTGGAGTGAAAACTCGTGTGGAAGTGTCGCCATCTGGTGTCAAGAACTAAGCCGCCTCCATTACACATGAAGGCACCGAACGCAGTTTACCGGATGGCGGTTTTACGTGCCCTTCGAAGAACGGAATAAGTGGCAATAATTTTTAAATTATCCATACATTAACTTTTATTAAAAAAAGCAACATTTAAGTCTCTTGCTTATCCTTCTCAGCTGAAATTGTATTCCGTATTGGTTGTAAAATGATAAAAAATGCTTACATTGTTTCTAGTTTTTATTATTACTGTATGTTTTAATGCAATAAAGAATATTTTAACAAATGACTGTTCAAAATGCTTGTAACTAAAATTATTTGAATGAAATATATTCTTATTTTGATATTTTAAAGTTTTTGCCAGGACTCTCTTGGATTTTGGGTCCCCTAACCGTAGTCAAGCGTTATGTGGCTGAACTGTCATCATATATAATGGTGTCACCGTCAATTATGCAAATTGAATTTTTGATAGTTTCTGGACGTCATAACTACTTCTTACTTCTATAACGTACATTACAGCGATCGTAACGATATCCTATTTCTAAAATTCCATTGAGCCATTCTTGATACAAGTTTGGAAGTTATGTTGTAACACAACTTTCAAACTTCATCATCATATCAGCTATCATCCATCCACTGCTCCTCATATCGGCTATTAGCTATCCCCCCCCCATAGAATACCATAAGAAATGGTCCTGAACCCCTTACATCTATTGATTTCCTGCAATTTTTGCAACAAACTTGTACATGTGAGTATATGTTTCCTCTCGAAAATTACAACTAATTTAATTAGTTGACCTTATTATCTATTTTCCTGCGGTCGCGTGGATTTCACAACATTTTTAAATAATCCAATCAGAATTCACATTGCGCTGGGACACTCACAGCATCAGCTGAGCCGATTCCTTTTGACCTGGTATGGGACACTTCTTGAATATGTATTTTCTATATTTTATATTGTGATTGTGTGTTTACTGACAATAAACGTTTTCTATTCTATTCTAAATATTGATAATTATTAAATTGTTCTTGAAATTCGAGAGATAACTGCGACGTTGCCACTTCGTCGAGCTAAAATTAGGAACGCCCTTAATTATTTATATTACATTCAGCTTTCTAAACCAAAATATTGGTCTCGCAAACTATTTAGGCTTATCCATTTCGAATAGAAAAGCATTAAAGTAGAGAAAAGCAGCGTTTTGCCTCGCACTGTGACGCAAAGCATCAAACAATGGGCGTTTGACGAAAACTTAACAATTTTGTGATGACAAAAATATAGGGGGTAGAGATATTTCAATAAATATTTACTGTGAAACGAAATTCGAGAAATTGACGTAATTATAATGAATATAGATTTTACTTAATACTTACAAAGAGGGTTGACGTCAGGCAGGCGGCCGGTCGTAAAACTAAAAACCAAATCTTTTTGTAATATGGATAAAATCATATTACGCCGACCCCAAATTATTGGGATAAGGGTAGGAAGATGATGGTGACAGATTTTACTTAAGACATTGGTATTAATTTTTAAAAATTACTTACCAGTTGAAACAGGAAACCCTTAAGTAACATTAGGATTGTACACTTACCTGAAACAAATGAAACGCAAATTAATTATTTTTTTTACAAATAAAGCAAACATGCAGCTTGTCTGATAATGCGTGATGGATGAAACGTTATCGATGACAAAGAAGTTTTGCTCCAAAAGAATCTGCTATTTTAGTCGTTGCAAAATTAAAGTCAACTAGAATTTTTTTTTATAGAATTTAAAATGCCAAACAAGCTGACGGTCCACCTGATGGAAAGTGGTAACCGTTGCCTATAGACATGAGCAATACCATGGACATAACAGAGTATACTGTCTCGCCCATAATACCCCCCATGCGTTGCCTTTCCTGAAGACTCAGGTGTTATTCCTCTGTACCCAGTAAATTCACGCCATATCCCACCCATCAAATTGAAACACAGCCATACAAACACAACTGCTTTACGGTTGAAACACGAATGGGACAGAGGTACCCAAGCAATCGACTTTTGTACAAAGCCTCTCACATTTTTTTTATAATACAAGTCTACAAGGTTTTAGACCTACATTTTTTTGCTTAACAGCAAACAAGAATATAATCATCCAAAGAAAACTGTAGCAGTTGGAAAAAGAACTATCAAAATGAGTTAAAAAATTGACGAAGACATCGGAAATAATTGAAGATTGCATCTCACAAAGAAAACCGAATTCAATAGTACTAAAACCATTTATTTTGGGTTTTAAACTAAACTACTCAGCCGATTTTGATAAAATTTCTATAGGATCAATCTGTACGTTTACTATTTTAGATAACACTTCAGCTGCCCGCTAACAACATGCTTTCTAACTGCATTGGGTTGACTGGAAGAGATCTCTGTCAGAGATAAAGTCCACCCTTGCTCACAATATTTATAAATGCATTAACAATGTAATTTTTAAGTGCAATAAAAAATATATATAAAAACGAATTTTCCAAATCGATTTACAATTGACGCACCTATGAGGTAACGAACATAAAAAAGATAACCCAATTTGAGGACTTACTTCTTTTTGAGATCACCTTCACTTTGAAATACGCTTTATTTGCCAAATATAAGTATTACATTATCAAAACATTACAGTATTTTTTTCCAAACGATATTATACTTGCCTATTTTGCTATTTCACCGACATATACTGCGAATAAAACAAGAGAGGGGTGTATGGGGGTCCGATAGTGAGGTACAGCCTACACGCAGCAACTCACAAACTTCAGTTTACGAGGAAAAGTTACGAGTGAAGTAGTATGGAAAGCCCGGTCGGGCTATTAAAGGCTATCCTAGGAGTCTCATAAACTGCTATCGCGCCACCTCCACACGCAATATCGACCTTAAAATGTACGTGTGAAGATTTAAATTTGAATAGTAACGTATATACAGATACTGTTAGGTACGAATACGACCAACGCATTTTGTTTCTCGTAAAAACTTGATAGCCGCGTCCTGTAATTTTAAGGCCAGCAACAAGTTAAATTAAATATGTAATGACAACAAAAAATTGCATATTTTGTCAAGTTACCTAATTATAATGATAAAGATTATACAGGATGATTTTTAAAAATCCCACTAATATTTTATTTATGATCGAATTAGTAATGAGAAGGTCCCGCTTAGGGTTAAGGAAAAAAGACAAATTATTAGAACTATTGAGGACAGAAGGGGAAAAATGTTGGGACACTTGATACGACACGACAAACTTATGAACATTATAATAGAAGGTAAGATAGGAGGAAGAAGGGGAAGAGGGAGACCGAGACATAGTTACATCAGGCAGATCAAGTAAGGAGTTGGTGTCGTGTCGTATCAGGAGGTGAAGAGACTCGCTGAAAATCGTAGTGAGTGGCAAGAGCTCCACCGAGCTCCGCAGCTCTTAAATAGGATAGATAGATAGAATGAATGAGTACACTTTACTTGCATTATAAAATATAGGAAATAAGCAAGACAATTAATAAATGTAACGATACAATTGTATGAGTACAGTAAGGCGGTCTTGTTGCTGAGAGCAATCTTTTCAAGTCAACCTTAGGGTAACGGACTAATTGTTGTACAAGTAGGTATGATAATATTGTATAATTACGAAAGTTAACAGCGTAAAATATTAAGAAAAATAACTGTAAGTCCTTTATCAAATTAAAAAAAAAAACTATATACATATTGTATATAGTAAATTTTTTTAGCAATGGAGTTTGACAGCCCCATTGCTAGCAATATGCCCTATTAGGTCGACCTCCGCGTGGTTCCCCCTGGAAACTATCGTGAACAATTCTTGTTGAATTCGTTACGATGGGCCAACTGACCTGCTTCATCCTCACTTATCATTCTTCACTGGTGCTCCGCCAGAGTATCCCGATAGCGCAGGCGGGGTTAGCATTCCATTTTCACCCATTAAAAAAAATACCCTAAATGCTGATAAAGTGATGATGAATTTGACAATGTAACGGTTTAACATAATACTTCACCTTCCGACGGTTGCAGCTTCGATTCCTGCATGACGCAATCATATACTCGTGAGTAATAAAAGTGGTAACCTTCAACAATGTCATGAATGTCATAGAATATACTGTAATACCCATGGATGCTTATAATGCTTTCCCATACCTAAGGACCATAGTGTTATAATTCCATACTCTGTGATTTTATTCAAGTAAATCCGCGGGTTTCGTCTACTCAATGAATGCGTACATCTCAGAAGTGTTTCCTGGAGTGTGTTGCAGCGATACAGTAAGCCTGGACTGTGTTATAGATGACCGCAATTGGTCAACTTGGCTCGTACCGTCCGCAACGAAAGTATAGCGTAATCCTTTACAGAAACGAGCTTGATAAATCTGGGTGTTCGTGCGTTTTAGCTGACTTTTTTTTATACAACTTAGAATGGCAAACAAGGTGACGGCCCACCTGATGGAAAGTGGTAACCGTCGCCTATAGACATGAGCGGTACCATGGACATAACAGAGTATACTGTTTCGCCCATGATACCCCAAAGTAAGTTAATAATCAAAATATCAACTTTTATAGATATTTTTATTTAATAAAGCAATCATAATTTAATGCATAATTTGTTTAAAATTAATGAATTGAAGGACGCCGAGAGTGTAGTGTGCTACAAGCCTTACGACCTCCCCTTTACACGTCTTTGGGCTAATTTTTCAGGGCACGATAAGAGACGGCTAAGTGTAGCTTAAGTTCTCCCTGGCGAGACCCGGAAACCATTAGGGAAAAGTTTTTATAACCGACTGTTGAAGAAAAGAGGGTTATGCGACTTTGAAAAAAAGAGGTTCTAAAAATAAAATTAATATACTCACAACTACAATCTCTGATAAGATAGGAAGAGGCATTTGTCAACTGTTATAATGTACGTAACAACATACACACGGACATGCTCACGTAATTGCACACACACACACATGCATAGGCGCGCGCACGCACACGCACATACACATACAACACAACACATCATCATCATCATTATTTCAACCATTATCCGTCCACCGTCCACTGCTGGACATAAGCCTCCCCCATCTATCTATCCTATTTAAGTGCTGCGCTCTTGTCGGTGAAGCTCTTGCCACTCACTACGATTTTCAGCGAGTCCCTTCACCTCTTGATACGACACGACACCAACTCCTTCCTTGATCTGCCCGATGTAACTATGCCTCGATCTCCCTCTCCCCCTCCCTCCTTCTATCTTATCTTTTATTATAATGTACATAAGCCTCCCCCATAAACTGCCATAAAGAACGGTCCTGAGCCACCTGCATCCACTGACTCCCTGCAATGCATTTCAGGTCGTCACTCCATTTAGTGGGGAGGTCGTCCTACACTGCGTTTGTCCGTACACGGTCACCACTCAAGAACTTTTCTTCCCTATTGGTTGTCGGTTCTTTGAGTTACTACACAACATATACATGATTTAATATTTTATTAAATTTTATGTTTTTTTCATTTTATATTTGTGTGTTTATTTTTGTAATGTAAAACAAAAAAAAATATTATCTATCTTTAATTTAATTATTATATAATATATTAGACGATTACGTCACGAATTCAGAATCAATTTTGAGTATAATTAATGATATCAATAGTATTTACTCCCATGCGGTCTCATATTTATTTTAGGGCAATTAAAGTTTTTTATGCAACTTAAAATGGCAAACAAACTGACGGCCCACCTGATGGAAAGTGGTAACCGTCGCCTATAGACATGAGCAGTACCATGGACATAACAGAGTATACTGTTTGAGTATACTGTAAATTCACGCAAACCGAAACACAGCCATGCAAACACAACTGCTTCACGGTTGAAACACGAATGAGGCAGAGGTACCCAAGCAATCGACTTTTGTACAAAGTCTCCCTCTGGTAATCTATGCACTACCATTTACTCTATCGTAACGGTTGACTGGTAGAGAATGCCAGCAGGCATTAAGTCCGCCCTGTACACATATTTTAATGTGTACAAAAGTATAAATAAATAAATACAAAAAATACATGAATAAAAAAGGATACAATCAAATGAAACGACAATTACAAACATACAAAAGATTAGTATAACAATTTATAATTGAGGACAACGTGTAAACATAGGATCCAGAAAAATCCAGCTGTACAAATTAAATGTATGAAAATAATCTACTTTCGAAGGGCCAAAGGATGAGAGGGGGGGTGTGGCGCGAGACGTGTTTTGTCACGCCATAATCAAACGTCACGTGATGAGAATGAGGGGGTAATCCACCCCCTTGGCAAACATTCGCTTGCCACCTACCCGTGGATTAAGAATGTTGGGTGGTCTTGCATCCATAAGCATTAAATAATGGTGTCATTACTTGAGAATGGGTTTTGCAAAAAACAATAATTACAGTCATAAAAAAATTGTATTTTTTTTTTTAATATTTTAAATAATAAGGTAACATGCGATTTTATTTCGTCCGTTAATTTATTATAAATGCTTATTGTCATACAGTAGGTATTTCTGCAATACAAAGTTGTAGTTTTATAAGGTAGTACTAAGTTTTGAGGATTTCTTGTGTTAAAATTACAGAGCTCACTTTGGACATAACAGAGTATACTGTTTCGCCCATAGTACTCCTCATGCGTTGCCATTCCTGAGGACTCAAGTGTTATTCCTCTGTACCCAGTAAATTCACGCCATATCCCACCCTTCAAACCGAAACACAGCCATGCAAACACAACTGCTTCACGGTTGAAATACGAATGGGACAGAGGTACCCAAGCAATCGACTTTTGTACAAAGTCTCCCTCTTTGCACAAAATACACAAATACAAAGAAGCTTTTTTTTTCCAAAATGTGCTTTTAAATTTTATAAATCAAAAATAAAATCAATACTGATGTTCCGAGTCCAACTAATACGACGAGGTTGGTAATGATAAATAACCATATTTCAGTTGACTTATAACTGACTTTCAACTAACTCGCAACTGACAATTAATACGAGAGAATACAAACAAAGAAAATTAAGATAGAAATGGGAGGGCGACACATTAACTCAGTACGTGCAGTGTTAAATTGCCAATTATTAAAGGTCTTATTAAACAATTTTCTTACTACTCTGCACGCACTAACACAGATATGACATCATAACTGACGAATATATCCTCGAAGGAACAATTACAGAAGTTCATTGATCACGAGTTTATAAAATAATTATTTATTTTGGTCGAAATGTGTTACTATGAACCAAATAAGATACTGTTAAAATTTCATAAGCACATTTTTTTTTAATGTAATAACTACTTGTTTAACTTACGTGTAATTAAATCGAAAAAACTCGACTAGTTTCGGAATCAATTCGTGATCCTTAGTCATTGTTACTTAGAAAAATAAAATACTCATTATTGCAAAAAGATTTTTACACCCTCGTCCAACAGAATGAAGAGATGAAAATATAAATAACACGTATAACTAGGTAGGATTAAACTAAAAAACAGCACAACAATTAATCATATATTCGAGAATATTACAAATAAAAATTGACAGTATTAATAAAAAAAAGTTATATTATTTGTTAATTAATAAAATTTGCTCAAAATTTTTTTACTTTGGACTTTTAGGAATAATAATCCGCTTATAATGGGTGAGCTTATGCTTGTTTGCCACCTGCGTTATAAAAAAAAATAAAAAATTAAGGTTTTTAGGGAAAGAAAAATTTTGCAATTTGGACAGGACAACACGTGTTAAATCCATTTAATATTATATACAAATGGATGGGCGACCGTCACCTTCACGCGATAACCCCAGTCAGCTTTAGACTTCGGCTAGGTGTTTGTATTGCATTAAACATTCTTTGTTGGAAATAATGAATGAAGTGAAAGCAAACTTTATCCGCTGAGCGAATATTAAGCAACGTTGATTATTGCTTTTGCTCTTTTTAGGGTAAAATAATATGAAAGGAATGAAAGGGGATTAATATTTAGCCAACTTAGGGGTCAACCACGAATCGTAATTTCCAAATTTTGGGCCAAAATTTCACTTTTTTATCATTACAAAATCTCACAATGAGATATTCCATATACGTATAGAATTTTAGAATACTAAATATTACAAGTCTGGCCAGGCGGTTTTGGTATACAGTTATTTCCACTTGTATAAAAAAAAAGAAAAATTATCATATTTTTTTTATACAACTTAGAATGGCAAACAAGCTGACGGCCCACCTGATGAAAAGTGGTCACCGTTGCCTATAGACATGAGCAGTACCATGGATTTAACAAAGTAGATATAATGTTTCCCCCATGATACCCGCCCATGCGTTGCCATTCCCGAGGACTCAGGTGTTATTCCTCTGTACCCTGTAAATTCACGCCATATCCCACCCTTCAAACCAAAACACAGCCATGCAAACACAACTGCTTTACGGTTGAAACACGAATGAAACAGAAATATCTAAGCAATCGACTTTTGTACAGTCTCCCTCTGGTATATATATTTTTAACATGGTTAATTCTAGTGAAATTCGTCACGATGAGCTAACTGACCTGCTTCATCCTCACCTACCATCCCTCACTGGTGCCCCGCCGGTGTATACCAATAGCGCGGGTGGGGTTACCGTTCCATTATCACCCATTAAAAAAAAAACTTCTATACTAACAACTTATTCGTTAATGTTAACTTATTTAAAACTTTAAGCAAGATACTTACAGGATAAGTAAAAACAACAAAGTAGGTATCAATGTAAAAAAAAGACCTTAAAGAAATAAAAGCTTTCTGTTGTAACATACGTTCATGGCAACATATTATTTGTACTGATTTTTTTTTTTTTTTTTTTTTTTTTTACAACACAGGGGGCAAACGAGCATGCGGCTCACCTGATGGTAAGTGACTACCGCCGCCCATGATCACCCACAACACCAGCGGCATTGCAGGTGTGCTGCCGGCCTTTTAAAAAGGAATATACTCTTTTCTTGAAGGTTATGTTGTCGTATCGGTTCGGAAATACTGCTGCTGGAAGTTGATTCCAAAGAATGGTTGTGCGTGGAAGATAGTGCCTTGAAAAACGCACGGTGGAAGACCGCCACTCGTCCAGATGATTGGGATGAAACTTTAGTTTGTGGCGGGTTGTACGGTGGTGAAAATCAGCAGCAGGTATCAATCCGAACAATTCCTCAGAACACTCCCCATGATAAATTCGGTAGAAGATGCACAGAGATGCAACATCTCTGCGCAGTTTCAATGGGTCAAGTCGGACAGTAAGGCGTTGACTATCGATAATTCGAGCCGCCCGACTTTGAATGCGGTCTAACGGAAGGAGTTGGTACTGTGGCGCTCCTGCCCACAGGTGAGAACAGTATTCCATATGCGGCCTGACTTGGGCTTTATATAATTTCAGGCGGTGTTCTGGCATGAAATATCGTCTCACCCTATTGAGCACTCCTAACTTTTTGGAAGCTATCTTAGCCTTCTCCTCCAGATGACCGCAAAACTGGACGTCGCAAGATATATCAACGCCCAGAATTCCTAGACTTGACTTTTTATCGAGGGAAGTGCCCTGAAAGTGAGGAGATACGACAAACGGCGTCTTTTTTGCGGTAAACGCGCAGACTTGTGTCTTTTTGGGGTTAAATTGGACAAGATTTTGTTCACCCCAGATCGAAACTTGATGGAGTGAAGTTTCGATTTCAGACACAAGTCTATTCCGGCACTCATCGGTATGTGCCCGCGAGATCTTTGCATGACCGGTATATAATGTATCTCCTGTACTGTCGTCCGCATAGCAATGAATATTACTTATCTGTAACATATCATTGATATGCAGAAGAAACAGAGTCGGAGATAGTACACAGCCTTGCGGGACACCAGCATTCAAAGGTTTTAAATCAGAGCATGCACCGTCGACTACGACCTTAATGCTACGTTCCTTGAGAAAACTGGCGACCCAAATGCACAGTCTCGCAGGCAACCCAAATGAAGGTAGCTTTGAAAGCAGCGCTCTATGCCACACCCGATCAAAGGCCTTCGCAATATCCAGACTAACTGCTAAGGCCTCTCCCTTACTCTCGATTGCCACTGCCCATCGGTGTGTTAAGTAAGCTAAAAGATCACCGGCCGAACGTCCCTGTCGAAAGCCGTACTGGCGATCACAGATCAGCCGGTGCTCTTCTAGGTACCGGAGCAGTTGACGGTTAATGATGGATTCCATAACCTTCGAGAATAAGGAAGTGATAGCTATGGGCCTATAGTTAGCTGGATCTGAGCGATCTCCCTTTTTAGGGATCGGATGCACCAGAGCAGTCTTCCAAAACTTTGGGACTATGCCCGATGAGTAGCTAAGCCGAAAAAGACGCGTAAGAACCGGAGCCAACTCTGGTGCGCACGTCCTAAGCACAATTGGAGGAATACCATCAGGCCCACTCGACTTATGGATTTCGAGGGAGAAAAGTGCTCTACGCACTGAGCTATGCGTGAATTTAATGTCAGGCATAGAGCTCCTACAACACGTGATGGTCGGTGGTGGTTTCTCCCCGTCATCCAATGTCGAGTTTGACGCAAAGATGGATCCAAGAAGATCGGCCTTTTCTTTAGCGTTCCGGGCCAACGAGTCATCCTCCCTGCGCAAAGGTGGAAAAGATGACTTACAGAAATTCCCTTGTGCAGCTTTGGCAAGAGACCAGAAAGCTCGAGTCCCAGAGGGCAAACTAGCCAATCTCTTGCCAATTCTACTAATATGCTCTGACTTCGCTGTGGCTATAACTCTTTTGAAGGACCTAGAGGCAGAGTTATACTTCTTTTTAAGAGCACTGGTGTTAGGATCTCGCGACGCCACACCTTTAGCCCAGGTTAGGAAGCACTCCTGTTTCAGACGAGATGCTGTTCTACAGGAGGCTCCATACCAGGGCTGGGATTTCCCGCCGACGGGCACCACAGAGTTAGGAATAAATAATTCCATTCCCTGAAGCACCACATCAGCAATGGAATCGGCAATGGCGTCGGGATCATCCAGTGTGAAGCAAACCCGCCTCCATGGGTAAGATGCGAAAAAAATCCGCATCTCATCCCAATCTGCCGACCTGTAGTGCCAAATGCGACGTCTACCCGTAGAACGAGGTGGAGTCGGACATAATCATTAACGGATATATAATATTAAGAATGGAACATAAAAAAAATCATTCTCCATTAAATATTTGTTTGAAGTAAGATGATTGATGGCCATAAGTTTTATTAGTTTACTTATGATTATAAAAACTTATTGTTCTAGACTAAAGTCCTCAGGAACGGCAACGCATGGGGGGTATCATGGGCGAAACAGTATACTCTGTTATGTCCATGGTACTGCTCATGTCTGTAGGCGACGGTTACCACTTTCCATCAGATGGGCCGTCAGCTTGTTTCCCATTCTAAGTTGTATAAAAAAAAAAAGAAAAAATTCCGAATTGGGGCGCATATAAAATATAATACAAATCAACTTGAGTTTAATTTGTTATATCAGCCGTTAGCTGTCCACTGCTGAACATAGGCTTCCCCATAAAGGGGAGTTATGCCAGTAGTTGGCACACTTGGCAGACGGATTGACATCCACAGTTTGGTTTTTGGTATAGTTTTAAGAGAGACGTTGCTGTTGCTGCCCATTCCTCTACCACAAGCTCCCTTAGTCGCCTCCTACGAAACCCACGGGAAAGGAAGGGGCGGCCTATTCTATTCCTGGACCTATCTACATGGTTATTTGAATTTAATTCTTAATTTAATTTTCAATATTATAAACTAAATTTAATAGAAAAATATTCGGTCTCATTTTTTTATGTGTTACCTCTAAACACTTTGTTTATCTGAATGATATACTTACAGACAGATCCCATAGAAATTTTATTAAAATAATTTCAGTAGTATAGTTTTTCAATCAAAATAACTGGTTTTGTTACAATTGAGATCAGAGGGAGACTTTTTACAAAAATTGTTTGCTTGGGTACCTCTGTCCCATTCGTGTTTCTACTGTGAAACAGTTATTTGCATGGCTGTGTTTCGTTTTAAAGGGTGGAATATGGCAGTGAATTTACAGGGTACAGAGGAATAACACCTGAGTCCTTAGGAATAGCAACGCGTGGGGGGTATCATGGGCGAAACAGTATACTCTGTTATGTCATAAAAAAAAAATTGAAGTCGGTTTTTTTGTGGAACGCACTCTTAATTATACCCATAATCTATACAATATTATTATTTCAGCCTTTAACTGTCCACTGCTGGACATAAGCCTTCTCCTTAAGGAGAGTTTTGCCAGTAGTTGCCACGCTTGGCAGGCGGGTTGGCAACCGCAGTTAGGCTTTTAGAGATGTTTTAAGAGGGACGCTGCTGCCCATCCCTCGTCCTCCCTTAGTCGCCTCTTACGACACCCACAGAAGAGAAGGGGTGGCCCATTCTATGCCGGGACACACACAATCAATACATATTATTATTAAATCATCAAAGTTTATTATGTACTTTGTATACAAAATGTAATTAAAGGATCTATTTAATATAAGGTCAGTATATAGGAACATGTATATAACGTAACTTGATGACTTCAAAAGGAGATATATCCAAACTTGTTATTTGTATTTTCGTCAAGAATTTACTAATTTCGTGTTTATACAGGATGTTTGCACCAGTTAAAATTTGCTGTAATGAAATTGAATCCACGCTGTATATAATATAAGCTGATAAACAATTAAGTGTATGGGAAATGATTTAATACTGAACTTCATTATTATGAAAAGGGGGTAATTGGAAATTTGCCGCCAATTTAGTTGGAAGACTCTTGAATTACTTTATAACAAACTTAAGTAAATAAATAAGGGATACTTTGTTGAATCAGAAAGAGAGAGAGAGAGAGATAGAGTAATCATTTCCTTTCTGCCAGTTTAACTTATGTGTAATTAGGTCAAGAAAGCTCGACTAGTTTCGGGTCGGTCAGCTTTCTCTACCTAATTACACGTAAGTCAAACCAGTGTTTATTTATATAATGTGTGCTTACGAAAATTTAACAATAAAATCATTTTCTTATTGTGGAAATTTTATATTATTTTTTTATACAACTCAGAATGCCAAACAAGCTGACGGCCCACCTGATGGAAAGTAATAACCGTCGCCTATAGACATGAGCAGTACCATGCACATAACAGTACACTGTTTCGCCCATGATATCCCCTATGCGTTGCCATTCCTGAGGACTCAGGTGTTATTCCTCTGTACCCAGTAAATTCACGCCATATCCCACCCTTCAAACCGAAACACAGCCATGCAAACACAGCTGCTTCACGGTTGAAACACGAATGGGACAGAGGTACCCAAGCAATCGAATTTTGTACAAAGTCTCCCTATGGTGTATGCAGTTACTTTTTATTGTATTATATGTTCAATTTAAACTAGATATTATTGAGTTTATTTTTAGCTGTAAGGTTTTTACCTTTGAACATTTTATAGTTTTCCTTTCATCTTATCAAAGACTGACTGGTATCCCTTTTGTAGGATAAGTCCGCTATTGTATATTAAATCTTTTAATGTATCCAATGTAAATTATGTACAATAAAGATTTTACAACAACTACAAAATAATTTAAATCAGTACGTAATGGATAAAAATACATAATTATTACAGATAGCATTTTTAATCCGCCGTTCGATATCCCTAGATATTTTCAATATATTTAAATTAAAATAATATACTCTTTCAGAATGAAATATACATGTATTAACCTGTCATTGAGAGGTAACAAGGCAATAATTTGCAATAAACTCGAGTTACCGACCCTAATACGTAATATCCGATTATTTAATAAAAATGGCGGAATGAAATGTGTTTTGTCTGCTCTTATTGTCATATAAACGATTTTTCTTTTTATATAATACTAGCTTTTACGCGCAACTCTGTCCACTTGACCGGGATATTTTTACTGACCTGGATAAAATATACTTTTTTTTTTATACAACTTAGAATGGCAAACAAGCTGACGGCCCACCTGATAGAAAGCGGTAACCGTCGCCTATAGACATGAGCAGTACCATAGACATAACAAAGTACACTGTTTCGCCAATGATACCCCCCATGCGTTGCCTTTCCTGAGGACTCGGGCGTTATTCCTCTGTACCCAGTAAATTCACGCCATATCCCACCCTTCAAACCGAAACACAGCCATGCAAACACAACTGCTTCACAGTTGAAACACGAATGGGACAGAGGTACCCAAGCAAGCGACTTTTGTACAAAGTCTCCCTCTGGTGACTTACTATAAATGGAGAAGTATGGACTTCTCCATTTATAGTACACCCTATATGTATATTATAATATATTTTTTATTATTATATATTATTTAACTAGTGTTTATAAAATTAATAAGATTAATAGAAATTAAAAGTAGTAATTTAAGGATTTTTCTTTTTTTATTATGTATTTCTTTTTTTAGTATGCAAGGACCTTGATATCTTCCAACAATCCTTGCAATGTTACATCAAGGCTGCCAATTTGTTACTTTAAATTTATAGCCGTCATTCTTTTAATGTATATAATATCGAATGTTATGCAGAGCAGTTGTTGGAGTGCAAATTTAATGCCGTTTTATGTTATATTTATTTTATAAATGTATTAATTTGTAATCTGTTGCCTTGCTATAAATATATAAATAAATAAATTAGTTACACTTTTTGAGCCAAATAATTATCGTCGTTTTTCTTTATCCTCTACCTAAAACTTGTATAGAAGAGATTGCTTTAGCGATAAGACTGCCTTTTGTACTTTATAAGTATAATATATGTTTATTTTTGTATTATTGTTTAAATGGTGGTATAAAAAGTAAGTAAATAAATAAGTTCACAAGCACATTTTACTGTACAATAAGCAGATTTTTGCTCCGCAAAGAAAAATGGCAACTTGAGTCCTTACAGTCGATAAAGAATAATATAATAAAATTAATATGAAAACATGAACATAAACCATGTGGATTATAAAATAAATCATTAAAATCAGATGAGAAATAATCACGTAATCACGTAACAATCACAAAATATACAATCGAATTAAGAATCCCTTCCATTTGTATGTCGCTTAAAACCAATGTGCATTCTCAATATTCACATGAATACTCCAAATCTAACTCTTTCACCGCATTAATCAAAAGTAATAATTTAAAAGAAAAAACACAATCTTGGGTAATCGCATTAAAAGGATCCAAGTAACAATCCCGTGAATTTGGTCCGAAAAAGAAATTGCTCGCGAATTAATAGGATCCCTTAAATTAATCCCTTGCAAATCACATAATCGACGTAGACCCACCACAGTCAGAGGGAAAGTGCTCTCGGTTCAATAAACTGAACACCGGCGCGTGTACCGTGAACATTTTGTATATGCTCCGACAATTTAGTCCGCATATTTTTCGTATAAATCTTTATCCTTTCTGCAACGTCTTTACACGTTAGATTATTTTGAATAAAAAAGAAATATATGTAGATTATTATTCATTTTTATCTCACACCCGCAGAGAGAACCGAGTGACAAAGGCCTCAACTGTTACACATATCTCTTGCTTCGTTTACGTTCAAAACTCGTCCTGTGCAACTCTTGATAGTACACGATCTTTCAAGTGATATTTTGTTCATTTAAATTATATTGGAATACATCTACAAAAATTCTCGATTTCTCTAAATATTATTATAGTATTGTAGGCTCTACTTAGCACGCATACATTTGTCAAGTATAAGGGACGATGCCGAGCCACCTGCAGCCACTAACTTCCTACAATGCATTTTAGGTAGGTACCCAAAGTTACCACTCAATAACATTTCTTCCCCATTAGTTCTCGGTTCTTCAAGCTATGTAATCAGCCTATTACCACTTCAAATTGCTTTACCATTAGGCTATGTTCTACACTTTGCACTTTAGTTCTACTGCGGATAATGCTATATCGAATTCTATCACGCAAATAATCTCCGAGTATCTTTGAATAGACGCAATTATAACAATTTACTACATCCATAAGTCATTCGTTATCGAACAGTAAAAGCTATTGGCGGAATAGAAAAATATCACACCTTCGAGAGAATGACAAAAACATTTAGGCTTACATGAAACAAAGCGGCAATACGGCGTAGATTTGTGATAGCCCAGTAAGTGGTCTGATTGCCTCCGAGGCCCAGTACGCATAAAGTGTACCCGAGAATATATCCGAACACAATCGCTTCCCATTCTTTTATCTAGATATTGTTTGTTTTGCCAGAATTATCTTTCACTTCGGAGACATCGTCGCGTTTTCCATATTATTTTCTTTGTCCAAAAGTGAATAATGTTCTACTTATATGTTTTATTGTATTTTATACAAATCAGAATGGTAAACAATCTGACGATCCACCTGATAGAAAGCGGTAACTATCGCATATAGACATGAACAGTACCATGGACATAACAGAGTATACTATTTCGCCCAAGATACCCACCATGCGCTGCTATTCCTCAGGACTTAAGTGTTATATCTCTGTACCTTGTAATTTCATTTCCATATCTCACCATTCAAACCCAAATATAGTTATACAAACACAACTGCTTTACGAAAGAAACATGAGTAGGACAGAGGTACCCAAGCAAACGACTTTTGTACAGTCTCTCTCTAGTAATGTATGTAATGTATTGTTAATGAATCCAAGGACTTCGAAATTCGGTGGTCGTTAATTATTTCCATAATTCATAGTTTCACATTAATAAAATATATTTTTATCCGAGAAAAGATGGTTGAAGCTAGTCATGCTCACTATAAGATCCTGACTGGTGGCGGCTTGATGTGCCTATTAATACCTAGTAAAGCATAGTAATGGCTGGCTCATCCGTCATACTCGTGGACGCGTGCTGCTCGTGGGGACTGGTCTGTTTGTTTGTTGATTTTCAACTTAGGTATTTTCCACTAAAATAACATATTACGGTTTGCCCAATGGTTGACTGGTAGAGTACACCGTCCGGTGTTAGGTCCGCCAAATGTACATAGAATTTTACTGTGCATGAAAAAAAAACACACACACTTATATACTTACATACATTATCTACATAATACAACAGTAAACACCATCTATATTAATCGAAACACGCTTCACGTTGCATGACATTAGAACTCCCACAAAATGTTCCTGCAAATGCCAGGGTTGGTTGACATTCAGGAATTCCCTTATGACATGAAAGCAAACACACGACCTCACGTTTGGTTCCTTTATAAAAAATCGCCACGCATCACTCAGACAAGCAAAGGGACAGTTTAGAGATTTTTTTTCTCTCGAACTGAGTCAATTCAATTTAATTCAATCATTTATTGCTATTACATACATACATACGTACATATCCGTCACGCCTACTATTTCATGTTGTAACAATATAGGTCTCAAGTTATTAAAAGTAAAGAATCAACGTGAACCCTGGAAGGGCACAGCAATCACATTAATAAATATTTCATAAAGTACATAACAAATTTTTATATAAATATAAAAATTTTTTTTTTTAATTTTATAAAAATATATAAATAAATTATATATAATTTTATAAAAATATATAAATATATATATATATACCAGTGTGCCATTCATCATTTCAGCCATTATCTGCCCACTGCTGGACATAAGCATCCCCCTATTATAAGGTGGGCCATTAGCTTGTTTGAATAGTAATAAAAATAATAAAAAATGATATTTTAATAATAATATTTATAAGCCTAATGACGGTAAAACAGCAATTTACATATTATACAACATCGAAATAATTATACCTATGTTTATGCAAATAAACGATTGATTGATAAAATAAAAAAAAAAAAAAAAAAATTATACAACTTAGAATGGCAAACAAGCTGACGGCCCACCTGATGGAAAGTGGTAACCGTCGCCTATAGACATGAGCAGTACCGTAGCTATAACAGAGTATACTGTTTCACCCATGATACCCCCCATGCGTTGCCATTCCTGAGGACTCAAGTGTTATTTCTCTGTACCCAGTAAATTTACGCCATATCCCACCCTTCAAACCGAAACACAGCCATGCAAACACAACTGCTTCACGGTTGAAACACGAATGGGACAGAGGTATCCAACCAATCGACTTTTGTACAAAGTCTCCCTCTGGTATCCATTCATCCATCCATCGCTACAAACTTTCGCATTTATAATATTTTTTTTTTATATTTATATTCACACAAACAATAAACAGACACACGATATATATATATATATATATATATATCGTCGATTAACATAAATAAAACATTATTACATTAAACCAAATAGGTACAAATACAATTAAATTTTCTCATTGAAAAATTCCTGTAGTCTGTAGTCTGAGATTCTGAGCTGAATTGTGATTGAGTAATAGATGTTTTTTTGCGCGACAATCTTTAGTAACGTGAGACTATATGGTTTAAAAAAGACTGGAATTAACACGAGTTTACACATTTAGGTAAACTATATTTAACATCGTCATATCAGTCTTTAACTGTCCACAGCTGAACATAAACCTCCCCTTTGGGGGGTTTTGCCAATAGTTGCCATGCTTAGCAGACGGATTGGCAACCACAGGCTTTGGAGGTGTTTTAAGAGGGACGCTGCTGCCTATCCCTTGCCTTCCCTTAGTCGCCTCTGACGACACCCACGGGAAAGAAAGGGACGGCCTATTCTACGCCTAAACCACACTGAGATAAACTATATTAATTGATTTGAATTATCTCTACGTTGAAGGAAACTTAATGTTAGAAGGATGGACAGCAGCATCCCTTTTAAAACATCACTAAAAGGCTAACTGCGGTTGCTAACCCACCTGCTTAGTTTGGTAAATACTAGCAAAACTTTAGCTACTCGCTAACAACATGCTTTCTAACTGCATTGGGTTGAATAGAAGAGATCTCTGTCAGAGATAAGTTCACCCTTGCTCACAATATTTATAAATGCATTAACAATGTAATTTTTAATTAATTTCTCAGTGGTATAAAAAAAATCCTACCTATATAAAGGATACATTGGAAAATGACTATTATAATGATGTAATGATGATAAAGCATGAGTTCCATTTCACCTTACATATATAACAATAAAAAATTTCCCCACTCAGCTGTAACTTGACCAGTAATTAAGTTATCGAGATAAAGACAAATTAAGAAATTTATACCAAAAAATTTTTACACATTTCGAGAGTATAACACCGCGGGAAATGGCAATATTAAATGTAATAAATAAACAATGTCACTCACATCTATTATTACTTGCCGTTAGGGCTTCACGTACTTGGGCGGCGTTGCTGATCCAAAGGACATACCCCGTAAAGTGTATTGGAGTTAATTGATTGATACTTCAAAGGAGACCCATCATTCTTCCCTTCTCTCTGAGCGTCTACTTTATTTAACTAATTTATTACCATTATTCCATTTCTTACAGATGGGTCGTGTGTCTGTTTATTGTTTGTGTGAATATAAATATAAAAAAAAAAATATTATAAATGCGAAAGTTTGTAGCGATGGATGGATGAATGGATACCAGAGGGAGACTTTGTACAAAAGTCGATTGCTTGGGTACCTCTTGATACAAGATACAAGCTTGCGCGTTCACCGCTAAGAAACCGCCATTTGCTGTGACCCCACAGTTCCAAGGCATATTTCTTAACATCTCTAAAAGCATTGGGATCCCTGGTGTCGACATCTCTAGTGACGTACAGTTCCGTGGCCACCTCGAAGATAAGGTGAAGCTGGCATCCAAAAAACTCGGTGTGCTTAATAGAGCAAAGCATTACTTCACGCCGGATCAGCGATTAACGCTTTAGAAATCGCAAATACGGCCCCATATGGAGTATTGCAGTCATTTATAGGCGGGAGCACTAAGATACCAGCTTGAACCCTTCGACTCAGTGCAACGACGAGCTATGAGAATTGTCGATGATCCCAGGCTTGCAAATAGTATCGAACCCTTAAGTATTAGGAGAGATTTTGCCTCACTCTGCGTATTCTACCGCTTGTACAACGGATTGTGCTCAGAGGAATTATTCAATATGATACCTGCGGCTACTTTCTATCATCGTACGGCTCGCCATCGACAGAGAGTTCACCCTCATACCTTACAGCCTAAATGATCGTGTACAACGCGGTTTCAGAGATGTTTTCTCCCACGAACACTCAGGTTATGGAATGAGCTCCCTGCCGAGGTTTTCTCAAGAGACTACAGCATGGGGTTCTTCAAAAGGGGGGTAAAGAGGTTTCTTCAGGGTCGGGAACGCGCGCGTAATGCCTCTGGTATTGCAGGCGTTCATAGGCTACGGTAACCGCTTACCATCAGGTGGGCCGTATGCTTGTTTGCCACCTCAGTGGTATAAAAAAAAATCTCTGTCCCATTCGTGTTTCAACCGTGAAGCAGTTGTGTTTGCAAGGCTGTGTTTCGGTTTGAAGGGTGGGATATGGCGTAAATTTACTGGGTACAGAGAAATAACACTTGAGTCCTAAGGAATGGCAACGCATGGGGGGTATCATGGGCGAAACAGTATACTCTGTTATAGCTACGGTACTGCTCATGTCTATAGGCGACGGTTACCACTTGCCATCAGATGGGCCGTCAGCTTGTTTGCCATTCTAAGTTGTATAATTTTTTTTTTTATTTTTTTATTTTATCAATCAATCGTTTATTTGCATAAACATAGGTATAATTATTTCGATGTTGTATAATATGTAAATTGCTGTTTTACCGTCATTAGGCTTATAAATATTATTATTAAAATATCATTTTTTATTATTTTTATTACTATTCAAACAAGCTAATGGCCCACCTTATAATAGGGGGATGCTTATGTCCAGCAGTGGGCAGATAATGGCTGAAATGATGAATGGCACACTGGTAGAAAGTGGTATCTATCATAGACATGCAAAACATCAGAGAAAACACAAATATAGCATATACGAAAGCCATGATTACTCCTCATGCGTTACAGAAAAAGTCACGACCCTGTTTTTTTTTTACAAATACATTATACCAAATAATTATTTCGTGGTGAACCTGAGCTTTTGTAGGGGGATTTCGAAGTTCAATTCCGTGCGAGAAGGGAAGTTTATACGAATAGATTTCGATGGGAAATTTCCTGCGGTCTGACTGAGAGCGTTGCCTCGCACGGGCCATCCATCAGTGTATGAAGGCCCGCCGTGTAACGCGCCAATAAGATTGATACCTTTACTCGGATTTTCCGTTTTGTGATTGAAAATTATTTCCTGCTATGTCATTTTAAAACAAAGGTATTTGTTTAGTGAAAAAAATTTTTTTTAAATCTTCATCATATTATCCCGTCAACCGTTAATTGTCCAGTGCTGGGGGGAAAGGGATTGTTAGTAATGGAGTTTGACAGCCCTATTGCTGGCAGTATGCCCTATTAGGTCGGCCTCCACTTGGTTCCCCCTGGAAACCATTGTAAACAATTCTTGTTGAATCCTTCACTGGTGCTCCGCCGGTGAATACCGATAGCGCGGGTGAGGTTACCATTCCATTATCATCCATAAAAAAAAACTGTCCATTGCTGAACATAGGTCTCCCCCATAAGGGGGATTTTTCCAGTAGTTGTCAAGTTTGGCATGATGGCAACCACAGTTTAATTGACAATATTTAAAGAATTGCATGTAAGAGACAAAGTACAAAAGTCTTTTGCTTGAGCACCTCTATCCCATTCGTGTTTCAACCGTGAAGCAGTTGTTTGCATGGCTGTGTTTCGCTTTGAAAGGTGGGAATATGGCAGTGAATTTACAGGGTACAGAGAAATAACACCTGAGTCCTCAGGAATGGCAACGCACGAGGGGTATCATGGATGAAACAGTATACTCTGTTATGTCTGTGGTACTGCTCATGTCTATAGGCAACGGTTACCACTTTCCATTAGGTAGACCGTCAGCGTGTTTGTCATTTTAAGTTGCATAAAAAAAGAGTACATGTAGAAGCCTCTGGCACTCGGTTCTCTCTGTCTACCCCGTAAAGGACTCAACGTGAATATATTGTCGTGAACATATTGTATTTTCTCTGGCTAAAACGTCCATGTGAATAAAAGGATTTCACTAATTTCATCTTGTGATATTAGTCCAAACACAAAGGCCGAGTGCCTGAGAGGCATTGAAAGGGAAAAACCCCTGAGTTAGAAAGATTCACTATTACAGAGGGTCCGATAATAATGGAATTTCAATCAGCTGAGGGCTCACCCTAGATTGGGCCACTAAGATGGCGCTTATTGGAGACAGAGCTCACAACGCTTTTGAAGTAGTTTCATGATAAAAGTTTAATAAGTTTTTCCTTTTGCAATGTTTTAGTAGTTATTATAAAGAAGGGGAGAGACTAAGAATACAGCTAGTATTTGTATTTCAAGTATATTTGAAAAAAGAAAACATAAAATATTAAATATTTTATACAAGCTCTGCACGCGACTTCACCTGTATAACTGCGATTTTTATCCCGAACACTATATCTATTATATCTTATCAAAATTGGTGCATGCGTCACCAAAACACAAGTAAGTTTTTCCTATTAAAAAGGATCAGTAAAATCGGTTCACATACACGGGCGAAGATATTATGCAACATGTACATAGAAACGCAATCGAAACGAGAACCTCCTATCTTTGACTTTATATAAACTAGCATTTAGTCACAAATTCGCCCGCGATTGGCCTTTCGACCAAAATATGTTGATTAACCGGGATGAAGAGTAACCAATATCTTCCTTTTTGTCGTGTGGTCCAGATATAGAATAGGCCACCCCTCCTTTCCTGTAGGTAAGTTCCCTTAATCGCCTTTTACAACATGGGCACCAGCGTCCCCTTTAAAACGCAACCGCAGTTAGTGTTTGGTAACAAAGACTAACCGCAGTTGCCAACCTGCTGCCAAATATGGCAACTACTGGCAAAACCCTCCTTTATGAAGGAGGCTTATGTTCAGAAGTGGTCAGTTAACATCCGATATGATGATGACGGTGATATCTTTCTCAATTACGACATTCATGACGATTGGTTCAGTCATAAAAACGCCAAGAGATAACAAAATACAAATTAACTCGCTTTTACAATTTATAACATATATATTAAGTAAGAACTTTCCTTTTTAAAATCGGTTAAAAATCACAAAACGTAAAATACAAAACCAACAATTTCCAAGGTGACAATCACGGTGGAATCCGCCGCGGCTCCCCTTATCCATCAGCCTGACATAACACCGGAGCGCTATCTAAACTTTTTTATTTCATCCAAAGACGAATTTAGGGCTGCCAACTTTCTTATTAAAGTATTATGGAAACGAGAAGAGAGATAACACGGCGGTCGGCAACTGAATATTCCATTAGGAATCGCGACAAAGGGATAAATTATTCGGTCGCAGTGAAAATTGAGTAAACGATAAGAACGAGTGATAATATTGAAAAATAAAACAATTCGTACGGAACCAAATATCGATTCCAATAAATACAGGCCTGTAATAATATACTAGGATTGATTGATATATTTATACACATACATATTTCGATTTCTATCATAAAACGATATACGTGTAGCCTTCTTCATAGCTCGCTGATCGATTTGAAGCATACACGCATGCACGCACGCACTCACATGCACGCATGCACACGCACACACACGCACACATACGCATACGCATATACGCACGCAAACGCACTCACACGCACGCACACGCACACACGCAGACACGAAAAAGCACACAGACAACATTTTATTTTATTATGATCCATAAAATAGTAATTTCGAGAAATTGTCAATATCAAATAATAGGTTAAGAGATAGGTTTACGGAAATGACACCTCAGAATTGACCACGAGTGTCCACGAAAAGATGGATCGTCAAGTGTATCTACAGGACAAGTACATTTCGCCATACCCTGTCCGGTCGACCTCCTCAAGGTTCCCCCTTAAAACCATCGTGATTGATTTATTGTTAGATTTGTCACGGTGGGCCAACCGACCATGAGGATGAAGCACATCCTCACCTATCATCCCTCACTGGTGCCTCGCCAGTGTATATAAATAGCGCAAGCGGGGTTACCATTCCATTATCATCCATTAAAAAAAAAGTACATTTTGCTTGTCTAAAAAAAAAACACTAATTCACACACAAAACAGCTAATTCAATCGTAACAGATATCGATGAGCGGCGGGATGACTCGTAAATAACACCGAAATCATCCGCCAGAGGCGCAACTGAGTCGCGCGTGACTTAGCATGCTGATATCTCTTACAATCCAATTAATCCACATGGTATTACATGGTATAAGTAGCACGCAACATGTGGTTACAAATGCTTGATCGTGCCAAATGGCACTGCCGCAGCGCACAGCCAGCGCTATCATGGTTGAATTAACAGCAATTAAGACGAATAAGTGTAGAATCCTTGCTACGTGAGTTTTGACAATCGAGATAGGATCAAATTGAAGCATCTAAGACTATAGATATATCGAAGAAATTTTAAAAAATATTTTTTTATACAACTTAAAAAGGCAAACAAGCTGAAGGCGCACCTGATGGAAAGTGGTAACCGTCGCCTACGAACATGAGCAGTACCATGGACATAACAGAGTATACTGTTTCGCCCATGATACCCCCCATGCGTTGCCATTCCTGAGGACTCAGGTGTTATTTCTCTGTACCCTGTAAATTCACGCCATATCTCACCCTTCAAACTGAAACACAGCCATACAAGCTGCTTTACGGTTGAAACGCGAATGGGACAGAGATGCCCAAGTAAACGACTTTTGTACAAAGTCTCCCTCTGGTAATATACTTATTTGTTATAAAGTCGCGATATATGTTTTATAGTCGACTATTAAACTACTGACTATTAGTCCAGTCAATCGAGGCGAGGCAAAAAATATAATATTTTTTTTTACAACACAGGGGGCAAACGAGCATGCGGCTCACCTGATGGTAAGTGACTACCGCCGCCCATGGTCACCCACAACACCTAAGGCATTGCAGGTGTGCTGCCGGCCTTTTAAAAAGGAATATGCTCTTTTCTTGAAGGTTATGTTGTCGTATCGGTTCGGAAATACTGCTGCTGAATTTTGCTAATCTAGCGGAAGATGTCCAGACGCTATGCTCACACTAATATAAATAAGTAGTTACAAAAATTCAAATTTATGTTTTTCCTCATAATAAAATAAAAAATATTACAATACTACATATAATTGTGTACTGAACTAGGTCATTTGTGATTTCAAGAAGTATGCAATTGGTAGATCGCACAGGGGTTTGTGAGTAAACAATAGATCTTGGGTCTATTTAAGTCGACTACCCCTTATATATACAGGACGAAGAAGGACTCCGATTTATCCTGATCATTAAACATATCCTGGTCACGCAGACAAAGTTGCAGGTAAAAGCTAATAATCAAACATCTAGGTATCCAACCACAATACAATATTTATTGGGGCAAAGGGAATGTTAGCAATGGAGTTTGACAGCCACATTGCTAGCAATGTGCCTTATTAGGTCGACCTCCACGTGGTTCCCCCTGGAAACCATCATGAATAATTCTTGTTGAATCCGTCACGACGGGCTAATTGACCTGCTTCATCCTTACCTATCATCCTTCACTGGTGCCCCGCCGGTGTATACCGATAGCGCGGGTGGGGCTACCATTCCATTATCATCCATTAAAAAAAAATACGATATTTATTATCCTCACGATACAAAGTTCCCCTAAGCGAATTACCATCAAAATCTGTCGAGCACGCGCCGCGAAAACCAAGACTGGAAGACGGTTACTTTTACATTACATTAATACGGATAATAAATGCAAGAGGTCCGCATTGTGAAACTCGGCTCCTATTTTCGCGTACGCGTTCTATCTCCATAATTTATTCAGGGGACATTCTGTGGGAATGTCACGGGGCATCGCGCAAAGTTTAACATTACATAAATTGCTAGAGAAACGCTAATGCGAATGTGAAACGGCCCTATATTTTCATTGTGAATAGGGCTGTCAAAAGCCACAATTGATATATTACGTTATTAAGAAACTTGTAAAACTTTTATTGTATGTAAGCTAGTTGTTACTGTTTAATTGCTAATAGATATTTGGCTTTTTTTTTATAATTTTTATTTTCAGTTCTTGTTCTACAAAAGTATACTATTAATTTCAATACTAAATTACTAAACCGATTTTGATAAAGTTTATATAGTACCAATTTTCGAGTATATCCTTTCAGATAAAATATAATTTTCCAAATCGGTTAACAAGTGACAGAGTTATGAGATGACAAACATAAAAATATAGAACTGAGTCGATAACTGCTTTCTTTTTTAAATCTGTTGAAAATGGCAAATTAGCTGACAGCCCGCCTGATGATAACCGTCGCTTCTAGTCATGAACAGCACCGTTGATGTCACAGAATACACTATTGTAATACCCATGGTACTCCTCATGCGTTGCCATATTCGAGAAGTTGGAATTGCTTTTTTTTATAATAGAACTTTTTTCTTTTATACCAACCACAAAGGTGGTAAACAAGCATACAGTCCGTCTGATGGTAAACTGTCACTGTAGCTTATAGACATCTTTTTTTTATTGGAAATTGTTAGTAATGCGATCTACCGCACCCAATATACCCTGCCTGAACCTCCTTGGGGTTCCCCCTGGAAACAATCGTGCTGAATTCCAGTTGTATTCATCAGGATAGGCTAACTGGCCTGCCTTTACATTTTCACCTATCATCGCTCACTAGTGTCTCACCAGCGTATACCGTTAGCGCAGACGGGTTACCATTCCATTATAATCTATTAAAAAAAATCTGTTATATGAACTATCATAGGTAAAGTGTATATTGTTATTATATTTAACAATTTGTTGATCAGTTGACTTAAACTTTCTTTGCATAATGGTGGAAATTTCCATCATAACATTGAATGCCCAAAAATTATGTAAAACAACAATTTCACTTTAAGTTGATCGTGTCTGGATAATTTTTTAATGTCCATTGCAGAAAAAAAAACATAGCTGTCAAATTTATTTTTTTTACCATTTTTTCTTTTAATTTTGAACATGAATTATGTAATCTTGATATATTTCACCAATAAAAAAAATAATGAAAAGAAGGTTTAACTCTGACGAATTGCGAGTAACTCGTCTTATCAAATCCAAACGTTGCTGACCGGTGGCGAGTAAACTCGTCATTGCACTAACGTGTAGGTACGTCTTCCTACCACGACGAGCAAAGCCATTTGGATTACAAAGCGTTCATGAGCAAAAAACTATATTTAGGTTTGTATCACAATTTTAGTTCAATTCCAAAGACTCCATGACGGAACTCCCAATCAGTAAAGTGTTAAGTAAGTATTTATTCTTCCCTCCTCTATCTAGGGATAGAAACTTCATTGCAGACACTGACTGGGTCGATATAAAAATTTCAGAGTTGTACGAACGCGTGAAATTTTCACGAGATTCGCCCCTTGGCTCTCGCCCAGGGAGTCTTGGTTATCGCAGCTGAAACAAGTGTTAGACTGAAATATAGCTGTATGTGTGTATATCCTTGTGCATTTGGGGAAATCAGAAATAAAAATTATAATACCAAATTATCTGAATTGAATAGTTATTTATTGTTTTTTTTTATGCAACTTAGTAAAGCAAACAAGCTGACGGAAATTGGTAATCTGATGGAAAATGGTGAAGCTGACGGCCCACCCGATAGAAAGTGGTAACTATCACCTATAGACATGAACAGTACTATGGACATTACAGAGTATACTGTTTCACCAATGATACCCTTCATGCGTTGCCTTTTCTGAGGACTCAGGTTATACCTCTGTACCATGTAGGTTTTTGCCGTATCCCTTTAAATGGACTTCAAAAAGAATGATCATACATCGACTTATGATAAATCCCATTCTAGTACTTTATTGTATTTCAAACTATAACTTTTTTTCCTTTGTCTTTTTTTTCTAAGTGTCTTCTATCAAAACAGACAACCGTCTGGAAGAGATTGCTTAGCGACAAGGCCGCCTTTTGTATTACTTCTTATTCAAATTAACTGTATTTACCGTTGATTATTGAATAATAACAATAAATAAATGAATTAATATAAATACAGCTATTTATTAACAACTAACAATACGACCCGGCTTCGCACGTGTAAATTGAGATTTCGAAAATAATATATATATAGCCTATGTCGATAATATAGCTTTTTTAGGTAAAAGAATTTTTAAAATCCATTGATTACTTTTTAATTTTTTCCTTTACAAACAAACAAACAAATCTTTCCTCTTTATAATATATGCATATATTTCATATATATAAAATTTATCTTTATTCAAAAAGACTTGTTTATAAACACTTTTAAACCATCATTTTTTTATTAATGCAAAGTTCGAAAAGTTGTTGTCTGTTGAGAAGAGCCCGCAAGAAACTCAACAGTTACTCTTTTAAATCTCTGTTAACATTATGTGTATTTATTTAAATGTACTATGTCTGAAATTACATGGTAATTGAAACCTCGTGCATGATCGACTAACACCATGCACATTTATCATACATATCATATATAAATACATATACCCTTCAAGCATTGACATTCATTTTGTATTACTATGAATCCTCGAAAGACGCCAAGAAACCTTGAAATTTTCAAGTACTGTCATAAACAATAGTCTAATAAATCATGTAACGATAGAGAACAAACACGAAAGCGTACCCGGGAACCGAATCGGGCCGTGGATTGTGAACTTTGGCGCTCAGCCAAAGGGGTCAGTGTGTTACACGCAACAGGACTGCACCGTGTCTCTACTACCGCCACTATTATGCCAAACAAATTAATTGAAATAATTTAACTCGACTAGGTGTTATTTTGCAAAAGTTTATTTAAGAAATATATTAATTATATGGTATACTTTTATATTAGTGAACGACGTCATTCTAACTTGTTGTTTCCGTAAAATTGGGTCATTAATTTATATTTGTAAATTTGTATTATACTATAATTTTATATTCTACATGCCGATATGGTAGAATATGGAATAATGGACATGTAATTATTATTTTCATCTAATGTATGTACCCATATTCGTGCAATAAATGATTTGATTTGATTTGATTTGACGTATCTTGGTAATCTCTTATGGAGTCCCGCGATACAGGTTGGCCTAGTGCGGGGTCCAATGTACTCACATTATGCATTTCTTGAATTTAATAAAAAAAAATCACTGATTAATTTAAATTGTTTAAAATTATTTTGTTTAATTCCATTACGTTTAATATGCATGTAATTTGCCAATATTTGACAATTAATTAACCGGAGAAAGCAACAGCTGTGTTTCTTACCCGTTCTTCTCACCTGAAATTGCATTCCGAACTGAGCGGTATAAATCTATTATAAAAAAATACCATTCAAAAATGCTTAATTTTAATAAACATTATTTACTATTATTATTATATTCTTCTAGATAAAAAAAAATCCAAATTCGACAGATTTGTAAGTTAACAAACATAAAAAAACACAACTGCATTGCGGACCACCTACTTTATTGAAGTCGGTGGAGAGTGCAATCGCTTCAGCACCGCCGAACTATAAACACAATGGGAGAAAACATCTGTAAAAGCGCGTTGTACGCGACCATTTAGGCTGTAGGGTATAAGGGTGAATACCCTGTCGATGGCTAGCCGTACGATGGTAGAAAGTGGCCGTGGGCATCATACTGAACAATTCCTCTGAACACAATCCGTTGTACAAGCGGTAGAACACGCAGAGTGAGGCAAAATCTCTCCTAAGACTTAAGGGTTCGATACCGTTTGCAAGCCTGGGATCATTGACAATCCCATGCGTTCATAGGCTACGGTCTCCACTTACCACCAGGCGGGCCGTATGCTTGTCACCACCTCAGTGGTATAAAAAAAAACACAATGGACAAAACACATGGCAATGTGTCAGGGAAAATGAAAATATTATAAAATACAGCGCCTCACGTTCACAAGGTGACATGACAGATATTTCTCTTGTGCTTGTCACATGACAATTTTCTTACCTTTGCAAGAGGATGCGACGCGAATTCTGTTTTCAACGTCTCTCTGACGTCATGTTGAAGTATATTTTCTCTATTCGTATTTATAAATAATATTCCCAAAGGGTGTTTATAGGAACATTCGCAAAGAATAAATACCAAAGGCGTACCCTTACATATTCTTGCTACTGTATGTTATTAATTATTAATAGTAAAAGACTGTGGTCCACAGAGGAATAACACATGAGTCCTCAGAAATGGCAACGCATGGAGTGTTATATCATAACTCCGTTAGTATTAAACCGATTTAGAAAATCTTTTTTCTACCTGAAAAGGTATACATACTTAAAGATGTGAAAATTTTATCAAAATCGTTCCTTAGTTTATTTTTTTTTAATTAAAATCACTGGTTTTGTCATAAATGAAGACGGTTTTTTTTGGTTTTTTTTTTTTATACAACTTAGAATGGCAAACAAGCTAACAGTCCACCTGATGGAAAGTGGTAACCGTCGCCTATAGACTTGAGCAGTACCATGAACATAACAGAGTATACTGTTTCGCCCATGATACCTCCCATGCGTTGCCATTCCTGAGGATTCAGGTGTTATTCCTCTGTACCCAGTAAATTCACGCCACATCCCACACTTCAAACCGAAACACAGCCATGCAAACACAATTTTACGGTTGAAACACGAATATGACAGAGGTACCCAAGCAATTGACTTTTGTATAAAATCTTCCTCTGGTAACTTGAATAAAATTTCGTCTACAGATGGACCACCTCTAAGACTATAACCACAAGCTATTTAAAATCCAGCCGAGAACGGTAGGAAGCGGCAATTCTACAGGTTACTGTTAATAATAAAATATATTTTTATAGCTAATTCTTCTTAAATATCGCCTCGTAACTCCGCGAATTATCGAGCCTCCGGCCTTTGTGCGAAAGGGGAATTAATTCCAATAAATTTGGCGGGCCCTTTCGGTTCAAAATCCCATCTTTAATTACGGGGAAATCAGGTGGCGTCGATTAAAGGGCTCCACCTGCACCGGGGTGATAACATTCCGGCGTTTAACAACTTCTACGTAGATGTCGCGGCGCGCGCAACTGAAAATGGTTTATGTCATCGAGTTGGCTCTAGTCAGGTATTCGTTAAGTTTATTTACTTTTTTATTGCATTCCGTAATATAATTAGTAGATAACATTTCAACTTCAATTATGGACCCTGTTGGGCACAGCAAGTACGAGAGAGGAAGACAACACTTTTTTTCACTTTAGAATCTAAGAATCTGTTACAATATTATCCAGTCATTGAAATTGTATCACGATAGGTACGTATTTTTTTATTATTATTATTCATTATTTAATCATTAATTTTAATTATTTAACTTTATATATTTAGTTTATGACGATTAGTGCACGTTTTGAAATTTATATTTTAAATAACTTTTATATGTTTATTTATTAAAGATTTCGCTCCAATCAAGTCAACAATGGAAGTGTCAGAATACTCGAAAGCGGTACTAGTAATTATTGATATACTTACATACTAAAATTATTTATATAAACAAATATATATAAATAACAAATATACTTACACATACATATATAAAATATACTATATTATAGACGAAAATGAGAATAATATATAGTAATTTTACGCGCGATTTCGTCCATTTGGTCGTGATATTGTTCACTTATCGAGTTATATGTGTATAATAAATATCAGAGAGATCATTCAATGCACTAAGAAGTAACAAACAAACAAACACACTTTCACATTAATAATATTAGCAAGGATTACTTCCATCGTTATCATTATTAGGTCTGTATTTAATTTTTTGTAACTTTTTTACACAACTATGGTGTTAAACAAGCATACGGCCTGTCTGATGGTAAACAGAGTTACCATAGCCTATAAATGAATGTGACACCACAGATGAAAAACGCACGTTGCCAACCCTTAAGAAACGTTAATACACTCTTTTTGAAAAACCCCATGCTGTAGTCCTTAGGGAAAGCCTCGACTAAAATATTCCACAACCATAGTACGATGGTGTGTTCATGGGAACTCCTCTAAAATCCTCCTCCGTACTGTGCGTGACTACGCTGATTCTAAATCTACATAAAGTACTCTTTTTAAAATTTGTTGAAAAATAAGATATATTTATGTATAAATAAATTTTAGTAGTTTTAGTAGTAGAATCCGTCTAATAGTCAGTGACTATAGCCTATGAACGCTTGCAACACTAAGGTGAGTCACATGCGCATTCCCAACACTGAACGTACCCTTTTTAAAGAACCCCATAATCTAGAAGAAACCACATATTATAGAGGAACCTCTATAGGTAGCACACTTCACAGCCTAAGCGTTCACGGGAAAAAACTAACATTCAAGTCGCTATGTGGACCAAAAAAAAAACTTGTATTATTTAAATCTCGATATAAATTAATAAATATTTTACTGAACTTGTGTTATCTTGCGGAAGTCCATATCACTGGTTATGTGATTAGAATTATTCCGTTTAACTCCGCTACCATTAGTATGTGTGTGACTGCCAACACTCGAAGATTGACCGTCACTATTACCACTAGAAGTTCTAAAACCTTCCATATTAGCCATAATTCTCGGACTGCCATTTTGTTCATCTAATTGTTAATTAAAACTCATTGGCAGGATGTTTTCATGTGTAATTACGAGCACTGCGACCGGACCACATAACACCGTAATAGACGGCGATGTCGAGGTAACACTGTGATTTCCGGTATCGAGTTCCGCTTACAATTCCCACGGCCGCAATGTCACTTTGCGTAACAATAGTCGCTGTAATGTGCCAAGAATAATATCAGCAAAACAAATTGCCAATAAAAAGAATTTATTTAAAAAACTGCTATTAATTAATGTTTAAGCGACATCTATCTAATATTTTTGAGGACAAATGCGCGCGTGCTTGCATGCGTGCGTGGGTGCGTGCGTGCGGGAACGCATGCGTAAGTGTGTGTATGTGTGCGTGTGTATTTATGTATAAATATGTGTTTATGTGTATATGTATTTATATATTACTCGCAAATTGTAAATTCTATATGCAATCGGTAGACAGTCGCATAAAGAATAATCAAAGTCAATATAAATTTTTAACCGATTACCAAAAGAAGGGAGTACTCAATTCGGTTGTATTTTTTACATTTACTTATAACTCTGTCAATTTTAAACCGATTTGAAAAATTCTTTTTTTATCTGAAAGGATATACTTATAGATCGGTGCTATAGAAGTTTTATCAAAAACATTTCAGCAGTTTAGTTTTGAAATCAAATTAACTGGTTTTTATTTATTTATAAAATATAATATAAACCAACAATATGTTCACAAGAATTAAACAGAATATGTACAATGTTATAAGTAAGTAAGTAATGAAAAATGATTATTCAAAAATGCTTAAATCAAAGTTTACTTAAACAAAAACATTTCTTTCTTTCTTTCTAAGCTTAAGGCTAGATGAACATGGCTTTACACATTTGAAGTCGATTTTTTTGTGGGACCCAGTCTTTATGTGACGATATCCTGCAATGAACGTGTCATGTGGATACAACAGTATAACCATAGAACAATAGGTAAGGACATTATAACGATCATGTAGGTAGGACAGTGGACAGGTCAATGGAATTATTGCGGGCATTAGTTATGCGCGAGCTGTACACCGAGCCCGGTGTACTAGTTGCATCTATAAAAGGCGGGCAGTAAAGCGGAGAGGGAGCGATACATTGTTTTTAATGCTTTTTTCATTTATAAGTCACAAGCTGTAGCGATTTACAAACTACAACACATGCACAATTTATTATAGTATTTTTCTTCCTCCTTTATATCATATATTCAAGTTAAGCAAAAATACTATTCCTTACGGAAGTAAGGAGAAGGGAGGAAGGTAGACCTATTTTTGACAGCGGAGCTATTAACGTTTAAAATGATGACGATGATTAAATAATTGTCAGCTTAATTTAATCTTTCCTATTTACTACGTGCAAGTTTTGTGTACTTATACATACATACATATCTGTCACGCCTATCTCCTATTAGGATACGCACATACAATGGAACAACAAACGTTTGTGTACTAATCTAGACCAATATTACGTATTTTTGATGTAAGCTACAAAATACATGTTAATATAATAATAGTTAAATAAAAAAAAAAAATACAGAACAAATGACTGCAAGAAATTGAAGCAGGAATCCCTCAAACTTCTCTAATAGTGAAAGTGACTTTATTTATTACATTACAGCGGTCTCAGCATACATATAGATAGTGTTTGGAATGATGAAAATAATCGCATCGCTCGCCATAAGCAAGAAATCCATCTTCACACCTTAGAACCAGAAATGTTACGCACAGAGCAATTTCAGAGGAGCTTCCTCCCACAACACTCCTTCCTGCCGAGTCTTTCCCTAAAGATTACAGCAAGGTTCTTCAAAAAGGGCGTATTAAGATTTCTTAAGGGTCTACAATGCGTGCGTAAAATCCCTGACGTTACAGATGATGTTAGGTTTATAGGTTACAGTAATTCCGTTTACTATCAGACGGGCCATATGCTTATTTACCACCACCATAGTAGTATAAAAAAAACATATACTTATTTTTATACCGGTCAATTATCATAACCGAATGACATATACGGAATTGCGAATTAAATTTATTAATTTCCGTAATAAGTCAAAAGTATGTAACTTAGGCCGACATTTTCCAAGTTGCTCTAAGGCGGCGCGCATACATGGTATGCAATTAACTTTAAACTTTGTACCGAGAGCCATAAAAGCTAAATCAACACTACAAAATAAATTGTTGTGGCACGAAAGTGTCATTTCCGTTCATGATGCACTTATCATAATACCTACTGCATACAAGTGCATGCCTTTATAATATGTCCTGATTGATTGGGTTAAACATTAACGTATCTCCTTTTCCATTACGTAAATATTACATACTCTTATTTTATGTAATTTGGACTTTCTTTGAAGGGAATAAAGAGTTCTCATTCATTCATTTAAAATTATTCATTTATTTAAACTTCGATGTACAATATATGATATGAATAAGTGTACATATGGCGGACTTAACACCTAATGGCGTTCTCTACCAGGTAATCATAAGGCGAGCAGAAAATTAAGTAGGCGGTGCATTTACTATTAAAATATGTATAAATATTGTTACTACATATTACATATAAATACATCCATAAATATATATAAATTTTTTTATACAACTTAGAATGGCAAACAAGCTGACCGCCCACCTGATGTAAAGTGGTAACCGTCGCCTACAGACATGAGCAGTAGCATGGACATAACAGAGTATACTGTTTCGCCCATGATACCCCCCATGCGTTGCCATTCCTGAGGACTCAAATGTTATTCCTCTGTACCCAGTAAATTCACGCCATATCCCACCCTTCAAACCGAAACACGACCACGCAAACACAACTGCTTCACGGTTGAAACACGAATGGGACAGAGGTACCCAAGCAATAGACTTTTGTACAAAATCTCCCTCTGGTAAAACATACATACATTTAACATACAAACATAAATATATAATATACAATTATAATTCTGATGATGATAAAATTAAATTAAAAGAAAAAACGCAGAAAAATAACTACGACTTAAGCAAAAACGTACAATTAAAAAGCGAAAGAAAGTGTAAACAATGTGTAAAGTATTGCATTGTTGGGAAACTTCAAGTGTGGGTGACAAGATAACGTTCAGATATGGACATGTTAACTGCCAGTTGGCAACTTGAGAGTTCGCTGTCACGTGCACGACACATTTGTTTTGTAGTACAGCGTGTTGGATGATAGATGACGTTCATTAACTGGATATGAACTCTATCTATATACATTATATCAATGTTAACTGTCCATCGTTGAAAATAGGCCTCCCCTTAATGTGGGGGGATTTTGCCAGTAATTACCACGTTTGGCAGGCGTACTGGCTGTCGCAGTTAGACTTTGGTGATGTTTTAAGAGGAATGCTACTGTCCATCCCTAGACTAAAATTAAATTCTCTTAGTCTTACGACTTACGACACCTATGGGAAGGGAAGGGATGGTCCATTCGATGCTGGGACCATATGGCAATCTCTACACATAATTGAGACCGTTTTTACAGCTTAAAAAAACAAAGAATCGGATGATGAAAGATCATGAAAAGTAGCAGCCTTGCTTGTTGTCTAATACTTACCAGAGGAAGACTTTGTACAAAAGTCGATTGCTTGGGTACCTCTGTCCCATTCGTGTTTCTACCGTGAAGCAGTTAGTTGTGTTTGCATGGCTGTGTTTCGGTTTGAAGAGTGGGATATGGCGTGAATTTACAGGGTACAGAGGAGTAACACCTGAGTCCTCAGGAATAGCAACGCATGGGGGAAACAGTATACTCTGTTATGTCCATGGTACTGCTCATGTCTATACACGACGGTTACCACTTCCCATCAGGTGGGCCGTCAGCTTGTTTGCCATTCTAAGTTGTATAAAAAAAATTTGTAATACCTTAATTTTAGTTAAATAAAAAATCGATAATATTTCGGCTGATCTACTCTACTAATTATTATAATTTTTTACAAAATTATATAGAGAATAAACCATTAAATGCTCCAAGATTTGAAACTATTTTTGAAAACATTTGCAGGTACCTAAATATAATATAAACAGTACAAAATTTTATTCAAATCATCATTTTAATCATCTGATGATGGTAGTTTCTATTATTACAAATGACAAATTCTTTATATTGTTTACATGTAAAATTTCACATTACGTATTAATATAATAAATGCTTGTACAAATATCTACAGAGACGCTTGTAAAAATATCCTCATATAAAATATAAAGAAAAATAATCAAGTAAAACGCGTACGTCTTGGAAATGTAAATAAAAAGACTCAGTGAATCAGACAACAGAAATGGATAATTGCGGGCATCGTGACTGAACATAAATCAGCTGACTAAACTGTTGTTTGCCGGTCTTTTTATCTTTGTGTATTTTGGATCCGAGTATTACACTGTATCTGCTTATTTAGTTATCACAACAGTATTTTATTTAACTAAGCAAGAACTGTTAATTTAAACATAATGGTAATAAAATGGTTATAACAAAATATTATAATTTTAAATTTTCTTTCACAAAATGACGACTTGAATCGTAAAAAATCACTATAGGACCAATACTAAAATAATTATGAAAACGAGCCAGAATTGGCGAAACTACCATATAAAATACATCCAAAAAATCCATTGAATACACGATTCTGAATTGTGGTTTCTGTCATTTTTTTTATAGATGATAATGGTATGATGACCCTATCGGTATACACTGGCGGAGCACCAGTGCGAGGTGACAAGTGAGGATATAAAGGCAGGTCAGTTAAGCCATCGTGACGAAATCAACTATAAATTAGTCACGATGGTTTCCAGGGGTAACCGCGTGGAGGTCGACCTGATAGGGTACATTAATAGCAAAGAGGACTAATTTCTCCATTACCTACTAACAATCCCTTCCCCCCGGTTTTTTTCATTTGTCCAAAAATAGAATACTAATTAGGCTTAAAAAACCTGGTTCTAAGATTTACTACCAAACATACTAACTAGTATAATTACCTAATCGACTGCAAACCTTGGCATATGCGAGCGTACACCAAAAGCGCAACCGCAAGTGCTTGGGAATCCAAACCCAGTACATTGAATAAAAAAAAACTAACTAGTATTTGCCAGTTATTACCGGCAAACACTAGTTAGTATGGTATGTACTTGACTTCATCCTTATTTAATATCCCTAACTAGTACTCCGCCAGCATAAGCCAATAGTGCAAATGGGGCTACTATACCATTGTCATCCATAAAAAAACATGTACCTGATTTTGGAATACTGTGTCTTTTTCAGTGTATTTTCAGACTTTTATAATTACATTTAACAATATGGTTTACTCATCCGTTCCTTGTAAAGCCAGCAGCCGAGTGTGGGGACTAGAATACCATAACACAGGGTATCCTAGTACGGATTCTGTCCACTTCCAATGGCGGTCTATATATATTTGATTTTTTTTTTGATGGGTGAAAATGGAATGGTAACCTCGCCTGCGCTAACGGTATACGCTTGCGGAGCACCAGTGAAGGGTGATAGATGAGAATGAAAACAGGCCAGTTAGCCCATCATGATGAATTCATCAGGAATTAACCATGATAGTTTCCAGGCAGAACCGTGAGGAGGTCGACCTGGTTGGATATATTTGATTTTGTAAAATGTATAAATGAAGTGCCATTGTGATATAAATTATTATTATTATTATTGACCAGAAATATTATACTAAATCAGGTTAAAAAGAGTCTTAGATTGACTACTAAGAAATACTAACAGTAAGTGGTACTCACCGCTTGAATGAAGAAGTCCTCGTGTAGTACGCTAACTATCCCGAAGTTGGTGAACTTGAAGACCCTGTCCATGATCCACATGAGGTTCGACAACACCCCCGGACGAGGGTTCCAAGCGGCCATTAGCATCGGCACGTCCGCTGTGCTCTGGTGGTTGGCCAGCACGAGAGTCCGTCTGCCGACGCATGCTGCTGGCTCGTCGCCGGTTTCTACAACTGGACAAACAAAACATTATATTAATTCTTTCATTATATAGATGGAGTGTCTCCATACAAATACTTCGAGAAAAGATTCATAGGACCGGGACCAATATGGAACATAGCAAATAAGCTGTATATAACCAGAGACATGTGGGGGGAAATGGGATTGTTAGTAATAGAAACTGAGAATCCCATTGCTAGCAATATACCCAACCAGGTCGACCTCCTCGCGGTTCCCCCGGGAAACTATCATGATTAATTCCTGATGAATTCATCATGATGGGGTAACTGACCTGTTTTCATTCTCATCTATCACCCTTCACTGGTGCTCCGCCAGCGTATCCCGTTAGCGCGGGCGGGGTTACCATACCATTTTCATCAATAAAAAAACCAGAAACATGTGAGACAAAGGTATCTATGTAAACAAGCATTTATCTCTCGAAACAGAAAGTATCTAGCCTATATAGATAGGATTGCGAGATAAAAACTCGATCAGCGCGTCATTCCATTTTCAATTACTGCAAAATCCTCTTACATAACCGAGCAGATTGATCTGTAGCCCATACTAAAGGGTAGGATGTTTGTTGTCGTAACGTTCAAACACAAGTTCCGAATATTTATTTGCCAAGAGTCAATTCTGAAGCGCTCGGCTGTTTGTCGAACGTGACAAGAGGCTGCCTACTAAAAACGTGTGCTGTTATTTATTTTCAGCTTAACTGTGAGCCAAATTTATGTAGGTACATACAGGAGATACTGAATATTGCGGATTTTTTTTTTTTATTTATTTTTTTTTACAGCACAGGGGGCAAACGAGCATGCGGCTCACCTGATGGTAAGTGACTACCGCCGCCCATGGTCACCCACAACACCTACGGCATTGCAGGTGTGCTGCCGGCCTTTTAAAAAGGAATATGCTCTTTTCTTGATTGTGTGGAGAGATGAGATATAAAGCTATATCAAAACTGAGACAACGTTCTAGCCTTGTCTTTGGAACTAAGTAAGTAAGTAAGCTAGTACATGTGGTTTATTTAATGGGATAAAATCGAATAGTAACCCCCCCCCTCCAGTGCTATTTCAGTGTATACCGATAGCGCAGACGGGGTTACCTTTCCCAAGTGCTATCGACTTACGCTGAAGGGTTACATGGATGGAGGAAAGAATCGAACTCATCATGTATGATAAGATGGGTTTCAGTAGGAGTACGTGGGGGTCGAGCTGATGGGATGCTGTTGGTTGGTTGATATAATCAGTTCAGTTCAATTATCCAAATGAATTACCAAAATGTTAATGATGTACAAGTTCTTACAAGTTCATAATTAATTCACAAAAAAATTTGGTTTACATTTTAAAAATGAAATTACTCGTTTTTGGTAATAAAATATAAAATACTTGTGTAAGTTTTTAATATTTTATTATTACCATATATTTTTTATGATAGTATAATACAACTTAAACTTCTCTTTTGGTGGTTTTCACCATAATTAAGTTGAATCCAACAACACCCTATTAAACCCAACAGATCTCTCTGTACATATTGCGGTAAACTACATATTGCGGTAGAGATCCTAACGTACATACATACACTTACGCACAATACGTACATATATTTACATACTAACATACTACCCTCCTTTCTTCAGCAGTTGGGTGAAATAAGCGTAAAATTCATTGCATTAAGTCTACTTTGTCCGCCATTGTTCCTATCTTGAAATCTAAATGAGTTAAAATGAAAAATCGCAGTATTTACATTTTAAACGCATCCCGTTCTAGACTCCCGAGAATAAATAATGGCTGTGTATTAAGATTTAAATTACAGTATATCTACTTAAGCACAGCCTCCCTTCCACCTAAATAAATAACCTTGCCTTCTATCAGAAAAAGCGGCTTCATAAAAATTATTAACATTCTCATGAATTCGCGATTCTTTTAGCCGTTAAAAATAATGGTACGGATTATTTTTCTTTGGGGTTACCAACGCTGCGGTTCCCGATGTATAAGTTGGAAATATATATACGTATTGTATAATATAATACGATTATATTTGTTATTATATCTCGTGCTAAAATATATGAGTATTTATTTATTTATTTGACACTATATTGCACCATTTATTAATAAATACAGTTTTTTTTTTTTATGCAACTTAGAATGGCAAACAAGCTGACGGCCCACCTGATGGAAAGTGGTAACTGATGATCTAAAAACCAAACTACTGTATTTGAAGAAATTTCTATGGAACCAATCTAAAAACTCTGTATTCAAATAAATAATAATCTTTCAAAGCGGTTAACAAAAGACGCAGTTTTGAGGTTTGATACCTATATAAATAAACGATAAAATATATAAAACACATCTTTTTAAATTTGAATCGAGACCCTCCTTTTTCGAAGTCAGTTAAAAACAAAACATTTGCCTAACTGGCGTACAATATTACGCTACACAAGCACATTATACCATTAAACACAGTCGGCACAGACGGGGCGTGATGTAAGTACTCACGGCTCATTAGAAGGAAACGATATTAAAAACTGGGCGGAAGAGATTCGAGTCGAAACTGCACGGGGCACGGCGCGTCAGAGGGAAAGTACCTAGATCGTTTGTTATTCACTTTGAAACAAATTACATAAATACACGTGTTTTTTTTTTTTAATGGATGATAATGGAATGGTAAACCCGCCTGCGCTAACGGTATACGCTGGCGGGGCACCAGTGATAGATGATAGGTGAGGATAAAAAGGCAGGTCAGTTAGCCCATCGTGATGAATACATTTGGAATTCAGCACGATGGTTTCCAGGGGAGACCACGGGGAGGTCGACCTGTTAGGGTATATTATTAGCAATGGAACTGATAATCCGCATTACTAACAATCCCTTCTCCCCCTAAATACACGTGTAAAGCTTTGTTATTTATCACTGGAGCTCATTGATATTCATTATCAAATAACTGATTTCTCAGTGGTGGTGGGGGAGGGATGGACAGTAGTGTCACTCTTAAAACATCTTTAAAAGCCTAACTGCGATTGCTAACCCGCCTGCCAAGCGTGGCAACTATTAACAAAACTTATGGAGAAGGCTTGTTCAGCAGTGGACAGTTAACGGCTGAAATAATAATAATAATAAAATAATTAAGCTTTAAAATGGGCTGAACTCCAATTATAATGGGACAGACACCACGAATGTGACAGAGGTACCCAAGCAAACGACTTTTGTACAAAGTATCCCTCTGTATATACAAGTATAGCTCGTATTCTCTTACAGTTATGGAAATACGGCCTTACGCTAAACACAACAATTTCCCGCTATAAAACAAGATAATAACAGGGAACGGCAAACGCCTAATACCTGAGTTAAATTTAAACGAGAAAGGATAGCGGTAATTAAACATTTCTGAGCGCCTCTCCTAAGTAATTGAAGGCGAATTTGGTGCGGATTTCGGTGGAAAAGTTGGAGCTTGGCTGTATTGGGGCGGGGACTTTTGTTGGTGCATGTATTGAATCTTTATGAGGGTTCCGTTGCTGGAATTCGGTAGGCGTTGTCACATTTGTAAGATATAAAGATACTAAACCTCTTTATTCATAAAAACTGAAACGACCTACAAACCTATTTCACCCTTCTTTGCATAATGGTGGAAATTTCCATCATAACATTGAAGGCCCAAAAATTATATAAAAGAACAAGTTCACTTTAAATTGATCGCAGAAATAAAACATAGCTGTCAAAAATGTATGTTTTTAACCATTTTTCCTTTAATTTTGAACATAAATTAACTATCACCTTAATTTATTCCACCCATAAAAAAAACATGCAAAGAAGGGTTAACTACTTGAGCATGCTGTCCCTGTCTTTCAAATTGAGAAATTAGCACTAAAGAAAAGGACAAAACAGTTAAAATATATAATTTTGTAAATTAGTTAATAAGATTTGAAAGGAGAAGAGAGCCCACGACTTCACGACACAGGAAGTCCTAGTGTGAAGTCTTGGGAACAAAACGTATAATTGTTACATGCTTTTTTGATTACAAATAATAATATTATTATTAAGAGAGGTTTGAAATTTTTATAAATCTATCTATCTTATTTAAGAGCTGCGCTCTTGTCGGTGGAGCTGTTGCCACTGACTACGATTTTCAGCGAGTCTCTTCACCTCTTGATACGACACGACACCAACTCCTTCCTTGATCTGCCTGATGTAACTATGTCTCGGTCTCCCTCTTCTCCTCCTTCCTCCTATCTTACCTTCTATTATAATGTTCATAAGTTCGTCGTGTCGTATCAAGTGTCCTAACATTTTTTTTTCCTTCTGTCCTCAATAGTTCTTATAATTATATTTTTAATAAATAAGGGGGTAACATATTATAAATACACGTATCGGGACTTAACGCGATGAAAATTTTCTGCAGGTAAATAGTACCTACATACTCGGGTCGTTATTTAAAACAATTAATAATCTTATGTTTCTACAACCGATGGAGAATAAAGGTTCTTGAGTGATGACCCCGTAAGGGTAAACGCAGTGTAGATCGACCCCCACCCTAACTAAATGGAGTGATGACCAGAAATGCATTGCAGGAAGTCACTGGTTGCAAGTGGCTCAGGACCGCTCCTTACTGACAGTCTTGGAGAGGCCTATGTTCAGCAGTGGACACATAATGGGTGATAAGATGTTGATGATAACTTTTTTATACAACTTAGAATGGTGAACAAGCTGACGGCCCACCTGATGGAAAGTGATAACCGTCGCATATAGGCATGAGCAGTACCATGGAAATAACAGAGTATACTGTTTCGCCCATGATACCCTCCATACGTTGCTATACCTGAGGACTCAGGTGTTATTCCTCTGTACCCTATAAATTCACTGCCATATCCCACCCTTCAAACACACACATGCAAACACAACTGCTTCATGGTTGAAACACGAATGGAAGAATAGAAATCTGATGTATGCCTGTTTCACACGGAATAGTGTGAAAGACATATAAATCACAGTATTTGCTCGCATTCATAAGTAAGGCATAAGTGTTACTGGAACTAATAAGTTATGTATGAAGTCATTATGTTATATTGACATTACAGAAGAAAATTGCATTTACCACACAAGTAAACTTTAATCTACAAAAAAATATCGTCATAGTCGTAGAATACTGACGGATCTATACGAGTATATGTAATATTTGTCAGATCCGACAGTATTCTACGACTATGACGATATGTCAGCGAGTTCAAATAGAGAATCAACGCAGAAGATTGTCTATTGGTAAATAATTGATTCTATTTTTAAAAACATCGCATACACGAACACATAGGCAATTATACAAAAAAAAAAAAAAATACATATACAAAAGTCGAACAGTGATGAGCTATTGTTGAGATGACTTTGTTTCTACTCATTGCCTACGACGTTTTATTCATTAAAAGAAGATTTTGTTTCACAAAAAAAAACCAACTTCATTTATGGCAAAATTAGATGTTCCGATTTAAAAACTAAACTACTGTAAGTATCTTATTAAATAAAGAAAGAATTTACAAAATCGATTATGAGAAAAGAACTATAAAAAATACAATCTAATTAAAAATCTTCTCCATTTTCGAAGTCGATTGAAAATACCTCCAGAATTTTCGTAATAAAAGACCAGCCTTCGATATGAAACGAAAGTTAAGCCTATTCAATTTAATCTGACACACGGAATTAGGAAAAATAGCGTAATCCGAGTCGGATATAAGCCCTGTGGTGTCAAGGACGAGGCCCTGCTGGGAGGCTGATGGGCACCGCAGGACATCGGTTTACACTAGTGGCGTGTTGAGTATTCGTGTACTTTAGTACTCATTGAAAAATTGAATAGTAACTCGAATCTGGCGAATATTCGAATACCTGGTCCAGAATTCGAATTTCCTATTAGGCTGGAGTCATTTTTCAATTGATTTTTGAAGATTTTTTTTAATGAAGATAATAAATGGTCAGTCAGGTAATATAATTTTTCGTATAGTAATTATAAATAATAATAATAATATATTTTTTTATTTTCAAGTATATACCCATTGTTTACAGTTATTGCTATTAAAATTGATTTTTAATTAATTACAATTTGTACATTATTATATTATACGTACAAACTATTATATAATAAAATAAAAGTAAAATATTAATGAAATAACGTAACAAAAATATGTACTAAGGTAACACAGATGTTGTGTGTTGTGTAGTCCATCTAAATGAAATCTAGTGGAAGTCGTTCTACACTGCATTTGCCCGTACGAAGTCGCCGCTCAAAAACTTTTCTTCCCTATTGGTTGTCGGTTCTTCGAGCTATATATTCTTTTTAATGGATGATAATGGTATAGTACCCCGCTTACGCTAACGGTCTACGCTGGCGGGGCACCAAAAAGGGCTGATAGGTGAGGATGAAGCAGATCAGTTAGCCCACCGTGATGAATACGCCTGAAATTCGGCACGATGTTTCCAGGGGGAACCACGAGGAGGTTGACCTGACAGGGTATATTGTTAGCGATGGAGCTACTAATCCCTATTACTAATAATCCCTTCCCCCCCCCCCCCAAGTATTCGAGTTAGCACTCGAGTCAATTTAACTGGACACATCACTAGTTCTCAGCTGAGATTCGAGGGCGGCGATTGGTTGAATTATTGTAGGCTTGTTGACGTGTCGGCTTTATGAGGGTACGCGAGTGTGGGACGAAATTGAAGTTTCCTTTTGGGCAGCGCTTTGGCGAAAAATGTTTTCTTACCCTTTCACGTAGCGATATATTATAGTGTATTTGCTTACCTTCGTGCAAATATCTGTGCCTGTTACCTACGCATTGAGTTATAGTAAACTATTTTATACACGCGACATTGTTCGCCTAGCTAGGATATTTTACCAGGACAAAAATACTACGTGTATATAAAATTTCATAAAAACAGATTTATTTTTTATTTTAATGTAATTTAGAATGACATGCAAACTAACGACCCATGTGATAGAAAGTGGTGATTGTCGACTATAGACAGACATGAGCAGTACCATGGACATAACAGAGTATACTGTTTCGCCTACGATACCCCCCATGCGTTGCCATTCCTGAGGACCTGCTCATAGACTGCCATATCCCACCCTTCAAACCGAAACACAGCCATGCAAACACAACTGCTTCATGGTACAAACACGATTGGAACAGAGATGCCCAAGCGAACAACTTTTGTACGAAGTCCTCTTTTGAATTTTTGGTTATATCCTAACTTAGATGAGAGATACTTTATATGCTAATTCTCGCAAGCTAAGCCGCGGGATACAGCTAGTAATTATATTCTCAGGAATGGCAACGCATGGGGGGTATCATGGGCGAAACAGTATACTCTATTATGTCCATGGTACTGCTCATGTCTATAGGCGACGGTTACCACTTTCCATCAGGTGGGCCGTCAGCTTGTTTGCCATTCTAAGTTGTATAAAAAAAAAAAAAAAAAAAAAATAAAAAAAAAAAAAAAAATAATAATAATATTAGAAACATATTGGACTATTCATCATTAAGAGAATTATTTATCTACATTTAAATTCAATTCAATTATAATTTGCCTGTAATATAATTATAATTTGTCTGGAAAAAATTTGGTGATTAAGCTATTGACGCGTTACAAAGAGCACAAAGTCACTTACAAATAAACATTATGCATTTATATAGATTACCATCATCATCATATCAGCTTTTAACTGTCCACTGCTGAACATAAGCCTAGGGGGAGGCTTTTGCCAGTAGTTACCACACTTGGCAGACGGATTGGCAACCGCAGTTAGGCTTTGGAGATGTTTTAAGAGGAACGCTGCTGCCTATCCTTCGCCCTCCCTTTGTCTCTTACAACACCCACGGGATAGGTAGGGGTGGCCTATTCTATGCCGGGACCATACAGCAAATCTATTCTATTACAATATATACAGTACATATAGAAACCATCGTGAACAATTCTTGTTGAATTCGTCACGATGGACTAACTGACCTACTTCATCCTCACCTATCATCCTTCACTGGTGCCCCGCCGGTGTATACCGATGGCGCGGGTGGGGCTACCATTCCATTATCATCCATTAAAAAAAAGTCCTTGTGGAGCATCGCAAGATAGCAAGACCGCCTCTTAGATAGTTGCGACAGAATGCAGGGTGCTACGCACACAAGATTCTAGCAACAATAACTTTAAACATAAGAGCTATTTTTAACTAAATTTCCAGAATGGATAATGTTTTAAAAACGTGTTTTCTTGAGATATCTTTAAAAATTCGCGTTTTTTACATTGTAGATTTCTAGACAGATAAATAAATACATATACATAGAATATTTTTATCCTAATACACAAGCACAGCCGCGGGCACCAACTAGTGTTGTAATATGGAAAGTAGTATGTAATGAATATTTACACACAATTATTAACAATTATATTTGTATCGAGCATTCAACTCCAAAACAGCGCTGACGCAAACGCTACCATTTGGTGTATGGTCCAATTGATAAGCGGTTACATTTTTAGCCGACTTTTATAACAGGGGGAAAACGAAAATTTAACTCACCTAATAGTAAATAACTACCGCTGCCCATTAATATCTGCATCGCTGAAGGAATTGCAAATATGCTGCCGATCTTTTAAACAGGAAACTTAAAAAGAGCAAATTCTCAATTCAGATGGAGACTTTGTACAAAAGTCGTTTGCTTGGGTACCTCTGTCCCATTCGTGTTTCAACCGTAAAGTAGTTGTGTTTGCATGGCTGTATTCCGGTTTGAAGGGTGGGATATGGCGTGAATTTACAAGGTACAGAGGAATAACACCTGAGTCCTTAGGAATGGCCACGCATGGGGAGTATCATGGGTGAAACAGTATACTCTGTTATGTCCATGGTACTGCTCATATCTATAGGCGACGGTTACCACTTTCCATCAGGTGGGCCGTCAGCTTGTTTGCCATTCTAAGTTGTACAAAAAAAAATATTATAAATAAGAAAGTTAATGAGGATGTTTATGTAGACGGATGTTTATTACTCTTTCACGCAAAAACCACTGAACGAATTTGCTATATAAGCCAAGTCGCCTATAGACATGAGTATATATGTATAGTATATAGACAATACCATGGACATAACAGGGTGGGGCAGAGGTGCCCAAGCAAACAACTTTTGTACAAAATCACCCTCTAAATTTTTGGTTATATCCTAACTTAGAAGAGAGATACTGTATATACTAATTCTCGCAAGCTAAGCCGCGGGATACAGCTAGTAATTATATTATTAGAAACTTATTGGACTATTCACCATTAAGATAATTATTTATCTACATTTAAATTCAATTCAATTATAATTTGCCGTATTCCCATGGCTCACACCAAACACAATAGGTGAGTCATATCGAGAGTGAGTGAGGAATTAGCAATGCGACCTGATGCCGCAGCACGTAAATAATTCATGAGCCTGCCGACTCCGCCGCGCCCGCGAGATAGTGTTGCCTAATCGATTATTATCAATTAATCGATAATGTTCTTCGCACAGAATAATCGGTAAATCGAATAACTGACGATAAGATTTCATACGTTATACGGAATCGGGTATATGTTACACAATTTAAACTATTATAATTTACTAATCATTTCAGCCATTATCTGTCCACTGCTGGACATAACCCCCCCCCCCCCCCATAGACTGCCATAAAGAACGGTCCTGAGCCACCTGCATCCACTGACTTCCTACAACGCATTTCAAATCGTCACTCCATCTAGCGGGAGGTCGTTCTACACTGCGTTTGCCCGTACGCGGTCGTCACTCTACTAATAATATTGATAATAGCAATACTATCGATAGCTAGTTCAAACAATACCATTGGTTAATTGATGATATCTTAGTTCTTAGTCAGTTAGAATCATAATGAGAGTGAGTGAAGAATTTACATTGCGACCTAGTGCCGCAGCACATAAATAATTCATGAGACTGCAGATTTTATTGCGACCGCGAATTAGTGTTGCCTGTTTTAACATCAATTTAACAATTTTCACCAGAAATGTCCTACCAATAATAGAATGACCTACCAATATATTCGATTAAATTCATATATAATTTCAAAGATAAATATACCCTCGCTAAAAAAATCTAAAAGTATCCACTGTATATCTTTTCTACAAGAGCAATAAATAATATATATTATTTCCGATCTAAAGTTTAACGCAATTTAATCGATTATAAACTAATAATCTACCAATACTAACGATAATATTGATATTAAAAATTATATATATATATATATATATATATATATATATATATAGTATTACAATATCTGTGACAATACTATTTATTTATTTCACAATAAAACTTTGTACAAATGGCGAGCTTAATGCCATATGACATTCTCCACCAGTTAACCATTAGGTAAAAACAGAAAGCGTATGAAAGGCAGATGTGGTTAAAAATATGTGACAATACTAGGTTTACGAGTCATTAATTGATAATACTCGATCATATCGCATTATCGACTAATCGATTTATAGAACATTTCAAGTCTCAACCGAACTATCGATTAATAATCGATTCTTAACGATCATTAGGCAACACTGCAGCGGTTTGATTCCATAAAGGTGCCAGATGCTCAGAAATTATTATTAGATGAAAGAAATCATAAATTACGTCTATTTATTCTCACGCTACGTTACTTATGGGGTACGCAGAGAGAACCGAGATTACACATATTTCTTGTTTCGAAAATTTTTATTTTCTCTACCAGAGGGAGACTTTGTACAAAAGTCGTTTACCTTACGAAAGTCGGGTACCTCTGTCCCATTAGTGTTTCAACCGTAAAGCAGTTGTGTTTGCATGGCTGTGTTTCGGTTTGAAGGGTGGGATATGGCGTGAATTTACAGGATACATAGGAAGAACACCTGAGTCCTCAGGAATGGCAACGCAACGGGGGTATCACGGATGAAATAGTGTATTCTGTTATGTCCATGGTACTGCTCATGTCTATAGGCGACGGTTACCACTTTCCATCAGATGAGCCATCAGCTTGTTTGCCATTCTAAGTTTAATAAAAAAAACTTTTATTTTGTTATTTGATTATTTTATTTTTGAAACAGAAATCATTAGTATCATTAGTACCTTTTCTACTAACGAAATTATAAGATTTTCTTTAGAAAAAAACATGGATAGAAAAACGACAAAAAAGGAGCATTCCGTGTTAGTATGGGAGTTTCTGGCCGTGTGGTCCCGGCATAGAATAGGTCACCCCTTTCTTTCCCATGAGTGTCGTAAGAGTCGACATAGGGAGGGCGAGAGATGACCAGCAGCGTCCCTCTTAAAAACATCTCTAAAGCCTAACTGCGCAAACCCGCCTGCCAATCGTGACAACTGATTAGCAGGCGTATGATGATGGGAGTTTCAAAACTCTATAAATCTCTAAATATATATAGTAAAATTTAAATCATGACCGTCTTTTTAAGAGAATATTTCATTGGTAAAGCTCAACGTTTTCCCCAAAGTAACATGGCTCGAAAAAAACGGCAAAAAATTTGAACGTTCCCATACTAATTGATAGCTGAACGCGTCTTTAGTATGGAAGACTTAAAATTTTGACTCACGCTTTCAACACATCTCGAATGTAGAATAATGTAAAGAGGATTTTTACTTCGCATTTGGCATTCTGTTGTTTCTGCACATGTCTAGAAAGACGTGACGTATGTACGTACCTATTTACCATATTAGATAAGATGAGGAATAATTTGGTGAGATCAACTTACATTGGTTTACTTATAACTAGGTATACGAAAAAAATTACTCCGACCCATCTCAGCGATACAAAAATCCCAGAGCAAACGGAACACCGTCTTGGGAATTATCTTGCTATCTTCTTTTCCTAGAATGTTTGACCTTACACGTAGACATAGGGTATATTTATATGGGACGTAGTATTTTAAATTTCATTCCAAAAGTAGCTTGTTCCGCGATTTTAAACCTTAGTGACTCGATTCTGTCGGAAAAGAAAAAAAAAATCAATAAGAACTGTTACACTTATAAAAGATAGTTCGTGTTCAGAACAGGAAGCATTCTTTTCTGTTTTATTCTTCTTTCTGAGGTAATCTTTTCTCTTTCTTAGAGAGAGACACTTCTTTTTTCTTTTATCAGGTAGATGGAACACTCCAACTTTCTATCCCCTCTCCCCATACTGGTTACGTTTCAGATTCTTTTATCTTAAGCTCTTCACGGCTCTGAAACGACAGTCAGCCGTCATACTAAAGGTACTCCTCTTTTCAACCGACCTATAACAATTACATTTAATTCGGTTGTATTTATTTTTTACCCTTGTTACCTCTTAACTCCATCAGTTGTACCTAAACCGGTTTAGAAAATTCTTTTTTTTTTTATCTAAAAGATATTATCAAAGATTTTACTTACAAGCCTTTTTTTATTTTATTCTTTTACTTAAAAGAAATTTACTTACAAACATTGCAAGTTGTCACTTGCAGATTAATCCCATAATTTTTTTAATAAAATCACTTGAATAGTAAGTATAAAGGTAAAGTTATTGTTTAACTCTTTATTGTACCATAAATAAAAAATATACAATGACAAGTGAATAATTCAAGTGAAATACAGTAACATAAATACAATATAAAATATACATATAAAGGTACAAAAGGCGATCTTATCGCTAAAGCAATCTCTTACAGACAACCTTTGGTTAAAGGAGAACAGATAGAATACCCACTTCTATCTGTGGTGGCGCAAGAGTAATCATTTAATTTCACTTTAATATCATTAAGTCCGCTCTGGAAATATTCAGGATATTTTAATGTGTACTAAAGTATAAATAAATATATTGTATAACTACACAATATACATAATACAACATCATTTGAATTTTAATACATATAATCATGGCTATTTCGAATCCCACTTACCGTATAATATATTTTTAAATAACTAGCCCATAGAAACGAGCCTTAAGCGTGACCTTTTCGAGATAACTTTGTTACAGCTCCACAGTATACGAGTAAACAAGAAATTCATTTTGGCACAGAGTGTACAAAGGGAATTTCTTGTTGTTATCGACAAATGTGGCCGGTGAAATAACAGCAAAGAGTTTTGATAAGACAGATTTGGTTATAATTTTAACTGTTTCCGTCTAAAAAAGAAATGTAAATATATTGTTTAAAGACGTAGCTTTTGTAAAATAAAATAAGTTTCCTATCTATTGGATTGTGTTCAGAATAAGTAAGGTGGGATCGAACTTTTCTCTGAAAAGGATGATTTGTCTTCGATGCTGTGGAAAGTAGACACTATTCTAAAATAAATTGTAATACAATTAAACAATAATAAGTATATATATATATATATACCAAAGATTTGATTGTTTATTTGTTTATAACGGATACATTTTAATACCACTCTAGCGATTTAAAAAAAAAATCACCTTTAGAAAGCTACATTATCTTTTTTTTTATACCACTGAGGTGGCAAACAAGCATACCTGATGGTAAACGGTTACCGTAGCCTATGAACACCTGCAATACCAAAGGTATTACACGTGCGTTGCCAACCCTGAAGAAACCTCTTTACCTCCCTTATGAAGAACCCCATGCTGTAGTCTTTTGGGAAAACCTCGGCAGGGAGATCATTACACAACCTGAGTGTTCGTGGGAGGAAACATCTTTGAAACCGCGCAGTACCCGACCATTGAGGCTGTAGGACATGAGGATGAACTCCCTGTCGATGGCGAGCCATGCGATAGTAGAAAGTGGCTGTGGGCTGTGTGTTAATCTGCGAGTAACATAGACTCTATATTATTTACAAAATTTCTACTCGAATCCGGGTCGGATCGCTTGTTACTAATATTGTAAATGCCCCTTTTGTTGCAGGCGTTAATAAACTACGGTAACATTTTATCAGGTGGGCTGTATGCTCATTTGCTACCTCAGTGATATAAAGAATAATAATAAAATTAAAATAATAGTATCATCACGAACAGGACAGTTCTTGCGAACAAACCTGATATCGTGGTGATGGATCGGACACTCCCGGGGGTGTTTTTAGTGGATGTCACCATACCGCATGACGAGAACCTCGTGAAAGCCGAAACCGAGAAAAAGAGAAAATATCTCGACCTGGCTCACGAGTTGACCGAAATGTGGGGGGTGATGTCCACCGAAATCATTCCAATCGTTTTGTCGGTGAACGGTCTCATTCCAACTAGTCTGGAACAACATCTCAAACGGTTGGAATTCCGAGGCGGCTCACTCCCCGGAAAGATGCAGAAAGCGGTGCTCTTAGATTCTGCCCGCATTGTACACAGTTTTCTCTCCCTGGGGCCCTGAACCCCGGCCGACTGTGCTTCTGTCGGGGGTTAGTTGCCATCTCCTCTCCTTAAGAAAGGAGATATGAATTTTTGTAAAAATTAAAAAATAATAATAAATAAATTTATGTCTCCACACAAACAAATTTACACATGATGTATATAGGATAAAATAAAATTAAAATAATACGAAACTCTGCTGTGAGAAGCTGGTATCTGGAACAGGTTAAAAACCTGTAATACAGATCACCAGATCATCATGAATAAATGTTAAATTGCTTTTATTTAACTATAGCCACTTTAATGGTTCAACTACTAGGTACTCATAAAATGTAACAGCTTGTGGTATTGAGAAGAACTTAGGTTACCTTTCATCCCCGTGACGCTGACAAAACCGCGGACACAGATAATCATCAATCAATAATCATTGATGAAGATGATCAAGACACTATGGATCATAATGTATTCTGCAATGCAACTTAGAATGGCAAACAAGCTGACGGCCCACCTGATGGAAACTAGTCACTGTTCATGAATGTACATTAATATACAACATTTTAATTATCCTGTTGCTATAATAATTATACTGTTATAATGTATAAGTGCTGAAAGCTGCGGTATGTTGCATGTAATAACATAAAACTCATTTGGACGGAGCCCAATCAATAATGTCTCAGTGAGTAAACTGAATCAGTCACCCGTGCCTCCCCCTGCCGCCCTCGCCACCCTCAATATTTCTACTCACAGGTCTAACATCGCCTGTACTTGAATATTTACCTATTGAAGGGAATGCAAAATGAATCTGCGGAATATATTATTGTATATATATATAGTTTATATATATATATATACATATATATTTCTTTGCGTTAAAGAATCCGAAATAAGGATACAACGAACCGAACTGACATAGCTTGAAGAATAACAAGCTTTTACTAATGTAGAAGCAAAATTATTTTTTGTGGTATTGATTAAGTAGTATGTAATATGTACATTATGTAAAAGAACATTGTTTAAAAAAGCAAGTGATATGAAATATAGATTAAAAAGAGTTCCGGACAGACTTGTACTTACCGAAATACCAAGATCAGACAAATATAAAAGAAACTGCCTTACTATGTGCGTTCATATATATAATAAAATTCCAAATGAATTTAAAGATTTGAATGTCACTTTATTTGGGAAAAGATTATATAACTAGTTAAAGGAACAGAATTTTTATGACATAAAAGATTTCCTTGGTAGACGTTTTTGACATTTAGTATTAACAAAAATTTTGTAGAAGTTGTAGGTGAACCTTATTAAATAAATAAATAAATAAGCTAAAGTGGCAATGGGCTGGTCACATAGCTCGAAGAACCGACAACTGATAGGAAATAAAAGTTCTTAAGTAGGGACCCCATACGGGCAAACGGAGTAAAGGGGAACCCCCCACTAGATGGATGCGACGATCTCAAATGCTTTTGCAGGGAGTCAGGGGATTCAGGTTTTTTTATACAACTTAGAATGGCAAACAAGCTAACGGCCCACCTGATGGTAAGTGGTAACCGTCGCCTATAGACATGAGCAGTACCATGGACATAACAGAGTATACTGTTTCGCTCATGATACCTCCCATGCGTTGCCATTGCTGAGGACTCAGGTGTTATTCCTCTGTACCCAGTAAATTCACGCCATATCCCATCCTTCAAAACGAAACACAGCCATATAAACATAACTGCTTCACGGTAGAAACACGAATAGGACAGAGGTACCCCAGCAATCGACTTTTGTACAAAGTCTCCCTCTTTAAAGGTGGAAGAACCGTTCCTTATGGCCAGTCTATATAATGGCTGAAGTTATAAAGATGAAAGCTTATATAAACTATTTATCCTTTTATGTACCTATCCGTGGGAAGCTGGGGCGAATCGCTAGTATCAAATAAACCCATAATAATTGATCAGAATTAATAATAAACCATGTTCACATCCTCATAAGCATCTGTCTGTAGGTGGTCGGCCGGCCGGTGCGTGCGCAATGAACGTATCCGCTTAGCAATTGGTTAATTGGACAATAGTTGACCCATTTCGTGTATGTGCTGTTTAAAATTAACTGCTAATATTTGGTGAAGTTTTTAGAGCGTGCGACTGTTTTTTTTTTTTTTATACAACTTAGAGTGGCAAACAAGCTGACGGCCCACCTGATGGAAAGTGGTAACCGTCGCCTATAGATATGAGCAGTACCGTGGACATAACAGAGTATACTGTTTCGCCCATGATACTCCTCATGCGTTGCTATTCCTGAGCACTCAGGTGTTATTCCTCTGTACCCAGTAAATTCATGTAAAATAGAACTTTCTTTTTAAATTATTTTCATTTCAAACAGTGACTGTCCGCACAACCTTTGACCATATTCATCTAAACGGCCCTGACCATTCACAACGAAGGGCATATTGGTACCCACGGCATAACAATTTCCAATGTTCCCCGTGAACATTCGTTTAATCAAAGCATTCATTTACTAATATACGGATAGCTCTTAGTCACTGTGTCCACGGGGAAGGGCCCTCTTTAATCAGATTAGAGAATACGGGCTGGGGTCATGACCTGGCAGGCATGCTTACCGCTCGAGTTGGTTTAAGGACTGTCCATATTACGACGCATGGAAAATAGGCTTGTTTTTTTATTTTACAATACTTAAAATGACGTAAAAGCTGTAGGCCATAGTAGTATGTTAACTGCACGATAGAAACATGGGTGGGACAGAGGTACCTCAGAGGTATATCAAAATATCAGCCGTCAGCCGCACCATGCTACAATGTACAGAGAGCAGAGCTGCAGTGCAGTTCTTAACGTGCCCATTTTTATCCTGAGTTCACAAGATAAAAATGGGCACGTGAAAAACACGGGCGCTAAACAATTGTCATATTATTTAATGACAATGACACGGACCTCATGTTGTCGCATATTTCTGTAAAATAAAGTTTCTTTCTTTCTTTCTTTCTTTCACATATAGTAATGGGAAGGTAAATAAATAATATTAAAGTCGATTTTCTAAAACACTGGCTACGCCCGTCCATTACTGCCAGTTGTAATATGGATTGCCCTTTAGGGCGGACGTGGGGACGATTTTTTTTACCGTATACAGCAGTGCGATAGGTCAAGTCCGAAGGAACGAATCGACAACAAGTTTTCTATTCGAAGATTGTACTCGTTTCGAGAATTTTAATTACTTAAACATTCAAAACAGCCTTTTTTACAATTACAGATTATAGACCAGGGGTTCCCAAACTTATTTTGTCTACTGATAATGTGATTTATCATTACCATATCGTTCGTTGACTAACCATTGCTGAATATAAAGTTCCCCTATAAGAAGAGTTTTGCTAGTAGTTGCCACGCTTGGCAGGCGGGTTGGCAACTGCAGTTAGGTTTTGATTATGTTTTAAAAGATACTGCTGTTCGACTATAAAGTTCTCTTTATCGTCTCTTGCAACACCCACGGGAATGAAGATGCTGGAAAAAATGTAACTGAATTGAAATCCTCTGTTTTTTTAAGTTGGTTGAAAGAGAAGGAGATTTTTAATTCATCTATAGCAGTTTTTCCTAGTTTTTTTTTTTTTTATACAACTTAGAATGGCAAACAAGCTGACGGTCCACCTGATGCAAAGTGGTAACCGTCGCCTATAGACATGAGCAGTACCATGGACATAACAGAGTATACTGTTTCGCCCATGATACCTCCCATGCATTGTCATTCCTTAGGACTCAGGTCTCTGATGTTATTCCTCTGTACCCAGTAAATTCACGCCATATCCCACCCTTCAAACCGAAACACAGCCATGCAAACACAACTGCTTCACGGTTGAAACACGAATAGGACACAGGTACCCAAGCGATCGACTTTTGTACAAAGTCTCCCTCTGATAATATGTATGTATGTTATTTTTGCACCATATATGTTATGCTTTATATACAAAGCCTAAAATCACTCTCCCCTTTCGAGTTCTCAAGATTGACTGGAAGAAATACCTTTAAGGATTTTTTTTTATACAACTTATAATAGCAAACAAGCTGACGATCCACCTGATGGAAAGTGGTAACCGTCGCCTATAGACATGAGCAGTATCATAGACATAACAGAGTATACTGTTTCGCCCATGATACCCTCCATGCGTTGCCATATAATATCTATAAGTAAATAACTAAATACAATCTACAAATAAAAAAATAACTCTAACAACAATGTAAATATACGCAATCTGTACATAACAAACCCCGCGCCATGATCGATGGTGTTTATATATTTGTGGCGACAAACAGTCCATTCGCACGGACAAGTTGTCGACAAAATTGGTGTACAAATAGGCAGCTCTGATATATTATGTACGTACTTAAATCTTTATTATTAATATTATAAGTGTTAAGGTGAATTTGTTTGTATGTTACATGTTTACATCTTACACGTTAATCTCTGAAACCGTTCAACCGATTTTTATGCAGTTTTATAAATTTACAATTTTTAAAACTTTAATCGGGTTAAAAAATATACCCAGTAGGTGGCTGTAGGTGGCAAAACCTTTGCCTATTTAGCTAGTTAATGTAAGGGAAATAGGATGGTTAGTAATGGGGTCTAATAGCCCCATTGCCAGCTATGTACCCTGTCACGTCGACCTCCACACGGTTCCCCCTGGAAACGGTAATAGTTAATTCCTAGTGAATTCATCATGATGGACTAATTGCCCTGCTTTCATCTTCACCCATCTTCTCTTACTGGTATCCCACCAGTGTATAACGATAGCACAAGCGGGTTACGATTCCATTCATCACCATCATCAGTTCAGCCATTATCTGTCCACTGCTGGGCATAAACCTCCCTCATAGACCGCCATAAGGAACGGTCTTGAGCCACCTGCTTCCTCTAACTCCCTGCAATGCATTTGAGGTCGTCCCCATCTAGTGCGAGGGGTCGTCGTACACTGCGTTTGCCCGAATGATTCCTTTATCATACTGTTTTAAAACAAAAGTGATAATACAAATTCATTAATACTGATCTCTAGTCTCTAATCTAATCTCCCTTTTTTTTTTAAATCGGTCAAAGTGAAGTCTCCCTCGGAGCGTAACCCAGTATGTATCTATCACGGCTAGCAGCCCAAAAGCAGTACCTACAGTCAGACCTCATAATTCACATGTAACACGAGTCGTCGTAAAGTAGAGGGACCCACGTCAGCACCCTTATTACCAGGTGCTAAGGCTCATATTCACTGAATGTGTAATATGATAAAAATTAACTGCGCATACAATGGTTCGACGTAGGGTTGTCACGAGAGTCTTGGTAATGATATTATATTTTAGGGTAATAAAACATTTGTAACATAAGAGAATGTATTTTAGAAACCAAATCAGAGACTACCGTATGAAGTTTTTCAAAAAGGGTATATTAAGGTTTCTTCAGGGTCGGCAACGAGCACGTGACATCCCTAGTGTAGCAGGCGTCCATAGGCTACAGTACCTCTGTACCGTTCTTGTTTCTACCGTGAAGCAGTTGTGTTTGCATGGCTGTGTTTTTGTTTGAAGAGTGGGATATGGCGTGAATTTACTGGGTACAGAGGAATAACGCCTGAGTCCTCAGGAATGGCAACGCATGGGGGGTATCATGGGCGAAACAGTATACTCTGTTATGTCCATGGTACTGCTCATGTCTATAGGCGACGGTTACCACTTTCCATCAGGTGGGCCGTCAGCTTGTTTGCCATTCTAAGTCGTATAAAAAAAAAATCTCCAACCACGTCGACCTCCATGTGGTTCCCCCTGGAAACCATCGTGAACAATTCTTGTTTAAGCCGTCACGATGTGCTAACTGACCTGCTTTTTCATTTTCACTTATCATCCCTCACTGGTGCCCCGCCGGTGTATACCGATAGCGCGGGTGGGGTTACCATTCCATTATCACCCATTAAAAAAAAAACAAAATTTTTGGGCATTTCATATGCGTGAATACTTCTAGATCAAGATAATATTTTTTTTTTTAACATAGAGCTTCAGGAATAATATTGTAAAAACTGCAATCAATCTTATGCAATAGTTTTTGCGTAATGCCGAAACATACAGACGGTCAGACAGACAAATTTCTAAAAAAAATATTGTCTTGACTTCTATTTCTTTTATTTAGACCACTTCTTTCTTTGTTTTCTTATTTATTTGTCATGTAAAAACGTCTAGTTAAAATTTTATTATATTAATAAAATAAGGTACAGTGTACATTGTGTCAAGTATTTTATATAGTGATATATCTTATATATAAAATTCTCGTGTCGCGGTGTTTGTTACCAAGCTCCTCCGAAACGGCTTTACCGATTTTTATGAAATTTTGTGTGCATATTGAGTAGGTCTGAGAATTGGCCAACATCTATTTTTCATACCCGTCAATGATAAGGGTGACCCACCCCAAAAATTTTATTTTTTTGACAAATTTTTCCATTTTTATTTTATTATGATTCAGCATTGAAAAATACATACAATTTTAAATTTTCATCGTTTTACGATCAACCCCTGTATTTTAATTGCGATTTTTATATTTCGCAATAAGTGGTAAAACAACGTTTACGGGGTCAGCTAGTAAATATATAAATGTTTTTCATAAATTATAAATTATAAAGTATCTTTACTCACTCTCAGTTGATTTGTGCTAAGTTTTAAAAACTTGCAGCAATCTTAAAATAAACTAAAAGTTAGTACGAAAAAAAATGTTGTGATTGAAATTTTAAATGGATCTTTAGGAATACTTCGTGCGACCCAGACTCACCTGTTCAACCTTCGATGTCACGCCGCTTTCAAAGTATTAAAAAGATTATAAGCAAATATGTTCATAAGAATTTGTACATATATTTTTAAATACAATATAATATGTATGTAGTTTTTTACTTTTAAATTTTGTTCATGTTAACAACTTTTGTATAATAAATGGACCTCATACCTTACAGCCTAAATGGTCGCGTACAACGCGCTTTCAGAGATGTTTTCTCCCACGAACACTCAGGTTATGGAGTGAGCTCCCTGCCGAGGTTATCCCAAGAGACTACAGCATGGGATTTTTCAAAAGGGGGGTAAAGAGGTTTAGGTAAAGCATACGGCCCACCTGATGGTAAGTGGTTACCGTAGCCTATGAACACCTGCAATACCAGAGGTATTACGCGCGCGTTGCCGACCCTGAAGAAACCTCTTTACCCCCTTTTGAAGAACCCCATGCTGTAGTCTCTTGGGAAAACCTCGGCAGGGAGCTCATTCCACAACCTTAGCGCAGGCGGGGTTACTATTCCATTGTAGTCCGTTTAAAAAAAGCCCGGTCACGCAGACGAAGTCGCGGGTAAAGCCTATATTATATGCATTAAGTCAACACTACGAATTCCGACAGTTTGTGGAGGCATGCCTTTGACCACAGAATATCGACGGCTTGTACATAGCAATCAGCCCTGCAATTTCTCAGATAATTAACATAGATTTGAGTATCTATATCTGATCAAATTACGATAAAGAAAACGGCCAAGTGTGAGCTGTCCGTAACAGTACGAGGGTTCCGTACTTGAAAAGTTTTTCGATTATTTTCAAAATATGATTACGCTGTGTAGAACGACCAAATAGATGGATGACCTTAAATGCATTGTAGGGTGCAGCAGGGTGAAGCAGTTGTGTTTGCATGGCTGTGTTTCGGTTTGAAGGGTGAGATATGGCGTGAATTTACTGGGTACGGAGGAATAACACCTGAGTCCTCAGGAATGGCAACGCATGGGGGGTATCATAGGCGAAACAGTATACTCTGTTATGTCCACGGTACTGCTCATGTCTATAGGCGACGGTTTTCACTTTCCATCAGGTGGGCCGTCAGCTTGTTTGCCATTCTAAGTTGTATAAAAAAAAAATCCCTTTCCCCCCAACACGAGTATATTTCAAACTGTATTATATACTACTGTATTTCAATTGAACTATTCAATTGTCATTGTATTTTTTTGTTTCTGGTGTGATAAACGGTCTAATATAAATAGTCACGGCATTTCTGGATAACAATTAAAGATGCGTACCATTAAGATGAAGCATCTTGAATTAGTACCAAGAATAGCGAACTACGAGCGGCGAATTTGGAGTACACAAATCATATTTTAGTTGGCATGAATAATGGACAAGTTTGACCCGTTACTTCCGTCCGGCTCTGTAGGTGAGCGAACTTTAGCCACAGATAACATAATAGCTAGTATTAGCCACCGGATATACTTAACACTAACCAATTCGAGTTACAAATTAATATTACCTTTAATTTCACAATTCAAAATGTGGAGAGAGGGAGACTTTGTACAAAAGTCGATTGCTTAGGTAGCTCTGTCCCATTCGTGTTTCTACCGTGAAGCAGTTGTGTTTGCATGGCTGTGTTTCGGTTTGAAGGATGGGATATGACGTGAATTTACAGGGTACAGAGGAATAACATCTGAGTCCTCAGGAATGGCAACGCATGGGGGGTATCATGGGCGAAACAGTATACTCTGTTATGTACATGGTACTGCTCATGTCTATAGGCGACGGTTACCACTTTCCATCAGGTGGGCTGTCAGCTTGTTTGTCATTCTAAGTTGTATAAAAAAAAATGTTCGCAATCTGAAATTCTTTACTTAATTCTTCACTTACGTACTACCTTTTCTATATACATGTATATAAATAAATAAATAAAAATGGGATTATTTATTTATTATTATTAATTCAGCCGTTAATTGACCACTGCTGAACATAAGAAGAGTTTTGACAGTAGTTGCCACGATTGGCAGGCGGGTTGACAACCGCAATTAAACTTTGGTGATGTTTTAAGAAGAACGCTACTGCCTATCCCTCGACCATTAAATTCCCTTAGTCGCCTCTTACAACCCTCATTAGAAAGGAAGGGGTAGCCCATTCTATGCCGGGACCACACTGCGTACCATATCACAAACATAACTGAACATAAGCCTTCCCCTCGGGGAGTTTCGCCAGTAGTTGCCACGCTTGACAGGCGGGTCGGCAACTGCAGTTAGGCTATTAGAGATGTTTTAAGAGACCATACCATGACCATATAACAAACATTAACATGCTATAAATACCTGTATAGGGTAGGTACATTAACATTATAGTATTAATAAAAAAAGTTGACATAAACCGACAAATCGCAGTAATTGTACATATTTCATTCTGTTATTGTGCGCCGTGGCCACGTGGCGACGTACTTTGCAATTAAAATGTCATTACCGACACAAAATGTCGATAATTTTGAAATAAAAAATTCATAAAGCGACCAGTGCAAGCTCAATTCCGGTAATGACAGAAAAAAAGTGGAGCACGAAACAATTCATAATTGTCTGGCTGTCATTGTACTTTTTTATGTATATATTGCACATATATATATATATATATATATATATATATATATATATATATATATATATATATATGTGTGTGTGTGTGCGTGTGCTTGTGCGTGTGCGTGTGCGTGTGCATGTGCATGTGCGTGTGCGTGTGCGTGTGCATGTGCGTGTGCGTGTGCGTGTGCGTGTGCGTGTGTGTGTGTGTGTGTGTGTGTGTGTGTGTGTGTGTGTGTGTGTGTGTGTGTGTGTGTGTGTGTGTGTCTGTGTGTGTGTGTGTGTGTGTGTGTGTGTGTGTGTGTGTCATTTATTTAAACTTTAATGCACAGTAAAATTCTATTCTTTGAAATGTGGTGCTGGAAAAGGATGGAGAAAATTAGCTGGAGGGATCGAATTAGCAATGAGCCTCCTCATCCTGCTTAGGGTTAAGGAAAAACGACAAATTATTAGAACTATTGAGGACAGAAGGGGAAAAATGTTGGGACACTTGATACGACACGACGAACTTATGAACATTATAATAGAAGGTAAGATAGAAGGAAGAAGGGGAGAGGGAGACCGAGACATAGATACATCAGGCAGATCAAGGAAGGAGTTGGTGTCGTGTCGTATCAAGAGGTGAAGAGACTCGCTGAAAATCGTAGTGAGTGGCAAGAGCTCCACCGACAAGAGCGCAGCACTTAAATGGATAGATAGACAGAGAAAATTCTATGTACATATGGCGGACTTAACACCGGACGGTGTTCTCTACCAGTCAACCATTGGGCATACCGAGAAATACGTAGGCGGTGCATTATTGAATTGAAGCAATATAACAATTAATACTAAATATATGTGTGTATTATAAACATATAATTTGACAAATATAAACATAGATATAATATATTAAATAAATAAATATATACATACATACATAAATAAATACACAAATATTACTATAACAAACAACTATATTAGAAGAGCAAATTAAAGAATCTATGACTCAGAGTAAGCAGCAAGATTAAGTTTAAAAGAAAAGGGAGAAAAAAAAATTAAGAGGAATATATATTTATAAGTATTTTAGAAAAAAAAAACGGTCAAATACATATTATGTTGCATTCTTTATTAAAAAAAATTATCGTAAATTAGAAAAAGTTCGAAAAATAATTAGTTTTTATTTTTTACCTAAATTAATACATTTTTTGGAGATTGTGAACAATATACCGTCAGTTTTTAATTAACATCACTAGCGCAGCCAAAACTATGGAGTTAGAAATTTAAAATTTAGTTTACAGTTTCATTACGTGGATGTACATGACACATACAGCATTTAAACTGCTATGGGAGGTCTAAATTTATATTTTTCAATCCATATTTTTTTGGCGAAAATATTTATTATGCACTTGTAAACTCTTTCAGAGGATGCTAAAACTTTCGATTTGACCTAGTTATATTAAAAAGTTTCAAACGAAACCATACTCACACATTAGTACCCTTAAGAATCTATCATCATCATCATCATCATTTCAATCTATCTATCATCCTCTTACGTTGTCGCCATCATCTTTCAACTCGACAGCAAACAATAGACGAAGTCACGTCATATATTATACTTCATTTAGAAAGTCCCGATGGCGACTGTGGGCACAAAACGAAGAGGAAACATCTATAGCATTGTCCACGCTTAAATTATAATGCCTTCGTAGTCACGTGACAATAGGAGCGACGGAATAAAACAAAGGGCCGTCGCAATACGTCGACAACTACACCCACACAGCCTGCGATGGAATACATTAAGCGCTGCTCAGACGGACGCATAACAAACGGGACGTGAAACACCTTCAAAAGACCAGAGGGACAGTGGGTATTATGACTTGCAAAACTTCATAAACTATACTAGTATTATGCAGAGGAAAGACTTAATTTCTGTATGTCTGATTGTTTGTAATGGGTAAACTAATAAACTATTCAACGGATTTTAAAAATTATTTCACTCATAGATAGCTGTATTATCAGCAAGTAACATATTATTTAAAAAAATAGAGGTCCCTACGAATATTAAAATAATGTAATCCAAAGTATCAAAAATTTACCACTTAAAGCTAATATTAAATACTAATTTAATTTTCTATTTATCTACCCGTGCGAAACCGCGGCTAGTTCGGTATACTTATCTACCATGCTACCACTACTCATACGACGGGCGCTCAGCGGTGTCAAGAGTTACTAGACCGCCTCCTTAATGGTATAAGAGCCTACGATGTGACTTACGGGACGACTACTTTACATAGTATGAGTAATATTTATCTACATATTATATAGTTGTAGAATTAGACCTTTTTTTTATACCACTGAGGTGGCAAACAAGCATACGGCCCACCTGATGATAAGTGGTTACCGTAGCCTATGAACACCTGCAATACCAGAGGTATTACGCGTTCGTTGCCGACCCTGAAGAAACCTCTTTACCCCCTTTTTTAAGAAGACCTACAGCTAATTGAGGATCCTATTAATATTATAAATATGAAAGTTTGTAAGGATAGATAATTGGATTAATGAATGTATTGATGAAAGTTTGTCACCCTTTTACACAGAAACTACTAAACATAACAGAATGAAATTTGGTACAGCACTAAGGTATACTCTTAGCATATAAGATATTTCATGTATTGATTGACGTAGACAAAGCTGCAAGAAATAGCTAGTCTATAAAACAATATTTTTGAAGTAGTACTCAGTAGATTTCTGTAATAGATTTTGGATACATTTGCATGGAATAACAGAAAGAATCAAGTTTACAACGGGACAAATAACTAAAATACAAAGTGATTACAGATGACAGTTACAGTGCTCAACTAGACAGTAACACTTCGTTCGAGTAATATGAATAATCTTAAGTACTTCAACATATTAAACTACATATAGCAAACTAGAACGCATCATTATCTTGACTATTGAAATGTGTCCCACATTTAAAGAGACGTCAATGTCCCGTGACTAATATTAGCCACGCGACGGTTTGATCGCACCTTTATAAATAGCACAGAAAATAATCGACAACACTTATTCATTACATAGTCATACATTTATTACAGTCATGTACATTTGGGCGACATTTAAATTTTATTGTAGGCTTGAGATGGCGTGAATTTACTGGGTACAGAGGAATAACATCTGAGTCCTCAGGAATGGAAACGCATGGGGGGTATCATGGGCGAAACAGTATACTCTGTTATGTCCATGGTACTGCTCATGTCTATAGGCGACGGTCGCCACTTTACATCACGTGGGCTGTCAGCTTGTTTGCCATTCTAAGTTGTATAAAAAAAAGAGATTATAACAAATCGAAAATTGATGATAATCAGAAAATTGAAAGTTCATTGCGACGAAAACGTTGCGCAGTCGGTTCCTAGAAGAACCCCGATCAGGTACTGATTCAGTTAAAGTTCTTCTCCAAAAGAACAAAAATGACAAATTATTAGAACTATTGAGGACAGAAGGGGAAAAAATGTTGGGACACTTGATACGACAAGACGAACTTATGAACATTATAATAGAAGGATAGATAGAAGGAAGAAGGGGAAGAGGGAGACCGAGACATAGTTACACCAGGCAGATCAAGGAAGGAGTTGGTGTCGTGTCGTATCAAGAGGTGAAGAGACTCGCTGTAAATCGTAGTGAGTGGCAACAGCTCCACCGACAAGAGCGCAGCTCTTAAATAGGAAAGATAGATAGATCTACTCGAAATCATTTTCCTTAATGTTTTACTTTCTTAATTATACAGCACTATCATACCTACTTGTACAACAATTAGTCCATTTACCTTAAGGTTGTCTTGAAAAGATTGCTCTCAGCAACAAGACCGCCTTACTGTACTTATACAATTGTATCGTTACATTTATTAATTGTCTTGCTTATTCCCTATATTGTATAATGCAAATAAAGTATACTTATTCATTCATGCATCCATATGGTATTATGCTTTAATTACTTACTTGTCTACATATGAATATGTCATATAAAAACATATTGTTATCAAGTTAAAACTCTAATTTATTCAATGTATACTTAAAAGATTTTGAAACTATGTTAGTTCATCGCGGCCAAAACCAGTGACCTGATTTCAACGGAGTTTCCACTGTGTGACACCGCAGGCATACGTAAAAAATAGGTAACGATTTTACGCTAAAGAAAGCCATATGGCAGGTAGAGCGTAAAGCGTAAACAAAGGCTCCGTTTTGGTTGTAGTTTTATAAGTAAAAACTATTATATTCACTTCTTTACACATACTACCAAGTCACCAGAGGGAGACTTTGTACAAAAGTCGATCGCTTGGGTACCTCTGTCCTGTCTGTGTCTGTCCTCTGTCTTATTAATTAATTAGAACAAAATATTAAATAATAGCGAATATAATGTATGTACACACACACACAATGTATTTTATCTATATTTCTTATTTCTTTCTTTTTTTTATTTTCTATGCAATTTCGCGACTCACTTTTGGCCACAACAGAATATCAGTGCTTTGCTCTTTTTTATCTTTATTCACTATGCATTTATGTCTATTGTTGTTTGTGTGCTGTAAGTAATGCAAATAAATTATCTATCTATCTATCTATCTAAAAATTTTAGCTAGTCGTTCATTAAAAAATGTTGTTATATTTCGTTAAGAGATTTTTAAAACTCGTTTGTTCAGTACTAAGTACATGTATACTGGCCAGGCGGCTCGACATAGTATTTTATTTCGAAATTCCATCTCCAATACAGATTCATACTTTGTTCCCTGTGTAATATACACAATATGTTAAAGCCCAGAGTGCACGTGCCTGAACTAATTTACCGGCAAAATCTGGAGTAGGCTTTAGGCACGTCATTTCCTTCGTCAGGCTACAATCTAAGGTAAGAAGTCCCGTGAATAAATCAAGTCAGGCACTTCTGATCCCTTAAATAAGTACGCCCTCGTGTGTAAAATATCAAATGCCTGCCGGTACCGCAGTTGAGGCGGAATGGCTATAGAGAAATATTGGGACAAAAATGGGACAGAAAACGTACGCACTCACATTTACATTTTGCCCTAAAAATAACAGAAATTCTAATAATTGAGATGGAACGGTCGTGGAAAAATATTAGGACAAAAATGGGACAGAAAATGTAGGTATTTACGATTATATTTTGCATCAAAAAATAATAGCACATCTGATATTTGAGATAAAATGGTAATAGAAAAATATTAGGACAAAAATGGGACGGAAAATGTAAGCATTTACGATTATATTTTACATCAAAAAATAACAGCAATTCTGATAATTGAGATGGAATGGTAATAGAAAAATATTAGGGCAAGAACGAGACAGAAAACGTAAGTATATACATATAGATTTTGCTATAAAAAATAACAGAAAATCTGATACTTAAAATAGAGTGATAATAGAAAAATAATAAGGCAAGAATGAGACAGAAAACGTACGCACTTACATTTACATTTTTCCCCAAAAAGTAACAACAATTCTGATAATTGAGATGGAATGGTAATAGAAAAATATTAGGGCAAGAATGAGACAGAAAACATAAGTATATACGTATAGATTTTGCTATAAAAAAATAACAGCAAATCTAATAATTAAGGCTGAATGTTTACTAAACCAGATTTTATTAGAGGGAGACTGTACAAAAGTTGTTTGCTTGGGCATCTCTGTCCTATTCGTGTTTCTACCGTGAAGCAGTTGTGTTTGTATGGCTGCGTTTCAGTTTAAAGGGTGGGATATGGCAGTGAATTTACAGGGTACATAGAAATAACACTTGAGTCCTCAGGATTGGCAAATCATGGGGGGTATTATGAGCGAAACAGTATACTCTGTTATGTCTATGGTACTGCTCTTGGCTATAGGCGACGGTTACCACTTTACTACATCAGGTGGGCCGTCAGCTTGTTTGCCATTCTAAGTTGGATAAAAACAAATCTAGGGTACCAACAGAAAACACATCCTTCTTTTTAAAGTCGGTTAAAAATAGGTTCAGACTGGTGTTAAACTGTACTAAAATTGAAATCATCTTTTAGCAAATTTTTGTAAAAAAGAAATTAGTGACTTAAAATTACATGTAGAGTTTGACTGCCGTTATTAATAGTATACATTTTAAAAAAATAAACTACAATCCTATTAATGTTATAAATACAAAATTTCGTAAGGATGAATGTATGGATGAATTATTTTACGCTAAAGCTACGGATTAAAAAGAGATTTAACACATGGGTAGGTTACAACTTAGCACATATGTCACTTTATGTACCTATTCACGACAGCGAAGCTATAGGATACAGCTAGTATTCAATATAAACATACCTACACCAAAAATTATTACCTTCCTTTTTTCAGTCGGGTAAACGCCATAAATGGCTGTGCTCACTCAACTACAGCGAGTAACGATTCAACTCGCGTACGGAGCGCACGTACGTTGGCATCCTTCAGCCGGGGAGCGAGGGAGAGTTTTGAGCGTTTCAAAATGGTCATTTCACGACCATTTTCTTGCATACATTGCCATCTACTACACTCGTATAATGTAAATATACAAACATGGCACGAATCTAAACTACTGGATTGGTGAAATAAAATTGTTAAATTAAATAATTCTTAAATTAATTAAATTTTAGTAGCGACTTCATATGTGGTGTATTGATTGATCGAAGTAAACGCAGTCTATGTTTTTTAAGCTAATTTCATAACAATTAGTCAAGCCGCTAAGACGCCAGAAGGCACGAAGTTACAGTTAAAAATACTAGAAAAAAAAAGAAATATAAACTAGTTTTTACCAGAGATTTCATCCGCTATATGTTCGTAGACCGAGATAAAAGTAGCCTATGTCTTTCTGTATCTCAAATACTGCATGTATAAACAAATTTTATAACAATTGATCGTACTGTTAAAGCCCTAAGAGACGTAAAGTTACAGGTAAAAAATAGTAAATAGCAAGGAACACTTCCTTTCTAATTTAATAATTTATAAATATATTTTATTTATTTTTCATTATTAACCAACGTAACAGTTTTCCTTCCACAATGGCAAGTCAATATTTAAATTATAATTTTAAAATTAATAAAATAAATAAATAAATGGTAATAACATTTGAAATATAAAATACTGTTATTAATTTATAAAAACATTATAAATTAATTACATTTGAATTGTCACACTTATTACATTTGAATAATAATATAATAAATTAATAATAATTTTATACACAGGAACCGCTAAACAAGCTGACGATCCATCTGATGGTAACCGTTCTTCTTTGAGCATAATCATTTAATTAGAGTTAGCCAAATTAATTTGCTTCGATTTATTCCGTTTATTTTTTTAACGCAAATTGCAACCAAAGGAAATGGATATTGCGGCCACTTTCTATATTTATCACACGAGTATGTCATGCTGGTTTATTTAACCACAGTGTAATTAAATTAGATAAAAAATATAATAAAAACATATCTATCTTCACGCTAAATGTCTAATAGGGCAGGAACAGAAAGCAGTATTTATCTACTTATCATATTAATATATATATATATATATATATATATATATATATATATATATATATATATATATATATATATATATATGATTAATTATAACAAATTTAGTATGTAGGTAACATTTGATGTAACATATTTTACCACTTCGAACATAACTGTACCGATATTAATACAAATTAACTAATTGACCTTCCAAAAAAAACACAAATAAAAAATACCGTAACATTTTGTTGTACAATATAAAAACAGTTAAAAATATCAGCTTCAATTCTCAGAAAATCAACAGTACACCTTTTCGATGAAATAAAAGAATCATTAAAATCGATTCACAGTTGTTCAATCGATTCCCCATTTTGAAATCGATTAAATATCACATAGAACTCAACCTTACATAATAATTACCCATACGATGTTAAAGGAATTTAATAAGCCAATACACAGTACCATACAAGGAGCATTGTTCTCATAAAAAATGCATGAAATGCAACGTTACAAACTTCCTAGTCATAAAACTATGTACGGAACGAACAATGACGTATACAAATTAACGATGGACATAAATGATTATTTCCCTATACCAGGGGTGGGCAAATATTTTGATTTTTTTTTATACAACTTAAAATGGCAAACAAGCTGACGGCCCACATGATGGAAAGTGGTAACCCTCGCCTATAGACATGAGCAGTACCATGGACATAACACAGTATACTGTTTCGCTCATGATACCCCCATGCGATGCCATTCCTGAGGACTCAGGTGTTATTCCTCTGTACCCGGTAAATTCATATCCCACCCTTCAAACCGAAACACAGCCATGCAAACACAACTGCTTCAAGGTTGAAACACGTATGGAACAGAAGTACCCAAGCAATCGACTTTTGTACAAAGTCTCCCTCTGGTAATTGTCGGGCCACATTGCAGATGAAAATTTGACCCCGGGCCAAATAGTTTTTTTTTCTAATTTTAAGTTTAATTTTTGCTAAGGATGTCAATTAATGAATTTTAAAACCAACATTTATGAATCAAAATATTTATTTATCAAGTCATTTGAATAAAAAAAAATTGAAAAGAAAATTTTTAAGCATTAATATCAGATAATTATCAAACTGTACAATTGTCATACAAAGGTGTTATTAAAAGTATTACCACTATCATCTATGCTCTATATCTATATTTGCACTATATCTGGGGGAAAGGGATTGTTAGCAATGGAGTTTGACAGCCCCATTGCTAGCAATATGTCCTATCAGGTCAACCTCCGCGTGGTTTCCCCTGGAAACCATCGTGAACAATTCTCGTTGAATTCGTCACGATAGGCTAACTGACCTACTTCATCCTCACCTATCATCCCTCACTGGTGCCCCGCCGGTGTATACCGATAGCGCGGGTGGGGTTACCATTCCATTATCACCCATAAAAAAAAAATAGATTGAGTCACAAAAAACATGAAAAACAAAACTGCTGCTGGCAACACTGTGGTGATTTACATAGTTTATGTAAATCACCACAGTGATTGAATGACAAAAACAAATATTTGTGTTTTTAATAATAATATATACAATGCTTCAGGGGCCAGACAAAATTCTACCGCGGGCCGCCATTTGCCCAGGTCTGCCCTACACCGTCCTATGCACGACGTCAAACAATATCGTAAGGAGAGACGAGAAAATTCACATGCGGAATGCCTCCCTATACCTCCCTTTAAATCCTTCTTCTACTTCATCTTCATATCAGCCTTTAACTGTCCACTGCTGAACATAAGCCTCCTGGGGGTTTTGCCAGTAGTTGCCACGCTTGGCAGGCGGATTAGCAACCGCAGTTAACCTATTAGAGATGTTTTAAGAGGGACGCTGCTGCCTATCCCTCGCCCTCCCTCAGTCGGCTCCTACGAAACCCACAGGATAGGAAGGGGTGGTCCGTTCTATGCCGGGACCACACGGCCATTTTTTCTGCTCAATTCTGTTTAAACCTTCCGCATTTGTTAACAAAATATACATTATACTACAGTAGTATTTTTAAAAGTACTTTCTTAAGTGAAACTGGAAAAAAATCCAAAAAAAATGTTGTTTAAAAAAAAACAATGAAAAATGTATCTACCAACTCAATAGATAAATGTACTGTGGACCAAATTCTTGTTGTTTTTCATGTCTCTTTAGAGAATATGTTAAGTTTCATTGCTAGAACATAGCCAAAATATAAAAACGGTCATAATTGCACTTTGCATATAGCAAGGTGATTTCTATACAAAACAAACGATCTATATCTATACTTGTAATAAATCTGTAGAGAGGTGAATTCTGTACATGAAATATATTTCCAAAATAACTATCAGGGGGTGATTAGTGATTGCCAAAAATGCAATCAATAATTTTTTTTCTGTCTGTCTGTATGTTCGTTATAGAAACAAAAATTACTCGACAGATTTTAACAAAACTTGGTACAATTATTCTTCATACTCCTGGGCAGGTTGTAGTATACTTTTCATCACACTACAATCAATAGGAGCAGAGCAGTGAAGGGAAATATTAAAAATGTCCACCCGCGCGACGCCGGGACAGGCCGCTAGTAATAAATATTATGTTGTACTTAAATTACTCCGAAAAAGTGAACGTTGAGTTTAGAATTATAAAAAAGTGACAAAAAGCGGTAACGCGCACGTGACGTCTTGTTTCAAACGTCCATAGGTCACAGCGACCGCTTACAATCAGATAGGCTGAACGCTTGATTGCCACTTTTGTGGTATAAAAAAAAAATTCTTACAGCAAAATAAAGTTTAAAAACGTAACACAAATTAAAATTGGTTTTAGTAACGCGATGTGGAGAACACAATGCCGCCAGTGTACATTACTGTCGGTAGATAACAGTCAATGTAATTACGGAGGCTTTGGAGTGAACTGAAAATTCTGATAACACATGAGTAAGTGGCCGTACAGAGCGCAAACTGCTTGCAAGTGACCCGCTGTAGGTACACTCTCACATACGCGTATCGGCGCAGTGCAATTGTGAATTTATAATCCAAAATAAACTTAGTATTAAAATCTAGTTAGTAGAAGAAAAATGGCTATTGGTATATCATAAACTTAAGATTAACTGCATTGTTTTGTACGAAACTCTTGTGAAATATAAATGAATAATTGAATTCTATCATCATGTTCCAAGCAACCGTAATTATACTATTTTGTTCTTTCTATATCTTCAAAAACTACTGAATATATTTAAATTAAATTTGGTACACGAGTAGATTATATCGTAACTTAGCATATAGAATACTTTATGTACTGATTCACGTAGATGGAGCCGTAGGATACAGCTAGCTATAAAATTAAACTTCAATAACTTTAACGTCGTTATTTTGTACGTCTATACTTGGTATTCATACTTAAATAAACTGACGAACTTTATCATGGTTTATGATAAAAATATACCATTTTAACAGTATATCTTTATATAACTTGGACTATAGTGATTTTTATAAAATATCAAATAATTATTTCAACGATTTAATATCGAGTCCATAATTCATTCAATTCAAAATTTTCGACAAACTTTCATATCATCAGTTTAGATTTTTTATAAAAAAAATCTGTTTAGACGAGACAGTATGCGTAAGGTACTGCGCTCATTGCCGCGTCATGTGTAATTACAAGTAAGCCGCTTGTATGAAGCTTGCACTCTGCATAGACACTTATTCATGTGTTGGTAGTACGCTTGGCTACTATGGTTAACCGCACAATGGCTGCCTAACCTGAGCCATGTCCAATTTACGAAGAGCCGTGTTCTGATGAAAACAACAGTGCACTGCGCACCAAAATTGGCTGGCCGGTTCGATGTGACCTCTTTCATTCCTCTAGCGGGTTTATGTATTGACCCTTGATTACTTTTAGAATATAGGTGCCTTTTAGGTTAACTGAATTTACATTTAAACTAGAATAAACTTAGGATTCTGTTTTTTTGTTTTTATTTATAAGAAGTTATATTTTTAAAAAGTAATCTTATTATTTCCATATAATTTATATATATATATATATATATATATATATATATATATATATATATATATAAATTTTAAATAATATAAAATCTTTATTTCTATCACAATGGCACACAATAAATAGGTTTGCTGTATTGAACTATAAAAGCTATATATCTACTTTTATTTAAATAAAGGGAGAGTGATTAATTAAACATTTGTACAGAAATAATCTTACTCGTTTAGAAAAAGTAAAATTTACTTAAAATGCTGACACTTTATCAAATTATAAAATCGCTAGCTTTTACTCGCGACTTTCTTCGCGTGAACGTGATATAAGTAGCCCATATCCGTACCTATCCAATGTATTAGGTTTTCTTATACAACTTAGAGTGGCAAACAAGCTGACGGTCCACCTGATGGAAAGTGGTAACCGTCGCCTATAGACATGAGCAGTACCATGGATATAACAGAGTATACTGTTTCACCCATGATACCCTCCATGCGTTGCCATTCCTGAGGACTCAGATGTTATTCCTCTATACCCTTCAAACCAAAACACAGCCATGCAAACACTACTGTTTCACGGTAGAAACACGAATGTGACAGAGATGCCCAACCAAACGACTTTTGTACAATATCTCCCTCTGTTGTATTCCAGGTGCATACAAAATTTCGTAATAATTAATTAAGCTGTTTAGGCGCTATAAGATAACAAATAAACACACATTTACATTCATAATATTGGTAAGGATTAAATCGAACGAAGTCACAGGATAACACTAGTTAAATCTAATTCAAAAATATATTCTAGACATGTGCACAATAATTGACTTAGAACTGACACTGTAAGACCAAACGATACATGAAAATTCACTTTCTAACTTTGTAGACTGAGAAGTTAATGTCAAATTGTAGCAACTATTCATTCCCATTGGACGCAAACTACAGCTGAACAAGATGGCGAGCTATTCTATGATACCATATAAGTTATAATGCATTTAACTAACATTTTTCTTTGTTCAAGTATCGAAGTTGCACGAGCATCTGTATTCTACTCTTGTTTTTGGTGGGGAGAAGGGATTATTAGTAATGCAGACTACCAGTCCCATTGCTAGCAATGCACCCTGTCAGGTCGATCTTCATGTGGTCCCTCTAGAAACCATCCTGCTGAATTCCAGGTGCATTTATCATGATGGACTAACTGACCTGCCTTTTCATTCTCACCTATCATCCCTCACTGGTGCCCCGCCAGCGTATACCGTTAGCGCAAGCAGAGTTACCATTCTAATATCATTCGTTAAAAAAAACACTTGTTTCTGCCAGCAAGTAGTTTTTTTTTTATGCAACTTAGAATGGCAAACAAGCTGACGGCCCACCTGATGAAAGGTGGTAACCGTCGCCTATAGACATGAGCAGTACCATGGACATAACAGAGTATACTGTTTCACCTATGATACCCCCCCATGCGTTGCCATTCCTGAGGACTCAGGTGTTATTTCTCCGTAGACAGTAAATTCACGCCATATCCCACCCTTCAAATCGAAACACAGCCACGCAAACACAACTGCTTTACGGTTGAAACACGAATGGGACAGAGGTGCCCAAGCAATCGACTTTTGTACAAGGTCTCCCTCTTGCATAGCTGTACTTCGGTTTGACAGTGAAACTTCTGGGTACAGAGACATAACAACATATCTCTTGGGAATAGCCACGCATGAGGAGTTGTGATGGTGCTGTCTAAATCTATAGATGATTTTGTAATTCAAGATCCTCATGTCACAATCGTTGGAACACTTGCAAAGGATACCCTTGGTGTTGAAACATTGGGGGTTGGATACCAATCAACAGGCGAATCGTATTCTAAATTATCAACTTCGTTGTTAAAAACTTTACAAATCCAATTGAATGCTTTACCAAATGACGTATGAAAAGGAAATAAACGCCACTGAATGGAACTAATTTTAAGTCAGTAGTAATTTAATTAAAAGTATTTAATTTAATTTAATGGACTTCCACAAAATAACGTCTAATTCAGTAAAATATTTAAGACCAGAACTCGCAGTAACAGACGCTGATAGTAATGAGGCAGATAGAAATCATTTTGACAATTAATTGGAATAAAAATTAAATATATATTTCTGAACTGACTTACTCTCCTAGCTATAGTTGAGTTATATATGAGAGGTAGTGGTAAAGGTGAGCGCGCACATATCCCCACCGAATACGAACGACGTCATTGATATATCAGAAACAGCCGCACTTTTATCCACAATGAAAGAAATGACAGTTTATTATTTATACTGTACCCGTCTCTATATATTGTTATACAAATTTATAAATTTTTGTAATAAGTTACTTAAATAATAAAGCAATGGTGCTTAAATAATAAAATACGATGCCTCTCATCTAATTCTTTATAACGATAAAACCTCCATTTGTTTACTCTGTGTGACAATTTTTTTTTTTGTAATTTTTATTTCTATTAAGTATTCTCCTATAATCTTTTGAAAAAAAAAAATAAAAAAGATTAACCATTTAAACAAAATCTGAGACAGCAGAAGAAGAATGAGAAGAATTTAAATTAAAATAATAGTAACACTGTCCAATTTCAACAAAAATGATCAATTTTAACGTCAGCAGCCCAACCGAATCCAACAGTAGAATGATAAAAGATGACAATTTAAAACAGCTTATTTATATAAATATGAATGTAACAGCAATATAATACAAGTCTATTTGGATAAAGATGATTTCAATATGATTGTCATGGCCCAGATTCAATCACCTCGTCAAAATTCTATATATCATTCTACTATTTCAATAATTTTGACGCATATTTGTGAGTAATTATTTCCCAATATTATTCGCGAATATACTTTATATTTATCTAAAATATATACGATACATATATAATAGAGTAGAGTAGTATTTTGTGAGTTATTAAAATTCATAATTACGTTTAACGAATTTTGACAGTGTTTCGTTCGGCGCGGGGTAGTGCGCGTTCACCTTTACAGTCCACTTCATACTTGAATATGCAGTACAAAGACAAGCGGCCAACTTCCCGCCACAGATAACAAAGTACAACTTTACTGCGGTGTAGCGGCCGACGTAAACTCGGCAACACACAAATTGCTACACTTACACAGTACGAGGGGGTGGCTACTGAATATGTTATACGCCACGCTGCAGTTTTAGAACAGGATCTGTTAAAAATACCTACGTAAATAAATACATAAGACTATTTTTGACAAAAATAAAAGAAAAAAAAACATACTTGGTTTTATTAAATTTAGGTATTATGTTATCACAGGAAAACAAATAAATTTGAATTGATAAGTACACAAATTCATGAGGAACTACAGAAATTAAATACTGATAATGTACATGTAAAAAAATAAAATAACATGGGTAACAATAATGTTACACAAACGAATTAAACATGTGTGAAATAATTTACATATATATTAACACGTGAAGCTAAAACTTTGTACCCCTTGCGCAGACAGAGAAGAATGAAATTTGGCACAATTATAGTTTACTCGTATGTAGAGAAAGAGTGCAGAATGCAAATTTTTTTAATTATGCGTAAAAAAATACATTACATCGTTACAAAAAAATACACAAACTATTTATTTATATATTGTGTATTTGGCACACACACACACACGCATATATACTTTTTTTGTTTATTATTAAAGTCTCTGGTCAAATTGAGAATAGATTAACATTGTTTGTCTTTAATATTATTTGTCTATAGTCTGATTGAATGTCAAACATAACCATAATAGATTCATTTATTACAATATATGTTATGGTCGGATTTCGACCAACGGGCGACCACTAGTTTGTATAATGACTTGTCATGCGAATTAGCAAGTAATCTGTTTTTGTAAATAAATAAATTCTTACATACTTTAAAAAAAATTGTAGAATAGGTAACAGCAATATAAATTTAGTTTTTTTTTTTTTCTAGGGAGGCAAACAAGTAGACGGTCCATCTAATGGAAAGCGACTACCGTCGTTCATGAACACCTACAACACGAGAGGAGTTTCTTGGCCATTAAGTTATTTGTGTATATATATATTTATACAACTTAGAATGGCAAACAAACTGTCGGCCCACCTGATACAAAGTGATAACAGTCGCCTATAGACATGAACAGTACCATGGACATAACAGAGTATACTGTTTCGCCCATGATACCCCCCATGCGTTGCCATTCCTGAGGACTCGGGTGTTATTCCTCTGTACCCTGTAAATTCACGCCATATCCCACCCTTCAAAGCGGAAAACAGCCATGCAAACACAACTGTTTTACGATGTATATATGTTTGTATATATTAGTTTATATATAATAGTGCGCCACCTACCCTTTGTTTTTCTTTCTTTCCTTAATGTCCTCGACCCAAAGGTTGTCTGGAAGAGATTGCTTAGCGATAAGGCCGCCTTTTGTATCATTTCCCATTACAATCAAATGTATTTGCTATTTTATAAATGTTGCAATAAAGTGTAAAATAAATAATTTATACAAAATAATATATATAATATAAATTGTGTAATTAAAACTAAAAGGGTAACATACTATACATACATACTTATATATATAAGAACCTAGCAGTAGACAAAATAGAAAAAAAATAAAAATTGGAAAACCCACGCAAAAACTTATTATAACGTTATTTCAACCTGCCAAAGCAAAATAATAAAACTTGTTCAATCTATTGGAACACAAGTCTGCACTTGTTCAAAAAACATTCATAAAGGTCGAAATGGTTAAACATTGTAAGTAGTTCCGTACATTAAAAAATATGTAATATAAACCAATTCAATTGAGACCAAACTAAAGTACCATTTTTTTTATTATTATTGTAACTATATTATTTTTACGGACTTTTTACAGTAAACCGAATTTATGGTAAAAAATAAAAGAATAACAATTGTTTTACCATTTTCACGTGGTTTTCATCTATTTAGGATAAGTAGATGGCTACAATATTTGTAATAAATTTGGCTTTTTTTATATAACTTAGAATATCAAACAAGCTGACGGATTACATTTTATTGTTAGTTTATTCAAAATACCTATACATATATGACGACTAAAATATTTCTTTTTATATACAACTTAGAGTGCCAAACAAAGTTGACGGCCCACCTGATGGAAAGTGGTCACCGTCACCTATAGACATGAGCAGTAACCATGGACATAACAGAGTATACTGTTTCGCCCATGATACCCCCAATGCGTTGCCATTCCTGAGGACTCAGGTGTTATTCCTCCGTACCCAGTAAATTCACGCCATACCCCACACTTCAAATCGAAACACAGCCATGCAAACACAACTGCTTCACGGAAAAAACACTAATGGGACAGAGGTACCTAAGCAATCGACTTTTATACAGTCTCCCTCTGGTAAAAAATATAATTGCAATTTTAAATGACGAGAATAATATAGGACCATAATATTTAAATTTAGCAGAATATTAATGTAAATAGTGATATTTGAGAACCGAATGTAAAGTATCACACACAAGCCCAAGAGGTTTAAGTGGTACTAAAAATCCAATTTTTTTAATGTATCTATTTATGTATGATAATTAAATAAAAAAAAAATAGATACTCTTTTTAGATTTTAGATACATAATATTAACATGATCATTAACAATGTACAAGTACATTGCATATTCATTTTATTTGTTTATAACAATAAAACACTGCAAAAAAAAGAAAAATAAGCTCCAAATGTACCTGTCACCTCTTTAATTAAATACGTTGCCACAACTTAATTGAAAATAAGGTTTTAAGAGGGAGTCACGTATTCCGTCACGGTCCCCTAAATTAGCCATAAATACACGGAACAATGAAAGGTAGAAAGGGATTGTAAGATGAGACGATGGGCACACCATCACAAAGGGTCCATTGTCCGACGGCGGGGCACAAAAAATAAACGGTTTCTTTAGATGTTGAGATGGGCCCGCACGAATTGGCCCACGTGATCTGTATCTCTGATAATTACTAGAGTAATTATGTGTTACAATGACATTTCTATAGGTGGACTTAAAGTCAAATTATATTAAAGATGTCATTAAGCATTTAAGGAGCCGCTAATGGGTTATTTTTTTTAACAGGTGATAATGGAAAGGTAACCCTGCTTGCGCTATCGGGATACGCTGGCGGGGTACCAGTGAAAGATGATAGGTGAGGATGAAAAGGCAGGTCAGTTCGCCCATCGTGACAAATTCCACTAGAATTAGCCACGATGGTTTCCAGGGGGAACTACGTGGAGGTCGACCTAATAAGGCATATTGCTAGCTATGGGACTGTCAAACTCCATTGCTAACAATCCCATTCCCCCCGCCGCTAATGGCTTATTGAAGGAAGGTGGACGGTGGACCAAGAGAGAGGCAGAGTGTAGTCAATACACCACCTACCTGATAAATGTAACAGGGAGGATAGTAGGTAGCAGTATATGAGGTTAGCCCAGGGATGTAACATGAAAAATTATACAAAGCTGATTACATAAAACGGAGTAGGTATCCTTTCATCTTTATCACCTTCCTACCCTCATCCCAATTATTATTTGGAGTCGGCGTAATATGGTTTTATCCATATTACAAAAAGATTTGCTTTTTAGTTTTACGACCGGCCGCCTGCCTGACGTCAACCCTCTTTGGGAATAGGTATCCTATACACTTATTAATAAACCTATTCAATAAGTATGAAGGATACATATTCCCCAAGATCTTTACCTTCATGCCCTTGTCCAATATCTATCAGGAGTCAGTCGGTCTCTTCAATTTCTATTTATAATTTATATTGTTCATACTAGTTTAATCAAAGTGAATAGAAGATCCCATTCATTTCATTATCATGTCTGTATGTATGTTTATATTCATATGTCCGTTTTATGGTATATATTTGCATATGTAAGTAATATTTGTTTAATGCGTTTATTTAAGTATATTTACATGAGCATAATGTGCAGTAGTTCTCCATTTTATATGTTATATTAATATTTGTGAGTTAATACAGATACATCTGTAACTGTTTATCTAAAACGTTTTTTTATATTTCATATTTAGAATTAACAGAATTTTTCATCGTGTCTTCCACCAAATTGTTAATAACTTTTTTTTTTTTTTTTTACAACACAGGGGGCAAACGAGCATGCGGCTCACCTGATGGTAAGTGACTACCGCCGCCCATGATCACCCACAACACCAGCGGCATTGCAGGTGTGCTGCCGGCCTTTTAAAAAGGAATATACTCTTTTCTTGAAGGTTATGTTGTCGTATCGGTTCGGAAATACTGCTGCTGGAAGTTGATTCCAAAGAATGGTTGTGCGTGGAAGAAAGTGCCTTGAAAAACGCACGGTGGAAGACCGCCACTCGTCCAGATGATTGGGATGAAACTTTAGTTTGTGGCGGGTTGTAAGGTGGTGAAAATCAGCAGCAGGTATCAATCCGAACAATTCCTCAGAACACTCCCCATGATAAATTCGGTAGAAGATGCACAGAGACGCAACATCTCTGCGCAGTTTCAATGGGTCAAGTCGGACAGTAAGGCGTTGACTATCGATAATTCGAGCCGCCCGACTTTGAATGCGGTCTAACGGAAGGAGTTGGTACTGTGGCGCTCCTGCCCACAGGTGAGAACAGTATTCCATATGCGGCCTGACTTGGGCTTTATATAATTTCAGGCGGTGTTCTGGCATGAAATATCGTCTCACCCTATTGAGCACTCCTAACTTTTTGGAAGCTATCTTAGCCTTCTCCTCCAGATGACCGCAAAACTGGACGTCGCAAGATATATCAACGCCCAGAATTCCTAGACTTGACTTTTTATCAAGGGAAGTGCCCTGAAAGTGAGGAGATACGACAAACGGCGTCTTTTTTGCGGTAAACGCGCAGACTTGTGTCTTTTTGGGGTTAAATTGGACAAGATTTTGTTCACCCCAGATCGAAACTTGATGGAGTGAAGTTTCGATTTCAAGCACAAGTCTATTCCGGCACTCATCGGTATGTGCCCGCGAGATCTTTGCATGACCGGTATATAATGTATCTCCTGTACTGTCGTCCGCATAGCAATGAATATTACTTATCTGTAACATATCATTGATATGCAGAAGAAACAGAGTCGGAGATAGTACACAGCCTTGCGGGACACCAGCATTCAAAGGTTTTAAATCAGAGCATGCACCGTCGACTACGACCTTAATGCTACGTTCCTTGAGAAAACTGGCGACCCAAATGCACAGTCTCGCAGGCAACCCAAATGAAGGTAGCTTTGAAAGCAGCGCTCTATGCCACACCCGATCAAAGGCCTTCGCAATATCCAGACTAACTGCTAAGGCCTCTCCCTTACTCTCGATTGCCACTGCCCATCGGTGTGTTAAGTAAGCTAAAAGATCACCGGCCGAACGTCCCTGTCGAAAGCCATACTGGCGATCACAGATCAGCCGGTGCTCTTCTAGGTACCGGAGCAGTTGACGGTTAATGATGGATTCCATAACCTTCGAGAATAAGGAAGTGATAGCTATGGGCCTATAGTTAGCTGGATCTGAGCGATCTCCCTTTTTAGGGATCGGATGCACCAGAGCAGTCTTCCAAAACTTTGGGACTATGCCCGATGAGTAGCTAAGCCGAAAAAGACGCGTAAGAACCGGAGCCAACTCTGGTGCGCACGTCCTAAGCACAATTGGAGGAATACCATCAGGCCCACTCGACTTATGGATTTCGAGAGAGAAAAGTGCTCTACGCACTGAGCTATGCGTGAATTTAATGTCAGGCATAGAGCTCCTACAACACGTGATGGTCGGTGGTGGTTTCTCCCCGTCATCCAATGTCGAGTTTGACGCAAAGATGGATCCAAGAAGATCGGCCTTTTCTTTAGCGTTCTGGGCCAACGAGTCATCCTCCCTGCGCAAAGGTGGAAAAGATGACTTACAGAAATTCCCTTGTGCAGCTTTGGCAAGAGACCAGAAAGCTCGAGTCCCAGAGGGCAAACTAGCCAGTCTCTTGCCAATTCTACTAATATGCTCTGACTTCGCTGTGGCTATAACTCTTTTGAAAGACCTAGAGGCAGAGTTATACTTCTTTTTAAGAGCACTGGTGTTAGGATCTCGCGACGCCACACCTTTAGCCCAGGTTAGGAAGCACTCCTGTTTCAGACGAGATGCTGTTCTACAGGAGGCTCCATACCAGGGCTGGGATTTCCCGCCGACGGGCACCACAGAGTTAGGAATAAATAATTCCATTCCCTGAAGCACCACATCAGCAATGGAATCGGCAATGGCATCGGGATCATCCAGTGTGAAGCAAACCTGCCTCCATGGGTAAGATGCGAAAAAAATCCGCATCTCATCCCAATCTGCCGACCTGTAGTGCCAAATGCGACGTCTACCCGTAGAACGAGGTGGAGTCGGACTCGTAAGAGGCACTTCGCTCCGCACCAAACAGTGATCCGACGATCCAAGCGGGGCTTCGACGGAGATCACATAGTTGTCTGGGTGGGTGGTCAGCAGAAGGTCCAGCAGTGAAGGTGAATGGTCCAACACATCAGGGATTCGCGTAGGCGAGGAAACAAGCTGTGTCAGACCATAAGCCAAAGCAAAGTCATGAACAGATCTTCCCGCATAGTCGGTTGTACGCGAACCAAGCCATTCGGCATGGTGGGCATTAAAGTCGCCAACAATCACGACTTCAGCGGAAGGAATCTGCTCAAGCAGGGAATCTGTAGCCATTTGGACGTGCTCAATTAGTTACTCTTAATTAATAACTTTATATTTATAATAAGTTTACTATTGTAATCTTTTAGAAGAAATAAAAAAGAGTATCTATCTATCTATTTGTCAATTTTGAATTATATCACCCAATTAACATATGACGAAACAAAAACATTTCATTTTTATTTTGCAAAAGTTTCCCTGAGAGCGAATGCTATAGCATTAATTCCGCCTTTTATACTAGACACTTTTTTTTATAAAGTGGTCAATAAAGAATAAATAAATATTTTTTTTTCTATGATAGAGCTATTCTGTTTTTTTGCGAAGAAATTTCATATTTGCTATGAAGCAGAATCGGCTACTAAATATGTTAGCAATTGCACGTAATAAATTAAAAAAAGTTTTAAATCTACAAAACATCTCGATAGTTCTCAATACATTTTAATCTATTTAAAAAAAAGTTTATGATATTAATAGATACCATCAATTTTTATCACGTTTAAAATCACTGTTTTCATGAAGTCAAATCTACTTGTATACAGAACACTGATGTATAAGAAATAGATGTAGACATTTAAATGATTTGTGTTAATAAAAGATGGATAAATGATATATCAATAGGTGCAATGTATCGAGATATTCGCACGGCATGCAACGAGTATTGACCGCAAATTACATAATTTCAGCCGCCGACATCGCCCGTCATAATAACGACACGATACAATGAGTTTCAGGGTGGCGCAAGTTACAAGAGGCGAGAGAGTAAAGTTATATATAAAAACAAATAAATTTTAAATTACTCTCTAGAACTCAGATGCTCTAGGTTTTGATAAATCTTAAACGTAATATCTCCGTACTTATACTTTATTCTTAAATTTTAAAATAGTATTTAAAATTCTTATTCTTTAAAAAAAAAATTAGAAATCATCAAGTACTATATAATAATAATTTATCTTTTTACACTAAATTATATTTTAAACAAAAGATAAATAAATTGTTTAATTATCTTTTATATATCAGAGAAAATATAACTAAAAATAACATTAAATTAAACCTTATATCCACACCTGTCATTATTATCATTTCAATCATTCGTTCTTCATTGAACATAGATTTTGATTTAAGTTTTTCTTTGCAAAAAAAAGCAATGTCTATAGTCTCAAAAATATTACGAAACCAACACTACACTGGGGGGTAAATTATACCCTATTAATTGCAAATAAATAAATAACTATTAAAATCTATTTAAAAGATATTGCATTACATACATAAATACATCATTGTCTTTCTTTCTTTTCTCAATGTTCTCTACCCAAAGGTTATTTGGAAGAGATTGCTTAGCGATAAGGCCACCTTTTGTATCATTTCTCAATACAACTAAATGTATTTACTATTTTATAAATGGTGCAATAAAGTCTAATTAATAATACATATAAGGAAAATACAAACAAATTAAGATACTTCGAAAATCGATTAAAAATCTAGCTAGCTACAAATATTTTAAAATTAATCCATCCGCTACAGCTCACCGCCTGTACCATACCATAATCCGGCAACCGATACAATCTTCGAGATGATATAACAAAGAGTCCGCACTTATTTCCCACGGGTGCGAACTCTTATCCCGTTTTCGGGCGAATTCATTTGTATATCGATAGCTTATTTTAGATGTCACGTTTCATTTGAGCATTTGAAATAAAGTGAGATATAATGATTTCAAATGATGGTTTATTAATAATCATTTTATACGTCAACTACCAGAGGGAGACTTTGTACAAAAGTCGATTGTTTGAGTACCTCTATCCCATTCGTATTTCAACCGTGAAGAAGTTCTGTTTGCATGGCTGTGTTTCGGTTTGAAGAGTGGGATATGGCGTGAATTTACAGGGTACAGAGGAATAGCACCTGAGTCCTCAGGAATGGTAACGCATGGGGGGTATCATGGGCGAAACAGTGTACTCTGTTATAACCATGGTACTGCTCATGTCTATAGGCGACTGTTACCGCTTTCCATCAGGTGGGCCGTCAGCTTGTTTGCCATTCTAAGTTGTATAAAAAAAAAAAACTTTTTTTGTTACAGAAAGTGGCATGTGTCGAATAGAAGAATAAACTTATCCAATTAAAAGAAAATACTTTCATCTTAACAATAGAGAAGAAAGAAGAAGAAAAGAGAAACCTATACCCAGTGTGACGTTAATATCTTGTGTTGATACTGAAGCGTCAATTCTTTTTATACAACTTAGAATGGCAAACAAGCTGACGGTCCACCTGATGGAAAGTGGCAATCGTCGCCTATAGACATGAGCACTACCATGGACATAACAGAGTATACTGTATCGCCCATGATACCCCCATGCGTTGCCATTTCTGAGGACTCAGGTATTATTCCTCTAAATTTAGGTAGAAGAATTTAAATCCGATCCATCAATATAGTGAATAAAGCAGACAAAGACGCGGGCACAGCTAGTATCATGATAATTACCTATCAGACTTCTTCCCACGTCCACTTCAAATGAGGATCTAAAACAAACCTATAAATGCGCGCATAAAATTTGCCTGACAATGTTACTGCATCTCGAGATTGGATGCTATCCGAAGAATCGTGCATGCAACTCCAAGTCTGCAGTTTTGTTGCTAAGGAACGTGTATGGCCAGGAAAGTGGCGTTTCACAATTAATTAAACTAACCTCGCCCACTTAGAAAGCGAGGATTCAAAACGTATAGATTGGACTCTGTGACTTCAATGGATACATTTTTTTCCATGGAGGATTTCACCAAGATTATCCGCATTATAAATTGTAAGAGTATTGTTAATAATGGGATATAATGTATCCATTGTCGGTATTGCAGGTTATATTGGCTACACTAACGCCATTATGGAGTTTATACCACTTTAGTTAATACCGGATAAGATCATCATGGTGATCTAATTATATCCATAAAGATTCATGGAAACTTACCACCGTTAGTAGCGGATAAACTTGTTAAAACATTGCACTTACCTAAAACAAAAAAAAAACATAATTATTTAAAACACAACGATATTTATAAACATGAAAAACATTTAATACCACATAGGGTACAATTTAAATATTGAATAATAATAATATATAATACCAGAGGGGGAGACTTTGTACAAAAGTTGATTGCTTGGGAACCTCTGTCCCATTCATGTTTCTATCGTGAATCAGTTGTTTGCATGGCTGTGTTTCGGTTTGAAGGGTGGGATATGACAGTGAATTTACAAGGTATAGAGAAATAACATTTGAGTTCTCAGGAATGGCAACACATGGGAGGAATCACGGGCGAAACAGTATACTCTGTTATGTCCATGGTACTGCGCATGTCTATAGGCGACGGTTACTACTTTTCATGAGGTGGGCCGTCAGCTCGTTTGTCATTCGAAGTTGCATAAAAAGAAGTATATTTTATATACAAATAAATAATAATTTAAGTTCTTATTTGTGTTTAATACATTTTTCTTTAGATATTATTCGGGCATGATACATATTATGTAACATCGCACATTACTGCTTCTATAGCTTTAACTAGAAGCTATAGCGACATGCAAAATAAAAGCCGATTTAATTCAATTTTATGAATAAAAATATCACAACCGAAAATAATTCTTCTACGTTTTCTGGATTAATCTATTTTCTTACACATGAGAATAAGAAAATAAACCCCCAATTTGGTTAATTTGGGAAACGAACTTTTAAGAATTACTTGTGTCGATATAACCTATTCGTGTACAAAATTCCATTTAAATCCGCTCAACACTTTAACACGTAAAAGAATATCAAATCTATCCTTATAAACTTTGTAATTTCGGATTGTAAAATATTATTTTACAATCCGCAGATTCGCTAACCGCTGTTGCTCTGGCCCAACAAGTTTACTTTACAAACTACTAGATAAGCACTCGATAGCCGTTTAAGAAGCTACAGGACCGTCTTTTAAACGAAAGCTCCTGAACGTTCCGAGCAACCTGCGTATAATATTTTGGAGTTGCTAGCTCACGTTTCAAACGCTCGAAAAGTTTTTAAGAATTTAACGTTTCAATACACTACATAGATGCTTACTTACCTATTACATAAATTTATATATTTCGCATTATACAGGGTGAAATAAAAATTTTAAAATCCTTTTAAGGCGTCTACTAGTAAAACTGAACATTTTTCCTAAAAAAAAACATTGCTCGACCAACGATAAACAATTTTATTCGTGTAGGTGGTTAATTTTTTTTTTAATTCACGTATCGCAAAACGTGCGTGGACTGAATATCGGTCAGAGATTGAATGGAAGTTGTAGAATTAATAGTAATGATAATAAGAGTCAATCTTCTAGTGTCGGCAGTCGCATAGATACTAATGGTAGCGGAATTAAACAAAATAATTCTAATCAAATAACCAGTTGTATTGTTTGTATCTATACAGTAAGTATAATACATTGTCTCATGTACACCAGTAGAGGGGGTAGCCGTCAACCAGTAGTCTGGCGTTTTTATTGATGGGTGAAAATGGTATAGTAACCCCGCCTGCGCTAACGGGATACGCTGGCGGAGCACCAGTGAAGGGTGATGGATGAGAATGTAAGCAGGCCAGTTAGCCCATCATGGTGAATTCATCAGGAATTAACCATGATAGTTTCCAGGGGGGACCGCGAGGAGGTCGACCCGGTTGGGTATATTGCTAGCAATGGGATTCTCAGTCTCCATTACTAACAATCCCTTTCCCCCCAGTAGTCTGGCGTTAGCCGGCAGTGTTGGATGTGCGCCTGCGCTTGCAACTGGATGTAGTAGTGAGCCAGTGCAAAACAATACATACTGTTAAATCCCCATTTTGTGTGATAGTGATCACTACACCAGTGATATGGACTTCCGCAAACACTATTATTTTTATACTTGCCGTTAACCGTCCTTTGCTGAACATAGGCCTCCCCCTGGGGGAGATTTTGCCAATAGTTTCCACGCTTGGCAGTCGGGTTGGTGACCGCAGTAAAGCTTTAGTGATGTATTAAGAGAAACGCCGCTGCCTATTCCTCGACTATTAAGTTCACTTAGTCGCCTCTTTGAAAAAAGAAGGGCTGGCCCATTCTATGCCAGGACCACATAAAAAACATATAATTTAGTAAAATATCCAAAATTTTATGTCGTTACCCACATTTCTTCTCAAAATGTTTCATTAAGTAGTAAAATTTGTTGTATTAGAGAATACTATTTTAAAATTATGCCAATGATTTCAGTCTGTCTATATGTGTACATATAATAAATATTCACCTATTTATAAATTTAGAAAACTATAGTACGTACAAAGGTAGTGCTAATACCTATTAGAATAGTGATAAAATAAAGTCACTAAGGTGCATAAAACATGTTGTTACATGTTCAGACAAGTTGTGACCAAAACGCATCGATGGTAACCATAGACGATAGCCGAACACCTTAAAAAACCATAACAATAATCCCTTGTGCATCCTGTTTGCACATAAAAAATGGGACCAATTCTCCATTGCTCTTCGTTAAATACACTTACATAAATTATGTCGTGTTACACCTTCAAGTTTTACTTATTACTTAAACTTATTTATATAAACAGCTTACATAAATTAATTTACAACAAATTTAAAAATGCAACTAAATTATCGTTAATCAATCAGTCAGTTAACTTACGATACCTAATAAAAGACATATCATAAATTAATTATGTAAGGTTATTACTTATTTAAATAATGCCTTACATAATTAATTTACGATAATTTAAAAATGTCAACTAACCTATAGTTAATTAGTTGGTCAGTTGCCTTATGACACCTACTAAAATATCTGTCATAAGAGTCCTAAAAAGTCTGTGAATCTATTTCTTTTTTATTTAAATACGTGTGTAATTACATGTTTAATTTATTTAATTACAGAAGGTACCTAATTATTTTAATAAGTAGCTACTACTACTATCTTACCTTACATTATTAAATTTATCATAAATTAATTATGTAAGGTACCTACTTATTTAAATACCATCTTATAAACACACGAACGATGATCCCAAAGTCCTATATACGTCAATTAACCGTCCTTATTTGAAAAATAAGGCTTTAATTCTGTTATTAATATGCAATATATTCCTCCATTTTAAATCGAGTTAAATTTTAAAATATATATATATATTTCCAAATAGCAATTGTTAAATATAGATTTATGAGAACCGTTGTGTAAATTTTAACTAAAGCTTGTAATTATTTAATGGAAATTGACACATGCTCTCACTTACAAGTACTGTTCAATAAAACAGAAAAAAATACAGTATAAATTATAATATATGGCTATAATAGATACTGAGTATTCTAAAGGAAGACAACAAATTGTTCTATTGTACAAACTTTACGGGAACAAAACATTAGTAGTGAGAGCAGATAAATAATAAAACGACAGGGGAGAGACTGCACGTACCGCCGGCGGGTGTCGGCGACACCGTACCAAATGTACGGGACACTCCGTACACTTGCACTGCTACGGATTTATTTGGCGTGTAGAGCAAAGTATTGTCGTATTGTTCCTAAACTTTTCTGTTACAGACATCTTGAAAGGGAATTAAGTTTGAGATATTGCGGAGTGCAGGGGAACGGTGTAATTTGTCTGTGATTAGTTGTTGCTCGTGAAATTGTTGTAATACTTACCCATACATTAAGAATTAATTGCTATTAGCGACAAGGCCGCCCAATATTTTCTCCCTGTGATTATGTCTTGTAATTGTTTGTATTTATAATAAATTTACTATTATAATCTTTTGGAGGAAACGATAAAAAATATTATCTATCTTTCTATCCAATAATTATAACGTTTACGAATTACAGGTTTAATTTTTAGCAAAATAAATCTGTTATATAATAATTTACGTAAATGTAAAGCAAAATTTCCTAAAAGATTTAAGGAAAATAAGTAATCCTATTATTAAGACAATATTCCATACCGCGTAGCTGACGACTAAAGAATTTATAATAAAATTATTTTAAAGCGATTTATTTTTGATTGACTTGTATTTTCTTTATTCATGTTTGTCTAATGTCTAAATTATAATTAATTATAAGAATTCATAATGAAATTATTTTAATTAGAAATTTATTGATTCGTATATTATTTATGTTTATTTATACTAATGTATATATTATAATTAATTAAAATAAAATTATACTATTGAATTGAATATAATATAAACTATGAATAACCTAAAATGAAGAAAAAATATTTATTTAATTATTATAGGATTCAAAAATGACAAGTAATTTCCACGCCAAATTATTTCAAAACTTAATAAGGTTTATATGAAATACTTTGATGTCAATTCGAAGTATTAATTTTTTTTTCAGTCCAAAATACAGTGTTTCATTGCGAGCCAGTTTCAGTTTCACGATATGCATACTAGAGTTGTCACTGTATATGGGGTGGGAGCGATGCAGCGGCGCCGCGCCGACTGGCGCCCGTTATTGTTCTGTTCTGAACACATTCAACTCTTTATGGTACTAGTTATAGCAAATTGAATTCACTTATATCTCTCTTTATGCAATATCTGTAATGAGTAGGTAGACTCAAAACGGTTACCAAACACGTCATCGAGCCAAATACGACAATCAACAAACATTGCATCGTTGAATGTGATCAAGTGTAGTCATGGCCGTAGCTGGGAAGGGGAGGGGGGAGGATTAAAGGGCAATGCCCTACCTTAAAAGTCCCAATGTCCTACCTTAAAATGAAAGGCCACAAGAAAATTAAACAGTTTTGCTTTTTTGAAGTCACTTAATTATGTTTTCTGCCCTACAAAAAAATCCTTTTGCCCGACCTTAAACTTGGGTCTAGCTACGGCCCTGGGTGTAATGTAAATTAGACTCCTATTTCCGCACTAAGACTGTTATTTAGCCGTTATGCGTGTGGTTATCAAGTGTAACAAAAAGATAAAAGAAATCTGATGACCAACGATAGCATTCATTACATTTTAGGACAGTGTTGTCAAATTGGGTAATTATCCCCCAATTTCGCGTAAAATTTTTTGCCTACGTGAAATTTTGGGGAAATGAGTATGGAGAAATGGTTAGTTTTTACTGAAATAGGTGTTATGTGCTTCGAGTATTCCCAATCACAGGAATACTAATAGTAACGGAATTAAACAAAATAATTCTTATCAACTGTCTAGCGATATGGACTTCCGCAATATTACACCTAGTTCAGTAAAAAAATTGAGTATTTTTTTACAGTTTTAGTATTTGTAAATGGTATGGCAATGTAGAAATTGTAAAAGGAGTCAGTTGTAGAAAAGGGATCATTTTTGACGTTCATATAGTGGTTACATGTTAAAACACAGTGAAACATGTTTATCATTGGGTACAAATGATCGAAATCGTATGAATTAGAAAAAAAAACTGACATTTGGGTAAAAATCAAATCTATCGCATATGACAACCCTATTGTAGTACTTTATGTAAGCGATAAGAAATTATTATGCAACATACGATGCATACTGGTAAATGATAAATAATATTACTTTTAAAGAAACTGCATTTGAATTTTTTTTATTTATATTGAATTAACTTTTTTTTTTATTAACGGGTCAATTATTTAATTAACCGTTTTGACCAAATTCCATAAAGTTAAACCGGTAGTTATTTATTTATTAAATACAAGAAATTTACAACGCGAGTATATTGGACCCCGCACTAGGTTGGGGGGAAAGGGATTGTTAGTAATGCAGACTGAGAATCCTATTGCTAGCAATATACCCAACCAGGTCGATCTCCTCGTGGATCCCCTTGGTAATTATCATGGTTAATTACTGATGAATTCATCATGATGGGCTAACTGGCCTGTTTTCATTCTCATCTATCACCCTTCACTGGTGCTCCGCCAGCGTATCCCGATAGCGCAGGCGGGGTTACCATACCATTTTCACCCATCAAAAAAAAACATAAGAGATTACCAAGACACGGTAATTTAAAAATATATATTAGGAAATAAATTTTACTATTTATTGAAATACCACATATACTTACGAAACAAACAAATTGTCTATTTATTTACATTTCCATTTAATTCATTTGAAACACTATACAAATGAGAGATACAGACCTTTCCCAACTAAAGTAAGTACGTATCCAGTCATGTCGTCTGGTGCATATCGGCCGGTTTCCGGTCGTCCGGTACTTTGACCCGCAACATAGATAACATTATCTGTAGTATACGAAAAGGGGCAATATCTTATTTATTGTTTATGACCCGTACGCATAATTGTAAACACAAATGAATACTGTTTTTTTTTTTTGCTGGGTGAAAATGGTATGGTAGCCCCGCCTGCGCTAACGGGATACGCTGGCGGAGCACCAGTGAAGGGTGATAGATGAGAATGAAAACAGGCCAGTTAGCCCATCATGATGAATTCATCATGAATTAACCATGATAGTTTCCAGGGAGAACCGCGAGGAGGTCGACTGATTGGGTATATAGCTAGCAATAGGATTCTCAGTCTCCATTACTAACAATCCCTTTCCCCCCAATGAATACCGATTGCATGACACAACATAGGGGGGAAAGGGCAATAGAATAACTACTAATGACAAGATACTAATTTAGAATGCAAATAAATGAGGATTGAATCATCAGTCGGACTGCCAATTACTAGGAATTGGGAAAGGGATTATTAATAATGGGGTCTAACTGTCCCATTGCTGGCAATACACCCTATTAGATCGACCTCGACAAGGTTTCTCCTGGAAACCATCATGGTTAATTCTCATATAATTCGTCATGTCGACGTCGTCACTTGCCCATTCTTTTCAATTAAAATTGCATTCCGCTATCCATAATTGGTCGAACTTGTAACTTGTATATATTTGTATGTAGTTTTTATTAGTTTTTGTCACGGGGTGAAGAACCGTTTTGCTCTATTGACCACCCTGAGCTTTTTGGAAGCCAGCTTGACCTTCAAGATAGCCCGGAACTCTACACTACTAGTAATGTCGACACCGAGGAACCCTTTACTTTTGGAGATGGTAATGGATGTGTTCTCAGAATGTGGAGTCTCAATAAATTGGCTTCTTTTTGAAGTCGGTTGCAAAGTAATATATCGTATATGTATGGGACATACAATCCTTATCTATACATATAAATAAAATTAGAGTGTCTGTTTGTAATATTGAAATAACCGTTTTTTTTTACTACATGTATACGGTCTATATATGGTACACACACCAAAATATTTTTTTTACAGTTTTTGTCTGTCTGTCTGTTTGTTACGGTTAGCCGTAAAATGGTTAGTCTCTAAAATGGCTGGACCGATTTTGACGGGACTTCTATTGGCAGGTAGCTGATGTAATAAGGAGTAACGTAAAAATTTGTCATGTCATAAAGAACTTTTATCGCTTCATAAAGACCCTATTGATGCTGTGAACTCAGTTAATAAATACTTTGTACAAATTGGTGAGAATCTAGCAACAAAAATACAATGTAACAATAGTTTAAACAGTGTGTGCCAAAGCCACAAGCCTGAATTAACTGAGCCAAACTCGATGGTTTTGTTAAATACTGATAAGGAAGAAATTGAAGGAGTAATAATAGGATTAAAAGATAATGTTGCTACAGGTTGGGATGATATTCCCTCGTCTTTAATAAAAGCTGCTAAGCATGTATTAATCCCTGTTCTTAATTATGCTCTCAATTTATGTATTTCTAGTGGTGTCTTCCCAAAAGTTTTCAAAAAAGCAATTGTACACCCAATCTTCAAGGGTGGAGATAGAGACAGCATTAATAATTATAGACCCATTTCAGTTTTGTCCGCCCTTTCAAAAATCTTTGAAAAGGCACTAAATAAACGTTTGCTTCAATATCTTGATGTTAAAAACATACTTGCTCCTAATCAGTTTGGTTTTAGATCTGGAAGATCAACAGAGGACGCGGTTCTTGAACTAACTAGTTTAATTGCCGATCATTTTAACAATAAACTTAAGTCTCTTTGTATCTTCCTTGATCTATCTAAAGCATTCAACACTGTCTCGGTCCCTATCCTTCTTTCCAAACTTCAGTACTTAGGTGTTCGAGGTATAGCCTTAAAATTGTTTTAAAGTTACCTTAGTGATAGACATCAAAGTGTTATTATTAATAATATCTTGAGTCATGAGAAATCTGTTTAGTGTTCTTGGGCCTACCTTGTTTTTGATATATATCAATGATTTGCATGCAAAATAGAATTTATGCAAATGGGTACAGAGGAATAATACCTAAATCCTCAGGAATGGCAACGCATGGGGGTATCATGGGTGAAACAGTGTACTCTGTTATGTCCATGGTACTGCTCATGTCTATAGGCGACGGTTACCACTTTCCATCAGGTTCGCCGACAGCTAGTCTGCCATTCTAAGTTGTATATAAACAAAACAAATGCCTTTTAATAACAACATAACGTATGCAATTAACGACTTAAATGAAGTGAATACTTCAATCAGCAGGTACGGTTTATATTTTAAAGCTTCAGCGAACGTTCTGGAATGTTTCTTGGAAGAAATAGCCAACAGTGTAGCGTGTAGTCAATCATACAAAACATTATTATAATCATGGCCATTAACAATGGGTATTAAGGAAACGAGCACGCCATTGAATTGAGTATGCATTTTATTTTTAAACTAGCTGTCTAGCCCAACTTCATACGGGTAAATAGAATTTTCGAAAATAATATATGGTCTATATTACTCGCTGAATGTAGCTTTCTATAGGTGCAAGAATTTTAGAAATCTTTGGAGTCGTTTTTGAATTACCAACAAACAAACAAACAAACAATATCTTTTTTTTTCCTTTTTATAATATTAGCATAAAACCTAGGAATAACTACATGGGACAGATAAAAGAAACACTAGGTGTCATGTCGTATAGGGAGGTCAAGGATATGGCCTGGGATAGAGCTGGCTGGAAGAAGATGCATGAATTAGTTGCACCGACAAGAGGAAACTCTTAAATGAAAAAAGAGAGAAAATCTCTTAGCATTCAATTTGATTTTAATACAAGATCCTACTGCGTACTACAACTATTTTCTTTTATTAGAATTTTCAAGATATGAAATAGAAATCTGAACAACATATTTTCTGTTATTCCTGTCTACGGTCGACTGGTAGATAACGCCTAAGACATTAAGTCCGGCATTTACTCTATCTAAGTGTATTAAAATTTAATAAATAAATAATATAGGTACAGTTTTGCGAGCTGATTGTAACAAAAATATAAACAAACGAATAATTGCCACCACTATAAAACAGTCTGCTGATAACTGGTAGCAAAACAAATAAAAAAACCGATTAAATGAACGTGTTAAGAATGTATAGCTTTATGCTTTTGCCTACTCTCAGTCTATGGTAATAAAAAAGTAATATATATATCTTGTCTGTGGAAAATATCATAAAATCATTATAAATTATCTAGATATTTTATTAAAATTAAAAATAAATATATTATTTATCTTTTATATTATATATATATATATATATATATATATATATATATATATATATATATATATATATATATAATATAATAGCCACGACATCGTAACCTTCAAGAAAAGAGCATATTCCTTTTTAAAAGGCCGGCAGCACACCTGCAATGCCTTTGATGTTGCAGGTGATCATGGGCGGCGGTAGTCACTTACCATCAGGTGAGCCGCATGCTCGTTTACCCCCTGTGTTATAGAAAAAAACGTTTCGCCTTGTTACTAATTACATTTAGACAGACATTTCTGTAATAATTACAACAAAACTTAAAACTTTTTCGATAAATTAAAAAAAAAAGCCTACACTATTCCTACATACATACATATCTGTCACGCCTGTCTGCCATTAGGGTAGGCAGAAACAATAGAACGCCAAATGCTTCGATTCAAACAAACCTCTTTCGCTTCTATTCCTAATCTATACATAATAGATATTCTGTGACATGACAAACAAAATGACAGTTCACAGATTAAACCCCACGAAATTAGACCGCAGTTAATGAACGCAAAGCCCACGATATCCGCTGTTACTCATAAATCAACCACAGACTTGAATTTAAATAGATGACACAACCGCTACTAAGCGTACTTAACATGTCCATTTTAGGCCCTAAATTAACTGCAATAGGACCTAATTGCCTCTTAGTAAATTTCCATTCCGAGTTTCCACATATTATTAGTAGCAATTTTTAAATTGTTATAATTGTATTTTTTTTTTACAACACAGGGGGCAAACGAGCATGCGGCTCACCTAATGGTAAGTGACTACCGCCGCCTATGATCACCCACAACACCAAAGACATTGCAGGTGTACTGCCGGCCTTTTAAAAAGGAATATGCTCTATTCTTCAAGGTTATGATTTTTTTTATACAACTTAGAATGGCAAACAAGCTGACGGCCTACCTAATGGAAAGTGGTAACCGTCGCCTATAGACATGAGCAGTACTATGGACATAACAGAGTATACTGTTTCGCCCATGATACCCCCCATGCGTTGCCCCAGTGGTTGTGCGTGGAAGAAAGTCCGTTGAAAAACGCATGGTGGAAGACCGTCCAGATGGTTGAGATGAAACTTTATAGCTTATATGTTTATGGTATATATATATATATATATATATATATATATATATATATATATATATATATATATATATATACAAGCGTATCACCAGTCTATTGTAATAGACTCCTTGTAGTCTTATCACTAAAACTGTAACCATATCGTATTTAAAAGATGAAAATTTACCTCCATTCAATTATCTTGTTTAATGTAAAATTAAGCATTAAAAATATTGGAGTCAGATATAACTTCATTTTTAAATCAAGTACCAACATACATGCCAAGCGGAAACAACTAAATTTTAACTGTACCTATGAATATGCAAATAAATTATTGATTGATCGATACAACTTTAGAAAATATACAAAAAAATATTTAAACACTAGTTTTGACTCGAGAATTTGTCCACGTAACCGGTACGTATACGGATATCCTTCTTCAACCCATATAGTATATATATATTCTTTATTTCCCTTGTAAATTACGAGTACATTGTTAATGCATTTATAAATGTTGTGAGCAAGGGTGGACTTATCTCTGACAGAGATCTCTTCCAGTCAACCCAATGCAGTTAGAAAACATGATGTTAGTTTGTTAGTACGTACATATTAAATATTACAATTATGAAAATAAACTCACGTTCACACTTATAATATTAGCAAAGACCAGTAGGGATAAATTGATTTAGTACGAGAGAGGGTTCGCTTTCAAGTGGTTTAGTGATAAATTCAGTTTTCATATAAATTGAAGCACTTGCGCCGTCTATGTCTGTGAAACCAACGCTTATATGCAATTTGTCGTTAACAAATTAGATTTCGCTGTAATTAACTAGATTCCTATGCCGTTTTAGTTCAAATTAGTGGGAATAATTAGTTTTTAGAGTTATTTTAAACAGGACAAATAAATAATTGAATGCAATGCATGTTATTAGATAGATATAAATGATAACACGTAAAGCTCGAGATGAACCGTTGGTAATTGCAACGGTCTCCAACATACCAGTAGATCAAAACTAAGAAATAACGTTTATTTATTTGGTCATTATTTTATTTATGTCACAGAAACAGTTTTGTTTTCAGACCTATTTCATGAAAATTTACAAATAGGTATAGCTGTGAAATCCTATTAATAAGTTCGTAACAATAAATGGATGGATGAATAGATGTTTAATACTTTTTCACGCAAAAAGCTCTGAACGGATTTGAATGAAATTTAGTACACAGTATATTATAACCTAACTTAGCACATAGGATACTTTTTTTTATATCAATGAGGTGGCAAACAAGCATACAGCCCACCTGATAGTAAGCGGTTTCCGTAGCCTATGAACGCCTGCAATACCAGGAGTATTACGCGCACGTTGCAGACCCTGAAGAAACCTCTTTATCCCCCTTTTGAAGAACCCCATGCTGTAGTCTCTTAGAAAAAACCTCGACAGGGAGCTCATTCCATAACCTAAACGTTCGTGGGAAAAAACATCTCTAAAAGTGTATTTGTACGCGACCATCTAGGCTCTAAGGTATGAGGCTGAACTCCCTGTCGATGGCGAGCCGTACGATGGTAGAAAGTGGCCCTGGGCATCATATTGAACAATTTCTCTGAGCACAATCCGTTGTACAAGCGGTAGACGCAGAGTCAGGCAAAATCTCTCCTAAAACTTAAAGGTTCGATACCGCTTGCAAGCCTGGGATCATCGACAATTCTCATAGCTCGTCGTTGCACTGAGTCGAAGGGTTCAAGCTGGTATCTAGGTGCTCCCGCCCATAAGTGACAGAAATACACCATGTGGGGCCAGATTTGCGATTTTTATACTGATTCACGAGATCAAAAGCGCAAACTAGAAAAACATAATTATAGGAACCATAATAACTTAAAGAAGGTACTTTTTTTCACCATTTGGAATAAAAATTTATTAAGCTGACGATCTACCTAATGAAAACTAGTAATTGTCCCATTAACATCATGAGCATTCAGTACCCTGTAATTTCACTGCCATGCTCCACCCTTCGAACCAAAACACAGCCATGTCAGCTGCTTAACGGCAGATACACGAGTGAGATAGAGGTATCCGCCCAGTTTCCTGTCTCTTCCAAATTATTTATAATTCCTCCTCTCCATCCAAAGGTTGCCTGGAAGAGTCGCTTTTAGAGATAAGGCCGCCCATTGTTTTCTCATTGTGATTATTTCTTGTAATTGTTTATATTTATAATAAGTTTACTATTGTAATCTTTTGGAGTTATTAATATCTTGTTTAGTTTTAAACAGTTCATTACCAACCATTACCAGTCTAAAACTTAATTTACCAAAATTATATTAAACGTAATCTGAACTTAACCCGTGCTCGCTCGGGTCATATCGTGACCGAATCAAGCAGATCCGTACCTTGACACTGGCGCGCGCTGTGTGCGTGCTTCTTTTTAGTATTATACACACGCTAGGTGTAAACATGGCGTGTGTATAATGTGTGTATGTAAATACAATATAATTTTTTTTTTAAAAGATAAAGATGGATGAGACTCCCGCCTATGCTAACAATATGACAAGATATTAACTTAGAACGCAAATAAATGGGGATTGAGTCATCGATCGGATTGCCAATTACTAGAAATTAACCGTGGTTCATTCCAAGGACTGCATGAAAGTTGACTTATTAGTGTATACTGCAAGCAATGGGGATTAATGTCCCACCCCCCTTGTATACATGTAGAGTTAGTGCACTATACAATACCAGCTTGAAAGTTAGTACAAAAAGTACTAAACGTTTTTGTTATTTTTCGACATATGTATTTTTTTTTATTAATTTAGTTTCACTAATACTACTAAAAAAAAAATAATACTAACGATTTCTATTTAAGTCTGTATAAGATAAAAATAAATTATAATTAATAGATACCATATAATTACAAATAAAAAAATCACAAATCTACATTTACAAAGCTTAATTTTTTTTACAACAGGGGCATACGAGCATGCGGCTCACCTGATGGTAAGTGACTACCGCCGCCCATGATCACCCACAACACCAACGGCATTGCAGGTGTGTCGCCGGCCTTTTAAAAAGGAAGATGCTCTTTTCTTGAAGGTTATGTCGTCGTATCGGTTCGGAAATAATGCTGCTGGAAGTTGATTCCAAAGAGTGGTTGTGCGTGGAAGAAAGTGCCTTGAAAAACGCACGGTGGAGGACCGCCACTCGTTCAAATGGTTGGGATGAAATTTTAGTTTATGGCGGGTTGTACGATGGTGGAAATCAGCAGCAGGTAAATACAGTCAATAAGGTAATTTTCAACCGACTTCTACGAAGATTTCATTTTTTCTATGTTATACCATATCTTTACTATATTTATAACAAATTTTGACTAGTTAACTTTAAATTTTTGATCGCGTTATGTCCCGATAGTGTATTTAGATATAATTTTAACTAAACTGATTGCTTAAATTACATAAATAGAGCATCGAATCTGAAAAACGGGTCAACTTTTTGTCAGTTAATTGTACTTACGCACACAATGTATCTTGATGTAACTATCTATATTTAATTATATATTAAATAAAATGCATTTTTACATATTCAAAAATGAAAAAATTATAAGACAAAATAAATATAAAAGTTATAAAGGAAACACTTATAACTATTTATCACGCAAAATTGTATGAAAAAGTTAATCCACTTTTCTCGAAGCGTTTGTATGGAGACAATCTACAATATATAATCTAAAACAGACTATTACTGTCGATAGGGTTACTCCTGAGTTGATCCCATATAGGGTTTTTTTTTAGTTGGTGATAATGGAATGATAACCCCACCCGCGCTATCGTGATACACCGGCGGGGCACCAGTGAAGGATGATAGGTGAGGATGAAGTAGGTCAGTTAGCCCATTGTGACGAATTCAACAAAAATTGTTCACGATGGTTTCCAGGGGGAACCACGTGGAGGTCGACCTAATAAGATATATTGCTAGCAATGGGGCTGTCAAACTCCATTGCTAACAATCCGTTCCCCCAACATATAGGGATTAACCATTGTAGTCATTTATTTTTTAGAAACAAAATCTTTAATTTTTGTTTTACTAATACCAATGATAAAAGATTCACAATATAGTTCATTAGTTTAGTAATAATATAATGAGACCTAACATTAGTCACTTAGTAATTAGTAATCTGACACTATAGTTCCATGTAATGAGACAATAGCATGATGTTTCAGTTACTCGTAATTTAGAAGGAAAATAGACTTTATGTTTTAGCAATTAAGTGCTGAAATTTCAGGTTTTTGTTGGAAGAAAAGTTTTGTGGTTTTCCCTGTGTCCTACTTTGATTTCATTCAAATTCATAACATATAATTAATAAACATATAGTCGATTCATATATATATATATATTCTACTATTATGTATATGATAGTGTGTTTGTTTATTACCTCATAACGTCGAACAACTCAATCAATACTCCTGAAGTTTGGCATACATGTTGTAATTAATGAATGAGGCCTCAAGTTGAGTCCGAAACTAATTGGACAAACTCGTAACTAAGTAAACCCGATGTAAACAACTAGTTTTTACCCGGAGATTCGTACGTGTAAGCGGGATATTTATTTTATTCTTTTTTTGTTTTGTATTTTATAATGACAAACAAACTGACGGGCCACATGATGAAAAATGGTAACCTATCTATAGACATGAATAGTCCTATGGACATAACAGAGTATATTGTGTCGTCCATGATACACGCCATGCGTTGCCATACCTGAGGACTACGGTGTTATACCCTGTAATTTCATTGGCTTTTAAAGTCGAAACACAGTTATGAAAAAACATCTGATTCACGGCACAAACACGAATGGGACAGAGGTATCGCAGCAAACGACTTTTGTTTACTGTCCAGAATAAAAAATATATCTACGTAGTACGTTACGGTACGGTAAGTCTATACCTATAAGTACCTGTAATTCCAGGATTGTAATCACGCTTTGCCAACCCTGTAACACAGAGATATTAAGTTCCCCCGTCATATCTGTTACAATAATATAAAAGAAACGTATTTATTAACAATATGTGGTCCATTCCCGCTATAAAAAAAACTCTCACTGCATCCGTTTCTGCTACCTATGTAAACTTTGTCTGTAATATCTTGTACGAGTATTAATTAACATAGCGCCAATGGTCCCGGTATAGAATGGGCCACCCCTTTCCTTTCCGTGAACTTGAAAGCCGAGAGATAAGCTGCAGCGTCGCATTTAAAACATAACTAAAGCCTAATTGCGGTTGGCAACCCACCTGCCAAGCATGGCAACTACAAAATCTTCCTTATTAGAAAGGTCTTTGCTTAGCAGTGTACAGTTATCGGCTGGTAATAACAACAATCAAGTTAATATTGTATAATTACAAGTAATGAATTATGTTATTTATATTACCTGAAATAGCCAACAATAATAATATAGCCTTCAAGCTGAAATACGTCGAAAAATCCTGCCCATCGAAATGAGAAGTTTTAATACCAAATTCTGTACAAAGCCCACCTGGAAATATATGGCATTACAGTAAAGTATTTAGGAAACCTAAATCACCCAACACCGGATAATGTTGGCTGCGGAAAAAAGGTCTTTGGCAGGGCTCATCCTTAATATCAGTCAGCTGGCAACCTGACGGAATAATATATGGGTGGTTTATCAGCAAAAATGAAAATGTCGACACGCTGCTTGGGATATTACGAGCTTTGTGTGAAATCAATCATATATTGAAGGCACCGCTTGATATATGGGGGCTAATTTAAATATTTCTTCTTTTACTTAACAAATTAGATTTAATAAAAATTTTAATAAAAATCTCGTTGTGATCAAAGAATAATAAGGAAAGAGGATCTTACGCTATTGGTTTACATCAATGAGAAAAAAGTCGATTTAGTAATTTTTTTTATACAACTTAGAATAGCAAACAAGCTGACGGCCCACCTGATGGAAATTGGTAACTGTCGCCTATAGACATGAGCAGTACCATGGACATAATAGAGTATACTCTATCGCCCATGATACCCCCCATGCGTTGCCATTCCTGAGGACTCATGTGTTATTCCTCTGTACCCAGTAAATTCACGCCAAGTATCATAGTTTCCAGGACGACCACATCTCTCTTTTGATCCCAAAAGAATCGTAAGTAGTAAATATGCTTCTAGAGTACCCAATTAGGAATTATAATTGTAAACATATTCTCTTTATATTTCTTAAATGGAAAACAAATCACTTTGTATCAGTACACGAGTAGGACATTTTTTATAACTTGAAGGGCTAACGAGCACATGGTTCGTCTTATGATAAGTGATTACAACCGCCCATGAGCATTCGCAGCACTGGAGCAATTGTAATTATATTGCCAACCTTTCAGAAAAGAATATGCTCTTTTCTTGAAGGTTACGATATCGTATCGGTTTAGAAATACTGCTCGCAATATTTAAATTTAAAATTCGACCTTGCTTATCTTTGATTATAGGTTTTGCTCCTAACAACCAGTATTTATCTTCACAATGAAAAACTGCGACATTAACAAATATAAGAATTCAGTTCAGAATTGGTAATAGAAATACAAAATAAATACAGACGAATAAAACTTAAAAAGTAGAAAAATACGAAGACGTGTGCAAGTCACATATCAATTTATAAGTAACCACTTCAATCAGTTGATTGTGACAGCTTTAATTCAGAATAGTATAAAAGTACTTGAATATTCTAAGAAACATTCCAAAACCTTAATAATTTCTCGAGCAGACGACATGAATAGTTAATCCGAGAGCTTATTTAAGTAACGAACACAATGATTGTATGAAATGGGAAAAAATACATTAAGTATGCAAAGACGAAATCCGACATAACAAAAGCGAAAATCATTGTTCATTCGCAATTACTAAAGGGCCATTACATCGGATATTATTCAAAATGTTGGAACATTAACATTATTAGCCAATTTTCATCTGTCAACCTGTCACACTTGTCTAGAGTGGGCCTACGTAATGGGACAATTAAACAAATTAACTTTGGCTTGAGTTTATTCGAGAAAAATGTGACAAAATAATAGAAAATCATCTTAATCATTCTTAAACATTATGGAGTTTATATTTATACTGATTGGTATATTCCAATATATTAAATGTATAAATATAAATTAGTATATAAATCAAAATCAAAATATTAAGTATAATTTTAGGGGAATACCTTTTCTACCTGAGAAACTGAAAACTTTTTTTCTAAAGAAACATGGATCTCTTTTTTTATTGTACGGTTCAGTTCAGCAGGTGGTTTCAGCATTTCTTGCTACTTGCAAGAAAATAGCAGTGGAAGACTAATTACTGGATACCTACAGCGTTCGATTAAAGCCTGTGTTACAAATATTCACTACAGTGATTGTTTACCATCAAGTCACTATGATATAATCATTGATCATAACATTCTAACCTATGATTAAACATAATAAGATGATGATATATATCCAAAATAAATCTACATACTTCCAACAACCAAATATTTGACCCTAAAAATGGAATTCACTAGAAAAACTACATACAATTTGTCAAATCTATAATCCTTGACTGGAAAACGTCTTCTGTAGACCAAATAGCGCCAAAAATGGCAAACATTTTATCAAACGAAAAGAATTTAGGTATCACAGTGACCTCGATGACCAAACCAACCAAACACGACCAACCTTTACTTATCTTCACTGAAAAGGCCAGCGCAAACGCCTTTAACAGATTTATACATCTGAACTATAAGCCTTGCGAGATTGAACTACGAATTCCATAACCGTTAACTGTAACATTTAACAGCATCCAGCATAGAGAGACCTCTGATTTATCTTCGAGAAATCCTTGTATAGAACATTTAATAAGCGTCAAGGGAGACGCGAAGTATATTCCTTAGCTGGTCTTATTTCTGGAGAGAAAACGTTTGCCAAGAACCGTAACGGTAGAACAATATAAGCGGAGTCTCTTGTGAGTTGCACAATAACAGCGTCCGGCAATGCAATGCCATCACCCTGGGGATATGTCCACGACGAGCAACTCAGATAAAACTAGGAGCATTCCAATATGAACTTTAACTACTAAATGTAAAATAGAAAGTCGGACGAGAGCTAAATGGATCACACAATTATCTTTCTCGCTTCAACGCTACAAATGGAGAAATATCGGCCTCGGTACTGCACCGTCCGTTGGTATACGCAGGCGTAGTCACGACCGACATAAATAAAGTTGAAGTCTCGACAGAGCGATCCAAAGAATGCCATAACCAACTATAATTCATGTCGAAAAGGTCCACAATTGAATAACTTAAGGGCGATCGAGATGCGCATGAGCGTAGAAAGTCATGACCGGCGCTATCTCGGGAGCGAAAGAGACAAGTATAATAATAATTCACGGAGCCGCTGCCAGATAGCGCTAGTTGTCTGTCCGTGCATCTTTGTTTAGATTTCGGCTACAAATCCGGGAACACAGGATGAATGGACCTTATAAGCACTATTCGTGACTCGTGAAAGGAACGACATCATGGTTTTTTACCGTTAGACCAAGCACAAAAAATATACCTGAGCACACAGGGTACATAGGCCTTTTTGGTTCGAGAACAGAGATATCGAGGAGATTAATAACGTTGCCGTTCCATCACATTGTAGCTAATAATAACTGGTGATCATTCAAGTTTTTTTAATGTCACGTAAGGCATAAACGTTCGTTCGTTGAATCTGGGACAGAATTAACGAGCCCTGTTATAGCTAAAGGAGGGTATAGCTTGTAAACTGCCAGATTCTTCATACCTACTATATATTTTATCATACCATAATAGTTAGTTACATAAAACATTTTTGTTAAATTATGAAATTTTATATTAACAACTTAAAACTTCATAAAAACTACAATTATTGTAAAACAGTTTTCTGATAGATTATATATTAGTGTTAATGAAAATGTGTTAAAAATATTTACAGCCTTTGTTTTTTTTTATCTTTTTATGCAATTTATTATCGCAAAAAGCTAACGGCCCATCTGTTGAAAAGTGGTAACCGTCGCCTGTAGACATGAGCAGTACCATAGACATAACAGAGTACTGTGATATCTCTCGTGCTGTCCATTGCTGAGGACTAAGTTTTTATGCCTCTGTACTCTATAATTTCATTACCATAACCCACTCTTCTGTCCTGGAGAATCGCAAATGGGGCAGAGGTAGCAAACGACTTTTTATATAAAAATCGTTTGTCGATTTTTGATAAAATTCCTATAAAACCAATTTGAAAGTATTTTTTAAATCGGTTCACAGCTTCGAAGTTATGAGGTAACAAACATTAAAAAAATACAACCGAATTGAGTGACTCCTTTTTGAAGTTAGTTGAAAATCAAGTAACACGTACTAAGTGGTTCAGAGCAAAACTGTCTAGTTTCGTTCTCAATACAATGTATTTAGTACGGCAAACAATTACATTCTTTTTACCATAGATCGCCGCCATCGACTGACAAAGTCACAATGGTTTACAACATTTTAAAAATAGTTTCAACCGAAAGACTAGTTCAATACACAATTGTATAGCTATCTCTGTCCAACTACAGTCAACACGTATGATGATTTCTCACTCAGACTCAGACTGTATTGAACAATTGTACTCGGATGTATTACAAGACGATTCAACAGATTTACTGTAACAATACCTAAAATTACAGTAAAAGTAATTTATTATGCTAATCATCATCATCATCACCGTTATATTAGCCGTCAACTATCCAATGGTGAACATAAGCGCTCCCCTAGGTAAATTTTGCCAGTAGTTGCCACGCTTGGGGGGAAAGGGATTGTTAGTAATGGGGTCAAATAGCCCCATTATTAGCTATATACCCTGTCAGGAGGACCACGTGGAGGTCGACCTTATAGGGCATATTGCTAGCAATGGGACTGATAATCCGCATTACTAATATAATAATAATATAATTTATTTGCTGAAAAACACGGTATACAGATGGTAGTAACAATATGTGTATGTGGTAATGGTAGGAACAGGCGTGTTTTGCCAAAATAATGGCATGCAAAATTTTAATATTTATGCTAACTTCTTTTCCAATACTATTAACAAAATATTATTTATGTGCTTATAAAGTAGAATTATTCTTTAGTCCAAGTCCTTAACTGAGTAATAACATTTGTCCAACAATCCCTTCTCCGCCCCCCCCCCCTCAACCCCCGGAATAAGGGTATTACGCTTTACTCGTCTGACAGAACCTACTATGAATTGTTGCTTTGCTTAAAAAAAATCGATTACATTTAGGTAACATTGGCACGATAAATAAATCATTTAACATGACCATAATTGAAATGGAAATGCTAATTAATAAAAAGCCAAGAGTGTGCCCGTTAAGCGTTATTGTGGTTCCGTAGCAAATTTTTAAGTTTGGATACAGAGACCAGAGGGAGACTTTGTACAAAAGTCGATTGCTTGGGTACCTTTGTCTCATTCGTGTTTCTACCTGCCCACCTGATGGAAAGTGGTAACCGTCGCCTATATACATGAGCAGTACCATGGACATAACAGAGTATACTGTTTCGCCCATGATACCACCCATGCGTTGCCATTCCTGAGGACTCGGGTGTTATTCCTCTGTACACTGTAAATTCACGCCATACCCCACCCTTCAAACCGAAACACAGTCATGCAAACACAACTGCTTCACGGTTGAAACACGAATGGGACAGAGGTACCAAAGCAATCGACTTTTGTACAAAGTCTCCCTGATAAATGTTTTGTAAGGATCATCCTAGTTGTTATTGTAACCCATCCTTTTTCAAGAATTTCAAATTTAAACCACAAAAGACACGATGTTATAACTTAGAAGTAAAACAGACAGATAGACAAATGGCAAAGTTATTAACTTCCCTATGGTTGATTGGGAGAGAACGCTTTTAGCATTAAGTCCACCATGTACACATATTTGTACTAATGAATAAATAAAAAAATAAATAAATATATTATGAGGACTTTGCTATTTAACTAAGGAACCCTAAAAGTACAATAAACTTTTACTAATGCACAATTAGCAAGCCAGCATCGCTCTAATAAGATAACTACACACGCTGAGATACGTAAGTGGGCGTTAAATATTGTTTTTATTCGCGAACAAAGACGTTAAGGCAGTTACGCACCGGACGGCCGCATTAACTGTGACATGAATCACAATAAATTAACACAACAAATTTGGTATATTTTATTCCGCTATAAAAAAACTATTTTATTCATGAACGCACCGATAAACTAACCAAAGAAAGAAAGAAAAAGAGAAAGAGAGAAACAGAGGAAGAAAGAGTAAATAAAAGAGAGAGAGAAAGAAAGAAAGAGCGAAAGAAAGAGAGAAAGAAAGAAAGAGCGAAAGAAAGAAAGAAAGTAAGAAAGAAAAAAAGAAAAATAATTTATTTAGTGTCATACATAAACAGCAACATAAATAAATTCTAGTCATTAAAAAGCCTCTTGTGAGTAAATGTCGGGAGTCCTAACGGCTCACCGACGGTGAGGACGAAATTGTTCGTAACGGGCCCTAACAACCCCATTACTAGCAATTCACCCTATCAGGTCAACCTTCACGCGGTTCCCCCTGGAAACCATAGCGGTTAATTCTTGTTGAATTCTTCACGATGGACCAACTGACCCGCCTTCATCCTCACCTATCATCTATCACTGGTGCCTCGCCAGCGTATACCGATATCGCGGGCGGGGTTACCGTGAAATTAAACAATAAATAAAAAATAAGGCATATATTAGTATAAACTACAAAATATTTTGTAAATAATTGATACCCTACATACGAGATGTTTCGTAAATCAACAAGAATGTCGAAGAACACAATTCCACGTTCTAAATTCAAATATTAAAAATTAAAATATTTGAATTTAGAACGTGGAATTATGTTCTTCGACATTCTTTTACGACATTTATAATTTATGTAATTAAATTGATTTAAAACAAGCAATGTTTTGTTTTTTACACCGCAAAAATAAATAGCAGTTTCTAACGCTGCAAAACTGAAATAGGACCGGCACGGGAATAAACCCTATCGACAGCAAAAAGAATAATAAAAATCGGTTAAGAACTGGCGACGTAATAATGATATAGATAAAAAAAAATCAATCGAATCGATAACTACCACCTTTTCGGTGTTGGTTATATTAACCAAGCACCTCCTCATCTATCATAAATCAGGTATTTTAATAAACAAACAACGCGAGATCTCAATCACGTAACTGGTTTGTAAGCGAACCATTAGCCAAGACATTAAATGTAGAGTTTATATAAAAAAAAAACCGACAGAATTTAAGGTGTAATGTAAAAAATGCACCCTTCCATTAGCGCAGAGATCGCGTGGGAATCGAACCCCACAAAGGCACCGCCGGGGGTTTAATCGCCTTATTTGAACTGCACCCTAAGTTCTTCGATCACTTGGTATAGTGCAGCGTGGGGTTACTTTTGAATCTCAAACAAATATACAGTTGGATTGAGTTCAAGTTGACTATTATGAACGTGTAACTGTTTTGTGGTAGTTTTTATTTTGAGTGTATGTCACGATACGCCTTCAGTAAATGGGAATCGATCTTTATTTATTTATTTATTTATTAGTACATATATGTGTACATGGCGGACTTAATGCTAAAAGCATTCTCTCCCAGTCAACCATAGGGAAGTGTCAGAATACTCGAATGCGGTACTACTAATTATTGATATACATACTCGTACATACTAAAATTACATATATCCATCTCAAGATTTGCATCTTAATTGTATGAAATCATCTTTTTTTTTATACCACTGAGGCGGCAAACAAGCATACGGCCATTTCCCCCCAATATGAGTACTAGACAACTGATAGAAATAGGGGGGAAAGGGATTGTTAGTAATGGAGACTGAGAATCCTATTGCTAGCAATATACCCAACCAGGTCGACTTCCTCGCAGTTCTCCCTGGAAACTATCATGGTTAATTCCTGATGAATTCATCATGATGGGCTAACTGGCCTGTTTTCATTCTCATCGATCACCCTTCACTGGTGCTCCGCCAGCGTATCCCGTTAGCGCAGGCGGGGTTACCATACCATTTTCACCCATCAGAAAAAAAAAACTGATAGAAATACATAAATACTTTTTATTCGTAAGTTATAACCCTACAATGCATTCTGTACCATATCTGGTCAAATAAAATAATTAAGTCTACTGTTCGTTTAAAGACACCTAGCGTCATTTGTCGACCGACAGAATAATCTTTATACATTTAGCAACGGTTTAGTAACGGCAATTGTCACCAGTACGTGTTAGCTATCGATTGATATTGTATTTCGTACACAATTTCAAAGATCGACGCGAACTCGTGGTTTACGTAAATAGAAAATTCTTAAAAAAATAGCTTTTTGAATATTTGGAAGCGGAAAAAATACATTTACATTGGAAATAGTGTATATTAAATGAAGGTAAGTTATTTTTTGAAATATTACTGTTTTATGTTCTAACATATCAACTTATTTAAGAGTACCAGATATGGCACATCATGCATTAGTTCACTTCTAACATTTTGTTTCGGTTGGATTTTATTACAGATTATGGTGAAGAAGGTATTATCTAACGAGTTGATTGAGCAGTATTTAGGTATACCGTCAGGGAATGCAGACGGTCAAGGCTTTTTGGGTGTGGAAAATGATGATAACATGGCGAGAATCAGAGAAAACTTGCACCAAATGAATAAAGATAGTGACTCTTAAAATTATATTGAGCCTACCCGGTATGCATCATTTTCTTCTACTAATTGTGGTACTACCTTCGCTGAAAATGAGAATGAAAAATCAACAAATTCTCAAGCTAGCATTTCAGGGCCAAGTACGTCATGACACCAAAGTAGAAGTTTTTTCACTATGCCAGTTTTGGAGTTCTTTCTTGGAAAGTATAAAATAAAAATACATACTAAAAGATGGTATCTGCGTTTATTTTAACATTTTCTAGATATTGTCACCATAAATTGCTGGCTGCTGCACAAAAGGGTAAGAGAATAGAAGAATGACCTAACTCAGATTAAATTAAAACATTTTAAACTGGAAATCGCTAAAAGACTTTGTATGAGTGGTCCATCGTTACAAAGAAAAAGAGTAAGATCGCCTTCTACCACAGATGACATGATCGAGAAGAAGAAAAAAGAGTAATCCTTCCCCCTCGAGATGTAAGATTTGATAAATTTGATCATCTTCCTATATGGAATGAGAAGAGACAATGCTATAAGTATCCACAATGTAAAGGAAATACATATATATTTTGCGAAAAGTGTTGTGTTGAGTTGTGTTTAAACAAAGACAATAATTATTTTAATAAATTTCATTCATAAATAAAGCTATTCTTAATGTAAAACTAAATATATGATTATGTTCATTGTTCCTAATTAAAATCCAAATATTAGTGTTAATGCATACAGTACCACATATGGAACAGAATTGAAAAACTAAATATCTACAAAATCAATGAATTTTAATTGTTATTATTATCATTTACTATGTCTAGACACTATATAGAACCACATATATTTTTTTGACACGATTTAAAAAACACATGCATTGTAGGGATAATAATATAATAAGAAATGAGTAAAATAAAACATTGTGAGCAAGAATGTTGATAACTATGCGACGGGCGGTCAGTCTTATCGCTAATTGTGGTAATTCTCGGCGTATTATATATATATATATATATATATATATATATATATATATATATATATATATATATATATATATATATATATATGTGTGTGTATAGTAATATTTATAAACATCAGTAATCACGTTTTGTTCATAAATCAAAAGGTCATCGACCTTATTTACAATGACACATCACTCTACACTTGTGTCTTTTGTACTCTTATCTCTAGTATTTTCTTAAACAACAATTTATATATTTGTATGCACCTATTCTATTTTGTTAAAATATACAGTACTAACTAGCTTTTACCAAGGGGGAAAAGGATTGTTAGCAATGGAGTTTGACAGGCCCATTGCTAGCAATATACCTTATTAGGTCGACCTCCACGTGGTTCCCCCTGGAAACCATCGTGAACAATTCTTGTTGAATTCGTCACGATGGGCTAACTGACCTACTTCATCCTCACCTATCATTCTTCACTGGTGCCCCGCGGATATATACCGATAGCGCGGGTGGGGTGTACTATTCCATTATCATCTATTTAAAAAAAAAACTAGCTGTTACCAGCGACTTCGTCCTCGTAACCAGGGTACGTTTAGCGACTTCTATAAAACCGTGGATTTCCCGTGGGTGTCATAAGCGATAATTAAGGGAAATAAATAGTCGAAGGATGGGCAAGAGCGTCCCTCTTAAAACATCACCAAAGTTAAGTGCGGTTGCCAATCCACCTGTCAAACGTGGCAACTACTGGCAAAATCCCCCTTTTGGGGGAAGCCTATATTCAGCAGTAGACTGTAAATGACAAATATGATAATAATGAGTCAATTAATATGCTACATATCTTTTAAATACATTCAATTAAATATTTTTTTTATACAACTTAGAATGGCAAACAAGCTGACGGCCCACCTGATGTAAAGTGGTAACCGTCGCCTATAGACATGAGCAGTACCATGGACATAACAGAGTATACTGTTTCGTCCATGATACCCCCATGCGATGCCATTCCTGAGGACTCAGGTGTACAATATAAAACAAATAAGTAATTTAGAAGGTATTTCAATCCTTGATGACCCTGACGAATTGGTTTATCAATAAAATAAATGACTCATACTTGGATAAGCAAATATGTCTAAAGAAACTCATATCGACTTCAACCGTAACTTAACGTATTTTTTATGTGTATTTTTAATACAATTTGATATGATAAACAAACTGATAGACCGTCTGATGAAAAGCATTGTACAAGTAGTATATGTATTCAATTATGGAAAACGGTGACCGTCGACTTTAAACATGGACAGCACCTAGATATAGGGGGAGGTGATTTTTAGTAATGGGGAGGTTGGTCCCCATTGCTACCAGTACCTCCTATCAGGTCGACCTCCACGCGGTTGCCCCTGAAAACTCTCGTAGTTAATTCTTGTTGAATTTGCCACGAGGGGTCAACCGAGCTGCTTTCATCCTCATCAGTCATCACTCACTGGTGTCCAGCCAGGGTACACCGATAACGTAAACGGCGTTACCATCTCATTATCATTCTTAAAAAAAACACATTGATCTCCTATACTGGGACGTCCATTACACCCTAATGCATTACCATTCCTGAGTAGTAAGATGTTATGTTCCTGAACTCTGCAATTTCGCCACCATATCCCATTGAAGTATATGTACTCACTTTTTTTTTAATAGACGATAATGGAATGGTAACTTCGCCTGCGCTAACGGTATACACTATCAAGGCACTAGTGAGAGATGCCAGGTGTGGATGAAGGCAGGTAGTCAACCCATCATGAAGAATTCAACAAGAATTAACCACGATGATTTCCAGGGGGAACCACGTGAAGGTCGACCTAATAGGACATATTGCCAGCAATGACTGACCTGCTTTTATCCTCACCTATCATGTTAAACTGGTACACAGCCAGTGTATACCGATAGCACAAGCAGTGTTATCATTCTATTCTCACCCATTAAAAAATACATACATTTCCATACATTAGCACCACTATAACATTTTCATACACTTCCACACAAATATCAAACAATAGTGTTTTTATTTACTCTTATCGTTTTATAAACATTCCAGCTACTATCTGTCCACTGTTGGACATAGGCCTCCCCATAGACCGTCATAAGGAACGGTCCTGAGCCACCTGTATCCACTGACTTCCTGCAATGCATTTGAGGTCGTCATTCCATTTAGTGGGGGTCGTCCTACACTGCGTTTACCCGTACTCGGTCGCCACTCAAGAACCTTTCTTCCCCATCAGTTGTCGGTTCTTCGAGCTATGTGACCAGTTCATTGCCATTACAGCTTGCTTATCCTTCGAGCTACGTCGCTTACTTTATAAAACTAAAAAACTTTATAAAAATATATACTAGCGACCCGCCCCGGCTTCGCACGGGTGCAATGCCAGACCGCTATGTTCCAGCGTTTTAAATCTGTAATATCTTCGGAAATTTTCATTTAAATTACATGCTGTAAATGGCCATATTAATCTATATTAAATGGACAATGTATTTAAGGTACTTAATTGGATAAAAAATAATGTTGCATTGCTTAAAATCACTTCGTAAATAAGCCATTTTTTCCTGTAAAATGTAAAGGATAAAAAATGGTTATTGTAAGTTATCCTTAAGAGAAAGACATATACCATCGGAAACTTTTTTGTTGACCTTTTTAAGATGTACAATACTGTAGTACATTATTTTGTTTTATCTCGTGGGGTTCAGCCAGCGTTTGCAATGTAAACACAAAAAAATGTGTTTATTTACGACATCACATTAGAAACCTCTAAATTTATCAGTGTTTCTCTAAAATATTATGCATGTATTATACATATAAACCTTCCTCTTGAATCACTCTATCTATCAATAAAAAACCACTTCAAAATCCGTTGTGTAGTTTTAAAGATTTAAGCATACATAGGGACGGACAGACAGTGACTTTGTTTTATACTATGTAATGATGCTATCACTGACTTCGGAGTATTTGTTTTTTAATTATTTTTCAAGCGAACAACGTAAATTGTTTAAAATAAAAAACATTGCATAACTCGCAAACAATTGAAAGGGAAACGGTGCAGACAGACAGATATTTGCGCAAGTCATACGTGAAGACTCGTATATTAATCTGCCGTGTGAGTCACATTCTCGGAACGCGAATGAATGGACGGACAACGTACGTGGTTAAATCATTAGATTGTATAAGAAACCAGACACATTTTTAGTAGTCATAAAAATGTTTTCTTACAACTGTTAATGACAACAAACGGACAGACAGCCCGTCTGATGTATGTGGTAACTGATAGACATGAACATCGATATAGACGTCACAGTATAATACTGTGACGCATAATAACAAATAAATAAGAATGCAATGCACGACAGACATAAAAAATTATTAATATATTAAAGGAAAATATATAAATTAAAATATGCTATCCATTCTTACTGTATTTCTAATGAGATTTTACCAGAGGGAGACTTTGTACAGAAGTCGTTTGCTTGGGTACCTCTGTCTCATTCGTGTTTCTACCGTGAAGCAGTTGTGTTTGCGTGGCTGTGTTTCGGTTTGAAGGGTGGGATATGGCGTGAATTTACAGGGTACAGAGGAATAACACCCGAGTCCTCAGGAATGGCAACGCATGGGGGGTATCATGGGCGAAACAGTATACTCTGTTATGTCCATGGTACTGCTCATGTCTATAGGCAACGGTTACCACTTTCCATCAGGTGAGCCGTCAGCTTGTTTGCCATTCTAAGTTGTATAAAAAAAAAAATAGTCAATATTTGTCATGACGAATGCAATATGTACACATTTAAAACAAATAAATATAACAAATTAATTCTTTAAAATACTACAGATATAAATAGATAAATAAACAAAAAAGTTTATCCGCATCACTTACAACAGATAAATCCTAACTACTTAAGGAGTAAATTCCATTATCTTTTTGAAACTCACGAACGTAACCTTCGTTCCAATAATACTCTCCAATTATATTTCCCCTCTCACCGTACTGGTTACGCTTCAAACTCTTTTCTCCTACATTCTTCACGACTCTGGAACGCGCTTCCTGATGCCATTAAGAGACTACCGACTAAACCGTCTTTCAAAAAAAGCGTTCACGCTCACTTTTTATTTTTATCCAAGCAGTAAGTGCTTTATATTATTCCCAAATTCGTGTATAATATAGTATACATCATATATGTGTAAGTATATTTGTTATTCATATACATTTATTCGTTTATATATGTAATTTTAGTATGTATATCAATAATTAGTAGTACCGCATTCGAGTATTCTGACACTTCCCTATGGTTGACTGGGAGAAAATGCTTTTAGCATTAAGCAGTCAGTCGTTGCGTTCGTTTCATTGAGTACGGATGTGCAAAGGCGCTGTCTATAGATCGCTTAGCATAATGGCAACAAATATATTGAAATGCAATAATTGTAATATTGTAATTAGTGAACTATTATATTTTGTTCAAAATAAATGTGATGTTATGGACGAGGAAAGTCTCATTCGTATTGTTACGACTTCATTTTCGAGTGAAGAAATCAGGGAAGCGAAGACTTTGTTATTTGACTCAGTCAATACGAAGATACGAAAGATTATGCGGAAAAAGGACAGTAAAGAGAAGCGGGATATAGAAGATATTTTATCACTATTGAAAGGAATAGATCCCGAAAAAATTCCGATTTTTGTCGCAAGAAACTTACAGAAACTACCCCCCATAAGTTTTGATCACGTAGATGTAACCAAATTATTAAAAGATATACTCGTGTTGCAACAGGAGGTTCGAACTGTAAAGGAAACCTGCGCTACAACGGAAGAATTACAGTTGATAAAGAATGAGTTGGCAAATTTAAAATCAGCCTCAATTGTGAATAACTTTGAACCCTCACAATATATAAACACGAAGAGAGGGTGTGCAAATGTTATTGATAATTTTCATTACGACAGTGGACCCATTGGATTGCTTCATATTTCTCAGGAAGAGAAAAATGGAAATATAAATAGCGAGTGCAACATAAATATTCCATCGAAAACGCAATCTAATTGTTTGATAAATAGTACATTAGAAAACGTAAGTGCGAGGGTAGAAGATACAGTACATCAATGCAAACAAAACATAGCAGCGGACACGCAAGTGAGTGCGACCGGTGTGAACATAGCCAATAGTCACAACACAGTCTCCCATCCATTAGTAGTGGAAAAATCATTTGCTGATATTGCTTCTGGCGGAAAATGGAAAAATGGAAAAAAGTCAGAAGATTGGATAGTTGTACAAAGAAAGAAACTCAGAAATAGATTTATGGGGAAAAGAGGACAAGCAAGTACAGAACCGGAGGAAAAATTTCGAGCAGCAGATGTAAAGATACCGCTTTTTATAAATAAAGTTGATAAAAATACTTCCATAGAGGACATATCTTCATATATTTTGCAAAAAACTAAGGTGTCTGTAGCGCTAGAAAAAATTTGCATGAAATTTCAGAAGGAATATGATGCGTATAAAATATTTGTACCGCAAAGTAAATTATCTATATTTATGGATGCAGGTCTATGGCCTGATGGAATTTCGTTTCGTCGGTTTGTTACTTTTAAAAAGACATCTGGTAATGATGACAAGTTTTTAAATACAAAATAACAATGCATAATAGAACACTAACTTTGATATCCTTCAATTGTAAATCAATGAAAAGATCAGTAGAATGTATAAAATCTTTATGTGAACGGGCGGATATAGTCGCATTGCAGGAAACTTGGCTTCTACCTCATGATATACATATTTTAGGTAGCATTCATGATGATTTTGGATATTCTGGAAAGTCTGCTGTGGACACATCAGTAGGCATTCTTCACGGTAGACCGTTTGGTGGTGTCGCAATATTGTGGCGGAAAAGTGTTTTCAGGTCAGTGTCGGTGATTAAATGTGAAAGTTCGCGAATAATAGCAATTAATGCAGAGACTAGTGATAAACAAATGGTTATTATGAGTGTTTACATGCCCACAGACGATAGTGAAAATTTAACAGAATTCACTCACTGCTTAGGCGAGATCTGTGCAATTGTTGAGAATAATGACTCGCAGACTGTATTTATTCTTGGTGATTACAATGCGCACCCAGATGGACAATTCGGTAAGGAGCTTTTACATTTCTGTACAGAACAACAGCTGATTTGTGCGGATATAGAGAAATTAGGTTTGAATTCGGATAGTTATACTTTTATTAGCGATGCACATGGGACAAAAAGTTGGTTAGATCATATTTTAGTAACACAAGCTTCTTGGAAGTCTATTACAGAGATAAATATACTTTATGATATATATTGGTCTGATCATTTCCCTATTCAAATAAAATGTAACATAAATATATTGCAATCAAAAATAGCAATAAATGGAAGACATTGTAATAAAATATTGTGGGGAATTAGAGACTATGAACAGATACAATTATATAATAATTATTGTAATAAAAAGTTAAGTGAAATTGAGTTCCCATCTGAGCTTGCTAATTGTTGTGATAGAGAGTGCAGTGATCCTATTCATAAGACCATAATAAACCAATTATACAGTAATATAGTAAATACATTAGCAGAAGCTGCAGCTCGAAGTCACGACAGGCCTGTTGGGCGGCGAAGATGTGTAACTGGTTGGAATAAATATGTAAGGGAGGCACATAATGAGGCTAGAATAAAGTTTTCGATATGGGAATTATATGGTAAACCAACTGAGGGTATTATGTATAAAGAAATGTATGAGAGTCGTAAGAGATTTAAAAGTAAACTAAAATGGTGTCAAAATAACCAAGACCAAATAAAAATGGATATAATTGCTCTTTGCCGCTCCAGAAGTGACTTTAGTGGGTTTTGGAGAGCGACAAATAGTCTTAACGGTAAAACTAATTTTCCTGTAAATATTAATGGTATTAATTGTCCTAAACAAATAGCTAATATGTTTAAAAATTATTTTAGAGTAACATCTCCTTTAGGTCAACAAAACTTACAGTCGACTACAAATGCTTGTAGTAAAAAGATAGTAGGTCAAATGCATAATTTTACATGTAAAGATATTGAATTTATTATAAAGAACATGAAAAGAGGAAAGTCCCCTGGGCATGATGGCCTTAGTATAGAGCATTTTCAGGCAGCTGGGGACCATTTGCCCAGGGTGCTCTCAATGTTATACACGTTTTGTATTGGGCATACATACCTACCAGAGGATATGTTGAAAACGATTGTTGTACCAATACTTAAGAACAGGACGGGAGATGTATCGGACAGCGGTAATTACAGACCTATATCACTGGCTACAATAACAGCCAAGGTGTTTGACGGTTTACTTGATACGCAACTTAGACGACATCTAAACTTGCATGACCTTCAATTTGGCTTCAGGCAGGGGGTGTCGACTGAATCGGCCATTCTGTGTCTCAAGCATACGGTCAGATACTACACAGACAGATCCACTCCAGTCTATGCAAGTTTCTTGGATTTAAGTAAAGCCTTTGATATGGTATCTTATGATCTTTTATGGAGTAAACTTGATAAGACTACGCTTCCTACAGAGTTAGTTAGAGTTCTTGAGTATTGGTATAATAATCAAAGTAATCAGGTGAGGTGGAATGATACTCTATCAGACTCATACCGATTAAAATGCGGAGTAAGGCAGGGTGGGCTGACTTCACCCAACTTGTTTAATATGTATGTAAATGGCCTAATTGAGGAGCTCAGCGGAATGCATGCTGGGTGTTATATTGATGGAGTAAGCGTCAATAACATAAGCTATGCCGACGACATGGTACTGCTGAGCCCCTCAATTGGAGCTTTAAGAAAAATGCTAGCTGTGTGTGAAGCATACGCGAAAAATCATGGTCTGGTATATAATTCTAGCAAAAGTGTAATTATGACATTTGTATCTAGACATAAAAAACCAAAGTATGTGCCTCCTATATCACTTAATGGAAATGTACTTGACGTGGTAACTGATTTTAAATATCTCGGTCACATTATTGCAAATACTTTAAAAGATGACCTGGATATAGAACGAGAAAGAAGAGCATTGGCAGTTAGAAGTAACATGTTGGCCCGCAGGTTTACTAGATGTACAAAACAAGTAAAAATAACCCTGTTTAAAGCTTTTTGTCAGGTGTTCTACACAAGTAGCTTGTGGGTCAACTATAGTCAAAAAACTTACAATGCTCTTCGAGTCCAATACAATAATGCCTTCAGGGCACTGTTGGGGCTACCTAGTCACTGTAGTGCGTCACACATGTTTGCACGGGAGCGTACAGATGATTTTTACGCAATACGACGCAAACGAATTGTTTCGCTGTTGGGTAGGGTGCGTGTTAGCTCAAACAGTGTCCTGAAGACAATTGCTGATAAAATGGACTGTCCCATCCTAAAATATTGGGTGGGACAGGTTATCAATGTAAGAGCGTTATGACCGCTCATTTACTAACATAGGTTAAGTCAATTTGTAACTAACAAAATGGGCCTTATGTTGTCTAATTAAATAAATATTATTATTATTATTTATTATTAAGTCCGCCATGTACACATATTTGTACTAATGAATAAATAAATAAAATAACAACAGACACAGATAGGCATACGTAAACAAAAATCACTCTATCTATTAAAATAAACCGCATCAAAATCCGTTGCGTAGTTTTAAAGATCTAAACATACATAGGGATAGAGGGGAAGCGACTTTGTTTTACACTATGTTGTGTAATAACATAAAACAGCAACTATGTTTACACGTATGGTAGGGAAAGGGCACAACGATAAACATATCCGGAACATTATCTCAGAGGATAAGTCCACACGTAATACATCTCTAATTCCTCATGTACAGCCGTGGAAACAAAATATTTACATTAACAATTGTCTATTATTAAAACGAAAATCTAATTTGAGATTCACATGCAAGAACGAGGTTAAAATTCAAAGAGTTTGGCTAAAAAAATATCTACTTTAAAAAGGTTTTTTTTATACCACTTAGAGTGGCAAACAAGCTGACATTCCACCTGATGGAAAGTGGTAACCGTCGCCTATAGACGTGAGCAGTACCATGGACATAACAGTGTATACTGTTTCACCCATGATACCCACCATGCATTGCCATTCCTGAGGACTCAGGTGTTATTCCTCTGTACCTTGTAAATTCACGCCATATCCCATCCTTCAAACCGAAACACAGCCATGCAAACACAACTGCTTTACGGTTGAAACACGAACGGGACAGAGGTACCCAAGCAGACGACTTTTGTACAAAGTCTCCCTCTGGTAATATGTATTTAGGCAACGGTTACCACTTCCCATCAAGTGGGTAGTCAGCTTGTTTCCTATTCTAAGTTGCGTAAAAAAATCCAGCACTTTTTTTAACCAAAATATTTTATTAATTTTGTAAGGTCTTTTCAGGGTCGACAACTTGTACGTAACACCCCTAATTTTGCAGGCGTCCATAAGCTACAGTGACCGTTTACCATTAGACAGGCTCTATGCTTGTTTGCCTCCTTTGTGGTATAAAAAAAATCTTTCAGCAGTCGATACGATCGTTCGATTGTTCACCTTACAATTATTATTTTATAACTATACTTGAATACTAATAAGACAGGGATCGCACATGTGAGATTATTGTGCATTTGACAGGTTAATAATGGCGTCGACAAAGCCAATAGAGGGCTTTGTTGGCTTACCAAAGGACCTAGGTTCAGGTTAAACTTACAAGACAACCGGATTTACTGGAATCCTCAATTACAACGTACCACCTGTTTTGATATTAAATCTTATTGAATACATTATTTAGAATTTAAATTAGATTTTACAATATATTAATTTGATAGTCGGGCGATTTTAGGGTATATCCCTTCCTCTCTTACTACATTATATAAAAGACATGAATAGGCATTCAAAAAAATCGTTCTCAATCCGTTTGATTTTCTTTTGCATGTAAGTCTCACGATAGGGGGAAGTGATTGTTAGTAATGTGGACTATCAGTCCCATTGCTAGCAATACACCCTGTCAGGTCGACCTCCACGAGGTCCCCCCTGAAAACCACCGTGCTGAATTCCAGGTGTTCCGCCAGCGAATACCGTTAGCTCAGACGAGCTAAAATTCCACTGTCATCTATTAAAAAAAAGTCCCACGATATCTTTACCAATTCTGAACCGATTTTCATAACTATTTTTGTAATCGATATAATTAACTTCCAAGCTGGACCTATATTTTTGTAACAATTGAAAGAGCTGTTCATCAAAACACTACTTATTACAAAGCTGTTTATAAACACACGATAATTTAAAATTGTGTTTGAAAAAAAACTATTTTTGTTATGACAAAACTATTTAGTTTAATATAAAAACTAAACCGCTGAACCTATTTTAATAATAAAATCTACGTATGTATATTCTTTCAGATAGTAAAGCATTTTTTAAAATTAATTTATAACGGACAAAGTTATGAGGTAACAAACAAACAAAAATTACAATTGAATATAGAACCTCCTTTTTTTATGTCGGTTGATAAAAATTGATTAAGTCGCAATTTTTTTAACAACACATAGGTTTCTTCGTGACGTGGTTACACTTCGGTGTGATAGATGAACCATATAGCAGTCGTAGCATGGGTTACTCAATTGAAATGGATTAGGATATTCCTCAAAAGCTACCGTCATCGTGTCATTAGTGCTATTGATGACTATGACGGCGGGTTTAGCTTTGAGTTCTGTGGCTAACGGAAATTACTAATTACTACCATAACTACACATTACTTAGAATGATTCAAGACATAATTCGATTACCAATTTCGTTTTGAGTCTAGGATATCTAAAGATGTAACTAGGGTAATACACAATACACTAGAGTCTTTACTCTTAAACTTTACTTTATATATATATATATATATATACGACGGCGGGTTTAGCTTTGAGCTCTGTGGCTAACGGAAATTACTAATTACTACCATAACTACACATTACTTAGAATGATTCAAGACATAATTCGATTACCAATTTCGTTTTGAGTCTAGGATATCTAAAGATGTAACTAGGGTAATACACAATACACTAGAGTCTTTACTCTTAAACTTTACTTTATATATATATATATATATATACAAAATTTCATTAATTCATAAAAGGCTAGACGGATTTACCATTTAGCCTTTTAAGGCAGTTTCGATAACAAACATGTTTACAAAGTTTGATTGATTAATTAGTAGGAAGTCGAATTAGTTCATTATTAGCATAATGGTATAACATCATCCTATATGGAGCAGTAGAGTGTTATTGGAGAATTGTTCTAATGTATATTAAAACGTAACCTTAAATATTTATGCCGGATTTGACACATTTATAGACACGACGAATTGAAAACTGTGCGTACAATATCCACTTCAATGACAGATGAATGTATGTTAATCATCAATAGGATAGTATTGGATTTGTTTTCTTTAAATAAAAAAAATGTATTTGTATCAACTGAGACTGAGAAAAGAATGAGAGAGTTGGCGTGACAGATATGTATGTAAGTAATATGAACTGTGTGTTATTAAAAAAAAAATACTGTGATGCTGAGATGAGACGGTAATCCGTCTCGGCTTCGCACAATAATAATAATACTATGAAATCATAATAATACTGGTGAGGCGCGTATTAACAACTCGAGTTGCTAAATTATTCAACCAAATTACCACATCCACTTCAGAAAATCAAAAATCTTATGTCTACAAATATAATTTACACGGAGAGCACACCCCTCGCGTGTTTAATTGATCACGTTGTTATAAAGAACGTTGGTATAATCTCTCGTATAAATTAACATTTATATTAACAACTCGAAGCCGTGTCTGTCCTGGCATAGAATGGGCCACCCCTTCCTTTCCCGTGGGTGTCGTAAGAGGCCACTAATAGAGAGCTAGGGATGGGCAGCAGCGTCCCTCTTAGAACATCACCTAAGAATCAAACTGCAATTTCCAACCCGCCTGCCAAAAGTGGCAATTACTGGCAATACTCCCACTTATAGGGGAGACTCTGTTCAGTATTGGACAGCTACGGCAGATACATATATTAATAACTTGAAAGTACAAATAATATATCAAACTAATTAGAAAGAAAGAAGAAAAATATTTTATTCAGTGCAATATAAAAAATACAATATAAACAACAAACGAGAAAAAAAAATGAGCAAATAAAATGTACATATAATTAAACTTAATTTACCATAATTAAAAAATAAACATAAAATAATCATTTTTACATCCAAAAATGCACTGAAATGGCTCCACTCAGCTTTAATTAACTCAACACATGTAATTTTGTCAAAAGAACGTCAATATTTGACGTCGAACACATCTTTTGCACATAAGTATTTTATATTTCGTTTGACAGCTAGAAACAACTTGTATGGGAAATAATTATATTTTTACATTTTTCCGACAATTTATCTCTTTATAGGAACCTTTTTCGGACTCCAACGAATATTCGAATCACAAAACTAAGATTATGTCCCACAAAAAAAAAATAATCATGATAAAACCAGTTAAATTGTTCTAAAAACTAAACTGGTATTGATAAAATTTCTATTGAACCAATCCATAAATATATCCTTTCAGATAAAAAAAAAAACAATTTTCCAAATCGGCTTACAAGTGGCTGAGGTATGAGGTCACAAACATTAAAAAAATATTTACATATGAATTAATTACCTCATTTTTAAAGTCGGTTAAAAATAAATATATATGCTCTAAATTGTATTCGATGGTGAATAATCAAAGATAATTGTCGACTATTTAATTAATAATTTTATCAATTTCATAGACAATTTATCATGTTCAAATAATTTTTTATCTAAAGAAAACAAACATGTATTTACAAATTATACCAAATAACGAACCCTCGGCTTGTGAATGCAACTCACACTTGACTGACTTTTTTATTTTTTCAACCAACGAACACAGACAACAAAATATTGGTAGCTCTTTGGCAGTAGCTACAACCATCTGTTCGCTTCTCACGGCTAATCTTTTTAGAACTATCAGAGTTATTTAATTTTCTATTCTCCCTTCGTGTTGTTGGCACAGCGTTGGGGACGGGAGAGCTCTTGTCAAACTGGTCGGCTAGACAAGGGGTGGTTCAAAGGGCTTTTGTCCCACGTGTGGACCCCACGCGTCGCAGTCTACGCGCGTATGATTTAGTAGTCGTTTTAGTCACTCAAACATGTTACTTGTATTTTGTTGTTTTTAAACGACATTCTAAAGAAAGTCTTAAAGTTCATCTTTTAATTTCTAAAAACATTTTGATAATTATTTTCGGAATAGATAGATAGATAGATACTCTTTATTGTTTCCTCCAAAAGATTACAATAGTAAACTTATTATAAATATAAATAATTACAAGAAATAATCACAATGAGAAAACAATGGGCGACCTTATCGCTAAGAGCGATCTCTTCCAGGCAACCTTTGGATGGAGAGGAGTAATTATAAACAATATAATAGAGTTTATTCTAATATAGTATTGTCAAGAATAATACTGATCCTTCTTTGTAAAGCAAAATGCTGTATAGCGAAGTAAAATCTACGCCACGATTCTGTATTCAAATTTTTCAAATCCTATTAGATTTCAACGTCAAAGAAATGTCTCTATAGGTATTTATTTTTTATTAAGAATAGTAAGATCGGTGGTGAGAAATTTTATATTAATGTTCTCTCTTTTCATTTAAGAGTTTCCTCTTGTTGGTGCAACTAATTCATGCATCTTCCTCCAGCCAGCTCTATCCCAGGCCATATCCTTTATCTCCCTATACGACATGACGCCTAGTTTTTCCTTTATCTGTCGCATGTAGTTATTCCTCGGTCTTCCTCTTCCTCTTTTGCCCTCTATCTTTCCTTCTACTATGCTCTTAAAAAAATCGTCATGTCGTATAAGGTGGCCCAGCATTTTGCCTCTTCTATTCTTTATTTATATTAATGTTATAATTTTAAATTACTGATTACTGCAAATAATGCTTAATAAATTCCCAAATATATAAAAAAACATAGGCATTTAGAATCTTACAGAGGGCGTAACAATTAAACAGTTGTTACCCAAAAAAAATAAGCCTATAAATTACCTAAACTAATATTATAAAAAAGAAAAGATTTGATTTACTTTAAATGAATAAACTCAAAAAATACTTCGCCTATTTTATTTTAATTCCACCGTCAATCCTTCCTATAGACAGCTACATTATCTTCGAGTAAAATGGAGTGTCAATTAAAAAAAAATTTAAGTCCTTACACTATGTTATTGTTAAAAGTTTCGTAACTACACACATGCCCGCTCAAGACTAGGAGTCCCGGACAGTTGCAAAACAAATTATACGTAGTTAAACCGGTAGTTATTATTCTACACTATCTACCCGAGCGAAGCCGGGGCGGGTCGCTTATACTCTATACCCGGGAACGGTAAGGCATGAAAGAAGCGACGGGCTTCACAATTTATGAATAAATGAATGAGTGAATGGTTTATTTTCTCTTCACAAAAGGTAGAATAAAGTGACAACTTGAGGTACAATTTGATATGAAGACCCATTTTGTGAGAGACTGGTGCTTGCGGTAGGTTTTGAAGAGCCTGTGTTACAAGTCACCAGTGCCCCATCTCCATGGACTACTCAAATATAAATACATTTATACCGCGACATCCATGTTGTTTATATGTTACCATAACTACCATACACTATAGCTACAAATTTCTATCAACCGATTCCTTAGCATATGGAATAATAAAAAAATTACATAACAGAATAGAGAGTTTATGAAACAGTCTTTATTTACCCGCCATTTTTTATGCCCTTTTTTCACAGAAACTAACAACCGTGTTATTGTTATTTGCTCAACAAGAATTGAACGCATAAATTGATTTCGTGAGTATTTGATGCTTTGTCCAATACAATTTTACATTTAACTACACAGTTGGTATAACAATTAATGAATGAAGCTAATAAAATTAAAGAGAAAAACAAAAAACCGGCCAAGAACGAGTTGAACACGCATTATTATGTTTTTAATTTGGCTGCACGTAACATTTCTTAGTGATGGTAATATTAACATTATTAAAAAATATGATTTACAGAATTCCTTAAGTTATGGCCCTCATAAAAGTCAAACTTGTATCTGTGAAACCTATTAAATTACATACAATTTTAAATTTGTATTATCATCAAAGTGAATGAACCAGTTACATTTTAATGTTTGTGTTTATTGTAGGACTATCTATTGTAAATATGTATAAATGTATGCTTTAGTGTATATATGTACATATGTGTGAATGTGTGCGCATATATATATACACACGTGTGTATATGTACGTGCAAGCGTGTGTGCATGCATGTGTGTGTGTGCGTGTGTGTGCTTGTGTGTATATCAAAATCAAATCATATTTATTCGCTTGTTACATGGTAAAATAAAATGTTACATATACAAGTAGGTACATAACATGCAGCACCCAATATGCAAATATGCAATATGCAAGTATGCAAATAGTAAACTGTATTTAGTCTCTACATTATATTACAATTATAAAGTCCAAACGTTTTTCAAATTACAGTACAGTATATATATATATATATGTATGTATGTATGTATGTATGTATGTGTAGATATTAATGTGTGCATATGAAATTGTAATGTATTTAGATATTTCAAATAATAATATATTTATAAACAACGACCTGTTCTATGAACAATATAGGACAGTAACACACCCACTTTATATGTTAATACGCTGAGGTAAAACCACAGATCACAGCTTCACAACTGCGTCTTTTTTTTTATTGATTTTCTACTTAATGAGTGTTTTGAGGGTTGTAAAACAAAACCCACTCACCTATTCCCCGGGGAACTGTCTATCAACGAATGATTGAACATTGATCCGTACTCGAAATCCCGGTTACAATCTTTCTGCTCATCCAGAAAACATCCCATTAAGTAATTTTTTGCAGCCAAATCTAATGTTGAGGGTGGCTGCCATATGTGCCTCTGGGATTAGAGGCTTGTACCCCAAATAGGTCCTTAAACCAATGAGAGGAGGGTTGAAAATCGATTAGAAGCGGTGAGAGGTCGATAGACATAACACGGTATGTATCAAAGAACACCCCAAGCTGGGCATGTAGGCAGCTGCCTTGCACTATGTGATTGCAACCCCCATTGCAATATTGTATAATAATAGTAAATTTTGAAGACAAGGTAATACGGTAGGGTGGTAATGTAATTATTTGTGCATTTTTAGTGCTGATGTAAAAGACGGTCTTACAATATGTATAGATTAAGTAAGCAAGTTTGAATTCCTAATATTATTTATACTAATTTTTACCAAATACTACTAGTATATTAACAGTAGTGATAATATGTCGTTCTCTGACATCAATATTTGTCATCGCTTGTTTATTTCTTTGTAGGTTTGTTAACCATGTTTACTATCATCAGAAAAATATTTTTGAAGCCTTATTGGCTGTATTTTTGATGCAAATTTAGATGGAAAGACATTTGACAAACACAGAATAAAAAATAAATGTTTTAATAATATTCGTCTATATTTACAATTACTTTATTATTTAATTTATTTATATGTATATATATGTATTTATATATGTATATATATATATATATATATATATATATATATATATATATATATATATATATATATATATATATATATATATATGGTTTTCTATTATTCTTTAAGTGGTGCAATAAAGAGTTAAAATTCTAAAATACAAAATAAAAACTGTAACTTTTCCAAATGTTGACTGTGAGACTGGACTATATAGTATGAAGTCCACATTTTATACTAAACATTTTTTTTTACAATGTGGTTAACAAATAATAAAAAAATAAATAAAAATACAGTATCCCGCTTCACTGACGAGCACCAAAGACCTAAATCTTGGATGACAACTAAAACGAGTATCACTGCAAAAGTCCTGTGACAAACACAGTGTTTATACCCCACAATATATTTGCACAAAGCGTTTCAACAATACCATGAACCGTTTTACAAAAGAGCGTTTACTTAAAACCCCTTTCACACCTCTTTTGTTCGGTCGCCAGCGTCTCCAGAGCCATTAGGGCGCCTTAAATTGCCCTCGGTGTACCACTGTGCACAAGAAGCAGCGGACTGCGAGAGGTCCACTTTAACTGGACGGCGTTTAAGAATGGTACAATGCTGAATCAAGTCCTCTCTGAGAATGTAAGAATTTAAAACGTGCAATGTTGACTGTCTCGATACTATTATTAGATGCTTATTTTTTTTTTTATTTGAAATAACAAGTTAACGGTCCACGTAATGGAAAGTGGCAACCATCGCCTATAGACATGAGCAATACTATAGACATAAAATACACAATGACACCATTAGTACTCTGCGTTGCTATTTCTGAGCAAAAAAAGTATTTTTTTTTTTATGCTTGATAATGGAATTATAACCCTGCTTGCGCTATCGGTATACGCTGATGGAATACCAGTGAGATGACAGGTGACAAATTCTACAAGAATTAACTACGATGGTTTCCAGGGGGAACCACGTCGGGGTCTACATGATAGGGTATATACATATGTAACGAGAAATTAATGAACTCGCTGTGTTTTTTATCGTTTCCGACAATTGTTTGGACTTCATCCGAAAGCCTTCTTCAGGGGGCATTTGGCACTGCGTTACAGCGTCTCGCCTCGCACTGTGACGCAAAGCGCCAAACATACATACATACATTACATATGTATATAGAAAAAAATTCATTTTTTTTCAAGTTTTAAAAATAATAAGATATATTGCTAGCAATGGGACTTATAGATCTCAATTACTAACAATCCCATATCCCATAAATGTGTTTTTTTTATGGGTGAAAATAGAATGGTTACACCGCCTGCGCTAACGGGATACGCTGGCGGAACACCAGTGAAGGGTGATAGATGAGAATGAAAACAGGCCAGTTAGCCCATCATGATGAATTCATCAGAAATTAACCATGATAGTTTCCAGGGGGAACCACGAAGAGGTCGATCTGGTTGAGTATATTGCTAGCAATGGGGTTTTTAGTCTCCATTACTAACAATCCCTTTTCCCCCGCATAAATGTGTTATGCCTCTATGCTTCATAATTTAACTGCCATATTATAGCCAACAAAATTGAAACAAGGTCATTCAACTGCTTGCACAGCTGCTAGCAACAAAAATGCAATCAGTACTGTATGTACATAATAAAATATATATGATTAAAGAGTTCCCGTGACATAGTTAAACAAACTATAGTAACTTACACAGCTTAGTACACAACCTACTTAAATAAAGTCATTTTGACCTAAGGCAAAGAGTGAGAACGACACGTCATTTGTTAATTTTGGTCCAGTATTCCCAGATATAATAAATAGGTAGGTACATACATCGATACATACTTACAAACTTGTGAAAATGTCATCCTTACAATCTAGCTTTCGCCATACCACGCGGACAAAGTCACGGGCATCAGCTAGTAAATAATATTATTTAATCCATGTGTACCATAATTCACATCAGTGAGAGTAATATGCCCCCCATAAACTGACACGTTATACGCAAAAAACTTGACGTAAACCTACCCAGTGTATTTACGTCAGCGCCATCAAACGATACTGCAACGAGTACAACAGACGGGCATCGAGACGGGCTCGTATTTCAACCAGTACCCTCTTACATTACCGTCAAAAAAAGAAAGAGAAAAAAAAAAAACTAAAAACAACAGCCATTTCTCACACGGAGCGACCGCTTTATTTAAACCTTTACAATACTTCAATACTTGAGAAAACGGTATAAAACATTTCGAAGAAATAAAAAAGGTACTCCCCCTTACTATGGAATGGTACGCGGGAAGGTATCATACAGAGATGGACTATTAGAAACCAACGCGACAGAAAAAGAAGTATTCAGTACGCCTTTGTCACCAATACAGGATAGGTTAACGAGGTAAAGTGAACTCTGAAGAGAGTTACCATAGAAACAAACTATACACACGTTGTTAGAATTTTTTTTTATATCTATTGTTGTACTGTTTATTGTAGTTTTGCCCGCGTTCATCAGCATTCTTCTTTTCATTTAAGAGTTCCCTCTTGTCGGTGCAACTAATTCATGCATCTTCCTCCAGCCAGCTCTATCCCAGGCCATATCGTTTATCAGTATATACAAGTAAAATATCCTATAAGTTAATAAATATCTTAAAATTTACTTAATATATCCAAAATTTCATTTAAATTTGTCCTATCAATTAAGCATAGAGGGAAGAGCTTTTCAGTAATGCAGCGAATAAATACCAGTCCCGTTGCTAGCAATATATCTACCTTGTCAAGTACCCTCCACGTGGTCTCCCCTGGTAACCATCGTGTTGAATTCCAGGTGTATTCATCACGATGGGCTAACTAACCTGCGTTTTCATTGTTACCTGACATCTTTCTCTAGTGCCTTGCTAACATATACCGTTAGCGTAAGCGGGGGTAACACTCCATTGTCATTCATTAAAAAAAAAACATTTAAGCGTGACTTTTTTAACTAATGAAGGGTCCCGCAAGTGATCACAATTTTACCTGATGGAAAGCGGTGATGTAGTCTAAGCTAGGGCTCGCGGGCCCACCAATAGCCTATTCACATTTGCCTTAAATTAGTTTAGATTATATTAAGGTGGAAAAATATAAGCAGGGAGAGAGTTCTACTCGTTGGCTTGTAACTGAGTAATAAACATACAAACATTTTACAAAATTTGACATTATAAGATTATTAGGATTTTGGTTAACCAAGAACATTATTGGCCATGTGGTCTCGGCATAGAATAGGCCACCCCTTCCTTTCCCGTGAATATCGTAAGAGGTGACTAAGGGAAAGCATGGGATGGGGAGCAGCGTCCCTCTTAAAACCGCCAAAGGCTAACTGCGATTGCCAATTCGGCTACCAAAAGTGGCAACTACTACTACTACTAAAGGCCGGCAGCACACCTGCAATGCCGCTGGTGTTGTGGGTGATTATGGGCGGCGGTAGTCACTTACCATCTGGTGAGCCGCATGATCGTTTGCCCCCTGTGTTGTAAAAAAAAAACTACTGGTGACCCCGAGGGGAAGGTTTATGTTTAGCAGTGGACAGTTAAAGGCTGATATGATGATTATGAAGAATGTTGAAAATGTTGAAATGATGAGAACAATTGCTCCAATTCGGAAGTTGCTTATAAAGCTAAAACCAGCTGATGAACTCACGACTATAATCTCTGATGGGGTAATCAGTATTGCAATTGTGACGAACGTAGCACTGCTCGTCCATATTACGAGCACAATTGAATCCAACGTGAAATGCATCCGACAGATATTAACATTCCTGTCAGATAAATTAATTGTTAATCTATTGGGTTAATTAAACCCCCACGAATAGTTCGAATGCCTACCATCGCGTCGCGTCATCGAATACCAACTATACGTCTCGCTCGTAAATATACGAGATAGTAATGGCGAGCCGAAGGTAATTTACGACTGAAATTCTAGACTGACAAACTTACGTATTACATAACAAGACAGAAATGTAGTTGACAGAACAAATTTTAAGGTGCATTATATATGATCAGGTTGTATAAGTATACCAAGCCGAAGTCCAATAAATAATAACCATTTAAATGAACATCTTAGCATAGTGGAAATCGGAATAATAATAATTTCTGTAAGAGACTCTGAGGGTCGGTCTGAGAGAGGTAAGAGGGTTTGATAATAATTTTTTCAATAAGCAGTATTTACAATCAGAGTAGCCGTGGCTGTGTGGTCCCGGCATAGAATAAGCCACCCCTTCACAACTGACCGTTCCGAATTGGTAACATAATCCTGTAACAGTTTTTACATATCTACGACGTAATCGTGGAGGTTCTCGCCCCGTCCAGTCGTCTGAAGCCGAAAGGGTGAAGAAAAAATCAAGTCATGCAGTTCCTGAGCACATGCTCTAAAATGTGGAACATAACCTCCAAAATATGAAGACAAATAGAGAACTTAATCCTTTTGCAATCCTTAAAAAAATATATATCCAAAACACCAATTGAAATGAGTATTAAATTTTAAATCATCTAAACATCCTTATCTACTATCGTACGCGTGTTGTCGACAAGATACCAACGTAACTACAAGGTCGCATCTTGTGAATAAGAACGGTGTATCAACGCAGCGACACTACTACCGCGTGCACCAATCAATTGAGCTTTAACAATGTGTGGGTGTCGGTTGGCGCCAGACGCTGCGTACGCGCAGCACTTCAGTTAAAGTGAATACACCACATTAAAACAAAAATATTAACAACTAAATCCAGAAGGAAAGTTAATTTCCAAAATTTTATTACATAACTATAACAGAAAAAAATGTTTAATTCCATACTGCAAATAGAACTTTATAATGATTTCTCTACAATCAAATGTATTCTTAATTATGCTGTAAAGGCTGAACCAACTAAAAATACTTTATTTAGCAGGCAGTTTGTTTCTTTATTACAATAGGATTATAAATAACGCAATGCTCACTCAGCCCACTGCATACTCGAGCAGTTTGCATGGTGTTTCTTTGCGGCAGTTTGAAGGCATGTACATGACAGTAAAATTACTGGCCACTGTGAAGAAAGCTTATATCATAATCGCAAGGATCAGCAATGCGTGCATAATATTATTATCCCCGGTACCAAGCGTTCACAAGCTGCACTGACCGCTTATCATCAGGTGGAGCATACACTTGATTGTTCACATCGTTATCATCACCTTCCTGATCTTATTCCAATTCCATCATCCAATCCAATCTGATCATCATCATCATATCAATCTTTAATTGTCCACCGCTGAATAAGCCCCCCTTTTGGGGTGTTTTGCCAATAGTTACCATGCTTGGCATGCGTATTGGCAACCGCAGTCAGGTTTTAGAGATGTTTTAAGAGGGACGTTGCTGCCAAACCACTCGCCCTCCCTTAGTCGGCTCTTACGACACCCACGGGATTGGAAAGGCTGGCCTATTTTATACCGGGACCACTGAGCTTAGAGGCAAATAAACGACCACGAGAAATCATCCTAGACGACTAGGTAAAAAATATGTTCACAAACAAAAACTAGTATCGAATAAGCATAACATGTTCAACTGATACTTGTGAGTCAGGTTATTGCATTATCTTCGATTTTTTGTTTATAAACCAAAATAAAATGATGGAATGGTGTTCGAATTTAAATATAGTCTGATTAGACACTGGCTTGGATTGCTGCCAGGGGAATTAGTGTGTCCTAACATAGAGCTAAATAGTTCGTGGAGATTCGTCAACTATTTGAAGGTCCAAAATAAGTAACACAGACGACTAAAAATAATACATCTATTCATTCATTAATCCATTCATGTTTAAGTATAATTAAAAAACAATATCTTTACATACTTTCACAATTAGAAAATTAGTGGAATAGTTCATATTTAAAACAATTTATATAACCGATCTTAGTATAACTTTTTTATCATTCATAAATGTTCTTAAACATACAAAAAACCCAATACTGATGGCTAGAGTAAATATCAGTCGACAATGTATGAACTCTCAGTAGTACAATGAATCAATAGGACAATGTATTCTAAAAAAAAACTAAAATTAAAAAAAAAAAAACATACAATTAACTAGAATGAAATAGTTTTGGTGCTAATAGATTTTATGTATTATCGTGTACAATACATAATTCATTAACATTAATAATACATAATTAATTATTATCAGCCACAATAATACATAATCCATTAACATAAAAACATTTAACTCTAGCTACTTGTGTGTTTCATGTACTATTTACCGTATATCTATAAAAAAATATGCTTTGATAGTTAACTAAATATGCAACGTACAATTAAAGGATATTATAAAAAATAAAAGACTAATTTAGTGCAAAAGAAGTCGCCCGTTACAACTAGTGTTCAACATATTGAAATTGTAGATGCTAACAGCTCTTTTGAGCCTGTCTACCCGGGCTCATATCGGTGCGGCCTGAACAGAGGAAGGGCTTTGTCTCCATATTAATTAAACTTGGCCCCGGGGACTCTTTGCGGAGTATTATTCATTGAAAGCGGAATATTTGAACTATAGACGAGATATCTGCGGAGATGAATGTTGTAAGCAACACGTTGATAATTTAATATGTTCCTTAAGGTATACGTTTATTTTATATGATGTGCAATAAATATGTACGTAAATACGTGAACAGACATACAAATAAAGGGTTCGTGCGTACGTGTTCTATACATAAACTTATATGTATCTAATATTTATTTATACTTTATTGTACACAAAAATTACATTGTTATAATTTTTTTTTAATTAAAAATGTACAACAGACGAGCTTAACTCTGTAAGAGTTCTCTTCCAGCAAACCCTGAGTATAAGAAGAGTATGGTTATTACTATTAAGAAATAATAAAGATGCTTGCCTAAATACAAACTAATTTATATATTTATATAATATTATCGCAACATTTACAAAATGCGTACATACACAGTATGACTCACGATAGTTATTATTCGTTGATGCAAAAATTATAAAACTGAAAACAAAACCCTGTAACAAGCTGGCCAACATATTAATAATAGCCTATATCTTCTTCTATGTATATTGAGCAAAATGTTAATTATGTATTATGAGTTATTAATTTAATGTAATGTGTATTGTAACGTAATATTAAAATTGACATAAAAGTGCCAGCATGACAGTACATAATTGCATATTAAATATTTGACTGTAACTATATGCCAAGCAATGGAACGTGTTGTTATGGTAGGCTTTTTTTCTATCTAATTTCAAGAATTCAACAAAAAATTACTCTATCACACAAACATAGATATTGTTTTTATCTTCTCATAAAGTAGAATTAAGATATAAAAATTTAATAATTGCTCCCAGATGACTGTGAAATAGGAATCGGCTGAGTTATGAAAAACATTCCTGGAATGTCATAGGATAATATGACAATCCACTTATCTTGATGGGAAGGGATCGTATCCTGTCAAATTAACAAATTCATATTGAATTCATTGTTTCATCCTCCACTGGTGGCATCAGTGAACGGTGAAACCAAATTGTTAGTTTTTTTATAACACACGAGACAAACGAGCATGCGACCCGCCTGATGGTAAACGACTACTGCCACCCAAGAACACCCGCTACACCAGAGATATTGCTTGCCAGCCTTTTAAAAAAGAAATATATTTTAATAATTATTTTAATGGTATATTTAAAAAAGGCAAATGCATCGTTCTGTCTTTACCCATTAAACAAGAATACTTATCTTAATAGGTACCTACTATATGAAAAAAAAAACTATATATTAAAAAATCTTGTTATTCTAATGGCGGTTCGTCTATACCATATTCTAAACGTTGGCCAATTGGAATGTTATAAAATAATTTAAAATTGTCATAATAAAACATTCTTCTCATTTGCATGGTCGTTGACTCATAGTCCGTCTGCTAATTCGTATACTTGAATAGAATTGTTCCTTTACTTCTTCATTATATTAATAAGTTTTAATACTTTTTTAAAAACATACATATATACCGATCACGTCTGTCTCCCATTAGGGTAGGCAGAAACAATGGAACGCCAAATTCACATTCGTCAATCTTTTCATACACGCTCGCCGGTTACGAGTACTTTTAATTTGGCCCTTCTTTAGCACGTCGTCTATTTGGTCTAAATTTATCCATCTAGGGCGACCCCTATCAACATCTCCATTCATTCTTACTCGATAAATCTCTTTCGTAATTCTTTAAAAACATGTGTCAAAATTTATCAAACTTCATAGACAATTAAACAATTTTCAAAAGAAGACTGAATTTGTGATTATTTTTTTGTGTGTCACGTGATTACATCACCAATTCAGGAACCGATTTTAATCATTATTTTACTTGCATATAAGTCTCGTAATACTTGTGTAAACAATTTTTCTTTGCGTAGAAAAATCCTGCTTGTTTTAAATCAAAACTTTAAACACATGATCCGTGTTCCAAATATAAATTATTTAACTTTTTTCTAAAACGTCGCCAGTATTGGTATATTTTATTAATTTCAAATTAAGAGTAGTGAGTATATTAGCTAATATTAATTGTAACCTTAGATTATATAGACGGACATCGAGCGTCAAAGACGTGTCAAAATTTATTCGGCTAATTTGACATTTAACTAATAATTTTGTTTTAAATCAAGACGCCCATTTTTGATTGTGTGTGCCCAGTGTCATTTTAAAAAAATTTCTCAATGTGTGTGTGCGGCTCACCTGATGGCAAGTGACTACCGCCGCCCATGATCACCCACAACACCAGCGGCATTGCAATGTGCTGTATTTTAAAAAATATACTCTTTTCTTGAAGGTTATGTTGTCGTATCGGTCAAATTTTTTTATTATATTACTATTATAATTATTTTGCTAATATTATAATATCTATATTTATATTATTATATATTACATCTCCATATTCAGAATTAACAGAATTTTTCATCGTGCCTTCTACCAAATTGTTTATAATTGCTTCTCTCCATCCAAAGGTTGCCTGGAAGAGATCGCTTTTAGCGATAAGGTCGCCCATTGTTTTCTCATTGTGATTATTTCTTGTAATTGTTTATATTTATAATAAGTTTACTATTGTAATCTTTTGGAGGAAACAATAAAGAGTATCTATCTATCTATGTCTATCTATTTTTGAAAAGCGAGAGATGTTAAGTTTTAAAGCGAATATATCAAGTGCCGTAGTGCAATGAAATTTTAACATGACGTGTGGTGTTTTGAAGCGGTCGGAATGCGTAAGTTCGACGAACCGCGGAAAAACCAGGCACCGGCACGCTTCTATTGATTTATTCATGGTTCTACTATGCACTCGGCCGATATGCATAGAATGTTGGACAGAATCGGTCAATACAATCGTCTTTTTAACCGACTTCAAAAAGAGGGACGTTCTCGAGTCGATTGTATGTTCTTTTTAATATTTCTTACATGATAACACCGTCAGTTATAAACCGTTTTGGAAAAAAACTTTTTTATCTAAAAAATGTACTTTCAGATTGGGTTGATAGAAATTTTATTAAAACAGATTGAGTAGTTTAGTTTTTAAAACAAAATAATTGGTTTGCCCACAAATGATACTTTTTTGTGGAACACATAATCACAGACGCAATGTCAGTGATAAGGCTTCTTTTAAATTAATAGTAAAGAAATTGGTACCCCGTCTGCGCTAAGGTATACGTTGACACGGCACCAGTGAATGATGATAGGTGAGGACGAAAGCAGTTCAGATGGTCCATCGTAACGATTCCCACATGAAATAACCATGGTGGTGGGGGAGATGGGAAGTAATTAATGGGGTCACCATTGCTAGCAATATACCTAAACAGCTTGACCTTCACGCGGTCCCTCTAGAAACCATCGTGGTTAATTAATGATAATGGGTTGACCGACCTGCTTTCATGCAAATTTATCATCACACGCGAGGATATCCAGGAGAAGCCGTGTTGAGGTCGACCTAACAGAGTATACTACTAGCAATGGGGCTGCCAAACCTTATTACTAACCCCTACTTCCGCAGTGTGAATGATAGTGATATACCATGGAAGTTATAGTGCATAACCACATCAGTGTGTCTCTTTTCAATGGAAGAAAAAGGTGATAACGCGGCAGATTAAAAAAATACAAACGAATTGGGAACTTCCTTCTATTGGAAATCTTTTGAAAGGAAACCCTTAATAAATGATATTAAAACCTTTCAGTTTTCATGTCCTTTATTTACTTTTTTAATTTATTTAAACAACTTTATTGACCAAATGACAATCTGGTGCAAAAGGCGGACTTAATGCCAGTAGCGTTTTCTAGCAGTCACTCTTTGGGATGAACAGTGCATCACGAACGATGTGTATATTACGCCATTTTTGCGCCAATTTTTATCATTCTTTTTTCAATACCCGTGTCTCGTGTCATATTAATTTTGTCACGATTGATGCCGCTTTTTTCTTTGCAGAACAAAATTCTACGGAGCAAAAGCTATTTATTTATAGACACACGACGCCGCGTTCTAAATTCAAACACATATTTTAAATCTAATCTATCTATGAATACACCACTAGTTAGTTAATTTTATTATGACTGCCATATGTTTTTTTTATACATCTTAGAATGGCAAACAAGCTGACAGCCCACTTGATGGAAAGTGGTAACCGTCGCCTATAGACATGAGCAGTACCATGGACATAACAGAGTATACTGTTTCGTCCATGATACCCGCCATGCGTTGCCATTCCTGAGGACTCAGGTGTTATTCCTCTGTACACTGTAAATTCACTGCCATATCCCAGCCATCAAACCGAAACACAACCACGTAGATAAAGCTACGAGTGAAAACTATTCACTATAATAAAGCGCATAAAGATAAAAGGAAAACATTATGAAAATTACACACAATCTACATTTGTAGTAATCACGAGCTTCTGTATCGAATCGATGCATTTGTGTGAAGTTACATGGCCATGTGGTATTTTAATTCATTGTTCACGGGTCACGCGAGGCGGATATCAGATAGCACAGTTAATGACGAAATTTTATAACATTTTAAACTACATTTAGAATATATATATAACTATCTTACCACAGGGAGACTTTGTACAAAAGTCGATTGCTTGGGTACCTCTGCCCCATTCGTGTTTCAACCGTGAAGCAGTCGTTTGCATGGCTGTGTTTCGGTTTGAAGGGTGGGATATGGCGTGAATTTACTGGGTACAGAGGAATAACACCTGAGTTCTCAGGAATGGCAACGCATGGGGGGTATCATGGGCGAAACAGTATACTCTGTTATGTCCATGGTACTGCTCATGTGTATAGGCGACGGTTACCACTTTCCATCAGGTGGGCCGTCAGCTTGTTTGCCATTCTAAGTTGTATAAAAAAATCTTTGTCCACTATTTCGTATGCGTGGATTTCCGAAGTAAGAAAACCAGTGGATAAGACCGCTTCTAGATAGCTTGTGAAGATGAAGTATAAATTCGATTTTAATTTAAACCTTCTGCGATACCACATCAAATTTCATGCAGTAGTTTTTGCGTCATACAACAGTTTTACAGTTGCATGCCGTCAGTGATAAAAAAGTCCAAACATGAATTTGAAAAATTTAAATGGTAAGGCTGGGATTTTGTACAATTTTGGGATCTTCGAACAGAAGTTGAGCGTTGCCTAATTGGTACCGCTATAATCATATCATTTTTGTTTTTATTTAAAAGTTTCCTTTTGTCGGTGCAACTGTTGTAATTTTATGTATTCTCTTCCAAACAGCTAAAAAAAATTGATAGTGTTCAACAAAAATCCGACCTCAACTGTGACAAAACCTTGATTTAAAAACTACACCAGACCTAACTAGAAAAACCTATTTTCATAAAATTCCTATGAAACCAATCTCTAAATCAATTCTTTCAGACAAAAAATATCCAAATCGAAGTTATGAGGTAACAAACATAAAAAACAACCGAATTAAGACCCTCCTTTTTTCAAGTTGGTTAATAATATACTACACATATACATATAGTTTTCTTATGTATTTATATAGCAGTAATACTGTTTGATAGTCGAATTTGTGCACATAATATAAAGAAAAAGGTAGGTTGTTTCTTACCCCGGTCAATAAATATATAATATATATATATATATATATATATATATATATATATATATATATATATATATATATATATATATATATATATATATATATATATATATATTCTCGGTAACGTGAACGAAGTCACTGATAAAAACTAGCGAGTTTAATAGATCTATTGCAATATCCTTACACTGTTGCACAATAGTGGTGCTTTTATCGACACGAAGCCGCTTGCCGATATCAACTGCAATTTACTGACATCCACACATTAATTACTATGCACTTTATTGTACAAAACTACACCCGTACGTTGATTACTAAATCGAGCTTCTTAGAACATAAAAACATCTGTACTACTTCAATCGTTTATTTTTTTTTTTTTAAAATTACTTTTAAATTGTGGAGGGACCGCACCCTGTAGAGTATTTTTTTTTTATATTATTATATATTTTATTATATTGTGTAGCGGAGAGGAAAAGGATTGTTGAAATGAAATGAAATCTATTTTTATCTTTAAATGAAATTAAATGAAACGAAACGAAATTAAATTAAGTTTATTACGATGAATGTGGTAAGTAAGAGATAATTTATTTATTTAAACTTTAATGCACGGTGAAACTACATAATTTCATTTTATATCCGCCATACGAACATACATATGGCGGACTTAAAACCGGACGGTGTTCTCTACCGGTCAATGTCAAATAATGTTATACATTTTTGTGTAGCCTTAACTTTCAGTCAACTTGGCATGCAATGTTATTAGTAATGGGATCTAACAACGTCACTGCTAGCAATCAGGTCGAAATCCACGCGTTGGTTAATTTAAACCAGTGGTTAATTTCTGTATTCGTCACGGTGGGCTGAACTAATATCATTACTACTACTACCAGAGGGAGACTTTGTACAAAAGTCGATTTACTTGGGTACCTCTGTCCCATTCGTGTTTCAACCGTGAAGCAGTTGTGTTTGCATGGCTGTGTTTCGGTTTGAAGGGTGGGATATGACGTGAATTTACTGGGTACAGAGGAATAACACCTGAGTCCTCAGGAATGGCAACGCACGGGGGTATTATGGGCGAAACAGTATACTCTATTATGTCCATGGTACTGCTCATGTCTATAGGCGACGGTTACCACTTTCCATCAGGTGGGCCGTCAACTTGTTTCCCATTCTAAGTTGTATAAAAATAAATAAAAAAATAAACAAACCTTACCTCTTATAACTCATTGATACTCCACCAGTATATACCGATACTCTGGAAGTTTTTACAATAAATTTAACGACAAAAACGCCTTGACATGATTTTCAACAGTAAAATACGCGTCCATGTTAATTAAAACTGATTACAAAAAGACCCAATAACTCACAAATGGGCAAAGGCACCGACCACCAATTGCCCACAATTTTATATCGGAAACACCCATCTTGTCGTAGGGTGACCATGTATTCAGTTTTAAAAAGATCAGTCTAGGATTTTATTAAATTAATCCATAATAATTTCTAAGTTGTTTCAAACATATTTCAATATTGAATTTTTATATACACCTTAGAATGGCAAACAAGCTGACGGTCCACCTGATGGAAAGTGGTAACCGTCGCCTATAGACATGAGCAGTACCATGGACATAACAGAGTATACTGTTTTGCCCATGATACCCCCATGCGTTGTCATTCCTGAGGACTCAGGTGTTATTCCTCTGTACCCAGTAAATTCACGCCATATCCACGCCCACCCTTCAAACCGAAACACAGCCATGCAAACAAAACTGCTTCACGGTTGAAACACGAATGGGACAGAGGTACCCAAGCAAATCGACTTTTGTACAAAGTCTCCCTTTGCATCAGGTGGACCGTTTGCTTGTTTGCCATTCTAAGTTGCATAAAAAAATAGCCATCATGTCTATAGATATTTTTTAATTTCCGTCTAAGTTAATATCTATTTTAAAATATATAATATTCAGAAATTCCTAACAAAAAATGTGGTCACCTCACAACAGTCCAACAAATGGTTGGATCATCTTTCCAATTGTTAATCTCCACTAAATTGGTCGTTGGAAACTCGACTCTACTCCGTTGTAATACGGCGACAGTTATGAACACTAATGATTGAGAATGTATGGTTGTAAAGGTGCGGTGCAGAACAATTTGTCACGACTTCCACTACTTTAGGTTGATTAATTTTGAAGAAAATCCGTCTCTGCGGATCTATCTACTAAACGCTTTATGTATATATATATATATATATATATATATATATATATATATATATATATATATATATATATATATATATATATATATATATATATATATTTTTTTTCTTTTGCCATAATAGTAAAAATATGTTTGTTCCTACAAAACTTTGTAATTTTCATGAATAAGGGGAAAAATCTGTATCTGTTAGAAAATAAATTACTCGTGTACCAAATTTCATTGAAATCCGTTTAGCCGTTAAGCTTGATTGAGTAACAAATATCCAAACACTTTTAGAAACTTTAACAATTAGAATGTCTTCAGGAACTTATCTTTTATTTGCGTATGGGGTCAGCTAAACCGGAGCACGTCGACCCATTAGGATTTTATGTGCTTCCCCTTGCCTTATTCCATCATTTTATAGAACCTATGTTATCTTTACGATAACCCGCGGTTTAAGATATCTGTAGTTCTCTGACTCTGGATCGTCCGTTTTCCAGTCGTCTTTGCCAACGAATCACGGTTGCACATCAAGTGTTCTATGAATTCCGATTTCTCCCCGCACAGTCTGCACAGTGTGTCCGAGGATAGACCCATCTTGTGTAGTATATGCCCTAGTGACACATATCCAGTTAAGGCACCCATTATCAGCAGGATATTAGTTGTCCCAACAAAACATATTGCTTAGCTCCCTACCTATACTTACCTAAATTTTTTTATCAGGATTAAATCTATCCTATATTACCAGAGGGAGACTTTGTACAAAAGTCGATTGCTTGGATACCTCTGTCCCATTCGTGTTTCAACCGTGAAGCAGTTGTGTTTGCATGGCTGTGTTTCGGTGTGAAGGGTGGAATATGGCGTGAATTTACAGGATACAGAGGAATAACACCTGCGTCGTCAGGAATGGCAACGCATGGGGGGTATCATGGACGAAACAGAATACTCTGTTATGTGCATGGTACTGCTCATGTCTATAGACGACGATTACCACTTTCCATCAGGTGGGCCGTCAGCTTGTTTGCCATTCTAAGTTGTATAAAAAAAAAATCTCTCAAGTTAAAAAGCAAACAATGCGTATTTACAAAACCGCGAATCTATCGCAAAATATTCATAAATTTATTGAATTCCTTTCTAAAGAGGACACGATGGCTGCGAGATTCGTGTCGTTTTGTTTATTATATTGATTTTTTTATTGTATTACAAGTGCTTAGTAAGTAACCCTGCGGAGTGAGGCCCTGGTGACCTGTAATACAGGTATTCTTATACCTATCTCAGGCACCAGTCTCTCACAATTATATTTATAATTTGTTTAATATAAGCATTGTATTTCACTGTAATGAATCGTTGTGATGACAATCCGCTTTTCATCATTAGCACTATCATTGTCAAGCGCATATCGATGATTGAATCTGTTGAGCCGATGTTTCAATCAGTAAATTACTCCGTTCACAAATTGACACGGCACATGCAAATACAGCGATCATTTTTTACAATCAATCTGATTGGAATGAACCGATATGCGATGGGCGTCCAATCAGTCGAAAGTACATGAGGTGCTTGAAACTGTTAATTTTGAAATTAAACGAAAGCTTTGCAAAAGCTTATCGTACAAATGTTATGTATAAATGTGAAATTTTGTAACTATTCTTGGACGGTTATTTGCCATGTTCGTGGTATAAAAATATTATTGGAATGATTTAGTTTTGCATTTTTTATATAACACAATGTTTGGTTTAACATTACTAAATACTCCGGTTGGTGCAGTTATACTGTAAAATATATTTATCGTTTTTAGTTTTACTTAAATAGTTATATTATAATAAAATTTATAAAACAACAACAAGACAGTTTCGCAATTACTGACAAAACTCCCCTTATGGGGAAGACTTATGTTCAGCAGTGGACAGTTAACGGCTGAAATAATAATAATAATAATATAGCAAACTGAATTATTAATTATACCACATGAGACAAAAAATGTGAGTTCAACCCCGTCCTTTTCGACGTTTTTTAATACAATACGAACAATGATTTTAATGTTTTAAGAACATGTTTGTATCCTAATTTACGTAAACAAAGCCGTATATTACAGGTAGTGTATCGTGGATAAAAATAACTGTGAGTATGGAATGTAGAAAGTTATTTTCCGGATTAGAAAAATAAAATTGTAAATTGTTGGTATCCAAGTGAGTTGGGCATTACTATTAAAATAAACTGTTACAAAACGGTACCCATAACATCCAAGATGTAATGAAGAGAAGCACCTATCTTCTTTAAAAGACCATGAACCATTACCTATTTCACGGGCACACAAGATGGCGTATGAAAAAGAAAATTGAATGTTTTTATTATCCGTCATAAAATCCATAGACCACGCGCCTTTATAAATACCATCTTAAATTCACATGCGGATTGCGAGTAATCCGAAAAAAATTATCTCTTTTTTTTAATCGTCATTCACCTGCCCGGTCAAGCATTAGTCATCGGCCGATAAATAGCCTATCTATTCGTATTGCGTCATTGCACATGTTATGTAGAAAAAAACTTTCAGTATATGGTTACGTTATGCAAATAAGAGTCTTGCACGAGGTTCTCGTATTTGATACTGAAAGCGTCTGCAGTCTATCTACACCAAGTTATTAAACAAAATATAAAGGAACACATTTTTTTACAACACAGGGGGCAAACGAGCATGCGGCTCACCTGATGGTAAGTGACTACCGCCGCCCATGATCACCCACAACACCAACGGCATTGCAGCTGTGCTGCCGGCCTTTTAAAAAGGAATATGCTCTTTTCTTGAAGGTTATGTTGTCGTATCGGTTCGGAAATACTGCTACTGAAAGTTGATTCCAAAGAGTGGTTGTGCGTGGGAGAAAGTGCTTTGAAAAACGCACGGTGGAGGACCGCCACTCGTCCAGATGGTTGGTACATTTAGGGTTCTAAAAAACATGGCTGAATACATTAGATACAAGACAAATAGCCGTGTGCCGTGTGGTCCCGGCATAGAATGGGCTACCCCTTTCTTTCCAGTGGGTGTCGTAAGGGGCGACTAAGGGAACTTAATATTCAAGGGATTTTTTAATGAGTGAAGATGGAATGATGACCCCGCCTGCGTTATCGGTATACGCTGGCAGGGTACCAGTGAAAGGTGATAGCAAGTCAGGATAAAGGAGATCAGTAAAGATGAAGGCAGAGCAGTTGGCCTACAGTGACCAATGGAACAAGAATTAACCATTATGGTTTCCAGGGGGAACTGCAATGGATAATGGATGGGCAGCAACATCTCTTTTAAAACATCACCAAAGCCAAACTGCGTCCGTCGACCCACCTACCAAGCGTGGTAACTACTGGCAAACCCCCCCAGAGGGAGTTCTATGTTCAGCAATGGGCAGTTAACAGCTGATATAGTGATGAAAAAAAAACATTTATCTTATACAATTAAGTGGAATTTGGAAAGTTATCGAAAGCTATTTGGAGGTATCATTGGCGAAACAGTATACTCTGTTATGTCCATAGAACTGCTCATGTCTATAGGCGACGGTTACCACTTTCCATCAGGTGGGCCGTCAGCTTGTTTAAAGCCAAATTGCACAAAAAAAGCTATTTAGTCAGATACAATAGTAATATTATTAATCACTGTACACTGACACCACGAATGCGAAGCCGGGGCGGATCGCTAGTACATTATAAAACAAATTCACAATGGTATTTACCTTCCGCGTGAGTACTAACACCGGACGTGAGGGCGCCACCAGTCACGGCTTTATGTGGGATTAATGAAAATTACATATACAAAGCGCACAATATGGTTTTATCAAAATATAACGCTTACAGCTGAGTTATTAAACAAGGTCCGAGGTTCAAATATGCCAACCGAAATGTGGACACGTATGGTATTCACCACAATGGCAACAGCCAGCAAATGACACTAACTATATCATAAGGATCACAGTCGTGAGCATTTTTGTTGGTAAATTTTATTTGACCACTACTTAATATTGCCCCTCCCCTCCTTGGCGATTGTCCAATTGTAGTTTTTTTTTATACAACTTATATATATATATATGTATGTATATATTCGATACCTACCATTTGATACTCGGCCTCTATCTCTCATCCCTACACTCAAGTACATACAAGGTCACGGAATGTTTACAAAACTATTTTTATGTGTGTGTGTTTTAATCTATTTACACATTCATACCACATCCGAGCCTCCCGTGTGGGGGATGCGCCTAGGGCTGTCAAGACCAGACTTTGTTGAATAAATATTGAATTATATGCTTTGAGAATTTAGAATTTTTACAAATAAAAAGCGCAAGGAAATAACGTCACTATTTTTTATAGTCAAACAGGGATTATTAAGATTTTCCACACGGAAAAAAAAAGGTATATATTGGTATATATTACAGTTATTGAGATAGGTAAAGAACATAACACCATTAATGTAAGTTTTTTTTTTATACAACTTACAATGGCAAACAAGCTGACGGCCCACCTGATGGAAAGTGGTAACCGTCGCCTATAGACATGAGACTACACTGTTTCGCCCATGATACCCCCCATGCGTTGCCATTTCTGAGGACTCGGGTGTTATTCCTCTGTACCCAGTAAATTAGTTAGTTATAACTACATACAAATATATAAATATTTTTTTCTCAAACATGCTTGGAAATGTGAGCATTATTCTGACAATCTTCTTAGATATAAATAAAAATTGCCGTACTGGGCAGATACATGCGGGCAGCGGCCGGCAAAAGTTGTATGAAAATCCATATCTGTCGTGTTTTGCGGCCAGATAAATTACTATGTAAACTCATATCTGTCCTGTAATTTAAAAATAGAATGACTTTTACTTCGAAACATGGCTACCTAGGAGGTACCTAATAAAATGTTTTATTTAAATTTCGAACTGGCTTGCAAATAGAAAGCTGTTTATTGAAAAAAAAAAGAAGGGAACATTATGGCGCATGAAAAATTATTATTGTTCGGTATTCGTCATTGAACTTAAAAAGTAAAATTGTGTTTTTTATTTCCGCGCATTGTTTGAGAAAAGTACTATACAAGCCTTGGCCACAACTAGGCATTGATGGACTCACGTATGTGTGCCTCGGCTATGCCTTGGTCACATTTGCACGTTCGTCCATCAATACCTCAATTGCTGGCTGCTGCAGTAATGTACTAATACATACATTGATTTGAAAAAAGTCATTATGGAATTTCTTATGTATTCTATTCAACAAATAACAACATTCCGAACTTATAACAATAGAATCATAAAAAATGTAGATTTAAAAACATGGCAAATAAATCTATTTAAATAAAAATAATTTCTATTCCACTTCTATTGTAGAATACAAGAATATTGTAGAATTGCTTGGGTACCTCTGTCCCATTCGTGTTTCTACTGTGAAACAGTTATGTTTGCATGGCTGTATTTCGATTTGAAGGGCGTGAATTTACAGGGTACAGAGGAATCCTCCCGAGTCCTCAGGAATGGCAACGCATGGGGGGTATCATGGGCGAAACAGTATACTCTGTTATGTTCATGGTACTGCTCATGTCTATGGGCGACGGTTACCACTTTCCATCAGGTGGGCCGTCAGCTTGTTTGCCATTCTAAGTTGTATAAAAAAAATTCAATAAACTAGATACGCCCTATCTATACTTACAAGAATAAGAAATTGTAGACATATAGACAGAAACCCCTTCATTATTATTTATCGTAAAAATCATCATACTGTTTTTATCGACCACTGTGTGAGATTAAAATATTGTGTCAATACACTCGAGTAGATAAAAATTATCAAATCAAGGTCAACATTTCATAAATGCTTATCGAATATTGTCATCAACAACATGCCCTCAATGACGTCGGCTCATCTGTTGCCGTTGACAAGATTACTTTTTGTATTAAAAATAAAAAAGAATTTACGATATATATACTTGAATGTGACCATCGAAATTTTATAGGTTTTTTAGTGTTTATATAATCTATATTTGTATACTGATATTACAAAGAGGAAAGATTTTTTTATGTATTTATTTATTTATAGCAAAGTAACCGAATACAAATCAATACGTAATATATATATATACGCTGTGGTGTATGTGTATGTACCTACTCATCCCCCATATTCACCGGATTTAGCACCGTCCGACTTTTATCTGTTCCCAAGGCAGAAAAAATTTTTATGTGGTAAACATTTTTTTACAAATGAAAAGGTCATAGCCGCCGTGGACGCTTATTTTGAGGAGTTAGACGAAGATTTTTTTAAAACGGGCATCGAAGCCTTACCGGGTCGATGGAAAAAGTGTTTTGAGCTCGGAGGAGAGTATGTTGAAAAATAAAAATAAACTCAAAATCGTGTGGTTTCATTAAGTATGTTAGGCTAAGAACTTTTCAAATGACCCTCGTATGTATATATGTATGATTATCCATGTATTTGTATATTTTTAATGGTTGATAATGGAATGGTAACCCCACCTACACTATCAGTATACGCTGGCGGGGCTAGTGAAGGGTGACAGGTGAGGATGAAGGCAGGTCAGTAAGCCTATCGTGATCAATTGAACAAGAATTAATCACTATAGTTTCCAGGGAGAACCGCGTGGAGGTCGACCTGATTTGGTAATTTGCTATTTTGCAACCCTAACTAACAGCCCCATTGCTAGCAATACTCCCTGTATTGCTACACAAAGAGGCTGTTAAATCTCATTACTAACAATCCCTTTCCCCCCTATGTATTTATATATTTACCTTTACAGTTGTTAATGTGTAAGTTAAATAATTTTTTGTTATATTATGTGTTAACATACTTGTTTGTCTGTGTGTTTATGTTTTGATCGTGCTGTGTACGTATATTATTGGAGAGTTCGCTTGAACAAAACATTATTGTACTGTATAAATTAATATACCATTGTTAATTCTCTGTAATATGTACCTATTGAAATAAAATAAAATAAAAATAGTAAAAATAAATACATTAATAATATAAATATTACATAATACAGCATCAAATTTGTACTTTAATATTTATTCTGCATAACATTCATTATTACAGACATTAGGAGAACAGCGACTATAGAATTAAATTAATAAATTGACAGTTTAATATTGTTTATAATGAATAAACTCAAAAACTACTTAGATTTTCAAAATTCTTACACCTATAAAAAACTACATTATTAGCAAGTGAGAGATTATGCTAATTACAATACTGTTTTCAAACAATGGAGCCCAATACGTAAATTACAATAATGTAAATCAAAATATCAAAAATTTGCCTCTTAAATCTATTCCTTGCGAAACCGGATTACATCGTTAGTTATTAAACAATTAAAATTAAATTTGTATTGTTTAAAAATAAATGTTTAAAAATTCTGTCAAATTTTTGTCACAAACAATAATAACAAACCAAATCAAAAATATGCAACATAAAAAAAAAAAACAAAAAATATAAGAGTATATGAATATGCCTATTGCTTTATTTGGGATCGTAAAAGTACATTTAATTTCTAAATCCGCCAATCCTAAATAGATTAAATATGACAAAATTCTACGATTAATAAAACATCAAAAAATAAACCAATCGACTAATATTAAACTCATTTATGTGCCAGCCCTAATTTTTGATGATCGGTGGAATGCGCCATCAAAACTAAAGGGCAAACGAAATTCTTGCGCCGGCGCAGGTTGACACTCGTCCCACATCCGGAGCGAGGGGCGAGGGGGACGGGGAGGGCAATAACTTGTTCCTGTGCGCATGCCGGAGCTGTTACTGGCTCATATTTCTTCTTTGGCTGTACTTGCGTTAATAATAATTATATTAAAACTTTTAACTTACTAATTGTAAGTAATTAATTAACTGAATGGTTAGTAATCAAAAGTATAAATACGTACATATATTTAATCAACTTTCACGCCATATTCTCCTATAATATTAATAAAGTATTCACATTTCTCCTTCTTAAGAGGGAAGATGTGAATATTAAAAAAAAATACATACATACATACATACATATCTGTCAAGCCTGTCTCCCATTAGGGTAGGCAGAAACAATGGAACGCCAAATGCTTCGATTCAAACAAACCTCTTTCGCTTCTTCCATATTTATCAATATTTTCATACATGCTCGCCGGTTACGGGTACTTTTAATTTGGCCCTTCTAAAAAAAATACCTGTAAACATATTAGCCAACTAAACACAGATTGCTAGCTAGCTAGCTATTATATGGTTTTCTTTTTTTATACAACTTAGAGTGGCAAACAAGCTGACGGCCCACCTGATGGAAAGTGACAACCGTCGCCAGAGACGACATGAGCATGAGCAGTACCATGGATATAACAGAGTATACTGTTTCGCCCATGATACCCCCATGCGTTGCCATTCCTGAGGACTCAGGTGTTATTCCCCTGTACCCTGTAAATTCACGCCATATCCCATCCTTCAAACCGAAACACAGCCATGCAAACACAATTGCTTTGCGGTTGAAACACGAATGGGGCAGAGGTGCCCAAGCAAACGACTTTTGTACAAAGTCTCCCTCTGGTAAAATGGGTAGCAGACAATTGATAGAAATATTACTTTATCATCATATTAGCTATTAACTGTCCATTGCTAAATATAAGCCTCTTCCTAGAGAAGTTTTGCCACGGATTGGTAACCACAGTTAGGTTTTGGAGACGCTGCTACCAATTCCTCTCCCTCTTTGCCTTTTATGATAGGTCAAAGGTGTCGTAAAAGGCGACTAAGTGAAGTTAATGGTCGAGAGATGAGTAGCAGCGTCCTTATAACATCACCAAGGCTTAATTGCGTTACCAACCCGCCTGCCAAGCATAGCAACTACTAACTAAACCTCTCTTATGGGGAAAGTCTTTGTTCAGCTGTAGGCAGTTAACAGCTGATACGAGGTTTGTCCGGAAAGTACGTATAAAAGTTTTTTAAAAATTTTATTTTACAATTATTCAGGTAAATCAATTTTATCCCCTTCAAAGTACTCCCCCTGTGACATAATGCACTTGTGCCAACGCCGTTTCCACTGTGAGAAGGCTCCTTGAAAGTCCTCTGGTTGTAGGTTTCTCAGCTGCCCCGTCGTAGCTTTTTTTATCTCATTTATGTCCCCCAAATGCCGCCCCCGAAGTACCAATTTGGTTTTTGGGAACAAGAAGAAGTCACACGGGGCCAAATCCGGCGAATAGGGGGGTGTTCGGTCACCGTAATGGAATTTTTACTCAAAAACTCACGGAACGATCTTGGCGCAAATTTTTTTCATTTGAAGTTCGTTTCTTAGAATTTCGTGGACCACGGTTTTGCCCAAATTAAGCTCTTCAGCCACCTGTCTGACCGTTAAACGACGGTCCCCATTAACACAAGTTCGAATTCTTTCCACGTTTTCGTCGGAATGTGAAGTGGAAGGACGTCCTGAACGTGGGTCATCTTGAACGCTTTCTCGGCCCTCTCTGAATCTTTTTAGCCACTTGTGGACGGTTGGTTCCTTCACAGCATCATCCCCATAAACTGTTCTGAGATCGGCAAAAATTTCACGGCCATTCTTGCCGAGTTTCGAGAGAAACTTGATTACGACGCGCTGCTCTTCAACGGAAGCGGGCTCCATGCCGACGGGGTTTCTTCACACTTCTTCAAACTTCACAGATGGCGTGACAAGCCAGTTCGCACCGCACGGCGGTCAGACCAGAACTGAAGCATTGTTAGGGACATAAGGAAGGGGTCCTGCGCTTACCTGGCCTCCCCACTCCTCTTTCTCGCATTCCAGAACACTTTTATACGAACTTTCCGGACAGACCTCGTATAGTAATTAATTAAGTAACTAAATAAGTATTGTTTATAATCACTAAGTTATTTATTTACTTTTATTCACTAATAACTTAATGATCACGACTGTTACATACGTTGACTAATAGTGTTATTGATTTAAATGAAATTGGGTCAAATATATAGGTTAATTATTAATAGCGAACCGTTACCTGCAACTTTATACATGTAGATACATATAGTAAATATAGATAGATATAGTATATATAGTAGACATATCGTCATAGTCGTAGAATACTGACGGATCTATATTATGTAATACATATTTGTCAGATCCGTCAGTATTCTACGACTATGACGATATTCCTGTCTACGGTTCACCAGATGAAGATTTTGTACAAAAATCGTATACTTTTTTTTTATATACAACTTAGAATGGCAAACAAGCTGACGGCCCACCTGATGGAAAGTGGTAACCATCGCCTATAGACATAAACAGTGCCATGGACATAACAGAACTGGTTCGCCTATGTTACCCCCATGCGTTGCCATTCCTGAGGACTCGGGTTTTATTTCTCTGTACCCAGTACTGTATTCACACCATATCCCACCCTTCAAACCGAAACACAGCCATGCAAACACAACTGCTTTGCGATTGAAACACGAATGAGACAGAGGTACCCAAGCAAACGACTTTTGTACAAAGTCTCCCTCTGGTAGGTATTGTCTAATATTCTGCTTAACTCTTTTGAAGAACCAAATGCTGTAGTCTCTTGGAATAACCTCGACGGGGAACTCATTGTCATTGTGTGGCACTTACTTAGTAATCGATTTTAAATTTTCACGATCGAAACATCTGTTTTTGAGGGCAACACCTACTTGTAAACAATCCCGTTTGTTACTGAGTACTTTTGAGATGCGCATTTATCGGAATTGAGGCGATCACGTCGTGAGAGAAAGGCTTGGCTTTGATATTTCTTATCTGATATAAAAAAAACTAACTGTATGCCCCAGCTTCGTCCGAGCGAATTCGTTATCTCTCGTAAGTTATAAGTACATTGAAAGAATGTAGGATATTACCTTATAAGTGATTACTTAGATGTTTTAAGATTAGCAATTTCGAGTAGTGGTTGAACAAAGTCTTTCAGTCACTTTACGATTTTGTAGTCGTCCTAGTTTATATGTAAAGTAATATATTACTAGTTTTGGCCCACAATTTCGTTCATGTAAAAGACTGGATTAATATTTATTAAATATATATATTTATTAAATTGTAGCCTATTAAAAAGGAATTCCGTCCTAAATAGTGTTTGAATATTTTTACTAACGATTAGTAGAAATTTCAAAGCACTAAATTATAACAAACATGCTACGAGTAACTTACATATTTATCGTTACAAATATTATAAATGTGAAAGTGAGCTTGTTTGTTTGTCACCTTATAGCACCTTAACAGCTTTTCCAATCACTATTAAATTTGGTATATACGTACTATATAGACTGAAGAAGAATATAGGGTAATTTCCCGGTCAGTAAACATATCCCGGTCACGCGGACGAAGTCGCCGGCAAAAGCTAGTAATAATAATAGGAATAAGTGAGTAATCGAATGGTATTTCGATTGTAAAGAATTATCTGTTCACAACTGATGAATAGGGATAACAATGATCTTGAATAGCGACCGCGTACGAGCAAACGCAGTGTAGGTCGACCCCCTCCCCCCACTAGATGGGCTGATGACCTCAAATGCATTACAGGGAGTCAGTGTATGCAGGTGGCTCAGGACTGCTCTTTGTGGCAGTCTATGGGGGGCTTACATCCAGCAGTGGACGAATAATGGCTGAAATGACGAATCGATGCATATGAGTATATTAGGGAATGTAAACAATAATCGAATTGAATAACTTCTCTGTCAGGTCAGGTGATTAAAAATAAACCACTAAAAGACATGATTTTTCGTACTTATCATATTAACGTGTCGCTTCTGACAGCTGTCTTATTGCTGATAAGCTATCAACATTGCTACGGACACGCGATAAGACCGCCTTTTCTTATATACATTTCTACTATTTGAACAAGAGTGTAAATAATGTGGGATAAGATTTTTTTATAGATGTTGACATCATTACTGCCTATCCATCAACCACTGTTGAACGTAGGTCTCTCTCATATTTAACCACAAAAGTCGATTGCTTGGGTACCTCTGTCCCATTCGTGTTTCAACCGTAAAGCAGTTGTATTTGCATGGCTGTGTTTCGGTTTGAAGGGTGGGATATGGCGTGAATTTACTGGGTACAGAGGAACAACATCTGAGTCCTCAGAAATGGCAACGCATGGAAGGTATCATGGGGGAAACAATATACTCTGTTATGTCCATGGTACTGCTCATGTCTATATGCCACGGTTACCACTTTCCATCAGGTGGGCCGTCAGCTTGTTGGCCATTCTAAGTTGTATAAAAAAATGCGAGGTACACATGTACGGCGACTCCCTGCATCAATTTTTGAAATCATCACTCCATCTCGAGAGGAGCTATCCCATACTACACTTGCCTGCAAGATGTCACCACTCGACAACTCATGCTATGCGAACCCATACGCAATTTGTCACATAGTTTTTTTTTTTTATTGATAATAATGGAACTGTAACCCCATCTGAACTATCGGTATACAATGGCAGGACACCAAGTGAGGAATGATAATAAAAACAAGCCAGTTAGCCCACAGTGATGAACCTAACAATAAATCAATCACGATGGTTTCCAAGGGGAACCACGAGGAGGTCGACCTGATAGGGTATATTGCTAGCAATGGGGCTACTAATCCCTATTACTATCCCTCCTGTTAGGTTGCTATAGTGCATTACCTGATAGTACAGTTTATATATATATATATATATATATATATATATATATATATATATATATATATTTTTTTTTTTTTTTTTTTTTTTTTGAAGTTAGTCATAAAAATTTTAGATTAGATTTTAATTAGATTTTAATTAGTACGTTAATCTAATTACAAAACGGCTTCAGTCATGTTTAATATATCCTGCCGACTAATTTAAATGGCCATTATAAATCTAATATAATTAATTTTATAAATTATAACGACTTGTAGAATTATATAGAAGATTTTAAAAATTTACTGTACACTTTTTTCTTAATAGCCTTTTGTCTTTTATCAATTTGCATTTAATCGATTGTCAAGAATAATTAAATATGTCATAACTATTTAATATTTGTATTTCACTATTACACTTTTCATCAGGTAGCTGTCGTAAGTTGCATAAAAAAATTAAATAGTATGTAGATCTGTTGGATCTAAATTAATAAATCATAATTGATGAAAATGTTATAGGATTTATTATATTAGATATTATATATATATATATATATATATATATATATATATATATATATATATATATATATATACAACTTAGAATGGCAAACAAGCTGACGGCCCACCTTATGGAAAGTGGTAACCGTCGCCTATAGACATGAACAGTACCATGGACATAACAGAGTATACTGTTTCGCCCATGATACCCCCATGCTTTACCATTCCTGAGGACTCAGGTGTTATTCCTCTGTACCCAGTAAATTCACGCCATATCCCACCCTTCAAACCGAAACACAGCCATGCAAACACAACTGCTTCAACGGTTGAAACACGAATGGGACAGAGGTACCTAAGCAATCGACTTTTGTACAAAGTCTCCCTCTGGTTTTCCTACTTCAAAAATTCAAGCGTACGAAGCAGCGGGAAAAAAACTAGTACCACATATAAAAATTATGTATGCGAATGCAACCGGATAGACATCCTGCCATAGGTCGGATCCGACGAATGCTATTACTGTTTGTTGACTAAGAAATTTATGACAATTTTACCCATGAAATAAACATAATTCGAATAGATAACAATTATGAAGGCCTATAATAATTATATTCTGTTTCTATAGATAATAGTAATAATAATATCATCCCAATCGTAATGTCGGTGAATGGTCTTATCCCAACCAGTCTGGAACAACATCTCAGACAGTTGGGATTCCGAGGCGGCTCACTCCCGGGAAAGATGCAGAAAGCGGTGCTCTTAGATTCTGCCCGCATTGTACGCCGGTTTCTCTCCCTGTTGCCCTGAACCCCGGCCAACTGTGCTTCTGCCAGGGGTTAGTTGCCATCTCCTCTCCTTAAGAGGGGAGATGAGAATTTTAGTAAAATTCAAAAAATAATAATAATAGTTTATGGTGGATGTCACCATACCGCATGACGAGAACCTCGTGAAAGCCGAAACCGAGAAAAAGAGAAAATATCTCGACCTGGCTCACGAGGTGACCGAAATGTGGGGGGTAGCGTCCACCAAAATCATTCCAATCGTTATGTCGGTGAACGGTCTTATCCCAATTCGGTCTTATCCAAATCCCAAACGGAATTATGAGATAACAAACATATCTGTTCTTCTTTATCCAAAGGTTGTCTGTAAGAGATCGCCCTAGCGATAAGACTGCTTTTTGTACCTTTATGTATATATTTTAATTTTATAATAGAAATTTTTAAATATTTAATAAAAAAATATTATTTATAATTCTATTGGAATATATTTCCGAGAACCCTATATCGGGTTGTGTGTTTAGGTTCAACAGGATTGTACCTATGATAGGGATTACAGAATAAAACAAATAGGCAAAAATAACACGTTGTGACGGAATAAAAAAAATAAATTGAGTTTCTTTCCTTTTTAAGTCCCTTTTTTATACCACAAGTTGGCAAATAGGCATACAGCCGGTCTAATGGTAAAGGGTCACTGTACTGTGTGTCACGTGCACGTTGCCTTCCCTGAAGGAACCTTAATAAACCTTTTTTCAAGAACCCCATAATATAGCTCCTACGGAAACCTCGGCAGGGAAACATTATTCCCTTAAATTTATTTCAGTTTGAATAAATCACCTTCAATCCTTTCTGAAAAATAGTTAAAATCGGTGCAGACTTGATGCATAACATGCCAAATATTAGGGGGAAAGGGATTGTTAGTAATGGAGACTGAGAATCCTATTGCTAACAATATACCCAACCAGGTCGACCTCCTCGCTGTTCCCCCTTAAAACTATCATGGTTAATTCCTGATGAATTCATCATGATGGGCTAACTGACCTGTTTTCATTCTCATCTATCACCCTTCACTGATGCTTCGTCAGCGTATCCCGTTAGCGCAGACGGGGTTACCATACTATTTTCATCCATCAAAAAAAAAACGCCAAATATATCGCCGTGTGGTCCCGGCGTAGAATGCTTGCTAAGCGTGGCAACTACTGGCAAAACTGCCCTTATGGGGAAGGCTCACCAGTGGACAATTAAGATCTCATATGATAATGATGTAAAGTATATAGTTAAAAGTAATTAAAAGAAGTAAAGTATGGAATTGACTACATTTTTTAAATCAGTTGAAGGCAAAATTATTTACAAAATTGCTTACTTATTATTATAACAAAAAAAAATGTGCATATTTTACATTAAAATAATTTGACTAATAACAGAAATAATTGCATTATATGCATAGCAAGTATTTAGCCTTCATAGTATTAATGAAGATAAGGCTAGAATTATGCAAGTGTAAGGCCAACAGAAAGTTGAGTAGTATGTAGGTCGAATAACGGATGAGCTCAAAATGCAACGTTACAATTTCGCTGGTCACAATTTCCAGATTCATAAATTCCAGAACCCCCCAAGGGGGAGACTTATGTTCAGCAGTGGATAGATCAAGGCTGATATGATGATGATGATGAAATTTTGCTTCACAAATCAAATTAGTTCAATTGTGACAAAACACCAATGAAAAAAAAGTGACATATAGACATATAATCCTATTAATATTATAAATGAGAAATTTTGTAACGATAGGCGGATGGATGGAAAAAAATTACAGGATACATGTATAACTATAGGATAGTAAAACTACAGGATGCTCTTTTTAGGGCAAAGCAAAAAGCTGAGTTGTGGCCATTTTGTATGACTGTGGCACACGCATAAAGAAAAAAAAATTGTTACTCATTTTATGCAGAATTGTTGTTGTTTTTTGTTTTTTTTTTTTTTAGTTTTTGTACATGTATCTTTTTTTATCTTTTTTCACTTTGCATTTGTGTCTGTTGCTGTAAGTGATGCAAATAAATTATCTATCTATCTATCTATACAACTAGTATGAAAATATTTTAGATCGCGCTCTAACCGCGTCTAGAAGCAAATTTTGCTTCGCAACAATTGAATTGAATTAAATTTATTACTAAAAATGTGGTACAATAATATGATAATGTAATAATATTGTAAAAGTTGCTTTCACACATTTTATCATTGGTAATATGCAACTAAAAAAAAATATATATATATATATATATATATATATATATATATATATATATATATATATTATTTCTTATTGCATTCCATAATATAATTAGTTCATAACGTTTCAATTATGGACCCTGTTGGGCACAGCAAGTAGGAGAGAGGAGGAAAACACTTTTTTATATATATGTAGGTTATATATATAAATATATATATAACCTACACCCAAATATTATTTTCAATGTGTTTGATTGATTACATTATTACAATTTTATCACTAATAAATGAAAACAATAACAATACAAATTAAAATAATAAACAATATTCAATGTAGTCTATGCTTATACGAATTTTCAAACATTAATTCCATTGTAAAAAAAAAATTCAATCAACAAGCAGCCGCTTATTTTGCAAACAAAACCGGGTACTTCAATCATCATAAAATTAATACGACATCAACACGAGAAAAAATCTTACAAACTGTAAAAATAATTCTCAAAATCAATTCAGAAATGCACAGTATAGATACAAAAAAAAATTGAGACAAACTGAAGATACCCCCTTCTTTCGTGGGGGAGAAAGGGATTGTTAGCAATGGAGTTCGACCTCCACGTGGTTCCCCCTGGAAACCATCGTGAACAATTCTTATTGAATTCGTCACGATGGGCTAACTGACCTGCTTCATCCTCATCTATCATGCCTCATTGGTGCCCCGCCGGTGTATACCAATAACGCCGGTGGGGTTACCATTCCATTATCACCCATTAAAAAAAAAACCCTTCTTTCGGAAGCCGCTTAAACATAAAAACAAACGAATCATTAAGTCCAATTGATCGGCCGTAAGCATGAAGTAAATAGGTAGTAATTATTTAGTACCTACCAGACAATTTTGGGCACGCAATGAAACGATAGACAAAAACGCAATGCCTATTATTTCACGCTGGTATGGTACACAACGAACCCGTTCATTGTATTCTTTCTGTTCGGTGAAATGTGAAAGAGACGGAGCTATACTAGTTTGGGTGTAAAGGAATGCACATACCTCGATTTCGTTATAAAAAACAGGTATATTTAGTGTTGAAGATTTGAGAGATAATAATATAATATTGGGAGTGTAAGGTAGTATAGACATAGCGCGTGATCGACTGCCAAAGACATCAAGTGTATTTTGCTCTATAAAAAATCAACGATTGAAGTAATCGTGACAAAACACAGACGAATGAAATGTTTCGTAGACACATTAGATTGAAAATATTTGGATTAAGAACGCGGAATTATGTATCTGCAAGTGGGAGTAGATTTTGCTTCGCAGCAAACAGGATTTTTCTCTGCAAATGTAAACTGCGACAAGTATATCAAATTAATAACCACGATAACATCGAAACGTATTAAAATATAAGAGAAATAAACAAAATAAACAAAGTATTTGCAAAGATATAGCGTAACAGAAAGTACAGACGAATTGGGAAACTCCTTTTGAAAGTTGCAACATAACACATTGAAATATCTATCGCACAATACAAATGGAAAACCGATTATTTTTTTAATATTTTACTCAATCAAGTGTTACTTTATGGTAGTCCATATTACTGGTTAACAGTAATGGAATCAAACAAAATAATTCGTTAATATAATTATAAAAAAAATAATTATAGATTGTGTTCCACAAACAAAAAAAAAACTGCTTTAATTGTGAAACAAACATATAAAAAAATAAAACCGAATTGAGACCTCTTTCTATTTGAATTGAATAATTGGTTGAAAAATAAATAACCTTAAGGTTGTCTTGAAAAGATTGCTCTCAGCAATAAGACCACCTTACTGTACTTATACAATTGTATCGTTGTGTTTGTAAATTGCCTTACTTATTTCCCATATTGTATAATGCAAATAAAGTATACTCATTCATTCATTCATTCAAATAATAAGAATAACAATAGAATTAACATTATACCTTACCCTAAAAGTTTCTGTAATTGTTATATAACAAACCGTGTATAATTAAAAAAATAATTACATACAAATTAATAGATCAATAAATCCACCGGCCCCGACTCTTGCCCGTTATAAACTACCACGTGGAGCGACTTTATTATTGAAAAGGTAAGATTTAATTATATATGTATATTAATTATGTACTTACATTTACTACTGTCAACACTGGAATTTACCTACATATTAATGTCAACAAGTATATTTTGCGCCGCAAAGTGACAATTATTATGAGACGACACGGAAATAAGAATCTATAATGGTTCGAAAAAGAATGATCAAAATCTTTACTAATTGGAAAGAACTATCAGTAGGCTATCAACTAATAGCAGGCTCTCCTATCTCTTGCATTGAAACTACTCAATGATATTTTGAGCCAGTATTCGCAATTGGATGTATTTGCCTCCAACTTGCTGGAATTTCGTCGAGTGACCACAGAGTATTTGTGTTCAGACGTTTTTTGTTTCAGTTAAATCTTTTTATATTATTTTTTGTTTAATATTCCTTTTTATATGTTATTGTACTCATGCTTTCCTGGGTGAGCGTATTGGAAGACTGTAAAGCTCACCCAGTGGATGTAATAAATTAATAAATAAACAATAATATAAATATGAATGTTTGTTTGTTTGTTACGCTATACGACTTAACGGCTCAGCCGATTACTATGAAATTAGACATACACGTGCTATAAGGGATGGAGAATAAAATAGGCTACTTTTATCCCGGTCAGTAAACATATTCTAGTAAGGTGGACGAAGTCGCGGGTAAAAGCTAGTTGATTATAAAATTTTAAATTTGCTATCTATCACATAACATATACACAAGTACGTTTTGCTCCGCTAAAAAAACAGTGACTTCAATATTGATAAAATATAAAACCAACACAATTGTAAAGATCGATAGTGAATGGATAGCAAAATGAAATCGATTCTACGATTTAGAATTTTCGAAGTCATTGAAATTTAGAATTAATTTAGAATTTTTGAAGAAAACAACGGTAGTATTAATCGTAACTAAATTAATACTTACTAATAAAGTCACTAACTATTCTTATTTTAAAATGTTTTTAAGTTAAAATCCAGGTTACACACTGGGCCAAAAAACGGGACATACTTACGTATACCCTATACTGATATTTACGTGTACGTATAGGTAAATATGCACTTATTCTTGATAAACATTACCCTAATTTCTTCGGCAGTTGGCAATTAGCGTTTTATACTCTTACGACTACCATTTCCTACCTATTTATTAATAAGTTATCTTAATGCCGACATCGAGTTAATTCATTCACCAGTACAGTTGGGGGACTGTGGGAGAGAATACCGGTTCCCGAAACAGGCGCTCGTGACTTTTTTTTAGCCGCAGACGTGTGACGACGTGTTGAAGTTGAACGCCAGACGGCGATGACGGATCGCGACCACGTACGTATTCGTTCAAAATAGGATCATTTTAGGACTTTTGGTAACTCTTCAAATGTAAATCGTGGATTTGTCTAAAGCGCTTCACATACAGGGATGCTATGATGTTTTATTTTAAGATAAAATGTCGCTCAACATATAATTAATTAAGCAATCACATACAGCGAAATTAAACATATATTTTCATCTATCATATATATATATATATATCATATATATCATATGAGTCATATAGATGCAAAGATAGCAATATCCAGTTTTACCGAAACGGCAGCAAACAATATTTATGGTTTAAAAGCAATGTAGTTACTATAGGATAATTTTTTAAACACTCAAGTTTAGAGAATTACATGGTTATCACAAAGAATAGTTACAATATCATAGTAATATCAACATGTTCCGAGAAACTGCATATATAATTAGGATGTTTCTGTTTCTGCGTCTAACTCGTGGATGTTGTTATCTTTGCAGCTAAATCTCCGGGATGTTGCTGTATTTGCAATCATAAACTTTAGATCATAGTTAATCTAAAGAATTTTGATACTTATCTAATATATTTTTTATTTTTCACCTTTTATATATATATATATATATATATATATATATATATATATATATATATATATATATATGTGTATATATATATATATATATATATACATATATATACATATGACATATACGCCATAACATAAAAAATAAATTAAAAATAAATATACCTGCACTAAAGTTAACTTATGTACTTTGTCAAAATTTTTATTTTGAACTTGTTATTTAGAAAATTAATTAGAAATGGTAAAAATACAAATAATACTACAACTATAATTATTATTATTATTTATTACCTCCAATTATCATTAAAAATTATTAAACATGCATATCATCTATTTCCTCATATTCTTCACATTCTGCATCATATTCTCTATCTTCATTTTCTTCATTTTTATCAATTCTTTCCAGTAAGGGTACAAAAAAGGACAAATCCTCATTTTGTTGCCAGTCATTTCCCCAATGACTTGTAAGCAAAGTCAATATATCTTTTTTTTTACTGCTTGTTATGTAGTTTGAAACATTAATTTTTTGTGGATTTATCATGGAGATTGTTTTATTCCTTTTACAAACGTTTCTAGAAACTCCATCATCATTTTTATAGTGTAGATGTCCTTGGATCAAAATATTTCCAGGTCTTTTTGAACGTGTTAATATGAAACGCTTGCAAAGTTTAAACTGAAAATGCCAGTTACCGACGGGCTTAAAGACTTGCTGCGCAGCAGTCTTCCAATCAAATACTTCAACGTCAGTTCCTAAATTGTTAACTGTGCTAAATTTTGAAATAATATTCAAGTATTGTTGAGGGCCGCTAACCACTTCATGTTTTCTTAGTTGTTTTTCTATTTGGGCAAACACCCTATCTGGGGGTATGTACGAATGTCCAACCACAGGAAAGACAAGCTCTATTGCCTTGACGTTTTGTGGCGCTTCAGTCAACCATTTAGATAGCATTCCCAACATTATCGTATTTTTATTTTGACCTGCGCATCCATCTGCAGCAAGTCTTATTATTTCTGTGGATGACAAGTCTGTATTTTTCAACCTGTGGTAAACGGCTGAAGCTATTTCATTGGCTGCTTTGGGAAATTGGTTTTCGGTCCAACAGTAAGCAAACACATTTTCAGAACGCAATTTACTCTGTGAAGATCCCTCTACTATGGTGAAATTATACAAATAAATATTTCTCAAATAGTATGCAACCTGATCAGGTACTTTGAGCAGATTAAGATTTTTTTGACAATCATACGAGAAAGTCTTTAGTTTAATTTTTTCTTCTTTAACTTTTTCGAAAAAAGCTTTTGCTCGCAATTTATGTAGTCTTTGGGCCACTATTAAATTATTTCTTCTACTAACGTCTTTCTCGCGTTTCATTTGCTCATTGAATTTTAAACAAGTTGCACATACATCAGTTCGAGGAGTGCCAAATGAAAGATTATATTTTGTATTGAATATATGCCTGAAGTAAGACTTCTTTACTTTTAGGCTATCGACAACTTCAGCATTATATGCGTGGTGTAATTTATTTATAGATAATTCTGATGACAAATAATACCTTTTAGTATTTCCTCTACAATAATGTGGTTCTTGGCACGGTATTTTATTAATAAAATTGATTATAGCCTCTCGTTTTGCCGCATATTTTATTGAAATACGATCGCCTCCTCTTTTTTCAGACAATAGTTTTCCAGTCTTATAATATTCTTTCAACACAGTTTGAACTCTATACTTTGTAATTTGTAAGACTGTTAAAAAATAACGTTGACACACTTGCACTCTTTTCTTTAGCGATTGACAATAAATATAAAATTTTGTTTGAAAGTCTTGCTTTCCATATTTTGATTTAACAGGACGGCGACGTGATACAGTACAAGGGGTACAATGTTTTAAAATATAAGCATCCTGTTTTCTTTTATCTGGATCTGCATAAAAATTATCATAAAATAGCTTCACATCTTTCATAGATAGTGTCAAACATCCAAAATTTTTCTTGTGCCGACACAGTAACCTTCTTGGAAGAGTCTTTGGAGAATACCTAAAACATAAATACAATTCTACAATTTATGAGAATTTCACCAATCAATCGAATCCGAGAAAAGCTTTATGCTAAATTCATTAAATTTAGTTCAGTAGTTTAGACATGAAAAGGAAACAAGCTCACTTTTACATGCATGATTTAGGTTTTTTTTTTTATTAAGCAGTATATATCTCGTAATTTTTTTTATAATATTAGTGCAATTGAATTATCAAGCCACCACCGTACCGAAGGTAAGCGGTCATCGTCGTCTATGGTATAATCCCTTATATCAATTGCAATAAAGGATCAAAAACAATCAATCGAACTACAACTTACCGCTGCTTTTTAGCTATATTTCTCTTCCATTTATTGGGGTCAGCTTGCCTTTTTCTACTCGACTTTTTATCACAAGGGGTAGGAAAATTCTCCATTGTGTTGGTTTTTACAATTACTGACAAAAATAATATCTTTTTCGTATTTAATTTTCAAAAATAAAAACAGTACAGAAAAACTAACAAACTGCAATCGCCATACTAAATCGAGTAACATGGTAGCCAAATACAGATACCTGATTGGTCAAATCGGATGTTGCTGTCTTTGGTATTACTAAAGTGGATATTACTGTGTTTGCTACAAACCTATATTTTCTACGGTTATTTTAGACATGATGTTACTATTTTTGCTACAAACTTATTAATTCAAATAATAAACCTGATCTGACACTGACACATTATATTCAAAGTCGCTAGTGTTGAAAAATAGGATGTTGCTGCCTTTGCATCTATATGACTCATATATCTATATATATATATCATATATATATATATATATATATATATATATATATATATATATATATATATATATATATATATATATATATATATATATATATATATATATATATATATATATAAAATATGCATCTTTGCACATTAAAACATCACCAAACCCTAACTGCGTTTGCCAACCTGCCTGCCAAGCGTGGCAACTACTGGCAAAACTGCACTTATGGAGGCCATCTATATCCAGCAGTGGACAGTTAATGTCTGATATTATAAATAATAATAATTAATTGGCCAATTAAAAATCAGAATCAATTTGTATGCTATCTAATAAATCTAATGGTAAAATAAGTCATATTACTCATATACATTCTGAATCGTATAGATTTAAACATAAAAGTACGCACAATACTTAGAGACTGAAAAGATTTCGTATCTTATCTTTTTTTTTACAACACAGGGGACAAACGAGCATGCGGCTCACCTGATGGTAAGTGACCACCGCCGCTCATGGTCACCCACAACACCTACGGCATTGCAGGTGTGCTGCCGGCGTTTGTATGAAACCCTTGTATGCTACAATATTTTAATTTAATATATCGTAACAGAAAAGCCCTTTTTATTTAATGTGATAATGTAATGGTAACCTGCCTGCGCTATCGGTATACACTAGCGGGGCATCAGTAGTAAATAAGTGAGAATGAGTGCAGGTCAGTTGGCCCACCATGATGAATTCCACAAAAATTAACCATGACGGTTTCCAGGGAGAACCGCGTGGAGGTCGAACTAAGAGGGTATAATGCTAGTAATGGGGCTATTAGACCTCATTACTATAACAATCCCTTTCCCACCAGAAAAGACCACTGACACATGGGTTACAGACATAAAAGCAGCAGGTGCACTTTGGACAAGGATAGCCGAAGACAGTATAAAATGGAAGACTCTGGGAAGGCTTTTAATAATAACAATCTTTAATAAAGGCAACCAGGGCCCACAAAATTTTAACAATATTAATTTGCACCAACAATATAAATTATTAAATCAAATTTTAAATTACTTTTCTTTTTACATTTATAAATAAATTTCATAATTATAATTTACTTATTATTTATAGTTTTTATTGTTTCTGACTATAAAAAGCCCACAGACTACTCGTGTAAAAGGACGTACATAATGCTCTAAAAAGAGTGATTTTGACGTCCCTCGAACAACGTGAAAACCTACGAGCAATTATGTTGGCACTCACAGACAACGCCCTACGCTCTTTCTCTATGTCCATATCGTCTCTCAGGTCAGAGGTCAACATATGACCAAGGTATTTATATTGTTCTTTTTTTTTTTTTTACAACACAGGGGGCAAACGAGCATGCGGCTCACCTGATGGTAAGTGACTACCGCTGCCCATGATCACCCACAACACCTACGGCATTGCAGGTGTGCTGCCGGCCTTTTAAAAAGGAATATGCTCTTTTCTTGAAGGTTATGTTGTCGTATCGGTTCGGAAATACTGCTGCTGGAAGTTAATTCCAAAGAGTGGTTGTGCGTGGGAGAAAATGCCTTGAAAAACGCACGGTGGAGGACCGCCACTTGTCCAGATGGTTGGGATGAAATTTTAGTTTAGTCTACCTTATATAACGGGGTATTTGTCTTTTGCCTTCGGAGAAAGGGGTGACAAAACAGTTACTGATTGAGTAATAATTTTATTAAATTATATATTATGTTACTTCTTTAATAAACACTTGTATTATTATTTTTATTACATTGCAACATAAAATATAATAATATAGCAGCTGCAGCAGACAAGCGTTTTTGTAAGTGAGCTCATAAAATTATAGTTATAAAAATGTGTGAAAGTACACGAGTGTTTTCTAACATGTAAATTCCAAACTCCGCGACGTACCCACGATCTCTAGCGGGGGGAAAGGGAATCATTATGATAGATATGAGCTGTTTGGGCAGAGTCCTTTGCCGTTCCCTTTGGAATAAATAGAAATAAATATTTTCATCAAGAACACAATCAAAAGATTTCATTAGCCATAAAATCCATAAAAAGAAAATTACTACTTTCATCAGATTAGGCTGTATGGGCTTTGTTCTCTTTGCCTAACCTACAAAGGAAGGGGGGAAGGGATTGTTAGTAATGGAGACTGAGAACCCCATTGCTAGCAATATACCCAACCAGGCCGACCTCCTTGCGGTTCCCCCGGGAAACTATCATGGTTAATTCCTGATGAATTCATCATGATGGGCTAACTGGCCTGTTTTTATTCTCATCTATCACCTTTCACTGGTGCTTCGTCAGCGTATACCGTTAGCGCAGGCGGGGTTACCATACCATTTTAACCCATCAAAAAAAAACCCACGATCTCTAGCATCAACTTAACATTTTCAACTTAAATACTGAGTAAAAGGTAATTCATTAACTTTTTTCCGCAACATTCAGTATGTATGTTTCAATATGTATAAGTATAGATACAAAATATCCTTTGTCTTAAGTTAGTAGTTAATCTAGCCGCTTATCAAATTCCATTCAAATCCCTTCAAGCACAATTTAGTAACAAACATTTAAACAACCCAACATCTAAGATTGGGTAATATATACCAATAGGGGGGAAAAGGATTGTTAGTCTAATAAAGGGTCTAATGAACCCATTGTTAGCAATACACCCTATCAGGTCGACCTCCACGCGGTTCCCCCTGAAAACCATCGTGGTTATTCTAGTGTAATTCGTCACGATGGGCTAACTGGCCTACTTTCACCGTCACCTATCATCCCTCACTGGTGCCCCGCCGGCGTATACCGATAGCGCGGACGGGGTTACTATATCATTATCACCCATTAAAAAGAATATATACCAATATCTATATATTTCACTTACAATACTTATATATTGGCCAAATAATAGATATATTAAATATATAATACTGAAATAAAGAAACCCATTGAAATGAATCCGGTTGATACGGGCGATATCGAAATGGGAGACGACCTTTTTCAACCCTTTAAGCCAAAAAAAAATTATATTTAGATATCGAAGCAATACCGATGTTATTCTTGTCTTTGAAACGTCCTTACAATTTGAGTAATTCTAATATAATATTAGCATGATTATTAAGTTCCATTTATATATAGGGTTCAACTGCTATTCTAATCTTTCTAATTGAACGAACGTCGAACGGTATTAATAGTAACCGTATTGTTAAATTTGGCAAATCTCAGCTTATTGTATTTTCTAATAGATATAAATGCGGTTTTCGATCTTGGAATTTCGCTTACAAGACCTTGAATACAGTTATAGAGATCCAAAATTCACTGCAGTATACCTATTCTGTGACATCACCATTTCAACGGCGAAACGTATGAATGGTTTCGATTTTGGCGAATTTTTACAGGCAACAGATTTTAAAATTAAATCCTTACTAATTATTATATCATTATTTATCAGCCGTTAACCATCCACTGCAGAACATATGCCTTCTCCATAAGAAGAGTTTTTCCAGTAGTTGCCACACTTGACAGGCGGATTGGTAACCGCAGTTAGGCTTTGGTGACGTTTTAAAAGGGACACTGCTGCCCGTTTCACTACCATTAAGTTCCCTCATAAAATCTTCCTTCTTAATAATTCTTAATATTATATATAATTAATATAATATTCTTAATAATAGTCTTCCTTAATAATTCCTAATTACTTGTTCTTAATCCTTACTAATAGGAATCTGATTTTGAATTTGACGACATTTTTGCATACAAAACAATTTTGAAAATTAATCCCTACTAAAACCGACAACATATTCGATCAAGTTATGAAAAAAACTGAATACGCCTTTGAAACAACGGTACGCGGATACCGGAGTCGCGCTAAGTACAGGTGTCAACAAATTACAGTTAACAATTTTGTTTTTTGGATTAAGGCATATAATTATTGAAATAGTGGACAAAGAATGAAATAACACCTGATGTACTCTCGTTGATAAATACTTTGATGGAATATAGATTAAAGTAACTGGGAAGTTGTAAAAACATATTCTTTGGTTATACCAACATAACTGTCGACAAAAAATTGTTACTGATACGTCTACACCCTGTAAGGTCCACTTCCAGCAGTTCCTCCTGGAAATCATCGTAGTGAAGTCCGAATGGTTTCCTCATGATAGGCCAGCTGACTTGACTTCTTTCTCACTAATAATCCATCACTAATCATTAACGCAAGTGAAGCTATACCATTTTCATTTCATCCATTGCTTCTTCTATAGGGTCATATTTAAAATTTTGCATATCTAATGATAATTATTAATTGCTTAATTATTCATTAGTTATAATTAAATATTTTAATCTGTAACAAATAATCTATGTACAACATGCCTCTATTATTAATAATCACCTATGATAACCAATAATCTCAACAATTGTTCGATCGATACGATACGATCGATATAGTAAATCAATTTGATAACTGATTATAGTTTTTCATGAATAATTGGCCCTTGACCACGGTCATTTATAAAAATAAATTGTCACAATTTTAAACAGATTTTGATGCAAATAATAACTTTTTCTCGCAGTGGGGTCCCGACATAGAATGGGTAACCCCTTCCTCTCCCGTGGATGTCGTAAGAGGCGAATAAGGGAGGGCGAGAGATGGGCAGCAGCATCCCTTTCAAAACATCTCCAAAGCCTAACTGCGGTAGCTTATGCGTCTGCTAAACGTAGCAAGTACTGGCAAAACTCCCCAAGTATGAGGCTAATGTTCAGCAGTGGACAGTTAAAGGCTGATGATGATGATGATTATTTATATATTACATCTATCGAAATGTTTTATTCCATTAAATCTTTTTTTTCTTTCCCATTTTGTAACTACATACATAGACATCATAAATAAAAATTTCAATTAATTAAAAACAAGACACAGCATTTTATCACTTGGATGTACAACTTGAAGGTGGTTTATTTGTACAACGGTTATCACCACGGGCATAACGAGCTGCGCATGCGCACAGCGACACACACCAGATCATACATCTCTGGCATTCACAATAACAAACAAACGTATAACGAGAGACGAGTGGAGAGCCGCGTCGTGGTGAGACATAGAAATGGTATTTGTGTTGATGACGAAAAGCAAGCACTTACTGTTTACCATTATGAAGTAAATAGCCCAGACATAAAAGTGGATTTACACTAAATGATCAAAGAAAACACAGTGAAAATCTGGAAATAGAAACAGGTAGATGCATCTCTTAACGAGCTGTTAAATCTACGTAAACTTTTGTTTTATTGATTAAAGTATAGCCCTTTATACCTAAACTAGTAATCCGCCCCGGATTAGCTCGGTTTTAGGACAGTAAAACACAACTTATGCTACTCGTTGATAAATTATATTTCTATAGGTGAAAGAGTTTTTAAATTTTGATGAGTAGTTTTTGTAATTTCTCCATTACAATTTTTCTAATCTTATAATAAAATACTGCTTGTAATATCATCTTTGTAATATTAGTTTAGAAGTTTTTTTTATTATTATTATATATATATTATAATTCCCCGAATACATCTCTGGCGTAACATAATCACAACAATAGTTAACATAATGATTCAAATTTCCGAAACTTATACATATACTGTATAAACATAATAAAAATCTAACAATTCATAAAGTAACTAAATTTGCGATAAAATCTAGTAACTTTTCAATATATTCCACCAAATCATCAAAACATGTTAATCACTTCTCGTTGGCACACAAATTTTTACTTGTAAAGAGATAATAACCGTCCCCATTCCATCTTATATCTCGTGTAACCTCAAAACAAACGAGTGCAGCTCAATTCAGTGCTCCTCACTCATGCACGTATGACTAACTGCGCTAAATAAGCTATTAAACAGTATAACGTATATTAAAAATATATTCTCCTATTAATCCATAAAAAAAACGACTAAAAACAAAAGTTAAAAGTGTAGACTACATGTGACAGTGTTAGCAGCGATTAATAACACAAGAATTTTGCAAAATTAACGAAATTTATAGAAGTTTATAGTGTATATTTAGTGAAAAATCAAAACAATACCAGAACTAACTCATCGATGGTTACAGTGCATAAAAGTTGTGAAGTTATTTGTGTTGTGTTTTTCGAGATAAAGTTCTTCGATGATAAAAGTAATTCGATAAGTTATACCTTTTAAAACTACCCACATTAAAAAAAAAAAAAAGAAGACGTATTATTTTACAGCGATACCTAGATTATATAGTGCAATTAAACAATCAAATTACGTAAGTTGAATCAATTACTTACATAATCGAAACGGTGCCAACTATTAACCATAAGATGGCGCTTCAATGTGCAGGATGTTTTCAAAAAATCAAAACCAAAGAATATCTTACATGTATTTTATGCAAAAAGAATTATGACCTCGAATGTTCCAATGTTTCTATTCAAAGATTCCTAAATACAATGACTAAGGAACACAAGGCATCTTGGAGTTGTCAAATATGCCGTTGTCAAAAGCCAAAAACAGACAACACAAATACTCCTATTCGATCATTGCATTCCAACGTATCCTTGAAGGAAACCTCTGAGTTTGGTGAGGATTTCGTCACAACAAGGAAGAAATGTAATCGTATAAATGTATCATCATGCTCGGATGTGGATCTTAGTATATTAGGAGATACACTGGAAGCTGAAAATATTCAAAAACAAAGTAACTTAGCATCATACCATACGAAAAATCCAGCCGAATCTACCAATCTTACAGTGAATTCGACAGACTTGAGTGTACTTCTGGATACGAAGTTAGAAAAAATAAAACAATCTTTATTGAGTGATATAAGGTCAACAATAATCTCAGTAACTACCTGTGAAATCTCAAAATTGAAATTAGAGTTAACAAAAACTACAAGTCTTTTATCAAGCGAACAGGATAGCCTCAAAAAAGATATTAATAAAATGAACAAAACGATAATTAAACTGGAAGCAGAAAATACAAAACTTTGTAAACAACTACAAGAAATACAGGAACAAATTGCAAAGTGTAATTTAAATTTCTCGCAATCTGAAAGTAATATAACCGATATAAAAAAGAAAGTAGTCCTTTATGGTCTTAGTGAACAAGAATGGGAAAACTATAATGAATTATTTGACCGAATTGTATATATATTTCACGAAATATTGAATATAAATGTAACTACCTATATTGAAGACATAAAGAGAATCGGAAGAAAAAACCAAGCAAGACAAGAAGTAATCGAATTGTTAAGTAAAAATATAACCAAACATATACTTCAAAATAGACGTCTTTTCAAGCACACTGGTCTGTCTATACCTGAATTTTTAGATGACGAGATGCTACAAAATAGGAAAAAATATATAGAAATCCTTATTGATGCTCGACGTAATGGTCATCGAGCAAATATTATAAATAATAAGCTAATAATCGATGGTAGAGAATATAATACACTTAATACACTTAATACTAGTTCAATTGACCTAAAACAAAAAAATAATCAGAAATTAAACAATGAAGCAACCGCCAGACTCTCCTTATCTGCAAGTAATCCTGAAACATCTTCTATGCAAAAAACATTTCGAAAATAAATTCAATATATTATACCAAAATATAAGAAGCATAAAAAATAAAAAACATTTACTGGAAGCCGCAATCGAGGAAGATGGAAATTTACAAGCTCTCTGCCTATCAGAAACTTGGATCACGGAAAGAAAATTGGACTTACTACATATGGATGGTTTTAAGTTGGTTTCAGCATACTGTCGGAGTAACCAAGAAGGAGGAGGAGTATGTATCTTACTGAAAGAAGATATAGAGTGTAAGGAGCTTAAGGATGTTGTGGATTTGTTTATTGAGTCAATTATTGAGTTAAGTGGAATAGAGATACCTAAAATGAACTTAATATTAATTAATTTATATTGGCCAAATAAAAACAGAATGCCAGAGATATTCTATAAATCACTGGAAGATCTCTTACAGTTGTTACAAATAAAATATAATAAAAGGAATGTAGTTATAGGAGGAGATTTCAATATAAATATTTTAGAGTCATCTTCATCTAATTATCTATTAGATCTTATGAGGTGTTCGGACTTCCATCAATATGTGAATGAGCCTACCAGAATGACGAACAAAAGTTCTACATGTATAGACCTCATTTTTGCAAATTTCCATAAAAGTAATTTCCAGTTAAAAATTCATGAATATGGTTTCTCAGATCATAAAGGTATATTAATGACTATACCGACAGATAAAAATAAAATAAAAAAATGTTGGTACTTAGATAAAAGGATATTCAATGAAAAAAATATACAAAAATTTAAATTTGAACTAAGTAATGTTAAATGGAACAAAATAATCGATATAAATAAAAATATATACATCAAAATTATAGTATATTTATAGAAACATTACAGGAAATATTAAATAAATGTATACCTAAAATTACAATAGCAATTAAAAATAAGAAAAATAAATCTTGGTTAACGAAAGGAATAAAAACATCATGTAAAAATAAACGTTTGTTAAAAAAATTTATTTGTAAAATTGATAGTCCTATTTTAAATCAAAATTACAAACAATATGAAAAAATTTTGAAAAAATCAGTTAAATTATCAAAAAAGTTTCAAAATATTCAAAGAATAAAGAAATCTGAAAATAAAATTAAAACAATGTGGTCTATAGTTAAGGAAAATACAAATAAAAGTATTCGAAATATTAAAAAAAATATAAAATTAAAAATTGAAAATAATATCACAGACAATCCCACAAAAATAGCAAACTCATTTAATCAGTTTTTTGCTTCTATTGGAAATGATAATGTAAACCAAAGTCAGCCATTACAATTAAATAAATGTATGAGTAGCACCATCGAAAACTCTATGTATCTCAAACCGGTGGACTTAAAAGAAATTCAAACTATTATAAAAAAACTAAAAAATAAGCGTAGCTATGGCTACGATGAGTTTCCACCTGTCTTAATTAAAAAATGTGCTGAAGAATTGACGCCTATTTTAACCTTACTTATTAACCAGTCATTTACAGAAGGTATAGTCCCAGACCCTCTGAAAATCTCCCTAATCAAACCAATTTATAAAAAAGGTGAAAAATTAGATATAAATAATTATCGTCCCATTTCTTTGTTACCAACGTTTTCAAAAATATTTGAAACTGCAATGTGTGACCGTCTATATTCATTTTGCGAAAAATACAATATCTTCAGCGAGCATCAGTATGGTTTTAGGAAAAATCGGTCAACTTCATTAGCAGTCTTCAAGTATATTAACGAAATAATTAATATCATAAACAACAAAGAATATGCCGTAGGCATTTTGCTCGATATGAGTAAGGCTTATGACTGCGTCCAATACAAAACGTTATTGAAAAAATTATACAACATAGGAGTAAGAGGTCCCGCTTATAAATGGTTTACCTCTTATCTCACAAATCGATCCCAATATGTACAAATAGACCATGTAAATAATCAAACTGGAAAAATAAAAACAGTAAGATCTCAACATTCAAAATTAATAAATTCAATACCTCAAGGAAGCGTCCTCGGATGTATATTATTTTTAATATTCATAAATGATTTGCCTGAAGTGATAGACAGCCCCTGCACATTGTTTGCAGATGACGTTTCTGTTGTTGTCTCCTGTAAAAATAACCTAAACCTACAAAGTACACTGGATGGTAGTATGTTAAAAATAGTGAGCTGGTTACACTCACATAATTTAAAAATAAATTTTAATAAAACTAAATTAATGGTTTTCAGTCCATTCCAAAAGAACCCGCTGCAAATTAACTACTCTTTCAATAATATTAAAATAGATTGCGTAGAGAAATATTCACTATTAGGTGTAAATGTAGATTCGAATATTAATTGGAAAGCGCATGTGCAGAGTGTGGCTACCAAGCTGTCTAGATTCACTTATGCACTACACCAACTAAAGATATCTTCTGATACCAAGACAGCCATGTGCGCCTATTATGCATATGCCCACTCTTTGCTCCAGTACGGCATATTGATGTGGGGTAATAGTACAAACGTGATTGATCTTTTTAAATTGCAAAAACGATGTCTCAGAATAATTGCTAACATAGATAACAGGGAAACTTGCAAACCATACTTTATTAAATATAAAATTTTAACTTTACCGTCAATGTACATATTAGAAGCGTGTCATTTTGTTAAATGTAATATGCACCTATTTCCACAATATACCCGCCCTCAGGCATTGCGACCGCAATGTAGATTAGCAAGACCATTCTCGAAGCTACAGTTATTCCATTCTGGCCCTTACGCAATGTCAATAAAAATTTACAATAAAATACCAATTAACTTAAAAGGTGAGGATGATTCTAAAAAGTTTAAAATAGCTCTAAAGAAATATTTAATCGCAAAGAGTTATTATGCGCTACAGGAATTTTTCAAGGAAAAAAGTTAGTTGTGTTTGTGCCTGTTTGTTTTAATTTAATGATGATTTTTTATTTATTTGTTTTTTTTTTTATTTTTTATACTAATCGACGATACATATATATAATGTAAAAATTTAATTATGTAGTTTATATAAGATTTATTAATGTGATTGCTGTGCCCTTTCAGGGTTCATGTTTGATTCTATACTTTTAGTAAATTAAGACCAATTTTGTTACAACATGTAATGGCAATAAATAAATGAATAAATGAATGAATAAATAAATGAACGTCTGAAACAAATGACAAAACCATCGGAATCCGACCCACGTGTGTCCAATCCAAATATGAAATAAAATCTTATTTATAGTGCCTTAGCAAGATGTGATTCGACAGCACTCGAGCTCTCTACGTTAAGCGACTACGTCGCAACAAGTAACAATACACGCACACATACACACACATACATATATACACACGAGCATTACACAATAACAACTGTATTGTGATTGGTTAGAAAGTCGAACAACGACGGTGCAAATGTTTTGGTTTGCTCTTATTGTAATGAGGTCTAGCGTTTTTGTAGTTAACCACGTGTTTTTGATACTATTTTCAATGTAAAATTATAAACTTTAAAACTGTATTAATATGTAAATTGTATTTATACTAATTTACGTTAATTTCCACTTTGAGTTAGCTGGTAGCCAACTTTTACAGAGTTAAGCTGGCTTGTTGTACATCTTTGTTCAAAATAATTTGTTACAATGTAATCTTTGTGTGCAATAAAGTATAAATAAATGTATATTTATGTTAAAATTATAAAAAGACGCATGAGTTAATATGTTTATAAAGAGTGTTTTAAAAATAGGCCAAAGTTTTTTTTTTATATAACTTAGAATGGCAAACAAGCTGACGGCCCACCTGATGGAAAGTGGTAACCGTCGCCTATAGACATGAGCAGTGCCATGGACATAACAGAGTATATTGTTTCGCCCATGATACCCCCCATGCGTGGCCATTCCTGAGAACTCAGGTGTTATTCCTCTGTACCCAGTAAATTCACGCCATATCGTGGGATATGGCGTGAATTTACTGCTTTTGTACAAAGTCGACCGCTGGTGTAAAACGTAAAACACAATTAGAATTATACAAAAGGTGAATCCGAAAGACAGTCATATCTCTAAAGCAATCTCTTACAGACAATCTTTGGTTAGTTTTCAAAATACATTAGTATAACACTCATTTTATAATGTTTATTTTCTCATCTCCTTTCGCAGGTTAGGCAAAGAGAACAAAGCCCATACAGCCTAATCTGATGAAGGTAATAATTTTCTTTTTATGGATTTTATGGCTAGTGAAATCTTTTGATTGTGTTCTTGATGGAAATATTTATTTCTATTTATTCCAAAGGAAACGGCAAAGGACTCTGCCCAAACAGCTCATATCTATCATAATGATTCTTTGAAAATTATTAATAAAAAAATGTGGCATATTAACTTGCAACAAACAAAACCAAGCTCGTAAATGCTTAATTGCATAATAAACATTTAAGTTTTGGCTACTGAGCCTATTTTAAAATTCATGCGTAATGCTATATTACCTATTCTAAAGTCATCTGGTCGTAAAAAACACATGACCCGGCCTTCAATTGCCTTGATCACTGACTTACCTTGACTTGAGTAGGTATTTGCGGTTTATAAACACGGGGCGTCCGCTACGAATTATATCTATTCACAGACAATCTATGATTTTAATTGAAATAAGTATTATCTTGTAAATATCATTAACTGAAGATTATAGCAATAATATTTTAGCCTTCTATTTGATTGATAGTCTCCGTGAAAAATTATATGACCACAAGGGAATGACTAGAAATAAAGACGAATAAAAGAGAAAAATATGACAACCCAAAATTATTTAGAATAAGGGCCGGAAGATAATGATGATGACGGAATGAATGACGGTCAATTTCATTATATGCGTCAGTTGTCAATCCGTTTATCATAGCATAATACTTTTTGCGTTTTTGAACTGAATCTTGTTTTATAATATGCAGAAGGATAAAATGCATGATTGTTATTTTGTATTCTGTGATGTGCATGGTGCTGCTCGTGTCTATAGATGGACGTCAAGTAATTTGCCATTCCATTTGCTTGAAAAAGTATACTACTTAATTTATTTAATTGAAGCCCATTTCAGTAAATATTACAAAAAACGTAATGATTGTACAAATCAAAATAATTCTCTCAAAATTGCTAGTTTATAGACCCAATATTTTTTGCTATACGTCGGCAAATCAGGCAGGACATTTGTTTTTGCATCGGATCACCAAAGTCTCACAAAACGAAACTATAACGAGCGTATTAATTCTAATATTAGACCGGCTACAGCGTTGCAATGTGTCCATAAAACCGCAGCGCATAAACCAGTTCTTTGTTACAAGTGTAGTTGATACTCGCAAGTACTGTAAGTACTCCATACCGGCCGATCGGTTAGGGGCCCAGTATTAGCTGCATGTATCTCGATATGGAAGCGGTTTAGTCGGTTGCGGAAAGCAACATTAAAGCAACTTCTTACAATTGTCTTCACTTTGAAACAAAGAGCTCCTCAGTATGCCTACAAATATCTCTGCATCACTTAAATAAATTATATGTACTTACACATACGTTTAATTCACGCACAGATAGCTGCAGATCTTATTTTAAGACCTTGAAAACTCTGTACAAAACAAATTAACAACAGTAACCTTACATCGGATGAGCCGATTGATAATTCAAACAATGGCTTTATGATTTTTATTGTTCGTAGTTGGCGCTGTATTTTCTCCAAATTTCCAGATATTTCTAATCCTTGTTTGTCTCAAATTATCAAGCATGTAGTGTTATATATTTACATGTCGTGTCCTTAGAGCAAAACCTATTTAGAAATATAAGACTCTGCATTCCAAATTGGCCTTACTTATGCAGAAAATAGCTGTGTGATATGACCATTCCGAGTAATATAACTATTTTCTGCATAACTAGATCCAATTCGCTTAAAATGTAATATCTCTATCATCGAGGTAACTAAGTACTTACTGAGTTTTTTTCTAACAATTTCCAGCTTAGTCACTCTGACTCTCACAAAGGCCAGGATTTATAAAAGTACTGCGCAGATATTCCCTAATCCGTAAACGTTGGCAAACAGTAGCAATGCTTTTAAAGTCTTATGGCACACTAATGAGTTCGGCGCAATGTTTTTATTGTGCAAATTGTTTGCCCACCAACGTATATCTGTTGCGGTTGATAATAGGTGTTACAAAAATGAAACCTTGGTATTAGTTTCTCCGCCATTACGTGTTGTTTACGCTAAACATGTACCATGGATATTACAATTCGGCATTCACGGTTACTTTGCGTTGAGATATATTCATATCTCCAGCATTTTGACTATTGGCCTTCGATACTACTATTACTTGTATTTACTAGTCATACAACGGTTTCCCCGTGACTTATTCTTGAATTTTCCCATAAAAAATACCTATAAAAGTAACTGCTGGTAAAGCAAATGAAAGCAAACTACTGTAAAAAGAAAGTACAGGAAGGAAAAGAGAAATTCTGGCATTGGAACACCGACATAACCCACCTCTCTACCTACCTGAGATGAATGGCTTGGATACCATTCGATCTAAGTTAGACAAATAAGGGAATGAGTATTTCACTCACAGAATAGAACTAAGTCACATCAAAATTCATCAAAATCCCTGTATAATAAAACTTACATTGTTTTTATTATGGCCCTCTTTTCTACTGATACAACCCTAATAAATGATTGTAAACTAGCTTTAGATAATAATGACAAGAAGCTACGTAAACGCTATGAATATTTAGTTATCAGACAGCTGTGCAATCGTAATTAGTACCATTAACTAACAGGTGAACACACCAGTTCGCTTTAGGAAGCCTAACCAGTTTTAATATTGCTTTATAACTAGCACAGAAGACCGAGTCAGACCTAATGTTTTGGTAATTTGGCAGGATGTGAAAGTTTTGAAGTTCTATTTATAATATCCTGACTTTCGACGTCGTCGCAACGTAGGTGCAATGTAATCAAATTAAATATAGGCACGTCAATGACCTTAACCTATCAACTGTCACTTGACTTGACAGGCTCGCCCCCTGCTTCGTTGGATATATCGCAAATATGTTCGTCGAAATATGGGCATGTGGATTGTTACGTTCATCACAACTGCGACAGTCGACAAATGCATCTGACTACTCCCTTAGGTATTATATTTATTTCTCTCATTTCATATATTTATTGTTATATAAATCTTTAGCTTCTTATTTGAGGTTTACGACTTAAGTTCATAATATGAACAAACACGTTGCACCACGTAAAGACTCGAGTTCGAATATCGGCTAGACCGATTTAAGTAGCAGTCAACCTTCTACATAATTTAGATAAATCTAGTGTTTCTCATATATGTTTTTGCCACTCCTAAATACTAAAATGTCATCACTCTTGTGGGAAAATTGCTCTGGCTATAACCTTTATCGTGCAGACCGTAACACAACGAATACATTGCCACATAGATCAAGCAGATAAGACAATGTTTTCTTCCCAAGTTACCCAATTCGGAAAAATTACGAAAGAGATATATCGAACGAGAAAAGATAGAGATGTCGGTATGATCCGCTAGATGGATGTAAGTTGACCAAATACGAGCATGTAGCTGGTGTTGAAAAGATCGCAACCAGAGAGCTTGTACGAATATGTTTATTGATGTAGAGTCGTGAAGGAAGCAAGGAAGCTGCTTACCTCATTATAGAACTACCTAGGTATCATTTAGTTGTATAACGGTAGATATCTCACGGGTTTACCCGCATCAATCGGACAAAACTATTGGATAGTACAAAAAAAGGTCTTTTGATATTCATGACTCGATCACGATCAACGGTCGATTAAATTTATATTTAGTTGTCTCAGATATGTGGATCATATCCTAATCTAGAAATTTATCCAAATTCACGCGGCCAAAGTCGTATAATACAGGCATTATGATATTAGTAGGATGTAGACAACTATTCTAAGACCACGGAATTATTCTGGATCAAAAAGAAAAGTAAAATAAACATTCCATGCTCGCACGTATACAGTCTATAAATAAGACGATATCCGCAAACATGTGGTAAATAAAATTAGCGCCCATCACCGGAAACTTGAATCATAAAATGATTATTGTACATACGTAGAGTGTAACAAAGCCGATCGATGCTGTAAAAAAATGGACGACAGGATGTGTTCGTGACTCATTATCGAGAAAAATGCATCGATAACGAAGATAAAAACTTATGGTAATGTCTATTCACTCGTTTGTGTAGATACTATCGTCGTATAAATCTATTTGTGTCGTAATTAAAATGTGATTACATTACAACCTTGATATAATTATTATTATTAAATAAAAAAAACATAAAAGCTAATGCAATTATTGACTCATATCTGTCAGCAGGTATGCACGTACGACATGAATATTCTAGGTTGAAAAATTTTATCTCACTACAACTCGATTCAAATCTGCTCACTCTCTCGCAGCTCCATCAAGTTCAAGAGTGTATTCTAGTAAGCGTGCAGCAAGCAAGCACATAACCTATCTGAGGGTAAGCGATTGCGGTAACTTAAAAGCCTCCACCACGGACAGTATATGGATAACTTCTTACCCTGACCCTAGCAGGTCTTACCAGTTTTTTTTTAATCCATATTATTAATCATCATAACCTTCAAGAAAAGAGCATATTCCTTTTTAAAAGGCCGGCAGCACACCTGCAAAGCCTCTAGTGTTGCGGATGATTATGGGCGGCGGTAGTCACTCACCATCAGGTGAGCCGCATGCTCGTTTGCCCCATTGTGTTATAAAAAAAAGTCAAAGGAAAACCTCAGCAGGAAACACAGTCCATAACCTGACTGTTTACTGTAGATACCTCTCTATTAATTATATCCTACAAATAGAATAATACAATGAACAGGATCAGATGTTTGCTTGTCATCGGTGTACTAATTAGACGTTGATACAAAATTAATCTTAGATCGATAGCTACATTTACCTTATTAACGGTTAATTAGCACCGATAATGGCGCGGCGGGGAGTCGGGGTGACATGACTATTATCAGCAAAGGACGCTTCTGCACGTTTCGGCAGTAGGTAAGACGTTTACCCAGCTATATGTCTATAATTATATTACAGCTACTGGGTAACGCTAAATTTGGATGCTTTTATATGATAACATGATAAACATTAATGTACATAAAGGAATATTTTCTTATACTAGCAGGAGAGCAAAACAAACAGATGTCTCGGGTGATATAGATGGGAGATAGTAACTGTCATTTATAGACATGAAAAACAAAGTCACAGACGGTTTTTTTTTTTAATGGATGATAATGGAATGGTAACCCCACCCGCGCTATCGGTATACACAGGCGGGGCACCAGTCAAGGATGATAGGTGAGGATGAAGTAGGTCAGTTAGCCCATCGTGACGAATTCAACAAGAATTGTTCACGATGGTTTCCAGGGGAACCACGCGGAGGTCGACCTAATAAGGCATATAGCTAGCAATGGGGCTGTCAAACTCTATTGCTAACAATCCCTTTCCCCCCAGTCACAGACGGTTGCAAAATAGTATATGACGCCTGGGGACTAAGATGCCTTAATGTCTTCCATTTTATCCCAGTACAAAACTACCAGGTGTACTATCAAAGATAGTAATACCCTGACTCTAAAAATCAAGCTCCCTATCAATACTTACAAATTTAGATTGGCGGCAAAGGATTATGATTTCAATGAAAGAGCAATGCAGCAATTATTTTATTTTATAAGGATTACATTATAAGAAAACAACATTGGAAGAGAACAAGCCAACCGTAGCCTCTATACATCCGTGACAGATAGTTTTTGGAGGAAACTCTCTATTTTTTTTTTAAACCACAGACTAACAATTTTTATTGCTCTCTATCACACAAAGCCTAAGTCTAGTTTTTGCCAGTACTTTTGTAGTTGTCTTTAAAAGAACATTAGCTTACAAATAAAGATAATCTGAATAGCGATGCAATACCATGTTACTGTAGCAGGAAGTCTCAAATTGTATCACTTATTATCAGTACACAGGATACCTGTTTATACGTAAGGTCTCGTCTAGATGTAATAGACGTGCTACCAAACTAGTTGAGCCTGTCTAAACTAAAACCATATGAGTAAAACAAACGGGACTAGCGGCTCCTGTCGTCACTATATCTTCATAAGATATATTGGTACATGAGGTCGACCTTTACACGATACTGCCTGCAAACGATTGTTTAATTGCTAATGAATTTACAACGATGGGCTAAATGACTTGACATCATTCTCACCTATCAATTATCATTTCTCAATGGTGCCCTGCCTTTGTACACCATCAGAATAAGAGAGTATACCATTCAATTGTTATAGTAAAACAGTCTTAAATTTATTACTACATAAAATCATCAGTAGGTTCAGGTATCAAATGTATACTTTCCAAAATTCCTTATTTTCTGTTCCAGTTGAAAATGGTTTCTTGAACTTACTTACACAGAGATAACACTCTGATAAGCGGATTAACGGTCCAGCTAAAGGAACCTGTATTCGATACAGTAAACTTATTAAGGACGAACGTAAAAATTCTTATTCACCTTAACCGAGAAAACGAGTTTTGTGCGGGGAAAGCCGAAGGTTTCTAGTATTATATAAGACGAATCAGCACGCTGTGCGGATTCGTGTTGGACTTGGTATTGTCCGGGCAATATCGACTTCGCAGTGCCTCTAGGGCATAATAGATCTTGAAGACAGATTAACAGGCTGTGCCAGATTTATAATACGCATGTACTAGCGCTGGGCAATTTCAAATCAATGTTGATAAGCTCATTATTCAGCTTCGCTCCTCGACTCTCAGCTCATTGTAATATTTAAATGCAAACAAAAATTTCTAATCAGATTCTAAATGTAACTGATCAAGATACCAGAATATTATTGCAGGTATTTTAGGAGATTTTAGAAATAAATCTGACAGTCATCTGACACTGCTCAGGTCGAGCAGTGTCAGATGACTATCGATGTATTTCTGGTAGTTTGTCTCATATTTGTGAGATAGACAATAAAGTGAAACATCCTTCTCATTCTTAATCTACTTGAATTTTGATTAATGCCCAAGAAGTTGTGCAAAATATCATATAAATAATATGTGAAAACATTTCTAAAGTTTTTTTTTTTTTTTATAATTATTATGCTTTTATATCTGGACGGATTCTAATTTAACTTTGGTGCTAATATTATATTAGAACTAAAATTATATAATCTCTTTCCAGCCAATTAAGGTAAATTTATAGCCATGAACAGGATTGCGAGATATGGCCATCACATGTATGTAGACGATAACAACAATTACAATACCTTTTAATTCAAACGTACAAAGTCGTATGTTACATCTATTGTTAAGAGAAGAATGTACATACATCGAATGCCGATTACTCACCCCATTCTTGTACTAGAATATCCTATATTGTGAGAATACACACAACAGGCATCTGGAATTTATCAGTCCGAATTCAACCCAGGACGAGGTTATTGACCGAATAGCTAGTCCATTAATTATATACATATATGCCTAAAAATATTAACATCGATATTTTTAAGTATAATAGATTCCTTTCATTGACCATTCATAGCAAAAATACTCGTATTTATAATTTATTTATAACTTGTTGAAGCCCGCATAAGTATGCCAAATCCTGTATTGCTTTTGGATACGATCCATCTGTGTACAAAGATCAAATTCCAAATTCATTCAACCTAAAAAATCCTTTATCTTCCAAAAGCTGGCCATAGGTTTCTTAAAAAAAAAGAAGATGTACCTACAATTTGTACGCAAGATAGTCTATCTAGGATGTAGTTTTAATTCGAGTTTGGCTTCTCCTATCTTTGTATATTGTGCTTCATATAACATTTTCGGCATCAAAAGGAATTATGGCATGTTATATATATTATAGGTAAGATAAAAGGAAGGAATGGAAAAGGGAGACCAAGGCATAATTACATCAGACAGATCAAGGAAGGAGTTGGTGTCGTGTCGTATCAAGAGGTGAAGAGACTCGCTGAAAATCGTAGTGAGTGGCAAGAGCTTCACCGACAAGAGCACAGCTCTTAAATAGGATAGATCGATATATATTATGTACATTATATTTTTAAACATTTTTGCAAATATATGCATATAAATAAGTCATCATCTTCTGGTTCTTATCACGAATATGTTAAGTTGGCGTAATGTCTTTTCCTTCTCTATTCATCTCCATTTGCAGTTATCTGAGCATGTACTGAGCTACCTTCCTATTCATATCATCTTTTATAGTCCATCCATTTCTTTTAGATCAACCTCAACTAATATTTATTATGATACGCATTCATCATCATCATCATCACTACAAAGTATAAAACAAAGTCGTCCCGCTGTCTGTCTATCTCTATTTACATATGCTTAGATCTTTAAAACTACGCAACGGATTTTAATGCGGTTTCTTTTAATAGATAGAGAAATTCAAAAGGAAGTTATATGTATAATATAATAGAGAAATACTGAATTTTAGATATTTCTAATGTTAATAAACACATTTATTTGCATTTACATTACAAACGCTGGCTGAACCCTACAAGATAGAACAAAATGTCCGTGATCATCAGCATTGCACCCGTGCGGAACCGGGGCGGGTCGCTAGTACTTAATATTTCTTTTAATACATTCCCTTCTTAACTCATCACATGTCCTTACCATACCAAAAGTAGTTCGTTCAATCTGCAATATATTTGTATGAAATTCTATTTATGTACATACAGACATCACACTAATGACTTCGTAACGAAATGCGAATTGGGGCAAATTTGCATGTACTATCTACACATAAATATATCGTTCAAATGTTAACTCAGTTAACAAGCCCATTTCAGTTTCAATAATTGTATGCTAATAATGAAATAGGTTACTTTATTGCATTACATTTGTATGTAACAGAGCAAGATTTTGTAGTACCGAAGCGACTTGAAGTACATTTTAAAGATCGAGAATGATTAGACCGTTTCATAACCATGTTACTAGTAATTTATTTTTCTTATTAACATAATTAAATAATATTTTTTTAATTAATAATATTCCTTTTCGATTAACTTCAAAAAAGGAGGGTCTCAATTCGATTGTATTGTTAATCTTTATTTTTTTTTTGTATTTTTACTAAGTTTACTACTTTAAAAAATGTAATATCATTTCTTCCTGATAACGTTAAGAGACTACCGACTAAACTGACTTTCGAAAAAAAAACGTTCATGCTCACTTTTTTACTTTATCCGAGCAGTAAGTACTTTATATTATTCTCAATTTCGTGTTTAATATAGTTATATTTAATGTGTAAGTATATTTGTTATTTATGTTTATATTTATTCGTTTATATATGTTATTTTAATATGTAAGTATATCAATAATTACTAGTACCGCATTCGAGTATTCTGACACTTCCCTATGGATGACTGGGAGAGAATGCTTTTAGCATTAAGTCCGCCATGTACACATATCGTCATAGTCGTAGAATACTGACGGATTTATATATTTAATATTTGTCAGATCTGTCAGTATTCTACGACTATGAGGATATATGTCGCCTATAGACATGAGCAGTACCATCGACATAACAGAGGATACTGTTTCGCCCATGATACCCCCCATGCATTGCCATTCCTAAGGAGCAAGTTGTTATTCCTCTGTACCCTGTAAATTCACTACCATATCCCACCCTTCAAACCGAAACACAGCCATGCAAACACAACTGCTTCACGATAGAAACACGAACAGGACAGAGGTACCCAAGCAAATGACTTTTGTATGATATTAAAAAGAATTTTAAGTTACGATTAAAAATGTTTTTTATGCGGGCATGTTCAGTTAGCATTTAAGATTTAAAAAGTGTAGTAGCCACATCTCTATGGTATTTTTCATGCAACTTGAAACTGCAAACATTTTAAAGAATACAGTCGTTTACATTATGACAAATAAAAGTTATTATTTTATTATTTTAGTTATTATACTTTATTGTATACGCTGATAACACATAAAAATGTGACAGAAGTAATTATTTGTAAATAGGCGAGCATAACTCTAAAAGAGTTCTCTTCCAGCAACACCCAAATTATGGTTTCGGTTGTACCATAGATAGACCACCATAGTACATCTAGAAATCTAAAAACAAGGAGTTATTTACTACTAATTACTTACTATAAGCTAGCCTGCTATGCATTGACAAAAATAGCAACTGATTGTGTATCTTTCGTCCTCTTTTTACTAATTATATTTGCATAAGAAGAAACGAGGCAACCATATGATTTACAGTTTTTATTTTATCATTCCTTCTATGTAATTCCTTGTTCTTAGATAGAAATAAATAACTCTGAGCATACTCGTATATAGAGACATTTAATCCCAAATTAACCATAGCTCGCGCTCTGGATACTAGACAGTTGATAGACATATTTAAATGTTTTCTGTTTTAATTATAATACACAGAAAACGTCCAATCCGCTACAAACACAGTCATTAATATAAATATTTACATGGTGCGGGCATCGAACCCGCAATCATCGGAAGCTGAGGCAATGTGTTTAACCGCTACACAACCAAGGTCAGCAATGTCCTTGCGATCTTATTTTTATAACCTTATTTAGAATTATTTTAAGCCGAAAAGGTGTTTCTTAATTAAACTCTATGGTTTTATAATGCGATATTTTAATCTCCAAGATCCATTATCCTTTGCAAATTTATACTAATTTCAATGACTCTTTTTGCAACAAGGTATAAGGTTTACACTCACACGTTATCATTTTCAGTCTTTTGTACTTCATATATATATATATATATATACAGTATTATTCTTTATTTTAATTAATTTATATATTTTATATATATATATATATATATATATATATATATATATATATATATATATATATATATATATATATATATATATATATATATATATATATGGTGCAATACAGAATAAATAAGTAATTATAATTTGTCACAATGAAAGAGTGTTTTTATGGTAATTGATATGTAATTCACATCACATGTTTGACTATGATACGCTTTGAATGCCAAACAAACCGACAACCCACCTGATGGAAAGCGGCAATCGTCGAAAATAGACACGAACGTCTATTTACCATAGACATAACAATGCAGACACAAAATTATTCACTATTCGACTTTAAACAATCATGTTTTTGTTGACTTCTCAACTATAATAAAAAATTGTAATAACTCATAATATAAAACAGCCAAGGATAATTGAGCAACCTTGGTTTACGAGAATGAAACATTGATTTTATATATTCAAACTAATTCTTTATATTACACCAACTACGAGGTCTGTCCGGAAAGTTCGTATAAAAGTGTTCTGGAATGCGAGAAAGAGGAGTGGGGAGGCCAGGTAAGCGCAGGACCCCTTCCTTATGTCCCTAACAATGCTTCAGTTCTGGTCTGACCGCCGTGCGGTGCGAACTGGCTTGTCACGCCATCTGTGAAGTTACCTCTTAACGAAACCCCGTCGGCATGGAGCCCGCTTCCGTTGAAGAGCAGCGCGTCGTAATCAAGTTTCTCTCGAAACTCGGCAAGAATGGCCGTGAAATTTTTGCCGATCTCAGAACAGTTTATGGGGATGATGCTGTGAAGGAACCAACCGTCCACAAGTGGCTAAAAAGATTCAGAGAGGGCCGAGAAAGCGTTCAAGATGACCCACGTTCAGGACGTCCTTCCACTTCACATTCCGACGAAAACGTGGAAAGAATTCGAACTTGTGTTAATGGGGACCGTCGTTTAACGGTCAGACAGGTGGCTGAAGAGCTTAATTTGGGCAAAACCGTGGTCCACGAAATTCTAAGAAACGAACTTCAAATGAAAAAAATTTGCGCCAAGATCGTTCCGTGAGTTTTTGAGTAAAAATTCCATTACGGTGACCGAACACCCCCCCTATTCGCCGGATTTGGCCCCGTGTGACTTCTTCTTGTTCCCAAAAACCAAATTGGTACTTCGGGGGCGGCATTTGGGGGACATAAATGAGATAAAAAAAGCTACGACGGGGCAGCTGAGAAACCTACAACCAGAGGACTTTCAAGGAGCCTTCTCACAGTGGAAACGGCGTTGGCACAAGTGCATTATGTCACAGGGGGAGTACTTTGAAGGGGATAAAATTGATTTACCTGAATAATTGTAAAATAAAATTTTTAAAAAACTTTTATACGTACTTTCCGGACAAACCTCGTATAATAGTGCCTGGTTGTAGTTTTATCGAATCCGATCATAAAAATGCTGTTTACTATATTTTCCGTCACATTACAGTTGACTTACAGTGACTGTTCACCGAAATAAACTTTAAATCAATTATATGAAATAACCTTCATACTATTTATTTGTGTTACGGGAAGTCTCCAAGTATGTCTGTTTGCAAATCTACATTATTCAAGTATACTTTTGAAAATATTTGAATTTAGAACATGGTATCGTATCTACTCGAATTTAAACCACTACACACACAATTGGGTCGTTTCTGAGGCGGTATTTCTCTACACTTTTATCTTAACCGAATATTTTAATTTGATGACTTCGCTAAATTACTGTTTTGTGGGCCATCATAAACTAAGATTATAGTAATTTTGACTAAATCTAATACGAAATTAGTTCATATTAGTTCTACAATTGAAGATATCGCTGTAATAACCAATTGGAAATTTAATTTTATAAATATATTTAGAAGAAGCGGCGCTTCTGAATCGACGCCAACATTCGAGAAATTCAGTTAGAATATGATATTTAAAATTTATAGTATATTACAAGCCGACATTAAAATGCAATACTTTAAAATTTATAAAATGGCTATTAGAAAAAGGTTTTTAATTGAATCTCTGACATTTTAATAATTTTGACTAAGAATTAATAAAAATTTGTTTGACTATAATAATAAATGATGTAATATAATTTTTATTAAATTAAATTAATTTAAATTGTAAGCTATATTGTATTTTGCATGTCAATCATACTTTTGACGAGACATGTAAGTAAGCACTTAAATACGTGTAAAATGACCGCCAGTATATACTACCTAACCTACCATTTGCAAGGGGCAAATAAGCAATTTCATCTCTACAAATAGATTTTGTTTCACAGCAAGCAGGGTGTTGCTCCACAAAAAAAACTATCGATTTTTACCAGAGGGAGACTTTGTACAAAAGTCGATTGCTTGGGTACCTCTGTCCCATTCGTATTTCAACCGTGAATCAGTTATGTATGCATGGCTGTGTTTCGGTTTGAAGGGTGGAATATGGCGTGAATTTACTGGGTACAGAGGAATAACATCTGAGTTCTCAGGAATAGCAACGCATAGGGGGTATCATGGGCGAAACAGTATGTGTGTGTACTGTTATGTCCATGGTACTTGCTCATGTCTATAGGCGACGGTTACCACTTTCCATCAGGTGGACCGTCAGCTTGTTTGCCATTCTAAGTTGTATAAAAAAAATTTAATTGTTTTAAAATAAAGGATAACACAAAAGAATAATGTATGTATGACCTTATGAAATAAAAAAATAAATTGCCTCAAAATCAGTTCAGAGGCAGCGACAACCGCATCACATTAAAAAAAAAAAAAAAAATCTCCATCTTTTGAAAGTCACCGAAAAATAGGCCGTCAAACTAACATCAACAGTTCAAACCAATGGCTCTAAAAACTTACAATGTAACAAAGATGTTATCTTATTTAACGTAAGTACAACATTAAGCTATTTCCTGAAATTCCCATTGGAACGTAAAATAATGGGTTCCGCATACCGCACGTTAACCATTATCTAAAATATACGAACCACCACGTTATGCGGTCATGGAAAACCATTGTTAATAAATAACCTGCCTGATAAGTGATCAATAAAAATGTCATAATAAAAAATCGCTCAATGTATTACTATGTACTTACATTATTAGTCGTCAGATAAATGAGTTGTGACTTTGACATATTACCGTACCGAGATATGATTATGAAAGTTAAACAATAACATAGTGGGCAGTCTTTTATTTCTACATTTTCGAAACTGTGTACAAAAGTCGATTGCTTGAGTACCTCACAAAAGTCGATTGCTTGGGTACCTCAGTTGTTTGCATGGCTGTGTTTGCGGTTTGAATGGTGGGATATGGCGTGAATTTACTGGGTACAGAGGAATGACATCTGAGTCCTCAGGAATGGCAACCAATGGGGGGTATCATGGGCGAAACAGTATACTCTGTTATGTCCATGGTACTGCTCATGTCTATAGGCGACGATTACCACTTTCCATCGAGTGGGCCGTCAGCTTGTTTGCCATTCTAAGTTGTATAAAAAAAAAGAATAACTGTTAAGCTAAGTAATGAAAAGAGATAATCATCTACAGACCTAATGCCCATTGCGCGGGGGAAAGGGATTATTAGTAATGAGGTCTAACTCACCCATTGCCAGCAATACACCCTATCAGGTCGACCTCCACGTGGTTCCCTCTGGAAACCATCGTGGTTAATTCTAGTGGAATTCGTCAAATTGTCGGGCTAACTGACCTGCTTTCATAGTCACCTATCATCCTTCACTGGTGTCCCACCAGCGTATACCGATAACGCAGGCGGGGTTACAATTCCTTGATCGTCCATTAAAAAAAATGCACATTTTTTTTTTTTTTTTTTTTTTTTTTTTTTATAGAACTTAGAATGGCAAACAAGCTGACGGCCCACCTGATGGAAAGTGGTAACCGTCGCCTATAGACATGAGCAGTACCATGGACATAACAGAGTATACTGTTTCGCCCATGATACCCCCATGCGTTGCCATTCCTGAGGACTCAGGTGTTATTCCTCTGTACCCAGTAAATTCACGCCATATCCCACCCTTCAAACCGAAACACAGCCATGCAAACACAACTGCTTCACGGTTGAAACACGAATGGGACAGAGGTACCCAAGCAATCGACTTTTGTACAAAGTCTCCCTCTGGTACATGGCACTAGGGCACTAATATACTTTGATTTCTACAACACCCTTCCTGTGTTGCTACTTCTAAATACTTATTTTTTACCTACAACTAGGCTAGCATTCAAGGATACAATTCGCTTGATTGTTAGCAGACTCAGCAGTAAACAAACGCTTGCAACATCTAAAGCATCATACTACCCAATAATTTCACTGCTGTAACAAATTAAATTAGATGATACGACGCAGAATTGATATAAGTACATAAATATTTTATCCTATATAGGTATATGTACCAAATGGTTACACAGGAAGACTTCAATTGTACAGAGCACCCGTAGGATATGATAACAAAAGGACCATACAATGTAGCAAACAACATTATCTATAAGTCTTTCATGAATGTGGGTGGACACATCGTGGGTAAAATTTAATTCTGATTTATCTTGTCTTCAATATTAATTTATACGGCTCCCTCTAGCGTTAGGGTAAGAATACAATGTGTCACGTCCTATTCATCCCCAGGATGTTGTTAGAGGCGTCTACAGGAACCACAATAAACTACATCAAAATTATACCCAGAACCGAGAAACTCTATTGACTTGTCAAGTATTTTCCTCTTATGAGATGAAGAAACACCCAGCAGTGGGATATTAATGGACTATTTTATCATGATGATGATGATGAGACTGATTAAGCCAACACTGCACTTGCACTAAACTTTTTCCCGTCCGTAGCTCAAGTCAATTTCAATAAAAAAAAACTAATCTGTCAGATGCCTGTCGAATTTAATTTCATAGACGATAAAAAAAGTTTAATTTTCCCCACTCGTCTCGCCTACATTTCGAACTGGACATAGCTGAAAACGGGTCTACCGCCGTCTCTTGGCTTGGATTAATTACGTTTGTAACAGTGTCCAATATCACCGAAGAGTTAATCGGAAATTTAAAATTGAGAAGTTTTTGGTTGCGGCTCGTATTGAAGTCACGACGTCAGTGTTCAAAATCGGAACAGTGAATTGCTGAATCACGGCACTCAATTGGGATCATTTTTATATATTTATTTTTATTTATTTAATACTTTATTGTACACATTAGTTATAAAAATATGACAGAGGTAAACAAAAGTACAAAGGCGAGCTTAACTCTGATAGAGTTTTCTTCCAGCAAACCCAAAGTGGAAAGGAGCATCAATGTCAGCGGATACAGCAGTGTACAATTTTTAAATAGCCAAAATTAAATTAATTAGATTATATTATATAGTACAAATACACACATACATATACATAAATATATACCTACATCTATGCATAAACCTACATATACATACACATATACATACAATATACCTACACATATAGATAAATAAATATATGTTCATAGAGATAGAAGATGCTCTTTAAGTCTACTCTTAAAAATATTTAGGGATTGACTCTCACGAATAGATATGGGAAGAGAATTCCACAATCTAGCAGCATGGACGGTAAAAGATCCACTATAGCGCGTTGAGTGTGAAGGGAGTTTGAGGATAAGAGATTTCAACGGGAGGACACGTCATGGGTAACTAGAAAATCAAAACGTTCACGAAGATAGGAGGGAAAAGTAGGGTTATATAGAACGGAATATAAAAACGACATTATATGAAAGTCTCGACGCCTTCGAATTGGCAGCCAATTCAATTTTGTTCTATAAGCGGAGACATGATCATATTTACGCAGACCATATATGAAACGTATACACAAATTCTGTAATCTCTCTAATTTGTTTAAAAGCTCTTCAGTTGCATCAAGGTAGGATATGTCGGCATAATCAAGAAGAGATAACAGTAGAGCTTGTGCCAAAGTAAGCCTTGTCTTAAATGGTAAGAATTTTTGCAATCGTTTAAAAGAATGAAATGAAAAACATAGCTTTTTGCTGACCCCATTAATGTGTTCATTCCAGGATAAATTGCAATCAATTATAACACCTAGGTTTTTTGCTTTCTTAGCATATGCAATTAACTCATTTTCATAGTAAACAGGAGGCAAAGCATCATGATCAAGCATTTTATAATTACGATGACTACCTATAATGAGAGCTTGGGAAACTAGAAGCCCAAAGGATCTAGCCCATTCCGATATTTTAAGCAGCTGAAAAGTCATATCATCAATTGTTCAGATATGTCGCAAAGATTAAAATGAAAATATAATTGCAAATCGTCTGCGTAGAGATGGTAGGAAGAAAAAATTACATGAGTTATAGCATTGATAAATGCAGAGAAAAGAAGAGGAGATAATACGCCGCCTTGAGGGACTCCTGCAGTAACCGCACACCAATCTGAGGTATCCTCACCATGGCGAACACACTGCAGTCGACCCCGAAGATAAGAGTTAAACCAATTGATTACAGGTGGAGATATGTTAAGGGATGAAAGGATATTTAAAAGAATATCATAATCTACAGAGTTAAAGGCATTACTAAAGTCTAGGAGAACAAGGAGTGTGAGGGAGTGGTTGTCCATAGCCCGACGTATGTCGTCAGTGACTTTGACAAGAGCACTTGTAATTGCAAAGGACTTAGCAGATTATTACTAGACAGATAAACGGACAATTGTGTATGAACTATTTGCTCTAATAACTTTGACAAAGCGGGTAGAATCAGATAGGTCTAAAATCAGTTAGAGTAGATGGATTAGATGTTTTAGGGACAGGAATGATGTATTTTCTTCCAAAGTTCTGGAAAAGAACATGTATCAAGAGAAAAATTTATTATATGTGTAATAATTGATACAAGTTCATCCATAATAGGGTGCAACATTTGTGTGCCTACTCCGTCAGCACCCGTCGCTTTGGAAGAAATGGTAAGGAGGTGCCTCTTAACATCACACTCTGTAATCAAGCTGAAAGAGAAGGATTCGCACTCAATTTTTGATAATTGATCTAAAGTAGTAAGTTTGACATTACAGATGTGTGGGTAATTTACAGAAATGGTTATTATAGAGGATTCATCATTAGCCTTACCAATCCCGAGTGACTTTAAGAATTTACACATTTGATCAAGACTGCGACCATTCAAGGAGTTATATATGTAGCGACGTTTAGCATCCCTACACATTCTACTACAGCGATTGCGTAAATTTTTATAAGTAATTAAATTACATTCCGTCGGAGACCTCCTATACTTTCTCTTGGCTCTATCATATCATATTGGCCTCATATCTTGGCTATATCTTGGTATATACTTACTAGAAATAATACTAGAAAAACTAAGTAAACTAAAGTCTTACTATTTCTACCAGAGCAAGATTAATCTTGTGAGATAGGTCTTTGGTAGTATCTTGTTTGTGCTAACAAGCAATTTGGTTGTATGCTTAATATAGTAACTTAACTGCATGACAGTAAAGTTTTTGGGTACTGTGACTTAAGGTCTTCATGTCAGAAGTGTTGACAAAGTATGAATAATGTTTTAGTGTTATGTTTACAAAACTAAAGACATTCACACTTGCATAAATGTTTATTAATAGGCTGCAATACCCGTTAAACATCAAGAATATTGTATAATAAATTACCATAGTGCCCTCATTTAATAAAGAACAGCCAGTATTCAGAAAATTTGCATAATTTTACATTCATCCTCTAGAGACAATTAGTTAGCTACTGTATCTGGTCAATTCGCCGTCACTACTATTTTTATAATACATACATGTGTTAAGTATAATATAGGAACTTACAACTACAGATAAATATATAATTACTTAAATGTTGAAACTAGATAACCTGACACTTTAAATTGTCTTTACTCAAAAAGACCTATTTACAAGCAAATTAACATCTTTTTTTTAATCTACTGCAAGAATCGGAAAGTTATTCTCTGCTTAGAAGAACCCGCCGGAAACTCAACAGTTAGTCTTTGAAATTTCTGTAGTACATATATATTTATTTAAATGTACTTTGTCTAAAATAACATGATCATTAAAAAAGCCGTACATGATCAAATAACACTTTGCACGTTTGTTATTCAAGTAATCGTTTAGTGTGTAATAAATAAGCTCTGTCCAATAAATGTTTTTATAACAGTTTTAAATTGATTAAAAGGTAGATTCAAAATATCCTTCGGTATCTTATTATAACATTTAATACCTATTCTCATAAAAGACCTATTAACTTTTTCTAAATGAAACTTCGGAACAGCAAGTTTGTATTTGTATCTAGTGTTAGGATTATTGAGATCTCCGTTTTTAAGAAACAGTTGAAGATTCCTGTGTATATGCAAAATGTTTGCGTATATATATTGTTAAGCTACGGTGAGAATATATGTCTATTAGTGACTCACGGCATCTCATAAAATAAATCTAATATTAGAGACTAAAACATATCGACGTATTCTTAGTAATTAAGAAGCGTGGTTTCCTAATACAATGTGCTTACTTGAACGACAAATTAAGATACATAAACAAACAGACAAATTATATATTTGCGTAATCAGCTTCGCCGGCAGAACCCTTTATCTCTCGTTCCCGTGGGAATTTCTAAGATCCCTTTCTTAACGGCCATCTATTCTGTCTGGCGGGTTGGTAATCTTAATAGCATAGTCTAATAATGTTTGGTAGGGACTTGTCACGAACTTGTGTGCGATAAGTAATACAATTTTAAGACATAAAATTTGAACTGTTCCATATTTTTATTTTCTACCTGAACGTTTTCAACTTATGGTTGTTTTATGTGTTATTTTCACGAACAAAGTAGTAGCGCCGAGGACTGTCCTTATTCTTGCAGTTCTTCATGACTTAGTTGTAACCCAGTACATCAAGGTAACCCTATATATATACCTGTAGATATTGGTATATAGTTTCCATCATTTATATTACTAAAGGCCAGCGTAGACGAGGCAAATATTTGCGGACGAAATATCCCTCGCCTGCGTTGGTCAGAACCAATAAAATTTATTACTAGAATGTTTTTGTTGTGCTTTTCTTTCATAAATCTACTGCGAAAATATCTAGGCTAAGGTGTTGCAAATGGACAAATGAATAAGCACCAAATACTGTTTTACTAAAAAAATTATTTTAAACTTTCACGACATGCTTTCACTACGCACAAATATCGGAGCAATCGCATTTATAAAGCGGGCAACCTACATGCAAATTCGCCACTCGAAAATGCAATGTGACGTGACGAGTGGAGGCTCGGGGGGCATTCCTAGCGCGGCTGGGAGAGGAGGGAGAGGACGGAGGCGGTCATCGACCGTCCTCAGCCGTTCGCGCTTCGCGCATAAACTACGCAGTCGCATAAGGTCAATACGGCGAGCCGGTCCCGGTCGGTACATTTCGAAAGCAATGTTCCATTGACGAGTTCCGTGCACAAAATCCATTACATTGGTAATCTGATTTGATATGTGCTACGCAATAGGATGTTATCTGCAAATAAGATTGGCGTAATGCGTTTTCTTGTCGTCAGACGGGTACCCCAAGCTACTTTTACTGATTATTACCGCAGTAGAATAAGCGGTTTCGCTATTATATGATTACTGCATAGATAATGTCTGACTAGTAACTATATAATACATGGTCAACTACACCTTCACCTATACAATTTATAAGACAAATGTCAGAATTGAAACAGATTTTGATACGAATAATTACTTTTCCTCGCCGTGTGGTCCCAGCATAGAATAGGCCACCCCTTCCTCTTCCATGGGTGTCGTAAGAGACGACTAAGGGAGGGCGAGGGATGGGCAGCAGCGTTCCTCTTAAAACATTTCCAATGCCTATCTGCGTTTGCCAATCCGGCTTGTCAAGCGTGGCAACTACCGTCAAACCCCCTAGGGGGAGGCTTATGTTCAGCAGTAGATAGTTAAAGGCTGATATGATGATGATGATAATTGAAAGGAGTTCAACTTGGAGTTAGTCCCCACATCATGTTGGTCGTCTTTGTGGCTGACCAACATGATGTAAAGATTAAAAATAAAGTTCAAATTAAGAAAATTCCATCAATCTGTTAAATTTAGGAATTTAAGAATGACCACACCTTAAGACTGAACGTTGCGCACAGACAAACATTTGATGTCTGAATTTATAACCATCATCTCCACTATACATATTTAATACAGTAAGTTTGTTAGTTTTATTACCTAATATATATATGTATAGATTAATAACGCATATTTTCCTTTGCAATTAAGTTTCCTCTTGTCGGGACAAGTAAATTACTTATCCATCTTCAGTCGACGCTGTACCAAAGAGCATATTCTTGACTACATTTCCATACCTAGCTTTCCTTTAAATGTCGCATATAAGGAAACAATTTTCAAATATCACATACATGACACGACATGTCGAGCATTATCTTCAATATTGATTCAACAGTAAAATTAGACGGAATAACCTGATTAGACAACAATTAAGTGGCCTTATCAATTGTTGTCGTGCCGGAAAATACTGATAAAGTGATATCATGTTCTGAGTCACATTTACCTTGCCTACCTAAACACCATGTGAGTTTACAGAGTCATCGCTGTATGACGTCATGTGAATATGCGTAGCTAACACATGTTTGATCGTACTAACAAAATGCAGAGGAAACTTAATTCAAAATATAGCGACAGTATTTATGACACTGAACAACTTTCTTAGAAAATAATTAAAGGTCATGCAAAAAAAAAAAAAAAAAAACTAAAAACCGCACGACTTCGATGACAGAAACTAAACAAAATTTTAATAAATTTGATGTCACAATGAAATTGTTAGCCTATTCGTTTCACTAACACCTACTATCGCTATATTTTGACTTGTTTTTCCTTTAATTCTATTTAGCCTTAAATATTCCACTAGTGGATAAAAACCTTTGTCATTCCTACCATTTTTATGTTGCTGTTGGAACATTACTTCCTTACCTTTTCTAGAATCCTCCTCCAAGTCTTCATATTTCTATCACCGAGATATCTTCTAAGAATTTAATAAAGATTTAAAATAACTTACGTACATTTCTATACGCTTATTTATGATCCTGAACACTTTATACCTAGCTTAAAAATTCAAGTTGCAAGTAGACGCTACTCGATCACCAATGACCACAAAAGGATCTACATTCCAGATTTCAACATTAATTAAGCATCTGATTAACATTTAAAGCTAAGTAAAATCTGATGTAAAATATCCAATTGGTTTTAAAGATTAATTGTAGATATAACTTTAATATCTGCATTCAGAATAATACGAGTGTATTGACTAACCATACAAAATTATATAGTATCATTGACACCGAATGTGTTATCATTCGGAATTCTAATGAAGCCAGCCAACTCTTCGTACAGGATGCGAACATAATTGTTTAGAACGACCTTTGACTGTTTTTGGAACAAAGAAACATTAAATAACGGTGATACGCTTGTCACTATTGACATCATTGTTTAGTCAGCCAGTAAAATTGATAGAGTTAACTTGTTAGTTTTAATTTGATTATTACCAGTCCCAATCTAATATTTAATTACACCAGTAGATATTAGGTTTTCCTTTTTCAATTGCGAAATTGATCACTACAAATTCCAAGACAAGAACTACAATATGAACTTAACGTAAGATGACGTTTATATAAATATACTGCCTAAGAATATTAAACAATTATTCATAACTTTAGTATGATTCAAAACAAAAGATGCAGTTTACAATATTTTTATGTTAATGATTCGTACATTTATACTAAGTAATTAACGTCTCATGAACAAAAACTCGAATGTGATCATCGTTTAACTATACTAATAGATAAATTTAAATTTTCTGTTCAGCAAAAAAGACAACAACTTCAGTATAGTAATGGTATTTCGCGGCTCACTTTTGGCCACAACAGAATATCAGTGTTTTGCTCTTTTTAGGGCAAAGCAAAAAGCTGAGTTGTGGCCATTTTGTATTACTGTGGCACACGCATAAAGAAAAAAAATTTTTACTAATTTTATGCATTCTGATTTGTTTTTGGTTTCTTTTTTAATCTTTTGTACATGTATCTTTTTTATCTTTTTTCACTTTGCTTTTGTATCTTTTGCTGTAAGTGATGCAAATAAATTATCTATCTATCTATAAGTTCTGACAAAATTAATCTATTGATTTATCTTCACGCCAAATCCCATGCATACAAAGGATTAATATGAAACCAGAATAAGAACAAAATCCTATTTATTGCGAAAAACTATGAAAATCGGTTCAGAGTAGACGAACAGCATAACACACACTTCTAAAGAACACGAGCAAATTAAGACTTTTCGATTTTGAAGTTCTTAGAAAGAACACTACAAAAATAATTAACTTAGAAAAAAGCTTAATAAGGTAAGTATAATAAAAGAAACAACTTGAAAATAAGAACGAAGAATGTTACAAGGAGATATTCGTTGTGGTTTTTGACGCTTGACTGGATATCTTGTAGTATTGATGATTGCAACATATTACATCTTCAACATGTAATATATTTCGAACTACATGATTTGGCTTATGATCACTAGGGCCAATCACCTATCAATTGGCAAATTAGTCAATCGAATTCATATTTAAAGAAGTCGGACGAAATGACTTGACGCCGCTAATTTAAAAGATAATAAAAAATCCAACGGTCTCTTACATGTATCATAATAAGTTGGCTGGCCCCGAATTTTACTGCATATTAACCTTAATATCACGTCCCTTTTGGGGTAAACAAAGAGACAAGGTAGCTCCCATGTATGAATGCCAGTTCACTGTGTTTGCCCCTTAGACAAATATATACGATCCCTCTATTCATAATAGAGTAGTCTAGCTCTCCTCTGTTACCTGCAACCCTCCATTTCCGCTTTACGTTATGTATTTCCTAATAGTTATTACTTTCCTGTATACAAATACGTGACGCACACATATTTACTTCACAGTACGAGAGCTTCCCGCGTATGTATTAGGTGGCGCCGAGTCTTTTTTCTTGTCCATGATTTTAATCTACTAGAGAGCTCTTGTAAATATCTTAGACGATATATATGTACAATGAATATAAATTCGATATAACTACGCCAACGATATTGTATTGTGTTATATAGTTTCGTGACAATATCATACGCATAATAAATGAAATAGTATAAAAACATGTGCCACTCGTGATTTGTATAGCATCGTAATTTCATTTTGTCAAGTAAATGAATTACCCGATGGCGCGCCATGCTTAATTCACGTAGATAAGATTCATTCATATACGGAACAACTCGAATAATAATGGACAATGGTAAAAGTCGACCATAGAGGTAAATTACTCACTCATTGCTTTGCGTATCTTAAACGTAATCTGAATTGTAACACAGTACAATAGATCAATTATGCTGTTCACATGTAGACATGCTATTTACCACGTCCAGTTCTGTAGACTATTATAGGCTGAACATGACGCGCCGTTTGAATAATTATAATAGACTTACTTTCATATCCAGCTGTCCAGGACCATAGAGACACCATCGCCAACAGCCAGTGGTACATGAGGCCTTCGATCTTCCAGTACAGTGAGGTGAACAAGGGTCTGACGAGGCGCAGCGCCATCATCCACACCACATAAGCGGGGATGCAGTATATGTTGTTCACGACCGCGAATGTCGTTCGCGCCACGATCCGCACGTACCGGCTGAAACAGCAGGGCCGCGTCGGTTCATCTTTGACCGTCTCACCATACGCCGCGCCCGCGGCACCCTCGGCGCCGGGCGACGGCCACAAACACATGGGGCGACATGACAGACGACGCGCTCGACGCCCAAGCGGCGCGGCCGAGGGCTCCGCGTGCGAGCGTATGGCGAGACGGCACCGTACCGCGTTCTCCCTGCCGACACCTGCCGAGACGCCGTGGCTTTCGTTTGCGTGGACATGGACAATGACGCTGCGCTGCGTTCAAATAAATACACCGAACACAATTCGACGATTATTATTTAATAATGGAATTTATTTACCGACTTGGCGGTTACTTTTAAGTAGACTGCGAGTACAAATTTAAAAATCACCCGTCGGCGAGAGAACTGATCGCTCGCCGGCGAGCTTACAATGCGATTGCAACACACATTTTACACCGATCGACGTAACATTAACTCGTACGACGCGAGCACACATAGACAGACATACACATTTTTAAATTTACGTTGCATACTGTGGCACGACCGCGGCCGGCCGAGTTCGTCGTGTAAAATTAATACAAAGTTCATTTATATAAAATTAAAAAACGACATCGGACCGCTGAAATTATACAAAAATTACAATATTAAAGTCTGTACACTATCTAATATATACAAATGTTGCCTGCGTAGATATGTGCGGGGGCTTTATATACAGGGCGGTGGGGTCGGCATCACGAGCCTCGTGGCGAGCGGATCACATATTATAGTCGTGTGCCATGAGGCTGTGCACCTGTTCGAGACGGTACGCGAGACGCTGCTTCTGCGAGAACTCGTCCTCCTCGAGCGTCACCATTAGCTGCTCGTTGTATTTCACCGCATACGCATACAGCTCGTTAAGCGCGCAGTTCGTATTAAATTCCTTCGTGTGGAGGCGCGACTCCTCCGCTAACATAGCGTTCATGTCCTGGTCAGATATTGCCGGCATCAACTTTATGTCCGCGTAATAACGTTCCACCCACTCTTTGTAAACTGGTATATCTTTCGCGTACAGAAGTTTGGATGAAGGCGAATCTTTGCCTAGGATGTGGTCGGATGTCGAACACGAGTCCATGAATGTTTGCGCAATAACTGATAAGCAAGAATCTACTGTATTAGACTTATGCACATCGAATACAAAGTTAGGATTTTTAATAAGATTCACCCAGAAGCGCAGCGGAAGGGAATTACTCTTCCAAGTATGCACCACTTCAGGGTCGGAGATCGCATGTTGAAGAGCTTGATCGTCAAGAAAATCGAACATGTACTTTATAGCAAGAGGTAACGCGGAGCCGCGGTGCGCTGTACTGAAAATAGTCTCAAATAAATCATCAACAAACTTTTGCAGTGTACCTTTTGTGGCCAAAAGCCGTGTAAGATATATTTCTGAGACCATTTTATTACCACGTTCGCCTTCTTTATGAGCATCACCGTCATGATGCCTAACTAGATGCCAGTATTTAAAACCGCCTCCGTGTTCATATTTGAGCGGACTAGCCGGCGGACTGGCTGAACCGTATTTACCACGATTTAGAGTTTCATACGTGTGCGACTTATCATTCTTCTCCATATTAGATAGATTGTAGACGGAACTTTGTTTTGCGACTAAACTAAGACATGCACCATCTGGTACGCGATAATGATTAAGAGTGTTAAGCTTACGCCATTCGCCCTCGCATTTTGTAGTTGAATCTTCATCATAGAGAATTAATCTACCGGCAGTACCCGTACGCCATTCCAAATCAAGCTCGTCACGACTTGGTCTTTGCGAATATGGAGTAGCGCGATAAATAGCGTCTAAGCATTTTTCTTTTACTTGGCTTATTGTATCACAGTCGAGTACTTTAACGTGAACGTTCTCAGTGGTAGCCTCCAGGCCACTAACGAAAATAGTCTGCTGTGAAATCGAAACGCTCACGGTCATGGCTTTAAAGTCAATTGACTGTCTAATTAGTTTTTCTTCGCTAAGAGAATACCTAGCTTCTGAAGTAATTGCGTCTACAGGACCTTTATCGACCTGACCTTTCATCGACCTAAACAAAAGATAAAGCGGTTCACCAGCGCATTCGCGTAGGAATTTATACAACAGAAAAGTAAACCAAGCACTTAACATTTTTTCAGCGACACTTTCAGTTCGTCGTAATAGCAATTTGGGGTGGCTCTTTCCTTCCATACATTTTTCTATTAGCTCTGCTAACAAAGTTTTTAATACATCAGTGCAATATTCCATCTTACTTTGCAAAGTAACCATAATAAGAGAAGCTACATTAACACGATCGCGCATTGAAAAATATCTATTGCTTTCTAAAGTACGAATAAATAATAAAAGGAATGTTTTGTTCATAATAAGTTGCCCAAACATTCTGAGACCTTTGTCTTTTCTAATAAGCTCTGGGCGCTCCCACTGTAGGACGGCATGATCGTCTATGTTGGGGAATAATATTTTCATAGCGTACGTACGATAATCAAGGAATGGTATACCGCCCGTCACGTCACCTGTCAAGTCGGTCATTTCAGTCTGCAGCTCCGCAAACGCCTCTTTGCATTCAGCAGCTACTCTTAATTCTAGAATATCCATTTGCTCCTGCATATTCTTCAATACCCTAATATTTTCAGTAGATTTTCTCCTATACATAATTAAAAATACGATAAATACTAATAAGAGTATCACTATACTGGCGATGACGCCAACTAATACTGGCTTGCTAATAGGTGATTGCAGGCCAGCTTGAGACGAATATGATAATTTACCTATATTATAGGGATCGGCACGGCCTACTTTAACTACCACCTCGGGTGTGTCAACACCATCGGGTAACTCGTCTCGTGATGGTGGTCGACAAGTCAATTGATGTCTCGCGAGTGACGTAACATTACATAAACTATCCCCTATGTGGACTTCCACGTCGCTTTCAGTAGCAGCTCTATCTAAATTCTGACCATTTATAGTTAGATATTCAGACTTATAATATTTAACGTCCTCATCAAATTTCTCGTATATCGGATCTGGATAAAGCAAAAATGCATTACCCGTCTTACTGGAAAGGTTCTTTACACTTTGTACATCGTCCATGTTGAAACCATATTCCAATTCTAAAGGCTTGTCCGGATCTAGATTTAGGCCAGCACTTTCTATACCAGGAGATTCGCAAATAAGTTGGGTTTGGTACTGATATTCAACCCTGCTGCACGGACCAATATATGGTCGATTGTCATGGTATACATATATTTGAGGGGACTGAATAGAGTGGAAATTTCGACCAATAACTTTAATTTTTATGCCACCTGATGGAATGCCTTTAGGTTGCTTGCGTTGAGTTGCAAGTGGTGGCCCAGATTCTACAGAATCAACTACAGGATCTTCAATATATTCAAACTTTTCGCGCTCTAAAGTGCGTACCCCCGTATCAAAATGCATGCGTAATGTACCCATTTTAAGTTGATATGAATGACTAGTTCTACAGACTGCCAATTCATTTGATACGTTTAATATTGGACATGGTAATTCATCAATGAAAGCCTGAATATTACTACCTGCGTTGAGATATTCGCCTTTGATATGCAATATTGTGCCACCAGATTGTGGGCCATATTTAGGGTGAATAGAATTAATTTTTGGATTTACAAACGCATAATGACGTTTAGACTCTCCGCGATAATCAGCAACCCGAACTACCACAGGGCCGTCTCGAGGTACCTCCTCACCGGGACCATCTACAGTACAAACGATACGCCTAGTTTTCACATATAATTCTATTATAGGTTGACATTTAATTCCCGCTATAGTAACACCGTTGTAGATATCGGAAATATTGCGACCTAAGTTGATACCCTCAATTGTAATATTAGTACCCCCATCCCAAGGGCCTAGCTCTGGTTGGAAAGAATATATTTCTGGATTAGGGCAGGTTTGAGTACGATTTAACCAAACACTTGGGACAGCGCACTGCTCCTGAACTTCACAGCGATCCGACCCTTGACACCAACCACATCCAAACTTTTCGGGTAAAGCAAGACACATACCGCAATTATCAGCCATATCATTACATCGATAAATAAGTATGTGAGTGTTATCCGGGTTATCTAAAGGCTTTGACCCTCCCCATATGACAGCGAATGACGCAGTAATATTTGGAGCGCGAGACGTATAAGTAAATTCAACAGCTTCGCAATAAATAGTATCAGCTAAAAGTTGAGCATTGACATGAGTAACACGACCCTCAATATTGAATTGACAAACGAATCTTGTTTGAACAATAAATTGCCCAATAATATGTACCTTAACTTTAATAGCTTTCTTAACGCCAGATGGAACTAAAATTTCGTTCGTGCCGTCTGATGTGGAGTTTATAGTGGGACAGAAACCAGGACCTGAACGATAACTGGGACCTATCCTGCTGACGCCAGTAACTAAAATATCATTCCTACAATTTTCAGCAGTATCATGGGTGCAACGATGGCCGTCAACGCACCAGTCACAGGGAAACGAGGAACTAACGCACTGTGTGCAAGAGCTATATGTGTTACAATCGAAAAACGTAAAATTTGTAGCTACAAAATCAGGTCCCTGTGTAGTCCGTACCGACAATTTAGCTGTGAAATGATGTTGACCAGCAGGTATTGGTGGGAGGGTATCGGTTCGTGGAGTAGTACAATTAACCCCATAAGGTTTTCTAGTTGCATTAGTTATTAACGTACGATCTAAAGCTGTAAATGCACATAAGAATTGTCCATTAAGAGTAGGTAAATTTTCAATAAGTAAATCTAACGTTCTAGCTGTCGTTCGTTGCAATTGATTTGGTGTCACTTGGGTGATTGTAGTGCAACGACCACTACGGTAGGAGATCCAGTATAAGGGATCTTTAGCTGCATCTTGACAGTCCGATCGTAAGCTACACTTATTTTCTAGAGAACACCATCCACAGTATGGGTCTTTGGCTCCAAGACATGTTAAACATGATTTATAGACACTACATTCTTGTACTTTCACCTTTGATACCTTACGTTCAGTCATAACATACAAATGCATTAATTGTGTATCAAAGAATAAGTCTTTATTCACAGGAGATCCCTCATCAACTACTATATCTCCATATTCAAATGCTGAGGTGGCACTCTCGACAACGATCTTCTTTAAATGTCCTTGAGATGTTCCCGCAAAGACAACAGTATAGTCTCCAGTAGCTGTAGCAGCCACAGCAGTCAGCCTCTTTTTAAATGTAGCTACTGGTACTGCTTCTACAGGCTGTTCACCGCCGAGAGGGGTATTCACGTCTAATCCACAGAAGTCTTCGCTTATAGACTGCAATTTTGTGCTAATACAAGCATGAGATGGTGAAATGAAATCTAGACCTCGGGAGCCGTTACCACTAAAGCAAGTCTTAATATTTTGCATGAATTTTCGGCGGATGGCTTTTAGAGAATACACACACAAAGCTGATAAATCTGAAGGCGTATTTGTGTTTATAGTTTCACTTTGACTGAACGCAGCAAACAAAACGTCATGTTGAGCAGTTATTCCAAGCTCTCCTGCAAGAACTGATCCTGGTTTTCCTACAAAAGCAGCCTGGACTAGGTTATAACCATAATTTTTTCCACCTTCCCCTGTACATGACATAGGAATTTCAGTATATGAATAATAGTTCTCATCATCATGACAAACACGTACTAACTTGCTATAATACGTATCAGATCCCACAGCTCTCAACTGAGTAGTCAGGAAATAGCTAAATCCTTCAGAACTAAATCCGTAAACATAATTAATAGGATAACGCTCACGAGATAGCGAATTTACAAACATTCTAGTTCCAGTCGTAACTGCCGTCCTAGCTATCATAAACAACCGTTCATCCTCCAATGATCGACTGCTCACAGTAGGAACTTCAGATCTATAGGGTGAGTTGCCTGTGAACGTGACGCCTACATACATAACTTGCGTCATCGGCGGATTCGGAGGTCCCGGCGCAATGAACGCCACTGTTGATGCTGTCGCATTATTAGCCACAACTGGTTCGCGTATTTCGTGCACATCGTGAGAAATGTTATTTAAATTCCGCACTGAACATAGTCCCTGCATCACTGAACCGCATGATATAAGACGGCTGGTAGCGTAGTCTATCACGAGAGCTTTGTTCACATTGTCCGTGGGCTTCTTCACATATGTTGCGGGGCAATCGAAGGTGCAAAGAGCGGAGTCGTTGACTGGTCCCGTGACGATCGACTGAGCGACCTCTAGGTCGGGAGAGAGCTGGTAAATCCTGTTGACAGCGCCGACGTAGACACGACCTGTGTTGCGGTCGACGACCAGGTGATTGAAGAGGGAAGTCGGTGCTTGCACCGGGTCGGTGAAGTTGCGTACCACGTCCTGCGAGGCGCGCGCGGCGGCGCACGCGGCCCCCAGGGCCAGCAGCACGCGCCACATGGCGCGCGGGCATGTGGCCGGCACTCTACCGCGCGCGCCGTCGCCCGCCCACCGGACCAGTAGCACCAGTGCGCTCCGTACATCTGCAACGCGACACATCCACTCAGGCGCACCGTCTGCGCCCGTCCGTCGGCCGCCGCCGCCGTCGACGGTTCGTTCCCATCGCACCGCACCGTTCCGCCGCCTGTTAATCACCTACGTCATACGTTGACCTATGTCATATCCCTGCAGACGATTAAAAACCTACATCTACTACAAATCGAGCGCTTGCAATTCGCGGTGCGCACGTTTTAACGCAAAGACACGGAGAGGTCCAGTGCGATCGGAGCGAATACGCGAGCTGAAGCGACGCGCAATGACCGTTCTTAACAGCTAAGCGGTTCCAGTACTAACCTATTTTTTAATCAGAGTACACAAATTTATACTATAAATAGTTTCAAACAGTCGTTTAAAAAAATGGGTTAGTACCGTGAAAGATCGGTCACAGGCGACCTCGACGCGGTCAGTGTACTGATACAAGTCACACGCCGACGAAAGCCTCAGCATCATCAAAGGGGTATAAAAAAAAATTAAAACTTGGCATGCTGTTCGTAACGAGGGAGTGAACGTGGTAGCGCAACGATAAAGTAAAATATTGGATTAACAAAAAACATCGAGACTTCAACATTCAGTTATACTTACAGAAAAGCCATAATAGATTGTTTTCCGGGCTGCGTGTATTATTTCTTTATTATTATGTTGATCATAAACATGTAAGATGCACTCTCATAATGTGGCAAGATTGTCGCTTGGTCGTCGAGACCTGGAACAATAAACAAACATTGTAAGCATACATAATTTAAATTATTTGCTTTTTCAAATTTATGTAGGATATGAAAGAAGATCCCTTAATTTCATCTTGGTCAATCAATAACTTTCCCGTGGGACGATAAAAATAATTATGGGCGAACAAAGTCCAAAGTATCATCTAATAGAACGTAAATAAATCAATGACGGATTAAAGCTTTTGTTCGCCACCGCTGCGTACCGTGTCATGAGCTTAAACGCGATGAACAGGTATTTCACAAGTTATGAAACATCAAATTAACATACACGTCCGAGTTTGGAATCATTTATATTTCAAGGCTATCACACGACACGTTATTATATAATAAATGTTACAAAACATGTCAAGCGTTGGATTACGCCTAATAATACAATGTTGGGAAATATAGTAGCCGTGTGTCGCGACCTTTTGTAAAACGGCGACCGTGGGAATTACGGGAAATACGTACTTATATATTTTTTTTTTTTACTTTTTAAGGCTTTACTGAACTTATTTGTAAAATATACTATTTATCTGCTATGCCCACCTTTGGGTTAGAGGAATTAATGTGCATCAACAATTTTCAAATGTCCAATTTCTAATTTAGGTACAGCTAATACAGTTTGGATAAAAACAACATTAGTAATCACCTAAGAAATTCATATCGATATTATGGACAAAAAAAAATGGCATCCTTCCACACAATATTACAATAAACCTGGCGAGCTTCGCTATTTCAAGATATTATTAAAAATTTTAAAACCATGCACTTGTGCGTTTGCATTATGATTTTAAAGTTCCACCCAATCTCAGTGATTAACATAGATATAATACGTTTATAAATACAATCGCTGGACTATGGATAGAAACATCATATGCGACTGAGTAGTCAGAAAGAGTATAACAAATAAATGACGAGTATGTTTTGATATAAATATACGCGTTACTAATAACGTATAATATAATTTACTTGGTTTTAACACGGATTTAATGTTATTTTTTTTGTTGATCTGAAGTTCAAAATAAGCAGAAGACAAATCGGTAAAATTGGTATGTCAATATTCCATAGTTTGATTTTATATACTTGGCACAATTTAATAATACCGGCATGTATCTATGGAATGATAATAGGGGAGAAGGAAGAATTAATGGGGTAAATAATGAACCCCATTGCTAGTAATATACTCTATTAGGTCGACTTACACGCGATCCCTCCTGGAAACCATCGTGGTAAATTCTTATAAAATTTGTGAGTGTTAAATAGGTCAATTGACCTACTTTCATCCTCATCAATTAAATCTATCTTACTGATACCCCATCGGCGTATACCGATAGCGCAGGCGGAGTAGCCATTTCATTTATATCCATTAAAAAAAATACGCAAAATGTAGAAATATCGAAAGTTATATTCACCAAAGTAACTACCCCATTTTATATAAAAATAAATGCTGAAGACTATAATATAAAAGCCTAACTTTGGTTGCCAACCCGCCTGCCACTAATGGCAAATCGGGGCAGAGGGGATGGGATTGTTAGTTATGCGGGGGCTACCAATCCCATTGCTAGCAATATACCCTGTCAGGTCGACCTACACGTGATCTTATCGGAAACTATCGTGCAGAATTCCAGATGTATTCATGACGATAAGCTAACTGATCTGCTTTTTTCGTTCTCACGTATCATCCCTCACTGGTGTCCTGCCAACGTATTCCGTATACGCAAACAGGGCTAACATTCCATTATCACCTATCAAGTATATAGACGCTATACACATTTTATTGCTTAAAACTTACCTACCTAATTTGTCATACTTGTGGCCAAAAACTAAAATAATTTCAATATAAAAATCATCCCGCCATGATTGTTTACTAATTGTGCCAAGTAAAAAAAAAATGTTATATATAATCCAAAATACGGATAATACTTTACATCGAACTTCCCTTACAACGTTGAATTCGAATATTCGGCGCGAAAACGTGACCGACTTACATTCAGCGGATAACACTGCAGTCAACAAAATGCTCGTGGACTGGTTAATCCGTCGTTATCACGGTATCTCGGCATATTTATGACAGAGTAATTGCAGTTTTATTTTTCACTATCGTGTCCAATCGTTCTATAGATAACGGCATTGTGACTAACACACTTCTTCTAGTACACAACTACGTTATTTTTTTTATAGTACAATGGTGGCAAATAAGAATACAGTCAGTTTCATGGTAAATGACCATTGTAGCCTACGAGCGCCTGCAACACCAGGGGCGTCACGTGCGTGTTGACGACACTAAAGAAACCTTAATACGCTGTTTTGAAAGTAACTCAGGAAAAATCTACAAGAGGTGGAAAAAAGCACATCATACCCTGATGACCAAAATAATTACGTGTACGTAGCCAAATATGAACCTTATATGAAGAATCCCATATTGATAAAACCTCAACAGGAAGCTTCTTTCTATAACATGACCGTAAAAATGGTAGCTCATCCGACAAGCGTTATATTACAAAATCATTTAATATCTAGGATATTTTACAGAAGAAAAATCTGCTAGTTATTTCTTAATTTTGAACAAAAACTTAATAAAAATCTGTAAACACTTAATACAACTATAGTTTTAGACATTTTAATGTCTCCTAATTCATACTTAACAGGTAATGTTAATATGCTTCGTCCACGTGAATTAAAAATAATGTACCCTTTGCATTCATCATCATACCAGCTCCCAACCGTCCACTGCTGAACATAGCCTCTTCTTTGGCGAGTTTTGCCAATAGTTGCCACGCTTGGCGGGCGGATTGACAACCGCAGTTAAGTTTTGGAGATGTTTTAAACCTTTGCATTAATCCAGGATAAATATAGTCTATCAATGTAGCAAATTTCAATCAAAAGTAATTAACAGCATTTACAAACTTTCATATTAACAAGTATAATTATAGCAATACTATATTTATTCACAGTAGGATGATACAAAAAAAATTAACATACAATAGAGATATAAAATAGGAATATCCAAGGTGTGCAAGTAATGTTTTTTGTATGCTCTTAATGGGACAAGGCCATCTGACGGCCAAACACGAGTCACTAAAGCCGATCGTAATGTACAGAGGCGAATAACAAGGGAATTTGCACCGAGAACAATAATTCTACGCAAAAGAGATTAGAGGTTTAAAACAAGGTTTAAATATTTTTACGCCTTCCCAAGGGAGTTTCTCAATCATTCTGTATTTTTAAAACACCATTACCCGAAGATTACATGGCCCGTTCTAAATCGATCTTAATAATTCCTTTTAACGATCCATAGAGTTTACTACCGTTTTAGTCCTATTTTCACCTTCTGATCATTGAAACTGTCATTTTTCTTTGCAGAGCATAAACAGACTATTATAAAGCAAAATTTAGATGTAAAAACGCAATACTGACAATCTAATGTTATAGAAAGGAAAGGATTTTTTTTATTTGTAATGGATAAACTCATGGATAGACTGGTCACATAGCTCGAAGGAAGTCGAAAAGTTCTTGAGTCGCGACCCCATATGGGTGAATGCAGTGTAGGATGACTCTCCCACTAGATGGAGTGATGACCTCAAATGCATTACAGGGAGTCAGTTAATGGAGGGTGGATCTAAACCGTTCCTTATGTCAGTGTTTAGAAAAGGTCTGCAGTGAACATATAATAGCTCTTTACTGCTGAACATAGGTCTTCTATAGGATAAACAATTTTTAAAGTCGGTTAAGTATTTTCTTTTAAACACAGTTCATGAGCTGCATTTTATTTTCAAATAATCCGTACGAAGCAGGTATGGGTCGCTTGTTATGTATAAAGAAGTATATGTTAACACAATCAATAACACAATCCATGGATTTTTTTTTTCTTAGTAACTAGTTAATATACATCCTGTATCATCTTCCTACCCTTATCTTAATTATATAAAATAAATTTTGGAGATGCCGTAATATCCTCTATACATTTTAAAAATAGGAATGTGAACTATTATGCATCACAATGATAAACAATTTTTAAAATTGGTTAAGTTTTTTTTTTTTTTTTTTAATAAAATACAATTCATGAGCTGCATTTTATTTTCAAATAATCCGTACGAAGCAGCATTGGGTGGACGTCACTCGTCATAATTGTAAGTACGATACGATAGTAAGAGATGCTTTAAATCGTCCACAACACGTGGACATGCACAATACAACGATATCGTGGACGTCGATCACTGGTTATTGGATTATTTTATCGCAGGATGCCGAATGGTCTACATCAGGCCGCCAAACCCCAATCTTTTATTTACCTAAAGATACCTCGTTTATAGGCGAAACCTATTGCAATACATGTGAAGACATAATAACGACCGGAGACTCTTTACCTCTTGTATCAGTGAATAGAGTACTAATTTTGTAATATTTTACGTAGCGAACTGTAGGTAGTCAAATTTCAGACGCCGTAGTGTTATTAAGGACGCGAATTCTATTTGTGTCGATCTAACCGTATTTTTCCAAACGTATGTGTAATATTTTTAAGCCGCTACACTGTCTAACGAAAATGTGATATTTTTCCTATAGTTTGGTGACAGAATAAGAAAATGACGTGTTACCACCACTCTCATTCATCCCAAGATATACTTATTCTTCATAAAAATAGATGAAGTCATACAGTATTTATTTTCAATTATTGCTCAGTAAAAACAACTTCTATGTACATAATGTCACATCATAGTGACTCATGCGAATGTTATCAATTATCATACACTTGTTTTATAATTATTAATATATATTTATCACCATTTCCTAATCTGACTCCAATATTAACGATGATGTAATTCGGCAGACAATAAAATGTAACTTAACAAGAAGAAAAATGGTCAGAGACCTTGAAATACAAGAAAACGACCCAGCATCTTTCAAAATCAGTGATCGCTACTATTACATCAGTAATAGTGGACAAAATATGCGAACTATAAGGTCTTGAGCCTTTCTAGAGTAAGAAATGTCTGAAACTCTGACATATCAAACAAAAATGGCAATAACATGCTGGCAGGAAATGCCAGAGATATAACAATCGAAGGCCTTATCAAAAAAAACCAAATGCTATTCATAGAATGACTCATAAAAACTGATGTTCTTAAGTAAATACAATGAGTGTGGAGACAAAAGTCCTAATTGGATACTTCAAACCAAATAAATACAAGGCTAACCTAATTTCAACAAATGTTAGCAATTTTCCGAGACTCATTACTCTTGAAAACGATATGACCAATACATCCGTCTTACAAATTCATAATATTTAGTCCTTTCAACCGACTTAACAAAAAAGGTTTTGTTTTTTTATGTTTCTCAAAACTTAGTCACTTATAAACCGAAATCAATTATAAATAGAAAATTGTTTTTTATCTGAAAAGATATACTTACAGATTGATCCCATAAACATTTTATCAAAATCGCTTCAGTGGTTATTTTAAAATAAAAAAAAAATAACCGTCTTTTCCAGTCTGTTAACTATCCACTGTTGAACATAGACCTCCCACATAAAGGGGGACTTAGCTTGGGTTGGTTAGGCTTTGGTGATATTTTGAGAAGAACGCTACTGCGCATACCTCCACAGTTTAAGTCCCTTAGTCGCCTCTTACGACACCTACAGGAAAGTGAATATCAACTATTGACGTAATTCGAAACGAATCGTCATTATTTATAAGTACCTACATAAAACTACAACATTCGTAAGGTACTTCTAATGGCAGTAATGTAAGTACATTGCTCAATAGTTTGATGACCGCAACTATAATAGGTAATTGACTTGTGACATTTATTGTGAAAGTATTTTTCTAGTTCAGAGAACTTGTTATAGATTTCTAATGGGTAATAGTAATAATTTATAATTGTTGATTATTTTGTTATCGGTCTATCTTGCAAATATTTACAAGAATGAATTTGATAACTCTTGTGAAATAACTCTTGTGCTGTTTGTTAGTTTTTTTAATTGTAAAATTAAATATTTGTTTAAAAAAGCAATAGTTGCGTTTCTTGTCCTTTGTTCTCAGCTGAAATTGCATTCCGAATGTGCGATGAAATCGCTAAAAAATTTACCTTATAACTTATCAAAAATACTTGAATAGTTTATGTAAATAATAAAAATATCATTATTGTTATTCCACATTTTTTATATAATTTAACAATAGTATATAATCATTTCTTTTTTTTTTATTATTCTGGCTCTTTGTACGTGGCAAAATGTACTATTTTAAATGACTATGTTGCTTATTAGATATAACATTATTTAGTTGACAAGAGTAGTTAAAAAAAACCAACTTCGAATGTGACAAAAACCAGTTATTTTTTAATTAAAAACGAATGAACCGACTTTGATAAGATTACCATGGGGCTAAACTATAAGTATAATAAGTACCTTTCAGATAAATGAAAAGTTTTCCAAATCGGTTTAGAACTGATAGAGTTATGAGGTAACAAACAAAAAAACCGAATTGCAAACCTCCTTTTTTGAAATCGGTTCTAAATTCACCATTCATTCAATTTTGTAGTATCTTACAGAGATTTCCGTTAAACAATACATAATTCATTTAATTAATATTTTAATTTATTATCCATAATTTTTGGACTTCAAATACGAATTCAAGGAACAAAACCGGAAAAGCAAGATGTAAAATCACATAGTTAAGTAAACGTAAGAAAAACCGCGTAAACTCTACTTAGCTTATAATAGTAAAATTACACGTTTTTATTTTCAAATTAATTGCCGCTATTAATAATTAACATACAAATAAATTAAATTTAACGAATTTCTAATGCGTATGGCAATGTAATATCCTTACTGATATAAAAATTTAAAAGTATGTTTTTTTGTTTATTTGTAATTCTTAGCGCATCAACGGCTTAACCAAGTATCTTTTTTTTTACAACACAGGAAGCAAACGAGCATGCAGCTCACCTGATGGTAAGTGACTACCGCCGCTCATGATCACCCACAACACCAAATATGTACTATACATTTTGGTATGATACAAATACTAGATGTGATAGAGAAAGACAGTCTACTTTTTATCTCAGTCGTTAAACATACCTATTGCAAGGAACAATGACGTTGGTCAAAGCTTAGTATTCATATATTTTATGTAATTTTTATTTTTGTACAATATTTTATTTTTCGTAAACATTTGTAAATACGTAGAGAAATATATATATTTTAAATCCATTGGAATTTTACTTGCAAAATATCCTAATTTTTATTTCAATCAATCATATCATTTATTTGCATACATATATGTAGAGGTACAGTTACAAATTCGTTGAATAAAAATATTTCTATAAAACATGGCGGTTTTGCCATCATCGGGCGTACAAATATTCATTCATCTCAGTCCATTTTAATGATGATTTATTACAATGATGATATAAAAAAATATATATAAATATTATGAAATATTTTTAACTAGCTGTATCCCGCGGAATCCACTGTGTGAATACTCACTAATAATGTACAAGTAACTTTGTTTGTATATACCTATATTATCAAATAGCGTCTTGACGGATTAACCAACTAGTAAAATTTGGTACACACTTACTATATGAGATGGAGAAGGATATAGGCTACTTTTTATCCTGCTTATTATCATACATATTCTAGAAACGCGGACAAAGTCGCGGGTAAAAGCTAGTCGGTGTATAAAGTATCCTATATGGTAAGTTAGAATATCACCTACGTGTGTACCAAATTTCATTTAAATCCGTACAGCAGTTTTTGTGAGAAAAAGGAATAAACATTCATCCATCCATCTATCCACCCATATATTGTAACAAATTTTTGCATATATTATATTAATAGGATAGTAATACTAATAATTTGTTCAAGTTTTTTTTTTCTCTTTTGTAATTTTGGTTATGTACTTTATAAAATAAGTTTACTATTGTAATCTTTTGGAGGAAACAATAAAGTGTATCTGACTATCTATCTACTTTTCGTCAAATTGTTTGTGGCCAATAAATATTTTCTATTCCATTCTAATGCCGTATGGTCCCGGCATAGAATAGGATACTCCTTCCTTTCCCGTGGGTGTCGTAAGAGGCGACTGAGAGAGGGCGAGGGATGGGCAACAGCATCTCTTTTAAAACATCTCTAAAGCCTAAATGCGGTTCCACCCGCCTACCAAGCGTGACAACTACTGGCAAAACCCCCCAAGGGGAAGCTTACGTTCAGCAGTGGACAGGTGAAAGGCTGATATGATGATGATGATGATGATTCCATTCTAATAAATATAAGAACTTATATATATGTATAAAACTCCACATCAACCGAGAGATTTATCTGTTCAATCGATCGAAACAATAGTCGCAACGATCCATGTTACACATACGAGGTTTGTCCGGAAAGTACGTATAAAAGTTTTTTAAAAATTTTATTTTACAATTATTCAGGTAAATCAATTTTATCCCCTTCAAAGTACTCCCCCTGTGACATAATGCACTTGTGCCAACGCCGTTTCCACTGTGAGAAGGCTCCTTGAAAGTCCTCTGGTTGTAGGTTTCTCAGCTGCCCCGTCGTAGCTTTTTTTATCTCATTTATGTCCCCCAAATGCCGCCCCCGAAGTACCAATTTGGTTTTTGGGAACAAGAAGAAGTCACACGGGGCCAAATCCGGCGAATAGGGGGGGGGTGTTCGGTCACCGTAATGGAATTTTTACTCAAAAACTCACGGAACGATCTTGGCGCAAATTTTTTTCATTTGAAGTTCGTTTCTTAGAATTTCGTGGACCACGGTTTTGCCCAAATTAAGCTCTTCAGCCACCTGTCTGACCGTTAAACGACGGTCCCCATTAACACAAGTTCGAATTCTTTCCACGTTTTCGTCGGAATGTGAAGTGGAAGGACGTCCTGAACGTGGGTCATCTTGAACGCTTTCTCGGCCCTCTCTGAATCTTTTTAGCCACTTGTGGACGGTTGGTTCCTTCACAGCATCATCCCCATAAACTGTTCTGAGATCGGCAAAAATTTCACGGCCATTCTTGCCGAGTTTCGAGAGAAACTTGATTACGACGCGCTGCTCTTCAACGGAAGCGGGCTCCATGCCGACGGGGTTTCGTTAAGAGGTAACTTCACAGATGGCGTGACAAGCCAGTTCGCACCGCACGGCGGTCAGACCAGAACTGAAGCATTGTTAGGGACATAAGGAAGGGGTCCTGCGCTTACCTGGCCTCCCCACTCCTCTTTCTCGCATTCCAGAACACTTTTATACGAACTTTCCGGACAGACCTCGTACATTAACGACTGATTTATCGATCTTGATCATACAGTTGTTTAAATCGAGAAAATCCTTACTAACATTATAAAGAAGAAAGATTTGATTTGATCGAAGTATTAGACTTAAACAATAGCACTTGAGAATGGACCCCATAATTTCATATTAAATCGTGGGAAATAAACTCTGTATTATTCAAGGATAGTATATTACTTTCTATTATACAATAACTTTTTTTTTTATACAACTTAGAATGGCAAACAAGCTGACGGCCCACCTGATGGAAAGTGGTAACCGTCGCCTATAGACATGAGCAGTACCATGGACATAACAGAATATACTGTTTCGCCCATGATACCCCCCATGCGTTGCCATTCCTGAGGACTCAGGTGTTATTCCTCTGTACCCAGTAAATTCACGCCTTCATTCCTACCAGAGTTGTGTGTTATATATGTATATTAGTATTGTATATATATAGTTATGTATGGAGAGAATTATATTCATATACGTTTGCAATTACATTTATTTTTTTAACCTACCCATTCATTTATTTATTTGCAAGATTTATTTATTTATAAAATTTATTCATTTATATATTCATTCTTTAATTCCTTCTACCCAAAGGTTGTCTGGAAGAGATTGCTTAGCAATAAGACCGCCTGTAGTAGACTACACTATGCTTATTGAAAATCTTTCTTACAAGTCCTGTTATATTGGCAAAATAAAGTATTAAATAAATAAATAAAGATTACCATATTTTTCTGTAAAAACAAACGGACAACTTATGTATGTTTTAGCCAAGAATGCTTTATTATATTAATAATACTATCTTATATATAAAAATCTTGTCACGATGTTTGTGGTCTCCACCTTCTCCTCCAAAACGGCTCGACCGATTTTTATGATTTTTTATATATATTTGGTAGGTACGAGAATAAATCGTGTAAAGTATATTTCACACCGCTAGGCTTTTTTTAACTACCCTTACGAAACTGGGTTGAATCGCTAATTTGGAATAAAGACGGATAGAAGCTATTTTACTCCAGTCAATGAAAATCATGCAAGTGAAATAGTATTAATGGATACCTATTAGAGACGGCAATTAAAATAATCCATATTTTTTTTTGTTTTTGTTACGATTTGGGATGTTTTCTTTTTATCAAAAAATTATGTATATACATTCAATCCAATACACATACACGTACGACTTTATAATTTTTAAATAGACGATTGATTAATACAATTATCGGTCAATATATTGGGATCTGTTACACCAACAATGTGATAATAATATACTTAATAATAATATATATCTATACATACTTATAGTATAGATTGCACCTTTCGATTAAAGGAGTGCTTGCACCTAAGTATATTTCAGATTAGATAAATAGATACTAGTTATCATTTGTATCACAGAAAAGAATCTAGCTAGAAAATCTTATTAAAAATATTGTTATGGTAATAATATGATCATAAAAAAAAAGTGGAATTAAAAACTACAACAGGGATGACGCACCGATGGCACGAAATAAATTCGACACAGCAATAGTTAACACAAACATTAATTTATAAAATGGAATACTAATAAAGTGTCTTAAGTTAACAGCATTCTAGTTTTTATTATGCATTAAAATTATGATCCTTTAATGACATTTCAAGAGCAGATTCTTATTTTATATTTTATAATAGCATGTGCACTTATAAAGGTTCACCATCCCTGACTAGAAGTACATTTTACTAGGTACGCGGAAAAAAAAACCATGACCTAACTAATATAAAGAAATAATTTTGAAACGAACCTATTCAAGATATGTTTCATAGAAAACCTATCAGCTTGGATAAAATAAATAAAAAAAAATGGTCGCACGATATAAAATAAGAAGACGTATTGTAAATTTTCATTTTTTTAATATCGCTTAGAAGAAATTTATAGCATATTTTAAAATAAGCTGTAATAAAAGTTACATATAATTATCATTATCATGGTTTATAATTGTTGAATTCGTCACGACCGGCCAACTGACCTACTTTCATCCTCACCTATCATGTCTAACTAGTGCCCTGCCAGCGTATACCAATACCATCATTAAAAAAAGCCAGTCAAGTGCGAGTCGGACTCCCGCAACGAAAGTTCCGTACAAAATCATCAAGTGTAATTTTTTATGAAATAACAAAAAATTTACGGTTTTCGGATTTTTTCCTTTATTTGTGCTTACATGACATTGCTTCTTGTCAAATTTCATGATTCTAGGTCAGCACGAAGTACCCTATAGGTTTTAAGTCCCTTTGTGAATGTCAAGATATGCGATAATAAAACCGTTTAAAAACAGCCATATCTTTTGATTGCGTCGATTTAGAAGCTTAATTTTTTCACTGCTTTAAGAGATTGCAGACCTGAGTATATGATATTAACTGCAGCTTGATACCTCCACGCGTTCCTAAGAAAAAAGGTCTTGACAGATGAACGGACAGACGAATGGACAACAGTGATCACATAAGGGTTCCATTTTTTTTCTTTGGAAGTAGGAAAACAATCTTCATATAAACTAAAAACCTATTTTCATTATTACAATGAAAGTGATAAATCACTTTCATTCATATTAAGAATTTAGTGTAAAACTAAAAGACAAAACAATAGATAAAACAGATTTATGAGATTTTTTTTTTTATTAATAAATCACTCATGATGTGTAACATTAATATACCAAATAATCTTTGTGTTGTATGTAATGCAGACCTCAAGAATGAACCTGCAGAATCAACATAAAATATTAAAAATAAAACTTATATTTTTTTTATACATACATACATACTTATCTGTCACACCTGTCTCTCATTACAATAGGTAGACTAGTAGAATTCCAAATGCCATATTTGAAAGCATAAAACATAGGAAATTAATAAATTCTTTGTCTAATTGGTAATAAATTGCATATGGCATTGTATTATAATTATTTAAAGGATGCCAGAAATATTATTATTATTACTATTGTTAATAAATGTAATCTTTTGAGAATCCCTAAAATTTTGTATATGCCTGGATACATAATTACTACATACACAAGTAACACCATAACATAAACTACCTTTTTTTATACAACTTATAATGGCAAACAAGCTGACGGCCCACCTGATGGAAAGTGGTAATCTTCGTCTATAGACATGAGCAGTACCATGAACATAACAGAGTATACTGTTTCGCCCATGATACCCCCCATGCGTTGCCATTCCTGAGGACTCAGGTGTTATTCCTCTGTACCCTGTAAATGCACGCCATACCACACCCTTCAAACCGAAACACAGCCATGAAAACACAATTGCTACCTACAATAAAATTATAAGGAGGACAAGATGTAACTGAAAGTTCTTTTTAAACTGTTAAAGAACTAAATTTACCAATAAGATACCAGTTTAAAGATTGTTCATTAACAATAAAATATTATATTAATATATGTACATACAAAAGCATACAAGTCCCACAGCTATGTAAACAGTTAATACATTCAAGACCTTCAATTCGGTGATGACTAACAGCAATGATGACTCAATATGCCACTTTTGTTTTCAGCAACAAGTGTATTCACTGTGTTGAAGCATTTCTAAATAATGCCAAATGTATTGCAGATAACATTGTTAACCAACTTCAAAAATGGAAGGCTACTAACAAAGATTATTATTTCAAAATCATTTCCTAGTGTCACTGTCCACTTTCAATTATTGTAATTATCTTTGGCAATGCCGGCAGTATTTAGATTTAAGTCCATGTTTCTTTTATTCAGATTTTTTTTTTTATAATTCTGCAATAAACAAATATTAATAAGTAATATTATGTTTTTATTACAAAAACCGCCATTGTGTCCCCAAAATGTTGTAAGAGGTGACTAGAGAAACATTGCACATATACTAGCATATGAGAAAAAAATTAAGCCCTATAGCAAGCCACATTAAACTTATTACAATCTGCCAAGTAACCTAGTATGGTGATAAAATGCTAATATGCTGTTATGGAGAAATTTGAACTGCTGGTTATTATAATGATAACCACTAATTTATAACTTAAAGGAGCTATAGTGGAGGAATGTAAGCATCCCTTCTTGAAACATCACCAAATTGCAGTTGGCAACCCACCTGCCAAGTGTGACAACTTCTGGAAAAACTATTTCTTTTATATCACTGAAGTGGTAAACAAGTATACTGCCCACCTGATGATAAGCAGTTAATTACCCCTTCTTATGGGTGAGACTATGTTCAGCAGTGGACAGTTAAAGGCTGATACAACAACAACTAGCTCATAATCTGTTTTTTTTTTTCAATATTTGGCATATTTAGTAACAATGTATAAAACAAATAAAGTAGGAATTTTTACAAAAAAAAAAATATGATATTGTTTTTTTTACAACACAGGAGGCAAATGAGCATGTAGCTCACCTGACGGTAAGTGACTACCACTGCCCATGATCACCCACAACACCAGTGGCATTGCAGGTGTGCTGCCGGAATTTTAAAAAAGAGTATGCTTTTATATTTAAATGTTTATATTCCATCACATTTTTTTATAACAATAACTGTTGTAAAAAAAAAAACAGATTATACTAATTTCATAATTAATTAAGAACTTTAGACAAATATACCATTCATTAACACACATTCAACAAATTCATTTCACAATAAAAGCATTACATTACATGCAAACATATATTATTACACCACAAACATTTATGGAATGAAAAATAGCTTGTTTAATTTTTTTTTATTATTTTTAAAATTACCTCTCTTTTAATCATGACAATAGGACACTATATTGGACAGAGAAAGATATGAAGGAGAAGAGGGGATTTTATTTTCATATACAATAAATTACCTATTATTTAAGTTTATATACATTTAATTTGCAGAGAAAAATAGGTACACACCACCACAATTATTTAAATATATAATTGATATAATTATATAAATTAAAAAAAAATATATAATAGCAGAAATTAATATCAACTCAAGATAATTGGTATACATAAGGGACTAAAACATAACTTTGTAAATATAATAATAAAACAGAGCATATTTAATCAAAAAAATTGTACTCATTTTTCAAAATATCTAGTTAAATGTATAATTCAACTTGTTGATATATTCTTTTCAAATTTTCAGGTAAATTCACTAATACCTTATCATATGATAACTATTTATTTGTATAAACATTATACAATTATATTTAATTAAATACCTTTTATTTGATTCTTTTATTTTTATATCATTTGGTAAATATAACTATTATAAAAGTTGTGAAGCTAATTAGCAAGACCTTGTGGATCAAGATTTTATAACTATAAGTAATGAATTTCATTATTAATTAAGGTTTAATTATAGTATTAACTAATGTAATAAAACCTGACCTGACATTATTTTTATTAAAATAAAATAATATAGCTTCTATTATTCATTGATAATGTAGCTTTCTAAAGGTAAAATTAATTTATATTTTTAAAATTTAAATTTTTTATTATATAAATTCGGTTAGATAAATTTCATTTACTGCAATGTATGAAAATATATATATATAATATTTACAAATAAAAAGGCTCTATATATTATATATATAAAGTATCTATATATTTGTCAAAATAGAATTTAAAGTAACTATTATTTATTATTATGTCTCCTATGAGGGAGACAATTTAGATAATAGCTAAAGATTTTAAATTTATGGGCCTATTTATTGTAATAAGTCAAAATCTTGAGTTTATGATAACACAAAAATGTTAATTTAATTACAATTACTGAAAACAACTGGCAATTGAAAATATAAAAAAAAAAAAAACTATAATCTATAAACTAAATGTAGAATTAATGTCTCATACTTTTCAATTTCTTAACATTTTCTCTGAATATGTGTATGTAACACAAATTTTTATAAGTCATATCAAATAATTTAAAATATGTAACTGGTTGATTTAAATGATAAATATAAGTGAATTACCTAATTAATATAAGATTTTGTTATATTTTTTTAACAACAATGTTACCAGTATGATTGACACAGGTACTTAAATATTTTATTACATAACTTATTTTCATTGCAGAGAACTCTAACAACTTTTCAATTTCCCTGATTTTTTTAATTTATATTTTTTTTAAGTAACATAAGATGTTCACTAATGACGTATTAGTGAACATTCTACGTTATTTAAAATATATATATATATGATATTTCTCATCATATATATATATTTTTTATATTTAACTATCATTCAATGTAAAATAAAAACATATTAGAATTTTATCAACAAGTTAGAAGATGAAGTAATAGTTTTATATTTTGAAAATTATTGATTTTGGTTAAGGCAAATTATTTTTAAACAAATACATATTTTAAGATTTACAATTAAAGAGGAATGTTACCAATTCGTCATTTATTAAAATGAAAGATAAACGAAAGAAATGTACTAGGAATTTTTATTTTTTAAGTGCCTACCAATTCCATTGTTTGTAAAATAGCGATTTGAACGTATTGACATGAAAAATTCAAACATTCAGAATTACCTAGTTAAATTACACGACAAGACCACGATGGGTAACTGCAGCCCTAGCCGTATTGAACAGTTCACTGCATTCCCAACCACCCACGCAACATACTCGGCCCACCTACGCTCAGTTACACAAAATCTATTACAATGCAACACTAACAACTGTATTTCACAACATATAAACATCAACGCGTACAATATTTCTTATTTTGTTCCTGTTACAGAACTAGAACGGAGAATAGTCAGCCATTATCGCGCACGCGATTCGATAAAAGGAAGCCATTCGAATAACGCCACGCGTTCGTGCCAACGAAAATATCGTGCACTACACCCTGATTCTTACCTTATTAAGGTTTATCTCTCAGGGAATATAAAACAATCCTTTTGGAATCCAGGATCCAACTGCAGGGAAACACAAATTGCACCACTTCACACAGTATTAATTCTATATTTTTGCACTTATTTCCAACGACAGCACATAACACAATAGAAACCGTCTTAATCACATTACAATACTACGTTACAAAATATCTTTATCGAGTGCTAAAGCCCGTTTTTGTGACTAAATTATCCCGATTGTACAAGAGGTCCACGGGAAGAGTATCAGTCTTCATACATCGTCGTGGAATGAATTCAGTTTCGCTTTTCGAACGAGTTTAGGCGTGACTGATCCGAAAAAAGCCGAACGCGAACGATTCGAAGCACAGTTTGCACAAGACAATCACTAGAGGCAGCACCATCGGCGTAATTCAGATGCGTTCAAATATAGGTATATTTAAAAACTTGCGTTCCTAACATTATAAAATGTAATTGCAACGCGCAATGTAGTAATTAGATTTTTATTTCAATTTTATAACAAATATAACAATAAGAATAATACAGTGGAATGATATTTTTATTGTTAAATGATAATTTTATTATTATTATATAATTTACATAATACTACTAAAGAAAGAATGAAATTATACACAATACCATAGATAAAGAAAAGTAACTTTTAAACTTCAGTTAAAAATTTAAATTTTATTCAATTTACTTATTAAAAAGTAATCTTTTAAACCACAATATTTATTAAATTAATCTTTCTAATACATTAATCGAAAATCGATTTCCAATTCGATAAAATATATAAATCGAAATATAATTATTAGATTTTTATAATTATATGTTATCTCGTATGGGTATTCCCTTTCTAGAGAATGAGTGTCATTTCCTGGGTATTTTTTTTTTATTCAACTAGATCTAAAACAAATAATGATTTTTGTAAAATTGATTTTTTTACGTGAACTTTGACATTATTTGATTTAAGATCGAACGATCCAAAAGACTAATAAATTTATGCATGTTAATAAAATTGAATAGGTTTAAATTATTTAAAAATCTTTCATTATTTTTAAATAAAATCTCAAGAGTGTAGCTTGAATACATTTTATATCACTCTTCTTATCTTATTTTTTCAGTAATGTTCTTTTTATTATAATATTGGTTTTCTTCTTATAGAAAGTATGCAAGCGGATTATATCTGAAATTGGTAGGGTTATACCGCTATATAACATTTTCTATACACTAGCCTGCTATGAATTAATAATTATATCACTCTTTCTATGTAGTTCCTTTTTCTTAGTGTCATACAGCTATATAACCCTACCAAATTCAGATACAACCTGCTCGAATACTTTCTACATAAACTGTGGCGAATATATAATCTAGTAATGTAAAATTTGTTATTGACAAATAATTGACATATCAAACTTAAGAACAAGGAATTACATAAAAGGAATGATAAAATAAAAACTGTAAATCATACGGTTGCCTCCTTTCTTCTTATGCAAATATAATTAGTAAAAAGAGGACAAAAGATACGACCTCAGTTGTTATTTATCTGAATTCATAGGAGGCTAGTGTATAGAAAATGTTTAAAATATCAAATATTTGACAATAACAAATTTTACATTACTAGATTCAACACAGTTTACGTAGAAAGTATGCAAGCAGGTTGTATCTGAATTTGGTAGGATTATACGGCCGTATAAAATTTTCTATACACTAGACTACTATGAATTGACAAGAATAGTAACTGATGGTGTATCTTCGATGTCTTTTTACTAACTATATTTGCATAAGAAAAAAGGAGGCAGCCATATGATTTATAGTTATTATTTTATAATTCCTTCTATGTAATTCCTTGTTCTTAAGGCTTAATATATGGATACAAAAAGTACTAATCTTTATTTATGTTGATAATGGGTAGATTATAGTAATACTACGTCTATGGTTAGATGCCCTTTTTATTTCCGTTGAGATCAAAGATTTCTAGTTCTTGGTTCAAAGAATTCTGAATAGAATGTTCTTAGTTATTGTTGTCGTTGTTTTAAAATTTGTCCAAAAGGGTCAGGCAAAGAGCATGGCCCGTACAGTCTAGTCATAAGTTGTTCTTGTTCTTAGATGGAGAGTAGCGAGGGTTGCCATCATAAAGTGAGTACAGTTAGGTAATCTATGGTAAGTCAAGTGACAGTGCTAGACGTCATTGACATTCGACGACATTGATAGATACGAGATGGTTGATTGTCAATGTTAAATAACTGGTACCAATCTTAGTTTTTCCTACACTTGTGATTAAAATTAATATAATTTACATTTAACTGTTTCGGACTATTTAAATAACATGGCTACATCCATGTTTAAATTATCTTCAGCTTTATTTAATTCATCTAAAAACTTTAGATGCGTTGTTCGCCTTGTTGATAAAGCGAATTTTTCTACAACGAGTATCGTAGCGGTAAGTTGCATAATCGATCTGTTACTAACTATATTCAGTTATAATATATCACTAAATTAATAGTCAGTGCTGTTACCTGTATAAATATGTTTACTTTATTATCTTCTAGTTCAATTTTATAAGATTTCTGCGTGAAATAATGGCAATAGTTGTTTAACACGGTCGTTTGTTATCTCGTCTTAATTACGACGATATTCGAAAAAATAAATGGAACGTACATTAAAAATTTCGAGAACGGTTTATTTATATGACAGATCTGAAAGTATTTTAAATTCAGACTAATTTAAGATGTAAATTCAACCTGATCAACACATTCATCAAGTTGACTACTCTCTCTGTACCCGCTACTTTGATCGCGTAATCTTGATATGTTGGTTGGAATAAATGCTAGCTTAAACCATTTATTATCTTCTAAGCTTGAAGTAGATGTTTCAGAAATGTATGAAAGTCTGTGCCCATTCAACATACTTTTTATAAAAAAGTAATCTGCAATGTATTTGAATTAAACTTACATAGATAGATAGATAGATATATAATTTATTTGCATCACTTACAGCACACAAATAACATTAGCTATTGGTACATACTAAAAAATATAGTGAATATAGTGTGAATTTACAGGGTACAGAGGAATAACACCTGAGTCCTTAGGAATGGCAATGCATGGAGGGTATCATGGGCGAAACAGTATACTGTGGTATGTCCATGATACTGCTCATGTCTATAGGCGACGGTTACCACTTTCCATCAGATGGGCTTGTTTGCCATTCTAAGTCTTATAAAAAAAAAACATACAAGTTTTTAAGTTAAACCATAACAAATACAACTGTGAAAAACATCATATTTTGTGGAATAGTTTTTGTGTGATATCAGAACAAATACATGGGTGCACAGACATTTCTAAAAATTTTTGTTTTGATACTTATAATAAGACTCCTCATATGAGTTTTCCTTAAATATTTCTCATGCACAGCATTCTCTAGTTACAATATTATTATATTATTAAAATAATTAACACATACGAGGTTTGTCCGGAAAGTACGTATAAAAGTTTTTTAAAAATTTTATTTTACAATTATTCAGGTAAATCAATTTTATCCCCTTCAAAGTACTCCCCCTGTGACATAATGCACTTGTGCCAACGCCGTTTCCACTGTGAGAAGGCTCCTTGAAAGTCCTCTGGTTGTAGGTTTCTCAGCTGCCCCGTCGTAGCTTTTTTTATCTCATTTATGTCCCCCAAATGCCGCCCCCGAAGTACCAATTTGGTTTTTGGAAACAAGAAGAAGTCACACGGGGCCAAATCCGGCGAATAGGGGGGGGGGGGTGTTCGGTCACCGTAATGGAATTTTTACTCAAAAACTCACGGACAACAAGAGAGGTGTGGGCAGGGGCATTGTCGTGGTGAAGAATCCAACGCCCCTCTCGCGCCAATTCTGGACGAACTCGTGCCACACGAGCTTTGAGGCGTCTGAGCACATCGACGTAGAATTTTCCATCAACTGTCTGGCCTGGAGGGACGAATTCTTGATGGACAATCCCCCGAACATCGAAAAAAACAATCAACATTGTCTTGACATTTGAGCGGGATTTTCCTTCACAGCATCATCCCCATAAACTGTTCTGAGATCGGCAAAAATTTCACGGCCATTCTTGCCGAGTTTCGAGAGAAACTTGATTACGACGCGCTGCTCTTCAACGGAAGCGGGCTCCATGCCGACGGGGTTTCGTTAAGAGGTAACTTCACAGATGGCGTGACAAGCCAGTTCGCACCGCACGGCGGTCAGACCAGAACTGAAGCATTGTTAGGGACATAAGGAAGGGGTCCTGCGCTTACCTGGCCTCCCCACTCCTCTTTCTCGCATTCCAGAACACTTTTATACGAACTTTCCGGACAGACCTCGTATATATTAAAAGTAATGTTTATGTATTATATGTGCATTTCTTATGTGTATATTATATTTATATTGTGTATTTCCTTAATGTGTTACTATAATTGTCACATATTTTTCACCACATCTGCCCTTCATACGCTTTCTGTTCTTACCCAATGATTAGCTGGTAGAGAATGCCATATGGCATAAGCTCGCCATTTGTACAAAATTTTATTGTGCAATAAAGAATAAATAAATAAATAATAAAAATTTATATACATGAAGTATCAGATGAAAAAGATATTGTTTATGAAGATTATTTTTGTGTTTAATTGCTGTTATTTGAATTATGATTCGAAGAGATATTCTCTCTCTCTCTCTGTCATATTTTTATGTATTATTAGTGTCTACAATAAAGTATTAAATAAATAAATATGATTCTGTTTATGTAAAACTTTAAATAAGTACATCAAGTAATAAATTATTTAATATTAATGAGTAGCTGATATCTACGGCAATTGCCTGGTGTATAAAGTAGTATATTCTGCGTGTATATATGTTATGGATCAAGTGAGGACATTATACAAAATGCCCAGGCATTATGAATAATTGCTAATTATATCGAATCAAGTGAATAATTATAATCCAAATTTTTTTTTTTTTATTTATTTAACACTTTATTGCACCAACATAACATGATTTGTTAAACAATGTTCAATACGTATAGTGTTGTACAAAAGGCGGTCTTATTGCTAAGCAATCTCTTCCAGACAACCTTTGGGCAGAAAGAATTAAAGCATAAATAGGTAGGTGGCATGTTAAAAAAATAGATTTGAAAAAAATAATATCTGTGACAACATAGTCATATACACATACATAAATAAACACATACATCCAAACATATACATATATATATACATACACACATAAATATATATACATACATATACATATATACGCACAAATACATACAAATATACCATACTAATACACATATATATAACACACATGAAACTGGAAATACATAGGACTAAGTGATTATAAGGATAGGTAGTGGGATTTAACTAAGTTTTTAAAAATGGGCAACGATTGAGCGCACCGTATAGAGGTAGGGAGTGAGTTCCACAAACGAACTGCTTGCACGGAAAAGGATTTGGAGTAGAAAGAGGAAGAATGAATAGGAATTATGAGTTGGAGGTTGTCAGTACTACGTAAAGAATAAGAATTAGAATTGCTCTCTCCAAGAAACATAAAACGTTCTTTTAAATAATGGGGTGTAAATTTAATCATTTATCACATTGTCTGGTTATTATGAATATTGCATCGTGACGATTGGGCAATTTGATAATAAAGCTACATTGGACTAGATGCGAGGACGTAAACAAACATGTGACATGCGGTGACCAATCAGAGATCGCAATGGCAGCATGCGGACTTCAAATACTCGTTGTTTTTGTTTTGCATTAAAAACGAATAGTAGCGGATGCGGATGAGTTTTATTTTAGCAATTCATTGTCGAACTACAGTGAAACACTTGTTAGTATTTGTTTAAGTAATTAATCGTGGATATATCAAGATTGAATAACATGAATTTATTAATTTATTCAATCTTTCGTAGTAGTTGCTAAAAGGATAAAATACTCAGTTTTTCACCAACAAAAGCTATACTGAGATGATTGAAAAAGTTTAATCTGCAATTTAAAAAAAATAGTACCAGCATAAGAAACCAAAAGATTATCAGCATTTACGAAGACTTCACGTCATAACGTTTATTTAGAGTTAACGTCAAAAATAATAGTAATGAAACATGTTTTTTATTACTCTGCCCTATATGTGATGGATATTATGTATAATATCCGGATAATTTAATTATTTGAATAGTTATCATCAAATTGTCATCTCGTAGTAGTCATTTTTCATAATGTTCGGGCATTATTTATAAATCACACATTAATCACTTTGTCCATAACATTACATAAAAACCGCGGAGCACAAATCATAAACTTCACAAAAAAATTTTGACAGAATATTTTTAAAAATTGCTTGAGAACTGAATCCGAACTTTGTTTACGGAAAGCAATATACCTATATATCAAAAAGGTAGTCAGACACTTTATTTTTTTTTTTCGTAATTAAAATTAAAAACAATTTGCTTGTGTTTTTGAGGATATATTATAGTATATATACGTTTAACTTAAAAATTGGTATAATATATATGAATAGCGGTTAAGCCTGCTGACGCGATATTCCGGCAAATTCTAAATCGATTTTATTCGATAGGTTTATTCCTTTGTTAGTTATTACTTTTAAAGTCTTTGTATTTTTTTTTTTTGTACAAGAAAACTTTGATTACTCGTATATCTTAAATTTTTTTAAAAGAGATATATTATTCTATTTTACTTCATTAAATGTATACAATATAGTATACTATATTTATATATTTTTTATCATTGTTTAAACTCATATAATTATATATTAATTTTGTTGTCATTAGTTCAAATAACGACGACGAAATTAAATAATGATAATTCCTATCAGGAAAATAATCTGATAGGAATTATCATATTTTTTTGTTGTTGACTGTATTATAATTTAGTAGGTAGATAGGTTCTACATTATGTAATAACTCCATAAGTTAAACAGTAAATTGATAACATACAGTAGGCATGTTACGGCCGTAAACCATATTCGAATCAGTCCTTCGTCTACTCTCAATACAAGCGGTTGATTTCGCGGTAAAAATATCTCTAAAGAACAGTGTAATTTGTAATAGATACAGCTAACTAACCAACAGTGGGGGATAGTAACCGGTCTGTCTCACGTCCAATAAGTTACTCTTTGCTCGATTTTGTCTTTAAAATAGACTGCACCGTTAGATTTTAGAATAGACTTAAAACTAATTGCGTTTAAAAAAAGAAAAAGTGACTGGCCGAAAATTATTTGGTTTTTAATCTGTACACTGCATAGAAGTGACTTTGGCGGGAACGTCGAGGTGACATTGAAATTTTAAAACTCGTTTTGTGTTTATTTTTGTGTAAATTGTTAATATTTACAATGGCGTGTTCCGTGTGTATGAATCCCGAGGGGAAACCGGTTAAAATGGTGAGTGCTGTAATAATATAAGTCTTTTATTTTTAATATGCCTTCACTATATTAATAATGCTAATTCATCTTGAAATTATGACACATTTGGGTCGATTCTAAAGTGCTGCTCTCTATACGCTATCAATAAATATTTGCGAAAGTGTTATGTTATATAGTAAATTTAAATATTTAGATAGATAAAAAGTAGCCTATATCCTCCATCAAAATACTATATGTGTACTTATACATATATCACAATAATAATATAATATAGTATATGTAATTTTATAATGATTGGTTAAGCCGTTAAGAAGCACAAACACGTTCACTTTTCCTTTATAATATTTGTAAAGATTAGAGTCAAAATTAAATTCAAATCTATTATATATTAAGTACATATTGTACTTTAGAATATTCCTATGAAACTATAATACATATTAGAGATAAGCAATAAATAACGCTTGAAAATAGACCTACTAATCCTATGGGAAATTACTCCATATTATTCAAGGAAATTATAACTTTTTATTAGTAAAATATTATTTGTAGTCGGTTCAGTTGTTTCAGAGATTACCTCATATATATGTACAGACAAAATTACCCCTTTTAGTGTTACTATACTCGCATAATGTAATGCAGATTACAAACGGTGATTTCATCATATTACAGGCCAGACAAACACGTTCTGTTTACACGATCGTAACAATTCTGACCAATTATTGTTATTGTTTTAATAAGCTAATAGATAGGTACTTAGATATTTCAAAAGTAACTTATTATTATTATCGTTCACATGATAAAATCCCGAGTAAGTGATAGATAAATGTGAAGTACAAGTGTATTGTGTAGTTTAAAACTTGTCTATTTTCGTAAAAATGTTTTGATATTAGCTATTAGTTTTTGTTTAAAGGGTAACAAGATCTTTGCAAATTTTATGCATTTTTTTTTAAGATTATGATTTACAATTTTAATTTATTACGATACTAATCTATGTCTATATTAATATTATAAATAGGAAAGATGTGATTGTATGTTTATTTGTAATGGATAAACTCAAAAACTACTCAACCGATTTTAAAAATTATTTCACCTATAGCAAGTTATCGGACAATAACATAAGCTGTAACATAACGTTTTATCTACCCGCGTTAAGCCGGACCGAATTGCTAGTTTTGGATATATTATTTACATAAACTTTTTCGATTTATATAACGTACATATGTATATATAAAATATACATGAAAAACATTTGGAATTATCGTGGGCAAGTTTATTTATTAAACAACATTAAAATGTATGTTTTTAATTAAATGCACTGCATATTTTCGTCAATTTTGAATTAATTTTGATGTTTATTTTTCAATGTAAATATAAGTTGCAGATTTATTTTGTAAAAGTACTTGTCTGAAGGAGGAGGTTCTCGATTCATCTGTATTTTTTTTGTATACATGTATGTTAAATCTTCCTCAAATCCCATATTCATTGTGTCACGATTGAAGTGACTTTTTTTTACTGTATCATCGTCTCAGCCATTATCTTTCCACTGCTGTGCGCCTCCCCCGCCGGCCAGTCGAAATATTTTTTTCTTGGGATGAAATTTTAAACTGCGTACGTGTGTTCAATAGGGCCGATTATGGGGCGCCATTTGTCTAAAGCTGTTTTTTTTTTTAAACTTGTTGCAGTCCCGGACCACCCACTGAACTCTGTCAAAAACATTTACACTTAGGCCCTAAAATTAAAAGTTTAAAGGCTTTTTTATATATATTAAAAAAATATACTTCTATTGGTAGTTTCAATGGATTCCATTGAATTCGCCGCCTGACGATGACATTTACGTATATTTAGAGAAATGTCGCCTCAGAATTGGCGTTGGTATTGAAAAAATAATAGACATTTATCGTTCTTTAATATCCATGTTGCAGAGAAAGGAACGTGACACATTTGGAGAATTAGATGTGCCAGATGACAAGTTGTATGGCGCGCAGACGGTACGCTCTGTTATGAACTTCCCCATCGGTGGCATCGAGGAACGCATGCCGGTAAATATATTTACTATTTTTTTTTTATTATATCAGTCATCAAATGCATTGCATGAGAGGAGGCATGGGCATCACAGTATATTCTGTAATATCCATGCTACAGTACGTGTCTATAGGCGGCGGTTACCATTTACCATCAGGTTGGCCGTCAGTTTGACTATCATTGCACGTTGCATACAAAAAAATGCATATTTATGGATACCCAGTAACGCGAATTGCTTACCTACTCATACTACTATTTCTGCTTAGTTTAGGACTAGATGACGTTGTATATCATCATCATCGAATCAGCCGTTAGCTGTCCACTGCTGGTCATAGGCCTCCCCCATAAGAAGGGTTTTGCCAGTAGTTGCCACGCTTGGCCCGCCTGGGTTAACAAGCGCAGTTAGATTTTGGTAAACTTTAAGAGGGTCGCTGCTGCCCATTTTCAATTATTTAGTTCCCTTAGTAAAAATATCTATTTTAAACGAATTACAACGGCATTTATGCTGACATACTGATTCATGAAAAGTGGGAACCGTCGACTATACACATAAACAGCATCGGTGACTATCACAGAGTGCTGTGTCGCTCATGGTATCTATTATGTGTTGCAATTCCTGAGAACTATGGGGCAATACTATTTCTGTAATTTCACTGCCATATGGCACCCTTCAAATAGAAACACTTATGCGAGTACAGCTGTTTGGCGATAGAAACTTGAGTGTATAATGTCTCCCTCTGGTAAATATTGTGAATGCAACATTTTACTCAACGTTTATAATTTATCATAATAATTACTTTAGTACCTATGTATATCGTAATTATGTATGTATATCGAATTAGTAAAAATTTTTTTTCGCAATTTGACATTGTAAACAAGCTGACGATCAACCTGATGGTAAGTGGTAAATACCGCCTGCATGTTTAGAACATGCACAACAAATGCATACATTTTTCATGAACATGCAAATATGGAGTATGCAACTAAGGCGCTTTTAATTTCTGTACACGTACGCGATATCATCAAGAAGGTACTTTGACATCAAATCCTCGTGTTGGAAGGTTTAAGAACGTGCGAGTAATGACTAATGTCTAGTTTAGCAAAAATGGTCATCATAGGTTGCTGACTACTTCATTTTTTTTTATGCATCTTAGAATGGCAAACAAGCTGACGGCCCACCTGATGGAAAGTGGTAACCGTCGCCTATAGACATGAGCAGTAACATGGACATAACAGAGTATACTGTTTCGCCCATGATACCCCCCATGCGTTGCCATTCCTAAGGACTCGGGTGTTATTCCTCTGTACCCTGTAAATTCACGTCATATCCCACCCTTCAAACTGAAACACAGTCATGCAAACATAACTGCTTCATGGTAGAAACACGAATGGGGCACAGGTATCCAAGCAAACGACTTTTGTACAAAGTCTAATTATGTCAGATTAGCCAAGTGTATTTTAGTTAGATTTATGGGAAAATCACGTCGGGGTCACCAATTATGGGAAATGAGTAAGTAAAATATTTAATCCAATGTTCAAACGTCTATATATTTAAAAAGAATGACAATTTTCAATTTATTTTGCGCGCGCAACCTCGCATACGCTCTGTTATTCATCATTTATTTTTCTACAGAAATTAAAAAGGTTTAGTTATATATAAAGGTTTGTTATATATACAATATATATACGCCACAGATTGTATAAACAGGAAGTGTATTTTGAGTACAAATCATTGGGACATTTAATCAATTTGGTATATAATATTTCAAAATTTAAAAACTTTGGCAGTCTGTTGTCAATGCTTATCCCGCAAGGTACTTGGCGTATATTAACACGAATGTTCTACGAACGTTATTCCCAAAGAAGCAGTAGAAACACGGCAAAAAGTTTTGAGCCTCCAAACTAATATACTTACTACAATTAAATTAAATGGGAAAGTTTTTTTCAACCGACTTGAAAAGGAAGGAGGTACTCGATTCGGTTATAATTTTTTTTTTGTTTGTTACCTAATAACTCCATCAAATTGTTCTAATATTGCAAGTGCGAAAAATTTAATGTTTATTAAAACTTCTATAATGCCTGATCTTGAACACTTATATTTTCAATTTCACTAGTAGAACATTCGTACAAAAGTATATAATAATATTATATGTACATAACAATTTATGCACAACAATTGTGCCATTGAAAGTGCGTTAGTATTAGAGTTAATTCTATGGAAACCCTTGAACGACTTTCTAAAGGTTGAATTCCGATTTATTTCCAACCAGTTACGCAATCAGACCCGTATACTCGACTCGTACCTATTAAATCCCAAGGTAGAAAGTACATGTGACCGCATAACGTATGATATCATATCGCACCGCTGTTTATCTAACGTTGATAGTAATTGTGCATTGACCGGACGTTTGTGTGTAATCAGAGGCCTCATATGCATTTGCGTGGTACTTCTGTCCCACACTATTTGCAGGGTTGGGTATTTTTTTTCTTTAATTGGGGATAATTTAATGATAACCCCGCCTGTGCTATTGGTTTACACTGGCGGGGTATTAGTGAGTGATGATAGGTGACGATGAAGTAGGTCAGTTAGCCCATCGTGACGAATTTAACAAGAATTAGCCTAGATGGTTTCCACGGGGAACCACTTGGCAGTCGACCGGATAGGGTATATTGCTAGCAATAGGAAGGATTGGGTATTTTTTTTTGATGGGTGAAAATGGTATGGTAACCCCGCCTGTGCTAACGGAATACGCTGGCGGAGCACCAGTGAAGAGTGATAGATGAGAATGTAAACAGGCCAGTTAACCCATCATGATAGTTTCCAGGGAGAACCGTGAGGAGGTCGACCTGGTTGGGTATTTTGCTAGCAATAGGATGGGATCTCAGTCTCCATTACTAATAATCTCTTTCCCCCCGAGTTGGGTATTTCAGTTTGGACAGTGGGATATGGTAGTGAAATTACAGGGTACTGAGACGTGTCAGTCTCCAGGAATGACAACCCTTGAAGGGAGAATAAATATTGTTTGCCATTTTTTTTATACCACTGAGGTGGCAAACAAGCATACGGCCCACCTGATGGCAAGTGGTTACAGTAGCCTATGAACACCTGCAATACCAGTGGTATTCCGCGTGCGTTGCCAACCCTGAAGAAACTTCTTTACCCCCCTTTCGAAAAAAATAATATACTGATAGCTAGATAATATACATGCATTAATGTCAATTTAGATTAAACAAAATAAACAACAATTTAAAATATGGTAAAAATAATAAGAAGTCCGTCTAGTTATATATTATAATAGTTATATCAATCTGATCAATTATTTGTAAGTCATGTGTGAAACCTTTCTAAACTATATCTTTCAAAGTAAAACCTACTGAACAATATATTTAAACTTACATTTTTTTTATACAACTTAGAATGGCAAACAAGCTGACGGTCCACCTGATGGAAAGTGGTAACCGTCGCCTATATACATGAGCAGTACCGTAGACATAACAGAGTATACTGTTTCGCCCATGATACCCCTCTGCGTTGCCATTCCTTAGGACTTAGGTGTTATTCCTCTGTAACCATGTCCCACCTTTATTTACAACCTTTGCACCAGGCGTGCTACCATTCTAATTCTACTTAAACAAAGTCGCGTGCTAAGCTAACAATGGCATCCTTATTTTCAGTACCCGGTGATCGTTGCATTCGGTATATTGAAGAAGGCTGCCGCAAAAGTCAACATTGAGTATGGTCTCGACAAGAAAATTGGTAAGTTTGTGTTAAAAATTATATTTCTTACTGCCTTCTAAAAGAGGAAGACCAAGACCCAGAATAAGCTACATGGGGCAGATAAAGAAATACTAGGTGTCATGTCGTATAGGGAGGTCAAGGATATGGCCTGGGATAGAGCCGGATGGAGGAAGATGCATGAATTTGTTGCACCGACTAGAGGAAACTCCTAAATGAAAAGAAAAGAAGACTACCTTTTAACCGCAACATAATCCATGCCCTTTGATCGAGGTAATGTTGATTGCCCTGTAAAAATAGCCTATGTCCTTCTCCGTCGCCAATAATACTAGTAAACCAAATTTTATAATGATTAGTTCTTTGTACTAAGATGTAATAAATACTCTTTCACATTATAATCTTAATAAGGACAATATACTACAATATATATATATATATATATATATATATATATATATATATATATATATATATATATATATATATATATATATATATATATATATATATATATACTGACTTATGAGGTAGCAAACGTAAAAAAGTCAGTCAAGTGCAAGTCGGATTCGCATAACGAGGGTCCCGTACAAAATTATCAAGTAATTTTTTTTTGTGTAATAACTACTTTACGGTTTTCGGATTTTTTCATTGCTTGTCAAATTTCATGATTCTAAGTAAACGGGAAGTACCCTATAGGTATTGATTCCCTTTGCGAATGTCAAAGTAAGCGATATAAATGGAACATAAACGGCCGTATCTTTTGATTGCGTCGATTTAGAATCTTGACGTTTTCACTGCTTTTAAGAGATTGCAGACCTGTGTATATGATATTAATTTCAACTAGATACCTCCACGCGTACCTAAGAAAAAGGGTCTTAATAGACGGAAGGACGGACAACGAAGTGATCCCATAAGGATTCCGTTTTTTCCTTTGTAGATATGGAACCCCAAAAAAATAAATCGAATCAAGAACCTCCTTCTTTTTGATGTTAGTGGATAAAATAGAAAATGGCGTGCAACTATGGCCCAGGCACAAGGAAAGAATGTCAAACGAAAAGTTAGGATAACGACAATGTCATAGGTTAATTTTTATCCGGGTCACGGGTAAAAACTAAAAATTAATATCTGAATATATGTTACTTCATTTCATTTACAATCAGGTACAATTGACTGTCTCTAAGCCAAGGTTGGCACTAATGTAGTATGCTTTGTTCACAGCGGAAGCTATAATGCAGGCGTGCGAGGACGTCATATCCGGCAAGCTGTACCGCGAGGGCCACTTCCCGCTCGTCATCTGGCAGACGGGGTCTGGTACTCAGTCCAATATGAACACCAACGAGGTCAGTTTTTTTTTTGATGGATGAAAATGGTATGGTAACCCCGCCTGCGCTAACGGGATACGCTGGCGGAGCACCAGTGAAGGGTGATAGATGAGAATGAAAACAGGCCAGTTAGCCCATCATGATGAATTCATCAGGAATTAACCATGATAGTTTCCAGGGAGAACGGCGAGAAGGTCGACCTGGTTGGGTATATTGCTAGCAATAGGATTCTCAGTCTCCATTACTAACAATTTACAGGGTACAGAGGAATTACACCTGAGTCCTCAGGAATGGCAACGCATGGGGTGTATCATGGGCGAAACAGGATACTCTGTTATGTCCATGCTACTGCTCATGTCTATAGGCGACGGTTACCACTTTCCATCAGGTGGACCGTCAGCTTGTTTGCCATTCTAAGTTGTATATAAAACAAAAAAAAAGTAATACTTTTCGAAATCAAAATAAATGGTTTTGCCACAATTGAAGTCTTTTTTGTGTTATGATAATATACACGCGATGGAGGGATAAGGGATTGTTAGTAATGGGATCAAAAACTCCCATGGCTAGTAATATATCCTATAAGTTTTGTTGAATTCGTCATGATGGTTCAACTGCCTTTCTTCCATCCTTACCTGTCATTTCACACTGGTGACCCGCCTGTGTATACAATTTTTCTTTTATGCAACTTAGAATGGCAAACTAGCTGACAGTCCACCTGATGGAAAATGGTAACTATGCCTATATAGACATGAACAGTACCATAGACATAACGGTGTCTGTCTGTGTCGCCTATAATACCCCTAATGCGTTGCCATTCCAGAGGACTAGTGTTATACCTCTGCACCCTGTAATTTAACTGTGATATCCCACCTTTTAAATAGAAACAGCCATGCAAACACAACTGTTTCACGGCTGAAACACGGATAGGACAGAGGTGCCCAAGCAAACAACTTTTGTACAAAGTCTTCCTTTGGTAAACTTTAAAAAAATACATTTCCAGGTCATATCGAACCGCGCTATCCAAATCTTGGGCGGTAAACTGGGCAGCAAGGACCCGGTGCACCCCAACGACCACGTGAACAAGTCGCAGAGCTCCAACGACACGTACCCGACGGCCATGCACATAGCGGTGGCCATGGAGCTCCGCGACCGCCTCATGCCGGGGCTCGTCGCGCTGCGGGACACGCTCCTCGCCAAGTCCAAGGAGTTCGATAAGATCATCAAGATTGGCCGGTGAGTAATGGACCATGTAAACCAGGGGTTCCCAAACTTATTTTGTCTACTGAGTTCTGACCATTTTGTGTTACTGTGGCGCATTCACGAGAAATTGTGTAACCTCTTTTATGTTTAGGGGGGAAGGGATTGCTAGTTATGAGTAAGTTAGTCCCATTGCTATCAATATATCCTATCAGGTCGATCTCCACGCGGTTTCTCCTGGAAACTATCGTGACCAATTTATCATTGAATTCGTCACGATGGACTAACTGACCTGCCTTTTAATCCCCACCTATCACCTCTCACTGTACCCCGCCAGTGTATACAGATAGCGGTGGAGTTACTATGCCATTTTCACCCATAAAAAAACTCTTATGTACTTTTTTTTGTAGTATATGTTTTGTTTGATTTCCTTAAATATGTGCACCAGTAGCTTATGTTATTTGTGTGCGATAAGTGATGTAATTGAATTATATATCTATCTATATATTTATTTATTTATTCATAGGAAAACCAGGGCTACACTACAGCAAATAGATACAGTTTTAGGATAACAAAATAAGCCACTAAAAGGTTTTCACAAGTAGCAACAGTATAGATACAAGGCGCTGTTCACAAAGCAACAAAAATTGGAGTTAACAAGAAAAAATTAAATATATATATATATATATATATATATATATATATATATATATATATATATATATATATATATATATATATATATATACTAGCTGACCCCGCAAACGTTGTTTTGCCATATACATTATTTCTAGAAAATAGTTTTTTTAGTTCAATTAAAATTAGCTAATACTATGTCGTAAAAGGGTAAATAGATCGTAAAAGGGTGAAAATTTGAAGTTGTATGTATTTTTCAATGCTAAATCATATTTAAATAAAAATAACAAAAATTGTCAAAAAAAAAAAATAAAAAAGAAATTTATGGGTGGGTCACCCTTATCATTGAGGGGTATAAAAAATAGATGTTGGCCGATTCTCAGACCTACCGAATATGCACACAAAATTTCATGAAAATCGGTTAAGCCGTTTCGGAGGAGTTTGCTAACAAACACCGTGACACGAGAATTTTATATATATATATATATATATATATATATATATATATATATATATATATATATATATATATATATATATATATAAATGTATCACTTTCCCCCCACCACTAGAACCCACTTGATGGACGCGGTGCCGCTGACGCTGGGCCAGGAGTTCAGCGCGTACGCGACGCAGCTGACGTACGGCATGGAGCGCGTGTGCGCCACGCTGCCGCGCCTGCACTACCTGGCGCTGGGCGGCACGGCCGTCGGCACCGGCCTCAACACGCGCGTCGGCTTTGCGGAGAAGTGCGCTGCCGAGATCGCCGCCCTCACTGGTATGCGCTCCTAGTACATTGCGAACATATTCAGCTCGATTTGATAGTAAAAAACGCCCGCTGATATATCATCATCATCATCACCGTCATAGTAATCATTTTATGCAACTCAGAATGGCAAACAAGCTGACGGTCCACCTGATGGAAAGTGGTAACCGTCGCCTATACACATGAGCAGTACCATGGACATAACAGTGTACTGTTTAGCCCATGATACCTCCCACGCGTTGCCGTTCCAAAGGATTCGGGTGTTATTCCTCTGTACCCAGTAAATTCACTGCCATATCTCAACCTTCAAACCGAAACACAGCCATGCAAACCCAACTGCGTCACGGTAAAAACACGAATGGGATGCCCAAGCAAACGACTTTTGTACAAAGTGTCTCTCTGCTATACTATAAAGACCACCACTTGGGATCCACTTCATCAAACATTTCTCAAGTGAATTTTGTCTGTAAGGGGAAGATTTGCCAGTAGTTGCCACGCTTGGCAAGCGAATTTGTAACTGCAATTATCCCTCTAATATAATAGTTTAAATTTCAGGTATTCCCTTCGAGACAGCACCGAATAAGTTCGAAGCGCTCGCATGCCACGATGCGCTGGTGGAAGTATCCGGAGCCTTGAACACGGTGGCCGTGTCGCTGATGAAGATCGCCAACGACATCCGTCTGTTGGCCTCGGGCCCCCGCTGCGGGCTTGCCGAGCTGCTGCTGCCTGAGAACGAACCTGGATCCTCTATTATGCCTGGTGAGATCTTAATAACTTAACTAGAAACTTAATAACTTAACAAGAAACTTAACTTACTAAACTTAATAACTTAACAAGAAACTTAATTTACTAAACTTAATATCTTAATCAGAAAATTAACTTACTACACTTAATAACTTAACAAGAAACTTAACTTACAAAACTTAATAACTTAAAAAGAAACTTAACTTAATAACTTAACAAGAAACATAACTTATTAAACTTAATAAATAATAATAATAGAAATAAGTTGTGACTTTCGACCTTCTACAGGAATTATAATAAAAGGTATCTAAAGTATGGCTTATTTTGTTTGCCATTCTAAGTTATATAAAAAAAAATAGTACGTGTATAATAAATTTTATAGTAATTGGGTAAGCTGTTAATGCACTAACAGGTAACAAACCAACTTACTATTCCATTTATATTTTTTTTTTAATGAACGACAATGGAATGGTAAACCCACTTGCGCTAACGGTATACGCTGGTGGGGCAATTTTTTAATATTATAAGCTGTTATCTGTCCACTGCTGAACATTCCTTCCAGGCTTCCCAATAAGGGGAGTTTTGCCAGTAGTTGTCACACTTGCCAGGCGAATTGGCAACCGCAGTAAAGCTTTGGTGAACATTTCAAGAGGGACGCTGCTGCCCATCCCTCGACGACTGAGTCTCCTTAAGTCGCCTCTTTCGACATCCACTCGAAAGAAAGGAGTGGCCCATTTTATGCTGGGACCACACGCCGTTTTTATAATATTAGCAGAGATTATTAATATACAAGAATTTACATGTGCCTCCAATCAAACAGTTTATAATTACTCCTTTCCATCTAAAGGTTGGCTGGAAGAGATCGCTCTCAGCGATAAGGTCGCCCATTGTTTTCTCATTGTGATTATTTCTTGTAATTGTTTATATTTATAATAAGTTTACTATTGTAATCTTTTGGAGGAAACAATAAAGAGTGTCTATCTATCTATTATTAACATGTATTCTTGCAGGCAAAGTGAACCCGACCCAGTGCGAGGCGCTGACGATGGTGGCGGCGCAGGTGATGGGCAACCACGTGGCGTGCACGGTGGGCGGCAGCAACGGACACTTCGAGTTGAACGTCTTCAAGCCCATGATCGTCGCCAACGTGCTGCGCTCTATCAGGCTCATCGGTCAGTGTTTTTATACAATGCTATTTGTCTATCTATCACCAGAGGGAGACTTTGTACAAAAGTCGATTGCTTGGGTATCTCTATCCCATTCGTGTTTCAACCGTGAAGCAGTTGTGTTTGCATGGCTGTGTTTCGGTTTGAAGGGTGGGATATGTCGTGAATTTACTGGGTGCAGAGGAATAACACCTGAGTCCTCAGGAATGGCAATGCATGGGGAGTATCATGGGCGAAACAGTATACTCTGTTATGTCCATGGTACTGCTCATGTCTATAGGCTACGGTTACCACTTTTCATCAGGTGGGCCGTCGGCTTGTTTGCCATTCTAAGTTGTATAAAAAAAAATATCTTTACCCGTATCCCAATCACTACATGGGGTCGTAGTAATATGTTTGTCATCCATATTACAAAAAGATTTGGCTTAGTTTTACGACGGTTTTTTTATACGACTTTATATTTTACATGAATATATATTTTCTATTTCCTTTTTTTTCCCACTTTTCCAAATTAGGATTTTTTTTGATGGGTGATAATGCAATGGTAGCCCCGCCCGCGCTATCGGTAAACACTGGCGGGGCACCAGTGAGGGATGATTGGTGAGGATGAAATGGCAGGTAATTTAGCGCATCATGACGAATTGAACGGTAAATTAGTCACGATGGTTTCCAGGGGGTACCGCGTGGAGGTCAACCTGATAAGTTATATTGATAACGATGGGGACAAAACTCTCCGTTACTAATAATCCTCAAAATGAGGATTGGTTATTGGTAATAACAGAGTTGCCGCAGTTTCATATGCCTCATCAACATATATTGTCTTTCTCCATCCCATATACTTGGGTATATCAAAATTTTGTATAACTACATTGGTGTAGTTAAACAAAATTTTATGGAGATTGATTGACCCGGAAAAGTAAACGGCCTTTACCATCACTTATCAACTCTCATTGATATTAAGCCAATGATAAAATTTTGATTCAAATAACGTGGCCATATAGTTTTAACTTATCCACAGAGGCAGTGGTTGTCAGAATTGTCTTTAATCAGGGATCATTGTGAGAATCGAGGCCTATAAAATCAAAGACAGCTAAATCCAAGTCTGTCAAATGTTCAGGAAACTAGAAAAACTAATATTTGGTCAAGGATATGAAACGATTGAAAAAAAATTAGAATATTAATAATAATTTGTATTTTAATTAATAGAACTCTCTCTGTATTTGAGTACAGAGTGAAAATTGAACGATTTTATAGCGTTTAGCTGCCTTTTTTATTTATTTATTTACAAGAAACATGGTAAGTGTATAGATGTTACAATAAGTCCTCATATTTCGCCATAATTAGGCACACAAATATTAAAACTTAAATTTGATTTTATAGGCCTCAATTGATACATTATTTTTTTTGTGATTTCACTAATAATAAAACTGATTTTTACAATGAAACAATGAATTAATTAGTAAATATTTATAAATTTGTATTATGATCTGAACATAGGACTTATACTTTTTATACAGTGACACCGTTCAAATTAATTAAATTAAATTAAAATAATAGTTAAATAAAATCTGTCCACCAAGTGTATTTCTAATTTATAAAAATAAATACTTTTTTTTGTTTATATAATTACTTTTTTATACACCAGGTGATGGCTGCCAGGCGTTCAACAAGAACTGCGCAGTGGGCATCAGGGCGAACGAAGCGCAAATATCCAAGATCATGCGCGAGTCGCTGATGCTGGTCACCGCACTCAACCCGCACATTGGTTACGATAAGGTATTGTACCATAATAAATTAAGATTTCAACGCAAAAAAAATATTAATTGTTTATTTATTTATTTATAGGAACACCAACAGCATAATGCATTATAACATAATATATAAAAATACAATTTTTTTTTATACAACTTAGAATGGCAAACAAGCTGACGGCTCACCTGATGGAAAGTGGTAAACGTCTCCTATAGACATGAGCAGTATACATGATACATGGTTTCGCCCATGATACATGGGCGAAACAGTATACTCTGTTATGTCCATGGTACTGCTCATGTCTATAAGCGATGTTTACCACTTGCCATTCTAAGTTGTATAAAAAAAAAGATGAATGTTTGTTACTCTTACACAAAAACTATTAAACGGATTTGAACCAAATATTTTTATTTATATTTTCAAATTTGTTACATAGACATTTAATTAAAATCTAGTTCAGTACTTGAGTTATTAAATTATTAAAGAAATATATATATTTTTTAAAGCAATTTGTCAGATTCGCTCTTAAACTTACCTGATGCAAAATGATAGAAAGATCTAAGACGAAATGTGTTTACTGTCTTTATACGAGGTCTGTCCGGAAAGTTCGTATAAAAGTGTTCTGGAATGCGAGAAAGAGGAGTGGGGAGGCCAGGTAAGCGCAGGACCCCTTCCTTATGTCCCTAACAATGCTTCAGTTCTGGTCTGACCGCCGTGCGGTGCGAACTGGCTTGTCACGCCATCTGTGAAGTTACCTCTTAACGAAACCCCGTCGGCATGGAGCCCGCTTCCGTTGAAGAGCAGCGCGTCGTAATCAAGTTTCTCTCGAAACTCGGCAAGAATGGCCGTGAAATTTTTGCCGATCTCAGAACAGTTTATGGGGATGATGCTGTGAAGGAACCAACCGTCCACAAGTGGCTAAAAAGATTCAGAGAGGGCCGAGAAAGCGTTCAAGATGACCCACGTTCAGGACGTCCTTCCACTTCACATTCCGACGAAAACGTGGAAAGAATTCGAACTTGTGTTAATGGGGACCGTCGTTTAACGGTCAGACAGGTGGCTGAAGAGCTTAATTTGGGCAAAACCGTGGTCCACGAAATTCTAAGAAACGAACTTCAAATGAAAAAAATTTGCGCCAAGATCGTTCCGTGAGTTTTTGAGTAAAAATTCCATTACGGTGACCGAACACCCCCTATTCGCCGGATTTGGCCCCGTGTGACTTCTTCTTGTTCCCAAAAACCAAATTGGTACTTCGGGGGCGGCATTTGGGGGACATAAATGAGATAAAAAAAGCTACGACGGGGCAGCTGAGAAACCTACAACCAGAGGACTTTCAAGGAGCCTTCTCACAGTGGAAACGGCGTTGGCACAAGTGCATTATGTCACAGGGGGAGTACTTTGAAGGGGATAAAATTGATTTACCTGAATAATTGTAAAATAAAATTTTTAAAAAACTTTTATACGTACTTTCCGGACAAACCTCGTATCTAAAATTTATTTATTAATTCTATTCTAGGCTGCACAAATAGCGAAGACGGCGCACAAAGAAGGCGGCACCCTAAAGGACACAGCTATCAAACTAGGCATCCTAACGGCGGAACAGTTCGACCAGTGGGTGCGACCGGAGGACATGTTGGGGCCCAAGTAAAGTGGTTGACAGCGCGACGTTGCGATATCAGCCGATCTTGTTTATAATCATAAAAAAAAACATTTCTCAGATTACCGCTACTGTATATTGTTCATTCTATTTTTGTCTAATTATTATTATTATTTCTAATCTAAGTTTCAACAATACTGAACTCGCAGAACATAAGTTATCTCGCACTTGACTTTTAAAATATGTATTGTATTATAAAGTTACATGTTGTTTATTATCACACACTACTCTGGAACGCGCTTCCTGATACCATTAACTACCAACTAAACCGTCTTGAAAGAAAAAACGTTCATGCTCACTTTTTTACTTTATCCGAACAGTAAGTACTTTATATTATTCTCAATTTCGTGTATAATGTAGTATATGTCATATATGTGTAAGTATATTTGTTATTCATATATATTTATTCGTTTATATATGTAATTTTAGTATGTATGTATAACAATAATCACTAGTACCGCATTCGAGTATTCTGACACTTCCCTATGGTTGACTGGGAGACAATGCTTTTAGCATTAAGTTCGCCATGTACACATATTTGTACTAATGAATAAATAAATAAATATTTTAATACCAATTCGACATTTTTAACTTCGGTACGTACATATATTACAATGGTCTCATAAAGGTGGGCAGAATCAATTGAATGAAATAAATAAATATATTTATTTAAATTTTAATGCACAATTGTATAAGTAAATGTACATATGGCGGACGTAACACCTAATGGCGTTCTCTACCAGGCAATCAGAAAATTAAGTAGGCGGTGCATTTACTACTAAAATATGTATAAATTTTGTTACTACATATTACATATATACATCCATAGATATATCTTATTCATACTGTCATTTAATCTAATTTTATATAAAATGGACTCAGATTGGTCACTCGAATATGCTTAAAATGTACAATATTTCTTTCAACTTTTGAAATTTTAGAGGTATACAATTGATTTTTTACTTCTTTCTAAAGTTTTGTACGTTCTTACAATAAATAATGAATTATTATTGAAAAAATTAACAGTATGTGATATTGTTGTCATATTAGATTAATTAAAAGTTTTACTCGATCAACGAAGAACTGTTTGATTTACTACTTATATGTTTGAAACTGGGAGAATGCTGAATTTTATATAAACATTTGAATGTATAGTAATAATATTTCATTGGTAATAAAAGAATATTTCCCTTCTCTATAGAGAAGATTTCTAAGTACTGATGCAGTAGGAACATCGCAACGGATATGCATTTACGTTGCACAATAATTAACACGAGCATTGTAAATAATATTATAGTTAACATAGCTATTTTATTATGTTTATTACTTGTTTTGTATAATATTTTTGGTTTAAAATTGAATTGTTAAATTATTTATATTAGATTGTTTGCTATGTTAATCTTATTAATTAAAACATGTGAATATTATTGTGTGGTTTCATTATTAGTATTATTTCTGTGTTCTATATATAGCCAATGGCAAAATCTTCAATGTTATTGATATTATATCTAAGTAGCGTAATTTTAAGAATGAATTATTGAGAAAATTATTTTTAGAATGGCCGTGCTACTCTAGTTTATAGATTTTTTTATACTATTACTAGCGACCCGCCCTGGCTTCGCACGGGTGCAATGTTGATACCAAATATACCTACCTACTACAGAATGTCCTTATAAACAATGTTTACAGCTGTTTTGTTATTTGAAAATACAAACATGATAAAGTGCTATAGAGCGAAGTGTGGCCTTCGACGCGCTGTTATATTGGCACGCGCCGCCGGCCTGGCCAGTACCGCCGCACTGCTATGTCCCTGCATTTTAAATACTAATTAAAATCAACATTCTGACAAATCACATGATGGAGGGTGGCGCTTATCCAACAGACCCATTACTAGCTATATACCCTAACAGGCCGACCTCCACGCGGTTCTCCTGGAAACTATGGTGGTTAATTTTTAATGAATCATCGTGATTGTTTTATTGTTGAATTATTATCGTAATGAATACACCTGGAAATCAGCACGATGGTTTCCAGGGGAACCGCGTGGAGATCGACCTGACAGGGTATAATACTAGCACTGGGACTGGTAACCCGCATTACCAACGATCCCTTCCCCCCACGCTGAGAGGCTTGTAAGGTTATTAAAATAAAATTCATGAAAGATGCTTCATCTACATTATATTTTATCTATAATAATTGTTTTACATGATTTGCACAATACAAATACGTTTGGTAAAATCTTTGGTATATTTTCAATTTGATAAGTAATTTATTTATCACACCATGCCATTATAATATTTATGACTACACTAAATCAAAACTACCCAAGTGGAATGAATTTGGAACGTACTATAATCAAGAATAAAAAAAGTATATATAGTTTAGAAAGTTTAGAATCATAGAAGATTACATTCAAGTTAAGCTCTTTTTATGTGCTCAATCGTAGAATTCAATTTTAAGAGAATGAGAATTATATTAATTATAATTCTCATGTTTTGAGTACAATTATTTTGTCACAATTATCTATTGGTTATATGTGAAATTTGTAAAAAAAAAAAGCATAAAAATCTTAACAGTAGACAATATTTTACTTGGTGTCTATTTTCATTTTTTTTATTCAACTTAGAATAGCAAACAAGCTGAAGGCCCACCTGATGGAAAGTGGTAACCGTCGCCTATAGACATGAGCAGTACCATGGACATAACAGAGTATACTGTTTCGCCCATGATACCCCCCATGCGTTGTCATTCCTGAGGACTGGGGTGTTATTCCTCTGTACCCAGTAAATTCACGTCATATCCCACTTTTCAAACTAAAACACAGCCGTGCAAACACAACTGCTTTACGGTTGAAACACGAATGGGACAGAGGTAACCAAGCAATCGACTTTTGTACAAAGTCTCATTGAAGTCCTATTTAAATTTTTATTTCACTACTAATTTATAATGTTTTTATATTAGACAGTACACACATGTAGTTCCTCCTGTGAATAAAAAAAAACAGTAGGTGTTACAAATCATCACAGCAAATTAATTAAGAATTGGAATGATTAAGAAAACTGAATTCTAAATCATCAATATTTTGAGCATTAATTGCTATAGCCGGAATAAGATTATTAAGATAAATACTATATATATATATATATTTATATATATATATATTTATATATATATATATATTTATATATATATATATATATATATATATATATATATATATATATATATATATATATATATATATATATATATATATATATATACTATTACCTAAGGACTAGAATATTAGGCTAGTAATTATATCAAGTGAAGCATGACCAATTGATCATGGAAGGCATCTTAACATTTGATTATGTATAAAAGTGTATACTTAAATGATAAGTTACATAAATACATCCTTAATATTTTGGAACTGCTTCACAGCAAGATCTACAGGCAGATCAAAATTATGCGGGGTCAACCGATCGAGGCTCTGCAGTGTATCCTGAAAACCTGTATTTACAATATAACTAGTCGAAGAATAATAAGAATCTATTAAAGAGCGATTTTTAAGTATGATATTTAGCCATAAAACCAATTTGTGGCAGTTCAAGGCAGCACAAACTAAAGCTTTGAAGTGAGCATCGTAACTCCTTTTGTATGGAGTGTGCGTTGCTATAATGCTGCCAATGGTGCTCAACAAACTCTGTTTATTAGTGATAGCCGTCCCCCCGACTATATCTAAGTTAAAGCTTTGACTTAATTTCCTAGCTGGAGTAGAATTAAACCTGTCCCCATCGTTCAATTCATAGTACCGTAAAATAAGTTCCCAAATATGAGGTGCCTGAGACGCTGAAGACCTTCTGACAGGAAAGCAGCCAATTATAGGGACTAGAGATGATGACTCTGGCCCCACCAATCCATGGTGGAGTAAGTCCCTCAAATTAACAGCTAAGTGACGTCGTACAGCAGTCGTTAGTGGTGCATCGTTGATGGTGATTCCGCCCTCTTCTGATTCACTATCATAACTATCAATAATTGAATGGGACGATCTGTCTCGTGACACCAAGTGGAGCACAGCATCTATTGACATTTCAAGTTTAGCACGCAGATTGCCCCAATGGGTGACAATAGTGGAGGATTTCCTATCAAAGCTTTTACTTGAATTTGGTGAACAACCAAACTGTGATACAGTAAAAATTTGTATTAACGTAGAAGCCTTCCTCATCAAGTTGATGGTTTCCGTTTTAAGATCATCATTCACTTTGTTTTTGTGGAAATTTTTCTCGAAATTTTGAGAATTAACCTTCTTAGGTTCCGTTTTTGTCTTGCCGTTGTCTCTTAGTTCCTCGGATTTCATTAAACTAATGAATTTTTGCATGTCCTCAACATGAATCTGTAGTTTACTAATTATTTCATCTTTGGACAGCTGCCGGTCCGCGTACTGACGGACAGCACAATTAATTTGATGTCTCAGTTCATCAGCACTTAACGGTTGATGGCATCCTTCATCCAGGCTTTGGTCTATTTCACTTCTTAAATGCTCTATTAATACTCTGTGTCTACTATCACTTTTGGAACTAGGGTTGGCTACAAACCTTTCTAACTCTTTCAACTGGGCTTTCAATCTTTCGATAAAATGCGCCTGTTTAGCGCGTTGTCTTCGCATTTTCCTTTCCAACTCTAAACATTCACTACAACTCGTGTCACCCGAGCTGCCCTGTGGCGCCGCCCGCGTGTCAGTCACCCCTCTTGACGTAAACTCTTCCAAAGCTTTTAACATAAGATCCTTTTCTTCAGCAGGGGCCTTTAATATTTGTCGTAGTCTAAACTCTACTTGCGCTAAATGTGACGTCAAAGAAAACACTGAAGATGATAATATTTCCTGTTCCTCCTCCAATGCGTGCAACCTATCTCCTGTAGCTTGTTCAGGTGGGGTTTCTTCACACAAAGTCTCCTTCGGAGCGCCCAGGGGCTCCCGTCTCGGCTCCTGCCATATAGGTATCTCGTTCTCCTCATAATCACTGTTGCTGTCCATTTTTATGTATGTTAATTTATAAACAATTGGATCAGTCTATTTTTCCGCATAGTTTATTTTAAGAATACATGGTGGAAAACTGAAATTCGAGGAACGAAATTGAATTGATTTTGATTACCTCCTACCAACTTATGTACGGACGTCATACGTCTAGTGATGGCGAGTCAGATTGACTTGAGTACTGATTCGAATAACTAATATGTATTCAAGGTTTCGAGAACTCGATATACAAAAGTCGGATATACGATATTTGAAAGCAGGTTTTGAATAATTTCGGTTCTACTTGTGTATTTATTATAAGTTTTTCTGTTTCTGTTTTACTTCTAATTCAGTTAGTATATTACTCATATTTAGTAAAGGAAAAATTATAAGTTTTTAATTATTTTATTGTTTTCATAAAAGTTAATTTCAGATATAAGTTGAAGAAATACTGGAGTCCGATAAAGTACTCGAAAACAGGTATTAAGTAGTTCTTCGAGTCCTCAAACTCGAGTCAGGTTCTAATGAAGGCAGACTCGGTACATCACTATATAATACTAGGCATGTGGGCGTACTTGAAATCGGTAACAAATACAATATCTAGGATCGATCCTATATATTTAAAATGGCACTTAAATTTGATATTGGATATGTTACGCTGTTGCTATCAATAACTTCCATTTATTAATATCTAATCTGTTGATTTAATATAATATATCTTTTTTTCGTTTCTGTTCCATATTTTTTTAAGATTAATATTTAAATATTCACTAATAAATAGAGGTGCCTAATATATAGCAATATATGTATATTCTATATACAATATACACATATCAACTCTATGAATCTATTAAATACAAGTTCTCCAGTATATTATATCGAAATGAAAAATCTGATCAAAATGGATATACTCGTAGATATCCGACTGATATAAGCAATAACAAAATGTGTGATGACTATTTTTCCACTATCAATATCCAGAGGAATCCAATATAAATGTAAATATCGTACCGATACCGATATGACCCATGCCTACTAATACTCTAAATTAAGAGTGTATAATATAAACTATATTATACACTATAGCAATACCTATATATTGTAGTTACAATATCTATACATTAATTGGCCCAATAACAGATATATTAAATATCGGTTATAAAATATATAATATCGAAAAGAAGAACCCGCTTGTAATGAATATAGATATCGGACTGGTATGTGCGATATTGCAATGGGTGGTCATCAATGTCCAATAAAATTCAAAATATAGATATGATATGATATTATCCATCTCTACTCTAAAGAAGATCCTAATCAAAACTAATATATAGATACAATACGTAGGTATCGCGTACCAGCGATATTTACCTATTAAATGAAAGAAAGACGTCACTTACGTCAAAATATGTGTTATGATTTGAATGCTGAACAATGTATGGATTAGAATTAAAAATAATGAAATCGGTCTTTGCAATTTACTCTGTCGTTTGTCGTTTTTAGTTGTCTTTATGCTTTTAAACTTTAAAATAAAATGGATGATAATAGAATTGTATCCCAGCTGCGCTATCGGTATACGCTGGCGGAGCACCAGTGAGAGTGTAAGCAGGTCAGTTGGGTTTGTTTTTTTTTAATAGATGGTAATGGAATGGTAACTTCGCCTGTGCTATTGGTATACACCGGCGGGGCACCAGTGAGGGATAAGTATATGAAGATGAAAGCAGGTCAGTTATATACTGACCTGCTTTCATCCTCATCTTGAGCAATTCCACAAAAAATAATTTCCAGGGAAACCGCGTGGAGGTCGACCTGCTAGCAACAGAGTTGTTAGACCTCATTACTATCAATCCCTTTCCCCTCTATTGGAAGGTATTATAGCAAGAATAATCAAAGTTACCAATTTGTTCCATTGTCATTTGTTACTAAACGCACAAACAGATTAATCTTGCAGGCAGAGAAATCGATTTAGCTAATTTATAATTGGCAAAGTTAACCCAACAATTAGGAATAGGGTGGGGCTGAATATCTATATATAGTAAGTATACACTTAGTACTGTACTGTACTCACAGGTATCTGGGATACTTTCTCGTAACTATTGATTTCTAACAGTCGATTTTCCTTGTCTAAATATAGATAGACACAAAATTGGAATGCGTTAATTATTATTCAAGAACCAGAGGGACCACTCTTAAATCTGATCTTCTATTAAAGGCATATATTATTAGTGTTTTATAATTGCTTCTGTATCTATATTGTTGATTTTATTACTTTTTTCACTATTTCAATTTTATATTCCTTTTTATATTAATACCCGCCCACTATGTATTGTTTATTACAACACATTTGTGATTTGTTAATCTTTGTCGGGTGTCCACGATACAGGTTCGCCTAGTGCGGGGCCCATTGTATCTTGTTTTTGTAACTTTGTGTTTTTTGTCAAATAAACAAAATAAAAAAAAAAATCAATCTATTGGCAATAAACATTTTTTTACGCACGAATTAGGTTAGAATTGAGAACAGTTTGTAATAGTTAATTTTAAACTTTTGCATTGTTTACACATATTTTAAATACACAATCGGGACTTGTTGAAATGTTGGCAATAGAGTAGCAGGTATGTAAGTACTATTTACGTGCAAAGATTTTTCGTTCCTATTGTGTATTTAAAATACAATTAGTAACAGTTTGCATTGGCAAGTTACATTGATGTACGTTTATTAGAATAATTCGGATCCATTATATTGCTAGTATTGCAAATCCAGAGTGCGAGATGTCTCAATTCTAATTTATTTCGAGAGTAAGCCCACAGTATATAAAAACCCTTCTTTGCATTAATTTTTTTATTGGTGAAATAAATTAAGGTGATATAATTCATGTTCAAAATTAAAGGTAAAATTTTTAAAAAATTAAATTTGACAGCTATGTTTTATTTTTCTGCAATGGACATTAAAAAGGTATCCATACACGATCAACTTACCAGAGGGAGACTTTGTACAAAAGTCGATTGCTTGGGTACCTCTGTCCCATTCGTGTTTCAACCGTGAAGCAGTTGTGTTTGCATGGCTGTGTTTCGGTTTGAAGGGTGGGATATGGCGTGAATTTACTGGGTACAGAGGAATAACACCTGAGTCCTCAGGAATGGCAACGCATGGGGGTATCATGGGCGAAACAGTATACTCTGTTATGTCCATGGTACTGCTCATGTCTATAGGCGACGGTTACCACTTTCCATCAGGTGGGCCGTCAGCTTGTTTGCCATTCTAAGTTCTATAAAAAAAAAAAAAAAAAAAAAAAAAAAAAAAAAAAAAAAAAAAAAAAAAAAAAAAAAAAAAAAAACTTACAATGAACTTGTTCTTTTATATAATTTTTGAGTATTCAATGTTACGATGGAAATTTCCATCATTATGCAAAGAAGGATTAAGTTCACTACATCGATATATAAAAAACTCGAATTGTATTTGAAATTAGTAAGCATGGCATTGAAAATTGAGCGCAATTGGATGTCTTTTCACACAATTTTTAATTCTCCAGTGATGTTTATAGTTAAAAGTGAAGACATTTTTTTATCAGTTATATAATACTGCACTAATATTAGTACGAAAGAATTACGAAACAATAACGGATATATTTATTGTAGTTTATTAATTATAACAAATATAGAAGAATTACAAAATAGATTTATCGAACAAGAATGAATGGAGATGTCGGTAGGGGCCGCCCTAGACAGACGTATGTCGACCAAATTGCTGATATGCTGTAAAAGAGCCAAATTAAAATATCCGTAACCGGCGAGCGGTGAAAAGATTGATGAGTGTGGAGGAAGCGAAAGAGGCTTATTTGAATCGAAGCACTTGGCGTTCCATTGTTTCTGCCTACTATAATGGGAGACAGGCGTGACGGATATGTATGTATATGTATGTGTATATAACATCTAGACAATGAGTTTCATATTAATAAATTAGATTTTGCATTAAATAAAAAGTAATTCTTTATATTTTTATTTTAATTTGGCTGTATCTTACAGCGTTAACGTAAAGGCGACTGTTACCATTTTCATTCAAGTGAGCTGTCAGCTTGTTTGCCATTTTAAATTGTAAAACAGTTACCCATCACTTTCCACCAGATGGCGCACCTTATTAGCTTGTTTGCTATTTAAATCGTCATATCAGCCTTTAATTGTCCACAGGCCTCTCCTTTGGGGGGTTTTGCCAGTAGTTGCTACACTTGGCAGGTGGATTGGCAATCGTAATTACGCTTTAGAGATGTTTTAAGAGGGATGCTGCTCGACCATTAAGTTCCCTTAGTCGTCTCTTATGATACCCATGGGAAAGGAAGGGGTGGTCCATTCTATTCCGGGACCACACGGTAATATTTGCTATTTAAATACGTAAATGTATTTAATATAGGTATGTGAAAAAAAAAGGCACGCGAATGTGAATTTTGTTTTTTTTTTGTATAACATCAATGGTTTTTTTTTTTATAAAAAATGTAGTTGTTTGTTCTTTCTGTGTTACCATATTTATTGTAATAAAGTACTATGGGATAATTATATATGTAAATAGAGGGTATGTAGGTATATATCGTACGCCATGTAAATGTATCTCTCAATGGGGAGAACGAAAACAATAAAATGTCAAGTGCTCCGGTTCAAATAGATCTCTCGTAATGAAAGTAGAATTATTACAGAAGGGATATCGTTATGTCAAGCATAAACGAGTGGGTCGGTAGAGGTCGCCCCAGGTAAACGTACCTACATTGACCTAGTCGAATAAGGGACAATTAAAAATTATTCGTAATCGAAGAATTCTTATTTGAATAGATTGATGAAGTGGATGAAGCATATTAAAGGAAATATTTCTTCTTTAAAGTAATTTAGTAAGTTATTTCTTTTCAGCTATAAAATAGTTGCTGTCCACTTGTTGTTTGTTTGTTGTATATATATATATATATATATATATATATATATATATATATATATATATATATATATATATATATATATATATATATAAAAGAATGTCTGGTCTGATATTCCTCAACATATATTATATATATATATATATATATATATATAATTAAAAAAGAGTTATTTATTTCTTAGTTTACATTTGTATTGTATTTGTCTATCCATGATTCAGACATGAACATGATGTACATAGATTACATCCTTTCTCATTACAAGTTAGTGTTAAGTTAACAAAAGGAAACTACCTAACTGGATATCGCGTTTTAGAAGTTTCAATGTAGGCACAACTTAGAACTTCGCTTTATCTCAGCTTATTTTCTCAACTGCTTACAAGTTGAAAATATTATACCTACTCCGCTATGAAATCTATTTTAATAGACGATATTCATTATCGTAATATCAGCCCTTAAGTGTCCATTGCTGAACACAAGCCTCCCCCTTGGGGGGTTTTGCCAGTAGTTGCCAAATTTGGCATTCGCGTTTGCGACCGCAATTAGGCTTTAGAGATGTCTTAAGATGGACGCTGCTGCCTATCCTTCGACCATTACATTCTCTTAGTCGCCTCTTACGACACTCACGGGAAAGGAAGGGGTGGCCTATTCTATGCCGGGACCTGTGTACTTATTAAACTACTTGTGTACTAATAAACATATAAATATCTTACACAAACTTTCATATTAAAAGTACTATATTAGTTTATATTATATTATGATATAGTTATATTAGTAGGTTGGTAGTAGTTTATTGCATAGGCTCTTATTCATAACTAGTTTGCATTCATCAGTACGCATATTTCCCAATATTTGAAAGAAAATCATCACGGAAATGTAATATATTTCCTGGATGGATGATGAACCGTCATAAATCATACCTATTTCTGCTAAGAACCATTTGCGTTCGTTGACTTGATAGATAGGTACGTTTATCGTTACACTGACGCGACGTTTATGAAAAATAGAGTAAAGAAGATATTTTTTAGGACTCAGCCATTGTATATTATCTTAAAAAATCAGGGTAAGAACAGGTAGTATAGACAAATAGAAAAAACAATTGCTAAGTAGTTTGTTGGCTAAAAAATATTTTCTGTTTTTTTTTTAACTATTGTTTCTTCATGTGCCATGTAGATATAATCACGTGATTAAAAAAAAAAATAAGAATTCAATACATTTAATTCAGAACATATTATTAAAACTTTTAATTTCAATAAATAGCATAATACATGATTATTATTATTATCCAATGTAAATAATACAGGAAACTTCTGATGGTTGACAGTTATGTAGCGATTCATACATGTTATTGATGTTCTATTAAGTTCTTTGTTGAAATATTGAAATAGATTACATATCATTTGCCTATATTATGGCAGATTTCTTAAATAAGAGTCTGTAAATAAATCAAGTGGACTCCTCCCAAAATCGGTCTGAGCCAGTACACCCTATGTTATGCTCACGAGTTCGTGACAACAGCTAATCCGAATGATTCAGCAGGATTCATAGAAACTGTATAAGTAACACAAAAGCATACACAGGCTGTCATAGTTAACCCAATTGTTAAAGGTCTAGCATGAAAATTGGACGAAAATTGTGCATTTATCACACTTATGACTACAAAAACAAATGTCATTAATTCTTTTACTAATATCTGATCTACACGTTCGAACTGTGAAGCTGATTTTAGATTACTCCATACATAATGTTCTGTTAGAGTATTAGAAACTATTCAACCAAATACAGCTTCTACAGTTTGCGAAATAATATAGCATAAGGAAAGTAAAGGTTTCATAGATCCAAACGACATTGCTGCTATAGTTATAGTGGGATTTATGTGGCCTCCCGATATTGGCCCAATAATTTATATAACAGAATCAACTACTAAGCCGTTTGCAAGAGCACAATACTTGATCCAACATTTGTTCCAACTGTCATAGTAATACCACAAACAGGAATGTTCCAATAAGTTCAGCAAGTAATTGTTTAATGAGTTTTGTAGTCCATTATCTCGTTTATTCCGAATACAACTTTTATATTTTGCGTTGTAAATTCCGCCATTATTGATACTGTGGCAGTCACAAAAAATCTAGATGGCTTTGATTGTACATATTATGTACGTCAGATTTTACATGTATTTGAGAATAATACCTGAGTCCTCAGGAATGGCAACGCATGGGGGGTATCATGGCGAATCAGTATACTCTGTTATGTCCATGGTACTGCTCATGTCTATAGGCGACGGTTACTACTATCCATCGGGTGGGTCGTCAGCTTGTTTGCCATTTAAAGTTGTATAAAAAAAAATTAATTCGTCACTACATAGTATAAAACAAAGTCGCTGTCGCTGTCTGTCCGTCCCTATGTATGATTAAATCTTTAAAACTACGCAAACGGATTTTGAAGTGGTTTTTTTAATAGATAGAGTGATTTGAAAGGAAGGTTTGTATGTATAATGCATGTATAATATTGTAGAGAAACACTAATAAATTTAGAGGTTTCTAATGTGATGTCGTTAATAAATATTTTTTTTTCGCTTGCATTGTAAACGCTAGCTGAACCCCACGAGATAAATCAAAATAATGTACTACAGTATTGTACACGTTAAAAAGGTCAACAAAAAAGTTGGGGATGGTATATGTCTCTTAAGGATAACTCACAATAACCATTTTTTATCCTTTATATTTTACGGGAAAAAATGGCTTATTTACTAAGTGATTTAAAGCAATACAACATTATTTTTTATCCAATTAAGTACATTGTCTATTTACAGTATGTAATTTAAATGAATATTTTCAAAAATATTACATTATCATTACTATTTATTTAGTAACAGCATTGCACCCGTGCGAAGCCGGAGCGGGTCGCTAGTAATTTATATATGTTATCCTATTTAATTTATATTCATAAACTAAAAACTCGTGTAAGGATGTCACTACATATATATTTAAGCTAACCCTACCTAGCTTTTACTCGCGACTATGTTCGCGTGACCACGATATGTTTACGGATCGAGATAAAAGTAGCCTATATCCTCCTTTATCCTATATATGTGTATACTAAATTCCATAGTCATTGGTTAGCCATTAAGGCGCTATGAGGTAACAAACAAACTCAATTTCACATTTATAATATTAGTAAGGGTAATATGTATGTATGTATGTATTCAAAAAACACAGACATAGAAGAACAAATTGTCTATCGGTGTACTTTATTATATTGTGGTGTATTATTCCAGACCTGCTCACATGAAACAAAAAAAAATTAAGTATATAGAATTTGAATGTGCATTAAAGTTTAAATAAATAAAAATGTATGAAACCCAGATCATCGAATACAAAAATTTTACACTACAAAATGTAATTGGTTAGGGCTATTGTCACATCTATCGATATTACCATTTTGAACAAAGGCATGTTTTGAATATTTGCTACAAAACTACGAATATTTATTTATTATATTGTGTCAATGCTTCTAGATGGTTACATAAGTACATTTCTGAGTATTGTGAATATTGGGGCTGTGCCGACTCGTATAGTGATTATTGTATTAATATCATAGTGATTATTTTCTCTGTAATCTCATAATTCATCTGTGCATTTCATTCATTTTAAATAACAATATTAAAATTGGTTTTGTTATATTTTTTTCGATTTGTTTACACTTAATTGTACACATTAATAATACATAAAGTAATTGACAATGGAAAGCAACTGTGTAAAAGCGAGCTTAACTCTGCAAGATTCTTCTTTCAACAAACCCAAAGTTGAAAGGAGTATCAATAACATAATTAAATTCATAATTATTGTAACGTTTTTTTTTCTGAGCTAAACCAAAGTGCTTGTGTTTTTACTGTTCATAAATGAATATAAAATAGCTATAATAACAAGATGAATGAATTTTTGGGTCCACTTCTCGCACGGCCGGCCGTGCCACGACCCGTCGTCATTTTCTCCTGTCTAAATATACCGGACACGGGGTGCCTGCTACCTAATGCCTCTCACGGCCCATTTCACTCAATCATATAACTCGATTTGTTTGAACTCCACTTCTTTCGCGCCAACGTTAACACTCCATTGGAACAATCATCATATTTTATTATTTGTAATAATATTGAACGTCTAACTTTTTTTTTATACAACTTAGAATGGCAAACAAGCTGACGGCCCACCTGATGGAAAGTAGTAACCGTCGTCTATAGTCATGAGCAGTACCATGGACATAACAGAGTATACTGTTTCGCCCTTTGATACCCCCCATGCGTTGCCATTCCTGAGGACTCAGGTGTTATTCCTCTGTACCCAGTAAATTCACGCCATATCCCACCCTTCAAACCGAAACATAGCCATGCAAACACAACTGCTTCACGGTTGAAACACAAATAGGACAGAGGTACCCAAGCAATCGACTTTTGTACAAAGACTCCCTCTGGTAGAATATGAAATATGTGCGTTATCTGCGTTATCGGTATACACTAGCGGGGCACCAGTGATAGACGACTGATGAGGATGAAAGCAGGTCAGTTAGCCCATCTTGACGAATTCAACTAGAATTAGTCACGATGGTTTCCAGGTATTGCTAGTAACGGTGCTGTCTGACCCCATTACTAACAATCCTTTTCCCCCCTAATGAACCTGTTAGATATCATTATTAACAATCTCTTTCCTCCGGCGATAGTTAAAAAAATAGGTATTTAAAAGACTACAAAAATAAAATTGAAGCCAAAATTGAGGTCTATACTCAATTGACATATGGTTGACAGTGACGTCCTAAAAAAATCAGCGGAGCCAATTTGATGTTTGTTTGTCGTGGCCAATCCTTTGAGTAACGTTGGTTTGTGGACGAAATCCAATTATGTTAAATTCACACCCGTTCAATGTTTATTTGTTTAGGTTCAACCTTTTGCTTTTGGTCGTGTTATATTCGGAGATCTGTACACAAATAACCGTAATTCTAGCTTCAATTCAATTGTGGTCTAATATTAAAGATGGGGTTGGGGTTCTCTTAGTAATGAGGTCTAGTGGCTCTAATGGGACGTTGAATAGATCACATTAGGTTGCTCTGGACTCCACGCTGTCTCCCCAAAAACTAATGTAATAAATTTCAAATGTCGTGATAGGCCAGCTGATCTGAATTCATCCTCACTTATCACTTCGCATTGGTGTCGTGCCAGCGTATGCCAAAAGTGCATTCCTTACCATTCATATTCATCTCTTAAAAAAAATGGGGGAGGAGATTGTAACGGAGACTATGGGGGTTACGAGGGCCTTAGGAAGGTTATTAAAATATGAAAATCATTTTCCAATAATTATTAAGTGCTTGAAAAATTTTACGCTTTACTTTTTTTTTTTATTCAACTTAGAATGGCAAACAAGCTGACGGCCCACCAGATGGAAAGTGGTAACCGACATGAGCAGTACCATGGACATAACAGAGTATACTGTTTCGCCCATGATACCCCCCATGCGTTGCCATTCCTGAGGACTCAAGTGTTATTCCTCCGTACCCAGTAAATTCACGCCATATCCCACTATTCAAATCGAAACACAGCCATGCAAACACTATTACGGTTGAAACACGAATGGGACAGAGGTACACAAGCAATTGACTTTTGTACAAAGTCTCCCTCTGGTGGAATTCAAACTTCCCAGGAATGGCTCAAGATGAGATGTACTACTATTACTACGGACGTCACAGTATATTTTGTGTTGTCCACGGTGCTGTTTATGTCTATAGATGACGATTATTTACCATTTATCTTCAGGTGGACCGTCAGTCTTGCCATTTCAAAGGTCGTCATTAACATAGTTTCCTTCTGACCCTTACATTATATATACTGTAGAATCCCGATTATACGAACATCGATTATCCGACTATTCGATATCCGAACTTTATTGTTTATTAATTATTATAGTAATTTTGGGGGGAAAGGGGTTGTTAGCAATGGAGTTTGACAGCCCCATTGTTAGCAATATGCCCTATTAGGTCGACCTCCACGTGGTTCCCCCTGGAAACCATCGTGAACAATTCTTATTGAATTCGTCACGATGGGCTAACTGACCTACTTCATCCTCATCTATCAACTTTCACTAGTGCTCCGCCAGCGTCTCTTTAGCGCAGGCGGGGTTACCATACCATTTTCACCCATAAAAAAAAATATTATAGTATTAATTGGGTAAATAAGTATTAGTAATCCATTTTCTTTATACCTCGTAATTTTTTTATAACGTATTGTCTAAATGATGTATGTAAAACACTTTACATAATAAAAATTCCATATTAAAATTTAATTATTGTTTGTTATGACTTTGAATCGATTATCCGGATTTTCGATTATATGGAATATTCCTGGTTTTATTTGATTCGGATAATCGAGTTCCTACTGTAAGTAAATTATACTACTCGTACGTTTACTTGTATGTTCAGATTTGTTCGATGAAGATTCTAAATATACTGAAAACGTAATGTATGACGGAATGCCTTTAAATCAGGGTTAAAGGCATCTCATACTGCAAACTATAGAGTTAATAGAATGACTCGTTAGACACAATGGCTAATAATTTAAATGGATCTAACAGCTGGAAAGGTTATTGCAGCGAGCTGAAATTAAAGTAGCAAGGCACACCACAAACTTAATTAAACCAAAACTTGTTTCAACTTCTGGCAACTTGTTAAAGATACTGGCAACATTTCCTTTTTAGTGGCAGTAATATTTACAGTCACAGTGAGTTCTCAAGGTTCACTCCTAAGTAAATAAGTTTGTCATTGAACACTTGGCACTTAGAAAGTTTATAAATGTTTGCCACACATATCGATTTTATATATTTGTGGGGATGAAATTTTTTCGTTTTATTATAATCAGAATGGTGAAAAAGCCTACATGATAGAATGTGGTAACCGTCGCCTATAGACATGGTAACACTGTGGCCATCCGTGACAACACTGTGTTGCACATGGTATCATTTATGTATTGTTATTCCTGAGTGTGGTGTTATGGTTGGCCACATACAGAACCTTCAAGCTGTTTAGCAAGCTATGGAGAGGACTATGTTACAAAATTCTTTGCGTGTATTACGAAATGATTTTCTTTACTTATTTGTCACTATGAGCTAACTGACATATCTTCATCCTCGCGTATAATTTCTCACTGGTACTCCGCCAGTGTATACCAATAGCGCAGGTGGGGTTACCATTCCATTTTAATCCATTAAAAAAACTTGATTATGTATGTAATATAATGAACTTAATTTGCTTATTCTTTAGTATATATGTATATATTTCTTCTTAATTGCACAATAAAACTTTATACAAATGGCGAGCTTAATGCCATATGGCATTCTCTACCAGCTAACCATTAGGTGGTTGTGGAGAAAACATATTGAAAAAAATATTACAATATAACATGTAGGGCAAAAGAAAGTTTTTTGGTAGGGCAAAAACCATAATTAAATGACTTTGAAAAAGCTAATCTGTCTAATTTTCTTGGGACCTTACATTTAAAGGTAGGGCATTGCCCCTTAATGCCCTCCCCCCTAGCTACAGTCAGCTAAAGCTGGTTTTGTAGACTCAACAAATATCTAAAAAGTCTTCTTTTAAAAATATGGTTGTTCTTATATACAGCATATGATTCGCACAATTCAGTCTGAATACGAGCTTTGTCTATTAAAAAGTAATTTCCAAGTTCGACTTGTTTACAACTTTACGTCATTTGCATTAAAATTATTAAATTTAGTCGTGAAAATGAAGGTATTTGTTAATTCGAAATTGAAGACTAGAAGAACGACGGCAGAAACGGAAAGTTTGCTAATACCTTTATTTTAACAGAATAAGATACAAATATTACAAAAATAATCTTTATTGAAATAAATTTAATTTAAATATTTTTGAATGGTTATTTTTATGATTTTACTGGAGGTTCAAAATCTTTTATTTGCCGAGAAGAATCATAGCTTAACAGTTAACTTTTCAAATACGAAAGTAGTACACAAAAAAAAAATGTATGATAATGAAACTATTGTGACTAATTTATATTTGAATTCGTCACAATGGGCTAACTGACCTGCCTTTTCATCCTCACCTATCACCTCTCACTGGTACCCCGCCAGTGTACACTGATAGCGCAGACGGGGTACCCATGCCATTTTCACCCATAAAAAAAGACTGTAGTTTAGAGTACACATCTATAATACATGAAATACAAAAAAGTAACAATAAAAAAGCCCTTGTTTTAACTATATAATTAAAGAAGATTTAAAAAGCGCGCTTGTTTGTTTTACTAGTAGTATTTGTAACTCGGCGCACGTCGCGTCAAATGGAGCAGCGATAACTCGATAACTTCAGAGCAATGAACTATGTAGGTAGGTGCATTGACTTAATTATTAGAGAGAAGCTTACCGTATTGATTCTATATGTGTAACATGACTTTATGTCTTGTTATTTGTTTAGTTCTACGAAGAATTTGCAGCATTGATATAACTACGGTTTAATTTGTACAAATATAGGTTTATTAGCAATGTGTTTTAAGTGGCTATTTTCTTTTTAACCGACACCAATAAGAAGGAGATAGATAGATACTCTTTATTGTTCCCTCCAAAAGTTTACAATAGTAAACTTATTATAAATATAAACAATTACAAGAAATAGTCACAATGAGAATACAATGGGCGACCTTATCGCTAACAGCGATCTCTTCCAGGCAACCAAGGAGGTTCTTAAATCGGTTATATATATTTTTTTGTTTGTTACCTCATAACTTTGTCAATTATAAACCGTATTGGAAATTTGTGTTTTTTTTACTTATAGATTAGTCTTCTAGAAATTTAATAAAAATATATTCAGTAGTTTAAATTTCGAAATAAAATAATTTAATAATGGTTTTTCTATAATTGAAATTTGTTCTTTTTTGTGGAGTACAATCTTAAATTATTAAATTGACAGTTAAACATGCCATGTATAGGAGGCTTAATATTTTTTGTTATTTTTTTTATACAACTTAGAATGGCAAACAAGCTGACGGCCCACCTGATGGAAAGTGGTAACCGTCGCCTATAGACATGAGCAGTACCATGGACATAACAGAGTATACTGTTTCACCCATGATACCCCCCATGCGTTGCCATTCCTGAGGACTCAGGTGTTATTCCTCTGTACCCTGTAAATTCACGTCATATCCCACCCTTCAAACCGAAACACAGAAACAATATCCGAAAAACCGAAGCAATATCCAAATCTAAACAAACAAGCTGATGGACCATCTAACGAAAAATGGTAACCTTCGCCTATGTAAACAAGACCGTGGACAAATATGGTCCATGTCCATAGTCGAAGTCGTTTTTAATGGGGCACAATCTCCCCACTCCCCACAAAATGATAAAACGCTTGATTTTAATTTCACCCTGTATGTTCAGTGTAGGTGCAAAAAACACGAAAGCTCTTGTATTACGTTAGTATATACATAAATACTTATACATATAATAGATACGTGTGTATGTTACTCAGCAAACGTGCTCTTTCAATTAAATTATGATAATGAACAAAGGGCGTGAGTTTCCGCAGTGCGACCTCTTTTATGTAGTTTCCTTTATTTTTTCCATGGTAATAATAAATGTGTATTATAATTTATCAATGTACTTCAGACAAGAAGCTTATTTTTTTTTATAACTTACACTAAAATTCTAAATTTTGACTAATTCTGAAGTATCTGAGAACTGTGTATGTACAAATACTTTTTATTTTTATTTTTGTAATTATACGTATATGTATTTATATATTTATATGGATTTATTGAAATATGTATTAGTAATTTAAAATGTACATTTATACATTTACATTATTGTACGTATGTATATCTCTATATGTATTTAAAAAACAAATAGAGTTTCGTGCCTACAGTCATACTGTTAATAATTACTCCTCTCCATCCAAAGGTTGCCTGGAAGAGATCGCTCTTAGCGATAAGGCCGCCCATTGTTTTCTCAGTGTAATAATTTCTTGTAATTGTTTATAATAAGTTTACTATTATAATCTTATGGAGGAAACAATAAAGAGTATCTATCTATGCGTTAAAAATCAAAAGCTTTAAAGAAGGAAAGATCAAAATCGCTCTCACAATAGGTACTTTAAAAAATAACGTTTACACGGCTAAATAGATTATGATAAACTGACACAAAACATGGTTGTAAATTAGCGGACAAAGCTGCGGGCTACAGTTAGTAATTTAAATTCAACAATAACCCTCTGTTAGGGTAAACAAATTAGCTAAGTTTCTTATTCATAAACTGTCCAATGGCAATATGAATTATTTAGTCACTTTCCAGCTAATTTCTTAATTTTCAAAAGTTACGAAATACCTGAATAGTTAATAGATTTATTGAATATTTTACGCTTTAGTGAGTTAAGGGATTACGGTGTGCGTCATCATAGCAAAAGTATCAGACTTTTGTTTTATGGGTGAAGATGGAATTCAAATTCAGTAATAATTAACCATAATGGTTTAAGCAATAGGGTTCTTAATCCCCTTTTTTTTGTGATGGGCAAGAATAAAATGGTAACTCCGCCGGCGCTATCGGTATACCAGTGAAGGGTGACAGGTGAGGATGAAAGCAGGTCAGTTGTCTCATAGTGAACAATAATTAACCACTATGGTTTCGGGGGAAAGGGATTGTTAGTAATGGAGACTGAGAATCTCATTGCTAGCAATATACCCAACCAGGTTGGCCTCCTGTTAATTCCTGGTGAATTCATCATGATGGCTGTTTCATGTCAACTGGCCTGTTTTCATTCTCATCTATCACCCTTCACTGGTGCTCCGCAAGCGTATACCGTTAGCGCAGGCGGGGTTACCATACCATTTTCACCCATAAAAAAAATCACTATGGTTTCCACGTGGAACCGCATGGAAGTCAACCTGATAGGGTGTATTGCTAGCAATGAGGTTATTAAATCTCATTACTAACAATCCCTTTCCCCCCAAAGTAACAGACTACGATGATAACGCTGTATTAGAGTGTGTTAGAGTTATACATATTACGATGATCAATCACTGAGTGATTAAGAAGGTTTGATTGATAGGCGTGATCTCATTAGTTTTTGAGTTGACATAAAAATCCGGATATATGAGCTACAAAAAGGATTAAGAATAGATCTCTTTCAGAGAGAAGTCTTGGTCGTATAAATCATTATATATATAGTCCTATATTTTAAGTTGGGAAAAATCTTATACCTGTACTAAATTTTAATCAAATTTAGATTTTTTTTCAAATTTATCCATCCTTGCTCACAATATTTATAAATGTATTATCTGTGATTAATGTAATTCAGAGAGTGCAGGGAGTCAGTGGATGCAGGTGGCTCAGGGCCGTTCTTTATGGCAGTTTATGGGGGAGGCGTATGTCCAGCAGTGGACGGATAATGGCTGAACTGATGATAATGAATGTAATTTACAAATGAATGCATTTAATGAGTGAATCAACAAATTAACATACGAATGAACAAATTAATAAATGAAATCTTACTTTCACTTCTAATACTTTCCTATTATTCATATATATACATCTACACATATAATATGTATATTCCGTCCGTGTATTATTACGTCCGTGTGGTCTCCGCATAGGATAGGCATCCCTTCCTTTCTCGTGGGTAAGGAAGAGGCGACAAAGGCAGGGCGAGGGATTAGCAGCAGCGTCCCTTTTAAAACATCTTTAAAGCCTAACTGTGCTTGCCAATCCGCCTACCAAGCGTGCCAAAATCCTCCAAAAGAGAGGCTATATATATATATATATATATATACATATATATACATATATATATATATACACATATATATATATATATACATATATATATTTATATATATACATATATAATGAACGTAAGTCTTAAAAATAATAGAGGAGTGTGTATTTATACTGGTAAGACGTCAGTGTTACTCAACTATAAATAGAATTTTATGTTTTTGTTTTTTGTTTATTATAAAATATTTCGTCAAAATTGAAGTATAATTTTGTATATAACGTTAAAATAATCATACTTCATATTGTGTCGAAAGTCTTTCATGCATCGTTACCACTCGTTCCTGCACAAAGCAATTATGTATTTCCGAACAGTCAGTCGTCATGGAGATCATTAGAAAAATCATACACGGGAATGAAATGGAGTAATGATACGATATATTATATAATATGGAATCTGTCGTCTATAGTCGTATGCTAACTGTATTCCGTGGCCTTGCTCGTATAAATCATTATATTTTAAGTTTTTTTTTATACAACTTAGAATGGCAACAAGCTGACGGCCCACCTGATGGAAAGTGGTAACCGTCGCCTATAGACATGAGCAGTACCATGGACATAACAGAGTATACTGTTTCACCCATGATACCCCCCATGCGTTGCCATTCCTGAGGACTCAGATGTTATTCCTCTATACCTTTTAAATTTACGCCATATCCCACCCTTCAAACCGAAACACAGTGATGCAAACACAACTGCTTTACGGATAAAAGTTGGGATAAATCTTATCCGTGTACTAAATTTTATTCAAATTTAGAATAATTTTGTTATTCTGATATTAAAAAACAAATATTTTTGATTGAAAGAGTAGCAAAACATTCATTTTCAAACTTTTGTATTTATAACAGGATTAGCTTCTACCCGCGACTTCGAACGCGTCACCGGGATTTGTTTACTGACCAGGATAAAAGGTAAACCACATATAATTACATACTCATTAAGTTAAACCGTTAAAGCTCTATAAGGTAACAAACAAACACAAACTTTCACTTTTATAACATTAGTAAAGATTTTATTTATATGCCACTTAGAATGGCAAACAAGCTGACGGTCACTTGATTAAAATCGGTAACTGTTGCCTATGGATATAAGTAACATATAGACCTCACAAAATATACTGTGACACCCATGGTGCCCGTCATATGTTGCTATCCCTGAGTATAAAAGCATAATCGCTTCATTCGTTCAAAACGAATCATAGACATTCAAGCAAGTTCAAACAGAAGAAATCAGCATTATTTGGGGAGAAGAAATCGTTGGTAATGGAGAGGTTAGGTTTTATTGTTAGCAATATTCCCTAAAAGGTCGACCTCCACGCGGTTCCCCCTGCAAATCATCGTGTTTATTTTTTAGGAAATTGCCACGATAGGACAAATAACCTGACTTCATCCTCATCTATTATTATTACTATTAGTCACTGGTACCCTGTCAGTGCGTACCAATAGAACGGGCGGGGTAACAATTTTCGCACAACTAAGAAAAAAAAAATAACAAGATTACAGTTAAATCGCAACGTCCAAATTATTTTTGAAACAATCTTTATTTTTATAGCGACATTTTCCTTTAAAACCTAAGATGTCGGTCCTTTGTGTATTATGACAAAGAAAATATAATTACTCCTGGGAACAATTCGGAGTAGGTACGGTTACGAAATGGGTGCTCGTCGTGTCCCCGGGACGGGGATTGATGATGACATAAACATTGTTAGGAGACATTCTAGAAACTTCGAATTGCGATTATGTGGGGTGTACAGTATCTACTTTACACGTGTCTGACATATACAACCATCTTCATGTATAAACATCTCGTGTCACGACGTTCTTTAATGCATATCTCTGAAACCGTTCAACCGATTATAATGGAATTTTGTAAATGTGTATCATTGAAATTACAGTAAATCTCGATTATCCGGACATCGATTATCCGAATTACTTGTACAACAATTTTATGAAAATTAACTCTAATTGTCATAATATATATTTTTTTAATATTTTTTTAAATCAATTCACTCATAATCTTATTTTCTGATATTGCTCACAACTTAAGTTACATGTTTATTTTTATTATTTACTTAATTTTCTTGCACTGTATAATTATGTTAAAATGAATGCTGTGAATACCTATAATAGGCATGTGCATTTATATTGTATTATATTTAATGTTTGTTATACCTATATGTTATAATGCAATATGCTGTTGGTGTTCCTTAAATAAAGAAATAAATAAATTATCGATTATTTGAATTTTTTCTTCACGGCTCTAATTGCCGATTTAGAATACATTTAAAACCGATTACATAATAAAAAAATATTAAATCTTAATTATTATTTGAACTGACTTTGAAATCGATTATCCGGATTTTCGATTATATGGAACACCCCTGGTCTTATTCGATTATCCGGATAACGATAAACCGGAAATCGGAGTATCGGTATATGAAATGTAATTGTAATAAATTTTTATGAATTTTTATTAAAAGTGTTGTTTGCTTCATTTAAGAGATTGGATAATTTTTAATGATCATATTTAAATCATAAAGTTAGGGCTGGGGGGTGGAAAGGTATTTTTTTTATTTATTTATTTATTTAACACTTTATTGCACCAACATAACATGATTTGTTAAAACAATTTTCAATACGTATAGTGTAGTACAAAAGGCGGTCTTATTGCTAAGCAATCTCTTCCAGACAACCTTTGGGTAGAAAGGATTAAAGCATAAGTAGGTAGGTGGCGCGTTAAAAAAGATAGATTTGTAAAAAATAATATTTGTGACAGCATAGTCATATACATATACATACATAAATAAACACATACAACCAAACATATACATATATATACATACACATACACATATAAATATATATACATACATATACATATATACGCATAAATACATATAAATATACCATATTAATACACATATATATAACACACATAAAACTGGAAATACGTAGGACTAAGTGATTATAAGGATAGGTAGTGGGCTTTAACTAAGTTTTTAAAAATGGGCAACGATTGAGCGCACCGTATAGAGGTAGGGAGTGAGTTCCACAAACGAACTGCTTGCACGGAAAAGGATTTGGAGTAGAAAGAGGAAGAATGGGTAGGAATTATGAGTTGGAGGTTGTCAGTACTACGTAAAGAATAAGAATTAGAATTGCTCTCTCCAAGAAACATAAAACGTTCTTTTAAATAATGAGGTGTAACTGGATTAAAGAGAATTGAGTAAAGAAGGGAAAGGATGTGCCAGTTACGACGAAGACGGATAGAGAGCCACTTGAGTCGTGTACGATATTGGGATACATGGTCATATTTGCGAAGTCCAAATATGAACCGTATACATAAATTTTGAAGACGCTCAAGTTTATTTAACTGCTCTTCAGTGACATTTGAATAACAGGAATCGGCGTAGTCAAGGATGGGGAGGAGCAATGTATGAGCAAGCGCAATTTTGGTATCCATAGGAAGAACCTTACGCAACCTGTAAAGGGATCCAGTTGCCGCAAACATCTTCCTGCTAATCTCAGCAATCTGAGGTGACCAGGATAAAGTACTATCAAAACAAATGCCGAGATTTTTAACGCGGTCGCTGTAGTTTAACTTCATTCCATTAAAAACTACAGAAGGAAGGTCATTCAAAGCCACTCTGGAAATGTAACTAGGGCTACCTATGATTATAACCTGGGTCTTGGTCGGATTTACAGCAAGACCATAGGATTTGCTCCAGACAGATATACGTTCAAGGTCTTCGTTTATTGTATTTACTGCAACAGAAATATTAATAAGAGGAGCCCGGCAGTAAATTTGAAGGTCGTCTGCATAAAGATGGTAGGAAGACCGAAGCTGAGATGTGATATTGTTATTGTGTGTATTGTTATTTATGGTGACATCCATTATTAACAATATACCCTAACAGGTTGATTTCCACGCGATTCCCTCTGGAAATCATAGTGGTTAATTTAAAAGTTAGTGAATTTGTTACTATAGGCCAACCAAACTGACCGGAAAGTGGAAAAAGATAGTTGATTGTTGGGGGCTAACTGACCCATGGCCAACAATACACTCTATCAGGTCGACCTCCACGTGGTTCCATCTGGAAACCATCGTGGTTAATTCTAGTGGAATTCGTCACGATAGGCTAACTGACCTGCTTTCATCTACATCTGTCATCCCTCATACCATTATCACCCATTAAAAAAAAACCGAACTGACTACATCTTCACCTATCATCTGTCATTAGAACTTTGCTACCGTATATTGATAGCGCAGGCGGGGGATGAATATATATAGTATTATATATATATATATTTTTTTTTATGGGTGAAAATGGTATGGTAGCCCCGCCTGCGCTAACGGGATACGCTGGCGGAGCACCAGTGAAGGGTGATAGATGAGAATGAAAACAGGCCAGTTAATCCGTCATGATGAATTCATCAGGAATTAACCATGATAGTTTCCAGGGGGAATCGCGAGTAGGTCGACCTGGTTGGGTATATTACTAGCAATGGAATTCTTAGTCTCCATTACTAACAATCCCTTTCCCCCCAGTATTATATATACATCCCGTAAAATATATTGAGATAGTGTTAAATATACCGGTTACTTTAAAGTATCAAAACTAAAATTTTGAATTGTTGATGACCATACGTAGATCCTCTCATTCAATGCACGAGAGCCGTCATACGCAACACATATATCCGTATTCAGTATTAAAAAATATCTAATTTGTACCGGAGTGTGGCAATATTGGAAAAAGTTGTCAAATAAAAAAAGAATATTTCGAATAATCTTAATTGTCTGGCCCGTAGCTAGACCCAAGTTTAAGATAGGGCATAAGAACCTTTAGATAGGATAGAAGTCATAATTAAGCGACTTTGAAAAAGCGAATCTGTCTAATTTGATTGGTGTCTTTCATTTTAAGGTAGGGCATTGACTTAATTATTAGAGAGAAGCTTACCGTATTGATTTTATATGTGTAACATGACTTTATGTCTTGTTATTTGTTTAGTTCTATGAAGAATTTGCAGCTTTAATATAATTAGGGTTTAATTTGTACAAATATAGATTTATTAGCAATGTGATTTAAGTGACTATTTTATTTTTAACCGAATCCAATAAGAAGGGGAAAGATAGATAGATACGTGTAGATACTCTTTATTGTTCCCTCCAAAAGATTACAATAGTAAACTTATGATAAATATAAACAATTACAAGAAATAGTCACAATGAGAATACAATGGGCTACCTTATCACTAAAAGCGATCTCTTCCAGGCAACCAAGGAGGTTGTTAAATCGGTTATATATTTTTTTCGTTTGTTACCTCATAACTATAGAGATAAAAAAAAGAATATTTCGAATAATCTTAATTGTCTGGCCTGTAGCTAGACCCAAGTTTAAGATAGGGCATAAGAACCTTTAGATAGGATAGAAGTCATAATTAAGTGACTTTAAAAAACGAGACTGTCTTATTTGTTTGCGATCTTTCATTTTAAGGTAGGGCATTGCCCCTCAATGCCCCATTCCATCCCTAGCTACGACCATACTCATTGCTTATTTTGGAAATTGTTCTGATAGTGAATTGTAGGTTTTAGTTTTAACACTTAACTGGATGTCAAATGCTTATACGATTTGTTATATAATAACTAAATTTATGATATTACAGTTTTTCTAATTGCAGTATTCATATATTCGTCTTGGAAATAGGTCACGCTGCATCTAGGCCCGTTCTGTTGTTACTAACAGTCAATCAACATAATGTGCAAACTGGAGCTCTTTTGTGATGCATTGTACTACGTTAGTTGAGGTCCACTTTGTAAAGGTTTTGTATGGAAATGTCATAGTGCCTTGTACATGTGATTGATTTTACGAGACAATAGATTATAAACGATGTAAATTGAATGTAAAATTTTATTAATAGGACAGTGAATTTATCAGAGAAAATCGATTCTTAACAAGTAGATATTTTTTCTCTATTTGCGTGCATGCACGTTAAGCATTTGCGCTATTGGTATATGCTGTCTTGACACCAGTGTGGGATGATAGACGAAGATAAAAGCGAAGAAAAAAGGTTAGTTGGTCTACTGTGATGAATTTATTAAGAATGAACCACAATGGTTTCCAGGGGGAACCGCGTGGAAGTCGATCTGACAGAGTATATTACGAGTTGGGGCCGCTAGTTCATATTTTTAATAATTCCCTCTAACCCGCGGGCGTAGGCGTGTGCGTGCGTGCGTGCTTCTGTGTGATATATATGTATGAATTAAACTGTTAATAAATTAAGCGTAACAAACAAACTTTGTAATTTTTTTTTAATAGATGATAATGGAATGGTAATCCTGCCTGTGCTAATGGTATACGCTGGCGAGGCACCAGTGAGGGATGATAGGTGAGGATGAAAAGGCAGGTTAGTTAGCCCATCATGATGATTACACCTGGAATTCAGCATGAAAGTTTCCGTGTGGGACCATGTAGAGGTCAATCCGATAGGGTATATTGCTAGTAACGGGTTTGGTAGTCTAGACTGGTAGTAGTAAGTCGTATTACTAACGATCCCTTTCTTCTCTTACATTTATAACATCAGTAAAGATTAAATAACTGTTCTCTTAAAAGCTATTACACTGTGACAGTCGTTTATGTACGAAACAGAAAAATGTTTTTTTTTTAAGTTTTTCCAACGAAATTTTTCCCTATTTTTCTCTTCATTAAGAACTTTCCTTGGACTTCAACGAATGTTTAAAAAAAATACCAAATTGGTTTATTCACTCTCGAGTTTTGCGCTTCGCAATACATTTAGCTATTCATTTTGTTAGGCTTGTGCCCAAAAAGTATTCGCAGATTTTGTCACAGTGAGGAAGAAACGCCGCAGCACGGAATGTGTGACTGTAGCCCACTCATACATTAACGATATACCACCTTTGGAAAACACACTCTATATCCTGAGGAGATAAAAAATATAGCTACAAAAAACATCTTAAAATTCCTATCATTGATATTGATCCTAGATCGAAGCGTCACAGTTTTTTTTTGTCTGAAAAAGCCCGTCTTTTAATAATAATAATAATAACGGTCTTATCCCAACCAGTCTGGAACAACATCTCAGACGGTTGGGATTCCGAGGCGGCTCACTCCCGGGAAAGATGCAGAAAGCGGTGCTCTTAGATACTGCCCGCATTGTATGCCGGTTTCTCTCCCTGGGGCCCTGAACCCCGGCCGACTGTGCTTTTGTCGGGGGTTAGTTGCCATCTCCTCTCCTTAAGAGGGGAGATGAGAATTTTTTTAACAAAATAAATAAATAATAATAAATTTTATTATACAAGATCTTTGATATATTTTTTAATATTCAATGGCGTTGGTAACAAAATTGCCGTGTAGTATAATGAAATTAGACACAAATTTTGCTACGTCAGGCAAATATATTATCTTGTACGTTACTCAACATATTTCATTGTTTTTTTGTTTATGTTATATACATATATGTCCATTATAATTTATCACCGTCGTAAATATCAGTACGGATGGTGTTATTAATATACCATTTCGTAGATTATGTAAGGAGAAAAATAAAATAGTGCAAGAAATCGTATTATTTGTTGCTGTAATTAAATAAAAATAGAATAGGCCACCCCATCCCTTCCCGTGGGTGTCGTAAGAGGTAACTGAGGGAACTTAATGTCAGCAGCGTCCGTCTTTAAACATTATTAAAGCCTGAGATTGCTAATTCGCCTGCCAAGCATGGCAACTACTGGATAACCCATTTTCAACTGTGGACAGTAAACTCCTGATATAATTTGTAGCAAATAACCAAAAGAATGGATCAATAAATTTAATATAACCTTTAAAATATAGCAAGCCACGGGTTACTAATTTCAAATAGTATAATAAAATTGGTTTTAGTCATCAAAAAACGTAATATAGCTAGGCAACAGCGAGTTGGCAGTGTAATGTAATATCTCCAATATACCTACCTACCTACCTACAGCGGCTTCTGCGAAATGTAACAAAATTTATAGAAAAGGTCCGCCCTTGGACGCCTTCAGGAATATTGGCCCGAAATTCTTGCCGTTTTGTCCCCTATCAAGGTCGCTCTATTTGATTTAGACAATTTCAACAAATTCGAAAAGTCTTGCTAAAAATGTTGTAGTGAATACTGAATCCTTTTATCAGTATCAATGTTTTATTCTACTATAAATTTATACTATAAACTAGAAGTTTGCGATTTATAATAGCGGTTGGCGCAGTTAGGATTATCTTCAAGGTAAGGGAAGAGTGGGGAGGCTCGCCCCTTAAAAAGGGTCCTTGTCAATCATGTCTTTTCGCACAGTTAAAAACTCCATTTGCATCCTGGGATGGGCACTTGACAATTTTGGGGTGGGCATGCCCACTTGTTCTCCCCTTAAATACCTCTATGGGTAAAACACAAAATACATGTTATGTCGATGTGAGCATGTGAAAGAAACATCGGATGGAAGGTTGACAAAACAGATTTACAATACCAAAAAGGATGGATGTAATGTCGAGAGATATCTATATTTAATTGTATGCATTACTTTATTTGTGTGTGTGGTTTGGCCATTTGGAGAGGATGGATGAAAGAAGAATTACGAAAGAGATTTATCGAGCAAGAATGAATGGAGATGCCGGTAGGGACCACCCTAGACGGACGTATGTCGACCGTTTTTTTTTTCTTTATACAACTTAGAATGGCAAACAAGCTGACGGTCCACCTGATGGATAGCGGTACCGTCGCCTATAGATATGAGCAGTACCATGGACATAACAGAGTATACTGTTTCGCCCATGATACCCCCCATGCGTTGCCATTCCTGAGGACTCAGGTATTATTCCTCTGTACCCAGTAAATTTACGCCATATCGCATCCTTCAAACCGAAACACAGCCATGCAAACACGGCTGCTTCACGGTTGAAACACGTGCTGAAGAAGGGCCAAATTAAAAGTATATAAAAAGATTGATGAATGTGGAATAAGCGACAGAGGTTTGCTTGAATCGAAGCATTAGGCGTTCCATTGTTTCTGCCTACCCTAATGGGAGACAGATGTGACAGATATGTATGTATGTTTGTCTATTTGTGTAAGTCAGGATAAAGGGGGTATAGACTATAAGCTATCGAGAGAATACCTCTGAGTGTTACCAGCGTAGTATTTCACATGTTATGACCCATCTATTTACCTACTCGTGTATCAAATTTCTTTCAAATTCGTTCAGTAATTTTTGCATGAAAGGAAAATAAATATCCTTGCATTATCACAAAATTTCGCGTTTGGGTACTAGTAACTAAAAACTGAATCAGTATATAAATCCTATGTATTAAGTCAGAATATAATGTAACCATGTCAATAAATAGATAGATAAATACTCTTTATTGTTCCCTCCAAAAGATTACAATAGTAAACTTATTATAAATATAAATAATTACAAGAAATAATCACAGTGAGAAAACAATGGGCGACCTTATCGCTAAGAGCGATCTCTTCCAGGCAACCTTTGGATGGAGAAGAGTAATTATAAACAGTTGGACTGGAGCCCTGATGAAAGGATACATAATGTATTTGCATTACTTATAGTACACAAATAACAACAGATATATGTAGATATATATGCAAAAAAAAAAGAATACATATATCAAAAAAGGAAATACGTAAAAGAAGTAATATAATTTTTCATTTCGTGAGTGTGCCACAGTAACACCAAAAGTGTAGTAACAAATTTACTAAATTTCATTTAAATATGTTAAGTAGTTTTTACGTGAAATAATAACCATCTATATATTCTCGTAAACTTTCAAGTTTATAGTCCAAGAAACAGCGTTTAATCTATCTTCTATACTTATAATAAATCTGTAGAGAGGTCAATTCTGTACATGAAATATATTTCCAAAATAACTATCAGGGGGTGATTAGTGATCATTACTGATGCCAAATATGCAATCAGTAAAATTTTTGTCTGTCTGTCTGTATGTTCGTTATAGATACAAAAACTACTCGACCGATTTTAACGAAACTTGGTACAATTATTCTTCATACTCCTGGGCAGGTTATAGTATATTTTCATCACGCTACGATCAATAGGAATAGAGCAGTGAAGGAAAATGTTGGGAAAACGGGAAAAATTACTACATTTTTAAGCTTCCGTCGCGATGCAGCCTTAATGGCCACTTTTAAAATGTAAAAATGTCCACCCGTGCGACGCCGGGACGAGCCGCTAGTATATAATAAAACAATGCTGTTTCAAACTATCGGCAAGAATAAGTTCATAGGTCGACCTTTACACCCTCCATAAGAATGGGCGTTAAATGTTACACCTAAGTACCTAATCGTTTATTTATCTTTATGTAAACCTAAATACAGCTCAGTAGAAAATACCAGGCCGGCCTTTTAGTTAGTTTACGCAATGAGGGCGATTTCATTTATATTAAATGCTAGCTTTTACCCGTATTTTTTTCGAGATATGTTCACTAAGCTAATAACTAATTTTTCCTAATATAATATATATATATATATATATATATATATATATATATATATATATATATATATATATATATATATATATATATATATATAATTAAAAAAGAGTTAATTAATTCTTAGTTTACATTTTCATTGAAATAGACTATACACTTGAATTTATTGGGTACAGAGGGTATATATATATTGTTTTCCATTACATATAGTACATTCATATCAAATTATATACTGATAAGTTAGCCGTGTTAAGGTATCAAACAAACTCATTTTCACATTTGTGTTATTAGTAAGGATTATAGTTATATTTTAGTTATTATTGTAGCCTATGTATTTCTTTATTCTTTATTCTTTATGCCATACTAGCGGTCCGTCCCGGCTTCGCACGGGTAGACATTTTTACAAAATTTTAAAAAGTGGCCATTAAGGCTGCACACGCGATTACATATATTTATAACAATGGTTTTACAAGTAAAAAGGTTTTAAATGTCCTTACATGGATTAATTTGGATTAATAACTTTTTGTCGTTCTTTGAAATAATTAAAGATTGTGTCCCATTAAAAAAAAAAAAACAAAAAACAGTCATTTTGGTCTAAAAATTATGCAATTGAATCGATTTTAATAAAATTTCTATGAAACCAATCTGTAAGAATACCCTTCGAACTGACGAAGTTATGAGGTAACAAGCATAAAAAATTACAACCAAATTTTGAAGTCGGTTGAAATGGTATGGTTTTTATAGCAAAGGCTATTCATTTACTGTAAAAATCACCCAGACTTACTTATCTACAATGTAGATGGACTTCCGTTTAATAACATTTAATCCAACTGAACATTTATACTCGTAGTTTAGTAAATATATTCTTATAAGTGTTATAAATGACCTGTAATTAATTTAAAGCTTAATAAAACATTTAAGTTAGGTGTCTTGCGATGCGACCATCGCAAAGTTTATGCCTTCATTAATGTTTAAACGTGGGCTTAAATGTACTCCTGGGTAGTCATTTTGCAAGAACTTCTTGTGCTAGTGCAAAACTTCCCATCTCTGTAACTACTCGTGAAACTTTAATAGAATTAAAAGAAGCTCTTACATTTTCCCTTGCCTATTCTTAATTTTACCGTGAAGCAGTTGTGTTTGCATGGCTGTGTTTCGGTTTGAAGGGTGGGATATGGCGTGAATTTACAGTGTACAGAGAAATAACACCTGAGTCCTCAGGAATGGCAACGCATGGGGGGTATCATGGACGAAACAGTATACTCTGTTATATCCATGGTACTGCTCGTGTCTGTAGGCGACGGTTACCACTTTCCATCAGGTGGACCGTCAGCTTGTTTGCCATTCTAAGCTGTATAAAAAAAAAATTTACTTGAAAAGAGTATCAGTAAAATTACTTTGTAAAGAAAAACCGCATTTAGTTGTCACGAAATTGTTGTGCTAAAGTCTATTAGTGGAGAAAGAATAGGTGTCAATGTTTTCCCTATTACTAGCTACTTATCCACTTACGTTAATTAACACACGACACAAGGAAACCAGTAAGTTCCGGATAAATTTACTACTGTGGGCCAATTCATCTGACTATCTCCATCGTGTCATCCTTCACTAGTGTTCATGCTTGGAATATTTCACATGTGATAAGTAAAATATCGAATTCTACATGAAATCATACGATCAGAACAATACATCACTTTAGCTACATCGCTTCATATAAATTTTTACCAGAGGGAGACTTTGTACAAAAGTCGATTGCTTGGACACCTCTGTCCCATTCGTGTTTCTACCGTAAAGCAGTTGTGTTTGCATGGCTGTGTTTAGGTTTGAAGGGTGGGATATGGCAGTGAATTTACAGGGTACAGAGGAATAACACCTGAGTCCTCAGGAATGGCAACGCATGGGGGGTATCATGGACGAAACAGTTTACTTTGTTATGTCCATGGTACTGCTCATGTCTATAGGCAACGGTTACCACTTTCCATCAGGTGGGCTGTCAGCTTGTTTGCCATTCTAAGTTGTATAAAAAAAAAGACGGAATTAGAACGTCTTTTTTTTGGAAGTCGTTAAAAATACAAATGAAAATCTTTTAAGAGATAACACGGTCAGCTGTGTTCGTTTACGCGAGATAAGCGTGATTCAGGAGTTGATATCATCATTATTAATTGAGGCGTCTTCCGCAGTGTAGGGAGTGGAATCGTCTTAATGAATCCTCAGATCATTTATTGTCCGTCAAACACTGTGATTTCTGTGCATGAGATCTTAATTTCGCCAGAAAAAAAAAACTGGTTAAAACTACAAGAGGGAGAATTTGTACAAAAGTCGTTTGCAGCGGATTGTTTTATTTTGAAAAGCATGCAAAATATTGAAAAGCAGTTGTATTTGCATGGTTTACCATCATAGTTTCGGTTTTGAAGGGTAGGATATAGCAGTGAAATTACAGGGCACAGAGGCATAACAGCTTAGTCCTTAGGAATGGCAACGCATGGGTGGTATCATGGGCGAAACAGTATACTCCGTTATGTCCGTGGTACTGCTTGTTAAGAATGTATAAGTTTATGCTTTTGCCTACTGTCAGTCTATGGTAATAAAAGTAATATATAGATATTGTCTGTGGAAAATATGTGAATAAAAAAATGGCGTTATAAAACTATTACTTATTATATTATAAATAAATATCCCCAACAACAAAGGTTATGGGCAAAAAATGTAAGTAATAAAAATAAATTAATAAAATTATATAGTAAAAATGGCGAGTGTAAATTTACTTCCACAATTGAAAGGGGATAATTACGCTCAATGGAAATTCAGAGTTCGGGCTTTGTTGGACGAGAAACAAGTTCTAAATATTTTAAATGATGATGAAATTAAAGATGATAAAAATGAAGAATGTACTAGAATAAGAAGTGAGGCGACAGCAAAATCAATAATCATACAGTGCATATCTGATAAATATTTGCATCATGTTCAAGATTGCAAATCCGCCAAAGACATGTTCACTAAATTGGACGCCATATTTGAAAGAAAAAGTGTATTTTCGAAATTGACATTAAAAAGAAAACTACTATCATTAAAATTAAAAAGAGGTACAAAACTCGAAGACCATTTTCAACAATTCGATCAGATTTTAAGAGAATTAGAAAATATTGAAATTAAAATTGACGAACAGGACAAAATATGTCATTTATTATTAACATTAAATGAAGATTATGAGTATGTCATAACAGCCATAGAAACCTTAAACACAGAAATTACATTAGAATTTGTCAAATCAAGATTATTGGATGAAGAAATAAAAATTATAAATAAAGAAACAATGAGAACGGAGTCAACAGAGCAAATATTTAAGGCACATGTCCATAATAACAGACAAAGAAATGTCTACAGACCATCTAGACATAGATATATGTACCGTGGTTCTAGAGATAGAGCTAGAGGTAGATCATATGGAAATTTTAATAATAGAAGAGGATCATATAATAACTTCATTGCCATGAATGCCATGTCAAGACAAGTAAATAATCAGAATACTTTTATCTTAGACTCGGGAGCAACAAATCATATGGTTACTACGAACATGAAACAGTATATGAATAATATAGAGAAAATACAGCCAATAGAAATAAATATTGCTAATGGAGAAAAGCTTATTGCAAATGAAAAAGGGATTTTAAAATGTTTCTTTAATAATGAAAAAATAAGAATTGAAGCAGTTATAGTAGAAAAATTAACACATAATTTATTATCTGTTGATGTAATGACAAGAAAAGGATTCAGTATAACATTTACACAAAATACAGTTATAATAAATAAATATGGACATAAAATATATGGAAAGAAATACAATAATCTATACATACTAACGTTAAATATTACTAAAGAACAAGCAATGTTGTCAAGGGATAATGAAGGAAACTTATGGCATAGAAGACTTGGCCATTTAAACAGAATTGGTCTCAAAATACTGGGACTACCTATATCTAAAGGTAGGTGTGAAAGTTGTATAATGGGTAAAAGTACTAGAAGATCATTTTATACCACCGATAAGAGTAATTGTAAACAGATTGGAGATCTAATTAGTTCTGATGTATGTGGACCAATAACACCGACTAGTCTTAATGGAGAAAAATATTTCCAAGTACTAATAGATCATTACTCACATTTTCTTGTAATAAAATTGTTGAGAAAAAAGAATGAAGCAGAACAAAATATTATTGAATATATAAAAAATTTAAAAACTCAATTAGGGATAAAAACAAAGAAGATTAGACTAGACAATGGAGGTGAATTTACTTCAGCATCATTCAAACGTTATTGTAAAGATAAAGGAATTGTAATACAATATACTGCACCATACAGTCCTCAACAAAATGGGACAAGTGAACGGATGAATAGGACATTATTAAATAAAGTAAGAACAAAGTTTGCTGAAACCAAATTACCTAAACATTTATGGGGAGAAGCAATTTGCTGCTCAGCATATGAACTAAATAGAAGTCCTACAACAGTTCTAGGAGGTAAAACACCAGCTTTATTATGGCATGGAAGAAATATGTTACACAAAATGAAAGTTTTTGGGTCAAAAGCATGGAGTGTCACTTTACCAAAACCTAATAAATTACAGCCAAGGGCAAGACAAATGATAATGGTTGGATATTCAGGATCAGGCTATAGACTTTGGAATCCAATAAATAATAAAATAATTATTTCTACAGATGTTATATTTGATGAAGATAAAACTGTATATAAAAAAGAAATAGAAGAAGAATATTTAATAAAAATAAATAATGAAAGCAATGGAATAAAGACAATATATGAGAAAACTAAAAACGATAGCGAAATAGAGATAGAAGAATGTATAACAGAAAATAATATCAATAATAATGAAAATAGAATAAATTTAACCGATGAAGAATCACAAAAAGACTTAATTTATGAAGAAGCTGAAAATAATGGAAATACATCAAGATATGGAAGAAAAATTACTAAACCTAAACAACTACAAGACTATGAATTATATATGGCATATTGTTTGATTTGTGTGAATGAAATTATACCAAAAGACTACAAAGAAGCAGTAAATGACAAAGAATGGCAAGCAGCAATCAATAAAGAACTAAAAGCTCATGAAAATATACAGACATGGACAGAAGCAGAGTTGCTTACAGATAAAAAACTAATTGACACTAAGTGGGTCTTTACTATAAAAGAAAATGGACTGAAAAAGGCGAGACTAGTAGCTAAAGGCTTCCAAGTTGTAAACAATAATTATTTTTCAAGCAATTATGCTCCTGTACCTAGAATGAGCACAGTCAGACTATTTATGGCTCACTCAGTACAAAAAGACTACCCCATTCACCAGTTGGATATACCAACAGCTTTTCTAAATGGAAAATTAAAAGAAGATATTTATATAAAAGTACCAGAAGGAGTAGTAGCAAATACAAAGACTCTAAAATTAAATAGAAGTTTATACGGTTTAAAAGAGAGCCCAAAATGTTGGAATGAATGTTTTAATAATTTTGTTTTAAGAACAGGACTTAAAAGGTCAGACTTTGATTTTTGTTTATACTATAAAAACAATATATGGTTATTAGTATTTGTCGACGACATTTTATTAATGGGAGAAGAGACATCTGTCGAAACAATGAAACAATTGTTATATGTAGAATTTAAAGCTAAGAATCTTGGTCATATAAAGAAATTTCTAGGAATGGAAATTGAAAAAGTTAATAATAAAATTAAAATAACTCAGACAAGACAGATAGACAAGATGTTAGAAAAGTTTCATATGACAGAATGTAATGGAACAAAAACACCTATGGAAAAACAACTTCAGATTGACATAAATAAAAAAATAATAGATGTTCCATACCGAGAATTAATAGGAAGTTTAATGTTTATAGCAACAGTATCTCGACCAGATATATGTTTTTCTGTGTCATATCTTAGCCAGTTTCTTGATAAACCTACAGAAGAATGTTGGAAACATAGTAAAAGAGTATTAAGATACTTAAAAGAAACAAAAGATAAAGGACTTTTTTATGAGAAGAGAATGGAAAATATAAACTTAAAAGCTTATTCAGATGCTGATTGGGCAGGAAACAAATTAGATAGAAAAAGTGTTAGTGGAGGTGTGTTTATGTATCAGGGAAACATAATACATTGGTTTTCCAGGAAACAGAATTGTGTGGCCCTCTCCACCGCAGAGGCGGAATATATAGCAGCGGCTACGACGGCCAGCGAACTTCTAAACCTAAAAGGATTATGTAGAGACTTTAATAATTGTGAAGTGGAATGTGTATTATATATAGATAACAAAGGAGCTATAGAAATGGCAAAATCATATGAAAATAGCAAGCGAACAAAGCACATTGACATTAAAACTCATTTCTTAAAAGACCTAGTAAATAAAAAAGAATTAGTAATTGATTATGTTTCATCTAACGATAACTTAGCAGATATTTTAACAAAAAGTTTATGTGTAGAGAAATTTATTAACTGTTGTGAAAAACTTCATATACAATATTAATCTTTATTTTTAATATGTTATATTTAGAAATAAGTAAATAAAGCATACTGTATTAGTGAATAAGTTACTATGTAAATTCTTATAATTATTTGAAATGCCTAACAATATTTTGTTTATGATTGTTTAAACATTTTCTAAATAAGTTTATTATTATATAAATAATATAAGTTTGTTAAACTTGAGAATTGAGAATGCTTCACATTCTTATAACATGTATAGAAAGTATCTAATAACTTTATTGTAAGCTAGAGATAAGTAAATATTTTGTTAACCGATTTGAGATGCTTCACATTATCAAATCGAGGCGGAGTGTTAAGAATGTATAAGTTTATGCTTTTGCCTACTGTCAGTCTATGGTAATAAAAGTAATATATAGATATTGTCTGTGGAAAATATGTGAATAAAAAAATGGCGTTATAAAACTATTACTTATTATATTATAAATAAATATCCTCAACAACACTGCTCACGTCTATAGGCGACGGTTATTGCTTTCCATCTGGTTGGCCGTCAGCTTGTTTGCCTTTCTAAGTTGCATAAAATAAAAGAAAAAGGTACACATATAGTCAACATAATACTCAGATACTTATGTCCCATTCAGATTCTGTCCACAAACAGCTATATTTGCATGATTGTGTTATGGATTGAAGCTTAGTAAATGAAGTATATATAGACTGGCAATGTAAAAGAGAGAAAATATAATAACCTATATATTAGAACGAGATAGCGACATAGGCCAGTAATTTGCACAATATATGCTCGAAGCTGATTTGGCGGAAGCATGTAAAAAAAAAAATTTCGAATTATTTTTACGTTTTGAATTGGAATCCGTTTTAAGTGAATGCAGTTTGTTAGAATGAAGTGTTCTGAACCTGAATATAAAATAAATTAGGAAAATAAACTACAAAATTGTAAATTTTTCATATAATTACACTGTAAATATTTATACATTTAAACGTAATATTCTAGAACAATCAAAAACATGTTGTACAAGAATTGGTAAGAGAAAAATAATCTAATTAAATCCAAATAAAGTTTCAAACGTCCCTGAATCAAAACTAAAATTGGAACAAATACGTGAAATTTTGCTATTTTTTGCAACTTCAATTCTTTAAAAAGTCATCTGTCACGTACCGTATTTATTAAATACGCACACTTTCTGGTTTCGTTTTTGATATATATATATATATATATATATATATATATATATATATTTAACAAAGTATGTTTGTATTAGCACAGAACTTATCATTGCTTCCTACACTAGGCTGAGCCTGTCCTGTAGGAAGCAGAACTCGTGTTAACACATACATGCATATAGATATTAAACATAGGCTTTTTAGCAGTACTGACAATTGTGTAACTAATTTGTCTATGGTTTGAAGGGTGATATACATATATCAATATAACTACCTATAGCGCAACACTATAGCCCTCAGGAATGGTAAGGCATGACAATACCATGGGCATTACAGAGTATTTTATGATGTTCATAACGCTATATCCATATGATTGTTACCTCTTTCCATTAGATGAGTCGTTAGCTTGTTTGCGATTCGGTGACGTATTTATGACCTAAGAAATCTTTTTTTATGACCACTGTTTGGATCATAGTCTAAGTGCTCTTCATGTCTATAGATGACAGTTACCACTTTCTATCAGCTTGATTGCCGTTTTTGATTGTATAGTTAAGTAAGGTCATGATAAGTATTTTTTTTATACCACTATGGTGGCAAACAAGAATACGGCCCATCTGACTGTAAACGGAGTTACTGTACCCCATGTAAGCCTGTAACAGCAGGAATGTCACACGCGCCGACTTAAGACCGATCCTTAAGAAAGCTTAATAATAAATAATTAAAAATAAATGCAGTAAAATTTTAATAATGCAATTTTTTCCCGTCTATTGAGAGATTCGTTGTGGAACCATTTGTTTGTTGTTTCGCTGAAATTACAAACGATCTCTTTTGAGTGACGAAACGGGAAATTTAATATTGTGACGGTTCCGAGTGTACCTTTGTGGTACAATGGGAATAAAAATATACATATAAATTATATTTTCAATACTTTTCACTGCATAATTGCATTTCTGCTTTGCAAAGGTTGACTGGGGCGAATGCTATTGTATATAGCATTAAGTCCGTCTTTTGTCTTTAATTTTTTTTTGTAATATGATCGATGAAAAATAAATTCCAGAAAGGAATATATGTACATATCAGGTTTGTCTATGGTTTATTTATAAAGGTGTTGTTATAATTATGATTTAAACAATAAATTGTAATGGGTTTTATCGATTTAAACATCATCATATCGGCCTTTAACTGTCCACTGATGAAATGTTCAGCATCTTCCCCCATAAGAGGGGTTTTATTAGCAGTCCTCACTCTTGGCAGGTGGGTTTTATGATGTTTTAAGAGGGACGCTGCTGTTTATCCCTCGACCATTAAGTTCTCTGAGTCGCCTCTTACTTACACCTATGGAAAAGAAAGGGGTCGCCAATTCCACGCCGGTTTGTCGATTTATTAAAATGAAATTGTGAAATAAATATAATAATTACTTCCTTCAAGAAAAGATTGAAATCTCACATTTTAACTAATAATACATGATAATACTATGCATTTACTATTATATGTGTTATACATATGTATTGTTATATATATTTATTTATTTACAATTAGTATATGTTTGTTTTATTTATATTATTTTTACCTGTACCTTTCCTGCACTAGATTACCCGCCAATTAATTATTTTCTCTCCAACTGCACTGTGTTGGCTGGAAGATATCTCTTTTAGCGATTAGCCCATCCTTGCTAACAAGTTGTTTAACTAATCGCTGTATCTTTAGTTCAAGTGCAATAAAGATATTCAAAATTAACCTTTTTATATACTTTGACAATAGTTTTTTTTATAAAAAAGAAAATTGATAAACAATTGAAATGAAAACAAATATACATACAATACATCAAGTCAACACACGGTAATTTTATTTACAATTAAATATAATATATAATAACATGAATCAGCATATTTTAGAAACAAAAGAATATATATATATAATATATATATATAAGAAATTGTACATTATATATAAGGTTAACAATTTTGAGAAATGAAAGCAATCATAATAATATTGTATTAATTATATTTCATAAAAACAATTCTTCTATCGAGTCCTACTTAAAACATAAAAAAAGAGACATCACATTTATGGTGGTATGTTCACATTATAATCAATACGATATCAGGAAAAAAATCGTAAAATAATTAATTCTTTCTAAGGTAATTAATTATAATTTAAGCAATTTCTATTAAGTAAATGAATTAGAAATTTTTTCTAATGAAAAATTTCACATATTACATCAAAAAGAATTTCATTCAGAAATTAATAACAGATTTAAGTTTTTTTTTTATATAATAATTTATAATTTTATAAATTTAATTTATATTATATATATTTTTTTCAATAATCTACTTATTATTATTATTTATTTAATTTTTAAACTTATATTATTTTTTTTATAAGATGTCTATATTCAAGTGTAAAGGGAAATAAACAAATTCACTTTGTTTTTTCAAAAAATAAACTTACAAAATTTATCATAAACTTCGTGTCTATAATTTAATTCTTATACAGATGGGAATTAAAATAGTGACTAAGGATAGCTATAGCATTCAGTCACTAACCTTGCTTGCAGGGGGGAAAGGAATTGTTAGCAATGGAGTTTGACAGCCCCATTGCTGGCAATATGCCCTATTAGGTCGACATACACGTGGTTCCCCTTGGAAACCATCGTGAACGATTCTTGTTGAATTCGTCACGATTGGCTAGCTGACCTACTTCATCCTCACCTATCATCCTTCACTGGTGCCCCGCCAGTGTATACCGATAGCGCGGGTGGGGTTACCATTCCATTATCATCCATTAAAAAAAATACCTTGCTTGCAGATTCTATTTATCTTGCAGTTGAAAGACAGAAGGAAACTAATGAACAGCAATCGACAATAACATTTAATCGGTATTTAATATTTTACAATAGATAGGATTTGTAAAGACAGAAAGATAGATGTCAGATAAACTAAAACTCCAAACGTCACCAAGTTTCTAAATTATGCAAACGAAAAAGAGTCTTAATTTTATATTGACGTAAAAATTGTTGGCGCGCTTAAAAGGTGGTAGCGGAATGAATCGCTACAATAGTTAGCGTCCTTTGAAGGGAGTATCCTGCTAGTAAAATTGCATATTTTCACTAACAAAATATGGGTAGAAAAGACATGAAATTTTGAGTAAGACTAACACGATGCGTCCAGCTGTTAAGTTAGTACGGGAAACTCAAAATAATTTGTTCTTTATTAAAATTTTTGATTCACGAAATTTCCCCTCTACTATCTATTATACTTGTATTCTGTCCTCAGCTTTATATGGATAGATAGATAGAAAGATACGTTAGTATTTTATGTATGCTTTAAATGGTCAAATATTTTTTATACTAAGGATTACTTTTTTTGTAATTTTTGTATCGATATCTTTATTTTTAAATAATATATATTTCACTATATTATTTGCTGATAAAGTAGCTTTCTATAGGTGAAATAATTTTTAAAATTACTTCATTAGTTTTTGAGTTTATCCATTACAGACAAACAAACAAATCTTTCTTCTTTATACTATTAGTAGGTCATATGTTGATTTTTATTTTCACGTACCGCTTATGGTTTTGATATCATCCTGTAGATAGCTAGGTAGGTACATAACTTACAATTAAATAATGTTATTTAATGTAGGTACTTAACACAAAGAAGGAGTTTTATATAAATGTCTATCAAGTCTGACTAGAATCGTTTTCCACTTTGGCGTCCTCGTAACCTTTGACCAGATTCTCTAATATGAATTTTATCGTTAGTTTGTATATGTTTTCAATATTTGGCGTGTATCTATCACCCAGGGTCGTTTTCGCTGCTTCCAGGAAAGGCTTCTCGACTTTCTGTAAAAGAATAATATTAAATTAATAAATACTATGGAACAACGCCATCTAGCTGAAAATTAAGCAGTTTGTACAGTATAAATTAGATAATCGATAGATGTGTACTTTTCAACCGACTTAAAAAAAGAGGAGGTTCTCAATTTAATTTAAATTTTTTTATGTTTATTACCTCGTAACTCCGTCATTTATAAACCGATTTAGAAAAATAAAACTCTTTTTATCTGAAAAGTTATACTTTCACATTAGTTGCATTTCCTATCAATTCACGTTCAATTTTACCAAAATCGGTCTAGTAGTTTAGTTTTTAAATCAAATGGTTTAGCGACAATTGAAGTCAGTGGTTTTTGTAAAACAAAATCCTAAATTATGTAAATACATACGTTCCGTTTTCTTATCCAGACCAATACAAACAGACATACACATAAATACAAATGTTTATATTAACCAGGAATCGAACCTGCGATCACAGGTGAGCGGTATCATACTCCGCCTCACAACCAATGATGCCATTATTGTGTTTGTGATTATTATGAACCAGCATGTGTTAAAACGTAACCTATCAAACCAATCAAACTTTATTCAAATCCGCACAGCCGTTTTGCTTGATTGATAATAACAAACATACAAAACATCACATTTATAATATTAACATGATCAACTACTCCATGTTCCTTTAAGGTTAAGGTCAATGAACTAATATAGTCCAATAATATCCCTATTTGGGGAAAATGGAATTTTGCAAATACCTACTAGATATACATACATGTTTTTTACGTTCTAGCTGTGACGTCATCATTCTTTTATAGACGAATAGTTTTCGACAAATAGGCAATTCAGGCATACATGAATAGTTGAATACGTAATAGGTACTTTGGCCTATTTTTATATAAGCCGATTCGGTTATGTACAGGTAGAGCGTGCTACTATTGATTGAGGGATTGAGGGAGACTTTGTACAAAAGTCGATTGTTTGGGTACGTCTGTCCCATTCGTGTTTCAACCGAGCAGCAGTTGTGTTTGCATAGCTGTGTTTCGGTTTGAAGGGTGGGATATGCCGTGAATTTACAGGGTACAGAGGAATAACAACTGAGTCCTCAGGAATGGCAACACATGGGGGTATCATGGGCGAAATAGTATACTCTGTTATGTCCATGGTACTGCTCATGTCTATAGACGACCACCACTTTCCATCAGGTGGGTCGTCGGCTTGTTTGCTATTCTAAGTTGTATAAAACAAAAAAAAAATTAAGGGGTAACAAACAAATAAACACACTTTCATATGTTATAAACCTTAGTATAATATGGCATAACTAGCCAGCTTTCATTATAAGTAAAAGTAGCGTTCATATCTTGGTAAGGTCGAACAAAAGAGAACTTCGATTGGAAAGAAAATATCCTTTGCGACGTAATTCCATTGGAGGTAAGTACATCAAAGTGTTTCTCAGTTCACATTTCGCATTCAGCCGCGACCTCTCAGCGTAGACGGGAGATTTTGAAGGCAACGCAATTAGATGTTTGGTTTTGTGTTAATTGGAAATATAACGTTTCAAAAACATCAATGGATGCAACAAAATGATCTTGTTATTTGTGAAAACGTCAAATCCTCTATAAGCCTGTTTTGAAGTGACTTCAAAAAGAGTTTTTTTTTTTAATGTTTGTTACCTTATAACTCCGTCAGTTCTGAATTGATTTGACAAATTCTTTTTTTTATTTAGAATATGCTTTATGTATGTATATATTTATTTATTTAATATATATGGTGTATGTTTATATTAGTCTAATTATATGTTTATATTATATGGATATATCAAGTATTGCTTTATTTTTCCTCTTTTCAATAATGCACCGCCTACGTATTTCTATGTTTGCCCAATGGTTGACTGGTAGAGAACACCGTTCGGTGTTAAGTCCGCCAAATGTACATAGAATTTTGCTGTGCATTAAAGTTTAAATAAATAAATATACTATTATAATATAATAGAAAGGATATACCCACAGATTGGTTTCATAGACATTTTGTTACAATGGAAGTCTGTTTACTTTGTGGGAAACAATCTTTAATTTACCGTGTGTTCCCGGCATAGAATAGGCCACCGCTTCCTTTCCTGTAGAAAGTCGTAAGAAGCAACTAAGGGAGGGCGAGGGTAGTAGCGTCCCTCTTAAAACATCTCCAAAGCCTAACTGCGGTTGCCATTCCGCCTGCCAAGTGTGGCAACTACTGGCAAAACCCCTAAGGTGAGGTTTATGATCAGCAATAGACAGTTAAAGGCTGATTTAATAATTTATAACCATTATACTGTTTTGCCACTTTATTTTAAACTAGTAATTTAGTGTAAAAAAGAGATAAAAACAGTTCAATAGCTAAAATAGGTTTATAAGAGGCTTGACGTTTTTATGAATAAGGGGAATAATGTTTAATGCAGATATATTTTGTTCAGAAAGAAAAAGGCAATTTCAATCATGGTCACACATACACACGCAAGCACGCACGCACGCACTCATGCTCGTATGCACGCACGCACGCATGTAGTCTCCATCTAGTAATAAACCTATTTGAATTTAAAACACCGTATCATGTATTGTAGACTTTACAATATAAAGTTTTTTATAGGTATTTTATTATGTTGAATTTATTATTATATTTATTATTTTGAATTGTTCAATTGTCATTGTATATTTTTGTTTATGGTGCAATAAAGAGTTAAATTTAATAAATAAACGAATATCTGTGGTTTAATATCAGCTTCACAACGTAACAAACTCACTTTCCCTTTTATAATATTGGTAAGAACTCTCACCCAGAAGTTTTCAGGTTTGAATCCTGGCACCTGGTGATGTGTGGCGCCCACGTGTCTTATGTACGCGAAGAACGCGTCAACATCACCCAAACCCTTGATGCCTTCGTCCAGTGTGTGCATCACCTTTGTGGCGTGCTCGGCTAGTTCCGTGGACATCACCTGCTCCTCCTTAGTCTTCAATTCGCTGAATTTCTCGAACAGGTTTAGGAGGTCTTGGTTTTCTTCGAATAATCTGTAATATGTAAAAAAGTATTAGTTACCAGAGGGAAACTTTGTACTGTGTTTCTACTGTGTTTCAACTACATATCTAGGTTTTGTTTATAAGTTCAAACATATATACAAAAGTCGATTGCTTGGGTACCTCTGTCCCATTCGTGTTTCAACCGTGAAGCAGTTGTGTATGCATGGCTGTGTTTCGGTTTGAAGGGTGGGATATTGTACTGCTCATGTCTATAGGCGACGATTACTACTTTCCATCAGGTGGGCTTGTTTGGCATTCTAAGTTGTATAAAAAAAAAAAAAAAAACAATTTATCCATCTAAATATTTATGAAATAAATAAACACTAACCTTTTTATAAAAACATCAGAGCTCTCAAATGTATTTTAGCCATTGAACTGTATTGCTTCTTTCTTTTACACTAAATTCCCAATTTGAAAGTAAGTGACAAAACAACGAAATACTTAGATATAATAATATTGTAATTAAATAATGTTTGAACTTATTTATTCATTTTACATACTTGGTATAACTTTAACAGCGATTCCTACATTAAGCACTGGGTTCGTATCGTCGGAATTTATTTATATATAAAGTAATTATTGAAAAGCAATATTGAATGATACTTGAAACTAGATCTATAAACCACCGTACAACCCGCCACAAACTAAAGTTTCATCCCAATCATCTGGACGAGTGGCAGTCTTCCACCGTGCATTTTTCAAGGCACTTTCTTCCACGCACAATCATTCTTTGGAATCAACTTCCAGCAGCAGTATTTCCGAACTGATACGACAACATAACCTTCAAGAAAAGAGTATATTCCTTTTTAAAAGGCCGGCAGCATACCTGCAATGCCGCTGGTGTTGTTGGTGATCATGGGCGGCGGTAGTCACTTACCATCAGGTGAGTCGCATGCTCGTTTGCTTCCAGTATTGTAAAAAAAAATTATATATGAAATACTGAAAATACTGGAAGTAGGTACAAATTAGAAAAAAATGTAACAATTTTTATTTATAATGACTTTTATACAATAACTCCATATATTTATTGTGACTTTTATATTCTTTTTACGTAAATCTTAGAATGCAAAATAAGTTAACGGCCCAACTGAGGGAAACTGGGAATTGTCTATAAAAATAAACAGCAGTATGGATATTACAGCATACACTGATGCTTATGGTATCCATCACGCGTTACTCTTCTACTCTTCTTGAGGATTATAGTGTTAACGCCCTCATAATTGTTATATTCTTTCAGCCACGCCAGCAGATTTGCTTGTAATCATACTCATACATGTACCTCATAAGTCTGTGGTTTTACATATATATATATATATATATATATATATATATATATATATATATATATATATATATATATATATATATATATATGCTATAGTGGCCACGTACTATCAGACTGGATGTATGCTTTATTGCTACTCTTATTTCTTAAGTTTGTTACACACGAGGACATTAGATATGTTTCAAATAGTATAATGGTACTTTTTATTTTAATGTATGAAAATGGAATGGTAACCCCGTCTACACTATCTATATACGCTGGCGGGGCACCAGTGAGGGATGATAGATGAGGATGAAGGCAGGTCAGCCGGTTTATTGTAAATAATTCGACAAGAATTTCCACGACAATTTCCAGGGAGAACCGCATGGAGGTCGACCTTACAGGGTGTAGTAGCAATGGGGTTACTAATCCCCATTACTAACAATCCTTTCTCCCCCCAGTACAAAAGTAGTAAGTGGCATAAAATCACACCAATTGCCTGCTTCTCAAGCTATGATACCTTGTGTTATGAGGAACCAGGTATTCATTTGGATTCACAACTCAGAATTTAGAAGATATAAGTCGATTTGACGTTTATTTTCTAAATTGACCCAATCAAGATCGAACCCGGGACCTAATTGCATAAAGCTAATAAATAAATTCGCTTTACAAAGTTCATCAAATAAGTACTAAAACAAATAGCTTCTCCAAAATGAAGTCATTACTGAAATGATGCAAACAGAACCGTCGTAATTACTCGAACAATACGTTTAAGACATTGATTTAGAAACGAGTCATTAAATTCATTACAATATATCCACGTTATATTACATCCCTCACTCCCCTAGAGCTTATCTTAACAAGTTGCGCAACATCGTAAATAATAAGCGAACGTTACACAAGTTGGTATGAAGCGGTGAAAGTATCTCATTTATCCCTCACACCCACTCCATCCGTCCCCTGTACGGGTTCGATGACCTTCCTCTGTCTAGCCGTTGTATAGGGTACTGAAATATATTTATCTTATAGGGTAGAAGCGTTAATGTAATAAGTATGGGAAATCCTATTTTCCTACCAATAAATGTTATTTTTTTTTAAAGTAATGACTATCTCCATAGTGCAGTGGTAAGCACATAGCTTCGCCTAGTGAGGTCATTCGTGGTTCGATTTTATTTATAATTAAAAATAGGAATTTTGTATTGTAACTTTTATTAATAGAATTAATTTAGTTTCAATAAAATTCCTTTTTTTTTGAGTCTTGAAGTTGTCGTCCTTATAATTAGCGCTATGAAAAATTTTGCAGGTAAATATTACCTATATACCTGCTTCTTTATTGCCGATGTTTCGATCTGGATTGCACCACGCCGTGGACAGGACCATCGCGCTAAATTCCGACAATTATAATTCCGAAAGTATTTAAAAAACGTCATATTTCAACAAATTAACACAATTTTTTTTAATACACTATCGGAACTTTACTAAACGAAAAAAAAAAACAACAAACTTAAAATTTACTAAATTAACATAGAATAATACTGAATTATACGTATAAATTAAAAATAAATGTAAACGACATCATAACCTTCAAGAAAAGAGCATATTCCTTTTTAAAAGGCCGGCAGCACACCTGCAATGCCGCTGGTGTTGCGGGTGATCACGGGCGGCGGTAGTCACTTACCATCAGGTGAGCTGCACGCTTGTTTGCCCCCTGTGTTGTAAAAAAAAAATTAACCTATTGAATCACTCAATTTATTGATAGAAACCGCATTAAAATCCGTTGCGTACTTTAAAAGATCTAAGATCGTACAGACGGCGGAAAGCGACTTTGTTTTATACTATGTAGGAATTTAAATATATCTAATATTAACACTGTTGGTTCAATTGTCACATTGGGGGGGGGGGGGGAGATTGTTGTGGGATCTAGCAGCTCCATTGGTATCAATATACCATGTCAGGTCGATCTCCACACGGTTTCCCTTATAAACCATCGTGGTTGATTCTTGAAGTTATCAAGAGCTAACTGACCTGTTTCCATGCTCACACATCATCCTTCATTGCTACCGCACCATACTATGGGAGCGTAAATTTTTTATCACTTTTAGACAAATTATTTTAAATGGTTAAGTTCGACTAAATAGTGTTCTAATGTATACTTCTTTCAAAAGATTCTAGTGGTTACGATTTCAATTTCTATTTTTTTTCACCAGATTTGATTTCACCAGAGGAAGACTTTGTACAAAAGTCGATTGCTTGGGTACCTCTGTCCCATTCGTGTTTCAACCGTGAAGCAGTTGTTTACATGGCTGTGTTTCAGTTTGAAGGGTGGGATATGGCGTGAATTTACTAGGTACAGAAGAATAACACCTGAATCTTCAGTAATGGCAACGCATGGGGGGTATTATGGGCGAAACAGTATACTCTGTTATGTCCATGGTACTGCTCATATCTATAAGCGACGGTTACCACTTTCCATCAGGTAAGCCGTCAGCTTGTTTGTCATTCTAAGTTGTATAAAAAAATCCCAAAAGGGGTAAACATAAAAACAAATGCCAAATTTCTTATCCCTGCATTTTGACATACACATTTTGTTTCATCCCCCCTACCCCCTAAGACTGTTATGAAGCATGGTATAATTACTGTACGTATTTGTTAGTAACAACGCTGAGGTATTTGATGCCAATCTCGCAATGATGTCAGGAATTTGCTTTGCATGGATATCTCAAGAATTGCTGGAACGTATCTATGTATACTTGTATGGGGTTTATGACATAACATTTTACAAATACCTGTTTCCACGTTTAGAATCAAATCTGTATCAGCTGTGCTTTTTTTAATGGATGAATGTTATTTTATGTTATTAAACGATTTTATTATTTATAAGAAGTTAAATTTAGAAAACAGCAGGAAACAATTTTATTTTTAAAGAGTGAACAATACAGATTAGACAGAATATGTTTAAAGTCTCGACCGACTATTAATCTATGTTAAACGTCAAAATAAAATAGAAGGCGGCAAATTTAAACATTACAACAATAAACATAGAATGGTAACTCCGCTTGAACTGTGGGAATACACTGGCTGGGTAACAGTTAGAGAAGATAGATGACGAATGCAAGTCAGTTGGCCCATCATGATGAGTTCGAGAAGAATTAACCACGATAATTTCCTGGGGGAACCACGTGTAGATCGACTTGATAGGGTATATTGTTAGTTGTGGGGCTGTTAGACCCTTTTTCTCCCCGTAAACCCTTCTATAATCCCTTTCCCTCGTATCAGCTCTGTTATTTTTTCAAATGTATCGTCTTTATAGACTTAGTTGGCAGAAAACCGACTGAATCACAAAAGGGAGATTTTGTGCGAAGGTTTTGTAAAAATAAATATTGAATTCAAAAATAATCCTCAAATTCGATTCACAATTGTACCCTCACCAAAAAAAAAAATACGATGGTATCCCTTATTGATGTTTTCTTAAAAGACTATCCCCATTATTAAAAAAAAATCCTTTTATAAATCTATTTTGACTATTACATTGTTTTGTCATTAACTTTCAAATTGGGAATTTAACTCAAAATAACGGGATAAAACAGTTTAATAACTAAAATAGATTTAACAGTAGTTTGACGTTTTTAATTTTTTTTTATATTTTATACAAATTAGAATGGCAAACTAGCTGACGGCCCACCTGATGGAAAGTGGTAACCGTTGCCTATAGACATGAGCAGTACCATGGACATTACAGAGTATACTGTTTCGCTCATGATACCCCTTATGCGTTGCTATTCCTGAGGACTCAGGTGTTATTCCTCTGTACCCTGTAAATTCGCACCATATCCCACCCTTCAAACCGAAACACAGTCATGCAAACACAACTACTTCACGGCAGAAACACGAATGGACCAGAGGTACCCAAGCAAACGACTTTTGTACAAAGTCTCCCTGTGGTTAATGATAATAAAAGGGTATATATAGGTATATTTGAGTTTATTTTCCCGTTAACAATGTTAATTATGAATCAGCAAAACTAAAGTAATATGTAATTCATTATTAAAACACGAGATCGCATAATGGTTTGTTGGAGTGGCCGCAGGGGAGTATGTAATTGCAGAATAAACATTTGGCTTCGACTCTGGTAATAGAACAGTAATCGAATTCGTTAATTATGCACCAGACAGAGATTTTGAACTACAGTCTTCTGTGTGGGTACCTCTGTCCCATGTGTGTTCGGAAGACTATTTTTTTTTTCATTATAAGAAAGAGGAGTTATATTTTTTTTGTTTGTTTCTTGAGAACTCCGTTGTTTAAAAGTCTAACAGTAATACAAAAAAATATTATTTTGTCTAAATCTTTCAGATGAGTAGTTTTGTTTTGAAATCAAAACCGGTTTTGTAAATATTAAAGTCGGTTTTTTTTTATTTAAGAGATTATTCACTCTCTTCCTGCCAGCTTCCATTCTAGCTTCCATCCCATATCTTTGACTTCCCTGTAAGATATGACACTTAGTGTTTCCTTTATCTATTCCATGTAGTTATTTCTTGGTATTTTTCTTAACTTTCTCTTTTGCCTTTTATTTTTTTTTGTTTTTTTTTTTTAATGAAACATTTATTATTAAGTTGATAATAATGGAAACGCCGCATGCGTTATACGTTGGCGGGAATCAGTGTAAGATTATGAAATCAGGTAAGTTGGCTCATGATTTTCCAGGAGGACCGCGTGAAGGTCGACCTGATAAAGTAAATTGCTAACAATGGGCTTGCGAAACTCCCTTTTATTAACAATCTTCTTAAGTATTTAGGGTTATTCTACCCTTTATATATATGTATATATGACAATGAAGTTTCAGGATATGGATGCGTTAACAACATAGTTCTCTGAAATAGTAGCACATGAGAGGAGCCATGGGCCTCACAGTATATTCTGTAATGTCCATGTTATAGTTCGTGTTTATAGACGATGGTTACCACTTACTATTTTTTTGATGGGTGAAAATGGTATGGTAACCCCGCCTGCGCTAACAAGATACGCTGGAGGAGCACCAGTGAAGGGTGATAGATGAGAATGAAAACAGGCCAGTTAGCCCATCATGATGAATTCATCAGGAATTAACCATGATAGTTTCCAGGGGGAACCGCGAGGAGGTCGACCTGGTTGGGTATATTGCTAGCAATGGGATTCTCAGTCTTCATTACTAACAATCCCTTGCCCCCCCACCACTTACTATTAGGTTGGCCGTCAGTTTGTCTACCATTTCGTGTTGCATAAAATAAAAATGCATAGTAATGCAAGTTGCTTATCCACCCATAGTACTATCTCTGCTTAGTTTATGACCAAATGACGTGTGATATTACCATCATCGTTATCAAATCCTCCATTAACTGTCCACTGCTGAACATAGGCCTCCCCATAACGCGGGTATTGCCAGTAGTTGCCACGCTCAGCAGGCCGATTGGCAACCACATAGGGTTTAGTGATGTTTTAACAGAGACGCCGCTGCCCATCCCTCGAGCAGTAAGTCGTGTGATATATCAAGTCCAATTATTACAGTCTACAAAACTTCTAACCAAACTTAGATTGCAACGGTGTACCTATTTTCTACATCGTAAAACGATATTAAGAAGCATTTTTTTTTATCTCTGAAAAGGGAATTTTCCGATAAAACGGATAAAGGAAAGGAATTTGTGGAACACCGAAGGAAATTAATTTTGTAACCATCTGTTATAGGAGTAGAAGCGACGGAGGCGAATAGTTATAAATAAACTACACTAAAATAGGATAATGCCTTACAAAATATATTTCGTACCAGTGTATAATATAATTAAAGATTGTGTTAAACATTTTTTTGTATACAGCTTAGAATGGCAAACAAGCTGACGGCCCACCTGATGGAAAGTGGTAACCGTCGCCTACACAGCCATGCAAACACAACTGCTTTACGGTAGAAATACGAATGAGACAGAGGTACTCAAGCAATCGACTTTTGTACAGTCTCCCTCTGGTTTATACAATGTTTCGGTTTGAAAGATGGGATATGACGTGAATTTACTGGGTACAGAGAAATAACATCTGAGTCCTCAGGAATGATAACGCATGGGGGGGTATCACGGGCGAAACAGTATACTCTGTTAAGTCCATGGTACTGCTCATGTTTATAGGCGACGGTTTCCACTTTCCATCAGGTGGGCATGGGGGGTATCCCCATGCGTTGTCATTCCTGAGGACTCAGGTGTTATTCCTCTGTACCCAGTAAATTCACTGCCATATCCCACCCTTCAGACCGAAACACAGCCATGCAAACACAACTGCTTATTATGGCCTATCTCGAAGCCTAAAGCTCAGACATCTCAAACTGAAACATTTAAGCAGCCAATAATATTTAGATTTAGAGCTCATATTGATATCTTGGTATCTAAACTTCGCAAACTTATTTACATCTTTAAGAACTTAAGGCATGTGGCTAATCGCCGTGTGATTAAAATGGTATACTTTGCGTTATGCCAGTCTTTGATTCAATACTGTATTTCTTCTTGGGGAGGTGCTGCTAGGACTCATCTTCTGGAGGCCGAAAAAGCACAGAGATTGATATTAAAAGTTGCAGGTGCACTCCCATCTCGCTATTCTACTACAGAATTATATAAGAAATGGGACGTGCTAACAGTCAGGCAAACATTTATAATATCAACAATACTAAAAAAACATTCACAGATGTTGTTTGATCCAAATTTGAAGAGTCACAAACGTCGTAAAAATTCTGTTTGTTCTACTAAAGCATTTAAAAAATGCTTCTCAAAAAAGTTTTATTGTTTTCTAAGTAGTTACTTATATAATAAAATCAATGCTCAGTTGTCAATCTACCGACATCATAGGTATGCTTGTAAAAAGCTCATATCCAATTGGTTAAAATCACTTGACTATGATGCTACAGAGGCCTTACTTATCCCACAGATGTGAGAAAATAACTAACTACCTTAATTTTTATATGAATGCGTACAAACACAAATACACACAGCGAGAGACACGCACAGACACACACACACACGCGCGCGCGCGCGCGTACACATCCACGCACACACACGAACGCGCACATACACACACACACACACACACACAACTTCCAGATTAAATTATAATATCTCTTTCTATAAATTATATTTATTACATTGAATTTTTTTATTGTATTACAAGTGCTTAGTAAGTAACCCTGCGGAGTGAGGCCCTGGTGACCTGTAATACAGGTATTCTTATACCTATCTCAGGCACCAGTCTCTCACAATTATATTTATAATTTGTTTAATATAAGCATTGTATTTCACTGTAATGAATTGTGAAGAGAAATAAATCTGTTTATTATTATTATTAGTTCCTGTTGCCAGGATTAAATTACTCAAAAGCTCTGATTAAGAGGTTTTCAGAAAATTACTCTAAGAAATGAATTATTTTGAGTAAAAATAATATGTGTTTATCAACAAGGGTCCTCAATGGACTCTGCAAACTAAACAAGCATATGGCCCAACTGAGTTTATGCAAAAAAAGTGTTTGCAAATTTTGTCACAATGAGGAAGAAACGCCGCAGCACTGAATGTGTGGCTGTAGCCCACTCGAACATAAACGATATATCTCCTTTGGAAAACACACTCTGTACCCTGAGTAGATGAAAGACGTCGCTACAAAAAACATCTTAAAATTCCTATCATTGATAGGAATTAGCTGTGAACTTTAAAAAAAGGGGCAAGTACATAAGGTCATGGAAAGGTCGCAGTGTCATAGGTTTTTCTGCCTGAAAAAGCCCGTCTTTCAATAATAATAATAATACAAAATAATTCTAAACAAATAACCAAATACTTTTATTTTCATATTAAAAGAAATAAATTGCATTAACACATACATGTAAATATTTGTGTAAGTTAATTAAAACCTTTGTTGCGATATTAGGTACGTTGTTAAATTTAATTAATTCTAGTTAAGGAACGTTATGTACAAAATTGTATTATATATCTAATGGTAAATACTTGTTAGAATGGAAACATCACTTGTGACATGAAAATCTAGAGTAACAGTAGCTACCAAGTAATTTTTGCATACAAGCGAAAGAGGCCCGTTTTAATCGAAGCATTTAGCGTTCCATTGTTTCTGTCTACCCTAATGGGAGACAAGCGTGACAGATATGTATGTATGTAGTTTTACTGCCGTTCAAACTGAAAAACAAGAACTAAGAAATGAAAGCTCTATCCTGTGGTTTTGCTTGTATAACTTCACTACATAGTATAAAATAAAATCGCTGTCGCTGTCTGTCCGTCTCTATGTACGCTTAAATCTTTAAAACTACGCAACGGATTTTGAAACGGTTTTTTTTTATAGATAGAGTGATTCAAAAGAAAGGTTTTTATGTATAATATAGTAGAGAAACACTGATAATTTTAGAGATTTCTAATGTGATAAGATGTAGTGTGCACCCGTGCGAAGCCGGGGCAGGTCGCTAGTAGTACATAAAACATTCTATATGTAAAGTTAAGGTATATCCTATTCGTTTAATATCATCATAAATATTATAGAAACTCTCCAAATGAAATAAGTAATACATCGAAATATTTAATAGATTTTTTATTTGTACTATTACCGTGTGGTCCCGGCATAGAATAGGCCAGCCTTTCCTTTCCCGTGGGTGTCGTAAGTATGAACGTATTATATCTCTATGCATGATATTTCAAATATTCTAAATAACAAGGTACATAAATCTCAGTCTTAGGTTATTTTTTTTTATACAACTTAGAATGGCAGACAAGCTGACGGCCCACCTGATGGAAAGTGGTAACCGTCGCCTATAGACATGAGCAGTGCCATGGACATAACAGAGTATACTGTTTCGCCCATGATACCCCCTATGGGCGATATTATGGACTGTATATTGATGTATATGTTGTAATCAAACAATGGGTTTAAAAGGAAAATAACTATAATACAGAAAACTACGAAAATATAGACTACGACAGCAAAGAGCAAAAGTGACAATTGGTGGAAACAAAAGTATAAAAATACAATAAAAATAAAAACCTTATTTAAATAACTAAGGAGTTCGCAACATTACCGACCCCTGGTGCAGAAATGCACAAATTCGGTAGCAAGCCAGGTTAAACAAAAAATGAAAACTTAGGCGTTTAACCTGACTAACTTTTTGGAAGGTCGGCGAAGCAAACCGCCTGCTGTCGCTACGTCCACCACCCTAACAACACCATCGTTGCCTGGGAAAGTTGCTGTGACACGTCCACGGGGCCACGTTCCTCTTGGAAGATTCTCGTCTACGATCACAACTAAATCGCCAATGTTCAAATTACGATCTCTTCGACCGTTCGGACGAGGCTGCATAGGTAATATTTCTTTCACCCACCGATTCCAAAAGTGATCAGCCAGACGAAGCGCCTTCTTCCAATCCGCTCTTCGGACTAAGTCAGTATCATCTAACACTCCGGCTGTCATCTGATTGGAAGATGAACCGATCAGAAAGTGAAATGGCGTTAAAGTTTCCTCGCTATCGGATTCAACCGAGACATAAGTAAGAGGTCGTGAGTTAACAATTGCTTCGGCTTCAGTCAACAACGTAAGTAGTACCTCCTCTTTAGGTGACCTTTCATGTAGTGTAGCTTTTAATGCAACTTTCACACAGCGAATAAGTCTGATGAAGCTCCACTTTATGCCTCTATTGGCAGCAAAATCTGGAACCGCACATTGGTAAAATTCTCTTAATAAGCGATTGGCTCCTACAAAGTTTGTGCCATTATCGGAGTAAATTGTTTCAGGCGTGCCTCTTCTTGCTATAAATCTCCGTATGCTCATAATAGCTGAATCAGCAGAGAGGTTGTGGACAAGCTCTAAATGAACAGCTCTAGATGTCAGGCAAGCGTCAGGCAAGTAAATAGCGCACCATAGCGCTTGTCATGTCTTCGACCAATAGTGACATTAATTGGTCCGAAGTAATCCAATCCCATGAAAGGACGACGATGGTGAGCAAGCCGCTGTGGAGAAAGATTTTGTATGGCCTTAATCCTACCATATAGTCGTAAAAGGTTATCTTCTCTCATTATGGACGACAATTTGCTGAGGCGACTCGACTTTGCGGTTGGTTGTGATCTCGTAATGCACTGGATCTCTTCTCTAAAACTGTCTTGTTGAAAACGTTGCAAGACGTGTCGTTCTGCTGTCAAAGGTATTAAAGTGGTGGACGCAGAAGAATTACGATAACGAGTGTAGATAAAGTTTTTAGAGCCAGAAATAGATCGATCCAAAAGTGAACGAAATTTTGAAACAACCTGCAAAACGCGAGCAGCGGCGCGAAGTGACCGAAGCCAATCACTGAATCGAGTAAAATCAGCAATTTTTAATACATGAACAGCTAATGGTTCCAAACGCTGTTTGCGTTCCTCCTGAACCATGGGCTGACCAGCTGGTTCAACAAGCCAGTCTTCCGGAGGACCAAGAAAAAATGAGTGCCCCATAAACCAACGGTGGTTTGAATTTAAATTAAGGGGTTTCATATTTGTGGCGTCATCAGCAATGTTCAAGCTAGTTGGAACCCATCTCCAATCTTGTACACGAGAATTCTTAGAAGTTTCACCAATTCGATGGGTTACAAGTGACTTGAATGAACGCGCGCGTATAGAGTCGGAGGTGACACGATTATAATTATAATAAGTAACGGACACACATTCCTCTGCATACTCTTTACCTACCATATCATCTATAAATTTCCTATATGTTTCAGGTAATTCACGCTCATAATACATTCGTCTCTCCAAACTTAAGAAACGTGACATAGCTTGTAAATAACTATGTGAAATTTGTTTTATATTGTCACGCCAAGGAAGATCTACCTCAAATCTGCCAGTCGGTAATCGTTTGGCAGTAAATTCTAAAATCTCTAAGGCGCGTAAATCCTGTTTGCTATGTAATGTTTCACGTTTAGAAATACCTAATGAGTCTATTTTATATTGCTCTTTAACAAGGAGCTCTAATCGTTCATCGTCAGAAATATCTGTTTTATCTAAAAATTGACAATGATTAATAAATTCAATAGGTTTAGTTTTACTACAACTTATTCCATATAATGTCCAACCTAACAAAGTACGACAAGCTACAGGTTCATTGCGTTTGCCTATACGAACTTCTCGTGTTATTGACAAATACCAATCTTTGGCACCGATAAGTACGGTCGGTGTAGCATTATTATATGACAAGAAGTCAGTTAAATCACATAAATGACTATAAGATGTCAAAGTTTCTTTTGACAAGGATTGCGCATGTAAACTAAGTGACACCATAGCTCTGGCTCGTTTTACTAAATAAATGTCGGACATAAACTTACCTTTTATATGGAAATCTACGTAACTTATAGTTGTGTTCTTATGTAGACCACCTATGCCATTAACAGTAATAGGTTCCTGAGGACCTGATAATCCAATTTGAGTGGCAACGCTAGCATCAATCAATGTAGCCGTGCTACCATCGTCTAGCAAAGCGTATGTGTCTAAGCTACCAGTTGGACCGAAAATAGTAATAGGTAACACTTTTAATAAAACATTAGATGTTGATGGAGAATGTTCAGTTTGCCATACGCCGATATTACTAATAATAACCTTATCCTCCAAAGGTGCAGTGGTAGAAGGTGAGGATACGCCTTGAGTCGCAGTGGCACACACTGTGTCATTTATGTGTAGTGTATCAGGTGCAGGTGGTGACATTGACGTATCCTGTCTACCATGAAGTAGAGGATGATGCCGAAAGGAGCAGCCATTAATACCACAAGGATTTACCTTACACGTCTTCCATAGATGTGAAGAGCGACGTAGACATCTGTAGCAAACCTTGAACTCTCGCAACCAACTCCATCTTTCATCGACTGACAAGATTTTGAATTCCTCACAAGATGTAATGTTGTGATTCTTCTTACAATAAATACATTCTATCTTAGAATTTGTTTTAATTTTAGATTGAGAAGTAGAATGAATAATTTCACGTCTGAATTGTTTATTAGCAACTTGACCTACGTGCAATTGTTGTGTTGCTAAAGAGAGAGCCAATTCAGGAGATAAAGCGAAGTTAGTATGACGCTCGTGTTCACGCGTCAAAAATTGTGACAAAACTTCTAGCTTAGAAAGGTGTGGGTTCGACCTACTAAATTCTGATGCATAATCACTCCATCTCATTTTAGTGTTAGGGTTCAATTTTCCTAAAATGACATGAAATAATTCTGGTGAATGTAAATATTCACTATGATTGAGTAGTTTTATAGTAGAAAGACTATTCCGTACTTTATTAGCAATAGTACTTAACTCTTTAAGATCGTTACCTAATCGAGGTAGCGACTTCAATAATTGTACCTCACTGAAGACAATCATTTCTGGTGACGCAAAACTTCGTTCGAGTGCGCACATGATCTCTTCTGGATCCTCTGCAGAGACGAGAAGCGAAGCGACGGCTTCTCGTGCGGGTCCACGAAGCGCATTTTGTAAACGCACAACGTTCTCTACAGGGGAATAAAATGATTTAGACAAATATTTTTTTGAATTGTAACCACAGTAATGGACTGCCTGTAAAAGGGAACAACTCTATCCTAGAATGTTTAGGCATGTTGTGAGCTGTGGCTAAGGCTTTCGCTGCGTCTGCCATGTTGGCCGTAATTTGTAAAAATAACTGAGAATTGACATCATTGTTACCAACGGTCACGTGGTCACGTTCCCCTACGGGATGTACCAGAAAGGGTGGCGATACACTCGCCTGTACTGGTACATGAGAAACAGAACCTGCGCGTGTTGAATTGGTGAGGTGTGCTGCTAATTGTGGAGCAGCAGCCTGAGGAGCTACTGGCGTGAGCGCCGAATAACTAGGCTGTGAGACCTCATGACATTCATCTCTAGTGTCGTGTATTTCAATATTACAATTATTTTTTACCCATTGTTCCGTTCTGGTCATACGAGTAGAGGTGCTCCTACTTCGCCTGCTACCTTTGGAGTCCGCTTCAGCACTAATTTGCTCCAGCTCGGCACGGTATTCAGCATCTTCGACTTCCGCAAGATGTCGTGCGAGTGCGGCCTCACGTTCATACTGGCGACGCTTGTGGACAGCTTCAGCAGCAGCCATCCGCGCCTTCACGCTCAAAGACGAAACACGAGATTTCGACTGCGCGGATCGCAAGCTGCAAGCTTGATCACCTTCATCTGCACAGACTCTATCTAAGCCTACATGAGACGGCTCGGCGTGAGATGTAGTAGAAGCGACGTTATGCGATGACATGATTTTACCTTTACTACGCGTGATCATTATATGAACTATACGATACTGCTATGTATGAACACTACTACGTACGAAACTAAATACGGAATGAAAATGTTAGGTGTGATAGTTTACCGAAGAAGGACCAAAAATGTGGGCGATATTATGGACTGTATATTGATGTATATGTTGTAATCAAACAATGGGTTTAAAAGGAAAATAACTATAATACAGAAAACTACGAAAATATAGACTACGACAGCAAAGAGCAAAAGTGACAATTGGTGGAAACAAAAGTATAAAAATACAATAAAAATAAAAACCTTATTTAAATAACTAAGGAGTTCGCAACACCCCCCATGCGTTGCCATTCCTGATTCAGGTGTTATTCCTCTGTACCCACTAAATTCACGCCATATCCCACCCTTCAAACCGAAACACAGCTATGCAAACACAACTGCTTCACGGTTGAAACACGAATGGGACAGAGGTACCCAAGCAATCGACTTTTGTACAAAGTCTCCCTCTGATAATAATTATTAGTTGTTTATTTTGATTTGATTATTTGTTTATAATGAATAAATAAAAAAAATACTTAACCGATCTTAAAAATTCTTTCACCTGTAGAAAGCGACTTTATTAGCAAACTAGCGACCCACCCCGGGTTCGTACGGATGCACATCAGATCACATTAGAAACCTCTAAAATTATCAGTGTTTCTCTACTATATTATGCATGTATTATACACTTTATCTATTAAAAAAAAATCTCATCAAAATGCGTTACGTAGTTTTAAAGATCTAAGCATACATAGGGACAGACAGATGGGGAGTGACTTTGTCTTATACTATGTAATGATGAAAACATGGGCTATATTTTGTTTTAAAAAAAACCGCGTGAAACCGAAGCAGATCGTTAGTTTTAATGTAGAGAGATATACATGGGCTGAAATAGGTCGTGCCCATACAGAGGTTTCAATATACACCATCCGCTATTGTCCTTAAGCAAGGCACATGATCGTATCTTTATTGAATCACTGCTCCCATGCATACATTTCATTTTTATGGAGTGTTCGGTTTGTAATTCCATTGATGTTGCCTTTGTACTGGCCATTATGTTATAATTAATTTGCCGGTCACACGCTTCCGGGCCGTGTCAGTGTCGTGTCTAGATTCGATTGTAGGAGACGTCAGCAGACGGTTGTGTTGCTTAGTACTTGCTAACGTTTTGATTAGTCCAAAACAATTACAGAGCTATATTTACATATTGTATATTTTATATTGTACCTTTTTTTTATACAACTTAGAATGGCAAACAAGCTGACGGCCCACCTGATGGAAAGTGGTAACCGTCGCCTATAGACATGAGCAGTACCATGGACATAACAGAGTATACTGTTTCGCCCATGATACCCCCCATGCGTTGCCATTCCTAAGGACTCAGATGTTATTCTTCTTTATGGCAGACTATGGGGGAGGCTTATGTCCAGCAGTGGACGGATAATAGATGAAATAATGATGACGATGAATTACAATATAACATATATAATGTATCTATGGCGTGTGGTCCCGGCATAGAATAGGCCATCCCTTCCTTTTCCATGGGTGTCGTAAGAGGCGATTAAGGGAACTTAATGGTAGAACGATGGGCTGCAGCATTCCTCTTAAAATGTCACTAAAGCCTAACTGCGTTTATCAACCCGCCTGCTAAACTTGGCAACTATTGGCAAATCTCTCCCTATGGGAGAGGACTATGTTTTATAAATATCAATGTTTACTCATATATCGTGTAAGTTTCGGGCACACTATCATCTAAAGATAGGGTGAAATGTAAAAAAAAAAACATACAAATCTCTGTCAATTCTCTTGCGAGGCAGGTAGAGAGAATTGAGTACCACCAAAGGTTTTTAATACGTACAATCATCTCTTCCTTACAGCAAAATATAGACAAAAACTAATAGATTTCTTAATCTGAGTATACTTACATACGTTCCCCATTGTACATAGCCCGTGGTAGGCCCACGAGACGATTTGAAGGAAATCTCCTAATAATTTGCAAATTTAAATATACCCGACTGAATAAACGTTTATATAAATTGGTCTCTAGCTAGGGTTACCAAATGTACCTTACAATACAATTCGCTATTTTTTTTATATCACAGAGATTATAAACAAGTGGACAGCCCGTCTGATGGTAAACGGTAATCGCCTACGGACTCCTGTAACACTAGGGGTGTCACGTGCGTGTTTTCTACCTTGATAAAAATCTTAATATTCCCTTTTTGAAAAACTCCATACTGTAGTCTCTAGGGAAAACCTTGGTGTGAGGTTAATTCCATAACTTGTGCTATTATATATATATATATATATAATTATATATATATATATATATATATATATATATATATATATATATATATATATATATATATATATATATATATATATATAATTTTTTTTATTTATATTAAAGAAACACCAATAGCTAGAAAATTTCATAATAAAAAAAGACAAAAAGCCAATTACAGATTTTCATAAATAAAAACAAGATTTAACTAATGCACAGTATTTAATATTTAATAAAAGAATAAGTTAATTAAAAGAGTGACAACATTGTAGTAGTACACACATTATAAGTAGGCAGTTATGCAAAATGGGGGGAAAGGGATAGTTAGTAAGGGAGACTGAGAATCCTATTGCCAGCAATATACCCAACCAGGTCGACCTCCTCGCGGTTCCCCCTGGAAACTATCATGGTTAATTCCTGATGAATTCATCATGATGGGCTAACTGGCCTGTTTCATTCTCATCTTTCACCCTTCACTGGTGCTCCGCCAGCGTATCCAGTTACCGCAGGCGGGGTTACCATACCATTTTCACCCATCAAAAAAAAAGTTATGCAAAATAAAAAGTTGAAAACAGACGTATATAATATCCTTTATATAATCTATACCTGTACCATTCTTTAAAGGGAACAACAATAAAGAAATTTTATTCATATTAATTCAATTATTTCTTTTGAATGTTTTGGCAACCCTACGCGTAGTCGGTGATACGCAGATGAGTTTCCAATAATATTGTACGTATTTGTATTTCGTCATGCTGCCTTTAATAGAAATTCCGGATTTTATATAAAGATTAGATATATCTTGACGATCTCAATGCCGTGCCGTACTGCCTCACTTTCCGATGGTTACGGATTCGAGCCCGGTTGTATCTAATATAAACAGACATAAATAATAATAATTCTATTTATATAATGAAAGTAAAATGTTGGGAAAATATTTGAATGAATGTTATTTATTGGCTAAACGGATCTGAATAAAAATTTGAATAAGTAACACACTACTTAATGCATAAGACACTAACACTACATACGGCCAAAGTTGAGGGATACTGGTAAATGTATAATAGTATTACTTTTAGACATGTAAACCGCCATCTAGTTATAAACTAAGCAGAGCTTATTCTGTATTGCATAAAAAAATAATTATTAAATTAACATTTGAGTTCATACAATCAAATTGGCTGTGTTTGTTTGTTTGTTTTTGTGTTTCGGTTAGAAGGTTGGGATATGGCGTGAATTTACAGGGTACAGAGGAATAACATCTGAGTCTTCAGGTATGGCAATGCGTGGGAGGTATTATGGGCAAAACAGTACATATACTCTGTTATGTCCATGGTACTGCTCATGTCTATAGGCGACGGTTACCACCTTCCATCAGGTGGGCCGTCAGCTTGTTTGCCATTCTAAGTTGTATAAAAAAAATATATAAAACAAAAGATAAAATACGAAAATATGTTAATTAAGAATATTAGAAATGTAAAGTTGAGTTTGTTTGTTTGTACGTTTCATAACTTTAGACGCCTTAACGAATTAACCAACCACAATGAAATGTGGTATATATGTACTATACGGAATGAAAATGGACATAGGCTAATTTTTATAGGATAAACTTTATTGACCCTAGTCAGTAAAAAGTTAAAAGCTAAATATCTGAATTGGCAACTAGATCCAGTTTGCATCGAAAAGATAATGACGGAATTTTACTTCTTTTTTAGGCATTTTTTTCCAATTTTTGTCTTCATAAGAAACTTTCTCGGAATTCGCCGAATATTAAAAAAAAAATTTGCCGAATTAATCTACTCGTTCTTGTATTGCCTCGAAAGACATTTAGCAATAACTTTTTATTGATATTGAAGTTTGGATATTTATTATTCAATCACAGTTAAACTGCTGAACAGATTTGAATAAAACTTAGTGCACTAGTCTAATTTAACATAATATAGGTATATATATATAAATAAAATCCGTTATTGGCTGTATTCACGAGAGACTTAGCATCTACGTTGTGTTTCTAAGAGCTGTGGATTTTTGTATGAAATAAATAAATTAAAAAAAAAAATACACGTGCAAAGTCGAGGAAAACAGCCAGTTGTAGCATAAAATACACATTTGTAATTTAGACCCGCGCTGCGGTTTTATAGAGTGATTTGTTTTTTATGAGACAAAGGCATTTCTCTTTAGACATCTCAACGTCGGAGCTAGAATGCCTACCTACTAACGTAAATAGCAACAGAAACTAGAAGTACGGTCTAGACTGGACTGAATATAAATGCTTTCGAAGCATTTTTTCTCTAGTAAATCTCTAAAACTCTACATAAGATAAAACAAAGGCTTCCCATCGTTTGTACGCTTAGATTTTTTAAACTACGCAACGGATTTTAATGCGGTTTTTACCAATAGATAGAGCGATTTAAGAAGTTTTATTTATGTTAAAGTTTTTGGTGTTAATTTGTTAAAATATGACGATAATTGTTCAAGGTCGATAATTGGCCGTGTGGTCCCGGCATAGAATAGGCCATGTCTTAAGAGGCGGCTAAGGAAGGACGAGGGATAGGCAGCAGCATACCTCTTAAAACCTGTCGTAAGCTTTACTATGATTGCCAATCTGCCTGCCAAGCGTGGCAACTATTGACAAACCCCCCCAAGGGGGAGGCTTATGTTCAGCAATGGACAGTTAAAGGCCGATATGATGATGACGTTGAATTGTTCAGGATGTCTGAAGAAACCAAGCCGACTGAGAGCCTTAATTGAAAATGCATCTTAGCATTTGCAGCAACGAAATAATGTATGAATGGAATAGTTCTTCTTTATTAAAAACCACAGAAGTTAGCAATGGCATTTTTTTTATACAACTTAAAATGGCAAACAATCTGACGGCCCACCTGATGGAAAGTGGTAACCGTCGCCTATAGACGTGAGCAGTACCATGGACATAACAGAGTATACTGTTTCGCCCATGATATCCCCCGTACGTTGCCATTCCTGAGGACTCAGGTGTTATTCCTCTGTACCCTGTAAATTCACGCCATATCCCACCCTTCAAACCGAAATACAGTCATGCAAACACAACTGCTTCACGGTAGAAACACGAATGGTACAGAGGTACTCAAGCAATCGACTTTTGTACAAAGTCTCCCTCCCTCGCATTCTATATTGACCTAATATCTTTTTATAACTATTTTAATGTTTAAAAAAAATTGATACAAAGTATGTGGAACTTGGAAAGCTATAACACACGGATACAATAGTAATATTACTAACTACTCCACACTGACACCACATTGTTTACATTGCACCCGCGTGAAGCCGGGACGGGTTGCTAGTATAAACAAAGCCAATTCAAATATTCTATCATACATTTTAAACCGCTTTTCATCTGAATGGATTATTATGTTATATAATTATATATATTAATAAAGAAAGAAAAAAAAAAGAAATAAAAAAACCCCAGGTTGACCTTCAAAACTAAAATAGCAAAAAAGTTGTCGTATAAAAATTAACGACAGAAAATAAAGTTTAAAAAAAAAAAAAAAAAAATCCATAATTCTTTTTGTTTCTCCCATTTTGATTTTGTGATAACTATCCTTACTAATATTACTAGTATAAATGTGTAAGTCAGTTTGTTTGTTGCGTTTTGGTGCCTTAACGACTCGACCAATCCTCATAAAATATGGGATACTATAAAGTACGAGTATGGGATATCGTGGGACACTATTTTATATTTATTTATTTATTTAAATAACTTTATTGACCAAAAGAAAATATGGTAGAAAAGGCGGACTTAATGCTAGTAGCATTCTCTACCAGTTAACCTTTGGAATAAACAGTTTTATCTCAGTCAATGAAGAATATTACGCGCGAGTAAAGCAACGGGTGGAAGCTAGTAAAATAATATAGCTTTGAGCAAACCAGTGTTTGCAGCCTAGTGGTGGTACCTGCGCGACACCTACTGTTCAACTAATGAGTTCGTAGAATTTTCAAGTAAAGTGTACAGATTGTGGAGTATAATTTTCAAAAGATTCTGTAAAATCAACCCACCGTAGGGTTGACAATTATATTAAGACTACCCTCTACCCGCGAATTCGGCCGCATGATCGGGATACGTTTACATATTATATATATAAAATATGTTCAAACAAACAAATAATACAAATATTGATAATAAATGATATATATATATATATATATATATATATATATATATATATATATATATATATATATATATATATATATATATATATATATATATATATATATATATATATTATCAATATTTACATTAATATTTTTATTATCAAATATTGATGATTATTGCTGCGTTGATCAATTGCATTGGTTGGTATAGAATTTTAAACTGTCTAGCTGTCTAATCATGATTTAGTAACAAACATTTAAACAAACTTACAAATTTTCACATCCTATATATCTTATTAATGTAATATATATATATAGTTAAATGTTTGTTACTCTTTCACGCAAAAACTACTCAACAAATTTAAATGAAATTTGGTACACTGCTAGGTTATATTCTAACTTAGCACATAAGTTAGTTAATATACTGATTCACGCAGGCGTAGCCGCGAGATAGAGCTAGTTTTAAATATTAGTGGGATATCCTTCTTACGCACAGAAGTCTTATTCTGTTTTCGACGTCCTGCTGACAAAGGGGAATGATGTAACATTATGATTCTTGCTCGTGAATTTCAAAGTACAATTTTACAATTATATTATATCCAGTAGAATAATTCAAATTAATTAATTAAAATGATTAAATTAATAAGCGTTTTCTTTTTTTTTTTATACAACTTAGAATGGCAAACAAGCTGACGGCCCACCTGATGGAAAGTGGTAACCGTCACCTATAGACATGAGCAGTAACATGGCCATAACAGAGTATATTGTTTCGCCCATGATACTTCCCATGCGTTGCCATTCCTGAGGACTCAAGTGTTATTCCTCTGTACCTAGTAAATTCACGCCATATCACACCCTTTAAATCGAAACACAGCCGTGCAAACACAACTGTTTTACGATTGAAACATTAATGGGACAGAGGTACCCAAGCAATCGACTTTTGTACAAAGTCTCCCTCTGGTAAAACAATCTTTTTCTTTAACAATCTCTACAATTATCCATACAAATTTATAAATATAAAGGATCTTACTTGTTGATTACTATTTATTCTACTTGACTTTATTTACTTGTTTTAACAAACTAAAATAATGCACTGAAAGGCAACCCTTTTAGTGCCTTACAAATTCGATTAGACGTCATGAAATTTAATAATACATTTATACAAATTTAATACACATGTTACTATAATTATGTCACATATTTTTCACAACATCTGTCCTTCATACGCTTTCTTATTTTACCTAATGGTTAGCTGGTAGAGAATGCCATATGGTTTATTTTATGGGTGATAATGGAATGGTAACCCCACCCGCGCTATAGGTATACACCGGCGGGGCACCAGTGAAAGATGATAGATGAGGATGAAGCAGGTCAGTTAGTCCATTGTGACGAATTCAACAAGAATTGTTCACGATGGTTTCCAGAGGGAAACCACGTGGAGGTCGACCTGACAGGGTATATTGCTAGGCTATTTGACCCCATTACTAACAATCCTTTTCCCCCCAGTTTGCAGTGTCCAGTGAGGGCCCATGTTAATACACACATTATTTTTACTCAAAATAATTAATTTCTTAGAGAGGTATGTCATCTAGTTTCGGATTAGATAGAGACAGTACAAACAAGATATAAAATAAATTTATTCATTTTTATATGATATTATAAATTTTTGTTCATTTATTCTATTTAAATCGAAAATAATTGCATGGCAAATCTACATAAAAACGAGCAATTATTTGGAAAAGTAATTAATTATAATTTAACATCTAAATTGACATTAATGCGTGTATATTAGCTAGCTATCAATATAATTTTGCTACACCCAAACGGGGTTTCGTGTACTTACTCATAATAAGAACATTGTAACAACCCTATATTATGTACATGAATGCATTATAATAATAAATAAATAAAAGTAGATATTATCAATTAAAATGTTACACTAATAAATTAAAATTCGAGATCAAAATTCAATTTTATGTGTTCCATAAAACAGAATTTGAGGTTATCGTTGATTCCATAAAGAAAGAAATTTAATACGGACAATTAATTTTAACGGTGAATTATTGTTGGCAACCCTATAATACAGATTCAGGGGACCTTTATGGCCCGAGCTCTCAGGGCTCATATTTCGACACCCTCGTCCTACTTACGAAATACTTCAATTTAAATTCGCATCTCTAATGTCTCACTTTGGAATATTTAATTTAATTTTGGCTTTATGCGAAATTTGTTTAAAATTAATATTTTATTTTTGATATAATTATTTTACTCGTTCCTCCGTTTAAGATAATGGAAACTGGCTGGCAACAAGATTTCATTTAGAATTATTTAGGTGACGTTTTAAAAAGGGAGACAGGCGTGACAGATATGTATGTATGTATGTACGTTTTAAAAAATTAAGTAATTAATATATTATAATATAATATAATAAACCTTTTTAAAAGTTTTCAATTATTTTGAATATAAATGGCAATAAAAAAAAATCTTAATTAATAAAATAATACCAGAGGTTTGAAACACGAATGGTAGCTCTGTCCCATTCGTGTTTCAACCGAGAAGCAGCTGTGTTTCGGTTTGAAGGGTGGGATATGGCGTGAATTTACTGGGTACAGAGGAATAACACCTGAGTCCTCAGGAATGGCAACGCATGGGGAGTATCATGGGCGAAACAGTATACTCTGTTATGTCCATGGTACTGCTCATGTCTATAGGCGACGGTTACCACTTTCCATCAGGTGGGCCGTCAGCTTGTTTGCCATCCTAAGTTATATAAATAATGATAATGACAGAAGTACATATGAAACAGAGTAGAGAGTAACTGAGAATATAGTTCCTAAAAATACCGTAGGAACTGAAATTTTTCGAATGGGTAAAACCACGGTAAATAGCTGCTCCGAAGTATTTATAGGGCTTGACCTTATTCATTCTTATGGCTTGACTTTGATGGAGCGGGGAATGTCAGTGACTCATCTGTTCAGCGTCGTGCGATAAAAATAAAACTTTAATAAGAATACACGTTCAGGATTATATTCAGAACAGCTTTTACCCGCGACTTTGTCCGCGTAACTGGGTTATGTCCACTGACTGGGATGAAAAGTAGCCTACATCTGTCTCCATTCAATATTGTTAAGAATTAATTATATGTATTTTATTTTAATTACTAAATATATATGTAATTTTAATTAATTTTAATTAATTATATGTAACTTACCAGAGGGAGTATTCTACAAAAGTCGTTTGCTAAGGTAAGGTAAGATTTTTAAGATAATAAAAAATTGCGGTTTTCTTTTATGGGACACTAGCTTTGCTCGCGAGTTCGTGTGTGTGTATTTTGGAAGTAGTGGTACCAATTACATAGATATACCACTTCTAGATGGCGCACCATTATTAAAATATACACCAGCAGGTCTATTTTTGTATCTTATATCAATATCAATCCAATCTATTGCCAATGACAATTTTTATATTGCACTTATGATGCAACTGTTAGGAATTGGGGGGAAAGGGATTGTTAGTAATGGAGACTGAGAATCCCATTGCTAGCAATATACCTAACCAGGTCGACCTCCTCGCGGTTCCCACTGGAAACTATCATGGTTAATTCCTGATGAATTCATCATGATGGCCTGTTTTCATCCTCATCGATCACCCTTCACTGGTGCTCCGCTAGCGTATCCCGTTAGCGCAGGCAGGGTTACCATACCATTTACACCCATCAAAAAAAAAAAAACTGTTAGGAATTAGGTTATAATTGGGATCGGTTTACAATATTTTGCATTGGCAAGTTACACTACTATGCATCTATCAGAACAATATGGGATCATTACGTCGCTAGTGTTTCAATTCGAGAATGCGAAACGTCTCAATTTCAATATCGATTTATTGGTACTTATTTAAAGAATAATCCCACAGATCGATCGTAAGTTAGATCTTTAGGAACACAACTGTGAAAAGCGCTGTTTTTTTTATACGTAAAACTATATCAATTTCAATATTTAGTACAGTTTTACGTATAAAAAACAAACATACAGATATAGATAGACAGATAGAAATATTAAAAATTATTGTTTCAGTTTCTAGCTAGATTTATTTCTTTCTTTCTTATTATATTATATATATATTTATATATATAATATTTATTACTCAAATAATCGTTATAAAATTGGATATGTATGAAGTATTTGGGATGGAAAAGGAAATTAGAATTGTTGTGCCAGTCCATCAGTGCATTTGGATTACACGAACGCAGTCACAGGTAAACACTAGCCTATTTCAAAATTATAAAATGATAAATTGTTTTGTGTGCCCATTTGTAATGGATAAACTCAAAAATTACTCTGACTTTTTATAATCGTTTGACGATTTAAAAAAATTCTTTCATCTATAGAAAGGTATAAGCCAGTAACGTAAGTTATATATGTATTATTAAAAAAAAATAGAGATTTCTATGGGCATTTCAATAATGTAACTTAAAGTATCAAAAATATTTCTTTTTGTATGTTTGTTTGAAATGGATAAACTCAAAGATTACTCTTATTAGCATCCAACGATTTAAAAAAAAAACACCTATAGAAAGGTATCAGTGAGTAACAAAAGCTATACATTAATTTAATTTCTTTTTTAAATTAGAGAATCCTATAAAAATCATAATAATGTAACCTCAAAGTATCAAAAAATTGCCCTTTTTTTATACCACTGAGGTGGCAAACAAGCATACGGCCCACTTGATGGTAAGTGGTTACCATGGTGATGGTAAGCCTATGAACACCTGCAATACCAGAGGTATCACGCGTGCGTTGCCGACACTGAAGAAATCTCTTTACCCTCCTTTTGAAGAACCCCATGCTATAGTCTCTTGGGAAAACCTCGGCAGGGAGCTCATTCCACAACCTGAGTGTTCGTGGGAGGAAACATCTCTGAAACCGCGCAGTACGCGACCATTGAGGCTGTAGGACATGAGGATGAACTCCCTGTCGATAGCGAGCCGTACGATGGTAGAAAGTGGCTGTGTGCATCATATTGAACAATTCCTCTGAGCACAATCCATTGTACAGGCGGTAGAACACGCAGAGTGAGGCAAGATCTTTCCTAAGACTTAAGGGTTCGATACCGCTTGTGAGCTTGGGATCATCGACAATTCTCATAGCTCGTCGTTGCAACGAGTCGAAAGGTTCAAGCTGGTATTTAGGTGCTCCTAAATACGTGCCTAATAAAGCTCATATAGAATACTAATTTATTTTTTCATCTATTTACCCGTGTGAAGCCGGGTCGGATTGCTAGTATTTAATAAACAAATTCTCATAAATTGTAAATAAAATACAAATTCATAAACAAATATGGGTATATAAATGATTTTATGAATTTTTTGTTTATTTCGCTCGAGAGAATTGGGTTACGTGTTCACGTAAAGTGAGGTTTCATTACGTAGGGTTGTGGCCTACCTCTCTCATTATTTAATCCGCAACTCTTCAGGCCAGCTATACAATGGGTTTACCTCAAATATGGTGTACGACACCCGTGAGAACGCAATTTCTGTAGGGAGCATTCGTGCGGTTATTTTATAATTGCCGTTTATGTAGGTTTTTTTTTTTAACTAATTAAGATGGAATGGTGCAGGATGAAATGATGACGACGAAGTCAATTGAGTGATCTTTTTCTAGAGAATTCATCGGAAATTAACCAGGATGGTTTAATGATAACCGCGTGGAGGTCGACTTAACAGGATATTTTGAAGGAAAGGTACAGACAGTAATAGAGTCTAACATTGGAGGGGCGAGGCTGAGAAAAGGGATTGTTAGTAATGGAGGTCTATCAATAAATAATAAATGGAGGATTATCAGGTCGACCATCTCGTAGTTCCCCCGGGAAACTATCGTAGCTGATCCGTTAGTGGATTTGTCACGATGGGCTAATTGACCTGCTTCATCTTCACTTATCACTCATCACTCATTGGTGCCCCGCTAATGCATACCAATAGCACAGGCGGGGTTACCATTCCATTATCACCCATTAAAAAAAACAGCGCCATTACTAGCAACATACTAGCTTTATACTAGCACTATAATCGCTTTTGTGTATAAATTGTTCTATAAAAATCATTTATCACCATCATCATCATTATATCAGCTGTTAACTGTCCATTGCTGAGCATAAGCTTCCCCCATAAAGGTTGTCAGTAGTTGCCATGCTTGGCAAGCAGGTTTTTTTTTATACAACTTAGAATGGCAAACAAGCTGACGGCCCACCTGATTGAAAGTGGTAACCGTCGCCTATAGACATGAGCAGTACCATGGACATAACAGAGTATACTGTTTCGCCCATGATAGCCCCCATGCGTTGCCATTCCTGAGGACTCAGGTGTTATTCATCCGTACCCAGTAAATTTGCGCCATATCCCACCCTTCAAACCAAAACAAAACCATGCAAACACAACTGCTTTACGGTTAAAACACGAATGGAACAGAGGTACCCAAGCAATCGACTTTTATACAAAGTCCTTCTGGTAGATCTGGTAGGTCTCCATTATGTTTCCTTAGTCGCCTCTAACGACACCCACGGGAAGGGAAGGAGATAAATAAACCCATATGAAGGTTAGTACTGCCGGCTGTATTTGATGGCTCATAGATATTTTATATCAGGCATGGGTAATATCAGAATCACTTCGATGTCTATATATTGGGTTTCTCGGAACATTGATGACGGAGTAAAGGAGTTTCTTATTTAATGGGTGAATATGGAATGGTAACCCCGCCCGTGTTATCGGTATACACCGACGAAGCACCAGTGGCAGATGATAGGTGAGAATGAATGCAGGTCAGTTGGCCCACCATGATGAATTCGACAAGAATTAACAATGATGATTTCCAGGGGGAATCGCATGGAGGTCATTCTGGGAGGGTATATTTCTAGTAATGGGACTATTTGATCTCATTACTAACAATCCCTTTCCCCCCCATTAAAGGAGTTTTCCATATCGTTATCGCTGTTACTAGTCCTTTTTTAATGGGTGATAATGGATTGGTAACCCCGCCTGCGCTATTGATATACGTTGGCGGGGCACAAGTGAGTGGTATTACCCACTCTACATTATACAGCTCTGCGCCACTTGAGTAGTGCGAGTAACAGCGACAGGCGACCGAGCGACGCGGCGTCTGCGCGACAAATGGCAGCCGATTAATATAATTAAGCTATCACCGCAGTCTTTTATCTTATTACTCCTATTTAATGACACTATTCCTTACTGTATAGCCCCGCACCCCGCGCTCGAGCTGACCTCGCCCCTCTCAGTGACTCGAATGTAACCGTTTGAAAAAAGAACGTATTACTCTTAGTACATACACAGGGTTAAGGAAAAAAGACAAATTATTAGAACTATTGAGGACAGAAGGGGAAAAATGTTGGGACACTTGATACGACACGACGAACTTATGAACATTATAATAGAAGGTAAGATAGAAAGAAGAAGGGGGAGAGGGAGACCGAGACATAGTTACATCAGGCAGATTAGGGAAGGAGTTGGTGTCGTGTCGTATCAAGAGGTGAAGAGACTCGCTGAAAATCGTAGTGATTGGCAAGAGCTCCACCGACAAGGGCGAAGCTCTTAAATGGATAGATAGATAGACATACACAGGGGGTGGATTGTTAGTAATACGCACTACCAGCCCCATTGTTAGCAATACACCCTGTCAATTTGACCTCCACGCTGTTCCCCCTGGAAACTGTCGTGGTTAATTCTTGTAGAATTCTTCACGATGGGCCTGGTGACCTACATTCATCCTCACCTATCATTTCATCTCATCTGCCATCCCTTACTGGTGCCCCGCCTGCGCTAACGGTATACGCTGGTTACCATATCATTATCATCCATTAAAAAAAAGTACATACACATACATAAATACACATGTACGTAGTTTTAGTACAGATATAGAGATCTGAATCCTTATTAATATTATAAATGTATATTTTATATTTTATGCACGAAAATTATTAATTCACTCTTGCGCCACCTGCCCTTTTCTATCTGTTCTCCTTTAACTAAAGGTTGTCAGTAAGAGATCGCCCTAGCGATAAGACCGCCTTTTGTACCTTTATATGTATATTTCAATCTGTATTTATGTTACTGTATTTCACTTGAATTATTCACTTGTCGTTGTATATTTTTATTTATGGTGCAATAAAGAGTTAAATAAATAAATAAATAATAAATAAATAAAAAAAAAAAGAGTTTGTTTATTAGTTACCTTTCAACGAGTTAGCGGCTAAACCGATTATTATAAAATTTGGTATAAACGTATTTTATGGGATTGTGAAACAGACAGGCGACTATTTGTCCTGGTTATTAAACATATTGTGGTCACGTGGTCGAGGTCGCGGGTAAATGCTAGTATGTAGTATGTAAAATTATGTATATACTTATATCTTTATTATGTTGTCCAGGATTAAATTTAAATAATGAACTAAAAATATAACTTACCGACTTATAAAGATTCTACATAACACTGTGTTTGTGTCCGTTAAGTAAAAATGAAAATACACCTGGTGGTCTACCATGAAATGAAATTCCGAATTTTCGGGCTCAATTTCGTGTTTTTGTTCGTACCGAAATCGAGCCAGTAAATGGAGCTTAACATTTCGTTCATCATAAATCCTATCCTAATAGTCCAAAGGAACGATATTTTAACATTTTTAATAATTTTAAACGGCATGTATTATGTAATTTTAACATCAAATTTCTGTTTCGTTCGTCCCCGAAATTTCGGAAATTATTTCATGGTAGACCTACTGTTCTATATGATGTATCAAGATAGAACATACACCAGATCTTGAGTTTGACCTTAAGAAATGTAACTGTGAAAACCGCATTCAATTTTGTGCAGCAGTTTTTGTGGAACAAAGAAACAGACGGACCGAATTTATAATTAAATATTGTTTTGAGTTCTTTTAGTTTCTTTTAGACTTGTCATATATTTTTTTCTTAAATATCTCCCATGTATAGGCATTGTCTAGTTAGAATTTGATTATATTAAAAAGAAGATACGTATAGGAAGTATTTTAAAAAAGGCTGTCAAGTGTGAGTCCGACTCGGGCAACGAGGGTTCCGTACAAAATCATTATTTTTTTTTTGTGAAATAATTTTTTTTCTTTACTTGTGCAACATGATATTACTTCTTGCCAAATTTCATGATTCTAGGTCAACGGGAAGTACCCTATAGGTTTGGATTCCCTTTGCGAATGTCAAAATATGCGATATAAATAGAACATAAACGGCGGTATCGTTTGATTGCGTCGATTTAGAAGCATAATTTCTTCGCCGCTTTAAGAGATTGCAGACCTGAGTATATGATATTAATTTCAACTTAATGCCTCCACGCGTTTCTAAGAAAAAAGAGTCTTGACAGACGGACGGACGAATGGATGGACAACGAAGTGATCTTATAAGTGCTCCGTTTTTTCCTTTGGAAGTACGGAACCCTAAAAAGAATGAACCCGAAAAAAAAGTCGTTTATAAAGAAACGTTGTATTTAATTTTGAACGTGAATAATTTAATAATATTTTTATTGACTTAAAAATCCATTTTGAGATAAAAATTGTTTTAAGACCTTCAAAGGAGGAAATGATAACTGGTTTTTTTTTTTAATTTATGCTAATTGCTATTGTTTAAGAGGTAGATAGGATTGATAAGATCCACACAGAATTGATAATGTTAAATACATTGTTTTAAAGCAGATATTTCATTTTTTTATACAACTTAGAGTGCCAAACAAGCTGACGGCCCACCTGATGGAAAGCGGTAACCGTCGCCTATAGACATGAGCAGTACCATGGACATAACAGTGTATACTGTTTCGCCCATGATATTTCTTCTTTAGTAATAATTTAGTACTTTTCAACCGACTTCTAAAAAGGAGGTTCTCATTTCTGTTGTATTTTATTGTTTGTTACCTCACAACTCTATCAGTTGTAAAACGATTTGCAAAATTTACCAGAAGGAGACTTTGTACAAGTCGTTCGCTTGGGTACCTCTGTCCCATTCGTGTTTCAACCGTAAAGCAGTTGCGTTTGCATGACTGTGTTTCGGTTTGAAGGATGGGATATGGCGTGAATTTACTGCGTACAGAGGAATAACACTTGAGACCTCGGGATTGGCAACGCTTGGGGGGTATCATGGGCGTCGTATATATATATATATATATATATATATACACTTTATATAATGCCCCTTTCTATTATATTTCGTTCAGTATTAATTTATTTTAATTAATATCAAAAAAATTAATTCCGCGTACAAAAACTCCGTCTACACAGGCGTGTACAGTAGTGTGCGTGTTGCACACTTGTTTACGGTAGCTATAAGTGATATTATATCATTCCCGCCGCGTACATTACTCCCGTATCGATCCATATCGCAGACTGGCCCAGTGTAACGTAGTTTGTAATACAGAGGCCAGCTTCTATGGGATAGGAATAGTGAAAAATATTACCACAGTTTATATCGCCGTTTGTAAATCAATGACCTTCACCTTCACCTTTGCGCTTACTAAATAGTGTATGTCGATGTTTAACTGCCAATAACACTTAATGCGTGAGTTACAGAGGGGGGAAGGGGTTGTGTTTGCATGGCTGTGTTTCGGTTTGAAGGGTGGGATATGGCGTGAATTTACTGGGTACAGAGGAATAACACCTGAGTCCTCAGGAATGGCAACGCATGGGGGGTATCATGGGAGAATCAGTATACTCTGTTATGTTCATGGACATGAGCAGTAGCTCATGTCTGTAGGCGACGGTTACCACTTTCCATCAGGTGGGCCGTCAGCTTGTTTGCCATTCTAAGTTGTATAATAAAAAAAAAAGATTTTATATTTCTAGATATTAATGAGTTTAGATTCTACTTCGTATGATATATGGATGGGCTCTTATTAACCTTATCAGGTCGACCTCCACGGGGTTCCTGTTAAAAACCATCACGGTTAATTCTAGTCGAATTTGTCACGATGAGGCTAACTGACTTGCTTTCACACTTACTTATCATGTCTTATTGGGGCCCCGTCAGTGTAAAGTGGTAGCGCATTTTTTTTAATGTATGATAATGGTTTGGTAACCCTACCTGCGCTAACGGTATACGCTGGGAAGAAAGGGATTGTTAGTAATGGTGACTGAGAATCCCATTGCTAGCAATATACCCAACCAGGTCGACCTCCTCGCGTTTCTCCCTGGAAACTATCATGGTTAATTCCTGATGAATTCATCATGATGGGCTAACTGGCCTGTTTTCATTCTCATCTATCACCCTTCACTGGTGCTCCGCCAGCGTATCCCGTTAGCGCAGGCGGGGTTACCATACCATTATCACCCATCAAAAAAAAATATCCTATCATTCGTTGGTATACTGAATTTTTTTCATAAATATCTATTTTTATAGAAAAACCATATATATAATAATTTCCTATATTTTTTAGTATGATATATGAATGGGCTCTTATTAACCTTATCAGGTCGACCTCCACGCGGTTCCTGTGTAAACAAAGCACGTTCCTGTTCGTGTTAATATTATAGATATAAACTTTCTTGCCTTATTTGATTTTATTTCCTCGTATGAGTAATTTGTATGCGCACCAAGTGGCTACCTAGACAGTGATTGTGGTTATTGCAAGTAAAAAAAATTTTAATCAATCAAATTACATCATTTTGGTTGTATTTAGTCGAGGAACGTTATTATAATAGATAGATATATAGATAGATACTCTTTATTGTTTCCTCCAAAAGATTACAACAGTAAACTTATTATAAATATGAACAATTACAAGAAATAATCACAATGAAAAAACAATGGGCGACCTTATCGCTAAGAGCGATCTCTTCCAGGCAACCTTTGGATGGAGAGGAGTAATATATTTCTATATAATATATTTCTTTAGCCACTTCTCTATTATTAAGTATGTATTTGTTGCCGTGTGGTCCCGGCATAGAATAGACCACTTTCCCGTGGGTTACGTAAGAGACGACTAAGGGAGGGCGAGAGATGGGCAGCAGCGTCCCTCTTAAGACATCTCTAAAGCCTAACTGTGGTTGTTAATCCGCTTACAAAACTTGGAAACTACTGGCAAAACTCCCCATGGGAGTTATGTCCAACAGTGGACAGTTAAAGGCTGATCATCATCTTCCTACCCATTCATTCCCTTTTATTATTTGGGGTTGGCGTAATATGTTTTTTATCCATATCACATAAAGATTTGGCTTATAATAATAATATAATTCAATAATAATTTAATTCAATAATAATGTAATTTAATAATAAATTAATTTGATAATAATGTAATTTAATAATAATATAATTTAATAATAATGTATTTTTTTTGCTGAAAAAACACGGTATACACATGGTAGTAATAACATGTTAGGAACAGGTGTGTTTTGCCAAAACAATAGCATGCAAAATTTTAATATTTATGGTATTTTTTTTTAAATACTAATGATAAAATATTATGTATGTGCTTATTAAGTGAAATTATTTTCTAGTTCAACAAGTCCTTAATTCATTAATAATACTGTACATAAGCCATTTGCACAATGTGCTCTTAAATTGTGTCACAGTGTCTTTATATTTATACGCATAATATTTTCTTTTATATTATTAAAAATTCATATACACATATTATAACATTTTTTTTTTTGATGAATCTTAGTCCTAGGAATTCTATTTAATACCAGCCTATTTGGATTTCTTCTATTTCGCGTATAATGCTTATTGACAGTAATAAAGCTGTTTAAATATTTATTAACAAATCAATTATCGTAGATTATATGTTGGTATCCATATAGAGCAGCCTTTCCCAAAGTGGACGATAACGCCCCCTTGTGGGTGCTGCAGGCCTAAAGGCGGTAAGAGATCCAGAAAAAAAATGGGGTCGTTGTGTAGAGGCTCGTTTAGAATTAATGTTTAATCTCTCCGCTAATATAGCTCACAATAATTGATTAATTTCAAGTAATAGTGGTTTTTAAGTAGGTGAAAAAATGGGGGCGCTAAAAAATAATTTATTCTCAAAGTGGGCAGTAGACAAAATAAGTTTGGTAACTCCTGTTATAGAGTTATGCGAAATTAGTTATGAGTGTTTCAAACTTAGATTATCTTATTTTATCTTAGAAATATAATATAATTGTAATCGAACGATGTAAGTATGTATGTATATTTAAGAAAAAATAAATATGGAGACCTTAATAAGACCAGTGGAAGCCAAATTGATATATCTTAGAAATTTTCTCTGTCTGCATATTTGTTCCGTCATCACGCAAAAACTACCCCACCAAATTACATGCAGTTTTCACAATTGTGATTCTGAATGTGTAACTTAAAAATTAGTATATGTTAAAACTACATGTTTTAACTATACCAGTTTTTAAGTTAACTGTTTAGTTTAGAAGTAATTTTACTTCTAGATGGCACAGTGATAGTGGCAAGATACTCGATACGCCATCTAGAAATAGATAGATAGATACTCTTTATTGTTTCCTCTAAAAGATTACAGTAGTAAACTTATTATAAATATAAACAATTACAAGATTGATCATTTTATTACAAGAAATGATTATTTTATTGTTTTTCCTATTTCTAAAATCCACGTTTCGTACGCGTAGTAGGTAAAAAGTTAGTAAAGTACACAGATAGGCAATACAAAAGAGAAAAAATATAACAACATATATGTTAGAGCGAGATAGACAAATAGGCATTCAATTCACTTACGCAATATAAGCTCGAAGCGGATTTATAAAAAAAATCTATAAAAAAAAACACTTAGTGACATCTCTTGCTTCTACCATTTTCTGAACTCTTCTCCCCGATACTCGATGGTTCTTTTGACTCTTTTCCATACAGTCCCATAGATTATCTGATCACGATAAGGTGGTCCTCCTGTATCCGTCCATTTTCTCGTTATATATACAAGTACTCGCATCCGTTTCGTCATTCTTTCATCCTATATTATTTCCACATGACCGAACCAAGGTTACATGCCCTTTTTTATCTCGTAATCTGCGAATTTTATTTATAGTCCATCTATCTTAAGAACGGCTCTTCGAGTTTCTATATTATTTGATACTCGCTTCACGCCCCGACTTCGCACTTATGCTGATTTTACGTACAAACGTTTGGTAAACAAAATTTAATTAATAGTCTATCCTTCAAATAAGAGGGAGTCTTTGTACAAAAGTCGTTTACTTGGGCACCCTTGTCTTATTCGTATTTCTACCATGAAGCAGTTGTGTTTGCATGCTTATGTTTCGGTTTGAAGGGTATCCCGCCCTTCAGATAGTGTATCCCAGAGTCGTGAAGCTTGATTTTTTTTTATGCAACTTAAAATGGCAAACAAGCAGACGGCCACCTGATGGAAAGTGGTAACCGTCGCCTATAGACATGAGCAGTACCATGGACATAACAGAGTATACTGTTTCGCCCATCATACCCTCCATGCGTTACCAATTCTGAGGACTCAGGTGTTATTACTCTGTACCTTGTAAATTTAATGACATATTTATGGTAAAGGGTAGGTTTAAATACAAAGGTTGTTTGCTTGGGTATTTGTTTGTTTGGTTATAATGTTTTATTACAATATCAACATTTAAACGGACCGAAATTTCGATCCTATTGCAAAAGTCATGGCCCGGCGGTTTACAAATCCTCTTTATGCAGATTCATTTCATATAACCCGGCCATGAATCTCTACCAGTCCCTTAATATTACGCCCTCAGCATGAGGGTGCTATTAAACACAGCGGGTTATACATAATTAATCCTGTTATGGTTGGTGAAAAGTAGACTTTGGCCCCGATCGGTGCGTTACAGCGTTAAAATACATATAATACTTATATAAACATGACAATAGATTTACATTGTCTATATACATATTTCTGGTCATAGTGACCAGAACAGTAAAATAAGACAGAAAAAATTTGACTTTTCTTTAAAATAAAGATAACAAAGGTACTATTTATGATATATTTTCTTTCGTATTTTCTTTAGGACGGCCATAAGTTGAACTATAAGACGTTTCAAGGTTATCCATTCATTACCGAACACCCTGTATATATATATATATCTTATATATAAAATTCTCGTGTCACGGTGTTTGTTACCAAACTTCTCCGAAACGGCTTTACCGATTTTTATGAAATTTTCTGTGCATATTGGGTAGGTCTGAGAATCGACCAACATCTATTTTTCATACCCGTCAATGATAACGATCAACCCCAGTATTTTAATCGCAATTTTTATAAGGTAAGGTTTATAGGTTGCAAGATGGCAATCCAATATAATAATTGTAGTAGGATAAATTTTCATGTATAGTGCTTGAAATAATGTATATAGTAAAACAGCGTTTGCCGAGTCAGCTAGTATATATAATATATATATATATATATATATATATATATATATATATATATATATATATATATATATATATATATATATATATACAAAACAAGCAAAAAAAGAGTAAAAGCAAAATCGGTACAAATGATAGTAGTTTATTATACTGTCGTAAAACCAGAACGAGACTTTGTACAAAAGTTCTTTGGTTGGGTACGTCTGTCCCATTCGTGTTTCTGCCGTAAAACAGTTGTGTTTGTATGGGTTTGTTTCGGTCTTATTTGATGTTTGTTTTCGATTGGTTTGTTGTGGACGGCCCACCTGATGATAAGTGGTAACCAGATGTGAACGAACAGTGCCATGGACATAACAGAGTATACAGAGTCGTCCATGATATCCTTCACACGTTGCCATACCTGAGGACTAAGGTATTATGCCTCTGCACCCTGTAATTTCATTGCCATGTCCCACCCTTCAAACCGAAATATAACCACGCAAATATAATTACTTCACGGTAGAAACACGAATGAGACAGACGTACCCAAGCAGACGACTTTTGTACAAAATCTCTCTCTGGTATAGTTGTGTTCAAGTAGGCAGTGTTTTAAATTATTTTTCGTAAAAAGACTCTAAAATGCTTCCCACGGAACCCTAAAAATACTATTAGGAGCGTGACAACTGAATGCTAACGAGCACTGCGCATTGGGATGCGTTGCTACTTTGTAACTTTTAAAAGTCTTTCACGTCTCATACGTTTCCATTGATCGAAGAGTTACACCAATAACGGTTTCCGCTTCAATCAACACCTCATTTTGTTCAGACACCCGCTACCCAATATGTCATAGCGTTCTCTCTCTAACACAACACCTTGCGTATCTTTCGTCTCGTTTCTTTGGAGAGTGGAAATGCGTTACTATGTATATTACATACTAGTGGCCCGTCCCGGCTTGGCATTAGTGGATATTTTTACAACATTTTAAAAAGTGATTATTGTGACATAACGATAATAGTTGGACATATAGTGTCGCGAAGTTTTTTGTAGTTATTGATATTTTCTTCAATATTGTAGAACATACTTTTGTTCGATTACCAATAGTTTCCGCAGCGCACGCGACGAAAGATATTTTATAGCATTTTTTACACCTTGAGTTACGTTACTGAAGTTTTAGTAAGGATTCCTCATCTTTTCTAGCAATAAACATAGCCTATGTTACTCAGGGTGAATGTAGCTTTCTAATGGTGAAAAATTTATGTGTATGTGTGTTTGTGTGTGTGTTCAATAATTGTAAACACGTCTCGTTTCATTTCTTATCTAATTTAGACGCATGTATTAGTATATAAAGTACATTTTGTGTCTTGGCCTTCTGGGACCAGCTTTATCTTCTTAATAAATTCCAATGAAATTGGTATAGACGATTAAGCGAGATAGTACAATATACAACTAAACATATGAGTATCCAAACCAGGGTTGCTAGACGTGATTTTTAATTTTTACCCAAATGCCAAATATGTTTTTTCCAAATCGAGCCGAATTCTCTTACTTTTAGCCAATTACACAAACTTTATTTCTACTAAGTTTTGCCATGAATCACAAAGTGAATCTGTACAAAAAAGAATCAAAATTTTACCAAGCCTATTTCACTAATCTCTAAAAATTTCTTTAAAAATTTTAATCTCCAAGATTTCATTAACAGAAAATTATTTACCCTAAATTGCGAAAAATATACCCAATCTGGCAATACTGATCCAAATGTTGAAACATCTATACAAACTCTCACATGTATAATACACATTACTCGGATTATCCGTTCGTCTCTATTATTTCAGAGGGCCTACCATGAAATATTTTCCGAAATTTCTGCGACGAACGAAACAGAAATTTGATGTTAAAAAATTACATAATACATGCCATTTAAAATTATTAAAAATGTAAAAATAATGTTTCTCTGTACTATTAGGATAGGATTTATGATGAACGAAATGTTAAGCTCCATTTACAAGGTCAATTTCGGTACTAACAAAAACACGAAATTGAGTCCGAAAATTCGGAATTTCGTTTCATGGTAGACTACCAGTTTTTCCGCCCGTAAACCGAAGAGATAGGGAAGGGCGATTTTTTACTAACATCAAACGACTCGGGATAAGGGCAGGACGATGATCATGATGATTGCAGGATGATATATTACAAAAAGGAAGCGCAAAATGATTACATCTTGAAGTGGTTTCGTACTAGAGATAAATGCGTTCCAACTAACATAACTCGATGTAGCTACGTTGCAGATCGGACTTCCAGGTAATAAATTCAGTTATTAATAGGAACTACGTATAACAAATTGCTATGTATGTATGTATATTAACATACAATTGTTTTGAATTTATATTAGTTTATCGGATATTGAGTAATTTATTACGATTCTTACTTTATACTTTTTTTTTTCGAGTTTTAATCATATTAAAAAATACAAAATAAAATGTAGATGAATTAAAAATTATAATCTAAAACTACTAAATAGATTTGTATGAAATTTTGTACATGTAAATATTATAATCGTATATAGTTACATCAGGCAGATCAAGGAAGGAGTTGGTGTCGTGTCGTATCAAGAGGTGAAGAGACTCGCTGAAAATCGTAGTGAGTGGCAAGAGCTCCACTGACAGGAGCGCAGCTCTTAAATAGGATAGATAGATATACATATTATGTACATTATATTTTTAAACATTTTTGCAAATATATGCATATAAATAAGTCATCATCTTCTGGTTCTTATCACGAATATGTTAAGTTGGCGTAATGTCTTTTCCTTCTCTATTCATCTCCATTTGCATCTGAGCATGTACTGAGCTACCTTCCTAGTCATATCATCTTTTATAGTCCATCCATTTCTTTTAGATCAACCTCAACTAATATTTAGTATGATGCAGGAATTTCTTGGTAATATATTATAATAAATATTTTATTTGTGCATTAGTACAAATATGTGTACATGGTGGACTTAATGCTAAAAGCATTCTCTCCCAGTCAACCAAAGGGAAGTGTCGAACACTCGAATGCGGTGCTAGTAATTATTGGGTACAGAGGAATAACACCTGAATCCTCAGGAAAGGCAACGCATGGGGTGTATCATGGGCGAAACAGTATGTGTGTGTACTGTTATGTCCATGGTACTGCTCATGTTTATAGGCGACGGTTACCACTTTCCATCAGGTGGGCCGTCAGCTTGTTTGCCATTCTAAGTCGTATAAAAAAATACATACTAAAATTACATATATAAACGAATATATATATATATATATTTTTTCGAATATATGTTATATATATATAACATATACTATATTATACACGAAATTGAGAATAATATAAAATACTTACTATATACATATTAAGTTTAAACAAAGCTATGCCAACAAGAATCCACAATACTTAGGCTGAAACTAAAACATTATATCGTAATGGCAAAGTTGCACGCATTGTGAGGTAGCAAGACGTGACAGACGGACAGCCTTATCTCTAAGTGACCGTGCTATTGTGTCTACATTGTCTACTAAAATAAACTATGCCTCTAAACTTAGACGTAAGTGGTCGACGTCACGCGTTAGACATGTCGGCGTCGAGTGCTTATAACTATATATTCGTACGTCTCGTTTTATATCGAAACTGTATATTGCGTAACGTAAACAAACAGAGGCGCATTCACTTTAATATATATTAGATTTTTTTTTATACAACTTAGAATGGCAAACAAGCTGACGGCCCACCTGATGGAAAGTGGTAACCGTCGCCTATAGACATGAGCAGTACCATGGACATAACAGAGTATACTGTTTCGCCCATGATACCCCCCATGCGTTGCCATTCCTGAGGACTCAGGTGCTATTCCTCTGTACCCAGTAATTTCACGCCATATCCCACCCTTCAAACCGAAACATAGCCATGCAAACACAACTGCTTCACGGTTGAAACACGAATGTGACAGAGGTACCCAAGCAATCGACTTTTGTACAAAATCAGCAGTATTTTCTGTTATGTCCACGGTACTGCTCATGTCTATAGGCGACGGTTACCACTTTCCATTAGGTGGGCCGTTAGCTTGTTTGCCATTCTAAGTTGTATAAAAAAAAAATCCAATATCAATCTATTGGAATTTATTTCAAGATCGAACAGTGATCGAAATATTCAAATGAAGTTTCAAATGAAATAGCTTATTTGTTGAAAATGTGGTATAAAAAATTATTTTATTAACATTAATTAATACAGTTCTACACAATTCGTCTTGTACTATACAATGGCAAGCATAAATTGTTTTACCGTAAATTATTAAAAAAAAAAAAAGATTTGTTTCTTACCCTTAGCGCCTTAACCGTTCAATCATCATAAAATTTCTCGTACACTTAATATTTACGATAGAGAAAAGCATAAACTGCTTATCCTTCGGTCAATCAAGATATCTTGGACTACGTGAACGTAGATAGGTAGATAAATACTCTTTATTGTTTCTTCCAGAAGGTAACAATAGTAAACTTATTGGGGAGAAAGAAGGGATTGTTAGTAATGGAGACTGAGAATCCCATTGCTAGCAATATACCCAACCAGGTCGACCTACTCGCGGTTCCCCCTAGAAACTATCATGGTTAATTCCTGATGAATTCATCATGATGGGCTAACTGGCCTGTTTTCATTCTCATCTATCACCCTTCACTGGCGGAGGCCAGCGTATCCCGTTAGCGCAGGCGGGGTTACCATACCATTTTCATCCAATAAAAAAAATTGTCAACTTATTATAGGTACAAATATTTATAAAGTAGTGGTGAGTAAAAAGTATCATTATCATCATGCCAGTGTTTAACCGTCCACTGCTGAACATAAGCCTCACTTTGGGGGGTTTTGCCAGTAGTTGCCACGCTTGGCAGGCGGATTGGCAACCGCAATTAGGCTTTAGGGATGTTTTAAAAGGGACTCTGCCTAACCTTCGCCCTCCCTTAGTCGGCTCTTACGACACCCACGGGAAAAGAAGGGGTGGTCTATTCTATTCCGGGACCATACGGCCACGGTTGGAGTAAAAAAAAAAGTTTCCATAAAGGAAACTGACTTCAAATGTGGCAAAAAATTCAGTTTTAAAAAACTGAAATACAGGATCGACTTTGATAATGTATATATATATATATATATATATATATTGTTAATTTTAAATTTCAATATTCATCTACACGGAACTTATTGCTGTTTGCTACTTCATTCCTCTAAAAACAGTAAAAGTTTATGGGGTATAAATTTTCCTTAATCAAATAAACAGATTTTGCACTAAGAGTTTGGCTTTTACGTTTTCTAAAGATTTATTGTATTCATCGTGTCGGATCAATAGACTCTTTATTGTCTTCAAATGATTAGCTACAAACAATAAAATTGTTCCGCAAAAAGCAATCGCATCAATCGTTATAAAAGAACAAAGTTATCTGTTTGGGTACCAATGTCCCATCTGTGGTTCTTCTTCATGTTAAGGTTTCTTCAAGGTCGGTAACGCGTACGTGACTCCAATAGTGTTACAGGCGTCTATAGGCTACAGTGACCGTCTACCATCGGACGGTCTGCTTCGTAATGTAAAACAAAGGATGCTACTGTACTTCATTACGTGTGTGTTACGCTTTGAAGAGTGTCTGTATGAATTTAAATTCAAATCACCTTTATTCAAAGAGAATTATTTACAAGCACTTTTAAATAGTCATTTTTTAAATCTACTGCAAGGTTCGGAAGGTTGTTTCCTATTGAGAAATGCCCGCAAGAAACTCAACAGTTGCTTTTTTAAATTTCTGTTAACGTTATGTGTATTTATTTAAATGTACTATGCCTAAAATTACATGGTCGTTAAAATCCCATTCATGATCGACTAACACCGTGCACATTTGTGATTCTGGTAATCGTTTAGTGTGTAATAGGTTTTGTTTAATAAGTGTTTTCTTAAACCTATTAAAGGGGGGGGGGGGGGGGAAGGAATTGTTAGCAATGTAGTTTGACAGCCCCATTGCTAGCAATATGCCTTATTAGGTCGACCTCCACGTGGTTCCCCCTGGAAACCATCGTGAACAATTCTTGTTGAATTCGTCACGATGGGCTAACTGACCTACTTCATCCTCACCTATCATCCTTCATTGATGCCCCGCCGGTGTATACCGATAGCGCGGGTGGGGTTACCATTCCATTATCGTCCATTAAAAAAAACCTATTAAAAGGTACATATAAATATCCTTAGGTATCTTATAATAATATTTAATGCCCATTCTCATAAGAGATCTAGTAACTTTTTCTAAACGGAATTTTGGAACAAGTAAGGTTATATTTGTGTCTAGTCTTGTCTATGTCTTAATATTGTTAAGATCGCTGTTTTTATTATATTATATATATAAATAAGCCCACATAATAAATAACTAAACGTAATTATATAAAATTTAATACATGTGTTCTCGGAAACTTGGCTATTTTTTATATTATTGTTTTTTTTTTTAATATTTTATTCCACTTATGTTTTTTTTGGCACTTCTTTGTGTATTTTATTTTTTAAATACACGATTCACGAAGACGTACGTGGCGTCATTATTTCCCAATCACATTGGGATCGACACGGAAAAAATGGAAGATCAAAATTGGCGCAACCATGTAACATAGCTTATAGAAACAGATCACGCAAGGGATAGAATGGACGGTATTATCGCTGAAAGCCATGCGTATCTCTAATGGTTTTTATTTGGACATTAGTTGGAATCTTATCTGTTAGACTTTATATTGCAGTTAATTACTGATAAGGTGCATTCCGACAATTACTATGCGACTTTAAGTATGTACTTAATTACTACGTAGATTTTGTTATTCGTGTACGCTGCATTGGTCAATATTTTCGTTATTTCTGGACCGGTTTTGAAAATTTTCTTTTGCATCTGAGGTTATTGTATTTAGTCTCATGTTAAATTATAATAAAAAGCTATTAAAATATCAGGCCAAGTGTATGAAGATGCGGTTCTTGTGAGGATCAAGCTTGTGTCATGTCTCATGTAAACCTCCTTCAAACTTCTTTATTTTATTCTATTTCATAATCAAATATAAACGTTTTAGTGAAAACTCAACTCGTGGTAAAACTACATTAAAGATTTTCTTGTATAAAAAAGGTAACCTTGAAACTACTGACGCTAGAGGGCGTGACCTTCCTACGTAGGAGAAGAAATTAGTAATGGGGATTAAAGGGGGAAAAGTTATTGTTAGTAATGAGTTCTAATCTAAAAGCCCCATTGTTAGCAATATACCCTATTAAATCGACCTCCACATGGTTTTCCCTGGAAATTGTCGTAAGTAATTCTTGTCGAATTCTTCACGATGAGCCGACTGACCTGCCTTTAATCATGATCATCAATCACCGATACTCCGCCAGTGCATACCGCTAGGTTTATGGGATACCATTCTATATATATATATATATTGTGCGAGAACATAAATGGACCGTATGTACGACAAGTTTTTTATATAAATCCGAGAATGTGAAAACTGAAAACTGTCAAGTTGTTTTAAAAGTTGTACTAAAGTACCTAGATTCAAACTTAGTTCAAGTGACTTACCCTTTGATTAGCGTAAATTCCTTTTATAACATACTCAGATCACTCAGTTCCCTTAAGCATGCTAAAGTTACCTGAGATTACCTCGTAAATGTTATAAGAACTAAGGGATTCGATCTTGAATCCTCCGGTAGACGTTTCAATCTTGAAAATGTCTTTTTAACGACACGAGAAATTATCTTTTGCGTAGTTTATTTAGTAAAACAAAAATATTAAATTCTAAAATTCAAGTCTCGCGATTGTGAAATTAAATCTTTTACTTATTAAATATTTTTAAGGGCGACAACGACAAAACTGTTCTGTTTCTGTTTTTAAGAGCAGACACCAACCACCTTTTTTCATCTTTCTACCTTCAATTAAAATTATTAATTGCCACATACTAGAATAAAATGTTCTTATGAATTATCGAGAATGTTGCCATGCAATTATAAATCTATATATTGTATATAGATGTAATAATTATTATTACATTTTATTATAATTATTAATATATATATATATATATATATATATATATATATATATATGTATATATATGTATACCGTATGTATATATGTATATATATATATATATACATATATACTGTCAGCTTGTTTGCCATTCTAAGTTGTATAAAAAAAAAAAAAAAAAATAAATAAATACATATAGTAAAAAAAACAAAACTCAGCACTATACCATACAAATTCACCAAAACTAGTGTGCTAGGAGAGGTACATTTCCGACTTCATTACAGCTGAAAACTGACCGTCATCTAGTCCCGATTTTAATCTATTCTGATATGATTTATGGTTCTATTATGATGAGGGTATGGCATGCTATAAACGCCATGATATTATTGAGTCCTTGAAGGAATCCATTAGAGCGGTGTTGGCGAATTTCCCCATCAAGAAAATGCATGTTTCAATTAATAACTGACAACAACCTAAAAGATTGTTTCAAAGTCAAAGAGGACCATTTTCGGAAGGTTCGCTTATAAATTGATATAATTTTTTTCTTAAAATGTTTTATGCATTCGAAAAAGGGCGTTCTATTAAATTAATCCCAAAAGCTGGCTGATAAAGAATGTTTATAGAATTAAGTTTTTAAAATATAATAATTTTATTTGGTAATTTAACTAATTTGTGAAATAGGAAAAGAAAATTGATTATATATTCGTGTGTTACTCTCTCTTTCTCTCTTCGTCCATTTCATTACTGAAGGTCGTGTTCTCGAAAGGTGTCTGTTGTCTCTCTTATGATGTTACTCCATTTCGCACGGTCTTCAGCTTCTCGCAGGGCAGCTGCAATTGACAGTCCCGTAACGGCGGTTACTTGGTCCGACTATCGACTAGGCGATCGTCCGCGTGGTCTTTTTTCCTCTATCTTACCTACAACTATTAGCTTGTCCATATTGTCGGACTGTCGGCGAGCAATATGACCGAAGTATTTAAGAATCCTCCGATACCAGATTGTCCAGAGCCTATCTTTTCTGCGGAGTTGCGTCAGGATAGATGTGTTCGTGAACTTTGCTGTTGAGGGAATTCGCAGCATCCTTCGCCAGCACCACATCTCGAGAGCATCAATCTTTTTCTCTTATTGTCCATTACTCGAATCCATACAAAAATATCGGAAAATCAGAGTTACTCTACAATGTTTAAAACAAACTTCTTTGGTCCTTGGTCTTTATTATCATTATTTCGATCTATTATAATACTTTAACATGCTCATATCTTCATATGAGTTGATTCAAACCACTTGTATCTAACGAATTTCTGGAACATTTTTTAGGTCGTCGCTCTATGATTAATGTACAGGTATGCATGTAATATAAATTACACATGTAAAATATTATGTTACTCCCTCGTGCCCTGTAATTTTGCTATCGTATCCCACTCTTCAAATTTAAATATAAACGTGCTTGAATAACTGTTTGGCGGTGAGGATATTCTTGCCTAGTCACTGTGGTATTGCTATAGTATGTCTCTTTCATGTCGTGTCTGTCCCGGCATGGAATGGGCCACTCCTTTCTTTCCCGTGGGTATCGTAAGAGGCGAAGGGAGAAGGAAGGGAACTTATGGTAGAGTGATTGTCAGTAGCGTCCCTCTTAAAACATCTCTAATAACCTAACTGCGGTTGCCAACCCGCCTGCCAAGCGTGGCGATTACTGGCAAAACTCCTCTTACGGGGAAAGCTATGTTCAGCGGTGGACAGTTAATGGCCGAAATAAAACAAAAAAAAGTCTCTTTCAACCCCAATAACAGTTAATAGGTTTTCTAAGTGAACGAGCAGTAATTTTCATCATCATCCATCTTTCATTATACCCAATTATTTTAATTGATTCTTTGGACAGCGAAAACATAAGAGCGAAACAAAACATAAGAGTAACAGCCCTGACAACTTTGGATTCTAATATGTTCGGAGAAAGGAGTTCGACGACACTAATCACCAACTATTAACTATTTACTCTAATTACCCTATAAATTATTACAGTCATAAGTATATTCATTTAATTATTTTTGTTTTAATAATATTGTAAACTTTAAATACAAAATCTTAAAGATTTTTTTAAAACCACAAAGGGGGCAAACAAGCATATAGCCCGTCTGATGGTAAACGGATACTGTAGCCTATGGACGCTTGCAACACTGGAGGTGTTACTTGCACGTCGCCGAAGCTGAAGAAATCTTAATATACCCTATTTGAAGAACCCCATACTGTAGTCTCTAGAGAAACCCTCAGCAGGGAGCTTATTCCACAACCTGAGCGTTCGCGGGAGAAAGTTCCTTTGAAACCGCACTGTACGTGACCATTTAGGTTCAAGCGTGTGAGGTTGAATTCCCTGTCGATAGCGAGAGGTACGATGATAAAAGGTGGCTGCGGGCACCATTCCAAACAATTCCTCAGAACACAATCCGTTATACAATCGGTAGAATACACAAAGGGAAGCAAAGTCTCGCCTTAGTCTTAAGGGTCCGCCTTTTGTATATTATTAAATTTTGGTCAATAAAGTTAATTAAAATAAATAAATAAATTATCAAAATAATTACTTACTTCACGAATAATATGATGCCAGTCTTCTCAATCTGTCTGAAGATCCCTTTCCAAGACGCCAACATGCAGTACTGTTGTTTCGCTGTCAGCGGTGACCGTGGATCGGAAGGTGGTGGTGGACGATCTATTGCCTCCTGATTGAACTCCGACGCTGCTAATTTTGTTAATTTACATCCCATTTTTTATTATAATTTTTTTTTTTTTATTAATTTAATCCTTCACTTTTTCACACCCAAATTATTTTTCAATAAAATTTTTAACACTTTTTATTCACTTCGATATTTTTAACGTTCACTGCCCGGCTTGCAATATCGATCACTGATGTTTGATCCAATAAACTGTCTATTCTAAGATATTTTTGTTTTACGCGTCCGATAGTTAGTCTCTCAGCGGGTTTTATAATGTGATTTGAATAGCTGTGGGTTGCAGTGATTGCTCTGGTATGCACTAGTAAATAGCTAATGTTTTCATTTCCACAAAGTTAAACATAATTAAGATTAATAACGTGTTTTTAATGTATTGTGTTAGATAAATAAGTATTTAATTTCTAATATCATTAAAACTGGTTATTATCTAGTTATTTTCCATGGAATTTGTATTTGGTATTGTAAAAGTGAATTAGACTAGTATTGTGATCAGCGCTCTTTTTGTGACTGAACATTTTTTTTTTGTTACGAAAGAAACACTTGCTAATAGGGATGTGAAATATTTTAGCTGCTAATTGTAAAGTGACTACAAATATTGTCACATGTTATTATTGTTATAGTGAGTTCACGGTTACAAATCTAGCAATATGTACCTATTTTGAGGCCAAGTGATATTTATAATGATTAATGTTGTTATGAAGTCATTAATAAATTTAATTAGAATTTTATTTGTGTGTAAACATTTAACTTTATAAATAATGCCTAAAATTGTTTTGGTCACTAATTGATATATAAAATATTTTTTTTTTAATATTTTATTGTACACAATAAAATTACATTGTTATAATTTATTTTTAGTAAAGATTTTGTATGAGCTTGATAATTTAATGTTCTGTGTACTCGAGGGACTTTCTGTCCGCGGATTAAACTTTTTTCTATATTTACTTCGTCTTCCCAGTATTTTAATTATGACAAGAGATTAAGAAGTAAATTAAAATTAAAATAAGTTATTACATACTAGCGACCCGTCCTAAGGCTGCACACGTGACGGAAGCTTAAAAATGAAGTAACTTCTCCCGTTTTCCCAACATTTCACTTCACTGCTCTGCTCCTATTGATCGTAGCGTGATGAAAAGTATACAATAACCCGCCCAGAATTATGAAGAATAATTGTACCAACTTTCGTTAAAATCCGTCGAGTAGTTTTTGTTTCTATAACGAACATACAGACAGAAATTTTACTGATTGCATTTTTGGCATCAGTATCGATCACTAATCACCGCCTGATAGTTATTTTGGAAATATATTTCATGTACAGAATTGACCTCTCTACAGATTTATTATAAGTATACATTATATTTTTTCTCTTTGTTCACATTTTTGTATAAGCAATAAGTACATTCTAATTCTCTGAAATGCTCGCAAGGTTGACAGAAAAACGTCTCTATTTAGAATACTTGCGCCTATGTATCTATTGTGTATTTATGTAACAAATTCCTTGCTATGTGATATGTGCAATAAAAAATTCAGATTCTATTTTTATATGTTTCATTTCATTTCACCAGAGGGAGACTTTGTACAAAAGTCGATTGCTTGAGTACCTCTGTCCCATTCGTGTTTCAACCGTGAAGCAGTTGTGTTTGCATGGCTGTGCTTCGGTTTGAATAGTGGGATATAGCGTGAATTTACTGGATACAGAGGAATAACACCTGAGTCCTCAAGAATGGCAACGCATGGGGCGTATCATGTGCGAAACAGTATACTGTTATATCCACGGTACTGCTCATGTCTATAGGCGACGGTTACCACTTTCCATCAGGTGGGCCGTCAGCTTGTTTGCCATTCTAAGTTGTATAAAAAATATATATTGCTCATACAAAAGGAAAATTTTTCCGCGGACAAATTGTTCATACCTCAGGCATTAAATGTCAATTGATTACAGTGTAGCGTGACTTTTATAAGTAAGCGGCATCGACGATAAAGGGCCAATAAAAGAGGTTTTTAAATCGTAATCGGATACTGAATTATTCATATTATAGTCACTTTCAATACTATAGCTGCTTTTAATATTAATTATTTTATTTGAAATTTAACCTTTTTTACCTTAACAGTTGTTCAAAATTAACCTTTTTACATATATTGACAATTGCAGGTTTTTATAAAAAAGAATATTTATAAACAATTGAAATAGAACAAATATATATATATATATATATATATATATATATATATATATATATATATATATATATATATATATATATAATACATCAAGTCAACAGACGACAATTTTATATAAATAATATATACATAACAAGAACCAGCATATTTTACAAACAACAATAGTGAAGAATATAAGAATCGTCAATGATCTATTTATTAATTTTTACTGCTCAATTTATTTTAAAAGTCACGATAAAAAAAAATACTATTTAGAAAATATTGTTATTTTAATTCGTTAAAAAAACCAGTTATTTCGTTATCGAACTATCGCCCATCACTACCAAGCAAACATCATACAATTTTATGACGCGCTTTGCAATTGTATGATAATAACGCTTCCTTTTTCGAAATTATGGTCAAACTACGCCATCGGGTGATCCATAATTGATTGCCAAGTAACTTTCATTCTTATTTTTTAAGAAATAACGTCCAATAAAAGATTGTATCCGTCATTGCTCAAAATATGCGACCTGAATTTGTGGTTTCAATTATTGTAATACAGTGATAATGACTGATCAACAAATACAGTTCATACTTAACACGCTTAGCTTAACCTAGTACCAGTCGGGGGGAAAGGGATTGTTAGTAATGGAGACTGAGAATCCCATTGCTAGCAATATACCCAACCAGGTCGGCCTCCTCGCGGTTCCCCCTGGAAACTATCATGGTTAATTCCTGATAAATTCATCATGATGGGCCTGTTTTCATTCTCATCTATCACCCTTCATTGGTGCTTCGCCAGCGTATCCCGTATAGCTGTGTTTCGGTTTGAAGGGTGGGATACAGGCCCCACCCATAGACATTTTTTTATACAAATTAGAATGGCAAACAAGCTGACAGCCCGCCTGATGGAAAGTGATAACCGTCGCCTATAGACATGAGCAGTACCATGGACATAACAGTATACTGTTTCGCCCATGATACCCCCCATGCGTTGCCATTCCTGAGGACTCAGGTGTTATGTCTCTGTACTTGCCTTCAAATTAAAACACAGTCAAATACAACTGCTTCAGAGTAAATACACTAATGGGACAGAGGTACCCAAACAAACGACTTTTGTACAGTCTCCCTCTGGTTTATTAATTTACTATCAAATTTAATTACTGTATACGGCTTTCAATTCGAATCAATTAAATCATTTATTGCTATATCATGTTGTAACAATATAGGTCTTAAGCTATTAAAGGTAAAAAATCAACGTGAACACTGGAAGGGCACAAAACTTTGGTACAGTGGCGAAGTTTGAAAGGGAAAAATAGATCCAGAGCTAAAGTCATGCTAAGTATAACTTGCTTACACCTGCCTTGTAATCTAGTATACTCCATCGATTAACTTTACATCTCAACAAATACTGATTTAGAAAGAAAGAAAGAAAACATTTATTGACACCAACAAAAAGTTACATAAATTATGAATAAAAAAAAAAAACTTTACATTTTTTTGCCATTTTGCCAACGTGGCCACCACTCAGCATGTGCTGCAGCAATTTAATTGCTACAGCGCTGATATTCTGTGGGTGCCCATGCGTGACATCACGAACGACGACAGCAAATATATATATATATATATATATATATACATATATATATACACATACATACATACATACACATACACACACACACACACACACACACACACACACACACACACACACACACACACACACATATACATATATATACACACGCATTTAAACTTATTATCAATAATAAACGTAAAAGTTTATGCAATTAAAAACAGACAGCTATTAATTTAAATAATATTTATTTTTGAAACCATCGTAACACTTTATTACACAGATCTTAACGACATTTTACAACACATTCATCTCTTAAATCGTATTCATAAATACAGTGAATATAATTAACTCACGCCTATACACTCTCGAAAAACTTATATATATAATATATAATAATTTAAATTTTGCAATTTGATAATTATATAAATTAATGAACGAATCTGTTGTTCCGAACATTAATGAAAACTCATTTCATTTCATATATAATATGTACTTATTAATTTAAAATGTTTGTAATTTGGTAATAACATTAATGAACAAGTCCGTTATACACGATGATAATGAAAATTAATTTTTATTATATAATAAACGAATCCGTGTTATTCGAGATATTAATGAAAATAATTTCACATTATAACAATATAATTGTTGTAATTTAGTGATTTCATAAATTAATGAACTAATCGGTTATTCGAGACATTAAAGAAATTATAATTTGTTCACGCATATATTATGCATAATTATATTTTATTATTATTATATATAATTATAGTAATAGAAATTAATTTTATAATAATAATACAATAATAATAAACGAGTAATTTATTCAGTATATTATCAGTTTATATTATATATAGCACAACATAAACTAATGTAATATTACCATTTAAGAGGCCTTGATAAGAAATAGAATAACTCCAACGTTTGTGTACCCTTCAATTTCTATGATATGGGGAAATTATATTAAATACGTGATATTAATGAAAATTAATGAAATAAAAATAATTCAAATATTAAATTTATTACTTCCACTCTTCGTGGTACTCGCCAAAGGTTCAATTAACCAAACAATCAATAAAATATTTATTTGTGTGAAAGGAGCAAATAACAAATAAAGGTCTTGGAAGTTGAAAGACTTGCTTTATATTATGTATTGTTTGGAAATTATTGTAAAATTTCCAATAAAAAATACAACGATGTAATTGTCGTTGACATAAATTTGAATTGATTTCGAAATAATGTCAAGGTAACAACAGAATAACAATAAGGACGCCCTCTTACTTAATTATCGTAACATTCTTATTTAACAGGGTTGCCGGCTTTAAATGGGTTTAATTAGATTGTTTTTGAAACAAATTTCTATTAAAATGAATTAAATTTAATAATAATTGTTTTGTTACATAGATAAATACTTACAGTAAACATTTTGAAATATTTACTAAGCTATTAGGGTTCACATATTTGCCTAGAAAACTGTCATTTAATATGAATTTGAGTTAGAAATATATGTAAACAGGTGGTCTACCATGAAATGAAATTCCGAAGTTTCGGGCTCAAGTTCGTGTTTTTGTTCGTACCGATATCGACCCAGTAAATGGAGCTTAACATTTCGTTCACCATATATCCTATCCTAATAGTTCAGGGGGACGATATATTAACATTTTTAATAATTTTAAACGGCATGTATTCTGTTATTTTAACATCAAATTTTTGTTTCGTTCGTCCCCGAAATTTCGGAAAACATTTCATGGTAGGCCCTCAGTTTTAGAATTGTATTACGAATCACCAAATCAGCCGTTTTAAATACTTTTTAATATATTATATTGTAATGAACATGTAATGTAGGATCAGTAAACTTAAAGCTTCATTCATATCTGTGTTTTTTATACACTTTTTTTTTTATTTTAATAGATCCTCAATAATAAATACCAACTAATTGATTCTATGAATAAAAAATAACTCAACTTGTAGCATGACCACAAGATCTGTATTTGATTAGTTAAAGAAACTGGAGTTCAATAAGTTTTTTTTTTTATAAATTATACTTTAAAATTATATATAGTATACATATAGACTGGGCCCTGGACCCAACTGTGCTTCTGTCGAGGGTTAGTTTACCATTTTCCCTCTTTAAAGAGGAGAGATGTGAATTTCTTATAAAAAAGAGATAAAATACGAGTAATAATCGTTTTCCAAATTACATTTCGAGAGATTGTTGATGTCTGTTACAGAATTCGAAATATATTCGTGTTAATGTACCTACACTCTTTATGCAAACATACTAAAATTGATAACAAAGTCAATTATGTCATTAAAGGACGATTTATAAATGCTGAATTAACCTTCTATTTGAGACAAAAATAATACATTAAACACAGTCCTTGTTAGGTAAATACTATGTTAAACATATATAAATTTATCGTACATTTTTTTTTTGTAAAAGTATGAAATGTATTAAAAAAAATATAGCTGTTTTTTTTTTGGTCTGGATGCGTTTATGTCTGCAGTACAGTGCAGTTGTTTAGTGCCCATAGCACAAGCTTTGCTTTCATACTAGAGGACACTTTGTAGGATGTCCAGTGATATACTAGAAAAAATAGTGTTTTAAGAAATGGCAACATTTCTATTTAATTTAAATAGTATGTTAATATATTTACTTAAATAAATTATGTAATATTGAAGATGATGACGAATCCTGACTGTTTTTAGCCACGACAATCGCTTTTAATAATTAATTGTCTGCACAGGAGGCTGTGGTTGGCGTTGGTGAGCTCGGACGTGGCTTACATAGCCAATCTTTTTAACAAAAGTTCTTAACCCTTCTTTACATGTTTTTTTTTTATTGGTGAAATAATAATATAATAAAAATAATTTAAAAAAATAAATTTCACAGCTTTGTTTTTTTTTCTGCAATGGACATTAAAAAGGTATCCAGACACGATCAACTTAAAGTGAACTTGGTCTTTTATATAATTTTTGGGCATTCAATTTTTGGAAATTTCGACCATTATGCAAAGAGCGGTTAATATTGATAGATTATAGAATAATTAAATTTATCAATCAATTAAATTAACATACAGTAAATAGAACCAGAGTTACAATAACAGAACAAAACCGTTACTTAATCGTCCAAGATTCAGAAGGCTCCGTAATGTTTAAAGCAAACCTTCCTTCTCAGGGGCAAGACATAAAAGCTTATCTTTCTCGACTTTTGAAATAACAGTAACTAAAATTACCCGAACGAAAGGTTAATTGAATAATAACTGAACCTTTTTTTATTTCATTTTATAGTACCAATTTCGAAAGATAATCTTATTATAAAAAAAAATTTGGGTATCTGGACATTTTGCAATTAAAGCATTTTGTATAGCGTAAAATAAATAATAAATAATAATAAATATTTTTTATTAGAATTATCAGTAATAGAATCGAATTAATTAATATATTATATAAGTATCATTCATCTAATCCCTATTTTTTTTATAACATAAGGTACAAACGGGCATGCGGCTCACCTGATGGTAAGTGACTACCGCCGCCCATGATCACCCGCAACACCAGAAGCATTGCAGGTGCACTGGCGGCCTCTTAAAAAGGAATATGAAGGTTACGATGTCGTATCGGTTCGGAAATACTGCTGCTAATTTTTAAAGAGTAATATATATATATATAAATTTTTGAAATATTATAAAAATATTACATTTATATAGGTATTATAAATACATTTTAGGACTGATTTTTTAAAATGTTTGTCAATGTTGGAATACAGTTCATAGTTGTGTTGCAACTTGTTATTTATTATTTGACATAATATATTGTTTTAAAATGAATACAAGTACAGCAGTCTAAAAAATAATACTTGTATTATTATTTTTTTTTGGACTGTTTAATATAATTTAATGCCCCCTTTTTGACAGGATTCACGTCAGAAGTTAATGTTAAAAATATTTGTGCGTATAAGTTATGCATAAAATAAACGAAGAAACAGTAAAAAAATAGTGTACTTATATAAAAAAGTGGATTTATAAAATGTCCTAAACTTTTCAAAAATATATAGTTACTGTGAGAGTTTTTTGTTTTTTGTTAATCTAAATCTAAATGTTCCTCATATTTTCTATGCTTCAAGTATTTGTGTGACCAAAATTTTGTGCAAATTAAACTATAAATTATAAATGTATTACAATAAGTTTGAATAAATCAACAAATATAATATATAAGATAAAATTATCCATTTATACACGGAAGACGCAATTTAAAATATAATGCCCAATTATATAATTTACAATTAATATAAACATTCAATAAACAGATTTAGTGCAACTTTATAATAATAGATAAAATAATGTAGTTGGCGTCATAATAAGCATTCGTGTTATATTTAAAAATTATACATATTTTAATTCCACAATTAAGACACAGACTTACAATTTTAAACTAGTTTAACGACGTCATTCTATTATTTTTTATTTTTACTGAATTATTTTTTTTTTTTTTAATAATAAGCAATAGTAACACCATCGGGATAAATTTTATCTCGACGGATAATTAATGGTACATATTTATTAATATTATTATTTCTGAACATAATCAGGTTCAACCACTATGAACTACTGCGCATAAAATAAAATGTTCTATACATAACGTTAATATTCACTTTATACACATTTATAAAGTTTATAACTCTTAATAGATGCTTACATATAGTTTTTATATCAAATTGACCGTATTAAATTCCACATTACCACTTTCACATCGAGCCAGCGTTGTCGGATCATCCGGTAAGAAATGGTAACGCCGTACCCGTTTCTAAGGATACTATTTCTCTTATAACAAAGTCTTGAACAGTTTACCAGTTGTATAATTTGCCTCGAACTATACATTCTACTTAGCTCACGTCGCGTTCGAGTTGCCAGCCTTCTCATAGCCCTCTATGAGAGTCTCTAATATAAACTTTATTGTTATTTTGTATATATTTTCCACGTTCGGCGTATACCGGTCGCCCAGTGTGGACTCCACGGCAGCAAGGAACGGCCTCTCGATTTTCTGAAAGGAAATTTTTATAAATGTAACAGTTTTAGTAGATATTTTAAATACACAATAGGGACTTTACGCGATGTAAAAGCCTTTATCTGTGTTAGCCTGTAGATTGCATCAGGTCGTGGTCACTCCACGTCGAAACTTCGACAATAAAGATGTAGGTATGTAGGTACTATTTAGCTGTAAAGGCTTTTACATCGTGTTAAATCCCGATTGTGTATTTAAAATGCGTTTAAACAACACTAAAGTTTAAAATTAACAAATTTTAGCAGAGTTAGCAATTGAATTATAATGGAAATTTGCACTTCATATTTGCGATACCTACATTCTATAAAAATTAAGTGTAAAACGAAAAAATGCAAGCCACAATTGTTTGTTTCACGATAGTAAGCGATAACTGCGGACTGTGGATGATTACAATGTATTTTTGGTACTTATATATTAGTGAATTTTAATATCTTAAGGATTCTGAGACTTTGAGTATACAGTTAGTATGTCGGTTTCATACATATTCCTTTCATTGTACAAATGAATGGAGCTGCTCTTGAATCTAATATTAATTTTATTAATCCAAGCTATTGCCAATTAAATATTTTTTTACGACCCAATTAGGTTACTATTGGTATTAATTTTTAACAGTTTGCATTAGCAAGTTTCACCGAGATGCATCTATTTGAACAATATGGAACCATTATATCGCTAGTACTGTAAATCGAGAGTGCGAATCTTTCAATTCCAATGTCGATCTATTAGAATTTATTTCAAGAGTAACCCCACAGATTACAGATGTGCTAATGGTATGGCAACACTTGAGAAGGTATATCATGGACGTCATAGTGATATTTTATGATATTCATGGTGCTGCTTATAGGCTATGATTACCATAAGGTGAAGCTTCAGCTTGTTTGCTATTCAAAGTTGCGAAAAAATCTGAACGTATTTACAATATTATTATATTTAAAATAAGTGATGTTCTATGGTACACAGTAATTGAACATTTAGTTAAATAGATATAAGACTTTGTACAAAAGTCGATTGCTTGGGTACCTCTGTCCCATTCGTGTTTGAACCGTGAAGCAGTTGTGTTTGCATGGCTGTGTTTCGGTTTGAAGGGTGAGATATGGCGTGAATTTACAGGGTACTGAGGAATAAAATCTGAGTCTTCAGGAATGGCAACGCATGGGGGGTATCATGGGCGAAACAGTATACTCTGTTATGTCTATGGCACGGGTCATGTCTATACCACTTTCCATCAGGTGGGCCGTCAGCTTGCTTGCCATTCTAAGTTGTATAAATTAAAAAAAAAAAGTATTTTTTATTTATTTAAACTTTAATGCGTAGTAAAATTCTATGTACATTTGGCGGACTTAACACCGGATGGATATATATATATATATATTCCCAAAGAGGGTTGACGTCAGGCAGGTGGCCGGTCGTAAAACTAAAAATCAAATCTTTTTGTAATATGGATAAAATCATATTACGCCGACCCCAAACAATAATTGGGATAAGGGTAGGAAGATGATAATGATGATTATAATATATTTAAATATAAACTAAAAAATTCTTTATTGATAGATATTATTATGTCAATGATGCGGACGATCATCGGTGAATAGCGCAGCTGTCATCCAATAGCTGTCCCGGAGAAAGCGCCTAATCATACGTGTGAGCAACAAAACATTTCGCGGCCTATTGCTAATGCTTTAACAATATCTATTTATAAGCGAATTCTAGAAATAATAAAATCTTGAATCTTGAAGATACTTGTGTGCTTATGAAGAGGAATACCCTGATTCATTCAATTACTGCGTAGCCCAGTTTAATATAGAAGTTTTAGATTTTCACAGGCCGTTTACCTTATGCGTTGGGGAGCGCTTAAGTAGGGATTTCTCGAAATTGTAACTCGACGAGAAAGAAGATCGCAAAGTTTTATATAAGAAATAATATTTTGTGGGAAAATGTACTTAAAACTTGGTACTTTTAGATAATTAATGAAATATTCGAGTGTACCGAGGGTACCTATCACAGTGTATTTTGTGAATGAATGAAAAAGTATATTTCAATTTTCATTCAATAAAGAGAGAAAGAACATTAGCGATACAATATATACGAGTATATAAGACGAAGCTCTTTAGCTAGTACATGCTGCCAGTGATGACGTATTTCCATACGTCATCACTGGCAGCATGCACCCTTGGGTTCCCCCAAACATGGCCCTACATGGTTGCCCGTATGCAAAAGCTCGGTCGGCTATGGAGAGGGCTATGCTCGGAGTTTCTTTGCGTGACAGAATCCGAAATGAGGATGAGAAAAGAACCAAAGTAAACGACATAGCCAGAAGGATAAGTAAACTAAAATAGCAATGGACTGGTTACATAGCTCGAAGAACTGGCAACGGATGGGGAAGAAAGGTTTTTGAGTGGCGAGTCCGTATGGGCAAATACAGTATGCTGTTCACAAGATGGAGTGACGACCACAAATTCATTGCAGGGAGTCAGTAGATACAGGTGGCTTAAGACCGTTGCTTATGGCAGTGTATGGAGGAGACCTATATTTAGGACAGATGATGATTGAGATGTTGATGATGATATTAATATTTAAAAAAAATATATTATCTATAATAATATAATAATAATATTATATGTATCACATCTCCCATATTTAGAACTAACAGATTTTTTCATCGTGCCTCCCACCAAATTGTTTATAATTACTCCTCTCCATCCAAAGGTTGCCTGGAAGAGATCGCTTTTAGTGATAACGTCGCCCATTGTTTTTTCATTGTGATTATTTCTTGTAATTATTTATATTTATAATAAGTTTACTATTGTAATCTTTTGGAGGAAACAATAAAGAGTATCTATCTATCTATATAAATATTGTTTATATTATCTATATATATGAATTAATGCCACTTTTCGTTGTAATTTTATAACTCAAGAACGGGCTCACCTATCCAAACTAAATGCTTAGGCTTTGTTTGGACTATTTAGTATATGGTTTATGTGAAGTTTGCACAAAATCGGTCGAGCAATTCTTCATTTATCACATTTTTTGTAACAAATGAATTCAATAAATGGCGGATCATTTTGTTAATGAGGATTTTTGTGTCAAATTCAAACTTTTTTCAATGCTGACAGTACAAGCGTGTTGTTATGTCATTCATGCGGTCATTTCATATTGGACGTGCTTCGATTAAAGCAAATTGTCAGCGATAATTATTGCTTTGTGTTTATATTATTAAACTTTAATATACTTATAAATTTTTTTTTATTATTTCACTTTATACGTAGCGAAGCACGTACCGGGCCGCTAGTTATATATATACAAAAATATATATTTTTTCGCTCTAATATAATTGATCAACGTTGTCGAACAGGGGAAGTAAGGGAGGTTTATGTCTCTCTTCCGCTTACGGGGGCGAATGGCTAGCCATGACGGTAATTCAATGAATAAAATATTTCCCTTATCCTATAAACGGGGGATCCGAATGTGTTACGGTGTTTGATTTATCGCCCTGTAACATTATTGTCGAACTAAAAATAAAAACTATAAATATACATACTAGAAACGTGTAATGTATCACAGCAACTGTCGCTAAAGGCATCATCATATCAGCTTTTAACTGTCCACTGATTGACATAAGCCTCCCCCTTGGGGGGTTTTTTTAGTAGTTGTCATGCTTGACAGGCAGATTGGGATTGGTAACTGCAGTTAGGCTTTAGAGACGTTTAGAGAGGGATACTGCTGCCTATCCCGTGCCTTCCCTTAGTCGTCTCTTACGACACCCACGGGAAAGGAAGTGGTGCCCCCTGGAAACCATCGTACTGAATTCTAGGTGTATTCGTCACGGTGGGCTAACTGACTTGCCTATTCATCTCACCTATCATCCCCCACTGGTGCCCCGTCCGCGTATATTGTTTGCGCAAGCTTACATTATCATCCATTAAAAGAAAAACGGGAAAGGAACGGGTGGCCTATTCAACGCTGGGACCATACGGGATGATGCTAAAGGCATACGGTCTACCAAAAATAAATGGGAATTTGATATTATCATTTATATATATATATATACTAATATTACAAAAGTGAAAGTGAGTGTTTGTTTGTTTGTTATCTTTTGGCATTTTAACGGCTCGACTTATCGTCATGAAATTTAATATATATGTACTATGTGCAACGGAGTATATAGGTTACTATTTATTCCTGTCACGTGGACGAAGTCATGGGCAAAAGCTAGTACCGATATAACAATGCGAAAGAGATAGAAAGAGAGAGAAAGTTATTTTTTATTTTTTTTTAATTTGTTTGTTATCGTCGTTTAAAAAAAAAACAGTCAAGAAATTGATTAATTTCTCCCCACTACAACATCCGCCACGCCGTAAGCGGGAAGCAAGTACGAGTATTAGACAACGAGAAAAAGGCGGTTCAGTCGCTCGACAGAAACAGAAGGGTAGAACATCATAGGGTACACATCGGTCCTTGTGTAGTTTTACTAAGTATAGAAAATTCAACTTCATTTATAATTAGAAAGTACCGTTATGATTTATTAAATTAAAAATTCATTACTTATGTTACTGATTCGATGTCATTTATAGAATTAAAACTTAGTAACTAGGTTATTCAAAAATATTAACGTTATAATTGCCTAATTGTAATTCTAATAACGGTTTAAATTTATTATTGTCCTAATTTATATACATAATTATTGATTATAGTGTTGTTAAAATTGTCAAGAGGGTATTCAGGATATTATGGCTTACTATGTGATATGTTAAAATATGTATTAATCCTAAAATTGTTTTTATGTTGATGTTTGAAATTACCGAGTGATCAAATCCGAGTGGATATCATAGTTTAAAATTATAAAAGCTAAATTCTTTTAGCATTCGATAGCCTATTTCTTAAGGAAAGTTATAGTTTATTAAACATATACGGACGAAGCCGAATAATGCATCTAGTTATCAATATTCAGGGAAAGTTCCACAGTAAATATAATTATGAGTAAAGCGAGAGGGATATGCTCGGAGTTTCGTTACGTGATGGAATTCGAAATAAGGGTAACAGAAAAACTACACGGACATAGTTCGAAGGACAAGTAAACTCCAGTGGCAGCGGACGTATGATTTGAAGAATTCATTTATTTATATCTTTATTTAATACAAGAAATTTACAATGTGAGTACTGGACCCCGCACTAGGTAAAACTGGGGGTCTATCATGAAATGAAATTCCGAATTTTCGGACTCAATTTCGTGTTTTAGTTCGTACCGAAATCGACCCTGTAAATGGAGCTTAACATTTCGTTTGTCATAAATCCTACCATAAAAGTTTAAAGGAACGATATTTTAGCATTTTTAATATTTTTAAACGGTACGTATCATGTAATTTTAACATAAAATTTTTGTTTCGTTCGGATCCGAAATTTCGGAAAACATTTCATGGTAGGCCCTCTGTATCGAAATCCATAAGAGACCAGAAGGAGACTTTGTACAAAAGTCGATTGCTTGGGTACTTCTGTCCCGTTCGTGTTTCAACCGTGAAGCAGTTGTGTTTGCATGGCAGTGTTTCGGTGTGAAGGGTGGGATATGGCGTGAATTTACTGGGTACAGAGGAATAACACCTGAGTCCTCAAGAATGGCAACGCATGGGAGGTATCATGGGCGAAACAGTATACTCTGTTATTTCCATGGTACTGCTCACGTCTATAGGCAACGGTTACCACTTTCCATCAGGTGGGCCGTCAGCTTGTTTGCCATTCTAAGTTGTATAAAAAAAAAAAAAGATTACTAATTAAATAATTAAATTTAAGAGAACTTTTTTAAAAAAAACAACAGCTGAATTTCTTGCCCGTTCTTGGCTGAAATTGCGTTCCGAATGGGTGGTAATAAAAATGACTATTCAAAAATGATTAAATCTAAGTTTGCTTGTACAATATTTGTTTCTTTCTAGCCAATGCCTCTTCAAATATTAAACGGTTTCCCCTTCAGTAATATGAACATATTTGGTGTATGTAATAAAACATGTGAAGACCTTGGTCCCCTGTCTGTTATTACATCAAAAATATGTACATATGAATAGCGTGGATATTCTAATTCCTTTAGCAGTTTCGAATGCAGTATCTTACGACAAGGTCGATGTTTTGTTGTGAAGAGGATTTTTGAATAATATTCTATATTACAAATCCTAAGTTCATAACCGTACCTATTTTCGACCACCGAAACTGAAATGAAATGATATAAATTTATTTTGCTAGAATTTATTTAGCTTAGGTGGTTTTAGATGGAAGAGGTATACATTTCCCATATACATTCTGCCTCGTATGTCGGCCTGCAAATTATTAACAATATGAAAAAATTACATAACTCTTCTACATTATATTTCCCTTTATTAGTCATACTATTTGACACACACATATAATTTATTATAGTAAATAGAAATAAAAACCTATGTGTGTATCAAAGAAATATGAGTCGAGTCGAAAAATGACAAAAAAAAATATGCTTTTCAAACTAACATGACGCGTCTAGTGCTGAGTCAGCATTATTATTTTGTAACACAGGGGGCAAACGAGCATGCGGTTCACCTTTTGGTAAGTGATTACCACCGCCTATAGGCATTACCAAAATCAAAATCGTAGAAATTGCATATGTATATGTGTTGCCAATCTAGAAGGAATATTTTCTGGACCCTGCAGTAGATTTAAGAGAATGACGTTTTGAAAGTGCTTCTAAACAAGTGTATTCCAATAAAGATTATTTAAATTTTGAATTTGCTCTTTTTTTGAAGGTCTCGATGTCATAACTGTTCGGAGTTGGTTCGATTCTTTGGTTGTGCGTAGAAGGAAATGTCTACGGAAATGCACGGTGGTGGACCGCCACTAATCGAGATGGTCGGGATAGAACTTTAGCTTGTGATTAGCAGTTAGATAGTTATGAAATTCAGCAGCTGGTGTTAATTCGAATAATTCCTCTGAACACTCCCAATTGATATATGCGATAGGAGACGCAGAAAGATGTTAACTTTCTACGGGTTGAATGACTAATTTACATTTTTAAAATCGTGATCAAGGAAATTTCTATTCTATATGTACTATAACAAAACGCAGTTTTAGACAACCTCCCACTAGATCGAATGACGACCTCAAATGCATTGCAGGAAGTCAATAGATATACCAAAACGCAGTTTAAGACAATCTCCCACTAGATGGAATGACGACCTCAAATGCATTGCAGGAAGTCAGTAGCTATACCAAAACGCAGTTTAAGACAACCTCCCACTAGATGGAATGACGACCTCAAATGCATTGCAGGAAGTCAGTAGCTATACCAAAATGCAGTTTAAGACAACCTCCCACTAGATGGAATGACGACCTTAAATGCATTGCAGGAAGTCAGTGGCTATAGGTGGCTCAGGACCTTTGTTTATGGCAGTCTATGAGGGAAGCCTATGTTCAGCAGTGGACAAATAATGATTGAAATGATGATGATGATCATGTTCTATAGCATGGGTAGATACCTAGTTTCATTTTTTATTTGACCTATATATATATTTTGTTTTTTTTTTTAATAATTTCTGCATCGTCATCCCATACATTGTCTAAACTAAACATTCATTCATGCTTACCCAAAAATATTCCACTTTGAACCCCGGTATTTTTCTATGACTGGCCCCAACTTGGTGTATGTACTCGAAGAAGTTGTCTAAATCGTCGAGACCCTTGATGCCCTCGTCGAGCGTGTTCATCACGTTGTTCGCGTGCTCCGCCAACTCCATCGAGTTGATCTGTTCCTCCTTCGTTCGGTATTGGCGAAACTTCTCGAACATATTTAGTAGGTCCTCGTTCTCTTCAAATAACCTGTGTACGAAAGTAAATATACATAAATATATGTTATATATGATACTTAATGGTCGAGACGTGAGTAATAACGTAGATAGCAAATGGAAACATATAACAGATTTAAAATTAGACCTTCAAAAATACAAGTGTGAGAATTGTATCCAATTTGGTGCAGTAGTTTTCGCGTGATGACAGCACAAACATACATATATATGTATATACATAGACAACATTTTAAAAAAATATTACTTCAACTTCTAACTAACTGTCTAAGTATAAATTTATTATATTAATAATTATTAGTAAGAGTGTACAAATGAAAATGTTTTTGTTTTGTTTAAGTTGATACAGTTAGGCAAAACACTATTGTAAATAATCGATATCAAGCTAATTCAATTCTTAAGAATTTAAACAGTTATAACTCTTAGATACGTCATAGACATATAATTATAATATCATTAAAATTATTAAAAAAAAAAAACATATCTTTATTCATTAACAAAATACAATTTATTATTCAGAATGCTTTTTAAGTGGCTAGAGATGTTGTGAAAACATTATATTAACTCGATCATTAGAGAATTAAATTGCTCAATTACTTAGCTAATTAAATATATTACTATTTTAATAGAAAAGGTGAATAGAAAATCGCCTGAAAGGCAATTCTGATCTAAACACTCGTGTCGTAATCGATTATTCGCAATTTGAACAGCCCAGTGTATGTGGGTCAAAGGGTGGCCCCGTAACACTGCGAGACCTTGGATTGTTCACGTATAAAACATTTTATTAATCTGATTTGGGAGAAATAATATTTTTTTAGGCTAGAAACCAAGTAAGGTAATTGCTTTTCAATTTTCAAAAAACATTCGTCGTAACGCCACGTACCTAATATTGATAAATAGAAAATGGCGCTCAAATTTTATTTATAGGATTAAGGAATTTTGCGATTTCACATTTATATATTACAAATAACAGTATACGGGTGTGTATGTAAAAAAGAGTATATCAGTTCGTGTTGTTTCTATATTTTTATGTAAATATGTTTTTGAGAAAATTGGTAAAGGAGGAAGTTTTGTCATAACTGAACAGCTATTTTCCTTTGCTTATCGAAATCCTGTTGGAACAAACAGTTATTGAGTAAAATCTACATGATTCCGCATTCTAAATTCAAACAATTTAAATCCAATGTGTTATTGTATTGTTGTTTTTAGGTTTTTTTTTTAAATATATTAACTATCCACTGTCATATTTTCAACTGACTTCCGACTGACTTCAAGAAAGAAGGTCTTTAAATTCGTTTTTATTTTTTTTATACTTATTAGCTTATAACTCCGTCAGGTGTAAACCGAATTGGAAAAATCTTTTTTTATCGGAAAGATTATACTTACAGATTGGTTTCGTAGACATTTCATCAAAATCGGTTCAGTTACTAAACTAAACTTAGTTATTAAATGAAAATTTGTCATGAAAATCTTCAGTTGTGACAAACTGTCACAACTGAAGTCAGTTTTTTGTGTAACACAATCCTAGTTATTTCCTTTATTTCTTGAAGAAAGTTATTCAGGTTTATAAATGTTAACACTGGATTTTGGTTTAACATAAATATACTGAAGCTGGCTCAAGATCGTTTCTTATGGCAGTCTATGGGGGAGGATTATGTTTAGAAAGGGACAGATAATGGCTGATATGATGATGATGATAAATGTACTGTTACATGTCTTCGAAATTTGAATAAAATAATTACATTGACAGAGAGAGAGAGAGATAGCAGAGCAATTTCTTTAAAAGAAGCGGCTTTCGTAAACGACGCGATATTTCGTGGAAACCTTACAATCCTTACATAATAAATATTTGAATTTATGATACGAAACCACGTATTTATATTTTTCTTCGTAATATATTCGTATATTTGGATTTTTCTTCGTAACAGGCAGTTTTTCATTCCGAAAAGATAAATGGCTTCGATCGTCACAAAATTGAATGAAATAAAAAGAATCGTAAATCGGTCCACAATCGGCGAAGTAAAATGCTGTTTTTTTTTAAATGTCTTTTAAAAATTAATAATTTTTAAAGTAATGTGGTAAAAAAATTATGGTGAATGTGTTCATATTATCATACAACACTGAAATACGTGTAATGTTATAAGTAAGCGTAAATTTGAGTAATTTATTTACGAGATTTGCGCGTTGGGAGTGCTTAATGCTTAGGATTACGCTTAATGCAATGTATGTTGATAGCCCGGGGACAGGGTCTTATTGTGACGCACTTTACTCTCAGATTTTGGTGTGGTACATTTTGCCCTATAAATGAAAACAATAATAAAAGAATAAAACCGGTCAGGTGCGAGATGAACTCACACGTCGAGGGTTCTTTACATAAATTTATAAATATGTGGTAAAATTATTTTTGTTACATTTGTCATACATAATTTATTATTTTCGGCCATAATTTCGGTTTAAAACTGGGCCACAGAATTAAGTTTGTTTTTGGAAGTTTTTCGATAATTTATCAAAGATTGTACTACTTGGAAATTTTGTTTTATTTTTCCTGTAATATTCATATATAATTTTATAAGCTGCAATTATACAATTTTTTAACTCATAAATTTCCCCAAACAAAAACGCTCCCCTTAAGTGGTGGTCACATTTTCTCTTATAAAATATAAATGCATTAAAAATATTTTCAAATGTAAAAATAATTATAAGAATTGCTAGAACATGAGTAGATATACCTGCTACCATTGCCTTTTTGGTTGAGGGATGGGTAGCAGCGTCACCCTTAAAATATTACTAATAGCCTAACTGCAGTTATCAACATGCTTGTCAAACGTAGTAACTAATGGCAAAACTCTCTTTATGGGGAAAGGAGTGGACTAACTGTCCACTCCTTTCCCCACGGCTGTAATGATGATTACCTTTTTAATCATTTAAGAAAAAATATGTAACTGTATAAACTGTGAAAAACAACTTGAAATTATTAGACGTTCACACGCTTACTTCCCAAACAAAAAAAAAAAAATGTAAACGCAATTAGACAATACAGAGAAACTGCTCTACAATAAACATCAGGCGCAACACGACAAGCTTTGAATGAGTAATTACTTCATAACACCCTATTACATCGAGACGTAACAGTTTTACGTACTGTAACACCCTTTGTTTGCATATATTTGCTTAGCAATTTGTTACAGAATAGTTCAACCCTTTACCTCACGATATATTGTTGTCAGAACTCAACCCCTCCGGGATAATACGGCAGGCACAATAGGAAATTTTGTCCCGTCAGCACGTTTTCACATTCAACGAAAATTGCGACTAAAATGTCCACTTTGACGACACGTAATATTATCTCGGAGGGAACAATTTGGGAGTGAATTTAATTGACAGTCGTCTACGAACATCTGGAAAATGGGCCTGCTTAATTGGACCCGATTTAGCAAAAAGTATAATTTAATAACTTTGCAATTTGACAGATCAAGAATTTATGTTAAGTAAAAATTGATTGAATAAATATTCACGTAAACAAAACAAATATAATATAGACAGAAGGCTTCACTAACTAATTGTTGTAGCTTGTTAGAGAAGACTTCTTTTCGACTATAATAGTTGTAGTTTTAATTTTTAAAGAAAGGAGCATATTCCTCTTTAAAAGGCCAGTAGCACCAGAGGGAGACTTTGTACAAAAGTCGATTGCTTGTGTACCTCTGTCCCATTCGTGTTTCTACCGTGAAGCAGTTGTGTTTGCATGGCTGTGTTTCGGTTTGAAGGGTGGGATATGGCGTGAATTTACAGGGTACAGAGGAATAACATCTGAGTCCTCAGGAATGGCAACGAATGGGGGGTATCATGGGTGGAACAGTATACTCTGTTATGTCCATGGTACTGCTCATGTCTATAGGCGACGGTTACCATTTTCCATCAGGTGGGCCGTTAGCTTGTTTACCATTTTAAGTTGTATAAAAAAAATAGTACATTTGCAATGTTTCCGGTGTTGTGGGTGATCATACGCGACGGTAGTCACTTACCATCACCGTATGCTCGTTTGCCCAATTACTTATAAAAAAAAATCAAAACAACTTGTTTTGTTACAATTAAAGTCGGTTTTTTTTTGGGAACATAATCTCACATTGTTATTTATTCTTTGTTATGAGAAACCTTTTGCGAGAGATATTGTATCCGTCTGTGTTGGTCTCTTATATTAATTTTGTTACGATAGATGTGATTGGTCTGTTTTTTTTTTCTGCGGCGTAAAATTCTGCTTGTTACTGAATAAAATCTGCCTCTTGACATACGTTTCGGCTTTTAAAATTTTAAAATTGTAACGCTAACTGTGTTTTATTCATTTTAATATTATTAAAGTGACAATATTTTTTGCGGAGCAAAATCAATTTGTTTCCAGTTTATATATAAATTTGTATATATTCACACACATATTGGTTAACGAGAATTTCATGAACTAACTATGTTTATCGTTTCCTACGATTCGACTTCATCCGCAATTGTTCTTTAAGATAAGTCGAAGAAGTTGTTTTGCGGATATCCTCGTTTCGAATTTTATCACACAAAAAAACTCCGAACGTAGCACTCTCCGTAACCCTCTGAGTAAATTGATTACCTACTATTACTTAGTTAAAATGTATTGAGATTTATTTCTAACTATTGACCCAAAAAGATTGTTATCTACCTAAAATATTATAAGTACGGCAACAGATTTACGCCGAATTACGAAATAAGGGTAGGCGCCTCGTAAAATGGTTTATGGGAATTAAAGTTTAGTTTGGGTTGTTTAAGAGGAGGTAAAATAGGGGTTATTTTACGATATACAGTAAAATTAACGTCCATTGGCATCTACATAAAAATAGGTAAATACACCATTTTGGTCGCTATCGATCGCTATAGTAGCAAAATGAAGTAAATATATGTAGAAACAAAACTACGTAAAGTTACCAATTAAATGGATTAAAAGAAATGGGAATTAAAGCGATCATTTGTGATAATTTTCATTACCATCTGTTGGGGGAAAGGGATTGTTAGTAAATGGGCCTAACAGCCCCATTGCTAGTAATAGACCTTGTCAGGTCGATCTCCACGCGGTTTTCCCTGAAAACAATCGTGGGAGATTCCTGATGAATTCGCCATGATGGGCCAACTGACCTGCATTCGTCCTCACCTATCATCCTTCACTGGTGCTCTTCTCGCGTATACTGATAGCGCAGGCAGAGTTACCATTCCATTATCCCCCATTAAAAAAAGTCATGAGGAGGTCGACGTTCAGCATTTCAGATAGCGGCTTCGCACGGTTTATTGAAAATAAAACAGTCGGTTGTTTTTTTTTTTATACAACTTAGAATGGCAAACAAGCTGACGGCCCACCTGATGGAAAGTGGTAACTGTCGCTTATTTTTGAATTTATCTATAACAGACGCAAACGAAAAATAAAATCTTTTCATTATGTAATATTATTTGAGATATATAGTATAATCTTAGCTTATATAGATAGAATGTTTCCATACAAATGCATTGAGAAAAGCGGGTCAACTTTTTCATACAATTTTGCGTGATAAATAGTTATGAGTGATTCCTTTATAACTTCTATATTTATTTTGTCTTATAATTTCTGCATTTTTTTAATACGCAAAACTCATTTAATTTATTAAATAATTAAATATAGATACGTTAAGATACATTGTGTGTGTAAGTATGTAGAACATTAATAAAAAAAGTTTTTTTTTATACAACTTAGAATGGCAAACAAGCTGGCCCACATGATGGAAAGTGGTAACCTTCGCCTACAGACATGAGCAGTACCATGGACATAACAGAGTATACTGTTTCGCCCATGATACCCCCCATGCGTTGCCATTCCTGAGGACTCAGGTGCTATTCCTCTGTACCCTGTAAATTTATGCCATATCCCACCCTTCAAACCGAAACACAGCCATGCAAACACAACTGCTTCACGGTTGAAACACGAATGGGACAGAGGTACCCAAGCAATCGACTTTGGTAGAAAGTCCCCCTCTGGTACCAAAGTCAGTCAGCTAACTAGTACTCTAAGAGTATAATATAGACGCTATATCTATTTTTCATTAACTTTTTTCATTTCTCACTTCTTTTCATTTCAAACTTGTAACATTTATAGAAAATTAAAATTCTCATTTGGAACTTTCGCGAACGGAGAACAGTTTGTAATAAGGTAAGAGAGATTTCCAAGTAGCTATCATACTTACACCGAAGTTGTCGCGGAATTGACACTCCCCAGTGCTAGTCTCTTTCAATAGATCTTATTAAAAAAGTAATCAAGTTTTGTTGAAATTGTTATACAATTTTTTTATGCAACTTAAAATGGCAAACAAGCTGACGGCCTTCACCTGATGGAAAGTGGTAACCGTCGCCTATACACATGAGCAGTACCATGGACATAACAGAGTATACTGTTTCGCCCATCATACCCTCCATGCGTTACCAATTCTGAGGACTCAGGTGTTATTACTCGGTACCTTGTAAATTTAATGACATATTTATGGTAAAGGGTAGGTTTAAATACAAAGGTTGTTTGCTTGGGTATTTGTTTGTTTGGTTATAATGTTAAATCCCCCATGCGTTGCCATTTATATCGACTAAGGTGTTTTTTTTTTATAGGTGATAATGAAATAGGAATAGTTATGAGTGATTCAATTCTCGTTGAATTCGTCACGATGGGTTAACTGACCTGCTTTCATCCTCACCTATCATCCCTCACTGGTGCCCTGCCAGTGTATACCAATAGCGCAGGCGGGGTTACCATTTCATTATCATCCATTGGAAAAAAAAAACATGTCTGTTGTTCTCAGGCATGGCAACACATGTGAATTACACAATTAAAAAAAAATATAAATTTTTCTACAAAATATATCTTTATACTTATGACTATTAACTATTTTATATATATATATATATATATATATATATATATATATATATATATATATATATATATATATATATATATATATATAGTATTTGAAAATCCCAATGCTAATGGTTTACATCGGGTTTTCCCCTTGTATTTCGCATATAAAGAATTATATTTTAACGCATATAAAGTTTGAGCGCATTTTATTAGAAGCACTGTGTGTGATAGTTAAATATATATAAATATATATGTATTTAAGTCTATTATACTTACATAATTATATATCAGGGGAAATATATATATAAATATAGTTTGTATATATATATATAAGTTTATTATTACGTGTTATTAAATGCCTTTAGGCTATCTATTATATTTACCAAATGTGTTTTGAATGAATTAGTTCTTTTTTCCTTCTTGATTATGTGCTGATTAGTTTTTGCCCGCGACTTCGTCCGCGTGACAGGGATATGTTCTTCTTAATGGAACATCGAATAAGTGCCGTCGACGTGCTCGCACGTAGTTACAGGGTGCTCCTATTGATATTGATTCCAGTACAGTTTGGTTACATTTTTCTTTGTAAATGTAAATATTTTTTATGTTTATTTGTAAATGCTATTTTTATAACAAAAGCAATAATATGAACTGGGTCTAGACAAGGTGCGACATACCTACTTGACCTATTCTTGCCCAGGTAAATAGCTGCCACACTCGCTCTCGGACACAATGGTTCACTGCTTTTAGCTTTCTTATATACACATATATCCGCCAACTTCTATAGTAATCTATATCTATTCTACTAATTTTATATATGTGAAAGTGTGTTTGTTTATTTGTTACCACTTAGCCCCTTAACGACTTAACCAATCATTGTGAAATTTGGTATAAATGTAAGGCACCGCAGTTTTTTTTTTGATGGGTGAAAATGGTATGGTAACCCCGCCTGCGCTAACGGGATACGCTAACGGAGCCCCAGTGAAGGGTGATAGATGAGAATGAAAACAGGCCAGTTAGCCCATCATGATGAATTCATCAGGAATTAACCATGATAGTTTCCAGGGGGAACCGCGAGTAGGTCGACCTGGTTGGGTATATTGCTAGCAATGGGATTCTCAGTCTACATTACTAACAATCCCTTTCCCCCCAAGGCACCGCAGTTAGGCTTCAGTAATGTTTTAAGATAGACGCCGCTGTCTATCCCTCGGATATTAAGTTATATAATACTACTTATACCCGCGACTTCGTCTGTGTAACTGATATGTTCACTGACCGGAAGAAGAACTAGCCTATATCTTCACCATTTATAATACGTGAATACCAAATTTCATAGAGATTGGTAGGTGCTAGGAATAAACAAACAAACAGCACGCTCACTTTCATATTTATAATATTATTAAGGATTCGTTCACCACAAATATTTTGTCAACTATGTACAATATAATAAAAATATTGTATCAATTTGTATGAATTCTATTAAGATATTGCACGTGGGGAAATATTTGGGAGATTGGAATAGACGAAATATTATGACAAGAATGCGGATACCATTGTTGAGACGGTGGCATATTTTGGTACTCTATTATCGATGGTAATCTGTCATAGAGTATACCAAATATTCTATTATTCTGTTTATGATTATACTTATAGTTCGATTCCCGGTTCGACCAATTTAACAGACGAACTTTTTTAAAAAAGATCGAGTCTATATGTTTTGTTTTTTTTAATGGTATGGTATACCTGCATGCGTTATCAGTATAGGCTAGCGAGATACCAGTGAGAGATGTTATAGATGACGATCGAAGCAGGTCACTTTTTTTTTGATGGGTGATAATGGTACGGTAACCACGCCTGCGCTAACGAGATACGTTGGCGGAGCACCAGTGAAGTGTGATCGATGAGAATGAAAACAGGCCAGTTAGCCCATAATGATGAATTCATCAGGAATTAACGATGATAGTTTCCAGGGAGAACCGCGAAGTCGACCTGGTTGAGTATATTGCTAGCAATAGGATTCTCAGTCTCCATTACTAGCAATCCCTTTCCACCCGAAGCAGGCCAGTAGCCCATGGTGACAAATTCCACAAGAATTAAACATTAAGATTTATTTTTATACAACTTAGAATGGCAAACAAGCTGACGGCCCACCTGATGGAAAGTACTAAACTACAATATATAAATATTGCTGTATATTATCCACCATTAACAGTATCATTTCTAAAGGACATAAGGTACCTATTTTTGATCCTCATGCTTTGACACACCCTGGACGCATAGACGAAGTCGGAGGTAAATATTAGTAGTGTGTATTTCAGACATTGTATTGAAGCAATTGCAATTTTATGGCGAATTTCATAGCGAATTGACGACAATTTTTATAGTCTCGTGGTACATTCAAATACGAGGAAACTGACGGTAAACAATCGTCTATAGTCTTGTAAAGATGTTCTTGAAGCTTTTGCTTTGAATAGATAAAAGATGAACAGAATCGTGACCTGAAGTTTACTATGTAACATAGTTTAATAAATTATATGTATTTGATATTATTGTGCATTACAGGTTTTTGTATTTTATACATGAAAAATTATTTATTCACTCTTGCACCACCTGCCCATTTCTATCTGTTCTCATTTAACCAAAGGTTGTCAGTAAGAGATTGCCGTAGCGATAAGATCGCCTTTTGTACCTTTATGTGTATATTTCAATCTGTATTTATGTTACTGTATTTCACTTGAATTATTCACTTGTCATTGTATATTTTTATTTATGGTGCAATAAAGAGTTTAATAAATAAATAAATAAATAAATATATATTATTATCTAATGTCAATCTAGTGTCAAAAAAAAATAAGGTAATGTTCTTCAGACGTATTTAAGTACCTATATTTTTTTATTATAACTATAGCAAACAAGCTGACGGCCCTCTTGAAGGGAAGTGGTAACCGTCGCCTATAGACATGAGCAGTATCATGGACATAACAGAGTATACTGTTTCGCCCATGCGTTGCCATTCCTGAGGACTCGGGTGTTATTCTTCTGTACCCAGTAAATTCAGGCCATATCCCACCCTTCAAACCGAAACACAGCCATGCAAACACAACTGCTTCATGGTTGAAATATGAATAGGACAGAGGTACCCAAGCAATCGACTTTTGTACAAAGTCTCTCTCTGGAAAAATATATATAGTTAGTTCACTAATATCGTAATTTTTACCAATAAATTTTCAATCTAACGATTTTAAAACGTCGTGCGTACATTCCTTTATTTATTATTATTATATTTTAGCTTAACTTTCAATTATGATCACGCATTTTATTTTGTGTATGGTCCCGGCATAGAATAGGCCACCCCTTCCTATTCCGTGAGGTTTGTAGGAGCCGACTAAGGAGGGCGAGGGATGGGCAGCAACGTCCTTCTTAAAATATTTCTAAAGCCTGATTGCGGTTGCCAATCCACCTGTCAAAGTGCTTAAAATTATTTAAGCCGGTATGTACAAAAATCGACCAGTTTTACTGGCAAGAAATAACCAGCATACTGATACCTAAATATATAATTGCATTGTAAATTATAAATACATAAATAAATTTGGTTATTTTTTTTTCTGGTTTGGTTACACGGCTATTTGTTTACGCAGGCAGATTACCTGTGAGAGATGACACGCGAGAATGAAATCTCCTTGATAAATAAATAAATACCAATAAAAAAAAAATGTTAATTTAAGCAACACAAACACATCAATTTACGTAATTTTATGTATTGCCTCCGTCAAAATGAATTAATTGGTGCGGCTAAAATATTGTTGGCCGGGGAAAGTAATTAATACTGCTGGCCGAAAAAATCCTAAATTACGGCAAAAAAACCATTAAGGGCCGAATCTAGTTAATAATCACTATATTATATCTATTACTCATTCGGTTTTTTTTATTATTATTTCAGCTGTTAACTGTCCACTGTTGGACATAAACTTTTCCCATAAGCCTTGCCAGTAGTTGCCACGTTTGGCAGGCGGGTTGGCAACCACAATTAGGCTTTTAAAGATGTCCTGACCAAGTCCTGAGAAATGGTAATGCATGGGGGATATCATGGGCGAAACAGTATACTCTGTTATATCCATGGTACTGCTCATGTCTATAGGTGGGCCGTCAGCTTGTTTGCTATTCTAAGTTGTATAAAAAATAAAAAATCTTAATGTTAAACATTAAGATTTTTTTCTTGTGGAATTCGTCACCATGGGCTAACTGACCTGCATTTCCTATCAGCCGTTAGCTTGTTTGCCATTCTAAGTTGTATAAAAAAATATATATTTGTAGCCGATGGTTACTTTCCAACAGGTGGGCCGTCAGTTTGTTTACCCTTCCGTGAGCAATTTACAAAGTAGTAGCATTGGTAAGCATGCAGAGTTGGAGGTAACGACTGCACAGTTAAGTGCATTACGCTAATGGATTGCTCGTTGGATGTTCCGGTGTTTTCCGTTCTCAGAATACACTTCTAATATAATAAAATTGTCACTTTTTTTTTAAATATTTTAAGGGCTTTTACCTTCTTCAGGTATATCAGTCCTATTGTACCCTGAACTGATTTCTGAAACAAAACATTATCTACCTTCCCTAGACGCGGAAAGAGAAGAATTAATGGGCATCAATAATTTACAGAGATGTTCAAAAATTTCTGGTTTAAGTTCAGCTAACATAGTTTGAATAAGACCAACATTCAATTTACTTAAGTTAAAGTGGCGCATGAATTCTTCTCTTTCCTTCGTGTTAATACGACACTCTAATAGAATATGATGCACATCATCGATGGTATTACAAGTTTGACAATGGGGTGACAAGGACTTTCCCATCATATGTGCAAATTTTTATGATGGATAATGACCAGATCGTAGACGAACAGCTAATTTAATACAGTACTACATGGGAGATATTTAAGAAAAATGTATATAAGAGAAGGGATCCTAATGAGATAGGACCTAACAAGATTGGATTAATAGGAAAATAATATTTAGAATTTCTGTTTATCTGTCTGTCTGTTTGTTTGCTTCACTGTCAACATGTTTGTTCCACTATCACGCAATACTATTACATCAGTTTTAATGCGGTTTCCATTCAAAGTTTTATTTCATAAAATCTAGTTTAAGTTCTAAATCTAAAAGTGGTTTAAAACTTTTATAAATTTGTACGTACGGAGTTGCGGACAATATATTATCCTATTAATATATAAGAAAATTGTAACTAAACAGTGTCTGTACATGGGAGATTCTTTTTTATACAACTTAGAATGGCAAACTAGCTGACGATCCACCTGATGGAAAGTGGTAACCGTCGCCTATACACATGAGCAGTACCATGGACATAACAGTGTATACTATTTAGCCCATGATATCCCCCATGCGTTGCAATTCCTGAGGACTCAGGTGTTATTCCTCTGTACCCAGTAAATTCACGCCATATCCCACCCTTCAAACCGAAACACAGCCATGCAAACACAACTGCTTCACGGTTGAAATACGAATGGGACAGAGGTAGCCAAGCAATCGACTTTTGTACAAAGTACAGTAAAATTGATATGAGGGGGGTCTTAAAATAATATGTGTTAAAACAATAATTTTTCGAATCGTTGCCTGTCTATATGTTTGTTTCGGCATCACGCAAAAACTAAAATCAAATTGGACATAGTTTTTACAGTTGTATTTCTGAAGAAATAAGTGAAAGAGTCATGTAGTTAGGTCTTAATTCATTGTTTGTTCTATGTGTAAAATCCACATGTACAAAGTACCATTTAGAGGCAGGCATTTATATTTCATCGTTTATCCAATTTCCAAAATCCACGTGTACGAAGTTGCGGGCAAGAAGCCAGTATTAAATAAAGTTCTGCTATAAACATGGCAAAACTTCATTGCCGGCTACAACATTTTTATGTTGCGACATTATTCCTTCCAAGTATCGATATTTCATTAGAAACTTTTTTATTGCATTACTTTACGACATAGAAGCTTTTAAAAACAAGCAACCGTCTGAAATATTAACTTCTGAGTAAATTATGAACTACGTATATTAGTATTTTTTTATGTTATTTTATTAGCAATTGAAAATGGCAAATAAACAGATGGAAAGTGGTAATCGTTGTCTATAGATATGATCAGCAGCACATTACAGATTGTACCGTCTCAGAGGTGCAAAATAGGCTGTCAAGGGACAGACAGACAAATAAACAGACTGATGGACACATGGACGGATGAACGAACAAACAAGAATTCTAAAAATTATTGTTTTAGCTTTCAATGTTCTTCATATATTTTTTTCTTAAATGTCTCCCATGTACAGGCATTATTCAGTTTTACTAATTAAATAGGTTATCTGTAAAAGATTGCCTCAGCGATAAGACCGCCTTTTGTACCTTTATGTGTATATTTCAATCTGTATTTATGTTACTGTATTTCATTTGAATTATTCACTTGTTATTGTATATTTTTGTTTATGGTGCAATAAAGAGTTAAATAAATAAATATTAATTGCCGAATACGTAAGTGCACCATTTCAGAACGTCTGCACTTATTTGACTAATTATTTTTTAATTTACTTAAAAAAAGTAGAAGGTTTTCAAGAGGTTTTTTATTATATTTTTGTTTTATGTTTGTTACCTCATAACTTCATCAATTATAAATTAATTAAAAAAAAATCTTTTTTACCTGAAGAGATATATTTTCAGATTGGTCTCTTAAAAATATACATTCAAATCGGTTCAGTAGTTTAGTTTTTAAATGATAATAATTGATTATGTCAAGAACGAAATCGGTGTTGTGTTTGCGGAACAAAATTTGAAATTATGTGTTACATTTGTAATTGTCACGACAAGGATTTTATAAACGAAAAACTATGAAAAAGTGCACGGATAATTAAAAAAAAATGGGTTAGAAATACTTAATATTTAAAAGTAAGTGAGCGAGAGAGATAGAAAACAGTAAGGAGGTTAAATACCTAAAGCCGGAGCGAGTAGCTAGTTTATTATATTAGTAAAAAGTAAGATAAAATAATCTTGGATTTTGCTACCGTAACTTCAACCGTGGCACAATAAACCTACGAACGACGAAATATTTTGTAGACCGGAGATCATTAGATTGAATACATTTGAATGTAAAATACAAAATCGTGTCCTCATAAGATAGAGTTTGTTTCGCTTAAAATAAAAATATTTTGCATCGCAAGGAAAAATGACACCTTCAATTTTCACAGAATGATATGGGTCCAACAGGGGAGTAAACCCTATGGATTTGCAAAAACAATTGGCAAAAAATTGAATAGGAGACGTAACATAATCACAAAAAAAAGGTTGACTGCAGTATATTACTTCTAGAAATAAATCCGTCGCTGTATTGTTCTTTTTTTTTCTTATTTATTTTATTTTATTGGCACATAAAACAGATCACAACCATAAAAAACTTAAGTAGTAATTACATTTGTGATTCGGCTAGGTTATAATCCAATCACATTATGTGCACAGCTTGAGTAATTCATTAAAAACAAACACATAATATAAAAAGAAATACTTAAAATGTTATATAAATATATAAAAGATAAAACTATATAAAAAAAAAACATATTTTCAATCGTATTCTACAAAATAGAAAACAAGTTCTTTCTAAATATCAAATATTTTGTACCGAATATGTCGATGGATTTGTGGTTGAGCAGTAAGTCGTTATAATGACGACACATCCTTACCACAGGATTGTAATAAAAATGTTCTATATATTCCGTTACTTTTTTTTGCGTGGAATAAAGAATCTTAAACATATCTTATAGCATAACATAAAATTATTTATAAGTAAAATCAGTTGTTTGTATTTAAAAATTTAAATACGAGTATTGATCTGATTTTATAAGTTTTCTATGAAACTTACCAGAGGGAGACTTTGTACAAAAGTCATTTTCTTGGCTACCTCTGTCCTATTCGTGTTTCAACCGTGAAGCAGTTGTGTTTGCATGGCTGTGTTTCGGTTTGAAGGGTGGGATATGGCGTGAATTTACTGGGTACAGAGGAATAACACGATCATAACTATAACAATCTTGGGCGAAACAGTATACTCGATTTGTCCAAGGTATTGCTCATGTCTATAGGCAACGGTTACCACTGTTCATCAGGTGGGCCGTCAGCTTGTTTGCCATTCTAAGTTGTATAAAAAATAGACTAATTTGAAAGTATATCCCTTTATATAAACCAAGAATACTCCAAATCGATTTATAAATGACATATGTAAAAATCTTATGAGAAAACAAACAAAAAAATACAGCTGAACTGAAAATCTCTTTCTTATTTAAAATCGGTTGAAAAAACACTGACAAATTGAGAATATTTGTCTTTTGAAAATCACTTCAAAATATATTAAGTAAATAAATTAGTTGCTTTCTTCGTGACTTTATATATATGAATTTTGGAAGTAGTTAAATGGTGCTATGTCATATCTATTAGGAGTCTGTGTAATATATTTTCTTCTTCCATTAATCTCTATTTACCTCTATTTACAGTCTTTGTCACGTAAGGACAAAAAGTAATTAAATAGCCTACTTTTGGTAGCGTATCAATATGAAACATCCACCGGATTTTAACATAGACCTTCAGAAATATAAACTGTAAACTGCACATAATTTGGTGTAGTTATTCACTAGTGATGCTACAACAAATATACAGACGGAGAGACAAAAAACAAAGAAATGTTGGCTTCTATTGGTTTCATACATTAGACGCTTCTTATACATGTTTTTTCTTAAATATCTTCAATTTAATATATTATTCTATATATTGTTCAGTAACAATTTTAGTATAGTCTAGTTTTTTGCCTACTATTTCGTAGAATTATAAAAGAAGTAGCAAAACGAATGAAATATACCTTCTCTAAATATCGTTTTAAGATAAAATATATACTAAATTTAAAAATACACTTTAAGGAGCACAACTATAAAAATCGAATCGAATTCGGTACAATAACTTTTACGTTACGCTGAAATAAACATACATACGAAATTATTGTTTGAGCATCTGCCCAATAATACTCATAGACATTGCTCTTATTAAGATCGCCCATATACATTTTTCTTAAATATCTCCCATTTAAAACCCCTTCATATTATTTTTTTTTAAATATCTCCCATTTAAGACTAGACGATTCTAGTGACAATTTAATTATATTAGTGAGTTAGTTATGTTATAAAATAATGATATATATATAATATTATTAAATAGATTACAAAGTCAGATATTTCGCTCGCTAACGACCCGACCTATTCAGCGTTTGGTTATTCAAGCGAGAGATTTCATTTAAATTTTGTTGGTATCTATCATCTTGTTAATGTAATTGTAATATTATTATTTAATTAATTAAGTGCCTACATTGTAAGGATTTATGAATATTAATGTGACATTAACGGCGAGGCTTGTCTGTCTGATAGTGATCGCAAATTGATTTATAATCCCAAGCGATTTCAATATCACAATATTACCATCTGCATCCCACGGGCTTATTCGTGTGGGTTTAGTGTTAAAGTTAATCTAGGCTATAGGAAGGAAAGGATATTATTAGCAATGGGAAAGTTAATCCCCATTGCTAGCAAAATAATCAGTCAGGTATCTCCTTCTAGAACCGTATTTATAAGACATGACTAGTTTTTTCTCGCAACTTAGCCCGTAGTTGTACGTTAAATAGCTTATAACCTATTTCACAAAATAAGTTATTAAATGTAAAAAGAATTTTTATTTTATTAAATATTTAGAATGGCAAACGAGCTGGTGTATTACCTGATGGAAAGTGGTAACCTATAGACATGAACAATACCATGGACATTATAGAATACACTGTGACGTCTACATTATCCCTAATGCATTGATGTCTCTATACTCCTTAATTTCTTGCCACAACCCACACTTCAAACCAAAATATAGCTGCTTCACAGCAGAAACTCGGATGGGACAGAAGTACCCATGCAGTGACTGCAGTACAGTCTTCTTCTGCTATTTGTTTACCATTTCAAGTGGCATATTTAAATATTTCTATAACGTATACAAATGTTGGAATAAGGGATGGGTAGCAGCATCCCTCTTCAAACATTTCCAAAGCCTAACTGCGGTTACCAATTTGCCTGGCAAATCTGTGGCAACAACCGGTAAAACCCCCCAAGGGGGAGGCTTATATTTTGCAGTCGAGATTTAAAGTCTGATCCGATGATTTTGATTCAAATGTTATGTAAATTTGCTACTTATGTAGGTAAATAATTCACCTATGCGTATATGTTTTTTGTACTGTTAAAGGTATAAATCTATGTTATTATATACCGAAAAAGGCAAACGATATTTTTTTTCAGATATCCACATGTCAGAGAGGGACAGCTGCAAGATGTATTAAAAGTTTAACTCTCAGAGGGCATCTCTCGATTAAAGGATCAGGAAAAAGGTTTCCGTGTATGTTGGAAACGAGTTATTTTAACTACACAAGTATTGGAAAAGTTTGACGTATTGTACATTTTGTATGTCCGTAAAACCTGTTAGGAAGTGTCATACAAACACGATATATTAACCGTCAAATCTTTTTAAAACTACTTCAAAAAGGTTTTTAATCCGTTTGATTTTTCTATGAATATATTGCCACAAAATATGTGCCAATGTGAAAAATTCTTTTTGCAGACTAAATAGTTTACTTTTGAGGGCCTACCATAAAATATTTTCCGAAATTTTGAGGTAGAACGAAACAGAAGTTTGATGTTAAAATGACATAATATATATCGTTAAAAAATATTAAAAATATCGTTCATTTGGACTATTATAGTAGGATTTATGACAAAGGAAATGTTAAGCTCCATTTACAGGACCGATTTTGGTACAAACAGGAAAAACACGAAATTGTACCCGAAAAGTCGGAATTTCATTTTATGATAAAACCCCTTATGTTGTCCCATACCAATTGTGTGACGATTGAAACCATCATCCTTTGCCGAGCAAAAAAATTTAATATTGTTACAGTGCAATATCTATTTTTATATATGTATATAATATAAACGCGATATCACGATCTAAATTTAAATTTACTTATATATACACGCGTTTCGGGATTCTAAATTCGAATATTTACGCTGTAAGATGTCTACGAAACATCTCGTCGTTCATCGGAGAGTGTGTACGTGCGTACGTGCGTGCGTGCGTGCGTGCGTGCGTGTGTACATGTGCGTGTGTGTACACATTTCTAATATGTTGAAAATTTTAATATACAGGAGAACGGAATGAATAAATAAAAAGCTTTTATTCACGCATTCGAAATAATTACAATCTCTTAAATCATCTTCGAGCTTGAGCCGTTTTATTTTATGAAAATATTTTTTTCCACTGTCAGTGGCTTTTATTTTTTCACGACAAATGGAGGGACGTTTGTTTCTTTGTTAGCCTGACTCGATGCCGCTGTAAATAATTGATAACGACCCCCGCTTTATTGACGACCTTCGTAGCGTCCTGGATGGTGACATAGACTCATGGTGTGTAGCATTTTTTTAATTTTGTAATAATAAATACCATTCGATTTTTACGGCGCTGTCTAGTTCTAAATTAAGCAAGGCTTATACTGTGAATACTAGACAACTGATAGACATATCTAATATATCAGAGATTTAATGTAAATTATTATTTTTATAAAAGTCTTTTGCGTAGACACTTCTGTCCTATTCGTGTTTCTGCCGTGGAGCAGTCGTGTTTGCATGGTTGTGTTTCGGTTTGAAGGGTGGGATATGGCGTGAATTTACTGGGTACAGAGGAATAACACCTCTATCCAATGACTGGCGATGCATTAGGACTCTCATGAGTTAAATAATATACTTTGTTATGTCTATAGTACAGTTCATGTCTACAGGCAACGGTTACCACTTTTCATCGGGCGGGTCGTCAGCTTGTATATATATATATATATATATATATATATACAAAATGCCTAAAATGGAATGGAAAGTCCCCATGTATTACCGACTTACACTGTTGTCTTTACCAAAAAAAGTGAAAAAAAATTGAGGCACCACCCCGCTTTCATAATACGGGGTGACCAACTGTTAATTTACTACCTACACAGGGAGCTTAATTTTTTTTCGTTTTCGACTAGTTAACTAGTTCTTTTGTAATAACTGCTGAACCGATTTTGATAAAATTTCTACAAGTCCAACTGAATGAAAAAGAAGAATATTCTCAATTTTATCAATAAACCGATTCGGAAAAATCATTTATAATCTATAAGTGTATACTTTTAGATAAAAGAAATGATTTTTCCGAATCGGTTTATAACTGATGAAGTTATAAGGTAACAAACATTAAAAATACAATAAAATTGAGAATATTGTTGGTGGTAAATAAAATAAAAACCCCAGAAAGACTATCCAAAGTGTACCTTTAGCTCCTAAGTTAATTTGTTACGTTTACATTATTTTTTCTCGTCGATCTCAAGGAGACAATAATCAAATAAGAATCGCAGTTTTTGCTTATAAACCTTACTAATATTGTAAATGTGAAAGTGACTTTTTCGTTGCTTCTTAGAACTTGAACAACATGAAATTTGGAAAATATTATATTATCCAAATTTTATGAATTATATGAGGGCATTATGTAATAAATACGATAGCCCGATCCTCTCATTGTGGGTCAAAATTATTATAGGGGCCATAAAATAAATTTTGTATTATTTTTCTTCTACTAATATAGTTTAAGTCAATTGTTACTAACAAGAATAGATCTTTGTAATTTATAAATAAAGAAATATTAATATTATTATTATTATTTTTTAAATTTCACTAAAATTCTCATCTCCCCTCTTAAGGAGAGGAGATGGCAACTAACCCCCGGCAGAAGCACAGTCGGCCGGGGTTCAGGGCCCCAGGGAGAGAAACCGGCGTACAATGCGGGCAGAATCTAAGAGCACCGCTTTCTGCATCTTTCCCGGGAGTGAGCCGCCTTGGAATCCCAACCGTCTGAGATGTTGTTCCAGACTGGTTGGGATAAGACCGTTCACCGACATAACGATTGGGATGATTTCGGTAGATGTCACCCCCCACATTTCGGTCACCTCATGAGCCAGGTCGAGATATTTTCTCTTCTTCTCGGTTTCTTTTCACGAGGTTCTCGTCATGCGGTATGGTGACATCCACCAAAAACACCCTCGAAAGTGCCCGGTCCATCACCACGATATCAGGTTTGTTCGCAAGAACAGTCCTGTCCGTGATGATGGATCGGTCCCAGTAGAGCCTGACGCTGTCGCTTTCGAGGACCGGCTGTGGCTCGTACTTATAGTACGGCAACCTCTCATTCGCGAGGCCGTACTTCAGAGCTAGCTCTTGATGGAGTATTTTGGCTACCTGGTTGTGCCTGTGCAAGTACTCAGTGTTGGCAAGAGCTGAACAACCCGAAAGCATATGTCTGAGTGACTCTCCGGGATGGCGACATGCTCGACAGATGTCCTCAGTGCCATCCTTCTGAATATGCTTTCGGTAATTGTTCGTCTTAACCACCTGATCTTGTATTGCACAGACAAAACCCTCGGTCTCTCCGAAGAGATCACCGAACTGTAGCCAGTGCACGGAGGTCTTCGTGTTTACGTACGGCCCGTGAAGGGCTTTGAAGAACCTTCCGTGCAACTCCTTCTCTTTCCATACGGCCTCCCGCTGAGAGGTACCCAAAACTTCGGGTTTTCGCCAGTCCTCTTTAGCCAGAGAAAGAGGGGTGAATCCTTTGTCACATTCTATGACCTCTCTATGCAAACCCTCGTCTATTTTCTCCAGAAAATATGTCCTGAGGCTGTCAACCTCGCGGTTGTGCATGGTCTTAACACTTAACAAGCCTCGACCACCAGCCTTCCGCGGGATATACAGCCTCATGACTGACGATTTCGGGTGATGCATTCTATGGAGGGTCATAGTTGTGCGGACTTTCCGATCCAGGGCTTCGAGATCGGTTTGAGACCATCTGAGCACGCCAAAAGTGTAAAGGAGTACGGGTATGACCCAGCCGTTATAAGCTCGGATTTTATTGGCGCCCGACAAAGAACTTTTCAGTACTCTTGTAAGGCGCGCAAAAAATTCCTCGCGGACTGACTGTTTCATATCCGTCTCCTTCACACCGATGTTTTGTGACATGCCCAGATACCGGTATGTTTCAGCCTCGGAGAGGGTTTTAATATTAGAGGGATCTGTGGCGATCCCTTCAGTTTGAGTGACCCGTCCCCTCTGCACATGGAGGACCGCGCACTTGTCTATTCCGAGCGCCATCCTAATAGAGCTGCTATAATCGCTTACGATATTTAGCAGCTCCGTCAGGCGTTCGACGCTCGGAGCTAGCAGTTTCAAGTCATCCATGTACAGAAGGTGAGACACTCGTGTACCTCCTCTCCGATACTGAAATCCAGTCCCCGTTATTATTATTATAATATTTTCCAAATTTCATAATTTTTTTATTTTTTACTGTTTTCCTAGTTAAGTAATATATTTTTTATATGTATTTTCGTTCTATTCTTTCTATTCTATTCTATTCTTATTGTCTCCATTAATTTGAACAATTCAATCATTTGACAATAATTTGTAATTTGTAATACATGTGGTGTGATGGAAAAATTTTAACACATTTTACTGGTTTTCTAGTTAATTAAATGAAGTCGCAAGTAGAACAATATAATTATTATAGATTTATTTATTTATACGCTTTTGTATATTCACTTATAGTATAGATGTTAGGTTATACTAAAATGTACACAGGCGGATATATCCCTTAAAGTAATTTCTTTCAGTCAACCTTGTGTACCGCAAGGAGATTATACATTTTTGTTTTATTTGTGCCTTTTGTTAATCAGTAGAATTATGCATTCACGCAACAAACCAACAAATATCAAATGAATTATCATGAACACATGACATGAGTTCGCGTTCCATAAAAAAAAAAAACTTACTAATACTACTTCAATAATAGCAGAACCAGTATTGTATTGTATTGTAAAATCTTTATTGTACATAATTCATACGGAATACATCAAAAGATTTAAACCTTCTTTGCATAATGGTGGAAATTTTCATTATAACATTGAATACCCAAAAATTATATAAAAGACCAAGTTCACTTTAAGCTGATCGTGTCTGGATACCTTTTTTTTTATACAACTTAGAATGGCAAACAAGCTGACTGCCCACCTGATGGAAAGTGGTAACCGTCGCCTATAGACATGAGCTGAACCATGGACATAACAGAGTATACTGTTTCGCCCATGATACCCCCCATGCGTTGCCATTCCTGAGGATTCAGGTGTTATTCCTCTGTACCCTGTAAATTCTCGCCATATCCCACCGTTCAAACCGAAACATGATTGCTCTAACGTCGCTTCTTTAACGAAACGTCGTGTCCACTGCTGAACATAAGCCTCCTCCTTGGGGGGGGGGGGGGAGGGGGGGATGGCAGTAGTGACATTTGGCAGGTGACTTGGCAACTGTAATTAGGCTTCGGAGACGTTTTAAGAGGGACGCTTCTATCCCTCGCCCTCCCTTAATCGCTTCTTACGACACCCACGGGAAAGGGTGGCCTATTCTAAGCCAGGACTACACGGCCTCGCAAATCACTAATATTAAGAAGGATTGCTACATACAACATATGTAGTTTCGGTATTGTTTATACCACGAATATAATATTTCATAATATCATGAATAATATAACATTCTTCGCGTACGTTGCTAAGCGCCGCTTTGGATGGTTCACCTACGTATACAAACAAATATAGCGACGCAGATTTACATGCGTAAAGGAAAATAGAAACACGTAACATTTTTCTCCACAAACGAAACTTCAATAACGAAAAAATATTACACCAACAAGGAAATAAACCTTATTGATTGTAAAAAGAATTGTTAAAATACCATAAATATGAGTTTAGAACGCCCCTGAGGGAGACTTTGTACAAAAGTCTATTGCTTGGGTACTTCTGTCCCATTCGTGTTTCAACCGTGAAGCAGTTGTGTTTGCATGGCTGTGTTTCGGTTTGAAGGGTGGGATATGGCGTGAATTTACTGAGTACAGAGAAATAACACTCGAGTCCTCAGGAATGGCAACGTATGGGGGATATGATGGGTGAAACAGTATACTCTGTTATGTCCATATTACTGTTCATATTTATAGGCGACGGTTACCACTTTTCATCAGGTGGACCGTCAGCTTGTTTGCCTAAGTTGTATAAAAAAAAAGACTACCATAAGGAACGGTCCTGAGCCACCTATATCTTCTTACTCCTTACTAATCTTCTTTTACTTCATCACCATTATATCTGATATTAACAGTTCACTGCTGAACATAGACCTCCTTGTTTAGAGGTAAAACACGTGTTGCAAAACGTGCGTGAGCAAAATGGTGGTCGGAGATTGGTGGCTAATATAGAAGGTTGTGGAACTTTTGGTAGAAACAGTGGTAATCAATCTTCGAGTGTTGGCAGTCACACACATACTAATGGTAGCGGAATTAAACAAAATAATTCTAATCAAATAACCAGTACAATTAGGTTACACGATAGAACCGTCTGATGTCGGCAGTCAATAATAGTTTAAAAACTAATAAAATTTTTCATAAATTATATTATTTTTACTATTTAAAATTTGATTACATATTATAATAATTATTTTATTAAAAAATTAGAATTAATAGTTAGCAGGTGTTTATTTATAAATGGATGAATGAATGAGTATACTTTACTTGCATTATACAATATAAGAAATAAGCAAGACAATTACATAAACAAAAACAAGACAAAAGGTTGACTGTAAGAGATCCCTTTATGGGATAAGTCCGCCATTGTATACTAAATCATTTACTAGTATTTAATCTGAGTTATGTACAATAAAGATTTTTACAATACAATACAATACAATTAATAAATATAACGATACAATGTTATATTTATTAATTATATACGATAAATGTACTTTTTATTATTTTTAAGTATTTAAATTTGCCGGATTTATTAGACATTGTCACTTTTCTGTAATATATATGCATAATAGTTCAAATAGTTTTAAATTGTTTTCGAATTTTTAAAGTTCAATCACAAAATAAATCTTTGTTGGATCACAGGCGGTTGAGTAGTTATAACGAGACCATGGATCTGTATACAGAAATGTTAAATACTACTAGTGATCAAACATCTGCTCTGCCCCTTGTGACCATAGATTTGACAAATACACCAAGCTCCTATAGTCCTAATAAAGTACGTATTAATAGTAGTAAGAAGTTAAAAAAATATGTAAAATTAAATAAATGTATTCGAAAATCAGAAAATTTAGTGAAAAGTCATAAAAAGTGTTTAAAATCAATTATTACTAGGAAGCAAAAAATTGACTTATCAATAGAATTAAATAATTGTAAAGAAAAAATATATAACAAAGATTTAGAAATAGATGAATTATCACAAAAAATTAAACTATTAGAGAACTCGTTGTCCAATTTATCTTTGAAATACGAATCAGCTAAGAATGAAATACATGAATATTCTGATCAGTTGGATAATTTAATAAAATTAGGTAACTACAACATGGAGCGGTTTGTTTCTCTTACGGATAGATGTCACTGTAATTCACCAGAGTCTGATAACTATATCCAACCGTCCCACCATAATCAGTTGAACATTGATATCTCATCCGTCACGGGGCCAGACGTTTCATGTTTACCCACACGAAACAGTACAAAAGTAAATAAATGCAGCACTGTACATGAAACCATCAGGAGAACAATTGTTTATTCAGATGAATTTGGCAAGGATTTAGGTAGTTTATTATCGAACTGCCTCTCGCAACAAGTAATAAATAATTGTTTTCCGGGATCAGGTATATATAAGATTATAAAAAATATAGTAAATGAAAAATATGATATTCACACGACCCTAGTAATAGCGTTAGGGAATTGTTTGCATATGCGTAAATCTGATATAGTTAATTTAATAAAATCATTATATAATATAGTGGAGCTTGGTATAGGTAAAATATTATTATGCGCATTTCCCTACTCTCAATCCCTGACTAATGAACAGAATAAGTTCATTTATAGTATAAATAATTTAATTTATTCAATGACATATCATTGTAATGATATATTTTATTTTGAAAGTAACAAATTTGTTACAAATTATTATATGACGGGAGGTAATTTTTATCTTCCTAAAAAACAAAAAAAGACTATTGCTAGTTTACTAGCGTATAACATTTATGATCCCATTATAAGTAGTATAACGGGTTTAATTAGTAATATTAGTAATTATACTAATAATGTGACATGTGTTAATTTAAACTAACTTCTACGACATTGGTTAAGCCACAGGATATGGTCATTATTCATCAAAATATTCGTGGCTTCTCCAGCAAAGAATTAGAATTAAGTCTTTTCTTAGAATCTAACAATGTACGGGTGTTATGTCTGACAGAACATTGGCTTAAACAATATGAAATAATTTGTCCTTTTGAACATTATAATATAGCTAGTTTTTTTGCTAGGAACAATGCCATTCATGGCGGGTCAATTATTATTTTAAAAAATGATGTAGAATATAAAAACCGTCAAGACATTGTAAATATTTCTATTGAGCAAACAATTGAACTATCTTGCGTAGAATTAGTTACTTGTATAATAATTTGCGTTTATCGTCCGCCATCGGCTTGTTTTGATTCTTTTGAACTGGCTATGGAGGAAGCATTGAGACGAGTCGCACGGAGGAATAAAACATTATTTGTATGTGGCGATTTTAATGTTGATTTATTATCGGAATGCTCAATAAGCTTAAGATTGATTAACTTATTTAAATCATTTAATTTGCACAATCTTTTTTTAGAACCCACTAGGGTCGCAGGAAATTCTGCCACTTGTATAGATAATGTTTTTTGTAATTGTGAAGTAAAGGTGAAAATGAATTTCGACTGTCTTGGATCTGATCATTACGGACAAAAAGTTATAATTGAAACTAAGGGATCCAAAGGGACTCAAACAATTACATGCAGACAAATAACACAAAAGAATTTGGCACGTTTTAAAAATAAAATTGAACATAAAATATCTAGTGTCATAGTACCTCAATATGACCCGGACATTGTATGTGAACACATTTTTAATTTAATTGAACATGAAGCTAGCAGTGAATTTAAAACAAAAACATTTTCAACTAGTGTAAAATCAAAGTTTTGTGACTGGGCCACGTTTGGTATTTATAAGTCTAGGGCTAATCTTTACGAACTTTACGAAAAACGAAGCTATATATCCGATCCCTTATTTCATGAACATGTAAAATCTTATTCGAAAATATTTAAAAAGGTTTGTCATACAGCTAAGTCTCTCTATTTAGGTAAAATAATAACTAAATCTAAAGATAAAATAAAAGCCACTTGGAAAGTAATAAATAGCGAAACTGGAAAAGTTAATTTTCAAAATAGCAAAATAGCTTTAAATATTAATAACAAATTGGTAAATTCCGACACAGAGGTCGCGCATACAATCGAATCTTATTTTACTAATATTCCATTAATTACGACACAGGCTCTAAAATCTTCCCCGTCTGCTGCTGAAACTTTACTAACAGACAATGTTAGCAAGTCATCAGCTGTATTTAACTTTAGACATACATCATCAGTAGAAATAATGAAAATATTCAAACAACTTAATAATAAAAAAACAGAGGATCTATGGGGTATATCTGTTAAAATACTGGATAGTATAATGGAAATTATTGCGCCCTCTCTTGCTTTTATTTTCAATAAATGTATAGATGAAGGTAAATTTCCTAACATAATGAAAATTAGTAAAATCATACCGCTTTTTAAATCTGGAGATAGGAGTGACCCAATAAATTATAGACCTATATCCATACTCCCAGCACTCAGTAAAATTTTTGAAAAAATAATCCTTATGCAACTTGTCAGTTATTTCAATTTAAATAATTTAATCCACAATAGTCAATTCGGTTTTTCCAAAGGTCGTTCAACTACAGACGCAGGTGCAGAGTTGCTTAGACACGTATTTGCTGCATGGGAAACTAAAATGGATGTGATAGGTGTTTTTTGTGACCTTTCTAAGGCTTTTGATTGCGTTGATCATAATACATTGCTAAAAAAACTTGCTTTTTATGGCGTCAAAGACAATGCTTTAAATTTAATAAAATCTTATCTATCTGATAGAATACAGAAAGTGAAGATTAGCAACGCTACGTCTGACGGGTCACTTGTGCAAATGGGTGTACCTCAAGGATCTATTCTCGGTCCATTTTTATTCCTAGTTTACATTAATGATCTCCCATATGCCATGCAGGATAGATGCGGCATAGTATTGTTTGCAGACGATACTTCATTGATTTTTAAAGTTAATAGAATGACTAATAATTATGACGATGTAAATAGTGCTTTACGGCGTCTCCTGCACTGGTTTACAACTAACAATCTTATGTTAAACGCTAAAAAAACAAAATGTGTTAATTTCTCTCTATCTAAAAGTTTTAATACTAATTGCAATATTAAATTAAATGACGAATCTCTCGAATTTATAGAATCTACTGTCTTTCTAGGAATCACACTAGATAAAACACAATGGGGTGCACAAATTCAAAGCCTTGCAGCGAAACTAAGTTCAGCAGCTTTTGCCGTGCGTAAAGTTAGACAGTACACTGATACTGATACTGCTAGATTAGTCTATTTTAGTTATTTTCATAGTTTACTCTCTTATGGAATATTACTATGGGGAAAAGCGGCAGATATTAAGAATATATTCATATTACAAAAACGTGCCGTTCGAGCGATCTACTGTATGAAGAGTCGTGACTCATTAAGAGAGAAATTCAAAGAGGCAAATATTCTCACCGTTGCTTCTCAATTTATATATTCAAATATTCTATATGTTCATAAAAATCTTGACTTATTTCCAAAAAACAGCAATATTCATAATATTAATACTAGATTTAAAGACAAACTTGCTGTCCCCAAGTATCGTTTAGAAAAAGTTAATAGGTCTTTTATGGGAATAGGTATAAAAATTTACAATAAGATACCAAAGGATATGTTGGAATTACCCTTAAATAAATTCAAAACATCTGTTAAATCATATTTACTGAGCAAAGCCTATTACTCACTAAACGATTACTTGAATGACGAGTGTGCATGGCAATAGTTGTTCATGCACTGAATTTTCATTTAATGTTAGACATAGACACCTATATAAATATACATTGTAAATAAACTGGCTTTAAAAAAAAAGTAATTCAATTGAGTTTCTTGCCAGTTCTTCTCAATTGGATCTATATACCGAACTGGACGGTAGGGAAAATATAAAATTATAATGTAAAAATTTGACGTTCATAAGCGGCTAAAATGTCCTACATGAATAAATGATTTTTGAATTTTGAATTTTTTGAATTTTGAATTAAATTGTTGATCCTCTTATTTCAAAGGTGAATTATTAATTTACACAAAACATGACCTAAAACAATATTGGTCTTGAAATATTACATTTGGTTAGTTCAAATTTTCGAGCCTGAAAACTTTTATATCTTGAACTAATAACCATATTGGGAGACGAAGTTTGTCCATGAAAAAAGATCGTAACTGAAAAAACAATGAAAGTAACATAAAATCACGGGCGTACCATCCATTGTACGGAATAAAGTTAAACTTTTGAGGGAATATACAGAACGCTCTTAATTAGTTCTTCTTTTTTTTGCATCATCAGAAATTATTTTCTTAAGTTTATTTCATTATTTCATCATCACATTAGCATTTAACTACCCACTGCTGATCATAAACGCCCCCCATGTGTGGTTTTGCCAGTATTTGTCACGCTTGACAGGCGGATTGGCAACCGAAGTTAGGCTTCAGAAATGTTTTAAGAGGGACGTTGCTGCCCATCCCTCGTCCTTTCTTAGTCGGCTCCTACGACACCCACGGGAAAGGAAGGGGTGGCCTATTCTATGCCGGGACCATACGGCATATCCAACAAATTATTTACATATATAAAAATCTCGTAACACGGTGTTTGTGGTCGCACTCATAAGAGTGCGACCATAAGGCTCGATCGATTTTTATGAAATTTTTTATGTATATTTAGTAGGTATGAGAGTAGGTTGTATAGTATATTTAATATCGCTCGGTGATTAGGGTCTCTCCCTAATTTATATGGCAGAACAACGTCTGCCGGAGCCGTTAGTAATTAAATAAATATTAGAGTATAAACATTTTATGAAAGGCGTATAAAAATGTTTTGTTTACATATATCGCAATTAATCTGGGTATTAATTTATTTTACACAAACACACACACACACACACACACATACACACACACACACACACACACGCACGCACGCACGCACACGCACGCACGCACACACGCACACACATATATATAACCCTACGAAAGCAACTATATATTTGGCGACAAAAGATCATGGAAAGGTCGTAGTGCAGGTAGCAAAAAAACCTGTGTTTTTTCTGCCTGTAAAAAATAATAAGTTGTCAAAAAAAATTAGTTATTAAAAACTAAAATAATATACTAATTTATCTTTCCATCTACCTGTGTAAAGTCGGAACGAATGACTATTTAAAATATAAACGACTGGTCAGAATTGAACGACATTTTGTGCACAAATTAATCATATACAAAATCACCATACGGGGTACTTTGTACATTAATAAACGCGGACAAATCGTCAAGGCACAGCTAGTATTCATGCTTATTAACACATAATAATAAAGCCTAGTGATTCATCAGGCATTACTCGAGATGGAGGCACGTGTTCGCTTTTATTGGCCCCTTATTACGCCACGAGAAATGGAGAGTGTTTTATCTCCACGGAGTGATGTCACGATCTTGACCCAGTTCGCTGCGCTCCGACAAACTGTCAAATATACCCAACCTTATATTATGTGAAAGTTTATTTGTATGTTTGTTACTAAATCCAAACTTTTTTTTTATGTAATATAGAATGACAAACATGATTAGTACTGATGGAAAGAATTAATTAAAATTACCGCCGTTTATAGATATGGACAGGAATAAGGTATTTTATGTCATTTCTTTTTCCAATGTATGGATGGATTTTTGTTACTTTTTTACGGAAAAACTACTAAAAAACATGTATAATGCGCAGAATATGAATTAAAAAACTATTATTAATTAAATAGGTAAAGTCAGTTAATAATTAAACCAGAGGGAGATTTTGTACAAAAGTCGTTTGCTTGGGCAAGTAGTATTAGGCGACGGTTACCATATTCCATCCATCCAAAATAATAAGATGAAAATAATAATGGGACTCTAAATACATATGTTTAGTGGATTAAATCTTGAATAAAATAAGAAAATTTTAGGGTTCCGTAAGTCAAAAGTAAAAATAGAACCGTTATAAGATTACTTTGTTACCCGTCTACCTATTTAACTGTCTGTCAAGACCCTTTTTCTCAGAAATACATAGAGGTATCAAGCTGAAATTAACATCAAATATTTAAGTCCGCAATCCCTTGTAAAAGCGGTATAAACCAAACTACAACTCAATTAAAAGATTTAGTAACGTATATTTTGACGTTTGCAAGGAAACCAAAATGTATATTTGTGTGTATGTATATGTATTTCCCGTTGATTTAGATTTTTTTATTTTTTTTATACAACATAGAATGGCAAACAAGCTGACGGCCCACCTGATGAAAAGTGGTAACCGTCGCCTATAGACATGAGCAGTACCATGGACATAACAGAGTATACTGTTTCATCCATGATACCCCCCATGCGTTGCCGTTCCTGAGGACTCAGGTGTTATTCCTCTGTACCCAGTAAATTCACGTCATATCCCACCCTTCAAACCGAAACACAGCCATGCAAACACAACTGCTTCACGGTTGAAACACGAATGGGACAGAGGTACCCAAGCAATCGACTTTTGTACAAAGTTTCCCTCTGAAAGTTCATTAAATTTGACAAAATACAATGTCGTGCAGCATAAATGAAGAGAAAAGTACGAAAATTTGTTACATTAAAATTAGTGCAAATTTTTTTTATCATTTATATATTTTACGGAATCCCCGGTGCGTGAGTTCGGCTCACACTTTTTTATCATAGACTAGAAGAGGATAAACTTGTGGGCTTTTTTAATGGATGATAATGGAATGGCAACCCCGCCCGCGCTAACGGTATACACTGACGGTACAGAATGATAGGTCAGAATGAAAAGGCAGGACAGTTAGCCCATCGTGATGAATACACCTGTAATTCGGCACTATGGTATCTAGGGGGGAGCACGTAGAGGTCGACCTGACAGAATATATTGCCAGCAATGGGACTGGTAGTTCGCACTACTAACAATCCTTTTTCCCCCAAACTTGTGGGTAAGCTCGTTGTTTATGTGTTGGTCCGTTCGTCTATTTAAGTGTACTATACTGTACTATACTGATTGTATGTCTTTAAAATTTTGGCTTCATTTGAGCAGGAAACTGTAGGTGCTTTTTATATTTTATTCTCTTAGTTTGTTTGTTTTTGTTTTGGCTTATACCTAATCTTATTTTGCCATAGAATGGACCACCCCTTCCTTTCCCCTGGGTGTCGTAACAGGCGATTAAAGGAGTTTATAGTCCAGGGATCCTCTTAAAATATCTCAAAAGACCTAACTGTGGTTGCCAACCCGCCTGCCAAGCGTGGCAACTACTGCCAAAATCCCTTAATGGCGACATAATATTATTACACTTACTTTTGTTTACTTTACTTTTTTACTTGTCACTGTGTGAGTCGCATGATTCAATGAATAGATTCACTCTTTCTTTTTTTTTTCTTTCGTCCGCTGTCCATGCTTTCACGATTAAAGACACAACTACTTATTAACAGAACATAGTTCTTTGTAATATAATATTTCTATATATGTAAAAAGTAAATTGTATATGTATATATAAATACGTAATACTCACTTTATAAACATACAAATGCCAGTCTTCTCCATCGCCCTTGAGATTCCTTTCCACGAGGCCAACATGGAGTATTTCTGCTTGGCAGTCAACGGGAGTCGTGGGTCGGTGGCCGGAGGCGGTCCATCCGCCAGGCTCGGACCAGCGTTGCCACATCTCTGGCGCTCAGAGGCCGCGAGCTTTCCTAATTTGCAACCCATTTTTCCCACTATACTTTCATTATTTCCTTTATTACGTCACTTCAGTTCCATACACATGATTTGAACGATTAACACCGCATCGTCATTTTTCTGCACTCTAATGAACACTTCGATTTAATTGTAATGATTTTTATATATCACGTTATCATTGTTAATGATTAATGTATATAATGCATTAATATAAAATTCATTTGTCACGACTGTTTTATTGACTAACACTTGGGTTTTAAATTTCTCGTTGAATCCACTGTACACATGCTGTGGACAGAAGCAGTTGATGGTTCTTGTCACATTTTCACTATCTCACCTAACTGGCCTTCACGTGAACTACCTGTAAGAAGAGAATCAATTATTATTAGATGGTCTCGTCTATGGTGTTTTGATCAAATAGTATGATAAAAAATTTTGAAATTTCACGTCTTTTTCAACTGGAGGTGAAGAGTGATGAAATAAAAGCTCGACCACTAGCAGCAGTGCCTTATAATTGCAACAGCGATGGTGTACTTGTATGTCCGCTATATGCAAGGACCTTTACTAAAAAGATTGTTTATGTAAACCACATCCGAGCACATCAATGTCAACAACAGCTTCCTGAGCTGACAAATAATCAATAATAGCGGAGTCAAAGCGGTCTTCGTGTCCGCAAAAAGCTCAGGACTAATCATCATCATGATAATAATAATAATTACCACAATATTTACAAGTCGCCCGTTCCTTAAACGAAAATCTAGGGGCACAACCCAGAATAGCCAGATTCGAGACAGTAAGCGCGCGCGTGCGCGTGCGTATGTGCGTGCGCGTGTGTGCGCGTGTGCGTGCGTGTGTGTGTGCGTGCATGTGCGTATCTTTCTCTCTCTCTCTCTCTCTCTCTGTGTGTGTGTGTGTGTGTGTGTGCATGTGTGTGTGTGTGCGTGCGCGCGTGCGTGTATGTGCGTTCTTTTTTACGAAGCAAAATGTACTTGCACATGTATGTATGGAACTCTCAGTGCGAGAGACCAATTCACACTTGACTGAATATTTGTTTTTAACATCTCGAACGGCAATAACTAGTGCATAACAATTTTTAAGTGACAATTGTAATGTAAACGAATGCGTCTGACATTGAAGTTGTTGTTGATTTAAATTGTAGATATTTCCAGTTGCGCCTTGTGTGTACATACATACATTTTAAGTTATTCTCAGTCATTGTTATATAATTGTTGTTTTTGAATAATAATTTCTTCTAACGCACGTTTCTTATATGACTGAAATATTTTTCTTTTATTTGTTGAGTGAAGAGATCTTTTGTTGGCTCGGTGGTGATTTTACACAGTTTCTCAACTACGCTCGCGGACAATTTACGTGTGTTGTTTGTTCATGTCATGTCACGGTCGCCGTGTCGCCTCTATTGACGACGGTTACTATGCCCCATCAAGCGGGCCGTCAGCTTGTTTGCTCCATTGTTAGTATTTATAAAAAAAGATAATTTTTCATCATCAGTCATCATGAAAAAAGGATTATTACTAGAGACCAGCGGGTCTGCCATGAAATGAAATTCCGAAATTTCGGACTCAATTTCGTGTTTTTGTTTATACCAAAATCGGACCAATAAATAGAGTTTAACATTTCGTTCGTCATACATCCTATCATAAAAGTCCAAATGAACGATATTTTAACATTTTTAATATTTCTAAACGGCATGTGTTATGTAATTTTAACATCAAATTTGTGTTTCGTTTGGCTCCGAAATTTCGGAAAACATTTCATGGTAGGCCCTCAGTTTTATTATGTACTAGCTGACCCCGCGAACTTCGTACCGCCTAACAGTCGATTCTTTAATTTTTTAAGTTTTTTTAATACTTATTCTGCTATTCGGGTCATCGAGTCAGCTAGTAAGGCAAAAAAGAAAAAAGAAAGTTAATAAGTTAACGAATACATTATGTCAAAAAATAAAAATTATAAAACACGCCTTGCCACGTCGCTCAATTGTTTTGCCCTCCACGGAATCTCTCCACTAACACTTGAACTTTATGGTATGGTATTTACTGGGTACAGAGGAATAACACCTGAGTCCTCAGGAATGGCAACACATGGGGGGTATCATGGGCGAAACGAATTGTTTGCCATTCTAAGTTGTGTAAAAAAAAAATATCTCTAAAAGCTTACCTGCGGTTACCAACCCGCTTGCCAAACGTGGCAACTACTGGCAATACTCCCCTTATGGGAAAGCCTTATTTTTAGCAGTGGACAGTTAATGGTAAGTATAATAAATCAAAATCTCTTTTGGATAAAAAAAGAAATTTTGTTATCGTTTTATAAATAACAAAAAAAAACCGTATTGAGAACTTTCTTTTTTTAAAGTCGGTTAAAAATATAGCGTATACATCTTTCTTTTATTATAGTATCATTAGCGGATTCATTTATCTCCCGTCTCCGTGAAAATTTTGTAAAATACATTTTTAATGAATGGCCGCATCATACAAATGACTTGTATTAAAAATTTTGATGTTCCCAATCCCAGCAATTTAGGCTCTGCTGTTAAATAAGTCTATTAATCAAAATATGTATAAATATTTATATATTTTCTAAATACCAGAGGAAGACTTTATACAAAAGTCGATTGCTTGGGTACCTCTGTCCCATTCGTGTTTCTACCGTGAAGCAGTTGTGAATTTACAGGGTACTGAAGAATAACACCTGAGTCCTCAGGAATGGAACCGCATGGGGGGTATCATGGGTGAAACAGTATACTCTGTTATGTCCATGGTACTGCTCATGTCTATAGGCAACGATTGCCACTTTTTATCAGGTGGGCCGTCAGCTTGTTTGCCATTCTAAGTTGCATAAAAAAGATGTATAATGTATTTAGCAAACGACTTTTGTACAAAGTCTCCCTCTGGTGATACGTGCAGAATTCAGCAGCGGGGTCTCAGACAATACGTGTCATCATATGAAATGTTTTTACGTAGGTTTTATAATCTGACAGAGGTTTATTGAAAATACCCATGGGGAATTGGAGATAACATGGATAAAATTACTTTCTATAAATATTTATCTTATAGATGTTTCTATTTTTTTTTTTTAAAAATACATACATGTGTCATACATAATGTGCGCGTTTTTTTACGGGAATGAGGTTTTGGGTTCTATTTATAAGTTTTTACTGACGGAGAGAAAATCTATTCTTCTTTAGTAAAAAAAGTCCATTTCGTAACTACCTAATATTAATCTCTTAGGGGGGAAAGGGATTGTTAGTAATGGAGACTGAAAATCCCATCGCTAGCAATGTACCCAACCAGGTCGACCTCCTCGCGGTTCCCCCTGGAAACTATCATGGATAATTCCTAATGAATTCATCATGATGGGCTAACTGGCCTGTTTTCATTCTCATTTATCACCCTTCACTGGTGCTCCGTCAGTGTATATCGTTAGCGCAGGCGAGGTTACCATACCATTTAAACCCATAAAAAAAAATATTAATCTCTTATAGGGTATAATACATACATACATTATCCATCACGCTTATCTCCTAATAGGGTAGGTAGAACAATGGAACGCCAAATGCTTTGATTCAAACATACCTCTTTCGCTTCTTCCACACTCATCAATCTTTTCACACACGCTCGCCGGTTACGGGTACTTTTAATTGGGGCCTTCTTCAGCACGTCGCCTATTAGGTCGACATACGTCCGTCTAGGGCGGCCCCTACCGACATCTCTATTTGTTATTGTTCGATACATCTCTTTCGTAATTCTTCTTTCATCCTTCCTCTTATGGGGGTTGTCAGTAATATATTCTAGCGGGCTTATAGCTAGCAATATAAAGTATAGTCAGGTCGACCTCCACGAGGTCTTCCTCTAGTTAACTGACTCACTTCATCTTAATCGTTTTTTCCTCTCTGGTGCTGTCAGCGTATAAAAATAGCGCAGGCAAAGTTTTTTTTCATTTTTATTCCATAAAAAATAATATATTTTATAGCATTAATTCGAAGCAGGAAGATTATTCTGAAGAAGCTTCAAAATTTATTGGTTTCATTAAGTTCACTATAATTGGTCGGCCCGATTCAGTAGAGGCTTTCGCACAAGTCTATTATAACCTAAATAGCTTACAGACCACTCTAAAAAGTCCTCTATTGCATTACAATATAATTCAATATCCAATGAAGAATGTGAGCCTGATCTGCGCCTTTAGCAACACAATTTATTATGTAGATGATATTCAAGTATGAAAATTTGTTACGATAATATTGAGTTAATGTTTCATTTTCAGTCCGAATGCTTTGAATTTTGTGATGAATTATTCATCCGAGCAATGTTTATGTATTCATTAATACCACTAAATTGTCAAAACTGCTCATTTTATATGAATGAGATGTGGAAATAGGAGTTATTCTGTAATGATTTCCCACTTTTTCTCCAATTCACTTCACTTTTATATCACTTAAATTTTCACTTTTAAATTTCATATTTTCTAATCTGTACATACATACATACATATCTGTCACGCCTGTCTCCCATTAGGGTAGGCAGAAACAATGTAATGCCAAATGCTTCGATTCAAACAAACCTCTTTCGCTTCTTCCATATTTATCAATCTTTTCATACACGCACGCCGGTTACGGGTACTTCTAATCTGTAAATTTTAGGAATAACAAGCGAAATGATATTAGTTTTTAAAACTGAGTACCCAAGAATATTTGCACACTTATCCTATCTCACTAAGTCGTCTTTTTTTTAATAAGATGTTTTACGGCTCTGGAAACTTGTCCTTATGAGCAAAGATGTCATATTTTTAAATGCAGTCACTTCGCCACAAATTACAGAAATACACATCGCTTCACACTACAACTTTGCCACTTTATTTACAACAAATTTATACAAACGTCTGAAGTATTTGCAATCATTCAATAGTTCTTTTAAATCCTGAAGCACTTTTTTGCTTATAGCTTCAAATTCGGTTGCCATAATTAATCTGTCAATTCCAAACCGCTGACATTTTAAAATCAGATGGTCCAGATCGGTGTTGTCATCGATATTAATTGTTGATTGAATGAATGAATAAATGGATGAATGAATTTTATTGCTAAAAATATGGTATTCATGTCATGTAAGCTCCGGTAAGCTAAAGTCAGTTAGGTCAGTAAACATATCATCTATCACTGGTGCCCCGCCAGCGTATACCGTTAGCGCAAGCGGGGTTACCATTCCATTGTCATCCATAAAAAAGTCATGAACGCTTTTATAAATTTAATGATATGGAACCCTGAGTTTTTTTAGTTTAATATTTACTCTGGTTGGCTGTCGAGTACAGAGTAATGTAATTTCGCGCACACTCTAGTATATTGCGAGTTACGTTATTATGACCTCTGAAGAAATAATTCCCTTTCACATATAATATAGACGGAATGTGTTCATATAATTTGCAGTGGCAGGTTTGCTACTCCCTGGAGGTTTTTTTTATTGGATGAAAATGGATTGGTAACCCCGCCTGCGCTAACGGGATACGCTGACGGGGCACCAGTGAAGGGTGATCGATGAGGACGAAAACAGGCCCGTTAGCCCATCATGATGAATTCATCTGGAATTAATCATGATAGTTTCCAGGGGAAACCGCGAGGAGGTTGTCCTGGTTGGGTATATTGCTAGTAATGTTATTCTCAGTCTCCATTACTAACAATCCTTTTCCCCCCACTCCCTGGAGGTTACCTACCGCTGCCAAAGGCAGCAGACAATATAATTTAGATATTTTTTTTATACAAGTTAGAATGGCAAACAAGCTGACGGCCCACCTGATGGAAAGTGGTAACCGTCGTCTATAGACATCAGCAGTACCATGGACATAACGGAATATACTGTTTCGCCTATGATACCCCTATGTGTTGTCTTTCTAGAGGACTCAGGTGTTATTCCTCTGTACCCTGTAAATTCACTGTCATATCCCACCCTACAAACCGAAACAGCCATGCGTTTGCATGACTGTTTCTGCGTCCTGAGTCCTCAGGATTGGCAACGCATGAGGGGTATCATGGGCGAAACAGTATACTCTGTTATGTCCATGGTATTGCTCATGTTTATAGGCGACGGTTACCACTTCCCATCAGGTGGGCCGTCAGCTTGTTTGCCATTCTAAGTTGTATAAAAAAAAATATTGCAGGAAGTCAGTGGATGCAGGACCGTACCTTATGGCAGGTTATAGAGGAAGCCTATGTCCAGCAGTGGACAGATAATGATTTAAATAATGATGATGCATAGAAAGCACCTGAAGACAAGTGGTAACCATCGCCTATAGATATTAACATTTCTATGGGCTTCACAGAACATACTGTAATACCCATGGTATGCCTTATGTCTTGCCATTCTTGAGGATAATGGTGTTATGTTTTTGTACCCTGTAATTTCACTGCCATATCTTATTCTTTAAACCGAAACATATTTATGCAAGCATAGCTGCTTTACGGCATAAACACAAGTGACACAGAGATAGTCATAAAGGCGACTTTCGTATAAAATATCTCTTCTGATGATTAAGGTGTTAAGCTTCTTATGGCAAATTTCATTAACTAGGCAGTGAAATCCTCCATAAATAAGTTTATCTTAGAGGCATAATCCCTTGGACCTCTGTAGAGGTTATCTTTTAATGAAATCGCTTAAACCGTAATCCTGAACCACAAATCAAGCAGTCTAACGATTCTGTGTAAAAGGTAGACTTATCCTTCATACTTAAGTCTACGGTCAGTGACTTCGACATCGAATTCCAGTCAAAAGTTCTCAATTTAAAAATCTTTTTTTTTTTTTGGTACGTTAAAAAATATTTGCTCTCGACGTTATATAGTCGGTAGCTCGGAAACTCTCGTTAGAGGCCTTCCAGGCACAACGGAAGCGGCTTAAAAACTTTTAACACCAAAGGGTGCTCCATTCGCATTCTCATTAATATTTATTTTATTTATTTATTTTACACTTTATTGCACCAAGTTTTTTTTTTTTTTTTTTTTTTACAACACAGGGGGCAAACGAGCATGCGGCTCACCTGATGGTAAGTGACTACCGCCGCCCATGATCACCCACAACACCAGCGGCATTGCAGGTGTGCTGCCGGCCTTTTAAAAAGGAATATACTCTTTTTCTTGAAGGTTATGTTGTCGTATCGGTTCGGAAATACTGCTGCTGGAAGTTGATTCCAAAGAATGGTTGTGCGTGGAAGAAAGTGCCTTGAAAAACGCACGGTGGAAGACCGCAACTCGTCCAGATGATTGGGATGAAACTTTAGTTTGTGGCGGGTTGTACGGTGGTGAAAATCAGCAATCAATCCGAACAATTCCTCAGAACACTCCCCATGATTTTCTCTTTTCAATGAAGTCGGACAGTAAGGCGTTGAAAAATTCGATAACGGAAGGAGTTGGTACTGTGGCGCTCCTGCCCACAGGTGAGAACAGTATTCCATATGCGGCCTGACTTGGGCTTTATATAATTTCAGGCGGTGTTCTGGCATGAAATATCGTCTCACCCTATTGAGCACTCCTAACTTTTTGGAAGCTATCTTAGCCTTCTCCTCCAGATGACCGCAAAACTGGACGTCGCAAGATATATCAACGCCCAGAATTCCTAGACACTTTTTATCAAGGGAAGTGCCCTGAAAGTGAGGAGATAACAAACGGCGTCTTTTTTGCGGTAAACGCGCAGACTTGTAACAAGATTTTGTTCACCCCAGATCGAAACTTGATGGAGTGAAGTTTCGATTTCAGACAAAGTCTATTCCGGCACTCATCGGTATGTGCCCGCGAGATCTTTGCATGACCGGTATATAATGTATCTCCTGTAAATGAATATTACTTATCTGTAACATATCATTGATATGCAGAAGAAACAGAGTCGGAGATAGTACACAGCCTTGCGGGACACCAGCATTCAAAGGTTTTAAATCAGAGCATGCACCGTCGACTACGACCTTAATGCTACGTTCCTTGAGAAAACTGGCGACCCAAATGCACAGTCTCGCAGGCAACCCAAATGAAGGTAGCTTTGAAAGCAGCGCTCTATACCACACCCGATCAAAGGCCTTCACAATATCCAGACTAACTGCTAAGGCCTCTCCCTTACTCTCGATTGCCACTGCCCATCGGTGTGTTAAGTAAGCTAAAAGATCACCGGCCGAACGTCCCTGTCGAAAGCCGTACTGGCGATCACAGATCAGCCGGTGCTCTTCTAGGTACCGGAGCAGTTGACGGTACCTAGTAGACCGGAGTAGTAAAAAGAGAAATAACAAATACAGTAAATATTAATGAGAAGTGATACAAAAGACGGGCTTATCGCTAAGCAATCTCTTCCAGACAACCTTTGGGTAAAGGACATTGAGAAAAAGACAAAGGGTAGGTGGCGCACTATTATATAAATAGTATCATATACAAACATACATACATACACATACAAATAAAATATATACACAATTAAATATATACATAACATACACATACTTAACAGCACACATACAACAGAAGAAAAAATGACGAAGGAAAACGAAGAGAGAACACAGGAAAATAGTACTAAAGTGAGAGATGTGCAGTGGGTGTGCAGACGTAAATTGAAATATCCCAGTTGTTGTTAGTTCAATAATTGATGGGATCACGTGTAATTTAATTTAATCGTTCCCATGCGACAGAAGTTTGTGGAAGTGAAGGTACTCGTGTACGCAGTGTGCCCTCGTAAATGAGCGGTTTCACTTGCGGAATATATAATTGATATACACACATTTCTTACTTGAGAACGCATTAACGGTCCATTGCTGGGAATATTTAATAAATATCTGGTAGTTTACTGTCTAGTTATAATGCTGAATACTCTTTTATTGGGGGGAAAGGGATTGTTAGTAATGGAGAATGAGAATCCCATTGCTAGCAATATACCCAACCAGGTCGACCTCCTCGCGGTTCCCCTAGAAACTATCATGGTTAATTCCTGATGAATTCATCATGATGGGCTAACTGGCCTGTTTTCATTCTCATTTATTTATTCTTTACTGGTGCTTCTCCAGCGTATCCCGTTAGCGCAGGCGGGGTTACCATATCATTTTCATCCATAAAAAAAATACTCTTTTATTTTTCTATTTTTTTAGTTTACTTTAATAGCGAAACATACAATACCTAAAACGTATAAATAGTAAACACAGCCATGACATAAATCAGTGATATTTCCACAATAAACTAATCAAATAAACGAGAGCAGATGATTAACATAAAAAAAAAAAATACATGGCAATACAAAAAAAAAAAGAAAATAAATATAACAATTACAATTATAATAATATATAATTAACTCTTGTTGAAGTTTCAATTTATCAGAACATGACCAGTTTGTGTATTTGTAATATAGTGATGACTAGACTGTGTAATATATAGTAATAATATACTGTAATTAGAATATCTATATACTGGTCTCATAACTGATGTATCAAATATCGATTATCCAATATATAACATTCAATTGAAGAACCCTATCGATACGAATCAAACGATATCAAAATGTGTAAAGATCTTTTTCGACAGCTATGTCCAAAGAAACCCAATATATATATATATATATATATATATATATATATATATATATATATATATATATATATATATATATATATATATATATATATATATATATATATATATATATATCGTTTAATGATGTTTATTGATCAACTACCAACACTTGGCTTAAAAGCTTAAAATTTTGCGTAGCTTCTTAGAAAAAAGCATCGTCGATAAGCAGGTAAGATTTTTGAAAAAAACATCATCAAGGAATGCATCCTATAAACCTTAATGGTCGCATATAATGTGGTTTCTAAAGAAATTGTTCCTACGAACTCTCAGGTTATGGAATGAGCTTCTTACTGAAGTTCTCCCAAGAGACCACAGTGTGGGGTTGTTCAAAATGTTTGGCAACGCTTTGATATCGCTGATGTTGCGTACACCCATAGGCTATGGTAATCGTTTTCTATCAAACGGGCTATATGTATATTGAATGCCTTTGTGATATAAAAAATGGATTTTATATAGAATGAAAGGTAATTCTTTTTCTTATTGGGCCCATAACTAGTTGTATAATATATATTTTTTTTTATACAAATTAGAATGGCAAACAAGCTGACGGCCTACCTGATGTAAAGTGGTAACCGTCGACTATAGACATGAGCAGTGCCATGGACATAACAGAGTATACTGTTTCACCCATGATGCTCACCTATCATGATACAGGATAATAAATACAAAAAACCAGTCATGAATAATTCCGTTCAGTGTTGATGAATACGCTTTGTAAAAACGGCACTCATTTACCGAACGGCCCATGGAGAAATTAAAATGTTCCCGGTTTAATATTTTCACGACAATAAACAATATGAGTATAGGCATCTACTGTATCTATGCTTCGGATTCATCGGAATTTTTATCAACCTTTTTCCTTTTTCGGTGTTAATGTATTTAACTCAATTTTGTTCCCTCGAGTGATAATTATACAATTTGACTATGTCGACTTTAAAAGCACTTTGTTCTAATTCAGTATATATATATATATATAATAGTCGTGTCACGGTGTTTGTTACCAAACTCCTCCGAAACGTCTTTACCGATTTTTATGAAATTTTGTGTGCATATTGGGTAGGTCTGAGAATCGGCCAACATCTATTTTTCATACCCCTCAATGATAAGGGTGACCCTCCCCAAAATTTTTTTTTATTTTTTCGACAAATTTTTCCATTTTTATTTTATTATGATTTAGCATTGAAAAAAACATACAACCTCAAATTTTCACGCTTTTTACGTTCAACCCCTGTTTTTTAATCACGATTTTTATATGCTGCAATAGGGTTGCAAGATGGCAATCGAATATAATAATTTTAGTACGAGAAAATTTCATGTATAGTTCTCGAAATAATGTATGTATATGGTAAAACAACGTTTGCCGAGTCAGCTAGTATATATATAAAGTATTTTTTTAATTTAAATTCGAATCTGAATACTACGTCTTATATTTTTTTTTTTATTTATTACTTTTATTACACTATCTGGAATTTACTGTTATTTTTTACTCTTCAAATTGTAACAAAGCAAACATACAGCTATTTTTAGAATTAATATGTGAGACACAGTACCTGTATAGATCACTTTTAGCTCACCTGATAGGAAATGGTAACTGTCATTTATACTCATCAGACCACCATTGCTATTTCAGAATACTCTGACCTTTTTTTTTAATACCACTGAGGTGGCAAACAAGCATACGGCCCACCTGATGGTAAGTGGTTACCGTAGCCTATGAACACCTGCAATACCAGAGGTATTACGCGTGCGTTGCCGACCCTGAAGAAACCTCTTTATCCTCCTTTTGAACCCCATGCTGTAGTCTCTACATACCTACCAACATGATACCTGTAATTTTTTGCCACACTTCAGGACAAAGGTCTCTGTCAAGTAACTTCACTATAATATGTAAAGTCTCCCTTTATTATATTTCAGTATGCGAGTTTCACTATCAAATACCCCTCCCTAGTTAACTCGCTATTACAGTTCCGAGGCGTAATATTGCTACGGGCAAACAAAGGCTTTGTTCGACTAGTTAATTATATCATGTCATACACCGATTGCTGAAAATTGAGTTCAGAATTATTGTGAAAATCTCCAAATGCTATAATTCTTCAGAGAGCCCTATAGAGCTGTTAACACGCCCTGTCAAATAAATATTAATTTAACGTGGTCACCGGAAGGATTTAGGTTACGATATATACGTATTACAAGTAGAGGACTCAGGATAGGTATTTTTAAAGCGTAGTTTGTATAGGTTAGTTGTAGGAGTTTATTAAAATATTTAAAAATATATTTAACCATTAATCTTATCTACTATACTTTAAATTAAAAAAAAATCTAATAATCTATGCAAATTATTGATTCCTATTTCTTATTTTTCAACCTACATCAATGTAGGTATTATAGTTCGTGTTTCAACCGTGAAGCAGTTGTGTTTGCATGGCTGTGTTTCGGTTTGAAGGGTGGGGTATGGCCTGAATTTACTGGGTATAGAGGAATAACACCTGAGTCCTCAGGAATGGCAACGCATGGGGGGTATCATGGGCGAAACAGTATACTCTGTTATGTCCATGGTACTGCTCATATCTATAGGCGACGGTTACCACTTTCCATCAGGTGGGCCGTCAGCTTGTTTGCCATTGTAAGTTGTATAAAAAAAAAATAGTACAGTTTAGGGTACGATAGTGTTTATACACGTATGCCTAAAAAAGTATGAACCTTTAACAAAATTATTAAAAATTTTTTAAGCGTCACTATTGCGCTATTTGACTATTTACTGTTTATTTCTTCGTTATGTTAGCCGTTAACTGTCCACGGTTAAACTGCTATTTCTACCAGAAAAGGGAGTTTTGCCCGAAGTTGCTACGCTTGGTAAAACTTGGATTTGTAGCCGTAGATAAGTTTCAGTAAAGTTTCAAGAGGGACGCTGCTGCTAATCTTTCAACTATTAAATTCCCATAGTTATCTTTTACGACAGTCACGGAAAAGGAATGGGTGGCCCATACTATGCCGAGGATACAAGGTAATTAATTATTTATACATTTATTTATAAATTATTATTTAAACGATTGGCGCGATTTTGTGGGAAAATTTAAAGAGTTTTTGTTAGACCGTCTTCTTGTAATTCCAATGATATTAAATTCTAAAAATACTTTCTTCATCTAACCCGATTTAATGTTTGAATATTCATCCCTCTTACCTTTAATATTACGGTGGAGAACCACATATATACTGTTGCATATTACGATGACCTATTTAATATCAGCTATATACAGGTACACAGTGTCAGGGTCGCGTTTCACACCTCGTTTGCTAAGAGTGGATAATAAAGGTTTATCGATCTTTTAAAACGCCCTTTTCCCGTAATAACATTTTAACATGAGAATATTTAAAGACTGGATGTCTGTTTAGAGTTAATTATCTTTGAACCAACATAATCATAGGAAGTCAAAAAATGTATATTACTACACTCTATTAGGGTTTATATGGCATCATATGTATTCAAAATTATACAAGATTCTTAAACTTTGAAATGTAATAAATTATTATAGTATTTTTATTTAAAAAACAATTTTACACACACACACACATACACACGCACACGCGCATATGCACACACACATACACGCACATGCACATACACACACGCACACGCACGCGCACTCATGCACACATACACACACACACACACAAATACAAAACAAATATCTTCATATTGTGTGACTCATTTAAACATATATGTGGGTGTTATCATCTCCCAAGTAACACCGTTAAGATATGTAAGATAGTGGTACACAGCGCTATCTTAGGTATACATACTAATTTTTATAAACCACGAAAGTAGCGATCAAGCATACAGCCTATGTGATGGTAAACGGTCATTGTAGCCTATGGACGCCTGCTACACAAGAGAAACCTTAATATATATTTTATGAAGAACTCCATACTGTAGTCTCTGTGGGAAATTTCGGAAGGGAATTCATTTCACAGCCTGAACATTCGTAAAAGAGAACTTCTTTGAAACCGCACTGTACGTGGCCATTAATTGTTGGTCCTTTGTAGAAATTATGCATTTACCAGATGATTCGTAAGTATTTTATGGTAGAAATATACGTGTACATATTTCTGACCAAAATGATATGAATTCCCAAATGCAATTACCAAAGAGTATCCTAGAGTGGTAAAGCTCGAAGAGTTCTCTGGGCTATACTGGCTCTCACTCTGAACTATAATGTCTATAACTGATCAATCCTGTAGTATAGACAATTAAAAGATTTTTTCAAGCAGTCTCTCTAATTAATTAATTTGTCTTTTCTCGGAAAGAAATAAATACATAAGAAATCTCAGGGTTTTAGATAAATGGCTACTCATTTGTCTAAGTCTCTTATAATAGTGTTCGCCAATCGATCTCGGAATAAGGTTACGTGGGTACCACATTAATTTCTTGTTCTCTCATTTGGTACTTGCATCAAAGAGATTGGAAAAAACAGGTAACAAGATATTCTGTGACTACCGTTTCAGACCACATTCCAAATATCCGTCATCATGATCATCATATCAGCCTTTAACTGTCCACTGCTGAATATAAGCCTCCTCTTTGCGGGTTTGCCAGTAGTTGCCACGTTTGGCTAGGTTTGGCAAGCTTTAGAGATATTTTAAGAAACTCGCTGCTGCCCATCCCTAGCCCTCCTTAGTAGCCTCTCACGATACCCACTGGAAAGGAAGGCGTGGCCAATTCTATGCCGGGACTACACGGCGAATACTTACAAAATAAAGAGGCAACAATGGGCGGCCTTATTGTTAAATAACGATCTTTTCCAAGCAACCTTAGGATGGCGAGGAAAATTCTCCATGTATTTTTTCTCGGCCATTCTCTACATCGCTTGAGTATGGTAACGAAAAGCAACATTTTTGCGGTGTATTCGCGTGTTACAATTTTCGTATCGCATGAAAGGTATTTCATAATAATCTCATTCCCTTCCTTGCTCGGTAACAAGTATATACAATATATACAGGAGTAGCATGTAGATATAGTATCTACATATGATATTTTTAAGCGACGTCTAAAAGAAGCCATATTTTTTTACAGAAATATTACTCAATTACGACACCAATTTTGAAGCAATTTTTGTATATTGACCTTAGATTATATAGATAGAGTTTCTTCATGCAAATGCTTCGAGAAAACCGGTTAACTTTTTTATACAACTATTCGTGATAGATAGTTTTTACAACTTCTATATTTATTTTGTCTTATAAGTTTTGCATCTTTTATAATGCGTAAAAACTCATTTTATTTATTAAATAATTAAATATAGACACGTCAAGATATATTATGTGCGTAAGTACATAGAACACTGATAAAAAAAAGAGTCAGCTAATTTGACAATTAGCTGACGAAAAGTTGACCCATTTTTGAGGTTCGATGCTCCATCTATATAATCTAAGATCGTGACTTCATGCAATCGATAGGGTTCTCTCCCGTGTTTGTCTCGTGGGTTTCATGTTTTGATTTTTTTTTACGATTGATACCGCTATTTTTCCTTGTAATGAAAAATCATGCTTATAGATAGACGCGTCCGCGTACTAAATTATATATATTTTCAATCCAATTTGTTTATGAAATATCTTGTCATCATTCAGTACAAACCGATTCGTTATAAAATAAGAATAATAAGATTATGTAAGTGTATAAGTGTGTGTGTACGCGTGTGTATATGATAAGTGTGAGTGCGTGCATGCGTGCGTGCGTGCGTGCGTGCGTGCGTGCGTGTGTGCGTGTGTGCGTGTGTGCGTGTGTGCGTGTATGCGTGTGTGCGTGTGTGCGTGTGTGTGTCTGTGTGTATTTGTGTGTGTGCCTGCGTGAATACTTGTGAGTGTGTTTTACAAATGCTATATTACAGATAAATAAACTACTAGATCTATGCTAAGACAAGATAAGACATCAAAGATTCTGTTCAATACATATACATATACAATACAACACAATGTAAGTACTACTGAAGGCTGGTCGCTAATCGATACTCATCACACGCGGCCACGGCAATAAATAGCTGTAGGGAAGCTTAGGGACATTCTTATTGTATGAGAAAATATGCATTGTGTCCAATCCTATATCTAAAGGGATCTGTACCTTTGTATGTAGACTAGTGGCATCTTTTTTGTATCGATCAATGATAGTTTTATAATATACTAGGGACTAGCTTCAGGCTTCGCATGGGGTTTTTTTTTATTAAATAAAATACAGGTCATGCCACTTGCTGTTAATGTAGCTTTCTATAGCTGAAAGGATTTTTTGACTTAATAGATTAAAAACGAAAAATGAAATTCATATCATAGTGTCATTTAGTTCCAAACTAAACGGAACTTGCACTAGGGATAGTAAATAACTGTTTTTGTTTAATGGGTGATAATGTAAATGGGTAACCCCGTCTGCGCTATTGGGGTACACTGCCGGGGCACCAGTGAAGGATGATAGGTGAGGACGGAACAGGTCAATTGGCTTATCGTGTAGAATTCAACAAGAATTGTTCACGACGGTTTCCAGGGGGAACCACGTGAAGGTCGACCTAATAAGGTATATTGCTAGTAATGGAAAATCTTATTGTGTTGATAAAATAACTGGATTAGGTACACATAAACACACACACACACACACACACACACACACGCATACGCACTCATACACACACACTCACACACGTACGCATTTATGCACCTACTCACACGCACTTGCTCATCTTTCGCTTGTCCTCTCACCCATACACGTTTATTACAAAAATTTTCTAATTTGATTTATTAATCTAATACCTTTATAGATCAAGTAAAATAGATGTCTTTGAGTTTAGGAGCCTGGTGATCTGTAAGACGGGTTCTCCTAGTACCGACACCGGTCTCTCACAAAGACTGTTTTTAAATTGTAACGTACATATATAGCTGTAAATTTTATTATGTTGTCATTTTGTGAGAGAAATAAATAAATGTAATAAAATATAAATAAATGGGGCTGTCAAACTCCATTGCTAACAATCCCTTTCCCCCCAGTAAATAACTGTTAGGAATCATCATCATCATCATTATACCAGCCGTTAACTGTCCACTGCTGAACATAGGCCTTTCCCATAAGGGGGGTTTTGTCAGTAGTTGCCACGCCTGTCGGGTTGGCAACCGCAGTTAGGCTTTTGGTGATGTTTTAAAATGGACACTGTTGCCCAATCTTCGACCATTAAGCTCCCTTAGTCGCCTCTTACTACACCTGCGGGAAAGGAAAGGGTCCTTTCTATTCAACTTAGAATGGCAAACAAGCTGACAACCCACCTGATGGAAAGTGGTAACCGTCGCCTATAGACATGAGCAGTATGGACATAACAGAGTATATTGTTTCACCCATGATAGCCCCCATGTGTTGCCATTCCTAAGGATTAGGCTCTTATTCCTCTGTACCCTGTAAATTCACTGCCATATCCCACCCTTCAAACCGAAACACAGCCATGCAAACACAACTGTTACACGGTAGAAACACGAACGGGACAGAGGTGCCAAAGCAAACGACTTTTGTATAAAGTCTCCATCTGGTGATAGGAGATAAAACATTTATGATTTATAAATTTTTATTGTAAATAATTTCAAAATTTGATAACCGATTTAGTATTACCAATTTTTTTTTATTGGATGAAAATGGAGTGGTAACCCCGCCTGCGCAAATGGGATACGTTGGCGGGGCACCAGTGAAGGGTGATCGATGAGGATGAAAAAAGGCCAGTTAGTCCATCATGATGAATTCATCAGGAATTAATCATGATAGTTTCCAGGGGGAACCGCGAGGAGTTCGACCTGGTTGGATATAATGCTAGCAATGGGATTCTCAGTCTCCATTACTAACACTCCCTTTTCCCCTCTTGTATTAACTATTTTAAGTCACTATAAAGAAGTCCAGCAATGAAAGATTAAATAAATTTTATCTATGTTTATAACAGTGTAATCTCTCTGTAAGTGTTCGCATGGTACCTTATCAAAGAGCTAATATCATATCTAAAGCCACTGAATTCACCGACTTACCCGTGAGTAGTGTCTTATCTGACTTTGAGTTAAATTGGTTGCCGAATCGGAAAATCCTATCTACATACGAGTATCATGTTTACACCATAAAATGAACCTATGTTCAAATTACTGTGTTTCTAATATCAACGCTTTAGCTGTTCTTTGACAAACCAATCAGGCAATAGAGTTATAATTAGTTTTTACCTGCAACTTTGTTTACGAGACCGATATAAAATGTAGGTTATGTCTTTTGTGTATAATTGACACGTACCGAACGAATAACACCTGAGTCCTCAGGAATGGTAACGCATGGGGGTATCATGGACGAAACAGTATACTCTGTTATGTCCATGGTACTGCTCATGTCTATAGGCGACGGTTACCACTTTCCATCAGGTGGGCCGTCAGCTTGTTTGCCATTCTAAGTTGTATAAAAAGAAAGTTATTAACAATTAATTTGGTTTTAATTTACAGGTGACTGGTAATCCAGTAGTTGTCAGAGTACTCAGACTCGAGTTAGGACTAGGTTTTTTTAACATCTACAAAAATACTCGAATACAACAAAGTCCGACTTGGCACATCACTAATCCTTTCATCAGTGTCTATAACCAAAATGTTGCCAGGTAGTAACAATTTTTTTTTGTACACGTCCAGCCAGATGTGACGTATTCTTCAACAAGTGATAAAGATTTACAACAGCGTTATATAAATAGCCTTTGTTATGATTACCGTCAGTTGAACTTGCGTGAAATGTAAATTATTTGAAGACCCATCGTATCGCATCCGTTCACTAGAAATAGATGGTACGATTCTAAACAGATACGTTACGAACACGTGAGATGATTCGACACAGAACGCTGCAGGAATTGGAGTTTATTTGTTTTTATAATGAAGTGTTTTGGAGATACATAACATCTGTGTGGTAAAGGTATGGATTATAAGAAAAATAAACAAAACAGACAGTATTCTTTTATACCACTGAAGTGGTAGACAAGCATACGGTCCGCCTGATGGTAAGCGGTTTTTTTAATGGATGACGATGTAATTGCAACCCCGCCTACGCTAACAGTATACACTGGCGTGGTACCAATGAGAGATGATAGGCGAGGATGAAAGCACCTGGAATTTCGCACGATGGTTTTCAGGAGGAACCACGTGGAGGTCGACCTGCCAGGGTATATTGCTAGCAATGGGACTGGTAGTCTGCATTACTAACAATTCCTTCCCACCGCTGGTAAACAGTTAGTTACATGCGCGTTGTCGACCTTGACGAAACCTCTTTACCCTTTTTGATAGGGTATTTGGAGGTTAAATAGAAAAAGATTGTGCCGATATCAAGTGTACAAAGTGATGTCCACTCCGTCCTTGTACACTACAGTTTGTGCAAATTGCCGACACGGCGGCCGGAAGGCCTTCTGGTCCCTTTACTGATGCAGTAGACTGTATAATAGCTATTCGGCCATAGAGTTACAGTGGGCAACCTGTATGTGACACCCTTACTGTTGCAGGCATTTATAGGCTACAATGAGCTGGAAGTATCGGCATAGAATGGACCACCCCTTACTTTCCAGTGAGATTATAAGAGGTGATTAAAGGAACTTAATGATCGAGGGATCAGGCAGCAGTGTCTCCCTTAAAACATCATCAAAGGCTAACTACGATTGCCAACTCACTTTCCAAGACTTATAAGTACTAGCAAAACCCGACTTTTTGGGGGAGACGATGATGGAGGATTGTTAATAAAGTAGACTACCAGTATCATCGCTAACAATACACCCTGTCAGGTCGATCTCCACATGATCCCCCCTAGAAACTATCGTGCTGAATTCCAAGTATATTAATCACGATCAGCTGATTTACTTGCCTTTTTCAATCTCGCCTATCATTCCTCACTCGTGTCCCGCCAACGTATACCCTATATTGCTCGCAATGGGATTTCGCATTACCAATAATTTCCTCCTCTCCCGGAAGAAAGGTCACACCCATTACAATGTCGCCCATACCAGTCAAATATCTATATAAATATTAATAAACCGATATTTATTATATACGTTATTAGATCAATCTATAGATATTCTAGCTACAATATATAAATATTCCTAATATATTAATTAAACCAAATCTTGAAATCTTAATTATAAAGTTTGTACAATTCAAAAGTTATGGTCTCAAGTGATATGTTGAGTATAATTGGCAACGTCAAGTTAGGGTATTTAAAATTACATAAATGCAAATAAGATTCATTATCATCATCATATCGGCCTTTAACTGTCCACTGCTGAACATAAGCCTCTCCCTTAGGGGGTTTTGGTAGTAATTGCTACGCTTGGCAGGCGGATAGGCAGCCGCAGTTAAGTTTTTTATATACAACTTAAAATGGCAAATAAGCTGACGGTCCACCTGATGGAAAGTGGCAACCGTCGCCTATAGACATGAGCAGTACCATGTACATGACAGAGTATACTGTTTCGCCTATGATACCCCCCATGCTTTGGCATTCCTGAGGACTCAGGTGTTATTCCTCTTTACCCAGTAAATTCACGCCATATCCCACCATTCAAACCGAAACACAAACACAACCATGCATGCAAAGCCATGCAAACACAACTGCTTCACGGTTGAAACACGAAAGGGGATATTTAAAGAAAGACGCTGCTGCCCATCCCTAGCCCTCCCTTAGTCGCCTCTTACGACACTCACGTGAAAGGGGTATCCTATTCTATACCGGGAGTACAAGGCCAAATAAGATTATTCGATCCCAAACAAGAATATCCGATCTGAATTTTCAAAATTAACATTTCATATCGAATAGTTCTATTGGAGAAAAAATAACACCCGCAAAGCTCAAAATGGAACATTCCACTTTATCTCTTCCAGTTGATTAAACTAGTCCAGTTCATTCATTGCTTTGTAAACAACGCTCTGATTCTGAATTAGTAACGACCAACACTAATGATTTATTCTAGAACGTAAGCTTAGCTTTTTATTTAATTCTAAAAGCGTTTCACCAGCGAGACCATAGTTCTGAGTTAGTTCTTTTTAATGGATGAAAATTGATTGGTGATTTAATGGATGTAAATAGAATAGTAACTGGGCTATGGGTTTACATTTGTTGAGAACCAGTGAGGATTTTTTTTAATAGATGCTAATGGAATGGCTCGCCTGCGCTAACGGCATATGCTGGCGAGGCACCAGTAAGGGATGATATGATGATTATGGGTGCCCTAACTGGACATATGTTAATAAGGCATATACTACACAAGATGGGTCTATCTTCGGACACACTTTGCAGACTGTGCGGGGAGAAATCGGAATCCATGGAACACTTGATGTGCAACTGCGATTCGTTGGCAAGTATGCGTATGAGTCTACTGGGAACGGCTTATCCAGAACCAGGGGACTACAGATATCTTAAACCGCGGGATATCGTTAGGGTAACATATAGGATCTATGAAATGATGGTATAAGGCAGGGGGAAGCACAAAAGATCCGTATGGGTCGACGTGCAACGGCTTAGCTGACCCCATATGCGAAAAATAAGATAAGGGATGATAGGTGAGAATGAAAAAGCAAGCAAGTTAGCTTATCGTGATGAATACACCAGGAATTCAGCGTGATGGTTCCCAGTAGGGGCTACGTGGAGGTCAATCTGACTGGTAAGCAATGGGGCTGGTAGACAGCATTATCAATAGTCTTTTCTCTCTCCTAGTAAGAGATGTTAGGTGCAGATGAAGATTTAAGGTAACTTTGTATAAGAGGCTCAAAATTTTTTTATCGTTTTCCACGTTTTTTTATTTAAAATATTAATTTTTTACAATAAACCACTCTCTTAAAAGAATTCAAATAATTTCAATTTTACGCCATATAGGTTGAGTACCACATTCAATGTACGTAATAACCGATTGTGGGGGGAAAAGAATTGTTAGTGAGGGGATCTAACAGCCTCATCGCTAGCAATATACCCTATCAGATCCACGCTGTTCCCCCTGGAAACAATTGTGGTTTATTCTTGTGACTTGCATTAATTCTCACTTATCATCTCTCGCTGGTGCCCTGCCAGTGTATACCGATAGCGCAGGTAAGGTTACTATTCCATCTTTATCTATTAAAAAAAATCGATAGCTGCCTATTCTATTACGTACAACATTAGTGAGAATATTCTAGAAAATCCCAATAGCAATAAATCATATAAATTATTCGGAAATTACAATTGTTTATGCAGCAACGTTCATGAATTATTCGCAGACATAATGAAAATAAACAAATCTGAACATATCCAATAACTTAGTTTACGTAAACACCCTCTCCCTTTCTCCTGCCCCCGTATTCCAGGACTGTAAGTGTGGAGTCGAGGTAAGTTATGGTCCCATTTAATATTCATTTCATCAGAAGTATAAAGAATAATGCCTACTTATAAAAGTATTACGACTTGAGATATCCGATTCCGAGGAAAACAAACCGTTCAAATATCGTTGAAAGCAACGTGTTCAATAAAGTTTCAACATAAATATGTAGTTTTTTTAACATACATAGATGTGACATGTGACATAAGCATACAGCTCACCTGATTGTAAGTGATTACTGCCATCTATAGGCACTCGAAACATCAGAAAAATTGCAGTTGTATTGGCGGCCTTTTAGGAAGAACTATGCTCTATTCTTGAAGGTTATATATATATATATATATATATATATATATATATATATATATATATATATATATATACAATGTTCGATATATTAATAACACTAAGTTGATTAATTACAATATATTTTTATTATGGCAACACTAGATTACAATATGATTAATTTTTGTTGCCATGTAGCAATGTATGGCAATCGCTGTGTGTATCCCGGTATAGAATAGGCCACCTCTTCCTTTCCCGTGGGTGTCGTAAGTAGCGACTAAGGGAGGGCAGGGAGGGCGAGGGATAGGCAACAGCGTCCCTCTTAAAACATCATAGTAGCAACTACTAGTAGAACTGCCCCTTATGAGGAAGGCTTATGTCCAGCAGTGGACAGTTTATGACGAATATATGTAAAATATTATTATAATAAATACGTATTACGAAAACGATTTAATGATTTTACGCTTTAACAACTTTAAATCAGCAATTCTCGGATGAGAATACAAATTTAGATTTCAACGACTGAGTCGCTACGATACCGCTGTGGTTTTCATTATTTGACGCGAACTGCTGAAATTAAACTGATTTAGAATGAAACGACGGTTCAATACTCGGAAGACTATTATGTATTTTTTATGCAACTTAGAATGGCAAACAAGCTGACGGCCCACCTGATGGAAAGTGGTAACCGTCGCCTATAGACATGAGCAGTAGCATGGACATAACAGAGTATACTA